>NC_091063.1:12906635-14125469 GCF_000393655.2 Nicotiana sylvestris
AGTTTGAAGATCGCTGCTGTGGGATCTAGCGGCTCCAGCCGCATTGACGATAGTCCTTCATTGCGACTTAGATTGCACGATCAAGATCAAAGTGTCCGTCCGTTCGGTAAGTCAGCCAGTCGTCATCTTATCTTGCACGAGCATCGTCGTCCCCATCACTTCCTCATCCTCAACCTCTAGAGGAGTGGAAGAGACTTCTTTGTCCTTCTTGTTTTGACTTTTGCTCTGACTTCTTCTCATCTAAGCATTTGCTTCGGCCTACAAAAGCTCGGACGAGCGGGGAATATCATAAACTCAAAGAAGACCAGGGTCAGCCGACCTAGAAGAAAACACAAATAGAGAGAGGTCAACTGATTAATAGGTATACTTGTCAAGCGACACAGACACAGGTACAGACTAAAGGCATAGGGCAAAGGAGCTTAGAAGGGTGACGGAGGGGAGTAGTAAGGTATGAAATCACTTAGATAGAAGCATGTTGGATGACGGAACGATGACTTCATGCTTAAATTATAAATTAGAGATTTCTGACCTTGAGAAATGACGTAAGTGATAGATGGAATCGTTCAGTAGGCTAGTTTCCATTTTCGATTGAGAAAGCGGCGGGCCCAGTGAGCTCTCCAATAGTGCACCGAAACGGGGCCGGAGAGACGGTAAACCTTAGATCGGCTAAGATCGAATTGAACTGTCTTTGATTGAGCGAATCCTGCCCGATTTTGATTTCCGTCCCCGCGGGAGACATCGTAAATAGTTAAATGTTTGATTCCCCTATTGAATTAGGAATCGATTGAATGGGACTTGCCTATCCCTTATTCATATCCGATTTTTCTCTCTTTCTTTTTGATACTTGGTTGGCAGGGTCAGGGCCTTTCTCACTGGGCGAGCTAATCCGTATTATTCTATGTCAATGTGACCTTAACGGCCTTTATTTTAAGCAATTATTCGCTCCAAGACGCACGACAAGACCTTCGATCTCTCTCTCTCCATAATTGATATGGAAGTTGGAAAAAATCAACCACTCAAAGCTGACCTCAAAATGTTCCAAACACGCATAAGTGTGAAGATTGAAGACCTTCTTTTCTATATTTCATATAGTTGATTAGTACAAAAGAAAAGGGCACTGGTTCACGCATTACGGGTAGATTCCTCTTACCTAAGAAATGGAAGGGGGCACTTCACCGAATGATAGGTAAAGTATGGGACGTTCAGTAAACAATCCCTTAGCTCAAGTCCTCGGAGATACCCAAGGCAGCTCCCCGTGTCCTTTATACCCAACAGGACAAGAGTATACAGGTCCGCCAGGGGCGAATAAGAGCTCACAAGGATATTGGCATGATGGAAGGCCTAGGAGTATTGTGGGAGCACGAGGGTGAATGTGGAAGAGTGGCCAAGACAATTCCAAGAACACGTCAGGCCATGGAAGCACAATCTTGCGCAGAAAAGGCCCATAACAATAATTCTGATTTTACGTATGGACAATTCCTCAATATCTTGTTCATTCACAACAAAATATTTTCTTTGTGCGTCGGTAAAAAAAACATGCTTTTTGGGGGAGAGATACTATTTCACCAATTGAGTCACAGGTATCTAACATATTCATACCTAACGATTTTCCACAAAGTGGTGACGAAACGTATAACTTGTACAAATCTTAAGAGACGGATTCGCGCATAGAGGTCTATCTCCAGATCCTTAGGGGGTGGTGATTTAGTGGCAGTGGGTGGCAAGGTGGCTTTGTTGCCAGAATTCTTCGTCTCGGGACCTTTTACTTTTTTTCATCATGTGGGAGTTAGAATTAATTCCTGTTTATCTACTTCTATGCATGTGGGGAGGAAAGAAACGTCTGTACTCAGCTACAAAATTTATTTTGTACACGGCGGGGGGTTCTGTTTTTCTCTTAATGGGAGTTTTGGGTCTTGCTTTATATGGTTCTAATGAACCAACATTAAATTTTGAAACATCAGTTAATCAGTCATATCCTGTGGTTTTAGAAATAATATTCTATATTGGATTTTTTATTGCTTTTGCTGTCAAATCGCCCATTATCCCCCTACACACATGGTTACCAGATACCCATGGAGAAGCACATTACAGTACTTGTATGCTTCTAGCCGGAATTTTATTAAAAATGGGAGCGTATGGATTAATTCGAATCAATATGGAATTATTACCTCATGCCCATTCTATATTTTCTCCTTGGTTGATGATAATAGGTACAATACAAATAATCTATGCAGCTTTAACATCTCTTGGCCAACGGAATTTAAAAAAAAGAATAGCCTATTCCTCTGTCTCTCATATGGGTTTCATAATTATAGGAATTAGTTCTCTAACCGACACGGGACTTAATGGAGCCCTTTTACAAATAATATCTCATGGATTTATTGGTGCTGCACTTTTTTTCTTGGCGGGAACGACTTATGATAGAATCCGCCTTGTTTATCTTGACGAAATGGGCGGAATAGCTATTCCAATGCCAAAAATGTTCACGATGTTCAGTAGCTTTTCGATGGCTTCCCTTGCATTACCAGGTATGAGTGGTTTTGTTGCCGAATTGATAGTATTTTTTGGAATAATTACCGGCCAAAAATATCTTTTAATTCCAAAAATACTAATTACTTTTGTAATGGCAATTGGAATGATATTAACTCCTATTTATTCATTATCTATGTCACGCCAGATGTTCTATGGATACAAGCTATTTAATGCCCCGAAGGATTCTTTTTTTGATTCTGGACCGCGAGAGTTATTTCTTTCGATCTCCATCTTTTTACCCGTAATAGGTATTGGTATATACCCGGATTTCGTTCTTTCATTAGCAGTTGACAAGGTCGAAGTTATTCTATCTAATTTTTTTTATAGATAATTTGGATGACTGAAATAAAAAAAACCTATGTTTGTTTTGAAAAACATTCTTGGACAATGAAAAAAAGAAGACTTTTTTTCTTCTCTTAACTCTTAAGTTAAGTAAAAACAATGAAATTGAACTACATATGGTAGAAAACCGTGTGAATCAAATATTGTATTGATGATTCACACGGTCCGTATATTTCATAAGATGTGTTTCATTCGGGAGGATGAACTAGACTTTTTTCATCGCCCCACCCAAGGCAGATCGAACAAAAGATCTTCCCACTAATGCTTTCATTCTCCCGGCTATGATACTGGTAAAGCGCATGGCAAAGAAGCAGCCAGCTGCTTGCCCCCTTCCACTCGGCCTTTCTTCGCTGTGTGAATAAGGTCTTAGTCTGTATGGGCATTCTGGGCAGGTCGCAATAAGTCGCTAGTCGAAGGTTTAGACCAATCGCAATTCATCACCATCTTGCCCGCTTCCAATTGATGACTGGCTATTATATAAGTGTTGACCTAAGCCCCTGCGCAGGGGCTCGGCTCCCGAACCGTACGTGAGCTATCTCGTACGGCTCTTCCTAAGAACTTGAAGCCCCCTCTCTTACGAGATTTTCATTTCTAGTTAGAGGAGCAGACCACTCTAACTTACTTCAGAACAATGAGAAATGTAACACTCACCAACTGAAGAACGAATGTGAGCTTGGGAGGAAGTATGCCCCTTTCGAATTGTTCTATCATTCGAAATAGGAGCTGGGGTTGCGGGCAGAGAACTATTGGTATAGCGAGTTCATGTGCTTGTCAGAGGAACTGTCACATACAATGACATCCCATATAATACAGCTATCAATAGGAGGTATATTACCTATCCATCAATAATTCTTTTTTCCTTCTCTCTTTCTATTGCCTTAAAACCAAGAATATAGAAAAGTCTTTCTTTCAATGTACATGATTTTGTATTAACTTCCATACCGAATTGAGCAATGTTGTGCTAGGTGGGTTTCGTGACACAAGATGATGTGCTTTTTCCACAATTGACTGTAGAGGAACCCTTAGTTTTTGCTGCATTCTTAAGACTTCCAAGCAAGATGAGTCGACGTCAGAAGTATGAAAGAGCTGAAGTGATTATTAAAGAATTAGGCCTGGAAAGGTATGTGAGCTACCTTTCCATGAACTTCCTTCTCGCCCTTGATTACAAAGCACCACAATCTAAAACTGTCAAAAGAAATTGAACATGATTGTTGCAACTGTTCATTCCTGAATTTCACAATCATAGATGTCGTCACACGAGAATAGGTGGAGGACTTATTAAAGGCATATCTGGGGGAGAGAGAAAAAGAACTAGCATAGGGTATGAAATCCTTGTTGATCCTTCTCTCCTCTTGCTCGACGAACCAACTTCAGGCCTTGATTCGTCCTCCGCAAGGAAGGAACGAGTCGGTTCCCCTTTCCGTCTTTCGGTAGCATAAAGAAAATAGATTCAAATTGACAAACCACCAAAAGAGTGAGAAAAAGGGGGCAAGTGTACATTAGGCCATGTGCAACAAACAAAGTACAAGGATAGCACCGTACCCTCATAGTCCTCAATCTTTGGCACATCTGGATCGGGATCGCCTCAGGGAAGAGGCCAGTCCCTGAAAAAGCCATCTCGATTGGTATCATTCAAATGCGAATATAGGCCTGATTGAAGCATAAAAGTGAAATAATAATAATGAGAGGCTTTTGTCCGTTG
Organism: Nicotiana sylvestris; assembly: GCF_000393655.2. Classification (NCBI taxonomy): domain Eukaryota; kingdom Viridiplantae; phylum Streptophyta; class Magnoliopsida; order Solanales; family Solanaceae; genus Nicotiana; species Nicotiana sylvestris. The sequence goes on from NC_091063.1 coordinate 12,911,212, forward strand.
ACGGTCATCTTACCTGTCTCCTACGCTACGCTCTCAACTGGATCAATCGCTTTGTCCTGATTTATTGAACAGGTGCCCTGTGGAACATGTTTTATGGAATTTCACTCTTTATGTAATATTTCTTTTCTTACTGATTGAATTCAGGTAGAGAGAGGAATATTCGATCAAAACCCTTAGTCCGATAGGGGGATAGTATACATTCAATCCGGATAAGACACTGAGATGAAAGACGAATCAAGCAAGAAAGGCAGAAAGGGGGCCGCTTTCTCGAGTGAGAGTTCTTTTTTGGGGTTAGTCTGACTGTCCTCATTCTAGTTGGTAGGCGTGCGAGTAAGAGGGTAGTCGGCGAAATTATATGAATTGAATGGGACTTCAGCTTCGACAATCGTATCCTCCCTCCAGCAAATAAGGTGGAGTGGGCAAGGCAGAGAAGACAGGAAAACACAAGCTCAAACTTCAGCATTTCCATTACCTGCGGAAGTAAAGGAAGCATTTCCAGTGAATAAGAACTAGAATTTCCATTGGGTCGGGAGCTAAGAGAGATTGGAAAGGTTTAAATAAGAGTGTGCCTAGCGTCTTTCGCTCTCTCTTATTAGAAGAAGGAAGGGGCGCGACCCCACTCAGCTCGAAGAAGTAGCTCTTTCAACTAATCCATACTTTTCCTTTCCTTCTCCTCGCTACTGTAAAAATGTTGAATTTCTTTTTTTACACTGGCGCAGATGATTTCCCCTAAGGCACCGATGGACCAACGCCTTCGTATGTATATCACCCGAATTTCTTGATTCACGGCGTCGAGTATTTGCACTTTAGATCTCATGACTCGACCTGTAGACGGTGATACCGCCACCTTTGGCGACGTGATCTTTTCTTATTCACTTGTGCTGGTGGCGGAGAGGTCGGCGCCTGTGTTCTGGCTCTGGGGGGGTGGGTCTTCCCTTTCTCAATTATGACGTACTCGGTTAGGTTGCCATCTAGGTCTCGGTCGGGGGCGACTTCCAAATTATGGTCTCATTCTTCCCTTCCCTTGATTCACTAGGCTAGAGGACTTGACGGACCACCTCAGAGGTCGGAAGAAGATTCTTGGAGACCATATCAACCCTTGCTGAAAGGGGTATGGGGGACAAGCAGGGCATATAGCCCATATCCATACTGGGAAGAATTGTAGGAAATCATTCGATAACACTTCTTCCGGGAACAGCAGAACGAAGCCTTTTCGCTAGCTGTTAAAACAGGGGTCGAAGGGTATAACCGATAAGCAGGAGCGCCCTCATCGATCTGTCACCCTCGTTTACCTTTACTTTAGATAACCACTCACAGTGAAAAACTGGCTATGATCCCTCATTTTGAACTATTCAAGGACTGGTCCAATATTGAAGCATGTATCGAATCTGTATGATTGTAGTCTTAATTTGAATACCGCTCCGTGGGGATCTCGAAGAATGCATTTTTGTAGTCCAAGTAAAAGTGCTGACCTCGGCCCGGGCTGGCTTCTTGGGAAGCCCATTCCCGCCGCGCTCACGGCCCGGCTGGCCTGCCAGCGGTAGTGGGAATTCTCTTGTTCCCTGGTCAAAGACTTGGTTGGATGCGGGATCTACTCCACGAGGAGCGGTACGGACGTAGATGCTCCTGAAATATAGATGAACACATAAAACAACTATTCAACATATGCGCCAGAGCGATTAAAACGAGAGCGTCCCTTTCACCGGGACAAACAACCCATTTATGATCAGGGTCCCCTGGCTGACATAAAGTTTCAACATAAAAAAAAATCGCCTCGTCTTTGGGAATACTTAATAACTTAAGTGGGGACAATGCATACTTCTCTTCTGAGATAAGAATGATTATATCACATACGCTTAAAGGGGGCAACGAAAATAGATCACCAAGTTTAGCATAGACATATAATATTGACCGGGCAAGTTGCTGTGCGGAGCATGAATAAGGTGGATTTTTTCGTGGGTCCTCGCCATCTGATCACGAGCAGCCTCGCTCCTTGATCGGCGGGGAGGAGCATCTCAAAGTATGGGGCAAAGGATGTTGCGTTTTGACTTTGTCTCCCGGGATCCACCACAGGTTGGGTTTGAGAGCCGTGTGATAGGTGACTATCCAGCACGGTTCGGAGAGCACTTTTAGTCTGCGCTGGTGAATGGAAGCCCCCCCTATCAAGCAAGAAGGAAGCGGCTCTTCCCACGGCGGAGTCACCATTGACTCTATTTATTATTATGGTAAATCAGTGTATCAAGATGTCAATCTGAGATCTTATTTCGGTTCGATACGTCCAGAGGGGAGGGGTGGAACTATTGAGGAGTTTATGTGAGACAGCATCAGAATTCTCCGATTTAATAGAGTCAGCAAGATCCGGGTGACCAGAGTGATCAGCAGCTTGATCAGCTTAAGGGGAAGTTTCGCAGGTTTGTGAAGACAGATTCTCGTCACTCAGTTTTCAGAGCTGAGCCAACTGATTCAGTGGTCTCCCTCTCTCCCTATACTTTGAACCAGTTCTATATCGAAAACGAGCAGTTGATCCCACGAAAGCAACGCTGGCTTTGTTGCGTGTTCAACTGGAATTGTAAAAAGTGAGGTAAGTTGCCTTCTATCATTAGAAGTAGGGCGGGTGGCGTACCTCACTGAGCTATCGATCGCGAAGCTATCTCCCGGTACAACCAACCGTCCGTCCTGGTGCCTGATTTGGCCAGGAAAGACTGCACTGCTTTGGGCCCAGGAAGCGAAGGGAATGAGCTCGACTGCTTCTCCTCCACACTTCTTTTTCTCTGTGCCCGTTCCGCATGCGCTTCGCGCGACTCATGAATGCTGCCGGGTTGGACGAGCCAATAACTCGAAGGCGTTCGGTCTGTTTTTTGAGCAATAATCATGTGAGATTATTGGAACAAGGTTTCAACAAGGTGAAGGAGTGCGGCAGCACTTCTCCTTCAGAAGTAAGAAAGAGTACTCCAGCTCCATCTTGATGAGCAGCACCATCAAAGTACCCGCTATCAATCGTCAGTTTTTTGAACTTCTCACACAGCGTATAATCATCCAGGTCGTCGTTCATCCGAATGGCAAGGCTTGCTAGTTTCCTGAAGTACACTCGCATCTGTTTATTTATGTCATAGTTACTTGGATGAACTCGCGGCGGAAGGAAAGAAGCATGTAAGCCCGTAACTAAAGTCAAAAGGAGGGCTAGTGTGCAATGACGACCGGCCCGCAAGCTACTCGATTTTTTTTCTTAACTGCTCTGGATACTGCGATTGAGAGAAGAGCAGTACGTAGGACTTAAAAATAGGGTTCCTTCCTCTCTTAACTCTCTAAATTTCGATGCTCTCCCCTTCTGAACCCGATGAGACATCCGTCTCAGTCGAACCAAACTGCTCCGCTTCAACAAATGAGAGTTTTCGGTGGAACCGGTGAACCACGCGAGCTGGTTAGATGCGTGGGACAGAGGGCTCGTAGTACCTGCTAGCGCGGCAGTGATATCCCTGGTAAGAGGGAGCGGTAGCTCAGGGCTTCCCATTAAAGAAGCTGCAAGAGAGCACCTTCAACCGACAGTTAAGGCAAATTAATGAATCCTCTATTAGAACCGCGTGAGCTATTCTCAGCCCTGGATGAGGAGCTAAACAATAAGTTCTCTCGATATAATCATATAAATGGTAAAGGTCTTCACTGAAGGATTGTCCACCTTCTCAAGCCTCTCTACCATACCCTTAGAAAGTGACAACGGATGACTTCCATTACTGCACACTTTCTATATATCTATCTCCATCCAATCAAAGACGTACATGCCATAGAGAATCAGGCTCGGCAAAAACGAGACTAGGGACCATGCTCCCCGCTTGGGGATCAGGCATAACAAGAAGGAGCTCCGCATTTTTCCCTAGCGCATACTAAAGCAGAGTAGACTGATCGGACGTCCAATACCGGCAGCAGCTCCCGCTAAAGCAATTGTAGCAGCCCTGCTTGGTCCCCCTCCCCCGGCATGGTGGAGGTTCCGTAGCACGTCATGAGCACCGGGCTAAGGGGCGGTTGAGCAACTCAAGCGAACTGCCTTACCTTATTCCAACATGGTTCTCTAGTGGAAAGATTTGAGATACCTTTTCCTACCCTATAAAGTAAGGGAGACCGAGTAGAAGGGCTCATCCCAGAAGTTTTTCCTAGAGGTGAAAGGGGAAGGGGCATTGGTACTTATGCAGGGTCGGGTTAAATGAGTTCCGGTAAACCGAAAAGCGCATAATCACTTAAGAAAGGGACAGTCTCCTCGACTGATAACCGAGCAATCCCAAAAGGAGACTTTGCTGCCGTTACTCTTCAGTTTTCTGTTGAGGTCTATCCTGCAGAGGTACTCAAATTGGATCAGTGATCGATTTCTAGGTTTCATCGTAAACCTAATTGGTTATTTCCAATTACGTAAATCAATAGTTCAAACCGCACTCAAAAGAATTTGGAGAAATTTTAGGTCTCACCGAATCACACGTAGAGATATTGATAACACACATAGAGCTAATGGTATTTCATAACTAATTGATTGAGCAGCTGCCCGTAGACCACCTAAAAAGGAATATTTATTATTTGATCCATATCCCGACATAAGAAGTCCAACGGGAGCAATACTTGAAATGGCAATCCAGAAAAAAAACACCGCTCCTGTCCTTTAGTTCGATATACTACTCTAAGTCCAGTTGCCTATACAGCATCTTTACTTACTAGTAGAGTCCACTTTGGTTATCGCTACACCCTCTCTAGACAAACGATTTGATTCAAGCCACTCCACCACTGTACTCCCCTATTCTTGAAAAGACCGCTATGCACCTTGACTTTTGGCTTTTCGTTCTTTCTGCTGAAGCTCTCTCTTTATCATCTCGTGCCAGATGCAACATCCTTTTTCCTTCTCGCGAACCACAGGAGCGCCTAGCGCCCAAAGGAGCAAAGCTCATTTTCCTTTCAGGGTAAAGCGGCGCATAAAAAAGGGCTGGCCCGCCAGAGAAAATACAAGACGATAGAAGAGTTCGCTCCGCCGCATAAGATCCTCGAATCAACCACGACTACCATCTGCGGTCCATTTTCGTTCTCTTCCCTGACCGGGAAGGGGATAGCCCTCCACCCCACCAAAAAATAAAGAACCCGTGGTGCCTGCTTGTGACACATAGGGCTTGCTTTTCTCCCTTAGTCCATTCCCGATGATCCTCTCCTGGTCAATTGCTTGGGGTTTCGGACCAGCTCCTAGGCAACATATCCTACTCCCTAAGAAGAGTCATTAAGAAAGAGGGATCCATTTAAAGGAATTCATGCTCCCCACGACCCCTTTTAAAGGATAACCAGAAGAACAATAATGAACTCAAAGCTAATGAAGGAGATCCGCAACTTGAACAAGGTACACGGGATCTTTCCTACCCCCGGCATAGCGCTTCGCTTCCGGTTCTTCGGAAGAATCAACTTACGTCTCCCTTCTTCATTGATTTGGGGGAAAAGGAACCGTCTACCAGTTGGGACGCAACGCAGCAGAGTGGAGCAGCCGCGACACAAAGTTCCTTACCTTAGCTGTTTTCCAGTTATGAGCCATTGTTGTGTGGTCCCTTTCGAGCGGTTCCTTCTTTTCTTTTTTCGATGATTTAAAGGCGACAGCGGGACCTGAAGGCTAGGCTAAACCTCCCTCAAAGGGACGAAGTGACTCGACTGAAAGGAGAGGGATGAAGTGAGCGGAACTCTTTTTCAAAGAACTGACGATATTCCCTATCAAGCCTATGGCTGGATCCTTTTAGATCTACGGGCCGGCCGGCCCCGGTCGTTTACATGAGCATAGGGAATCTATACTCGAGCGTTCCACTGGGCATCGAGTGGGAACAGGATCTCCTACTGCTGATAGGTATGCAATCGAAGAATCTGGCGAGATATGGAGAGGATATGCTCGAACCGAATCGCATCGCAGTATAGGAGTCCTTTCTTTGATCGGCCTTCCCCAGACCAGAACTGAAAGGACATACCAGCCCCCGAAGGATTATTGGGCATTCCTTCATGTCGGGAGGAGGTTTCTTTCTTTGCTACAGCTGATAAAAATCGTTGCATATGTAGAAACGTGTCACAAGCTTACTCCTATTTTTTTTTTTTGTAAAAACGAAGAATTTAATTCGATTTTCTCTCCTATTTACTACGGCGACGAAGAATCAAATTATCACTATATTTATTCCTTTTTCTACTTCTTCTTCCAAGTGCAGGATAACCCCAAGGGGTTGTGGGTTTTTTTCTACCAATTGGGGCTCTCCCTTCACCACCCCCATGGGGATGGTCTACAGGGTTCATAACTACTCCTCTTACTACAGGACGCTTACCTAGCCAACGCTTAGATCCGGCTCTACCCAAACTTTTCTGGTTCACCCCAACATTCCCCACTTGTCCTACAGTTACAAATTCGAAGAACTCGAGAAATTTTGATTGAATCATGATACAAATTACAAAGAAGAAAAAAGACCGAATAATCATTCTATGATGAAAATAGAATAACTGCTAATTTTGTGTACATAACGGGTATACACTATACAATTAAATCTAAATTTTTTTTATGAATTTCTATTCTAATAGAGGGGTAGGTGTTTGTTGTTGAGAACTCCAAAATCGAAAAGTAATTTGAAAATTTTTCAACCTTTTTCTCTTGGGCTCTTAGTTATGTAATTTGCTCAATATCTAGCTCTCAAAATTATTGATTATTAGGTTAATAATAATTTTACTCTTTCCTATATTCATATTCTTGAAGTGGCAAATGAAGAAATCTTTCCTTGAATTGTTTGAGTGTGTTTAGTTACTATCAGTGGCCATGGGGTTGTTCTTTAGTAAACTTTTTGTATGCAGTATGTGGTGGCTTATAACTTATGTGTTGTGCATAAACTGATTTTCAAGATCTAAATTATATTTAGTTACTTCCAGATTGTCTCACGGGAGGAAATATGGGTCAGCGCATATTGATTTAGGTGTGTACATTATTGAAACTTGTGAAAGTATTGTTACTCGAAAAATGTGTTTCGTAAATATGGTTAGGTTATTTTATATTAATCTGTATTGTGCAATTGGACTATATATGAAAATGGATTTTTTCATACCTATACATATTTGAAACTTTATTATCTTTAATGTTCATGTTTAGTTAATTACCCAGCATAACCAAGTTTTGTTTACAAAATATATACAGTCCACCTTAAATGACTTCCAAATCCATTATTTATGCCTTTAATCAAGGAATTTAGTTACCCCTTTTCTTTTTAAATGATACCACTTGATCCTAACTAGTTTAATCCTATAGGAAGTGTCTAACTTGGAAAATAGATAGAATTTGAATTCATAATCTCGTCAGTTTTGTGTTCCCTTTAGCAACAGTGCTATATTTTTACAGTGAAATGTACTTTGGTTCTTAGTTCTTAATTTTCAGGTGAGTTTATTCATATGTTCAAAAGAAGCTTAAAATCTAGTAACTCACTCTCGATAATCCAAAAGTGCTACTCCATTCATTTTAGAAGCTTGATGAATGATGATTAAAGGATTCTATCTCAATATATGCTGCTTATAGGGTGAATCTTAAACAAAGCTCTGTATATTAGACTGCAAACAAGATCAACAAAGTTGGCCTTGGAACATAGTCAAGCTAGTGTATGGTGTAGTGACAATTGGTATGAAAATTGATTTGACGTTCAAATTCTAGTGAAGCTAACCTCTATGCAAGTGGCCAGCTCTCTTTCTCCTTCTCTTTTTCTTTTCTTACAATTCTGATCAAGTTTTTCTTTTACCGTTGTTTTTGTCACGACCCAAAATCTACTAAGGGTTATGATTGCGCCGGACACCGCTATCAGGCAAGCCAATCATAAATACTTAATTTAGGCCTTGTTTTAATAATGTTGAAAACTATGAATTTTCCTTCAATTGCACTAGTAAAAGATAATTGTTTCAAATTAAATAACAATGTTTGGAATTAATACAAATACCACATAATCATCCTAGAACTCGGTGTCACAAGTGCATGAGCATTTACTAGGGAATGAAATAAAATACAATAATTGTCCGAAATACAATTGGACAGGAATGAAATAATACAGTACAGTACTCTGAGGGAGACTCTGCTGGCTGCGGATCGTCTCGCAAGATGCAACTCACCTAAGTCCCCGTATCAATCATGCCTCTATGCCCCTAAGCCACTAGCCACACATGTACCTGTGCAACAAAAATGCACAACAAGTGTAGTATGAGTACGAAAATAACGTGTACCCAATAAATATCCCATCTAATCTCGAAGAAGTAGAGACGAGAGGTCGACTTTGACACTTACTACTGGTCCAATAATAATATACCGATAATATAGTAAATCGTGAATTTTCGTAAAGATGGATGTAACTCAATAGCATGAAGCAAGTAAGAAATTCTTTCATTAATAGGAATTTTTAAATTCATTTTTTTCATCATTTATATATTTATCTCAAGCCAGGGAGAGCAAATATCAACATCTATAAATCTCAAGCAAGCATTACAAGCATGCGCAAAACATGCCGAGGACGTACGACCCGATCCAACAATATTTAAACCGTGCACTGCCAGAGGGTCGAATGTCGCGAACTATAGATGCATCTATTACCCCGCTCGCAAATTATACATGTGACGCGGTCAAATATAAATAAACACAACAATCAGTCAATCAAGAATTCATCAGGGAACAAATATCCCAAGAAAAGTCAATTCTCTTTTAACAATTCAAGAAAAATGAAGCTTAATCTTTTTAGAAATTCATTTACTAATTCAATATGATTTAAGCAATTCAAATTGTCAAAAAGATTACAAATATTCCAAGTATAGCATACTTTTGGGTCCTAGACTACCCGGACTTAAACATAATAATAGCTACGCACGGACTCTCGTCACCTCGTGCGTACGTAGCCCCCACAAATAGGAGGACAAATCCAATTAATTCACCTATGGGGACAATTCCCTCTTACAAGGATAGAAAGGAGACTCACCTCACTCCGAAGTCCAATGACCGGCTTCCAAGCCATTCTAACGACTCAAACCGATGCCCCGACGCTCCAATACTAGCCAAATAACGGGCAAACCAATGAAAATACACCCTAATATTCATAACAATTCAATTTATATAAAACCCCAACTCCGCTCGAAAAGTTGACAAAATCACTCTCGGGCCCACATGCCCAGATTCTGAAATTTTTCGAAGATAAGGTTTACCCATAACCTCACGAACTCAAATATGTAATTTACTCTTAATTTCATGTCCAACATCGTGGTAATCCAAAAACATCTATCCTAGGTCTTTCCACCAAAACCCAAGTTTCTACCAATTTTCATACTTTAATCTGTAATAATGCCATGTATTTAACTTACAAGGGGTGGAAGTAACTTACCTCATGCTTGATGATGAAATCCCCTCCCCCCCCCCTCAAAGGCTCCAAAATCGCCCAACCAAGAAGAAAAATGAAGGATAATGGGCCAAATCCCGATTTTTAAAGAACTCACTGCCTCCAGTATTTCCGCACCTGCGGTCACTTGACCGCTTCTGTGATCCCGTAGATGCGGCCCCTACTACCGCTTCTGCGGTCTCCTTCCGCTTATGCGGTCAGCTCCCTCGCTTCTGCCCTTGCGCAGATGCGGCCAATACCCCGCATCTGCGGTCCTTCCCTTGGCTGCCCAATTCCGCTCCTGCGGCCCCAACCTCACAGGTGCAGTTACACCAGATATCAACTACCTCAGCTTTTCTTCAAATTCAAAGTTCGATCCGTTAACCATCCGGAATCCACCCGGGACCTCGTCCAACCACACCAACTAGTCTCATAACACCTTACGAACTTGTTCGAGGCCTTAAATCACACCAAATAACGCTAGAATCACAAATCATACCCCATTTCAAACTTGATGAACTTTAGAACTTCCAACTTCTTCATTCGATGCCAAAACCTATCAAATCACATCCGATTGACCTCAAATTTTACACACAAGTCATATTCGATATTACGGAACTACTTCAACTTCCAAAATTGAAATCTGACCCCGATATCAAAAAGTCCACTTCCGGTCAAACTTTTCAAAAACCTTCAAGTTTCCAACTTTAGCCAAATGACTCCAAAATGACCCACGGACTTCTGAATTCTCTTCCGATCGCGCTCCTAACACCAGAATCACCATACGGAGATATTCCCAGACTCGAAATCTCAAATGGACATAGATAACACTGAGATACACTACAACCCAAACTTATGAAATTATTCCGAAAAATGCTAACTTCCACAATAGGTGCCGAAACGTTTTCGGGTCTTTCAAAATCCGATCCGGATATATGCTCAAGTTTGAAATCATCATACGAACTTGTTGGAACCTTCGAATCCCGATTCCGAGGTCGTTTACTCAAAAATCCAATCTTAATCAATTCTTTCAACTTAAAGATTCTGAAATGGGAATTCTCTTTCCAAATCAACTCCGAAATTCAATTCCGACCATGCGCACAAGTCATAATACCTGGTGTGAAGCTGCTCACGGCCTCAAACTGCCGAAAGACGTGTTAGGGCCCAAAACGACCGGTCGGGTCATTACATTTTTCTCTTTCGTTAATTTAACTAATATATCAATATCTTTCTTGCCTGCTACTTTGTTTCTCTTGAAGTAACTATCAAAGGAGATACTGTCCATAATGTAGTACTCTCCTATATCACATGCATGCAAGATCGATAACCTCTTGTAATCCCAATGTCCATTACATGGAAATAGCAACAGATTTTCTAAAAGTGCTAGAGGAGCAACCGAAACAATATACATTTATTAAGGAAAACAAAAACAATGGATAGTGCTCGAAGCCCTTACAGTGTACTCCCAACCATGTTTCTCAGCAAATGTCTTTGCTGCTTCTACACTATCAAAAGATAAACCCTGTCTTACCTACATATTATATATTTTGTATCTGATTTATTCATAATAAAAATAAATTTCATATAAACTAATTATATATTATATAATTTATCTATCTACAACTTTCACATATTATTTTTATTCAGTTAAATACAATTACAATAACATACAACTTAAACACATATTTTATACAAAATTTATACAATATATCTTTTGTATATTTTGTATCTAATTTATACGTAGTAAAAATAAATTTCATACAAATAATTATATATTATACAATTTATCTACAACGTTCATACATTATTTCTACCCAGTTAAATACAACTACAATAACATACAACCTAAATCCAAAATTTATACAATATGTCTTTTGTATATTTTGTATCTGATTTATACATAGTAAAAATAAATTTCACACAACTAATTATATATTATACAATTTATCTACAACTTTCACACATTATTTCTACCCAGTTAAATACAACTACAATAACATACAACCTAAATCCAAAATTTATACAATATGTCTTTTGTATATTTTGTATCTGATTTATACATAGTAAAAATAAATTTCACACAACTAATTATATATTATACAACTTATCTACAATTTTCGCCAGAGCTGTCACACCTCCTTTTTACATACCCGCGAGGGTACAAGGGAGTTTTTTCCAATTAAAGGACAATCGAAACGGGATTCGTTTATTTATTTCAGAGTCGCCACTTGGGAGATTTAGGGTGTCCCAAGTCACCAATTTTAATCCCGAATCGAGGAAAAGAATGACTCCATATTACAGTCTGCGCACCAGAAATCCGGATAAGGAATTCTGTTAACCCGGGAGAAGGTGTTAGGCATTCCCGAGTTCCGTGGTTCTAGCACGGTCGCTCAACTGTTATATTCGGCTTGATTATCTGATTTTATACAAATATGAACTTATGTGCAAAATTTTATCTTTTTACCGCTTTCTTACTTATTGTTATTATTTTACGAGAATTGCAACGTCGTGGAAACATATCTCGAACCACGTTACATCAATGCACCCGTAGTTGTTTGGCATATCTCGACTCGGTTGAGATTTGGATTTGGGTCACATAAATGTGCACCCGAGTTAAGGAAAATAAATTATTAAAGGCGCGCCTAAAGCAACTAGCGTCTTGTTATTTTGGGGAAGGCCGTAAAATTCGCTAAACGGCCTGTCCTCGAATTCTAAGTATTTTAATATATACATTTAGAGGGCCCCGCAGCTTGTGCATTTTTTGTTTGTCGAGGCTCGTCTCATTCATTATTAAAAAGAATTTGCAATGTCATGGAAATACATCTCAGACCACGTCACAATCAATGTACCCGTGATTAGAGACACATTTCGATTTCGTTGAGATTTGGATTTGGGTCACATAAATGTGCACCCGAGTTTAAGGAGATAACATTATTAAATACGCGCCTAAAGCGACTAGCGCAGGGTTATTTTGAGAAAAGGCCGTGAAGTTCGCTAAGCGGCCGATCCCGAGTTCTAAGTAATTAACACATACATTTGTGAGGGCCCCGCAATCTATATATTTTACTAGGCGAGGCTCATCTCATTTATTTTAAATGGACAAATCCTAAAGCGACTACATCTTTTCTATTAAAATTAGTCTCTAAAATAAATAAAGAAAATCCTAATTAATTACGAGCTTTTTTTTATTTAAGAAAGCATGGCATACTAATTGCTATATTAATACAAATATTGATGAACAAGAATTTTACTAAAAAAATTCGAAATTATAAATAAAATAAAAATTTGACAACTAATATTCAAAAGAATCAAATATAGTTAGATTGAAGCTCGCATTGTTATATATAAAAAAAACTATTGGAATTAATTATTCACAACCATTTGAAACTGGATTTAACCATAATTACTAAAGCTTAATAGAAAGTTTATTAGACTTAAACGTTCTTCTAATTTTGTTTGAACTCAAATCATGCCTTAATACCTAATTCACGAAATTTAGTTCAAATTCATGCCTTAGCTAAATTTAAGTACTTGTTCACAATTAACCTACTGTTGATAATCTTAGAACCTTCATAGCTAGTGAATTAACCCGTTTTGCCAAGCCGATTCATTAAAGACTAACTTATGTTATTTTCTCTTATTCCAATTATTATTCAATAATACATAAAATAGCCTAAATACAATCAATAAAAGGAACAGAGAAAAAGCGAAATTAAAACTTCAAAATTCGATTCTTCATATGTATTCATGCTTCCACATTTTTAGCTTGCAATAACTAGTATTACATTCGTGTACCTGGTATTGGAAAACAAGAGAAGATGAAGCTGAGAAGCAGCAACAGTAGTAACAATGTAGCACAACAACGACAGTCCAGCAACACAGGAATAGACCAGTAACAGTAGGAATAGTAGAAAACCCAGGAGACTATAAACGACTCCAAGTATAGAGAAGAAGTAAAAGGCAGGAAGGTTCTGACTATTTCAGATCTTAAGCGAGGCAATGAAACAGTAACTATTCTTTTTCAACTTCAAAACTCTCCAAAATGAATTCTGCCCCTGTATATTCAGTGTATCCAGAATGTATATCGGGTGTATACTTCTCACTCCGCCCCCTCTTTTTTTCTTCTCTCTATCTAGTTTTTCCTCTTTTTTTTCCACCCCTTCTTCCTAAATTTTCTATTCTATTTATAGCAAAAGTTTCGAAATTTTCAGATTTTTTTTTATTATTTTATTATTTTTTTAATTAAAAGAAATCTCACTTACAAATTGCTTTTATTTTTTTAGAAAAAGAAATCCCACCTTTATTTACTTTTATTTTTAAAATTCCAACTTTAATTACTTTATCTTATTTAAAATCCCACTTTTTATTTTTTTTAAAAGAGAATCTCACTTTATTTAACTTTTCTTTAAAAAACAAACCACTATCTTTTCTTTTTCTTTTAAAAATGCTACTTTCAATTACTTTAAATTTTTTTAAATTTTCAGATACCTTTATATTTATTTTTTAATTCCAACCTTCTTTTACTTTTAAATTTTTTTTTAAAACTTTTTATTTTTTTAAAATTTTCTACATTCTTTTACTTTTTTTTTTAAATCATTCCCGAAATTATTATATATGTTTTTTAAAAAAAATAAAAAAAAAATAAAATAAAATATTTTCGGATTTTTTTATATATAAAAAAACAAAAAATAAAACTATTAATAGTGATAATTCACCTTTTATTTTTTATTTTTTTGGTTTTGTTTTGTGTTGGACAAAAATGAAGATGGGGTGTTGGGTTAATGGAGCGGACCGGGTCGACCCGGTTTGAAACGGACCGGGTCATGGGGAAAGTTGGGCAATTATTTGGGCCTGTGGTTTGAAATTGAAGAAGTGGCCCAATCCGATTTTTCTTTGTATTTTTGTTCTCTTTTCTTCTTTTATTTTTCTAAAACTAAATTATAAAAGTACTTAAATTATTATTAAGAACTAAATTAAGTTATAAAAGCGCAAATTAACTTCCAATAACAATTAACGCACAATTAAGTAATAATTAAGCATAAAATTGTTCATTTGGACATTAAATGCTAAAAATGCAAAAGATGCCTATTTTTGTATTTTTTTATTAATTTAACAAATAAACATGCATAGACAAACATACAAATAGTTACACAAAATATCACAAAAATTGCACACCAAGAAAAATTATTTTATTTTTTGAATTTTTTGGGAGTAATTCTCATATAGGGCAAAAATCACGTGCTTACAGCTGCCCCTCTTTGCCCGAAGACACGAAGGGTTTTCGTGCAAAGATAAAGCGAGCGATTTTTGCCCATCCGAGTACTCCGTGTGAAGCATTTTTTGAAAAAGATTTGACCGAACCTTTGCTTCAAAGGTTTCCTACATATCCTGGGCTAAACAGGAATCAGGTCAATGTAGTTCGGGAAGTTTTGGTAGCTGGGACTACCGTGAGACTGCAATGTTACTGTTGTTGCATGCTGTTATCACTGCTTACCGATCTCCTAGTTACACCGTGTTTAAAAGAAAACAAGAAGCTAGGTTAGACTAAAATTTGTTCTTGTTGCCTTGCTTTCTTGTCAGCTTGTGTTTCCTCCGGTGCTTTTCTTCAGATGCTTTTCTTCCTTTTGACACATGCACTTGAGTTTGTGCTGGGACCTCTTGTTGCATCCTTTTGCTTCCCGGTGCTGGGGATTTTTATTGTTTCCTGCTGGGGATTCCTGTTGTAACCCTCTGTTTTATTGTCCTCTGACTTGATCTTGAAATGTGTGCCTCTGTTGTATGGGCGGGCTCCCAACTTCAATACTTGAAAATTAATGCTGAAATGTATGCCTCTGTTATCTGGGCGGGCTCCCAACTTCAACGCTTGAAATGTAAAGACTGAATGTATTCCTCTCGTTATACAGGTGGGCGCCTGGTATGAAATGTGATGACTGAAAAGTATTCCTCTCGTTATACAAGTGGGCGCCTGGCATCAACAACAACTTTGAAAATAAAATCCTATTCGAGGGCGGATGACCCAAAAATATCTTATTCGAGGGCGGATGAACCCACAATATCCTATTCGAGGGCGGATGAACCCAAAATATCCTATTCGAGGGCGGATGAACCCAAAATATCCTATTCGAGGGCGGATGAACCCAAAATATCCTATTCGAGGGCGGATGAACCCAAAATATCCTATTCGAGGGCGGATGAACCCAAAATATCCTATTCGAGGGCGGATGAACCCAAAATATCCTATTCGAGGGAGGATGAACCCAAAATATCCTATTCGAGGGCGGATGAACCCAAAATATCCTATTCGAGGGCGGATGAACCCAAAATATCCTATTCGAGGGCGGATGAACCCAAAATATCCTATTCGAGGGCGGATGAACCCAAAATATCCTATTCGAGGGCGGATGAACCCAAAATATCCTATTCGAGGGCGGATGAACCCAAAATATCCTATTCGAGGGCGGATGAACCCAAAATATCCTATTCGAGGGCGGATGAACCCAGAATATCCTATTCGAGGGCGGATGAACCCAGAATATCCTATTCGAGGGCGGATGAACCCAGAATATCCTATTCGAGGGCGGATGAACCCAGAATATCCTATTCGAGGGCGGATGAACCCAGAATATCCTATTCGAGGGCGGATGAACCCAGAATATCCTATTCGAGGGCGGATGAACCCAGAATATCCTATTCGAGGGCGGATGAACCCAGAATATCCTATTCGAGGGCGGATGAACCCAGAATATCCTATTCGAGGGCGGATGAACCCAGAATATCCTATTCGAGGGCGGATGAACCCAGAATATCCTATTCGAGGGCGGATGAACCCAGAATATCCTATTCGAGGGCGGATGAACCCAGAATATCCTATTCGAGGGCGGATGAACCCATCTTCAAAAATTTGGAATTGTCTTACCTCCGACTGTCTTTCTTAGAATCGTGTTGTCTTGCTATCTCTTAAAACTTGAATTGATTTCCTCGTTCCTTCGAGAAAATTTTCGACAAATGGCAGAAAATTTTCTGCCCCAGTGTTGGTGCTTTTCCTTGTGGCATGTTTTTTCGCCATTAACAAGATTTCCTTTTCCTGCTTCAAATCAAAGAAAATTTGTTAGTTTTAACACATGGTGAGTGGTCGTGCCACTCCTGCTGGGGATGGTTTTTCCCTTTCCCTCTTCCCCGCTCTGTGCTTCATTACGCTATCAAAACTTGCTGGGGATGAATTTTCCTTTTCTTCCTTCCCCACTCTGTGTTTGCGACCAACTTCTTTTCACTTTATCGCCTTATCTTTGGCCTATTGTATTCGCCTTTTGCTTTGCATCATTTTGGCAACTGGTAGTAAACTCTGAAAATCCTTTTCAAAAACAAACTGTTGGGGAGGTAAAATCTTTAAACCAAGAAATGAAAAAGTGAAGAATTTCAAAAAATAGAAAAAGAAGAAGTCTTTCTGAACAAATGCTAGGGAAAAGGAAAGAAAAGAACTTATCTGAATGATATAACCGATTCCAACGATCATGTCGCGCATTCCGGATTAATCAACCCAGTCTATTTGTATCAATCAACCTTCCAGACGGCCTCATGTTGCTGGGGATAAACAGGCACTCAACTCTTTGCCAAATGCGGATCCTTCCCGCCAATCTTGTCTTGTCGCCTCATAGTGCCCTTCGAGGGGTTTTCACTAATAAGACTCTCTCATTTCTCTCAACTCCCGTCGCCTTATGGTGCCTCTGAAGGTTTTCACCGATAAGACTTTCTCATTTTATTTTATTTTTCAGCTGAGGATTGGAGTGCTGCCGATATGACTCTCTCTGTTGGGGATTCTTTCGGCTATCAATTCATTTTCAGCTTATGATCTTCTTCTTTGCTGGGGATCAGAGTGTTATTCCCGACTTCCATTTGAATTGACTTAGCACTTCTCAGATACTGATCGGGAGGTCTTTTTTGGACATCAATAGGGGTTTTTGTGTATGGCTGAAAGTAGAAGGGGGTATCCAAAGTTCAAAAATAATTTTTAGGGGTAAAATAGTACAACTCTTGGAATCAAACTTTCTTGACAAAATTACAAGCGCCAACTTCTGCCCCAGTTTTTCTTGCTCAGGGATTTTTATTTTGTCACACTATGTTACCTTATGCACACTATGTTACACTATGACCGAGCCGTGAGGCGCCTACGTATCCTTCTTTGAGGAATCAGGTCAAACGTAGTTCCCATTCCTTTGTTTTTTTTTTGACTTTTCTTTTGTTCTTATTATCATTACTTTTTTTTCGTTTTCATTACTGATTCCAAAAGAGGGGTATGAAAGAGTAAATAAGGCTCAAAAGGGGAAGCAAAGGTCAAAGTGTTTGGATAGAAGAAAGAATTGCCTCCGTCATTTCATTCTCTGATAAATGCTAAGTACAAACAAACAACAATTATAATTACAAGAAATCATAATATCTCTTAACTGCGTCAGAATTGATAGCCATGTCGACGCATTTCCCTTCGATATCTGTTGATCATAAAGCGTCATCGGGCTTGCTCTGTTTAGATTGTGATAATCAACACACACCTCAGATTTTCCGTCTTCTTCTTCTTCTTCTTTTTTTTTCATTGGCACCACATTAGCCCACCAATCAGGATATCAAGCGGCCCGAATAACCTTAGTATTCAGCTGTTTGGTCACTTCTTCCTTAATCTTCCCACTCACGTTGGTTTTGAACTTCCTCAATTTTGCTGGACGGGGGGTAATGCCGGGTCAGTGGGCAATTTTTGAACCACTAGATTGGTGCTTAAGCCCGGCATGTCGTCGTATGACCATGCAAAATGTTTTGAATTCAGTAAGTGCTTTGATTAGTTCTTCCCTGATGTTTGGTTCCATGTGGATGCTTATCTTAGCTTCCCTGATGTCATCCGCATCCCCTAGATTGACGGCTTCCGTGTCATTTGAGTTGGGCTCTTTTTTCAAATTGGCTCAACTCTCTGTTAATTTCTTCGAAGGCTTCATCCTTATCGTATTCCGACTTATCATCACAATCTTGTACTATAAGTTTGAAATCAGATTGATTCTTTTTAGACTAGGTTGAAGATCCGTCGTGCATGCCATATCATTAGAACCAGTAGAAAGAGAACTGTTCAGAAGAGAAAAATAAGAAGAAAAATTAAAGCAAAATAAGGAATGAGGAAAAAAACTTTCACTTTATTAAAATACGGGATAGCAAGGTTTCACACTTTGGCGAGCACAAGAAAGATCTGGATTACAACCCTGGAATAATCCAGACAACAAAAAAAAGAAAATCAGAGCCCACTACCAAGACTCCCTTCGTATAGGAAGAGGAGTAGTCATTCAATTGTTGATTTTTGCTTTCAACCCTACAAACTGCACATCTGCCTTGTTGGACCCTTTTCCCAACACCATAACTGGCTTGTCATCCACCTTTTCCAACTATACCACCGCTTTCCCACTGGTTAACATTTCTTTTGAACCGACACGGATCATCATCACTGTTTGTGAGGGTTTCTTTAGCTTCCCTCCTTCGTGCATTAGCTCAATCATGTGGGTTTCAAGGTGTGCCGGCAACGGGTTCTGATTGATGTTGGGTGCCTCTGGTGTCTGAACCTCAATCTTGTTGGTGTCAATAAGATTCTGTACTGCATGTTTCAACTTCCAACATTTCTCGGTATCATGTCCGGGAGCCCCCGAACAATACTCACAGCTTACCGAGTGGTCCATATTTTTGGGAAGGGGATTTGGCAATCTGGGCTCAACAGGACTCAACAAGCCTAACTGCCTTAATTTGTGGAACACGGCAGTATAGGTTTCCCCCAACTCAGTGAATGTTCTTTGTATTCTTTCATTTCTGAAAGCCTGATTTCCCCGGAAACCTGCCCCTGGAGGGTTCTTGTAGGCTCTTGGTGGTGAATAGGTGTTTTGCAGTGGTGTATGTGTGTTCTGGGGAGCCGGCACGAGCCATTGTGAGCGAACCAGAGGCTGAGTGTATGTTAGGGCTTGGTTAATGGAAGAATGAGGCTCCGAAGGGTGATAGTAGTGTTGGGATGAATTGTGGTGGTAAGTTGATTGGCGAGGTCATTGTTGATTATAGTAAGGCGGTGAACCTCTGGGTCCCGACCAAATTCCTGAATCAACTACCGCTGCTTCCTCTCTCTTCTTTCTTCCGATTTCTCCTACCCCGCCTTGAATAGCTTGAGTAGCTGCCTTAATTGCTGAATAGCTCATAATTTTATTTGTCTTGAGGCCTTCTTCCACCATACCTCCCATCTTCACTACCTCGTTGAATGATTTCCCTACCGCTGAAACCAAATGGGCATAGTAAGTTGGTTCCAAGGCTTGGAGGAAGTAGTCTACCATTTCACTCTCCTTCATAGGAGGATCCACTCTTGCTGCCCGTTCTCTCCACCGGAAGCCATACTCTCTGAAACTTTCATTGTGTTTCTTCTCAAATTTTGTCAAAGATAGTCGATCTGGGATGATTTCCAGATTGTATTGGAAATGGTGTGCGAATGCCTGTGCTAGGTCATCCCAGGTGTACCATCTCCCATGGTCCTGGCGTGTATACCACTCCAAAGCTGATCCGCTTAAACTTTGACTGAAGTAAGCCATCAATAATTCGTCCTTTCCCCCAGCTCCTCGCATCTTGCTGCAGAAACCCCTTAAGTGGGCTACTGGGTCGCCGTGCCCATTGTATAGGTCAAATTTAGGCATCTTGAAGCCAACTGGTAATTGTACATTTGGGAACAAGCACAAATCCTTGTATGCTACACTGACTTGCCCACCTAACCCTCGCATGTCTCGGAAATATTGTTCTAGACTTTTGACCTTCCTGAACATCTCTTCTTGTTCAGCATTTTTGGCTGGCTTGTCACTTTCGGTTGGGAGGTCAAAACGAGGAGTAGTTGAATGGATTTCGGAGGCTTTGAGGGTGGGCTCCGGGGGTAATATTGGGTGTCCTGGGCCTGGAATGTAGGCTCACTAGGAGATTTGTGGAATGTAGCCGGGGGAGGTGCTACGAAAACAGGAGTCACAGGTGGAGGAAAGTATGAAACTGGTTTCGGAGGTGGAGACTGCGGTGTCTGAGAGGCGGTTCCTCGGTAGTGTTGGTAAATGGGGAAATTTAGGGATAATTCAGTGGTAATATTATCCTGAGTTTGGGTCATTGATGGAGCAGGGTTAGTTGGGTAAGATGGGGGTAACTGTCCTGTAGACCAGGCTTGGTACATCTCAGCCATTTGCTGCTTGAGTTTAAACATCTCTTCTTTCATTTTCCCGACATCCATCTCCTCTAGCTCAATACCTGTGTCAACATCTGGGATAGACATACTTTCGGGTATTGGTCCTTTTGATCTCGTGTGATAATGATAATATGCCAGTATACTCTTTAAAGAAACTAACTGCTTGAATTCTGAAAATGAACAAACTTGTTAGTTTTGAGAATTTAACACATATATAATTACACGTTGAGATGCAATGCTCCTAGACAAATATCCCCTTTCTATTATGCATTTGCTCGACTGCTTGTGTCGTCCCAGCTTTCTTGAAAATTTTATTCACTTTTATTTTATTCTATTTTCTTATATATATTTTATTGTGGTGGTCGAATCTTATAGAGATTGCCTACGTATCATGTCCCCGCATGAATCAGACCTTGCGTAGTTCGGACCAGTAAAAGATAAGCAATACTAATCATTTTTTTTTCAATTTTCATATTGGGTTTCAAAGGTTTAAAAATGACCTGCAAACTTGAAAATCAAACGACCCACATATTATAATCAAAAGTTTTACAAACTCCAAAACAAACGGCCAGCTTCCTTTCTCCATTTGACAAATGCAACCAAACGGTTATTTTTGCAAATGTGGCCCCTTCCAAATTTTGAGGCCGGAGAGGATTATTTTATGATACTTTACACACTTGTCCATTCTTTTACGAAAATAGCCTTTCGACAACTGGACCAAATTTACGAAGCCCGCAATTGCGAGAAGGACATCGCAAATACGAACCTTCGCAATTTCTGCTGCCTTCGCATTTACGACCAATACCCCTCCCAGCTATATTTCTCAAATGCGAAGGGTTCTTCGAAATTATGAAGACTGTTGGTGCATCCACTCTTCGCATTTGCGATGAGTAACTCGCAATTGCAACACTGTCAGGCCACGCAATTGCGAACTCTGGTCTCGCAATTGCGAGATCAGAGGCCAACACCAGAACTGTAGCACCTGCAATTTTTTTCCAAGTCCAAAACACTCAGTAGCCTATCCAAAACTCACCGAACCCTCGGGGCTCCAAACCAAACATGCACACAAGTCTTAAAACATCATATGAACTTGCTCGCGCGATCAAATTTCCAAAATAACATCTAGAACTAAGAATTCAATACCAAAACCCATAAAATTCTCAAGATAGTTCAAAATTTCTAACTTTTCAACCAAAGGTCTGAATTAGATCAAATCACTTTCGTTTTTCACCAAATTTTACAGATAATGTCTAAATATCATAACGGACCTATATCGGGCTCCAAAATCAAAATACGGGTCTGACACCAACAAGATCAAATCTTATTAACTTTCCAAAAACCATTATATTTCCAGTTTAATAATTTTCTTCAAAAATTTATTTCTCGGGCTAGGGAACTCGGAATTCAATTTCGAGCATACGCTCAAATCCCATATTTTACTACGAACCCTCTGGAACCGCCAGAACACAGGTCCGGGTCCGTTTACCCAAAATATTGATTAAAGTCAACTAAAATCATCTTTTAAGCCAAAAATCATTATTTCTCAAATTTTTACACAAAAGCTTTTTGGTATCGTGCCTGGACTGCGCACGCAAATTGAGGAGAGATAAAAGGAGGTTTTCAAGATCTCAGGACACGAAAACGGATTCTAAAACAAAAGATGACTTTTTGGGTCATCACATTGTTATTGGCCTTTCGAGACGGAGCCTCTAGCGACGAGTGGCTACCAGATTTTACTGGTCGTTATTCACCTTCAAGGACCAAAATTACATTTTTAGGGACCAGTTTTCCGGTTGCCAATGACTGTTTTTCTTGTAGTGATCCACCATTGTTGGCTTGAAGCTCAATTTTTATTTTTGAGGATTTCTTATTTGATGCAAAGTGGGCATTATTAAATATTGCTTATAGTACCTTCTGGAAGTTCATATTAAAATTTGATCACATGTGAAGTTGATTTGAGGTGATTGAGATCGAATCTTTCAACTGAAAATCAAAGAAGAACACAGTTACCTAATAGTATACTGCTACGGTATACAATATGTTGTAGGAGTATATAGCCATATTACAACAATATACTATTATAGTATGCAATATACTGCAACGGTATACTATAATAATTGAAGAAGAACACAGTTACCTAATAGTATACTATTATGGTATACAATATACTGTAGGAGTATATAGCTATAATGCAACTGTATACTATTATAGTATATAATATATTGTAACGGTATATTGTAATAATGTGCAATATACTGCAACCGTATGCTCTAATAGTATATATGTTAATGTAACAGTATAATGTTGAATGAAGAACATAAAATATCATTTTCATATATTGTATGCTATTTTGGTATATAATATATAATTCAATAGTATATAGTTTACTAAAATAATATATTATTATAATATACAATACGATGTTATAATTGGGATATTTTTTAAATTTTTTAACCGGATCCTTGTTAAATATTTTAATAAAATTCTCATGTTTTTTACAATTTTGTTTTCTTAAAAGAGGTGTTAGATGGAATTCCATGGAGATGTTATTTATTGTATTAAAAGTAGATGATAAAAATAATTATTTTTCTCTTCTGGATACTTAACTATGGGCAGCCTACGATTTTACTTCTTGTTGGGTTTCTCAGGTTCTCGCTTCCCTTCTTCTTATGTAATGTGTCAAGAATAAATTATGGGCACAATTTATTCTCACTGTTTAACAATAGCCTCTTATGACTTTCCATTTAACTTTTTGAAAGTATAGCCACAATCACGATTCCCCGTTCTCCTTTCACTAATAATATTACCCACAAAAGCTGCAATGGGTAGGAAGGGTAATTAGTTTGGTGGGTAGAAAAAAAGGTTAGAAATCAACAAAAGAAAAAGTAAGTGGACCTGACCTATTGAATCATGACTATATCCGCTATTCTGATATTAAATTCGATAGAGATGAAATTGGAGCAGTTGATTTTTTTTTTAATTTCATTTTTTTGTTTTGGATTCCACAAGAATTTGTCGATATTTCCAATTAAATCTTCTTGTTACTAGATTTTCTATAGGAAAAATTATAGGAATAAATTGTTATTCTTTTGGGTAGGTAAGGGTAATTAGTTTAGTTTTTGTGGGTAAAGCTATAAAACTCCCAATAATTTTCCTTGGCTCTTTCGGATCCTTACACCAATAGACGATTGGATTCATTATTTATTTTTTCTACCCATTATATATAGATTATATACTGATTATATATGATTACACATTTACTTGCTATTTTTAATTTAAGTGGTTAATTCTTCTTTTTTTTCCTGGTGTTCATCTTTCAAAGTGTAAAAAATTCATCATCTTCTCTTTGATGTTCATCTTTCAAAGTGTCAGCTCTTTTTTATGAGCTCGTTTTTTTTTTTGGCAATAGTATCTCTTTTGTTACTCTACTTTCTTTGATGCTAATCACTATTTATTGAGTATATGTTACCTTTCCTATTTTTTTGGGTGAGTATTTATTATATCTTTCATACTTTTGTGTTGTTTCTTGTAGGTTTTTCTATATGCATATCAATAATTTTTCTAATTTGCTTATACATGCTTGGAAAGTAAATACCTAGCTCTGCTTGTGAGAATAGATATATAAATTATGTTGTATTCTTCTAATGCGGGTAACTAGAGATGGCAATGGGGCGGGGCGGAGCGGTTGGGGGGCGGGTTTAGCCTTAAACCGTAAAGACTTCAACTCGTCGCGCCCCGCATTTCAACCCGTCCCGCAAAGCAAAAAAATTTCCTTTCTCATTTTTAAGAAATAAATGAACTAGCACAAGTTTAATATTTCATTTTTTTTCTCCAGATTCTTAAATCCCTCGTATAATAGGGCTCAACTCTTTATTTATTTGAAGGTGATTTTTCTTTTGTCTTATGATACAAGAGTCAACATGGTTATCCTTCTCCTTTCTTATACTTTCAGTGGAAATTTTTTTTTAATGAAGGAAACCAAACAAAAACTTGTGCTGACAAATTATAAATTTGTGTCATATAGTGCTATAAATTAAAGATCTTCAATTTTCTTGGTATCACGATACTTTATGGGTTAAAGTCTTTCGATATCTTTTTTTCTTTTGAATAAGATAAATTTATGATATAGTGCACTAGTATAACTTTGATTACTACATAGCACAGTATGACTGAAAACAATTTATATAGTGTAATCATGGGTTAATGATATAAAGAAATCTTTACTTAAAAAGGTTTTAAAATAAAAAGTAAAATTAAACAAGAAAATACTTTGCAAGTTGTAGCTAAAAAGTAAAAGCAGAAAAATAGAAGCAAGAGAAATCGTTGCTTTGTACATACTACAGCCCGGAGGAAACCCGTCGAAACTCGCAACTGACCCGTCGAAACCCGCAACCGCACCGCATTAGATTTTCGAAAAACAGTTTGAACCCGCTCCGCACCCACAATCGCTCCGCATAAGATCAAACCCACACCGCCCCGCATAAGATTATCCCCCACACTAACACCGCCCCATTGCCATCCCTACGAGTAACAGTCGGACTGATCATTTTGAAATTTAAGTATACCTCCTTAGGCACACTTTTCAATTTAATTCTATTTGATTTTCTTGTACCAGGGAGTTTTACATTCTTAACTGGTGGCGTATTTGATTATTATTTAAAAACAATCTCTGCTATTAATTTGTTTGTCAACTTTTACGATTAGTCTCTAAATTTTGCATTACTTCTACGTAGAATAGTAAAAATTTGTTTCATTAGATTGCTCCTAAACTATTTCTTAGTACATGTAATAGATAATTTGGAATATATTTAATCTCGAAGAATATAATCACTTTTAATTAAATAAAAGATTTTTGCGTGCTTCATTATAGATAAAATAAACAATAGCAATAGAAATATCATAGAATACCATCTGATACAAGAATATGAATGTAAATATAGATGACATTGTATTGGGAAAAAAACTGAATTTATATTAAAAATGATGTGGCATGACACGTGGATTAGTTGAATGGTCAAAGAAACAGCAATTGACTAAGAGGCACGGTGAAAACAGCCACGGGAAGAAGAATTTAAATAAGCACGAGACGACGTATAGATACGAGTCTCGTACCAATTTAAATTATTTGCAGCCAACGGATTAGAAGGCATTGAAAGCAAGGATCAGATGACAGAAAGGAGCCCAAATTCATTATTAAATGTCTGATACGTTATAAAGTTGGTATTTAATAGGAATGATTGTGTAACGGCCTATTTAATGTCATTTATTGCTCATGATTATATCATTAAAGCTGAGGCTTTATTCCTTTACCTAGAATGATCTATAAAAGGAAGAAGGATCATCATTTGTAAGGACACGATATACTATTGAGAATACACTGAAATACTTATCTATTTACCCTCTACCATTGTTCTCAAAAGTATTTTATTTTTTGTCTCCTGATTATCAGTAACCCGAATTTTTCTTTTAGCTTTGACCAAGGACTCAGATTTTTGGTTAAACAAATTGGTTCCGTTACCGGGAATCTGATAATCTTTCCTTTTAAGCTATATCTTATCTATTATCGTCACCATGTCAAACAATAACGCCGACAACAACAGTAACAACACATTGGGAAGCCATGAAAATCAAATACATCAAAATCAAGATACCGTGGTTTCCTCTCCTTTAAATTCACCACGTCAATCTCGTGAAGGCACTCCTGTTACTGAATCTCGTGCTGATCAACAAGAGCAATCTGAACATTTTGAAGGAGTTACAACTGAAGCTTTGCAAAAGCTAATCGATGCACAAGTCGGCAAAACTCTTCAGGCACTTGTTAGTCGATTGCCTGTTGCGCCACCTACGCCGACTCCTAATAATAATACATTGGAGAACCCCCGTTCTGGTCTTGATAATTCTGGAAACGGAGCAACCCCCAGTGAACCACAAGAAGGGGGACCAGGTAATTTAAATAATTCATATTTGCAAAATTTAGTACTAACCTTGCAGAAACAGCTGAAGGAACAAAATGAGCGAATAGAGCAAATCCCTAGAGTTCCACCAATAATAAAAGGAGTAGACATGGATAAATACTCACAACAACCATGGAAGCCTAGTGCTGCTCCCCTTCCAATTCCGAAAAAATTCAAAATGCCTGACATCCCGAAATATGATGGTACTACAGACCCACGTGACCACGTGACTGCATTTACAACTGGCGTGAAAGGCAACGACTTGACCAAACAAGAAATTGAATCAGTATTGGTCAAGAAATTTGGAGAAACACTCACCAAGGGTGCATTAACCTGGTATTCTCTTTTATCTGAAAATTCTATTAATTCTTTTGTTGAGCTTGCAGATTCTTTTATTAAAGCACATTCGGGAGCACAAAAAGTTGAGAAAAGGATGGAAGATATCTTCAAAATCAAACAAGGGGATTCGGAGTTGCTTAGAAACTTCGTTGATAGGTTCCAACGTGAAAGAATGACTCTACCTCGTGTGCCTGACAATTGGGCTGCTATAGCTTTTGCAAGTAATTTAAATGACAAAAGTTCTGAAGCCACGAGACGACTCAAAGAAAGTCTTCGAGAATTTCCTGCAACCACATGGAATGATGTTTACAATAGGTATAGCACGAAGCTGCGAATCGAAGAAGATACCGTACCTAAGCTCCATCATGAAGAAAGGGGCGGTACCCGAAGGTCAGATTCCGAAAAAAGATCAGGTAAAAACAGGTACGATCCATATATGGGACCCGCAGGAAAGGACCCACGGTCGAAGCAAGATAACCAACAATACGATCAAAAGTCAAGGAACCGGGATTCTAGCTCTTCTTCAAAGTTCAGGAATGATAGGAATAGACAAGAATCACGTGATGATGACAGGAGTTTAAAGGCACGATTCGGTGGATATAATTTCAACGTCTCTACCTCCGAGCTCGTAGCTGTTTTAAGAAGCATGGGAGATAAGGTACGGTGGCCGAAAGAAATGCGGTCAAACCCAAGTAGACGCAATCCGGACCATTGGTGCGAATTTCACAACGATCACGGGCACAAAACTTCAGAATGCAGATTCCTGCAAAGTGAAGTAGATCATCTATTAAAGCAAGGATATCTCACTGAGTTATTTAGTGAGAAAGGAAAACAAGCTTATATGAAGAACAGACAAGAACCACCACAACCTCCTTCACCCAAAAGGACAGTGAATGTCATAAGCGGGGGAGAAGATATTCATGGCATAACTTACACAGCTTCAAACAAGGTTTCTAAGGTAACAATTACACACGGAAAACGGGTGCGGCAGGTCCTTGACAATGAAAGCATTTCGTTCGATGACGCAGATAACGAAGGAGTGACAACTCCACATAATGATGCACTGGTAATATCTTTACTTGTATATGATACTAATGTAAAGCGAGTTTTGATTGATCCAGGAAGTTCTGTAAATATTATATTACTAAGGGTACTGCGGGAAATGCAAGCTGAAGACAAAATGTTACCCAAGGCGCACACCTTGTCAGGTTTCGACAACTCAAGTGTAGTAACAAAAGGTGAGGTAATACTAACAACTTTTGCTATGGGTGTTGTGAAGGAAACTAAATTTCAGGTAGTTGATATGGAAATGGCCTACAATATGATCATGGGAAGGCCATGGATACACGATATGGATGCTGTCCCATCAACCCTGCATCAAGTTATCAAATTCCCATCACCATGGGGAATTTGTCAAATTCGTGGGGATCAGCAGATGGCCAGAAATGTCAACGCTGTAACAAGTACGAGCGCCGTAAATAAAGCAAAATAGCAATTACAGGAAACAGTTGAAAGTAAAAGATATCAAACTTCAACTGAACAATAGAAAACAGATTTGGACTCAAGGCCTGGCACAATTCAAGAACCTGAAGAGAACGAAAGCATCAAAACGACGATTGAAGAGCTTGACGCAGTGACGTTATTTGATCAACAGCCTGAACGGAAGATTTATATCGGGGCTAATTTAGACACGAACATGCGAGGTATGATAATCGAATTTTTAAAAGCTAACTTAGATTGCTTTGCTTGGTCCCACGCTGATATGACAGGGATACCTCCAAATGTGATGACTCACAAACTCAACGAGGACCCTTCTTTCACACCAGTAAAGCAAAAGAAACGGAAACAAGGTGCTTTCAAGAACCAGGTGATTCAGGATGAAGTCCAAAAATTATTAAAAATCGGATCAATCCGTGAGGTAAAATATCCAACTTGGTTAGCTAATACGGTGGTTGTACCCAAGAAAAATGGTAAGTGGCGTGTTTGTGTAGATTATACTGATTTAAATAAAGCATGTCCAAAAGATTCCTTTCCCTTACCACATATAGATCAACTAATTGATGTGACCGCAGGTCATGAACTTTTAAGTTTTTTAGATGCATACTCAGGATATAATCAAATCAAAATGGTTCCTGGTGATGAAGAAAAAACTTTTTTCGTCACAGACAGGGGGACTTATTGTTATAAAGTAATGCCTTTTGGTCTCAAAAATGCTGGGGCAACCTATCAAAGGTTGGTCACCAAAATGTTCTAAGAACATTTAGGGAAAACAATGGAGGTATATATAGACGATATGCTCGTCAAAACCCAGCAATCTCATGATCATATTTCTCATCTATCTATTACTTTTGAAATTTTGCGAAAATTTAACATGAAACTCAACCCAGAAAAATGTGCATTTGGAGTTGCATCAGGTAAGTTTTTGGGTTTTCTTGTTTCTAACCGTGGTATTGAGGTGAATCCTTCTCAGATCAAAGCAATAGAAGAAATCCCGGATATCCTTACTAATAAAAAGGAAGTACAACGATTAACGGGAAGAATTGCAGCTTTGGGGAGATTTATTTCCAAATCCTCAGAAAGGTGTTTTAAGTTTTTCTCTGCACTTAAAAAGCAAGATCATTTTGAATGGAATGAAGATTGTCAGCAAGCCCTTAGAAATTTGAAAACTTATTTGTCAAAACCACCGTTGTTGGCAAAACCGAAGGTAGGGGAAAAACTTCTCATTTATCTGGCCGTATCTGAAGTCGCGGTAAGTGATGTTTTAGTCCGCGAGGACCAAGGTAAACAATCTCCTATTTATTACGTAAGTAAGTCTTTATTGGAAGCTGAGACACGATACCCACAGTTAGAAAAATTAGCATTAGCTTTGGTCATGGCATCTAGAAAGTTAAGACCTTATTTTCAATGTCATCCCATTGTTGTAGTTACTGCTTTTCCGCTTCGAAATATTTTGCATAAACATGAGCTTTCAGGAAGATTAGCGAAATGGGCTATAGAACTAAGTGAATATGAAGTTATTTATCAACCCAGGACCGCTATAAAGTTTCAAGTACTAGCTGATTTCGTGGCCGATTTTAGCCAGGGGATGCATTTAGAAGCAGAGAAAGAATTATTAGTTTTTAATGGTGCGAACCCGGGGACTTGGGTTTTATACACTGACGGTTCATCTAATGTAAAAGGGGCAGGCTTAGGAATAGTCCTCGTACCACCTGCGGGGGAGACCATTAGACAGGCTATAAAATGTCATTCTATAACTAACAATGAAGCAGAATATGAAGCTGTAATTGCAGGTTTAGAATTGGCACGAGAACTCGGCATAACACAGATTATAATCAAGAGTGATTCTCAACTCGTGGTTAATCAGATGCTGGGGACTTACACAGCCAGAGAGTCACGAATGCAAGAATACCTCGCAAAGGTACGGGATTTAGTAAAGCAATTCCAAACTTGGAAAGTAGTGCAAGTCCCAAGAGATAAGAATGCAGAGGCAGATGCTTTAGCAAACCTTGCATCCGCAGTAGACGTGGCAAACAATACAGATGCTTCAGTCATACATCTATTTCATTCCGTTCTCGAACCTGACAAAAACGAGGTAAATTTTAATCATCTAACATGGGATTGGAGAAATGAAATTGTTGCCTTTTTACAGCACGGAACCGTGCCTAATGACAAAGGAAAGGCTTTCGCGCTTCGCAAAAGAGCTGCACGATATTGTTTATATCAAGGTAATCTTTATCGAAAGATGTTCGGCGGACCACTAGCAAGGTGTCTCGGCCCTTCTCAAACCGAATATGTCATGAGAGAAGTACATGAAGGACATTGTGGGAATCACGCAGGAGGACGGTCACTGGTAAGAACGTTAATTCGCACAGGATATTATTGGCCTAAGATGGAAGAAGAGGCAACCATTTTCGTGTCCAAATGTGATAAATGTCAAAGGTACGGCAATAATATGCACAGACCAGCTGAGTTACTACATACTGTTTTAACCCCTTGGCCCTTTATGAAATGGGGAATGGATATCGTAGGTCCACTTCCACAAGCAAAAGGTCAGGTAAAATTTCTACTCGTACTTACAGATTATTTCACTAAATGGGTAGAAGCAGGGGCATTTAAACAGGTACGAGAAAAAGAAGTTAAAGACTTCATATGGCGCAATATAATATGCCGCTTTGGAGTACCAAAGGAGATCGTATGTGACAATGGACCACAATTCATTGGAGCACAAGTTACAGAATTTTTTCAAAGTTGGCAGATCAAAAGAATAACATCTACGCCATACCATCCAGTGGGGAATGGACAAGCGGAATCAACTAACAAAGTTATTATCAATAACTTGAAAAAGAGGTTACAAGATTCAAAAGGTAATTGGCCTGAGGTGTTACCCGGAGTACTATGGGCTTATCGTACAACGACCAAAACAGGCACTGGAGAAACACCATTTTCGATGGTTTATGGTACGGAAGCCTTAATACCAGTTGAAATAGGTGAGCCAAGCACACGGTACGATCAGGCAATGGAGGAATCTAATAATGAGGAGATGCGGGTTAGCCTAGATTTACTTGAAGGAAGAAGAGAGGCTGCTTTGATAAGGATGGCAGCGCAAAAGCAAGTAATATAACGATATTACAACAGGAAAGCACGCCTCAGATTTTTCAAAATTGGGGACTTCGTGCTTAAAAAGGTTTTCCAATCTACAAAAGCTGTTAACTCAGGAAAGCTAAGTCCAACATGGGAAGGACCATACAAAGTTCGTGGCATTGCGGGAAAAGGAGCATACCAGTTGGAAACAATGGATGGTAAAGTTTTACCCTCACATTGGAATGCTGTCCACTTAAAAAGATATTACTTTTAAGAAAGTACCTACGGTCAGGTATCATCATGTAAAAATTCTTCTCTTGATTTTTTAATATTTTACTAACGATTTTAGATGCTAGGCTAAATATCCTAACTCGTGCCAAATGATGAGTCACAACCTGCAAGGCAAAATGGAGTATGCATAAATTCCTAGCCCAGGGTTACAATTAATCTGATGGAAATACACACGAGTTAGGCAGTCTTCATCTATAATCACATAGTCGAGTCCCGTATATCTTTCTGTTTCAGGAAAAGGGCCAAAGTAAAAAGAAATAAACAAGTGTTCGAGGCTTCATACTTCACCGCTCAAACACTTGGGGGACTACATATTATACACAGATAGGTGCAAAGAAACAGATACGAGTATCGAATAAAAGTCGGCCAAACTGAAGCAAGTGTTGAGAAGAAGTTACGAAGTCTTCAGCATTCATGAGAACAACAGAGTCATCTCTCAAACTCATAAACAAAGTCACCTCTCAAACCCTTCTTAACATGTAAAGATAGGGTCATGACTATGTACTGAAACAGGTTATAAAAAAAACCTTGTTTAGTATATGTTATTTACAAATCTGTTACAAGAAAAACAGTTACGAGAAAAGTGGTAGATGTATTGTAATACATGTAACAGTCAAACACTTGTTAAAAGTTGTTTCATACAAAACGTGTGTTTTCCTATTACTTTCATCGTATTTTAACACCATTATGAAGTTGAGACGTCTTCTTCATTAAGTGTCGATAAAATAAAAGGGCCCTCTTTTATAAGCCTCATGTCAATAAGTCATGGGAGAATCATAAAGCATTTTCAAAGGATAAAAATGCTAAACTATTCTATAAGTCCTAAATAAGTAAAGAAAAGGCAAGAGTAGAACATATTGAAGTATTAACAAATTTCTTGATCTAATTAAAAAAACTAAGTAGAAACTTAGTCAATAAAAGTTTATACAATTGCCCCATTATGATAACTGGGGACTTTCACCAAAAAATCCCTTAAAAACTAAGGGATAAAACCATCATCCAGTTGAAGGGGTTAGTACATCAGAAGTTACAATATGAATTTCACTTTCAGCCACAAGCACGGTGGCAACTTCTGAAGAAGCAGCAACAGGAACGGTTTTAGCTGAGCTTGAGGGGATTATCACGGAAGTTTCAACTTCCATAGACTGGGTTGTAGAAGTTTCACCCTCTGAAGCTGGAATAGCAACATTTTCAGGAACTTCAAGGGCAGGAAAAGGAGTATCAGTAGACTGTTGGCTTTTCTCGATGGTATCTATGACTTTATCCAGTTCAGACTGCAAGTCAAAACCCTCTTGAGCAGCTTCCGTCAAAGCATCACGACGAGAATTCAGAAAAGCCCAACTCACTTCTATGTTAAATTTTCCTCTAGAAGTCCATATTCCTTTTCCCACATAGCAAGATCATTTTTTAAAATTTGATTTTCAGCTAAATGGGAATCAAGGGAAGCTTCAAGAGAAGCATGAGAACTCTTCAAGGCTTGAATCTCGACAGAAGAAGTCTGTAAGTCAGCCTGAGCTTGAGTTAAGTTTTGCACTAACTCTCCTGCATATTCTTCCTTTTTAGCCAAAAGTGCCTTCAGCTCTCTAACTTCTTCACTAGCTCTGGATAATTGTTCTGATAAAGAGCATTCCAAAAGCTCTTTATCTCTTTTCAATTGGCTTGAAGAAGCTTTGACTGTTGCCAGCTCAGAAGTTAAACCACGGTTTTGCTGCTCTAAGAGGTTTTTATTTTCTTGCAACTCTTCTATAGCCCCTTGAGCATTTTCGAACTGCTCCTTCCAGTTGGTTGCTTCAAGTTGGGCTCCCCTAGCAATTTCCTCAGCCTCGTGGACAGACTTCTCAGACTCATGAGCTTTTCTTTCCAGTAAGGAAATTCTTCTCATTAGTTCCGTGCTAATAAGATTAGCCTACAGAGGTAAGTCATGGAAATGAGAAATTGAAGATAATTTAAAAAAAAAACTTGTTGGTAGAAATACCTTCAAAGTAGAATGAACTACGTCGTTCATCAAAGTTAAGCAGCTATGGCTCTCCATCTTCTTCTTCTCGATATCTCCAATAAGAGGTTCGAGCCAAACATCGGCTCTGCCAGTCTTCCTCAGGAGGCTATGATTGGCAGGAACTTCTAAAGTAACACTTCTCATTGACATATTTCCGCTGCTAGAACCTGTCTCTGTATGATGAACAGAGGGAAGAGGAGCAGCGGAGGGAATAGAAGGAATGGAGGGAAAAGATGTCGAAACCAACACCGGAGCAGAAGCAGGTGCAGTTGAAGTAGCCAAGGGAACAGATATAGGAGCAGTAGAAATTGGCAAACAAATGGAAGGTGTTAAAGCTGGTAAAGAAACACTTACGGTAGGCAGAGGAATGGAGGAAATAGGAACAAGTGAGGAAAGAGGAGCTTCGTCAAAAACAGGCTCGGTGGCGGAGGTACGAGCAGGAGTGTTTTCAATTTCATCATCAATGACTATTCGTCTCCTGGCCCTTGGCCTGGTAATTAGGGAGGTACCCTCCTCTTCTTCTTCAGAACTTTCCTTTGTAGCTTTTCTTTTAGGCAACAAGGCTCGAGCCTTATCTAAATCCAGAGCAGCATTCGCAGACATGCGAATGGCCATAGCTACTTCAGCTGTCATTCCTCTAATGCCAAATCCTGATTAAAGAATGGATATACATGATTAAAGTTGAGGAAAAAGTGCTTAACATGTAAAACAAAATTTTGTAAAAGAGGGGATACCGTGTGTTTTGACTTTCCAGCCATGTAAGGAAGAAATTGATTTCCAAGTTCTTTGCTCCCTAGTAGCAATTTTCAAAAGTGAGTCTACCCAACCACGAAAGTTGGGAATAGGTTCCACATCTCCCATGGTTGCTACAAAAAACCAAGAAGGGACGAGGTTAAAAAACAACATTCTTTTGAAATTCTCAAAAGTAGGTACGGTAAATAAGAGAAAACTTACGTTCAAAATTCCACTTCTCAGGAAAGGGAATATTTGTTTCACCAATCAAATCCACTGTACGGACAGCAACGTAACGGATATACCATCCACGATCTCTGTCATCCTCAGGGTTTACCAAAACTTTTTGCTCCTTGCAGTTAAGGTGAAAACACCATGGCGTATTAAGTTGGGATGGTATAGATGAATAAGATGAGAAAAGGTGAAATTGACATTGGCCTTGGATGATAAATATCTCAAACAAGCCACTGTTCTCCACACCAATGGACCAATTTGGGCCAAACAAATGGTAAAGAAACGACAAAAATCGAGAATAACTGGGTCAATCGGAGGATTAAAACCCAAAGTGAAGGGGTAAGTGTAAACAGAAGAATACCCATTTCTAAAAGAAGAAATTCTTTGATTTGGGGAAGGAATTGACATTCGAAGACTATCCTTCCAATTACAATCTCTTCTTATAGTGGGGATTGTAAGCTCGGTTACTAATGTTGGGTAAGTATCGGCTCTTTCTAAATTTTTAATTTGTTTTTGAAGAGACGTTTTGTCACTTTCAAAAGACAAATCACTGGGAACTATATCATCAACTGAGGGTTCTTGAGAAGTATCAAGAATTTCCCTACTCTTAGAAGAAGGGGCTTTTGGAACAAAACTCCTTGAAGAAGAACCAGAGGAACCGCCTCGCGTAGATTCTAACCCTGTTCGAGGCCTACTTCCTCCGCCTCTTCTGTGTCTAATAGGGGCGTTGGGGAACTGATCTAGAATTGGAACTTTTTTACGGTTAGGGTTTGAAGAAGACATTGTCAAGAAGAAGGTATGTGTGTCGAAGATTAGTGAAGAAGACAAAGGAAGACAAAGTTATGTGTAAAATGGGAACCGTCAACTTTTTAAGTATAATGATGAAAAGCCTATAATAAAGGCAGCTATCACTTCGTAAATAGTGAGAATGAAGAAGTCTCGAAGAAAGGAATGAATAGCGGAATCAATTATAAAATGACACATGGACAGAGCATTAAATGGAAAAGACTGCTGAGACGTTAGTACTGTCATAAGCATTAATTGTGGCAAAAGTTCTTTTTACATGAAGATCCACTTCCTAATTATTTAATTGATAAAAAAATGGAAAGTGGGGGGACTATCTGTATTGGGAAAAAAACTGAATTTATATTAAAAATGATGTGGCATGACACGTGGATTAGTTGAATGGTCAAAGAAACAGCAATTGACTAAGAGGCACGGTGAAAACAGCCACGGGAAGAAGAATTTAAATAAGCACGAGACGACGTATAGATACGAGTCTCGTACCAATTTAAATTATTTGCAGCCAACGGATTAGAAGGCATTGAAAGCAAAGATCAGATGACAGAAAAGAGCCCAAATTCATTATTAAATGTCTGATACGTCATAAAGTTGGTATTTAATAGGAATGATTGTGTAACGGCCTATTTAATGTCATTTATTGCTCATGATTATATCATTAAAGCTGAGGCTTTATTCCTTTACCTAGAATGAGCTATAAAAGGAAGAAGGATCATCATTTGTAAGGACACGATATACTATTGAGAATACACTGAAATACTTATCTATTTACCCTCTACCATTGTTCTCAAAAGTATTTTATTTTTTGTCTCTTGATTATCAGTAACCCGAATTTTTCTTTTAGCTTTGACCAAGGACTCAGATTTTTGGTTAAACAGACATGAAATTGAATGCTAGCAAAATACTCATGATTTAGAAAACCTACGTTAAGAAAAGGATAAGTAAAATTAAAATTTAAAACCATCCACCCTAAATTATAGGGGTTGGGGAATTCACCAAAATGCATTCAATCAATGCATAAGTCAACTAGACTTGGTTGCACTTTATTTATCTTAGAACACTAGGCAAGTATCAGTGGCGAAGCCAGAAATGTTTCTAAGGGTATTCAAACTTGAAAGAAGTAGAAAAAAAAATCCGATAAAGGGTGTTCAATATAGGTTTTATATATCTAAAATTAATATTTTACTTATATACACAATGTAATTTTTCGTAATTTTTTAGCGAAGGGTGGTCAGTTGACCACCCTTTGCTCAAGGTGGCTTCGCCCATGAGTATCACCAGAGGAGGATAAATAGTGAGTCCATTACTTACATGCATGGTCACTCAACTATCCCAAATTATCTACTAAAGTTATCTTTCTTTTGTTAGTAACAACAAAGTTATTTAATTATGCATATAGCACTTAGAAGATCACTCAACTATATTTCTAAAATACCTATTTTACGGGAAAAACTTACCCGCACTCGGTGTATACACCAAGCCAATAATTAAATGACAATTGTCACCTTATTTAATTATAAACTAGTAGTATTTAACCATAGTTAACTCTATCTAATTTTTATATAATCTTAAATATTTTCTAAGAAGTCGAAGAACAATAAAATTTGACCATACACATCTTGGCCAATAGCAGCATTAAAAAGAGATGTTGGTGATTAACTAACCAACCAAGGATATTATGTATTTGTAAGTATATTAAATAATTTATTGCATTTTTCTACAAGCACTGGGGTACTTTCTTTCACTGCTTCTGATCTCACCATGCCAATTTCTGCAGCTGAGAGTAATGCAAAGTCTTATACAAGTGTGCTACAACTAAGGAGTATAATGCTTCTACAGTAGTTAGCTCGACTAGATTGGTGTTTTACTCAAAAGCATAATTCTGCTTCTTAGAAGTTAGATCATACTTATGGTTTGGCAAGCGTAATACATAGGGGTGTCAATGGTTCGGTTCGGCCGGTTATTTTATAAAATTTATACCATACCAATATTTCGGTTATTCTATTATGTATAACAAAAATTTGACTTTTCGAAACCATCCCAATCATGTCGGTTTCACTTTGGTATCGGTACGGTTCGGTTAATTTTCGGTATTTTTTAAATGTCATATAAAATTTATCAGTAGAAGTAGAATGCAATAATATACGTTCTTTTACATGACTTAGCAAAGCTCTCTAGACATTTTTACTGTTTAAAGGGTGATGAATTAAAAAAACATGAAAGGTGACTAGACCATAGATCGATCAACTATTCGACAATAACGTAAAAGAAACCAAGTAAAAGCAAAGAAAACATAAATTACACGAGCGGAAACATATTAACCAAGTTGTATATTAAATATTCAAAAAGATAAATCTAAATTATATGAAAGGAAACATATTTAATATATTGTAGTTTGTTACTCATAATCGCTAGAATACTTTGTGTTTTGCTATTAAAGATACTTGAAATAACTTAGTTTAAGTATAAGTAGCATAATAGGTTTTAGGAATTAGTACTTTGAGTTTAATTACTTGTTGGCTTGTAACAATTTTTATAATTCCGTGGCCCAATGAAAAATTTAATGCTTTATTAGTTTTAAACTTACTATATAAATATATTTTCCACATGTAAAATTTATTTGGTACGGTTCAATATTTTTTCGGTTTATTTTTATAAAATAAAAAACCTACCCTAATTATCGGTACGTTTATAGATTTATATAAAAACTTACAGTTTCTTTAAAAGAAACCTAAAAATCGATTCGGTGTGATACGATTCGGTCGATTTAGTCGGTTTTCAAATATTCATTGATAATACAATCTTTGATCTCTGTCACCTACTAAAGGCTCTAAAACTCAATATTTAGCTAGCAACTATGTTAGACATAAAAGAACAGGAAACTCGCAAGATGCAGCAAAAAACTGCGGCGAGAAATAAAATAAGGACGACAACCCTAAAAAGTTTAACGTCAGTTATTAGCACTGTTTATTAGCTTTTCTTAATTTTTTTATATTAAAAATAAACTCTAACAGATATTGTAGTTTATTTTCTATGGTTAATTTAACTAGATTTGATGTATACACCGGGTGTGGGCAAGTTTTTTCCCTTATTTTACCCTCTAAATTATCAACTTTTATCTTCTTCTTTCTTTACTTTTTAAATTGTGATGACCCAAGAGATCATTACTTGTTTTTAAAATGAAATTCTGCGTTCTGAGGTTTTAAAAACCTCTTTTAGTATCACCTCTATTTGTGTACGCAGTCCAGGCGCGTAGCCGGAAAGCTTATATATGAAAATCTGTGAAAAATGATAAATTTTGACTATAAAATGAATTAATTTGACATCGATCAACGTTTTGGATAAACGGATCCGGACCCGTAATTTGACGGTCCCGATGGGTCCGTAGGAAAATATGGGATTTGGGCGTATGCCCGCAATCGAATTCCGAGGTCCCAAGCCCGAGAAATGAATTTTTAAAGAAAATTGTTTTCTGAAACTATTTAAAGGATTTGGAAATGATTTTTTGATTAGAACATGTTGGTATCGGGCTCGTATTTTGGTTTCGGCGCCTGGTACAGGTCTTATATGTGATTTAAGATAATTATGTTGCCCCCTTGTCGGACTATTATTGAGTTGTGGTTCCCTTGCATTGTGTTCTTAATTGATATTACAGATGCTTAGGTTGATGATTCTTTGTGTTGGGTAAGGATTAAGGTTATTCTCGAGGAACAAGTTCGGTTATAGCTGAGGTAGTTAGATGTTGTAACAAGTTTGATTATAGCTGAGGTAGTTAGATGTTGTAACAAGTTTGGTTATAGTTGTTTCTCCCTTGCCAGGACGTAATCACTTATGCTATCGGATCCCTTACCGGGATAGTGTAGACCTTATTGATCCCTTGTCGGGATTCTCGTTACAATTGCAAATATTATATGTTGATCGGGTTGCATGCCGCAACAATGATAAATAATATGGATCGAGTTGCACGCCGCAACAAAGATATATGTGGATCGGGTTGCACGTTGCAACAATAATAAATGATATGGATCAAGTTGCACGCCGCAACAGTGTTGTTATATATTTGGATCGGGTTGCGCGCCGCAACAATTATTGAGACAAGTGTGTTTAGCTTGGATATTAGTTTCTTTTGTTTTGCTATGAATTCTAAGATGCCCTTAGACTGTTACTCTTGATTTACTGTTAATACTGGTATACCCCCGTAGCATGTATCCCGTCCCATTCTTACTTGTTCATTTCTGTTTTATTTTCCGATGTACATTATATACTGCACAGGTTTATTTGGTAGTCTGGTCCTAGCCTCGTCACTACTTCATCGAGGTTAGGCTAGGCACTTACCAGTACATGGGGTCGGTTGTGATGATACTACATTCTGCATTCTTTTGTGCAGACCCCAGTGTTGTAGACTTCAGACCACAGTAGGATTGCTGATTCTTGTTCATCAGGCAACCCGAGGTAGTCCTGCAGGCGTCCGCAGGCCTTGGTGTCTCCTTCCATCTACTATTCCTGTTTATTTCATGCATTTCCAGAGACAATGTTGTATTTATTTCTTTTAGACCTTTATTTGTAGTATTCTTAGACCGTCTGTGAAACTATGACACCAGTTCTGGGTAGTCGAGATTCAAACAGTTGTAT
Source organism: Nicotiana sylvestris (assembly GCF_000393655.2). Lineage (NCBI taxonomy): Eukaryota > Viridiplantae > Streptophyta > Magnoliopsida > Solanales > Solanaceae > Nicotiana > Nicotiana sylvestris. Next base: position 12,951,373 of record NC_091063.1, read on the forward strand.
TGGATTCATGTTCTGATAGCTTATTGCTTTTTCTTATGCTTATGTTAAATTCTGTTGTTTAAATGTTATTACTTTGAAATTGTTAATGAATATAAAATGGGTAAAAAGGTAAATTGTGCAAATATATGGGTTGCCTAGCTCATATTAGTAGGCTCCATCACGACTCCCGAGGGTGGAAAATCCGGGTCGTGACAAATTGGTATCAGAGCGCTAGGTTACATGGGTCTCATAGTTCACAGACAAGCTTAGTAGAGTCTGAGGGATCGGTATGGAGACGTCTGCATTTATCCCCAGAGGCTACAAAAGGAAAAACTTCACATTCATTCTTTCCTGTCGTGCGATTTTGTTCTCTCGGTGCTAAATTGAAACCCCTTCTCTTGTCCTTTCGCGCATGGTGAGGTCACGTACCACTTCTTCAGTCGAACAGCCGCTCAGACCGATGATAGGTCAGCTACGTCTTCAGAGGCTTTGTGGAAGTTGGATAGGTTTCACCAAGCTCTTCACTACTACTTTCAGCGGTGCCTCTTCTGAGGATCCCCAAGATTACCTAGATAGATATCATGAGGTTCTCAGGAACATGGGGATAGTTGAGACCAATGGGGTCGATTTTGCTACTTTTCGCTTGTCTGGATCCGCCAAGACTTGGTGGAGGGATTACTGTTTGGCTAGACTAGCCGGATCACCAGCTTTGACTTGGGAGCAGCTTACTCAGCTATTTCTAGAGAAGTTTCTCCCCATCACTCAGAGAGAGGCCTATCGGAGGCAGTTCAAGCGTCTCCAGCAGGGTTCTATAACTGTTACTCGGTACGAGATCATATTCATCGACTTGGCTCATCATGCTCTTTTCATACTTCCCATTGAGAGAGAGAATGAGGAGGTTCATTGAGGGACTCGTCCAGCCTGATCAGTTAGCTGGAGGTGGAGGTAGAGGTATTAGAGGTGGAGGTGCAGGTACTATTCTGGTTTGTGGTAGAGAAGCTTCGGTTTTATTTTGCGCTGTATTTGGTCATGTCTAGTGATCTTTGAGTGCCCCTGTTTATGTGTCTACACCGATGGGTGATTCTATTGTGGTTGATCGTGTCCATTGTTCATGTATAGTGGTGATTGGAGGTCTTAAGACTCGTGTAGATTTGCTTTTTCTGGACATGGTTGATTTGACATCATATAAGGGATGAACTGGTTATCACCTTACCACACTATCTTTGACATCATATGGTCGAGAAGGAGTGTTTGGCCTATTTGGCATATGTTCGTGATTCTAGTGCTGAGGTTCCTTCTATTGATTTTGTGCTCGTTGTTCGTGAGTTTCTTGAGGTTTTCCCTTCAGACCTGTTGGGTATGCCATCCAACAAGGATATTGACTTTTGCATTGATTTGGCTCCGGGCACTCAGCCCATTTCTATCTCGCTGTATCATATGGCCCCGCCTGAGTTGAAAGAGTTGAAGGAGCAGTTGCAAGACTTGCTTGAGAATGGTTTCATTAGGCCGAGTGTTTCGCCTTGGGGTGCGCCAGTGTTGTTTGTTAAGAAAAATGACAAATCGATGAGGATGTGTATGGATTACCGGCAGTTGAACATGGTTACAATCAAGAATAAGTATTCATTGTTGAGGATTGATGATTTGTTTGATCAGCTTCAGGGTGCCAAGGTATTTTCGAAGATTGACTTGAGATTTGGCTACCATCAGTTGAGGGTTAGGGCATCCAATGTCCGTAAGACAACTTTCTGCACTCGGTACGGGCATTATGAGTTCTTGGTGATGTCATTCGGGTTGACAAATGCCCTAGAAGCTTTTATGGATTTGATGAACCGAGTGTTCAGGCCTTATTTGGACTCGTTCGTGATAGTCTTCATTGATGATATTTTGATATATTCCTGCAGCCGGGAGGAGTACGAGCAGCATCTCAGAGCGGTTCTTCAGACTCTGAGGGATAGTCAGTTATATGCTAAGTTCTCGAAGTGTGAGTTCTGGTTGAGTTCAGTTGCATTCCTGGGTCATGTTGTGTTGGCAGAGGGTATTCAGGTTGATCCGAAGAAGATTGAGGCAGTCAAGAACTAGCCTAAACAAGCATCAGCTACAGAGATTCGGAGTTTCTTGGGATTGGCAGGCTACTATCGACGGTTCGTGGAGGGGTTCTCATCTATCGCAGCCCAGATGACCAGGTTTACCAAGAAGGGTGCCCAGTTCAGATGGTCGGATGAGTGTGAGGCGAGCTTTCAGAAGCTCAAAACAGCTTTGACTACGGCATCGGTGTTGGTTTTGCGCACAGGTTCAGGGCCCTATACAGTCTATTATGATGCATCTAGTATTGGACTTGGTGCAGTGTTGATGCAGGATGGCAAGGTCATTGCCTATGCTTTGCGGCAGTTGAAGATTCATGAGAAGAACAACCCGGTTCATGATTTGGAGTTGGCAGCCATTGTTTACGCATTGAAGATTTGGAGGCATTATCTATATGGCGTGGCATGTGAGGTGTTCACGGATCACAAGAGTCTTCAGTGTTTGTTCAAGCAAAAGGAGTTGAATTTGAGGTAGAGGAGGTAGTTGGAGTTGTTTAAAGACTATGATATCGCTATCTTATATCATCCGGGAAAGGCCAATATGGTGGCCGATGCTTTGAGTAGGAAGTCAGCAAGTATGGGCAGTCTTGCTTATATTCCGGTCGGCGAGAGACCGCTTGCTTTGGATGTTCAGGCTTTGGCCAATCAGTTCGTGAAGTTGGATGATTTTGAGCCCAGCCGTATGTTAGCTTGCATAGTCGCTCATTCTTCATTATTGGAGCGTATCCGAGATCGGCAGTATGATGATCCTCATTTTTGTGTCCTTAGAGACACGGTGCAGCACGGAAGTGCCAAGCAGGTTACCTTGGGTGATGATGGAGTTTTGAGATTGCAGGGTCGAGTTTGTGTGCCTAATATGGATGGACTCCGAGAGTTGATTTTATTAGAACTTACAACAACATTATTGATGGAGGAGAATGAAGAAGGATATCGTTGCGTATGTGGCTTGGTGCTTGAATCGTCAGCAAGTTAAGTACGAGCATCAAAGGCCCGGTGGTTTATTTCATAAGATTAAGATTCATGAGTGGAAGTGGGAGCATATCACTATGGACTTTGTTGTTGGTCTCCCATGGACTCAGAGGAAGTTCGATGTAGTGTGGGTTATTGTTGATAGGCTAACCAAGTCAGCCCATTTCATTCCGGTGGCAGTCTCTTATTCTTCCGAGAGGTTAGCTGAGATCTATATCCGGGAGATTGTTCGCCTTCATAGTGTTCCCGAATCTATCATTTCAGATTGAGGTACGCAGTTTACCTCCCATTTTTGGAGAGCGGTTCAGTGAGAGTTGGGCATACGGGTTGAGTTGAGCACAACGTTTCATCCCCAAACAGACGGACAGTCCGAGCGAACTACTCAGATTTTGGAGGATATGCTCTGAGCTTGTGTCATTGACTTTGGAGGCTCGCGGGATCAGTTTTTGCCTTTAGCAGTGTTTGCCTACAACAACAGCTACCAGTCGAGTATCCAAATGGCTCCTTATGAGGCTTTATATGGTAGGCGGTGTCGGTCTCTAGTTGGATGGTTTGAGCCAGGAGAGGCTCGGTTATTAGGTACGGATCTGGTTCAGGATGCCTTGGACAAGGTCAAGATCGTTTAGGATAGGCTTCGTACAGCTCAGTCTAGGAAAAGGGTTATGCCGACCGCAAGGTTCGTGACTTAGCATTCATGGTCGGTGAGCGAGTTTTGCTTTGTGTGTCGCCTATGAAGGGCGTGATGAGATTTGGGAAGAAGGGCAAGCTTAGCCCTAGGTTCATTGGCTCGTTTGAGATCCTTGATCGAGTGGGAGAGGTGGCTTATAGACTTGAATTGCCGCCGAGCTTGTCAGCCGTGCATCCAGTGTTTCATGTGTCCATGCTACGGAAGTATCACAGCGATCCATCCCACGTGTTAAATTTCAGCACTGTCCAGTTGGACAAGGACTTGTCTTATGAGGAAGAGCCAGTAGCTATCCTAGACCGCAGGTTTGTTAGTTGAAATCGAAGAGTTTTCCTTCTATTCATGTTCAGTGAAGAGGTCAGCCTCCTGAGGCATCGACCTAGGAGTCCGAGTCCGATATGCGCAGCCGTTATCCCCATCTTTTCCCCGACCCAGGTACTTCCTTCTTTTGTCCATTCAAGGACGAATAGTTGTTTTAGAGGTGGAGAATGTGATGACCCAAGAGGCCACCACTTGTTTTTAAAATGAAATTCTACATTTCGAGGCTTTAAAAACCTCTTTTAGCATCACCTCGATTTGTGTGCTCAATCCGAGCGTGTAGCCAAAAAGCTTATATGTGAAAATCTGTGAAAATGATAAATTTTGACTATAAAATGATTAATTTGACTTCGGTGAACGTTTTAAGTAAACGGACCCGGACCCGTGATCTGACGGTCCCGGAGGGTCCGTAGGAAAATATGGGATTTAGGTGTATGCCCGGAATCGAATTCCGAAGTTCCAAGCCCGAGAAATGAATTTTTAAAGAAAATTATTTTCTGAAATTGTTTAAAGGATTTGGAAATGAATTTTTGATTAGAACATGTTGGTATCGGGCCCGTATTTTGGTTCCCGCATCGGTACAGGTCTTATATGTGATTTAAGATAATTCTGTGAGGTTTGGTGAGAAACGAAATCCGTTTGGCGTGATTCGGACCTTAAATGCAAAATTTGATGTTCAAAGAAGTTTTGAGAAATTTCATTGATATTGAGGTTTAATTCAATGTTTCTGATGTTATTTTGGTGATATGAGTACACGAATAAGTCCGTGGGATGTTTTTGAGGTTGTGTGTACATTTGGTTTGGAGCCCTGAGGGCTCAGGTGAGTTTTGGATAGGCCATGGAGTGCATTTTGAACTTAGAAAGTTGCAGATTTTAGTTGGTGTGTCCAGGCCTGAAGGCTTCACATTGGCTCGCAAATGCGAGTGGCCTTTCCGCAAATGCGATGCATTTGCCGCAAATGAGACTTATGTGTCACAAATGCGAAGTCAAAAATGCAAAAGTCCAGCATTTCTGAAGGGTTCGCAAATGCGAGCCCTGTTTCGCATTTCCCAGCTTAACAGAGGTCGGGGTTCGCAATTGCGAACCCCTGTTCGCAATCCCCGTACCTGAGACCTGCAACTTTTATACTTAGACTATTTTAAACTCATTTTTCATATCCTCTCAAAACATAAACACACTAGGGCGATTTTTCAAAGGCTACTTCTTCTCCAAATCAATTGTAAGTCATTTTTAACTAGTTTTCTTCAATCATTAACATCTTTTAACATGATTTCAACTTAAAATCAATGATTTTCATGGGGGAAATTGGGTGTTTTAGGTAGAACCTAGGTTTTTTTTTTCAAAAATTGGGGTTTTGGACCTCGATTTGTGGTCCGATTTCAAAACAAATTATATATTTGGGGGAATGGATAACCGGGTTTTGGTTTGAACCTTGAGTTTTGACCATGTGGGCCCGGGGGCAATTTTTGACTTTTGGGCAAAACTTTGGGAAATTCATTTTTATGCATTCAAATTGATTCATTTAGCGTTTATCGATGTAATTAAGTAACTTGTCACTAGATACGAGCGAATTGGTGATGGAATCAAGGGGTAAAGCTATAATTGAAACTTGAATTGTGTTCGTGGCATCGAGGTAAGTATTTGGCCTAATCTTAGCTCGAGGGATTAGGAGTTGTGTCTTACTTGCTATTTGTTTCTTGTTGAGTACGACGTATAGGCATAGTGACGAGTATCTATATGTTGGTGTCGAGCATGACCATGAGTCTTATATTGTGATTTTCATGACTTCGTTGTATTATTCATGCCTTGGTGAAGGTTTCTATTATTGTGTTAAGTTTGTGGAAAGAATTGTGACCTATGAACATTGAGGAGCGCTGGCTCAAGTTGTATAACGAATTGTGAAAGTATAAATGATAATTGAACCTCTAGAGCATTAGCTCGAGTTGTGAAGTGAATTGTGAAGTAAAAGTGAGAAAGAGAAGAGATCATTATGTTGCCCCCTTGCCGGGCTATTGTTGTGTTGTGGTTCCCTTGAATTGTGTTCTTAATTGATATTACGGATGCTTAGGTTGATGATTCTTTATGTTGGGTAAGGATTATGGTTATTCTCGAGGAACAAGTTTGGTTATAGCTGAGGTAGTTAGATGTTGTAACAAGTTTGATTATAGAGGTAGTTAGATGTTGTAACAAGTTTAGTTATAGTTGTTTCTCCCTTGATGGGACGTAATTACTTATGCTGTCGGATTCCTTGCTGGGATAGTGTAGACCTTATTGATCCCTTGTCAGGACTCTCATTACAATTATAAATATTATATGTGGATCGGGTTGCACACCGCAACAATATTATATGTGGATTGGGTTGCACGCCGCAACAATATTATGTGTGGATCGGGTTGCACACCGCAACAATATTATATATGGATCAAGTTGCACGCCGCAACAAAATTATATGATCGGGTTGCACGCCGCAACAATATTATATGTGGATCGGGTTGCACGCTGCAACAAAGATATATGTGGATCGGATTGCACGTCGCAATAATGATAAATGATATGGATCGGGTTGCACGCTGCAACAAAGATATATGTGGATCGGATTGCACGCCGCAACAATAATAAATGATATGGATCGGGTTGCATGCCGCCACAGTGTTGTTATATATTGGGATCGGGTTGCGCGCCGCAACAATTATTGAGACAAGTGTGTTTAGCTTGGATATTAGTTTCTTTTGTTTTGCTATGAATTCTAAGTTGCCTTAGACTGTTACTCTTGATTTACTGTTAATACTGGTATACCCCCGTAGCATGTATCCCGTCCCATTCTTACTTGTTCATTTCTATTTTATTTTCCGATGTACATTATATACTGCACAGGTTTATTTGGTAGTCTGGTCCTAGCCTCGTCACTACTTCGCCGAGGTTAGGCTAGGCACTTACCAGTACATGGGGTCGGTTGTGATGATACTACATTCTGCATTTTTTTGTGCAGACCCCAGTGTTGTAGACCTCAGACCACAGTAGGATTGCTGATTCTTGTTCATCAGGCAACCCGAGGTAGTCCTGCAGGCGTTCGCAGGCCTTGGCGTCTCCTTCCATCTACTATTCCTGTTTCTTTCATGCATTTCCAGAGACAGTGTTGTATTTATTTCTTTCAGACCTTTATTTGTAGTGTTCTTAGACCGTCTGTGAAACTATGACACCAGTTATGGGTAGTCGAGATTCAAACAGTTGTATTGGATTCATGTTCTGATAGCTTATTGCTTTTTCTTCCGCTTATGTTAAATTCCGTTGTTTAAATGTTATTACTTCGAAATTGTTAATGAATATAAAATGGGTAAAAGGTAAATTGTGCAAATAATTGGCTTGCCTAGCTCCTATTAGTAGGCGTCATCACGACTCATGAGGGTGGAAAATCCTGGTCGTGACATAAATATTATCGTTTTTTCTCTTTTTGATCTACATTGTGGACTTACCTATAGAAAAAATATATTTTATTTAATAAATAAAAAATTAGTTTTCAGATAATATAATGTCGGAATAATAATACAATTGAGCATAATTTTCAAGAATATATAATGTATATTATAAAAATACCTTTAGTTAAATAATTATTTTTTATTACGTGCATGGAATATATATTTTACAATATATATTTTCTTTCATTCTCACTTGTGTAAATGATTTTTTGAATTTTTGTTGTTAATATTAAAATTATTATACGAACAATTTATTCTAATTAAATTTTTTTTTACTATTCTCAATATTTTATTATTCAAACATTATATTTGCTTAAATACTTTTTATTTTTTAATTTATAAATAAAATTTATTTATTCTATAGGTAAGTCCATAATGTAAATTCAAAAAAATAGAATATTAAAAAGTAAAAAAAATAAAAGAAGACAAATATTTATAATTTAGAGGTTAAAATAAGTATTTGGCAATCCAAAGTTTTGAAAATCTATTTGAGTGACCTTTTGAGTGATATAGGCATAGTTAAGTGACTTTGTTGTTACAAACGAAAGAAAAGTGACTTTAATAGATAATTTGGGATAGTTGAATCGAGTGACCATTTGAGTTATGGACTCGATAAATAGTTACGCTCTATGAGTTCAAACATATTATATTTTTAAAGTTATAGATTTATATCTATTAGTTCTTGAATTTTAGCGAATTTATAGGTCACGTCAAAAGTTTAGATGAACTTGGCACTTTCTAGCTACATCCAATGCAAGTATGAAATGGAGTTGAGGGCTATTTTCATTTTAATTGCTTAAATATGCTTGAGCTCAATTAACTTATTGTGCCTTCTTGTTTTTGTCCCTCTTTTTCGTAATTAAAATAAAATGTATCTATTAAAAAGGAGCTCTAAGATACAAAAATATACAAATAATATGCAATATACATGATTACTAACGGGGAAAGATCACTTTTAGCTCGCACTCAAAACTATTCAGATTCAATAGCGAAAAAATGTAAAAAATTTATATTTTATTGGATATAACATACAATATATATATTCGATTATTATTGTAAGAGCGACTGTACATAATTATTTTTTAATAATTTATTAATTAGTGATAACTAATTTAAGGGCTAAAAGAAGCAGGATGAAAATTTATTGTTTAGGCAGCCAGAATAAGTTGGGCAACAAAGCTACTGAATATCAAGACGCTACTAAATGTGCCACTAAATGTGCCATTCTCTTAGGGGTTCGTTTGGTATAAGGGATAAAGGATAATTATGCCCGAAAATAAATTTGAAATGAGTTTATCCCACATTTGATTAGAATAAAATTATGGTATAATATTCCGGAATTGTAGTTTTTTTTATCCTTTATTAATCACGAGATAACTTGCTTCCCAACCAAACGACCCCGTAATGACTAATAATGGGAAAGGCAAAACAGTACAAATGAAAAATAGAGAATAAGTAAAATAATATTAGTTGAGTTATAGCCTGTTTGGCCAAGCTTCTAAAATCAGCTTATTTTGAGAAGTGCTTTTCTTAAAAGTACTTTTTGTAAAGTGCTTTTGGTGAGAAGCAGTTTGTGTTTGGCTAATGTCACGACCAAAACCGATGGGCTGCGACGGGCACCTGGTACCTTACTCAACCGAGTACCAACGTAAAGTATCTTTCATATCATTCTATCATAGGTAAATGAACTAGAGTAAAGTACGAGGGAATACAAACTTATACATATGAAGTACGGGCCTATAAGACCAAAATAGCCACTCGTGTACTGAACATGAGCCGACAAGGCCATACAATCTTTTACGTACATGACATCTGTCTACAAGCCTCTAAGAATACATAATTTTCATAAAGGTCGGAAAAGAGTCCCGCCATACCAAACAATACACGTCTAAATCATATTAACCACTCAAGCAACTCTGAAGCAAATGGAGCGCACCAACATTTTCCGCTGAGCTGATAGCCTACTTGGAGGGCTCTCGACCTGTCTATGGGGACCTGCGGGCATGAAACGCAGCGTCCCCAGGCAAAAGGGACGTCAGTACGAATAATGTACCGAGTATGTAAGGCACATAAATAACTACATAATAGACATGGAGGACATATAGAGTAAATGACTCCACCTGCAAGTCTGGATAACTTTGTAAATCATGAAATAATTATAGTGTCATACATATGCGTATGAATGTCATGTCATGCATAGGTACATGATGTTTCATAATATCATCAGCCTCTGAGGGCATCCCATCATATCATCTTGGCCACTGTGGGCAAAATCATCAATGTATACCAGCTGATCAGGTGGTGGTGCATATATAACGTCATAACCTTTCCCATATCCCACACACACACACACACTATATATATATATATATATATATATATATATATATATATATATATATATATACGCGTATATAATGTCATTTGGTCATGGGTCAATGTACATGAATGCAATGCATGAAAAGTACGTTAATAAAATCTTTCGGAATGTCATAACACCATTTTGCCTTTGAGTAATATCATAAAGTAAACTCTTTTCAACTTTCATATTTTTCTGAGACCCATAAACAGATTATAAAATATTATGACACATGGAAATTCAAGAACATAGATATCTCTAATACTTTTATGAATAGAGTCATTTATGAAATTTGTGCATTTGCTCGTTTCTTCTGTATAACTTGGACCATACCGAAAAGAAAGAAGGGATGACCTTAACATACCTGAAGTAAGGAAAACTCCGTATAATATTCTTGGCGAAGATTACACCGTGCTCTTTTAGAACCGCAAAATTTTATGTTGCTACGATTCTAACAATTCCCATTGGAATTGTTTTGTTGCAAGAATGTCGTGGGAGCTTTTGAGGTTTGAATAGCTTCTGTTCTTGAAGTTTTGGGACTAGGAAGATAATTATGTGTTTCTTGCTTAACTGAGATGGGACAGAACGTTTTTGATACTAGGAAATGAAGGTTTTTTGTTCTTTGCTCAAATGGAATGGAACAAGTCACTTAATAAGTTTTTTTGTCACGATTCTAAACTCGAACCCGGTCATGATAGCGCCTCTTATGAAGATAAGTCCAGTCGACACACTCGCAATTTATTTTAAGCAATTAAAATAATACAAATTAAGTCTTTAACATAATAATAAACCCAAAGTAAAGGTGAATAAGACAATTTGTGGAATAGACATAGCCCGACATCAGGGTGTCACCAGTCACGAGCATATACTAACCGATTTAAAACAGGAAGAGTCTACATAGACTATTACAGAACTAAAAATAAGAAAAAAATAAGATAGGAGGAGAAACACTGGACTGCGAACGCCGAGTAGCTACCTAGTGAATCTCTGAAATCTGCTGGAATCTCTCAACCCTCGCAAGCAGGACCTGAAGCGCCAGAATCTGCACACGAGGTGCAGGGAGTAAAATGAGTACTCCAACTTAGTGAGTAATAAATGAAGATTGAGCGATAAGAAATCACGTAAAGGCACATCAACATGCTATAAAGAAGCAGTATAAAGCCAGTAAAAGCAATGAAATAGTGAAAACATATAAAGTCACCGTAGTTTAGTTAAGCTTCTGTCACGACCACAGTTCACCCTCCGTGAACTGCCGTGATGGCACCTAGTCTCTACGACTAGGTAAGCCTAACAAATGCGGAACATAAACGAAACTTGCGGAAGAAATAATCAAAAGCCAAAATAACTGAATGGAAAAATAGTTAGAATTTCGCTCGGTATATACAACACAACATTCTCAAAACCAGTACACTATCCCAAACCCTGAAAACTCACGGAAACACAAGCCTTTGGAATATGTAACAGTCTAACTCCAGAATATCTAACAAGAAAGAAAAATACAGAAGGGCAATGTTAAACAGCTAGAATAGAAAGAGACTTCTCGGTCTGCGGACGCGGCAGATGTACCTCGAAGTCTCTAGAACAGTCGTCTCCCTCAAGGATGGTAGGCCTGAGTAGCGGTACCTGGATCTGCATATGAAAAACATACGCAGAAAGGGGCATGAGTACACCACAGCGGTACTCAGTAAGTGTCAAGCCTAACCTTGGTCGGGTAGTGACGAGGAAGGTTAGGGCCCTACTGAGATTAAACAAAAATATAAAGTTCGATAGTATAGAATAGAATAGTATAATGAAATACGACAGTGAAAGTAACATATGATATACAGGACAGCAACAACTATACAGAAGCGAGGTAAACACGGAAAGAAAGTACATCTTAGCAACAATAATACCGATCGGGGATTTCCCAGGATATCGTCCTGTAGTCCCAAATACACATATCCGATAAGTCTCCTGAGATATCGTCTTGTAGTCCAACTCATAGTGCGTGGGGATCTACCGGAATCTCATTTCGTAGTCTCAAATGTAAATACCCTGTACTGGGGGAATCTACCGGGTGCATTCTCGTAGTTCCATATAACTGTGTAGGGGGATCTACCAGAACCCCACATCTGTTGTCCCAAAATAAACAGATAAGGGGGAGCTCCCAGAATCCCACATCCGTAGTCCCAATGTTAATACACAACAACAACAACAAGAAAATATTCAGAAATGGAAATTTCATATTAAGGCAACAATTAATTCTAGCCTAGCATGCTGCACAGAGTTCAGGTAAACAGGTTGGACAATTAAAGTAAATAAATCACTTAGACATGCTTTCCTAAGTTAACAATAAGCTTAATAGTACAAGTAATGAAAGCCGGAAAAGAAACATACTAATCAATACCTAAAGAAAATCGGATTTCCAACAATTTACACAAGTACGCACTCGTCACCTCCCGTACAAGGTATTTCAATTATCAAATATATAAATCCTAAGGGGAAGGTCCCCCACACAAAGTTAGACAAGCCACTTACCTCGAACCAGCTCAAAAATCAACCCGAGACCACGTTCTTTCCACGAGTACTCGACTCCAAATGGCCCAAATCTATTTAATTTAATTTCATAATGTAAATAACACTTCAAGTAACTGATTCTACAATTAAGGTCTAAGCTAATACACGAAATTATGTAAAATGACCAAAATGACCCTCGGGCTCACGTCTCGGAATCGGGTGAAATTTACATTTTTTGAAACCTCATACTCTCACAAGTCTATAAATAACAAGAACACTGAAATTGGAGTCCAAATGATCCCTCAAATCCTCATTTAAAGGTCTCTTAAACTCAAGCCCTAATTACCCATATTTCCCAAATTTTTCACAACTAATTAGGTCTTTAATCACATAAAAACGAGTTATGAAGTCAAGGATGTTACCTCCAAGTGATTCCCCTTTGTTTTCCTCAAAAAATCTCTCTCAAAAGCTTCAAACCCGGATGAAAATGGTGAAAGAATAGCTCAAATTCGCGAAGGCAACTATTTATATGTTCTGGCCCAAGCATTTTCGCATCTGCGGCCCAATTTCCGCTTCTGCGGTACCGCATCTACGGTTTTTCACTTAAGTCCCATTGTTTACTTCTGCGATCCCTTTCTCCGCATCTGCGGCATCGCAGATGCGACCCCTAAGCCGTTTCTGCGGTCCCAGCCTTCCCAGGCCCTTTCCGCTTCTGCGCTCCTTTTCTCGCATCTGCGGCATCGCACCTGCGGTCCCTTGTCCGCAGGTGCGGAAACACCAGAAACAGAAAATCTGAAGCTTCCTCAAAAATTCCAAACTCTCTGTTAACCATCTGAAATCACCCCGAGGCTCCCAGGACCCCAACCAAAAGCACAAACATCACCTAATACCTTATTCAAACTTGTATCAATCTTCAAAACACTTCAAACAACATCAAAGCAACCAAAACACATCAGATTCAAGCCTAAATTTCTAAAATTTCTGAATTCCGCTTTTGATCAAAAACCCAACCAAACCACGTCCGAATGACCTGAAATTTTGCACACACATCCCAAATGACACAACGGAACTACTGCAACTCTCAGAATTCCATTCCGACCTTCGGATCAAAATCTCGCTATCCAACCAGAAACTTCAAAAATTCAACCTTCGGCATTTTGAATCCAATAATAACGAACCTCTAAAACACAATCCGAACATGCTCCTAACCCCGAAATCACCCAATGGAACCATCGGATTTCCATTCCGAAGCCATCTTCATACTGTTTTGATTACGGTCAGCGTTCCAACACTTAAGCTCTCATTTAGGGACTAAGTGTCCCAAAACTCTCCGAAACTCAAAATCGGACATTCCAGCGAATCAAAATAGCAGAAATAGACTCGGGGAAAGTAGTTAATAGGGGATCAGGGCGTTAATTCTTAAGACAACCGGTCGGGTGGTCACATCTTCTTTAAAATACCTTTTTAATAGTTAAACAAGTAAATAACAGGCAGCTAGAAAAGATAAACACATAAAGAACCACCCCTCTGGCACAATATCCAATGGAACCAGCCCTTCGGGAAACACATGGAACAACACCAGCCCCTCGGGCTATATCTCATATTACAATGGGTACCCACGCTCACTGGGGTGTGCAGACTTCGGGAGGGGCCCCTTACGGCCCAAACACAATATCAAGCCATCTTGTGGCATAATCAATAGGCTCTCGGCCTTATATGAACAAGCCACCTTGTGGCGTACAATCTTAGGCCCTCGGCCTCATAATCATAAATCAGTGTATCCTCACAACACAGGCCCTCGGCCTTACTCAATCAAAATTTCATAAGCCACTTGGGCAATAGTAAAACATGATGCTCAGCTCAAATTATCATTTGGAATAACATTAATGTGTTAAAACAGCGTAAACATGGTTGAGTTATGAAAACAGTAGAATATAGCATGACTGAGTGCAAGTATAAAGTCAAAATAGTGAGAAAATATCTGTAAAAATCCCCTAAGGGTCCAAATAGTTGGCATGAGGACCAAATATGGCATTCAACCCAAAACATGATGATAGCAAATAATTTCCAATCAAATACGTGGTAAAACAGTCATTCGGGGTGGACTAAGTCACAATCCCCAATGGTACACGACACCACGCTTGTCATCTAGCGTGTGCGTCACCTCAATATAGCACAACAATGTGTAATCCGGGGTTTCATACCCTCAGGACAATATTTAATATTATTACTCACCTCAATCCGGTCCAAACTCTAGCCTGAGATGTCTTTGCCCCTCGAATCGTCCTCAACTCATGTCGAATCTATCCAAAATCAGAATCACGATGTCAAAATATTCTAAGGGAACAAAGCCCATGTGAAAATAATCAATTTACACCATAAATCCCGAAATTAACCAAAACCTGACCCCTGGGCCCACATCTCGAAATTCGATAAATTTTACATCATTAGATTCCTTATTTCCCCACGAATTCATACATATCAAAAGTCCCAAAATCCAACCACAAATGGCCCCTCAAATCCTCAAGTCTAGGTCTCAAATACCAAGCCCTAGTGTTCCAATCTTCAACCCTTAATTTGCATAATTACAGCTCTAATCCGTGAAATAATACCATAGAAATGAGTTTTGGGTTCAACAATCTTACCTCAACGAAGCTCCCTTGAATTCCCTCTTCAAAATCTCCCAAAAAGCTCCAAAACCGACTTAGAAATGGTGGAATAACCCAAAAATTGGCGAAGGAAATAATTTATACCTTCTGGCCTAGGCATTTCACACCTGCAACCTAGATACCACTTCTGCAGTCCGCTTCTGCGGTCCAAGACAACGCATCTGCGCTCCTCACTTAAATCCTCATTTCCGCATCTGCGATGCACAATCCGCACATACGCCATCGCAGGTGCGGTTCTTCAACCGCTTCTGCGGTTCCTGCCTTCCTAGGCTCTTACCGCTTCTGCGACTCCAAACTCACTTCTGCGAGACTGCACATGCGGTCCCCTAGTCGTGGGTGCGGTTATGACAGCAACGGAACATCTTCATCTGCCAAAACCAACTTCCAAACTTTCCGCCAACCATCCGAAATCACCCCGAGGCCCCAGAGACCTCAACCAAAAGCACCAACACATCATATACCACTACCCAAACTTGTACCACTCTTCAAAACATCTCAAACAACATCGAATCACCCAAATCACATCGAAATCAAGCCTAAGGTTCCAAAATCTTCCGAATTCTGCTATTGATCAAAACTTCTACCAAATCACGTCCGAATGACCTGAAATTTTGCACACACATCCAAAATGACAAAATGGAAATACTACAAATCCCGTAATTCTATTCCAACTCCTATATCAAAATTCACCTATCAACCAGAAAACGCCAAAATTGTAATTTCGCCAATTCAAGCCTAAATCTACTCTGGACCTCCAAAACACATTCCGATCACGCTCCTAAGTCCAAAATCACCTCCCGAAGCTATTCGAACCATCAGAACTCACATCCGAGCAATCTAACTCATAAGTCAATATTCGGTTGACTTTTTCAACTTAAGCTTCCTCGAAAGAGACTAAGTGTCTCAAACCTTACCAAAACCTTTCCAAACCCAAGCCAACCAACCCGATCACATATAGAACTGATAAACAAAGCAATAAGAAGTAGAAATGGGGGAAATAGAGCGGTAACTCATAAGATGACTGGTCGGGTCATCACATCCTCCCCCTCTTAAACAAACATTCATCCTCGAACGAGTCAAGAAACATACCTGAAGCCTCAAATAGGTGAGGATATATGCTCAGCATCTCCCGCTCAGTCTCCAGATAGCCTCCTCCATGGGCCGACCTCTCCACTGCACTTTCACTGAAGCTATATCCTTTGATCTCAACTTTCGAACCTGCCGCTCCAAAATAGCTGCTGGTTGCACATCATAAGTCAAATCACCATCTAACTGCGTCGTGCTGAAATACAGAACATGAGACGGATCCCCAATATACTTCTGGAGCATAGAAACATGAAGTATCGGATGCACACTCAACAAGATGGGTGGCAAAGCAGGCTTATAAGCCATTTCCCAAATCCTCTAAAGCACCTTAAAAGGCCCAATGAACCGAGGACTCAATTTACTTTTCTTCCCAAACCTCATAACACCCTTCATGGGTGAAACCTTCAACAGAAAATTCTCACCAACCATGTAGTACATATCCCGAACCTTCCTATCAGCATAACACTTTTGTCTCGACTGCGCCGTACGAAGCCTTTCCTGAATTACCTTCACTTTTTCTAAAGCATCCTGCACCAAGTCTGTCCCGAATAGCCTAGCCTCACCCGGCTCAAACCAACCAACTGGAGACTACACCGCCTCCCATACAAAGCCTCATATGGAGCCATCTGAATACTCGACTGGTAGCTGTTTTTATAAGCAAACTCTGCAAGCGATAGAAATTGATCCCATGACCCTCCGAAATCAATGACACAAGCACGCAACATGTCCTCCAATATCTGAATAGTGCGCTCAGACTGTCCGTCCGTTTGAGGGTGAAAAGTTGTGCTCAACTCAACCTGAGTACCCAAATCTCGCTGCACAGACCTCCAAAATTGTGAAGTAAACTGAGTGACCCTATCTGAAATGATGGAAACTGGGACACCATGCAAACAAACAATCTCCCGGATATAGATCTCTGCCAACCGCTCTGAAGAATAGGTAGTACACATAGGAATGAAGTGCGCGGACTTGGTCAGCCGATCCACAATTACCCAAATAGCATCGAACTTCTTCAAAGTCCATGGGTGACCAACTACAAAGTCCATGGTGATCAACTCTCACTTCCACTCTGGAATATCCATCTGCTGAAGCAAGCCACCCAGTCTCTGATGCTCATGTTTCACCTGCTAACAATTGAGACACCGAGCTACAAATCCCCACAATGTCCTTCTTTATCCTCCTCCACCAATAATGTTGTCTCAGATCCTGATACATCTTCGCGGCACCCAGATGAATAGAATACCGCGAGCTATAGGCCTCCTTTAGAATCAACTCCCGAAGCCCCACTACATTGGGCACACATATCCGGCCTTGTATCCTCAACACCCCATCATCACCAACAGTCACATCTCTGGCGCCATTGTGCTGAACTCTATCATTAAGGACAAGCAAATGAGGATCATCATACTGGCGCTCTCTGATGCGATCATATAAGGAAGACTGAGAAATCACACAAGCCAATACCCGACTGGGCTCCGAAATATCTAACTTCACGAACCGATTGGCCAAGTCCTGAACATCAACCGCAAGAGGTCTCTCCCTAACTGGAATATATGCCAAACTCCCCATACTCACGGCCTTTCGGCTCAAAGCATCGGCCACCACATTGGCCTTTCCCAGATGGTACAATATAGTGATATCATAATCCTTTAGCAACTCCAACCATCTCCGCTGCCTCAAATTGAGATCCTTCTGCTTGAACAAGTGTTGGAGGCTACGATGATCGGTAAACACCTCACAAGATACACCATACAAGTAATGCCTCCAAATCTTCAACGCGTGAACTATGGAAGCCAATTCCAAATCATGAATGGGGTAGTTCTTCTCTTGGGGCTTCAACTGGCGAGAAGCATAAGCAATAACTCTACCCTCCTGCATCAACACACACCCAATACCAACTCTCGAAGCATCACAATACACGGTATATGAACCTGAAGCTGATGGCAAAACTAGCATTGGAGCTATGGTCAAGGCTGTCTTGAGCTTCTAAAAGCTCTCCTTACACTCATCTGACCATAAAAATGAAGCACCCTTCTAAGTCAACTTGGTCAAGGGTGATGCGATAGATGAGAATCCCTAAACAAACCAAAGGTAATAACCCACCAAACCAAGAAAGCTGTGAATCTCTATGGTTGAGGACGGTTTGGGCCAACTCTGAACCGCCTCTATCTTCTTCAGATCAACTTGAATACCCTCACTGGACACCACGTTCCCCAAGAAAGCCACTAACTGAGCCAAAACTCACACTTGGAGAACTTTGCATAAAGCTTCTCTCCCTCAATCTTTGCAACACAACTCTTAAATGTTTCGCATGCTCCTCTTGACTACGCGAGTGTACCAGAATATCATCAATGAAAACTATGACAAACGAGTCAAAATAAGGACGGAACACGCTTTTCATCAAATGCATGAACATTGCTGGGGCATTGGTCAGCCTAAAAGACATCACTAGGAACTCATAATGACCATATCAGGTCCTAAAAGCTGTCTTAAGAATATCCGAGTCCCTGATCTTCAACTGGTGATAACCTGAACGGAGATCAATCTTGGATAACACTCTCGCTCCCTGAAGCTGGTCGAATAAATCATCAATGCAAGGCAAAGGATACTTATTCTTAATTGTTACTTTGTTCAACTGCCTATAATAAATGCACATCCTCATCGTGCCATCCTTCTTCTTCACAAATAGAACTGATGCACCCCAAGGCAACACACTAGGTCGAATGAACCCCTTATCAAGATGTTCCTAAAGCTACTCTTTTAACTCCTTCAACTCCGTTGGTGCCATACAATATGGCAGAATAGAAATGGGCCGAGTGCCTGGTACCAGGTAAATACCAAAATCAATATCCCTATCCGGTGGCATGCCTAGCAGGTCTTCAGGAAACACATCGTGAAAATCCCTCACAACTGGAACATAATCAATACTGGGAGTCTCTACACCGACATCCCTCACAAAGGCTAAATACGAAATACAACCCTTCTTAACCATATGCTAGGCCTTCAAGAACGAAATTACCATACTGGGAACATAATCAGTCAAACCTCGCCACTCAATCCGTGGCACACCTGATATAGCCAATGTCATTGTCTTAGCATGACAGTCCAGAATAGCATAACACAGAGATAGCCAATCCATGCCCAAAATAACATCGAAGTCTACCATACATAATAACAACAGATCCACTCGGGTCTCCAAACCCCCAATAGTCACCACACACGATCGGTACACACGGTCTACAATAACAGTATCGCCTACCGGAGTAGATACATAAACAGGTGAAACAAGAGACTCATGGCGCGTATCCAAATAAGGAGCAAAGTATGATGACACATAAGAAAAGGTGGAATCGGGATCAAATAATACAGAAGCATCTCTGTGGCAGACTAAGACAATACCTATAATAACAGCATCAGAAGCAATAACATTGGGTCTAGCTGGAAGTGCATAGAAATGGGCCTGGCCGCCACCTGATCGGCCTCCCCCTCTAGGGCGACCCCTAGCTGACTGACCTCCACCCCTAGATGGCTGGGCGGGTGGAGGTGAAGTAACTGATGCTGAAGCCGATGGCTGACTCCTTTGTTGAGATGAACCCGCAAGATGACGAGGACACTGCCTCCATATATGACCCATCTATCCACACTCATAGCAACTTCCGAGTGCTGGAGACGAGGACTGAAGGGAACCCCGATCACCAGAATGGCTAGCAGATGCATCTGGCATAGAAGAGCCTAGAACTGATGGAGAACGGGATGAACTCTAAGCTAGAAGGGTACTATATGATGACTGGCCCTGATGAGAACTATGAGAACCATGACCCGATGACGCCCCACGATAACCTGGGCGAGCTGGTTGAGTATGCCTAAATGGACGACCTCTGCCGTGCTGAAACTGACCTCTCGAAGAAGCACCACCTTAATTACCAGATCCTCGGGGCCTTTTGTCCTCCCTCTCATCTCGCTCCTGGCGACGAACTAACTCAATCTCACGAGCAATGTCTACAACCTCCTCAAAAGTAGCACAAGACACCCTCTCCCTGGTCATGAGAATATGAAGCTGATAAGTGAGGCCATCCACAAACCTCCTAATCCTCTCTCTATCTGTCGGAACCAACCAAATAGCATGATGAGCTAACTCGGAGAACCTCATCTCATACTACATCACAATCAGCTCTCCCTAATGCAATCACTCAAACTACATGTGCAACTCCTCTCTGTGAGACTGCGGCACATACTTCTCCAGGAAGAGAACGGAGAACTGCTACTAGGTAAGGGGTGTTGCACCAATAGGCCTACGCCTCTCAAAAGCCTCCCACCAAGTGAAGGCGGCTCCAGAAAACTGAAAAGTAGTGAAAGTGACCCCACTGGTCTCCAGAATACTCGATGTATGAAGCTTCCTCTGACACTTATCCAAGAAAACCTAGGCATCCTCGCCCTCTGCACTACTGAAAGTCAGAGACTGAAGTCTACCAAACCTCTCCAACCTACGTTGGTCGTCATTTGGCATGGCAGGAGCTACATAGTCCTTGTAATGACCCGACTGGTTGTTTTGCTTCTTAGAACCTCGTTCCCCTAAATAAAACTTCCCGAGCTTGCTTTAACTAATTTACGACCCGTGGGGATGGTTGGTTCGGGAATTGGAAGAATTTGGGTTGAAATATGCTCATTTGATTCCTTATGATTTTCTTAAAAGGCTACGTTTGACTTTGATCAACATTTTGAGCAAACGGACCTAGATTATGTTTTGATGGTCTAGGAGGGTCCGTATGAAAATGTGAGACCTGGGCGTATAACCGGAATTGAATTCTGAGGCCCTAGGCCGAGTAATAAATTTGTATTAGAAATTGTTAAACTGAAATTCTAAGGATTTAAAGAAATTAAATAATAATTAATCACATGGGTATCGGCTCGTATGTTGGTTTCGGAGCTCGGTACAGGTCCAATATAACATTTAAGACTTGCCCGCAAAATTTGATGTCAATCCAAGTAGTTTAAGGGCGTTTCGGCTCGTTAGAGGAAAACTAAGAACTTGAAGTTCATGAATTTGATTCAATTGGTTTTAGAGGGTGATTCTTAAATTTAGCATTGTTTCGGGCGTTCCGAAGGTGAAAATAGGTCCGTTTCATGATTTCAAACGTGTCGGTATGTTCAGGCGGGGCCCGGGAGCCCCGAGCGTCAATCGGATGAGGCTCGAGTGAAGTTGGAAATGCTGGGAAGTGCTGAGGCATCTACTTCTATCATAACCGCACCTGTGGTTGGTCGACCTCAGGTGCGAGACCGTAGAAGCGGTTCGCCTATCGCAGATGCGGCCAAGGTAGGCCAAGCCCAGAATGGCAGAAGCGGCTTCAAGGTCGCAGAAGAGGTCACAAACCGCTTGGCCGGTTCCGCAGATGCACCCAATTTCTCGCAAAAGCGGAACCGCAAATGCGAAAATCACTGAAGCAGTGAACTTCATTTAATACGGGTTCTAAGTCATTTTTTCCACTTTTCACTCCTTCATTGGCGATTTTGGGAGCTTTTGAGAGAAGACTTCAACCTAGCATCTTGAGGTAAGTTTATCCCACCTATTTTAAGTTTAATACTTATGTTTTAGGTAGATTAAACACTAGGATTTAGGTAAAATCATGGGGTTAGAGCAAAACCTAGGGTTTTGATAAAACTTAGATTTTTCTAGGAAATTGGGTATGAAGCAAAGTAGAAATTATATATTATTGATCCTTAGGTTGCAAAGAACAATGTTCTTCAAAAAATTTCGGAATCCGGGCACGTGGGCCCGGGGTCGGATTTTATGAAACTTGTGTTTAAGGTTGGGAAATTGCTTTAATAGTTATGATGTGATGTTATGAGCTTGTATTGACTAGTTCTTACCCTATTTAACTAGTTTTGGATTGTTCGACTCCAAATTGAGAGTTCGGGCTCATTCTTGGTATTGGAAGTGCACTTTGGAGCGAGGTGAGTCTCCTTTCTAACCTTGTAAGAGGGAATTGTCCCCATAGGAGTAATAATTGTATATTTTGCTACTAAATGTGGGGGCTACGTATGCACTAGGTGACGAGAGTCTGTGCGTAGCTTCTATCATGCTAATTGTCCGGGTAGTTTAGGACCCGTGTCATGCTATATTTGCAAATGTTATATTTCTTCTTACTAAAGTGATCATTTAGGATATGTTAGAGAATTGGAAATGAACATATGCTATGTTGAACACTGGTATGAGTTTATCTGAATATAAATGTGCCTTCTTGTATTTTTCTATTGATAATTGATATTGGTGGATCGGGCCGATCGCCTCGGTAGAAATAGATGCATCTATGGTTTGCGTCATTCGACCCTCTAGCAGTGCACAGTTTCTTTTATGTTGGATCGGGCCGTCGACCTCGTCATAATGTGCGCATGATATTTAGGTGAATTTGTTGTTGATGACCTGCCTGATACATGGCTTAAATTGTAAAGGATTAATTGGGGTATTAAAAATGACATGACTTAGAAATACTTATTTCAACTGTTACATATTTTGATCATCATGCCTGGTATAACATCATATTATATTATTTGGCCCTAGTAGGTATCAAGTCGACCTCTCGTCTTTACTTCTTCGAGATTAGATGGGATACATACTGGGTACATATTGTTTATGTACTCATGCTACGCTTCTGTACTTAATTGTACAGGTTCTGAGGCAGGTTCATCTGACTATCAGACTGGTGCGCGTCCCTGATCATAGTCCGCGACTTCCACGGTGAGTTGTTTCCCTTTCTGTACCGATCAACAGCTGGATGGAGTCTTCCTTACTTTTGACTATCTATTCTATTTCAGACAGTAGGATATATGTATTATTTTGTATATTCTACTAGTTGCCCACAGCTTGTGATACCAGGTCTAGGCACACACATTAGTAGACGTTTTCTTTTGGATTGTATAATTATTATTGAATGTTGCATATTATCACCTGCTTTTAATTGCAAATTAAGAAAAATGTTGTAACTGTTTGGGTAAGTAAAATAAGAATTCACAAATACTTTCGCGTTGGCTGGCCTAACAACGATGTTGGGCGCCAGGATGACCTATTATGGAAAAATGGATCGTGACAACATGGTATCAGAGCGTCTAGGTTCACGTAGGTCTCACAAGTCATGTGCAAACCTAATAGAGTCTTGCGGATCGGTACGGAGACGTCTGTATTTATCTTCGAGAGGCTATAGGGTGTTAGGAAATCTACTCTTTATTCATTACCCGTTGTGCAATGGTTGGTATACTAAATTTCCCTCTTCTATTCTCTCACAGATGGTGAGGACATGCACGACTGATGTTCCAGACCCGGGAGGAGCTGTTCCCCCCGTTGCTAGAGGCCTAGGCAGAAGCCGGGGGAGGGCACTGACCCAAGTTAAGGGACGAGGGCATCCCAGAGCTGTTCTAGTAGCACTACCAGTAGATCCTGCGGGAGATCCTATCATCGAGAAGCAGGGCGAGGTGCCCGTAGCTGAGCCCACCCCGGCGGACTTTATGACAGCACCAGGTTTTTAGGAGATCATGGGTCGTATGCTGCGATTTGTGGATTCCATGACTCAGGCTGGTTTATTTCCAACAGATCCAGCTACATCACAGGCAGAAGGGGGAGCACAGACCCTTACTGCTTAGGCCCCTGGATATGCAGCTACAGTGTATCAGACTCTAGGTGCACTACCCGCAGATGGGGCCCAGCCAGTAGCTGCAGTGGTGCCCCAACCCAAACCAGCTGCGGATGGCGACCCGCAGAAGTTGTTGGATAGATGGACCAGACTTCACCCTTCTGTCTTCGGGGGTGAGCGTCATGAGGATGCCCAGGACTTCATAGACAAGTGCAGGGATAGACTGCACAACATGAGGATATTGGAGTCGTATGGGGTTAACTTCACTACTTTTCATCTAGAGGGTAGGGCCCGTAGATAGTGGCAATCTTATGTTTTTGGCAGTCCGGCGGGTTCCCCTCACCTCACTTGGGGTCAATTCTCACAGTTATTCTTGGATAGGTACATTCCACCCTTTGAGAGGGAAGAGCTGCGGTATCCATTTGAGCATCTAGAGTAGGGTCAGATGTTTGTGATCGATTATGAGGCGAGGTTTTTGAGTTGTCTCGTTATGAACTCATGATACTTCCTACTGATATAGAGAAAGTGCGGAGATTTATTACGGGGTTGCACCTTGGTATTCAAGCTAGCATGGACCGAGAGGTGGAGATGGGTACTGAGTATCAGCTAGTAGTAGAGACTGCTCGCAGGATTGAGGGATATTGCTAGACGGGTAGAGAGCAGGTTCAGCAGGACAAGAGGGCCCGATTTTCGGGAGAGTTCAAAAGTGCCCCATCTTGGGGTAGAGGTCACTTTGGGAGGGGTCAGCACCACCACCACCTCCCTGAGGTACTCTAGTGACACCATATTGTAGTGCGATGCCGAAGAGTTATTACCTCCCACCAGCTATTCAGGGTTACTTTGGCGGTTATTCAAGTCCACAGGGTTCTTCTGATTCTTATTTCAGTGCTATGCCGGAGAGTTCATACTGTCCACCGGATATTCAGGCTTCTTCCAGTGGGTCTACAGGCCATCAGGGTCAGGGCAGCAGGTCGTTGCACCACAGGTTTGTTTCGAGTGTAGAGACCTTGGTCATATGAGGAGATACTACCCCGATTTCGGGGCAAGGCAGTACAGCAGGGACAACAGCCTATGATTTCAGCACCAACTGCCCTGCCACCTAGAGGTTGAGGGCAGACTGGTAATGGCTGTCTTAGAGGTAGAGGCCAGGCAGGGAGAGGTTTGCCAGCTACTGCTCAGTCAGGTGGAGGCCAGCCAACCGACGCTCCAGCCATATTTTATGCCCTTCCAGCTAGGCCAAAGGCATTGGCCTCAAATGCCATCATCACAGGTATTATTTCAATCTGCGGTAGAGATGCTTCGGTATTATTTGATCCAGGTCTACCTATTCATATGTGTCATCTCTGTTTGCTCGTTTTCTGGTTATTGCTCATGAGCCCTTGAGCACCCCTGTTCATGTGGGCGATTATGTGGTTGTGGATCGGACCTACCGGTCCTGTGTGGTCACACTCAATGGTTTCCAGACTAGAGTCGATCTCCTGTGTGCTATGTTGAACACTGGTATGAGTTTATTTGAATATAAATGTGCCTTCTTGTATTTTTCTGTTGATAATTGATATTGGTGGATCAGGTCGATCACCTCGGTAGAAATAGATGCATCTATGGTTCACGTCATTCGACCCTCTAGCAGTGCACAGTTTCTTTTATGTTGGATCGGGCCGTCGACCTCGGCATAATGTGCCCATGATATTTAGGTGAATTTGTTATTGATGACCTACCTGATACATGGCTTAAATTGTAAAGGATTAATTGGGGTATTAAAAATGATATGACTTAGAAATATTTATTTCAACTGTTACATATTGTGATCATCATGTGTGGTATAACATCATATTATATTATTTGGCCCTAGTAGGTATCAAGCCGACCTCTCGTCTCTACTTCTTCGAGATTAGACGGGATACTTACTGGGTACATATTGTTTATGTACTCATGTTATGCTTCTGTACTTAATTGTATAGGTTCTGAGGCAGGTTCATCTGACTATCAGACTGGTACGCGTCCCTAATAATAGTCTGAGACTTCCACGGTGGGCTGCTTCCCTTCCTATACTGATCAGCAGCTGGATGGAGTCTTCCTTACTTTTAACTGTCTATTATATTTTAGACAGTAGGATAGATGTATTATTTTGTATATTCTACTAGTTGCCCACAGCTTGTGACACCAGGTCTTGGCACACATTAGTAGGCGTTCTCTTTTGGATTGAATAATTATTATTGAATGTTGCATATTATCACCTGCTTTTAGTTGCAAATTAAGAAAAATGTTGTAACTGTTTGGGTATGTAAAATAAGAATTCACCAATACTTCCGCATTGGCTTACCTGACAAAGGTGTTGGGCGTCATCATGACCTATTATGGAAAAATGGGTCGTGACAACATGGTATCAGAACGTCTAGGTTCACTTAGGTCTCACAAGTCATGGACAAACCTAATAGAGTCTTGTGGATCGGTACGGAGATGTTTGTATATATCTTCGAGAGGATATAGGGTGTTAGAAAAACTACGCTTTATTCATTTCCCATAGTGCAGTGGTTCGTATACTAAATTTCCCTCTTCTATTCTCTCACAGATGATGAGGACACGCACGGCTGATGTTCCAAACCTGGGAGGAGCTGCTCCCCCCGATGCTAGAGGCCGAGGTAGAGGCCGGGGGAGGGCACCGGCCCGAGGAAGGGGACGAGGGCATTCCAGAGTTATTCCAGTAACACCACCAGGAGATCCTATCATTGAGTAGTAGGGCGAGGTGCCTGCAGCTGAGCCCACCCTAGCAAACTTTGTGACAGCAGCGGGTTTTTAGGAGATCATGGGTCGTATGCTGCGATTCATTGATTCCATGACTCAGGTTGGTTTATTTCCAGTAGATCCAGCTACATCACAAGAAGGAGGGGGAGCACAGACCCCTACTGCTTAGGTCCCTGGACATGCAGCTGCAGTGTGTTAGACTCCAGGTGCACTACCCACAGATGGGGCCCAGCTAGTGGCTGCAGTGTCACCCCAGCCCAGACAAGTTGCGGATGGCGACCCGCAGAAGTTCCTAGATAGATGGACCAGACTTCACCCTCCTGTCTTCGGGGGTGAGAGTCATGAGGATGCCCAAGACTTCATAGATAGGTGCAGGGACAGACTGCACAACATGAGGATATTGGAGTCGCATGGGGTTAACTTCACTACTTTGCAGCTAGAGGGTAGGGCATATAGATGGTGGCAGTTTTATGTTATTGGTAGGCCTGAAAGTTCCCCTCCCCTCACTTAGGGTTAGTTCGCACAGTTATTCTTGGATAGGTACATTCCACCCTCTGAGAGGGAAGAGCTGTGGTATCAGCTTAAGCATCTGGAGCAGGGTTAGATGTCTGTGACTGATTATGAGGCGAGGTTTACTGAGTTGTCGTGTTATGCACTCATGATACTTCCCACTGATGCAGAGAGAGTGCGGAGATTTGTTGCGGGGTTACACCCCGGTATTCGAGCTAGCATGACCCGAGAGGTGGAGATAGGTACTGAGTATTAGCTAGTGGTAGAGATTGCTCGTTGGATTGAGGGATATCGCCAGATGGGTAGAGAGCAGATTTAGTAGGACAAGAGGGCCGGATTTTTGGGAGAGTTCATAGGTGCCCCAGCTAGGGGTAGAGGTCACTTCAGGAGAGGTCAGCCCACCAGACCCCCGTATTCAACACCACCACCACCTCCCCGAGGTGCTCTAGTGAGACTATATTTTAGTGCGATGCCGGAGAGTTCTTACCGCCCACCAGCTATTCAGGGTTCCTCTGGCGGTTATTCAAGTCCACAGAGTTCTTCTGATTCTTATTTTAGTGCTATGCTGGAGAGTTCATACCGTCCACTAGCTATTCAGGCTTCTTCCAGTGGGTCTACATGCCATCAGGGTCAGCCATCAAGGCAGCAGGTTGCCGCACTATGGGGTTATTTCGAGTGCGGAGACCTTGGTCATATAAGGAGATACTGCCTCAAGCTTCGGGGCAAGGCAGTACAGCAGGGTCAATATCCTATGATTTCAGCACCGGCTGCCCTGCCACCTAGAGGTGGAGGGCAGATTGGTAAGGGTCGTCTTAGAGGTGAAGGCTAGGCAGGGAGAGGTTAGCCAGCTACTATTCAGTTAGGTGGAGGCCAGCCAGTCGGCGCTCCGGCCATATTTTATGCCCTTCCGGCTAGGCCAGATGAATTGGCCTCAGATGCCATCATCACATGAATTATTTCAGTCTGCGGTAGAGATGCTTTAGTATTATTTGATCCAGGGTCTACCTATTCGTATGTGTCATCTCTGTTTGCTCTTTTTCTGGTTATTGCTCCTGAGCCTTTTGGCACCCATATTCATGTGTCCACTCCTGTGGGCAATTCTATGGTTGTGGATTGGATCTACCAGTCCTGTATAGTCAAACTCTATGGTTTCGAGACTAGAGCAGATCTCATGTTGCTCGATATGATCGATTTTGAGATCATCTTGGGCATGGATTGGTTATCTTCGTATCACGCCGTCCTAGATTGCCATGCCAAGACTGTTACTTTAGCAATGCCAGGGTTTCCAGGGTTGGAGTGGAAGGGTTCCATAGCTGATCCATCTAGTCGGGTTATCTCTTTCCTGAAGGCTCGGCATATGGTCGAGAAGGGGTGTTTGTCTTACTTGGCTTATGTTCGGGATACCACTGTAGGGTCTCCGACAATTGATTCAGTTCTAGTAGTTCGAGAGTTCACCGATGTGTTTCCTTCTGATCTTCCTAGCATGCCACCAGATCGTGATATTGATTTCTGTATTGATTTGGCTTCTGGCACCCAGCCTGTATCTATCCCACCATACCGTATGGCTCCGAAAGAGTTGAAGGAGCTGAAGGAGCAACTTGAGGAGTTGTTAGCAAAGGTGTTTGTTAGGCCCAGTGAATCGCCTTGGGGTGCACCAGTGTTATTTGTGAAGAAGAAGGATGTGACTATGCGGATGTGCATTGATTATCGCCAGTTGAACAAAGTCACCATCAAGAACAAGTATCCATTGCCTCATATCGATGATTTGTTTGACCAGTTGCAGGGTACTAGGGTGTTCTCTAAGATCGACTTGAGGTCAGGGTATCATCAGCTGATGATTCGGGACTCAAATGTTCCGAAGACAGCATTCCGGACTAGATATGGCCATTATGAGTTCCTGGTGATGTCATTCGGCTTGACTAAAGCCCCAACAGCATTCTTGGACTTGATGAATAGGGTATTCAGGCCTTACATTGATTCATTTGTCGTCATCTTCATTGACGACATATTGATATACTCCCGTAGCCTGGGGGAGAACGAGCAGCATTTGAGGGTAGTGCTTCAGACCTTGCGGGAGTAGAAGCTATATGCTAAGTTCTACAAGTGTAAGTTTTGGCTAGAGTCAGTGGCATTCTTGGGGCATATTGTGTTAGGAGAGGGTATTAAGGTGGACCCCAAGAAGATTGAGGCAGTTCAGAGTTGGCCACGTCCTACTTCGGTGATCGAGATTAGGAGTTTCCTAGCGTTAGAAGGTTATTACAGATGATTCGTGCAAGGCTTTTTATCTATTGCATCACCTTTGACTAGATTGACCCAAAAGGGTGCTCTTTTCTGTTGGTCCGATGATTGTGAGGCGAGCTTTCAGAAGCTCAAGACAACCTTAACTACAGCACCAGTTCTTGTGTTGACCTCCGGTTCAGGGATGTATATGGTATATTGCGATGCTTCACGCATTGGATTGGGGTTTGTATTGATGCAAGAGGGGCGAGTTATTGCATATGCTTCGCATCAACTGAAGATCCATGAGAAGAATTATCCTGTGCACGATTTGGCATTGGTCGCGATTGTTCATGCTCTTAAGATATGGAGGAATTATCTGTACGGGGTATTATGTGAGGTTTATACTGATCACCGCAGCTTACAACACTTGTTCAAGCAGAAGGATCTCAATTTGAGGCAACGTAGATGGCTTGAGTTGCTGAAGGATTATGGCATCATCATTCTTTATCACCCAGGCAAGGCAAATGTTGCCGCAGATGCCTTAAGCAGGAGAGCAGAGAGAATAGGTAGCTTGGCATTCATTTCAGCAGAGGAGAGGCCACTAGCTTTGGACATCTAGTCTTTGGCTAACAGACTTGTGAGGTTGAATATTTCAGAGCCTAGCCGAGTTCTTACGTGCATTGTTACTCAGTCTTCATTATTGGGGCAGATCAAGGCCCGGCAGTTCGATGATCCACATTTGGCAGCTCTTAGAGAGACAGTGCTTCAGGGTAGTGCCAAGGAGATTTCTATTGGCGAGGATGGTGTTTTGCGACTCCAGGGTCGCCTATGTGTTCCTAATGTTGATGGTCTGAGGGAGAGTATACTAGAGGAGGCACACAGTTTGCAGTATTCCATTCATCCGGGTGCTACGAAGATGTATCGTGACTTGAGGCAGCATTATTGGTGGCAGAGGATGAAGAAAGACATAGTGGAGTATGTGGCTAGGTGTTTGAATTACCAGCAGGTCAAGTATGAACACCAGAGGCCGGTGGCCTACTTCAGCAGATGCCTATACCATAGTGAAAGTGGGAGCGCATTACTACGGACTTCGTAGTTGGCTTGCACTGGACCTTGCGGAAGTTTGATGCAGTGTGGGTCATTGTGGATAGGTTGACCAAGTCGGCACACTTTATATCGGTTGTGACTACTTACACTTTGGAGAGACTGGCTCAGATTTACATCCGGGAGATAGTCAGGTTGCACGGTGTGCCTGTTTCCATCATATCAGATAGAGGCCCTCAGTTCACTTCTCATTTCTGAAGAGCTGTTCAGGGTAATCTGGGGACCCGCGTGGAGCTCAGCACAGCATTTCATCCACAAACCGATGGGCAGTCGGAGCGGACAGTCCAGATTTTGGAGGATATGCTTAGAGCATGTGTAATTGACTTTGGAGGGCAGTGCGATCAGTTCTTGCCTTTGGCAAAGTTTGCTTACAACAATAGTTATCAGTCCAGCTTTGAGATGGCTCCATTTGAGGCTTTATACGGTCGGTGGTATCGTTCTCCTATCGTGTGGTTTGATCTTGGTGAATCTAAGTTATACGGTATAGATTTGGGGCAGGATGCCTTAGACAAGGTAAAGTTGATTCAGGAGAGGCTTCGCACAGCTCAGTCTAGACAGAAGAGTTACGCGGATCAGAAGGTGTGCGATTTATCATTCATGGTTGGCGAGAAGGTCCTCTTGAAAGTCTCGCCAATGAAGGGTGTTATGAGGTTCGAGAAGAAGGGAAAGTTGAGCCCAAGGTTTATTGGCCCATTTGAGGTGTTGAGACGAGTTGGGGAGGTTGCTTACGAGCTTGCTTTACCCCCTAGTTTATCAGGAGTTCACCCAGTCTCTCATGTGTCTATGCTTCGGAGGTATCATGCCAACTTGTCCCATATGTTGGACTTCGGTACCATTCAGTTGGATGAGAGCCTGAGTTACGAGGAGGAGCCAGTTGCCATTATTGATAGACAGGATTGCCAGTTAAGATCCAAAAGGATTTTAGCGGTATAGGTCCAGTGGAGGGGCCAACCAGTCGAGAAGGCGACTTGAGAGTCAGAGGAGGACATGCCGAGCAGATACCCACACTTATTCAGCACCTCAGGTACTTTTCTATGACCGTTCGAGGATGAACATTTGTTTAAGAGGTGGAGAATGTAACAACCCGACTGG
This sequence comes from Nicotiana sylvestris, assembly GCF_000393655.2. Taxonomy (NCBI): domain Eukaryota; kingdom Viridiplantae; phylum Streptophyta; class Magnoliopsida; order Solanales; family Solanaceae; genus Nicotiana; species Nicotiana sylvestris. Next base: position 12,982,787 of record NC_091063.1, read on the forward strand.
TCGTTTTGCTTTTTAGAACCTCGTTCCCCAAAACAAAACTTCCCGCGCTTGCTTTAACTAATTTACGACCCGCGGGGATGGTTGGTTCGGGAATTGGAAGAATTTGGGTTGAAATATGCTCATTTGATTCCTTAAGATTTTCTTAAAAGGCTAAGTTTGACTTTGGTCAACATTTTGAGCAAATGGACCCGGATTCATGTTTTGACGGTTTCGGAGGGTCTGTAGGAAAATAGGGGACCTAGGCGTATACCCGGAATCGAATTCCTAGGTCCCTAGGCTGAGTAATGAATTTTTATTAGAAATTGTTAAAATAAAATTCTATGGATTTAAAGAAACTAAATAATGATTGATCACATGGGTATCGGGCTTGTATGTTGGTTCCGAAGCCCGGTACAGGTCCAATATACATTTAATACTTGTCCGTAAAATTTAGTGTCAATCTGAGTAGTTTAAGGGCGTTTCGGCTCGTTAGAGGAAAATTAAGAACTTGAGGTTCATGAGTTTGATTCAATTGGTTTTAGGAGGTGATTCTTAGATTTAGCGTTGTTTCGGGCGTTTCGAAGGTTCGAGTAGGTCTGTTTCATGATTTTAGACTTGTCAGTATGTTCGGGCGGGGCCCGGGAGCCCCGAGCGTCAATCGGACGAGGCTCGAGTGAAGATGGAAATGTTGGGAAGTGTTGAAGCATCTGCTTCTGTCATAACCACACTTGCGGTTGGTCGACCGCAGGTGAGAGACCGCAGAAGCAGTCTGCCTATCGCAGATGTAGCTAAGGTAGGCCAGGCCTAGAACCGCAGAAGCATCTCCGCAGAAGCGGCTTTAAGACCGCAGAAGCAGTCGCAGCCCGCTTGGCCAATTCCACAGATGCGTCCAATTTCTCGCAGAAGCGGTCCCCTGACCACAGATGCGAAAATTGCTGAAGTAGTGAGCTTCATTTAATACGGGTTCTAAGTCATTTTTGCCACTTTTCACTCCTCCATTGGCCATTTTGGGAGCTTTTGAGCGAAGACTTCCACCTAGCATTTTGAGGTAAGTTTATCCCACCTATTCTTAGTTTAATACTTGTGTCTTAAGTAGATTAAACACTAGGATATTGGTAAAATCATGGGATTAGAGCAAAACCTAGAGTTTTGATAAAACTTAGACTTTTCCACGAAATTGGGTATGAAGCGAAGTAAAAATTATATATTACTGATCCTTAGGTTACAAAGAAAACTTTCTTTGAAAAATTTTCGAATCCAGGCACGTGGTCCCGGGGTCGGATTTTAGGAAACTTGTGTTTAAGGTTGAGAAATTGCTTTAATAGTTAGGATGTGATCTTATGAGCTTGTATTGACTAGTTCTTATGCCATTTAACTAGTTTTGGATCGTTTGGCCCCAAATTGAGAGTTCAGGCTTGTTCTTGGTATTGGAAGTGTACTTTGGAGCGAGGTGAGTCTCCTTTCTAACCTTGTAAAAGGGAATTGTCCCTATAGGAGTAATAATTATATAATTTGCTACTAAATGCGGGGGCTACGTAAGCACTAGGTGACGAGAGTCCATGCGTAGCTATTATCATGTTAATTGTCTGGGTAGTTTAGGACTCGTGTCATGTTATATTTGCAAATGTTATATGTCTTCTTGCTAATGTGATCATTTAGGATATGCTAGAGAATTGGAAATGAACATAAGTGAATATATGCTATGTTGAACACTAGTATGAGTTTATTTGAATATAAATGTGCCTTCTTGTATTTTTCTGTTGATAATTGATATTGGTGGATCGGGTCGATCGCCTAGGTAGAAATAGATGCATCTATGGTTCGCGCCATTCGACCCTCTAGCAGTGCACAGTTTCTTTTATGTTGGATCAGGCCATCGACCTCGGCATAATGTGCGCATGATATTTAGGTGAATTTGTTATTGATGACCTGCCCATGACTTAGAAATACTTATTTCAACTGTTACATATTTTGATCATCATGCCTGGTATAACATCATATTATATTATTTGGCCCTAGTAGGTATCAAGTCGACCTATCGTCTCTACTTTTTCGAGATTAGACGGGATACTTACTGGGTACATATTGTTTATGTACTCATGTTACGGTTCTGTACTTAATTGTACAGGTTCTGAGGCAGGTTCATCTGACTATCAGACCGGTGCGCGTCCCTGATCATAGTCAGAGACTTCCACGGTGTGCTGCTTCCCTTCTTGTACCGATCAGCAGTTGGATGGAGTCTTCCTTACTTTTGACTATCTATTTTTTTTAGAAAGTAGGATAGATATATTATTTTGTATATTCTACTAGCTACCCACAGCTTGTGACACCAGGTCTTAGCACACACATTAGTAGACGTTTTCTTTTGTATTGTATAATTATTATTGGATGTTGCATATTATCACCTGCTTTTAATTGCAAATTAAGAAAAGTGTTGTAACTGTTTGGGTAAGTAAATAAGAATTCACTAATACTTTCGTGTTGGATTGCATGACAACGATGTTGGGCGCCATCATGACCTATTATGGAAAAATGGGTCGTGACAGTCCTGAGCAGCTGCAACCGGTTGGGCTGGATGTGCCCCCAGTGTTTGAAGTCCCTGCACTACCTGCTCAGGTGTGCGAGCGGCGAAAGTATGAGTGTCTCCCCTGGCCTGAGAAGTAGTTGCAGCTATAGTAATTGAGACCGCCTGAGCTAGGCTAGTGTATACTGATAGAATATGAGCCAAGGCCTCCTGAAGACCCGAATCACAATGGGAACAGCTGGTGCCTGAGCTAGTGCTGCTGGAGCATCCAGTACTGCGACCTGATCCAGAACTGGGGCGGCTGGTGGATCTGTAGGTGCTGCCCTAGCTGTTGTGCGGACCACACCCCTGCCCCTATTACGACCACGACCGCATCGTCGGTCTTTAGTGGCCACAACTGGTGGTACTGGTGGTCGTCCATCCTGACCGGTAGTGGGTATCGTCACCATCTGTGAGAGAATAGAATAATATAAGTTTAGTACTCGGATCAACAGATTCACACTACAAGAATTTCAAGAATATGAAATTTTTCCTAAAGGTTCTGCAGCCTCTCGAGGATAAATACAGACGTCTCTGTACTGATCTGTGAGACTCTACTAAACCTGTTCATGACTCGTGAGACCTATGTAACCTAGGCTTTGATAGCAACTTGTTACGACCCTAAACCCGGACTCGGTCGTGATGGTACCTCTCGTGAAGACAAGGCCAGCCGACACACTCCCAATTCATTTTAAGCAATTAAAATAATACAAATTAAGCATTTAACATAATAATAAACCCAAAGTAAAGGTGAATAAGACAATTTGCGAAATAGACACAGCCCGACATCGGGGTGTCACCAGTCACGAGCATCTAATAACCGATTTAAAATAGGAAGAGTCTACACAATCTATTACATAACTAAAAACAAGAGAAAAATAAGATAGGGGGAGAAGCACTGGGTTGTGAATGACGAGCAACTACCTAGTGAATCTCCGAAATCTGCTGGAAGCTCTCAACCTTTGCAAGCAGGACCTGAAGCGCCTGAATCTGCACACGGGGTACAGGGAGTAAAATGAGTAATAATAATAAATGAAGACTGAGTGATAAGAAATCACATAAAGGCACATCAACATGTTATAAAGAAGTAGTATAAAGCCAGTAAAAGCAATGAAATAATGAAAACATATAAAGTCACCTTAGTTCAGTTTAAGCTTCTTTAAAATACCTTTTTAACAATTAAGCAAGTAAATGACAGGCAACTAGAAAAGAAAACACATAAAAAACCGCCCCTCGGGCATAATATCCAACGGAACCAGCCCCTCGGGCAACACATGGAACAACACCAGCCCCTCGGGCTATATCTCATATCACAATGTACTCGCGCTCACTGGGGTGTGCAAACTCCGAGAGGGGCCCCTTACGGCCTAAACGCAATATCAAGCCATCTTGTGGCATAATCAATAGGTTCTCAGCCTCATATCAACAAGCCATCTCGTGGCGTACAATCTTAGGCCCTCGGCCTCATAATCATAAATTAGTGTATCCTCACAACACAGGCCCTCAGCCTTACTCAATCAGAATCTCATAAGAAACTCGGGCAACAGTAAAACAAGATGCTCAGCTCAAATTATCATTTAGAATATCATTAATGTGTTAAAACAGAGTAAACATGGTTGAGTTATAAAAACAGTAGAATATAGCATGACTGAGTGCAAGTATAAAGTCAAAATAGTGAAGAAATATCAGTAAAAATCCCCTAAGGGTCCAAATAGTTGGCACGAGGCCCAATATAGCATTCAGCCCAAAACATGATGATAGGAAATAGTTTTCAATAAAATACGCGGTAAAACAGTCATTCAGGATGGACTAAGTCACAATCCCCAATGGTGCCCACGCTCGTTATCTAGCATGTGTGTCACCTCAATATAGCACAACGATGTGTAATCCGGGGTTTCATACCCTCAGGACAACATTTAAAATCATTACTCACCTCAATTCGGTCCAAACTCTAGTCCACGACGCCTTTACCCCTCGATTCGGCCTCAAATCGCATCGAATCTATCCAAAATCAAAATCACGACGTCAAATATGCTATGGGAACAAAGCTCATGCTAAAATAATCAATTTATACCATAAATCCTGAAATTAACCAAAACCCGACCCCCGGGCCCATGTCTCGAAATTCAATAAATTTTACATCATTAGACTCCTTATCTCCCCACGAGTTCATACATATCAAATGTCCCAAAATCCGACCACAAATGGCCCCTCAAATCCTCAAGTCTAGGTCTTCAATACCAAGCCCTAGTTTTCCAATCTTCAACCCTTAATTTCCATAATTACAACTCTAATCCATGAAATAATATCATAGAAATAAGTTTTAGGTTCAACAATCTTACCTCAACGAAGCTCCCTTGAATTCCTTCTTCAAAATCTCCCAAAAAGCTCCAAAACCGACTTAGAAATGGTGGAATAACCCAAAAATTCGTGAAGGAAATAATTTATACCTTCTGGCCCAGGCATTTCGCACCTGCGGCCCAGATACCACTTCTGCGGTCCGCTTCTGCGGTCCAAGACGTCGCATCTGCGGTCCTCACTTAAATCCTCATTTCCACATCTGCGATTCACAATCCGCACCTGCGCCATCACAGGTGCAGTTCTTCAACTGCCTCTGTGGTTCCTGCCTTCCTAGGCCCTTTCCACTTTTGCGAGACCGCACCTGCGGTCCCCTAGCCGCAGGTGCGGTTATGACAGCAATGGAACATCTTCAGCTGCCAAAACCAACTTCCAAACTTTCCGCCAACCATCCGAAATCACCCCGAGGCCCCAGGGACCTCAACCAAAAGCACCAACACATCATATACCACTACCCAAACTTGTACCAATCTTCAAAATATCTCAAACAACATCGAATCAACCAAATCACATCGAAATCAAGCCTAAGGTTCAAAAATCTTCCGAATTCCGCTTTTGATCAAAAGGTCTACCAAACCACGTCCGAATGACCTAAAATTTTGCACACACTTCCCAAATGATACAATGGAACTATTTCAACTCTCGGAATTTCATTCTGACTCATATATCAAAATCTCACCTATCAACCGGAAAACGCCAAAATTCTAATTTCGCCAATTCAAGCCTATATCTACTCTGGACCTCTAAAACACATTCTGAACACGCTCCTAAGTCCAAAATCACCTCCCAAAGCTATCTGAACCATCGTAACTCACATCTGAGCCTTCTAACTCATAAGTCAACATACAATTGACTTTTCAACTTAAGCTTCCTCAAAAGAGACTAAGTGTCTCAAACCTTACCAAAACCTTTTCGAACCCAAGCCAACCAACCCGATAACACATAGAACCAATAAACAAAGCAATAAAAAGCAAAAATGGGGGAAACGGAGGGGTAACTCATGAGACGACTGGCCAGGCCGTCACATTTTTACTTATGAATTCAAATGAATCTTAGGTAGCCACCTAGGATTGTATGACTAAGAGTCATTTCATGTGGTTAGCTAAATGCTGCCACGTTTTTAGGAGGGGAGGATTGATCTTATCCAAATATATCCCCAATTAATTAGGTAATGTCCCGTTACCCGATAATTAATCAATTACCCGCAAAATTGATAATTATTCCCACTTACTTAAAATTTTACTCACTTTTCACATTCCTTATACACCTTACTAGCATGGTCATGTAGTACTTTATATGACACTAGTCCATAAATACCGGTTATTTTAGCTCGGGCCGGTTTTACCTCAAAAGGCCAAACTTGGATAAAATACATTTTCTTTGACTTGCTCCCCCTTTCACCTTCATGAATTTACTAATCACTTGTGAAATAGCATAATCCTTATAATCTCCAAACAATCTTTTACTTGGAGTGCTGTCAATTACCTTGCGACAAATTCAATGTACAATACTTCAGGGTGCAACATCGTCGTAACTTAATACTGCGAAGCGTGACATCACCGTAATGTAATATTGCTGGGTGCAACACTGTCGTAACTTAACACTATGAAGCATGACATTACTGTAATGTAATACTACTGGGTGCAATACTGTCGGAACTTAATACTGCAAAGCGTAACATCATCGTAATGTAATACTGCAAGGCGTAACATAATCGTAATATATTACTGCAGAGGGTAACATCGACGTAATACTGTGGGGCGTAGCATTATTCCCACCTTTGGAACATTCGTCCTCGAAAGTTGACTGATGCACTTATCATTTTCATAACTTATATCTTCCGAATACTTTAGAACTTCCCTTGCCATCTAGGCGACTGTTCTGTGAATAAGTCCAAAGTCCAGGGTATTCCCCCCTTAGGCCTCCTTCTCACACCACAACTTGTAGTTGGAATCCTTCCAATCTCGTAACGGTTGCTACTTTTCATCATGCAGCCTGTACAATTTTGACCTTGTAAGTGTGACCAATCTCTAGGCTTCATATGTAGAGCTTGATAAGATGTCCCTTTGGGCATCTATGAGTATATTGAAGTTTTTCACTCGGTACTTTGTTGAATTCACGAATATTGCTATATCTCATCGCATAGGTCCGTTTAGTTATCCATATGAATTTACTGCCATAACTCTTACTTTAATTTATCGTTGCTGAGGTCTGCTACCAAATCCCAGCTTATTTCGTTGCTTATTCTATATGTATAAATATAAGTCCTTTAATGCTTCCTCATTATTGCTTATCTTTAGAATGACGGCCTAATCTCATCTCATACTTTGTGACTTTTGTCCATCCATTGTTGATTCACCTCAATATTGATATACAATATACCACTGACAATTTGAAACTTCTTACGTAATTCCTTGTCACTAGGGGCTTACGTTGCATCGAGGAATATTCGAAGTGATTTTCCAGATCCACTTAACGATGATATTGTACTTCAATAACCTTATTTTATAGTATCCCAATGTGATTCACTTGCGTGGGTATTTTAATCCCGTACAATTCATGAAATCCTCTTCAATTCATTACTCAATCAAAGGCTCAAATGCCATTCTTTATTTATCACAATCACACCCTTATTCCACTACCAGGGCAATATTCCATTTCTTCTAGATGTTATTAGTCTTAGACTTCTTTGAGTTTATTCAGGCTATGATGAACTTTCTATAACTTAGAGAAACCATTAGCTCTCTTGTTTTCATGGGTTTAATCCCGAGGACTTATCCAGTTGTCACCTTTTCACTTGCCTTTCCTTATCCTTAATTATGTCTTCTTAAAGTTTTGTCGCTCTACCATACTTTAGCTTGCAACCTATACATATCCATTTATACTACTCGCAATCTTCCTTCAACTTTTTGCACCATAGATTTCCTTATGTTATTGTGGAACGTCAAGAGAGACATTACATCGTCTCTAACTCTTCTCTACTCTCTTAACTAGACTTCTCGGTACTTAGAAACCATAGTTTGGAAGACATGCCGCTGATGATGCTGCTATCATTCCCGGTTATTGAATCCCTGCGCTTCTAATCTTCTATCCAAAGTATGGACTATTCACAACTTTCTGCATTTGAGTATCCCGTACGTTGTTCACATTTACCTTACTTACTTAAAATCTCGCATCATATCTTCTTTCTCTTTCATAACCTCCCTTCCACATAGGTATGATTCACACCACAAATTGAAGCTTTATTATAATACTACAATCTGGTGGGATCTTCGTACTAACTTCTTATTACTGGCTTTATCGTAGAGCCGTTATAGACTATGGTTGTTGTACTATCTCTCTCGTGCCTCAGATTTTTAAGAGAGATCCTACAATGTTCTCGATCACGATGTTTCTAATTTTCTGGGTCCAATATTCTGACTCATGATTACTTAGTTGATGCCACTCTTTAGTTTCCTCTTTCCTCTGATCAACTTTTATGTAGGCTTAAGTTATCTTTCGATATGTGGTTCATGGTATTAGTTATCCTGTTTAGCCTTTCATGGGCTTGAGAAATATGCATGATACAACCCTTTAATAATTTAATCCTTCGTTTATGACATGGGCTCAATTCTTTCTTTTAACGTATACCATAATCTTCTACGGTTGTATATGTTGCATGTTTAAAACTCCGAACCCTTAAGTGAGTTCATAACGTAACCAACTTTGGATCATTGATCGAATAATTTCTTTCGTTCCATTTTAGATTTCTTTCAATGTAAGCTATTACTTTTCCTGGTCTCTCTGCCCCCTTGTTGAGTCCATACAAGCTCATTGCAGTGCCCACACATGCCAGAGTTTTTGTTCAACTCATATGATCTCGAATATTACCTTTAATTTTACTTCCCGTTCATTAGTCACGATAGGTGTCACTTTCCTTTGGAGTGCTTATAGTGTTGTTGTGAGACTGTTGTTATATGACCACTTTCTCTTTAGGTCGTTGTGCTTAAGTTGAAGCCTTCTTCCTTATTTCCTTAGTTAGTTTTTCATTGTAGTACTTAGGGAGGACCCTCTGACTCTTGAAAAGCTGTGAGCTTATTACATCGTATACCCAATAAATTGATGTCTTTCCTCACCTACAATTATCTGTAGTTACTTACCTTCTCACCCTTGTGCTTGTAGGGTTGCTTCTGAACTGATATTTGACTATCTTCACATTGGCACTCTCTTTTATTCCCTTAACATTCATACGGTACCTTTAACTACCCCGACTCCTATTTGAATATATCTCAAGTATTATAATGACATTACAACGAGGTTGAATTCTCCATGTTGGGGTTCACTATGTTTATCTTTCATGATCTATTGATTTGTCTGTAACCTCCTGTCTAGCCACAACTAGGCTCTTCCTGAATCAACTACCAACTACTTGTTGTCTCATTCTCATATCAATGTAACGTGTAATCTTTCTTGGGTATTTTCTTTGTCTTAACTTACTTTTTGCAATGGCTCCTTATTTATCAATAACATCTCGGGCAGGATACCTTACTTCCTTTTTTTCTTTTTTGACGTCATGCTTACATAACTTTCTGGAATCATAGTATGTCTGTAACATTTGGATAAGTGTAATCTCATCCCTTTCTCATTTTTATCGCATTCTTCCTTATCATTCCATATTCCCCCCTTTTAGTGGAGTACTAAGACTTGGAGCTATGACGACCTGCCCATAGATATTTTTCCTCTTCATCTTTGGCGTCCTTTCACATCATCCACGACCCTTACTCACCTTGCGGTAATCCTTCTGTACCAAGGATAACTAAATTCCTCACTCGTGATGGTGACACTTAGTGTAACTGGCATATACAGTCTCTTAAGCTTAACTTTGCTCACATTGCTTGCTTTGGGGAAGCGTCTCCCTAAATGACCGTTCTCTAAATTCAGCATGGATCTTCTTCTATTGTCCGTTCTATTATTGCGAGAATGTAATCTGAAATTCTCATGATGTTGACTATTATCAAATCACTCAGTTCCTAATTCATGTTTAGTTTATCTTGTTCACCAGTCCATACTGATTTCTATTACTCTAGGGTTTAATTCTCCCTTCTGGTAATCATGTTAGAATCATGAACTTATTCCTTGAGATGAGGATATGACTTTATGGCATATACTCTTTTGTTGTCCTAAGGCCTGTCACCTCTCGTCTCTTCATTCACTTGACTAGACTCTATAATACTGTCATTTCTTCTTTCTTTTTTTCCTACCGTCGTTATCCATATATCACACCTTATTCATAATGCTTCCATATCTCTCCTCCCATTACTCTAATAATATTTCTGCATATCCCTTTTCTTGTGAAAACTTTAACACGGCATTCTTTCACTTTTAGCTCTCCTCGCTTCATTCATCGGCTCTTCGGGTTGCTCAAAGTCCTCGTTGTACTAGGAACGAGAGTCACACTAAGGTGATATTTATCCCTTCCCGACTTTCAGTGCCTATCATCTGATTTTTTTTTATCATGCTAGTATTCACATCTATTTGTAATATTCTAGAGTGCACCATCTGGGTGTCTCACAAGGAGATCTATTAGCATATTTGCAATATCTTTCGGCAATGTGAACTAATACAAGAAATTCATTCACCAATATGGGTTACCTTAACCCTAGCAGGATCTTGATATCATGTCCTTCTCTTAACTATACCTGTTAGCCCCCCCACCGGGCATAACTGAGATGGGTGTGACCAATTGTACATACCTCTTGTTACTGTTGACTATAACTCAAAACGCTTATGTTCCTCTGCCTGAATTATAAACACTGTTAACCTTCATTAACTGGGTGCCTCGTACCCTTCTTCATCTTGCTTCTTTTTCTTGTTGAAACTTGTATTTATCTTCTTAATCTCTCATTTTCTTTCACCATAAAGGTGGATAGGTATTCTTGCCTTAAGGCTTCTTATCAGGAAACTTACACCTTTCAGTACACCCATGATCTGTTAAAGACCTCACATTTACTTATCATAGGCATCATACAAAAATTGAATTCCTCTGACTTAGCTCTTCCACAACTATCTCTCTTTCCAACCTTCTTTCCGGATGTAGGTATCGTCTTATTACGAATAAAATAGAATTTCGGAATTTGAATTCTTATAAGTGAGCTCTACCACACGATCTAGAGTAAGAAGAAAAAGTGATAGTCCTAAATGCCCTATAGCCTCCTGCTTATAAGTGTGGTGCACGACACACCCATAAACAAGATTCTACTAGACACGACTTGTAGACTCCCTAGGACAGAACTGCTCTGATACCATTTTGTCACAACCCAAATCGATGTGCCGCGATGGGCACCCGGTAGCTTACTCAACCGAGTACCAACGTAACGTATCTTTCATAACATTCTATCATAGGTAAAGAAACTAGAGTAAAGTATGAGAGAATACAAACTTATACATATGAAGTACGAGCCTATAAGACCAAAATAGCCACTCGTGTACTGAACATGAGCCGACAAGGCCATACAATCTTTTACGTACATGACATCTGTCTACAAGCCTCTAAGAATACATAATTTTCATAAAGGTCGGAACAGAGTCTCGCGATACCAAACAATACACGTCTAAATCATACTAACCACTTAAGCAACTCCGAAGCAAATGGAGTGCACCAACATCTTCCGCACCAACTCCGAAGCAAATGCAACGTCCCCAGGCTAAAGGGACGTCAGTACGAATAATGTACCGAGTATGTAAGGCACATAAATAACTATATAATAGACATGAAGGACATATAGAGTAAATGACTCCACCTGTAAGTCTGGATAACTTTGTTAATTATGAAATAATTATAGTGTCATGCATATGCGTATGAATGTCATGTCGTGCATAGGTACATGTTTCATAACATCATCAGCCTCTGAGGGCATCCCATCATATCATCTCGGCCACTGTGGGCAAAATCATCAACGTATACCAGCTGATCAGGTGGTGGTGCGTATATAACATCATAACCTTTCCCATATCCTATACATACATACTATATATATATATATATATATATATATATATATATATATATATATATATATATATATATATATATATATATATACGTGTATATAACGTCATCTGGTCATGGGTCAATGTACATGAATGCAATGCATGAAAAGTACGTTAATAAAATCTTTCGAAATGTCATAACACCATTTTGCCTTTGAGTAATATCATAAAGTAAACTCTTTTCAACTTTCATATTTTTTTGAGACCCATGAACATATTATAAAATAGTATGATACATGGAAATTCAAGAACATAGATATCTCTAATACTTCTATGAATAGAATCATTTATGGAATTTGTGCATTTGGTCGTTTCTTCTATATAACTTGGACCATGCCGAAAAGAAAGAAGGGATGGCGTTAACATATCTGGAGTAGGGAAAACTCCATATAATATTCTTGGCAAAGATTGCACCGTACTCTTTTAGAACCGCAAAATTTTATGTTACTACGATTCTAACAATTCCCGTCGGAATTATTTTGTTGCAGGAATATCGTTGGAGCTTTTGTGGTTTGAATAGCTTCTGTTCTTGAAGTTTTTGGACTAGGAAGATAATATGTGTTTCTTGCTTAAATGAGATGGGACAGAACGTTTTTGATACTAGGAAATGAAGGTTTTTTGTTCTTTGCTCAAATGGAATGGAACAAGTCCCTTAATAAGTTTTTTATTTATGAATTCAAATGAATCTTAGATAGCCACCTTATAGGGGGTAAGGATTGTATGACTAATGGTTACCTAAATGCTGCCACGTTTTTAGGGGTAAGGGATTTTTCTTATCCAAATATATCTCCAATTAATTAGGTAATATCTCGTTACCGGTAATTAATTAATTATTCGTAAAATTGAGAATTATTCTCACTTACTTAAGGTATTACTCATTTTTCACATACCTTATACACCTTACTAGCATGGTCATGTAGTCTTGTATGACACTAGCCCATAAATATCGGGTATTTTAACTCGGGTCATATTATATCTCAAAATGCCAAACTTGAACAAAATTTATTTTCTTTGACTTGCTCTCCCTTTCACCATCATGAATTTACTAATCACTTGTGAAATAGCATAATCCTTATAATCTCCAAATAATCTTTTACTTTGACTGATGTCAATTACCTTGCGACAAATTCAACGTACAATACTTCAGGGTGCAATATCGTCGTAACTTAATACCGAAGCGTGACATCACCGTAATGTAATATTGCTGGGTGCAACAATGTCGTAACTTAATACTGCGAAGCGTGACTTCACTGTAATGTAATATTGTTGGGTGCAATACTGTCGTAACTTAATATTGCGAAGCGTAACATCATTGTAATGTAATACTGCAAGGCGTAACATCATCGTAATATATTACTGCAGAGGGTAACATCGACGTAATACTACGGGGCGTAACAGCTAATTAATATGAAAAAATACTTTTGAGCAGTAATTAGTGTTTGGCCAAACTTTTGAAAACTGCTTCTAAGTGTATTTTTCTCAAAAGTGCTTCTCAGAAAAGTGCTTTTGGAGAGTAGCTACTTTTTTCTGCTTCTCATAAGCTATTTTTTGCTTCTTCTCAAAAGCACTTTTTTCCTTCTAAAAGCTTGGTCAAACATCTCAATTTTTTGCCCAAAGCACTTTTGGCCAAAAATAAAAGTTTGGCCAATCAGGCTATTAATGTATTCTCCAATGTACTTTAATTTTGGAAAACCTAATTTTTTAAAACTAATTAATTTGAACTTTACGTTACTTAAATTGAAAATGTCAATATCATGGCTTATGCGAAACTAATAGCCTGTTTGGCCATGTTTTTTAAATTAGTTTATTTTAAAAATTATTTTTCCCAAAAGTTCTTGTCAAAAAAATATATACTCCTACTACTTTTGATTAAAGCAGTTTGTATTTGGCTAATTAATTTAAAAGATACTTTTGAACAGTAATTAGTGTTTGACCGAACTTTTAAAAAGTATTTTAAGTGTATTTTTCTCAAAAATGCTTTGACGGAGAAATTATTTTTTTTGCTTCTCAAAAACTTCTGCTTCTATACAAAAATACCTTTTTTCTTTTAAAAGCTCGGCCAAAGACCTTAAATTTAGGAAAAAACACTTTTAGCAACAAATATATATTGCCAAAAAAATACTTGGCCAAACATGCTACAACTAAGGCCATATTTCAAATTTTCATTTCATTATTGGTGACCGGGGAGGAAAAAAATGTGAAAGTGTATATTTGTGGAAAAAATGCTGGTGGTATATATTATATTTCAAAAGAACCAAAAGCAGCAAAGTTAAAATGGTTGTTTAAGTTGATGAAATTTAAACTGCTTAGCATTTCAATTTTTGCTGGCTATGCTTAAGCTACCTTCGGGGTGGACCAGTTTCAATAAAGACCTGATGTTTCTCCTCCATGAGTCAGAAATTAGTACTACACTAAAATAATTCTTTCTATATACATAAATTTTTACTTGTATAGTATGTTTTTTTCAACGAACGGGATTCAATTGAACCTCTTACCATATAGCGGTTCGCCACTACTCCGTACCATGAATTACTTCTTCAAAAGCTCTAAATTGGCTCAAAAGTTCTTTAATGGCTTCAACCGAGTCCAAATCAACACTCAGAGCGTCCGCCACCTGTCCCAAATTACTGGAAATATTGAAATTGAATCCCGTAAAATTACAGCAAATTATGTTCCATTGACACCAATAAGTTTTTTGGAGAGAGCAGCAGATGTTTTTAGAGATAGAACTTCAGTTGTGTTTGGCTCTTCTGTTAAGTACACTTGGGAAAGTACACATTCTAGGTGTCTAAAACTTGCTTCAGCTTTGGTTCAGCTAGGAATTTCTCGTGGAAATGTGGTAAAATATTACTCGTTGCGGTCCATTTTAACTGATTTTTGGCTCTTTTTTTTTTTGCTGTCCATAATATTTGATCTTTTCAGAAAAGTTGTCCTTTGAATAAAGAGTTTAGGAATAGTTGTTGTATTTTCAATGAACAAATTAAGGTTAATATGGCCAATTTCATTGTTAATTAATATTAAAAGGTGGATTTCTTTTTATGTGTGAAAACATCCAAAAAATCAATTAAAGTAGACGGGGCGAGTAATTTCTATCCGTTGGGCTTTACCAACTTAAGATACTCTTAATTTGCGATATTGTCCATTTAGGGCCTAAGCATGCATGTTTTCTCCACTAAGCTCACACAATTAAGAGATCTTTACCTTAGATTCTCAATCTTTTCAGATACTAATATGAGACTTTATTCTCTCAACCGTTTTGCTTTTCACTCTTGCTTGTAAATGTTTTAGTGATTTAACTTCTTATATTTTTGCAGGTTGCAACTCTGGCTCCTAATGTACCAGCAATGCAGGAGCTGCATTTTGCTGTACCAATGGCTGGAGCAGTTATTTGTACATTAAATACGCGTCTTGATTCGTCAACGATAGCTGACTTACTAAAACATTCAGAAGCCAAAATCATATTTGTTGATCAGCATTTGCTCCAAATTGCTCAAGAAGCACTCAGTCTTCTATCAAAAGACAAAACAATGAAACCACCAATTCTAGTGCTAATTCCTGAATCTGAGAATTCCTCTCCTCCTATACTTGAGACATCGTCGTCCACTAACGTTCATGAATACGAAAATCTTTTGACAAGTGGGAGTAGGAATTTTACAATAAAGTGGCCAAAAACTGAATTTGATCCAATCAGTATCAATTATACTTCCGGAACAACGTCACAATCCAAAGGAGTTGTCTACAATCACAGAGGCGCGTATCTCAATACTATTAGTACTACGTTTCTGGTTTATGGAATGGGTTCGATGCCTACATATCTTTGGACATCTCCGATGTTTCACTGCAATGGATGGTGCATGACTTGGGGAATGGCTGCAATTGGTGGCACAAATGTTTGCCTTAGGCATATCTCTGCTAAAAATATATTTGAAAGTATTTCTCTCTACAAAGTCACACATATGGGCGCAGTACCAACAGTCTTAAACATGATAGCAAACTCCATACCAAGCGATAGGTGCAGAACTATGTTGACCATTTAATCTAAAAGCTTGCTTGTCAGAATAACATACTTTTAATTATTTAATTATATTATGTCTCAGGAAGCCGTTTCCACACAAGGTGGAAATATTAACAGGTGGATCACCACCGCCTCCTCATATATTTTCCAAAATGGAGGAGCTCGGATTTGGAGTAACTCACGGGTATGGACTTACAGAGACTTACGGTGTAGCAACATCTTGCTTGTGGAAACCTGAGTGGGATTCTTTACCCCTTGAGGAACTAGTCGCGCTTAAAGCAAGACAAGGGGTACGACATCTTTGTATTGAAGATGTTGAAGTCAGAGACCGTGAGACAATGGAAAAAGTGCCACATGATGGAAAGACAATTGGCGAAGTTATGTTAAGAGGAAACACTGTAATGAGTGAATATTTCAAAGATGTTAAAGCAACCGAAGAAGCTTTTAAAGGCGGATGGTTTCATAGTGGTGATCTTGCTGTAAAACATCAAGATGGTTACATAGAAATTAAGGATAGGTTAAAAGACATTATAATTTCAGGAGGCGAAAATATAAGCTCGTTCGAGGTTGAAAGAGTTTTGTATAAACATCCAGCAGTAGTTGAAGCATCAGTAGTAGCGCGACCAGACGATCACTGGGGACAAACACCTTGTGCATTTGTTAAACTGAAGGAAGGATTTGAGGAAAAAATTACTTCACAGGAAATAATCAAATTTTGTAGGGATCATTTGCCTCATTACATGGCACCTCGGACAGTAATTTTTGAAGATTTACCGAAAACTTCAACTGGAAAAGTAAAGAAATTCATCTTGAGGGAGAAAGCAAAAGCTTTGGGCAGTCTTTTCTACACTGAAGTCTAAAGAAAGAAGGATATACTTAAGCACGCGCGGAACTAGAGTACAGGGAGCGGGTTCGACTGAACCAGTAGCTTTGATTCGAACCTTATTTTTGTTTATATATCCATTGAATATGTATAAATTATTAATTTAGAACTCAATAACTTAAATTAATTAGAATCTCGAACCCATAAATTTTAAATTTTCTCTAAGTTAATTATTAGCATGGAAGTGTGTACGTTCACTAAATTACTACTATCAGTATTTACTATTTACTGGTGTCACTTTCTTTCCCAGCATTTTGTGACATTTGATTGGAGGGTAATTAAACTTACTCTTTGCAACACGAAAGCCACAGTTATACAGGATCCGACACATTCAACGTAACAAAACAATGTTGATTCGTAACAGTAATGTCATTAAACTATATTGTAATTACCAAAAAAATAAAAATAACCCAAAATCAAATTTCCCGTGCCGGAAAATGATATGTCATCGCCGCATCATCATTTTGCCACATGAGAAAAATTTTATCACAAAAATTCACCTTTTCAGACTCATATTTTAACACAAACAATTAATAAAAGCATAAAAAATGTTGTCCGTAGATATCATAAAAATGTCAATTTGCAAACGAAGGGGACAAAAAGAGCAAAATTTAGGCGAATGCACTTTTTTATTCCGACTTAAGCCAGCACGGCGCCAACTTTTATCATTACTAATTTTAGCATACGCACGTTGCGCGTGTCCCTCGTGTTAATGAAAAATAAAATTTTATAAATAAAATAAATAATATTCAATCGTTTTCACCGAGCTGGTCGCTTGAGTCTATAGGCTACCTTTCCTATCCGCTTTTCTACAAGGTCTACTTTCAGACCGGGCCAAGCCTTTAGGTTGTTTAAGTAGGTTTGGGCTAAGGTCGTTGCGCTCCTGCCACCTCTTGGCAAAGTAGGCTGATGGGCAAGCCCCCTCCTGTCGCAATGGTGTGGGGCGTCAGAGGCTGTTACCCCGTGGCCAACTCGAAGGGGCTGAAGTTCGACGCAGAGCTTTTTGGTTGTTAAGTTATAGATATCATTCAACTTTACTTGAGGACTTGGGTACGTACATTGCATGTATATTTCATGTTACTTATTAAAAAATTTATGTAAAATAGTTTACCAACAATTAATTTTTGTTTATCTTTACTCATTTTACGGTACTGCTAAAGCTGTAACCTTATTCTATTAATAACTTAATAATCATATAGGCATCCGAACTCGATTATTATTAACAATTTTTATATTAATTTTGTTTGCTCAAATATTATCTTATTTTACCTAAAATTTCTTTCTAAAGTACTTTTACTCGCGACCAATTACATATATATGTTCTTTTTATATTCCTATTTTTGTGTACAAAATATATATTGATCAACTTATTCTACCATTTAAAATAATGTCACATTTAAAAAAGATTATCATTTGATTATTTCTTAATATTTAGACAATAAAAATGGATAAAACTTGTAAGTATATTTCAAATTCTACGTCCTTATTGTTAAAAGAAAATAGAATGTCATAATTGCTTTTTAAAGTCTAAATTCATGCCACCTTAATATGAATTATCATTAATGTTTTCATTTTTTTAAATCAAAACTATGACTTAAATGCACTATTTCTTACGTGCCTTTTTAAATATTAGGCATAAAATTGATGGATCAGTTATTTACTTTAATTTTATTTAAAACACACGTTATTTACTTTTTTTCATAGAATATATATCCATGAAAGCAACATGTAAGAATTATAATTATGTGACATATATAATTCAAATAAGGAAAATATTTAAGTTAGGTAAAATTTTAATTGACTTTAAAGTCCTAAATTTTAGGGTTTCCTATCTAGTTCAATGGAAAATAATTTAATAACAAAAAATTTAGTCAATTTCAAGAACTAAATATTAGGAGAATAATTAAATGACTATTTTGTCTAGTGTGAACTCCAATTTTAAAGGGTAAAAAAGGCGAACGACATTTCGCTAAGGACCTTCGTGCTTTTAATATAGTATATAAATTTTTGTTTGACTTTAAAATTAAGTAAAAAACTCCTACTAAGTACCAACCACATAAAGAGTGCCCATCTTTCATTCTGCACGTCCTTTATTTGACACATTTTTAATTATTTAATTTAACTTATGAATATTCGATTGTTGCTTTTGCCAATTAATAACGATTACTTATATACTTAGATTAATTGCATAACTTTGACATATTGCATCTCTTTTCTATTATATATCTTTGCATTTCCCTTTCGTTGTCCAGTTTCCAATTTCTGCACTCAATTCTTTTTTGTGTCGATTAGTTAGCTGCTATGGCAATAATATCTGCTCTCAGTAGTAATATTTCAATGCCTAAACAAGTAGTGAAACCAAATAGAGAGGTAATTTCAAGTTTCAACATCAAGATTTCTTTTTTCAGAATTATATATATTTTCCTTTTGGTGAAGTTTTTTTTTTTTTTGATTTCTCATCCGGTGTCCGGTACCCACATTGGGGACCGACTAAATCCGGATTCGCGCCGGAAAGTCTCACATTAATTGGGGGTAAAGCGATCTCTAACAAAGGCGACTCCATACCAGGGACTCGAACCTGAGACCTCTGGTTAAGGATGAAGGAATACTTATCACTCCACCATAACCCTTCTTTCGATATCTCTTATTGATCTGTTGGTGCACTAAGGTTTAAAATTAAAATGCAGCTCAATTTTTTTTTTTTCTTTGCCAGGTTATTATTACTAAGGAACTTGGTCATGCTAGAGTGCTCACCTTAAATCGGCCTAACCATTTAAATTTTTTAGGGGAGAGAGAGGTATATTATTCTCTCTGTTCAATTCATGTGGCGTAGTTTGATTGCAGAGTTAGAGTTTAAGAAAAGAAAAAGAAAATCTTTTTAAAATTTGCGGTGTTAAATAAACATGTCATGAGATTTATGTGGCTATAAAAGCATGTTATTAATCGTAAATGAAAAGTTCAAATATCAGTTGTTTTCTAGTATAGAATGGCATCATTCTTTTTTGATAACATACTTATAAGGAAATATCATTCCTTTGTTAGGTATTAATGCTGGGGCAGAAATTTGAGAAATACGAGAAAGATGATGAAGCTGAATTTGTAATTATCAAGGCAAGTATCTATTTTACTTAGTAAGTATATATTTGCTACCTTCTCTTGATGTTAAATTTGGCTATTTCTTGAAATATTCATTCATTCTTTTGTAATACAAATAGGGAGCTGGTCGTACTTTCTCTGCTGGTGGAGACTTAAAAACGTTCTATGATCGCCGAAACATAAGTAACTAGTTCTTAAATTTACTCTTTTTTACATTTTTTTTTCTTCTTTATTTGATATGTTGATGATATGACCTGAGCTGAAAAAAATGAAATAAGTATTCATAGATCGAGCCGATCTTAACTTATTTGGAACTGAGGCGTAGTTACTATTGTTATTGTTGTTGAATGATGATTACAAGTTGATTTAAACTGATGAGCACATGTATTTTTTTTTTCAAGGGGATTCTTGCCTTGAAGGTACATATAGAATGTATTGGCTTTGCTACCACATTCATACATACAAGAAACCACATATTGCTCTTGTCCATGGAATGGCAGTGGGTGGAGGTGCATCCTTGATGGTGCCAATGAAGTTCTCTGTCGTCACTGAAAAGGCGGTTAGTATCAATTAATGCTTATATCATAAAGAGATTTATATGTAATTATCTTAACAAGAGCGACCTGGTTTATCAACTCTAATATTTTGTTGATTGAACTTTGTAGTTTTGTTCTACTCCTGAAACAAGTCTAGGGTTTCACCCAGACTGTGGCTTCTCATACATGCTTTCGCGTCTTCCAGGTCGACTTGGTAAACGCTTAAGAAAGAACATGTAATTTTTCCGATGGATAATTTTTTTAATTATTAAAAGTCACCTTTAAGGTGAGAGCTAAGTTTGACCTCTACCTCGTATATCAATAACCAAAACAAAATAAAAATACAAGAGGTACATGTAACCTAACCCTAATGTGATGTTAAATACTTGTACGTAGGGGAATACTTGGGCTTAACAGGAGCAAAATTAAGGGGTAAAGAAATGGTAGCTGCTGGACTTGCCACTCATTTTGTTCCTTCTCAGGTGATCGCTTCAAGCTTTATTTTTCTCTAAGCTTTTCCTTTTCTTCAGAAATTCACCAATATTAATAGACCCTCCAAAACATGATAAGCAACTACTTCACAATGTTTTTCAAAAAAAAAAATTAAAAAAGAATTATATCAGCGTGGGGGCGGAGGGGGAAAGGAGAAGAGGATGTTGCGCTGCTGATGGGTTTTGAACCTTCCACGGTCAACTGTGGGAGGCATGAAACTCACCAAGTGAAGGGTGTATGGGTTTGAATTTGACCGACCACGACCTGCAGTGAGCACGACAGACGACCGAGCATCTGCGAGTCGATGCCCAGAAGGGTACGACCTTGTAGTAAGAGTCAGAATAATACGACCTCGGTGGTAGAGTAAGCATATTAGGGGACATTGAGAATATTCCTAAAAAAGGATCTTTTGCATGTCGTTTCTATGGCCGGGGGGGGGGGGGAGGGGAATTTCTCAATATATAAGAGGAATAAGAGCCTTGTAACAAGAGGCAGACTCTGTAAAATTCACGAACCTTGAATGAAAAAGGATATTTACAATTCTCTTCTCTCTATTACTATTATCCAAGCGTTTATTATCTTCAGTCACGATTTACCCCTTCATCTTTGATTTATTTGTTCAAAAAGGCTTTAATATCTTTTGAGTCAAACAATCTGGCGCCATCTGTGGGGATTTCCATAGTTGAAATCATAGTTCTCATCTAGGTTCTTGAAAGTGATGACTACTGTTCTTCAAACCTCATAAAAACCAATAATGGCGGAAAAAGAAGCGAGGCTGAAGATGATAGCAGATGTCTCAAACAATCTCCTAAACTCCCTCAACGAAGCCGGTAGAGAAGACATCTAGAATACAACACCAAGAGTTACACCGGAGGGGGAGATCTCACCTTCTCCACACGGGGATCTAATGGTCTTGCGCGAAAGGGGAGCCTCAACGTCCACGGTGGGGGAAGCACCACCAGTAGTCAAAAAGCTGGTAGAAGAATGGTTGATAATCGCTCTGAGCAACATGCTCGAAAAACCCCTTCAAGGAAATGTCGAAGACTTACCACCTACAGAAATCGCAGCTACCACCAGCGAGCCAAGCACTACACGAACGGGCAACACCCGCCCTGTCACTGATGCAGATGACGATGCACTCATGGCCATCTTAAAGAAAATGGAAGAGATGGAAAACGAGAACAAAACACTCTGTGATCAAATGAAGGAGCATCAGGAAAGGGTTGATAAAATAGCAAGCGCCCCTAAGCTATTACCAAAACGCGATGTGGGCCGATTCGTCGAACAGCCATACAGCGACAGGGCTGCTCCTCATCATATTCCAAAAACCTTCAATATGCCACTACACTTGAAAATATACGATGGGACCACGGACCCGGAGGATCATCTAATCTATTATGTTACTGCAGTAAAGGACAACGATCTGTCAAAGGAACAAGTATCATATATGCTTCTAAAAAAGTTTGGTGAGACTTTGACAGGGGGAGCATTGACGTGGTACTCCCAGCTACTAGCACGATCAATATCAACATTTGAAGAAATAGCGGATAAATTCGCCACCGCTCATGTAGGGGCGAAGAAGGCTGAAGCTAGGGTCAATAATATCTTCGTCGTCAGGCAAACGACGGGCGAAGGACTTCGGGACTTCCTATCCTGATTCAACAGAATAAGGATGAGCCTTCCAAACGTGTCAGAAGGGATGGCAGTAGCAGCCTTTCAAAATGGGTTAAACAGGAACGGATCAAAGGCAACGAAAAAACTGCTCAGCATACTCATGATGTACCCCCCCCCAACCACCACATGGGAAGAGTTCCACAACGCCTATTGCACCGAGGTAAGGGCAGATGAGGACGATCTAAATGGCACAATTCAGCGATTAACGTCAGTTCAGACCGAGGCAAGGAGAGATCGACATACCGATAGGCGAAGGGATCGGCCCTATGTCCGAAAGGCATCAGCCCTATGTCCGAACATCTAACCCGCCCCTCCAAGACATCTGAATGTCGTGCTACGACACACCGCACCCTTCTAAACGAAAGAGGTATGCCTCCACTGTTATCTGCTCATAACTTTTGTGTTTCTTCTTTAGAGATAGTGTACGCATTGGAGAAACTAGGCACGAAGGTGCAGTGACCGCAAAAAAATGAAATCGGGCCCAAGCACCAGGAGGTCAAACATCCTCTGTGAATTCCATCAAGAAAGAGGACACAAGACCGAAGATTGCATAGGTCTGCGGCAGGAAGTAGTTAGGATGTTGAACCAGGGGTACCTGAAAGAACTGCTCAGCGATAAAGGGAGGGCCAACTTCGCCAAAGGACGCGATCCATATCAAGGACCTCCAAAGCCACCATCGCCAGCACGCACCATACATATGATCATTGGTGGTGGCGACGACATGGTAATCAACCATATGAAATTCACCACCACGCATAAACTCAAACGAATGGTCGCCCACGAATGGTATGATGACCTCGAAGACAGTATCATCTTCGATAAGTCAGATGCCAACAGTTTGTCTTTCCCTTACTATGATGCTTTGGTTATAACTTTACGCATCACTGATACAGATGTAAAAAGAATTATGGTAGAAGATGGAAGCGGCACATGTATTGTTCACCCGCGAGTCCTCATGCAAATGAGGCTTGAGGATAAAATAATACTGCATTGCATAATGGTAACGAGTTTTAACAATGCAGTAGAGCGGACATCCGGAGAAATAGTGTTGCATGTCCTAGCAGGAGGAGTCACACTGGAAATAACATTCCACGTCATGAACCAAGATACAGCCTATAATGCCATCATAGGGTGACCATGGATACACGTCATGCGAGTCGTCCCCTCAAGCTTCTATCAAGTGATCAAATTTCCCACCCCGTGGGGAATATTCAGCATCCGAGGCGAGCCACGAACCGCCAAAGAATTAGCCTATAGGATCAGTTTTGTGCAATACTTGGTAACCATCCCTAAATTGGGGTGCTACACATAGCATTAGCGCACAGATCATCATATCCTTTACAACTCGATTACCCACCCCTTAATTATTGTTACCTAAGCATTCTAATAGTATCTAGTACGTGCCTTATGTGTGCATTACCCGTCCCTTGCTTGTGGCCCTGGAGGTGTTTAGGATCCCTCAAGATTGCACACGCACCAAACAACTGAAAGGAGCAAGTGCGGAGGCATAGCAATCAGCCATGTCGGGAACTAAACCCGACCCACAAGCAGAGGCCATCAAGGACCTAAATGTCGTATAAGCCTGCAAAGAAACTATAGAGGATCTTGACCCCGTCCAATTGGATGACGTTGACAACACAAAAAAGGCTTACATAGGGCACAACCTCTCGAAGCCAGGTAAGTATCGTGAATTTTTAACTAACAACGCCGATTTGTTTGCCTTCTCCCACTCAGATATGCTAGGAATACCAAAGGACATCGCCACTTACAAACTGAATGTCGACCCACTCTATCTGCGGTATGGCAAATGAGGAGAAAGTTCAATGTTGCAAAAGTAGTCAGCAAAGAGGTGGATAAATTACTCACTAACGATTCCATCAAAGAATCAAAGTACCCCCAATAGGTCGCCAACGTGGTCATGGTCAAAAAGAAGAACGAGAAATGGCGAATGTGTGTAGACTTCACTGATCTAAACAAAGCATGCCCAAAGAATTCCTTCCCATTACCCCATATCGACCAACTAATCGATGCGACAGTGGGGCATGAATTGTTGAGCTTCTTAGATGCCTACTCTGGTTACAATCAAATCCTTTTGGCTGAAGAAGATCAAGAAAAGACGACTTTCATCACTCACCAAGGAAGTAATTGCTATAAAGTGATGTCGTTCGGACCCAAGAATGCAGGGGCCACGTACCAGAGGTTAGTCACAAGATGTTCAAAGAGCAGCTCGGAAAGACCATGGAGGTCTATATCGATGACATGCTGGTAAGTCGACAAAGAAGGAGGATCACATTAGCCATCTGAAAGAAGCCTTCGAAATATTAAGGCATTACGGGATGAAGTTAAATCCCGAGAAGTGCACCTTCGGCATAACCTCAGGAAAATTCCTCGGCTTCCTCGTATCACAAAGGGGAATCGAATTCAACCCGGATCAAATCAAAGCCATCGATACAATATCAGAGGTACTGACTAGCAAAAAACAGGTACAGAAGCTAACGGGGCAAATAGTCGCATTGTCGTGGTTCATTTCACGATCCTCGGACAGATGCCACAAATTCTTCAATGTGCTGAGAAAAGACCATGGATTACAATGGAACGAGAAATGTGTCGACGCCCTGAGAAAGCTAAAAACATATCTATATTCGCCGCCACTACTCGTCAAAGCGGACCCGAGTGAATGTCTACTTGTGTATTTGGCAGTTTCTAAAGTCGCAGGAAGTGCAGTCTTGGTCCGTGAAAATAATTTACGCAGTCTCCTATTTACTATATCATCAAAACTTTAATAGATGTCGATACAAGGTACCCTTACCTTGAAAAGCTAGCTCTGGCACTGATCGTAGCTTCACGCAAGCTTAGACCATATTTTCAATGTCACCCCATAAAAGTGGTAACGACCTTCCCCCTGAGAGGTATCCTGCACAAACCTGAACTATCAAGTAGACTTGCCAAATGGGCTATATAATTAAGCGAGCACGACATGACATACCAATCGCGAACTGCCATTAAGTCGCAGGTGCTCGCCGACTTCGTCGCTAATTTCAGCGTGGAGATGTTGCCCGAGGCAAAACAAGAAGCACTTCGCGCTCCCTCATGTACCGACCTTTGGGTCCTCTACACCGATGGAGCCTCGAATGCCTCGGGATCGAGACTGGGACTTGTCCTCAAGGTCCCTACGGGCGAAGTAATTCGCCAATCCATACTATACCCCGAGATGACTAACAACAAGGCTGAGTACGAGGCTATGATTGCAGGTTTGAAGTTAGCCCTCAAATACGGCGTCCGACGACTCGTCCTCCATTGTGACTCTCAACTCGTTGTGAATCAAGTTATCAGGACTTTCCAAATCAAGAGCAGTGACTACAAAGGTACTAGTCGGAAATCCACAAACTACTACTAGAGTTCGATGAATACCGCCTCGACCAGATACCTAGGGCGCAGAATATTGAAGCAGATGGCCTCGCCAAATTAGCTGCGGCCACCAGGAATATCGACAAAAAAATGTGGTCACCCTTCTTCACTCCACAATAGACCACGTCGAGGTACGTTCTATAAACCTAACTTGGGACTGGCATAACCGCTTTGTAGCCTATTTACAGGATGGATCGCTCCCGCAAGACAAAAAATAAACCAAAAACTCCAGGTACAGGCAGTCCGATACAGCCTAGTAAACCATGATCTCTACAAGAGAACGTTCGGCGACCCCCTAGACAAATGTCTTGGACCACATCAAACAAGGCGAGTATTGGAAAAAGTATATGAATGGCACTGCGATGCTCACACGGGAAATCGCGCCCTCGTTCGATGTCTCATTCGCGCCGGTTACTACTGTCCTACCATGAAAAAAGAAGCCGCGGACTATGTTCGAAGTTGCGAGAGTGTCAAAAGTATGCCCCTCTGATACATCAGGCAGGAGAACTCCTCCATTCCATCACTTCGCCATAGCCATTCATAAAATGGGGAATGGACATAGTTGGGCCCCTCCCAGCAAGGAGATAAGGTACGCTTCCTTTTGGTTTTAACTGACTACTTCTCTAAATGGATGGAAGCAGGTGCATACACTCAGATACGTGAGCAGGAGGTCATCGCCTTATATGGAAAATATTATATGTCGTTTTGGCATCCCTAAGGAAATCAATTGCGACAACGGACCTCAATTTATCGAAAAAAGAACAACTGAGTTCTTCGAAAAGTGGCATATCAAACGGATACTCTCCACGCCATATCACCCTACCGCCAATGGCCAAGCCGAGTCCTCCAACAAAGTAATACTGAACATATTCAAAAATAAGCTCGAAGAAGCTAAAGGTCTATTACCTGACCTACTACCCGAAGTATTATGGGCATACCGCACCACGCCAAAATCCAGCACGGGAGAAACGCCATACTCACTGGTCTACGGGACAGACGCAGTTATACCTGTCAAGGTCGGGGAGCCCAGCTTGAGATACTCCAATGAGAACGGAGCAGATAACGATTAAAGTAGGCTACAAGATTTGGATGAAATTGAATAATGAAGAGACATGGCCCATGTAAGAAGTATCCCAAAAGCAGCAAGTAGAAAGATACTATAACAAGAGAGCCAAGGTACGATCACTCAAAGTGGGCAACTACGTCCTCAAGGCCAAAACGCAAGCATCAAAGGATCCAAACGAGGGAAAGTTAGGAACAAACTGGGACGGACCGTATAAAATTGTAGCAGCAGCAAACAAAGGAGCATTCCAACTAGAAATAATGGAGGGAAAACTGCTCCAAAACAACTGGAACATCGCCCACCTCAAGTATTTCCACTTCTAAAAGGTGTCACTTAAGTCGTACTCTTTTTCCCTCACCCAGGTTTTGTCCCAATCGGGTTTTCCCCCAGAGGTTTTTAACGAGGAGACAAGAGAGATGCCCTACGGGGAGACACATCGTTCATTACCTCCACCCATCGATATGATCTCCGGATCGAAGTAATGAAGGGACTACATACAGATAATCTAATCTCCATTGTACGAACGGAATCTAATCTCCATTGTACGAACGGAATCTAATCTCCATTATATGAACGGAATCTAATCTCCATTGTATGCACGGAATTTAATCTCCATAGCATGTGTAGAACTAGATCTCCACTAATCGACAGGTGACGTCTTCTTATGGGAACACGGTCAAATCTCCATTTATGAGTTCGACCTCGTTCGAACTACGACGGGATATTACTTCGATGACAGTTTGAAGTAACATCCCAATGGCCAAGGCTATCGACAAAATATGAGTTCGACCTCGTTCGAACTACGACTGGATAATACTTCGACGACAGTTCAAAGCAACATCCCAATGGCCAAGGCCATCGACAAAACATGAGTTCGAACTACGATGGGATATTATTCGACTACAATTCGAAGAAACATCCCAATTGCCAAGGCCATCGACAAAACATGAGTTCAACCTCGTTCAAACTACGGCGGGACATTACTTCGATGACAGTTCGAAGCAACTTCCCAATGGCCAAGGCCATCGACAAAACATGAGTTCGACCTCGTTCGAACTACGACGGGATACTACTTCGATGATAGTTCGAAGCAACATCCCAATGGCCAACCCCATCAACAAAACATGAGTTTGACCTCGTTCGAACTACGACGGGATATTACTTCGATGACAGTTTGAAGTAACATCCCAATGGCCAAGGCTATCGGCAAAATATGAGTTCGACCTCATTCGAACTACGACAGGATATTACTTCGACGACAGTTCGAAGTAACATATCAATGGCCAAGGCTATCGACAAAACATGAGTTTGACCTAGTTCGAACTACGAGGGGATACTACTTCCACGACAGTTCGAAGCAACATCCCAATGGCCAAGGCCATCGACAAAACATGAGCTCGACCTCATTTGAACTACGACGGGATACTACTTCGAAGATAATTTGAAGTATCCCAATGGCCAAGGTCGTCGACGAAAATATCGGTTCGACCTCGTTCAAACCACGACGAGATTCTAATTCGACGACAATCGAAGCAACATCCCAATAGCCAAGGGCGTCAATATCATATGCAATAAATAAAGGAGAAAATGACAAATAAATAAACCGACAAAAGTAAATTTACATTGCAGCAAAATATCATTTACATTTGCCCCTACAAACAGGCCCTAGTACGGCCCGTGCCAAAAATTCCTAAGCAAAAGAAAAATACAAACAAAGACTACGCATCATCCCCAGCAGGGTAAGCGTCTTCATACCACGAATTCGAAGCAAGGTGATTCGTGTCATCAGAATTGATACCTTCCCCGTCAGGAGTGAGGGGGTCGTACCTACATGACTCACGAGCTGCACGTGCTTCAGCGTGCACCGCCTGAACCTCCACCTCTGTAGCCCTGCCCTCGGCGTGAAAAGCCTTATAAACATCAAGTCGAGCCTCTGCATGGACCCACAATTCATACAAGAAATGGGGTGAGCCTTGGTTAGCTGAGGCACGAGACGTAGAAGGCTGAGAACGTCGATTTGCCTCCTCCGCCCATAGCGAAGCCATTTGTCCCTACAATGCAGCCAACTCCGCCTCTAGCTCCATAACACGCCCTTCGAGCCCTGCAACTTGACAACCAGAGGCTTCCCTCTCCCCAGTAAGTTCCGACCTGGAAATATGGAGAGCATCCTCCAAGGATACCGACTCAGAAATAGTGGCTTCCAGCTTATCAGCGCTGGCGCTCAGCTCACTCTTGAGCACGTCAATCTCCGATACCTTAGCATTCAACCCGGCAGTCAAGTCGACCACTTTCAGCTGTAAATCGGCATTCTTAACCATTACCCCCTGGCTCAACTCGGTCTCATCCTCCTTCGCCTTAAGGAAAGCCTCCAGTTCGCTATTACGGGCGATAGCCCTCATAAGCTCCTCGTCTCTTTCCCTCAACTCATCTATCCTACGCTCCAATTGGTCATCTCGCTGCTTAAGCCCCTCGTGAAACACCTGAAACTCGGGATCCTGATGATAGATATCAGACATTGCCCGATGTTTAGCACGGTACTGCTGATACTTCGACGATATCCTCTTAAAAAGGCACGTCCTTTTCCTTTCACGATGCTCCCTCTCTATCTCCAGGACGAGGGTCTGACAAAAGAGAAGGGCAGAAGTTAGAAAACAAAATGCACAACGCCGACCATCGCACCAACCTCACGACAAAAAGATAAGGAAAGGGAACCTACCTACAAAGCCATACCAGCGACCTTCTAAGATAACTCTACGTCACTCATCGCTCCAAGCATCTCGCTTTCAGGAGCGGCACATAGAGGAGCAAGGGCCGACGCAACTTGCTCGCTGTTCAGCAGTAAGTTGTAGTTCCCCGGGACTACCACATGACGGTCGGACCCATCCATCCTAACCTCCACATAGGTATGGAGACCCAAAAATTCATTGACGTCCTCCGAGTCGATATCCGAACCCGAGCCGTCACCCTCGATACAAGGTTCTCCAATATTAGATGATGTGCCACCCTCAACGGAGCGCACTAAACCTACTTCCGGGCCAATTCCCTCCACTTGGGGAGACCTCCCCAATAAAATGGCGTCAGCCATAAATACGGGCACCGAGACCGTCTGGGATGCCCCGCTGCCGTCGGCATCTGTAGCCACGCCCTTTCCCCGCTCCAACCTTCTCCTTTTCCTCTCTAATGGCTCGTCGCCATTAGAAAATTCATCAACAGGATGTGAGTCTGGTACCAACGAGGCTTCTTCCCTCATGGCCACAGTTCGAGACGAATCTCCAAGTTTAATAAGCTGAGGACGGCCCTCCCGAACAGACTCGCACAAAATAAATCGCGTGCCCGCAGTAGCAGCGGCTTGTCTAAAAGCGGGAACAGGCGCTCTCCACCTAGAAGCTCCCCGACCTTTCGTCACAAGGGTCATACCGTTAAGCAGGATTGCATGGCCAACGAGGCAGTAAAAGCAAATATTTACCTGAGGAAACCTTAGGGCCATAACGTTGCACGAAGGCGGGCCAAGTCCAAGTTTTCACTGTATGAGGCAACAGACGGGCCACCCAATCCTTGATATCTACAATAGAGCGAGGCGGACGACCCATAGCTACAAAACAGCGAGTAAGTAAAAGTTACAATAATCACGGAAGAGAGGGGAACTTAACGAACGACGACACTTAAGATTTCTGTTCCATCATTCCAGAAATCTGGCGGAGTCAGAAATGACGTGTTCGGTTTTGATGAAGAAATACTTGTGCCAGAACTTATGACTCGCCCGGTCATCCGTTCCGACCACCAGCCCTTTCGTACCACGAAGTCTAAAATGCACCATGGTACCCCTGAGAAAGTTGGGTGCGAATAGGTGCAAAAGATAATGAACCGAAACGCTACACTCCGCCAACTCTACGTACTTAGTCAATAGTAGAAGCACCTTAAGCGTGTACGGCAAAAGCTGTGTTGGGAAAACCTGGTAAAATCTACAGAATTCTTCCGCCAAGGGGAAGAAAGGAAGGGTGTAGCCGATCACGAAAAGATACTCGTAGAAAACACAGTATTTAGGCATGTGGACGTCAACGTAATCCTCCCTCGCTGGAATTATCTCTACATGGGCAGGGATACCATATTTTATACGGAGGGCATCAATATGAACCTGCTTCATCTCAGAAAACACGTGGTTCGGGGTAGGAAGCGTATCTTTGATGAAATCATTCCGGGACAAGGGATGCCTCGGTAGTAGCTCCTCCACCATAAGAGGATTGTCACCTTCTTCTGCCACCACTTCTCTGCTGCCTGAAAGAGAAACTGTGGACAACGGGGTGGCTTCAGGAACCTCTTCGCTAGCACAATGGGACGTCGTCATAGTTTCATTTAAAGGAGTAGCGACATAAAGGGAGTGAGAAAGAGGAAACTTCCGGCGAAGAATGGAAACAAGAGCAAGAAGGTGTAAGAACAAATGAAGAAGACCGAGAGGCTATCAAGAGGGGAGTAGCTAAAGTTTTTCAAAAAGTCAAACCCTTCATCTATTTATAGGGTTGGGTGGCACCAGAATCGAGGCGGAAGGTCTCAAATCAGCGCAAGAATCAAAGCGCCAAACCGTCAGTCCTTACCTCAAAAATCCGCGTAATAATGACGCACGTAAAGCTAACATCAGCCCCAAGTAGCGTGTACTCTACAGCGCTTCACTGATGTGATAACCATCTCGCGTTAGCCACGTCGCAACGTCCCTACGGGTCAAATTTCTCCCAAAGAAGGCAGAGTCCTCTCATCGAGGATGCACCCGGTCGCAACCCAGCGGAGGGACTAACTGTATGGGTCTGAATTTGACCGACCATGACCTGCAGTGAGCACGACAGACGGCCGAGCACCTACGAGTCGATGCCCAGAAGGGTACGACCTTGTAGTAAGAGAAAGAATAATACGACCTCGGTGGTAGAGTAAGCATATTAGGGGACATTGAGAATATTCCTAAAAAGGGATCTTTTGCATGTCGTTTCTAGGGGGAATTCCTCAATATATAAGAGGAATGAGAGCCTTGTAAAAAAGCAGACTCTGTAAAATTCATGAACCTTGAATGAAAAAGGATATTTACAATTCTCTTCTCTCTATTACTATCATCCTAAAGTTTATTATCTTCAGCCACGATTTACCCCTTCATCTTTGATTGATTTGTTCAAAAGGGTTTTAATATCTTTTGAGTCAAACGAAGGGAGCCTTGGAGCAACGGTAAAGTTGTCTCTGTGTGACCTATAGGTTACAAGTTCGAGCCGTGATAGCCACTAATGCTTGCATTAGGATGGGATGTCAACATCACACCCTTTGGATTGCGACCCTTTCCCGGACCCTGCGTGAATGTGGGATGCTTTATGCACCGAAGTGCGCGTTATGGAACTCATCAAGTTCATTATTATTATTATTATTATTATTATTATTATTATTATTAGTGTTGTTGTTGTTGTTGTTATTGTTATTTTTTATTATTATTATTATCATAGTTTGCCTTGAATTTAGTAATGTTTGAGGATTGTAATTTCTGTTTTTAATTGGAGCGTGTCATGTAAAAAGTTTACCAGTAATTTTTACATACTATACATTTTTTATCAAATGACAGAAACTATTCCAGCTAGAGAAACGCTTGGTGAGCATAAACAGTGGTGAAGAAGATGCTATTAGATCAGTCATCAATGAATTTTCCACAAATATTGACATAGATGAAAGAAGTATCTTGAAGAAGTAATGTATCTAAATTATGATTCTGAATCTTTACATAAATAGCTAGACAAATTTACTGTTTATTTTTTTAGCCGATATATATGGATTATACACTGATTATATGTGATTATAAACATATTATACATGGATTATACATGTATATACATGGCTACGTTTTGTTTAAACAGTTGAATAAGCGGCTATTTAAGTTAATTCTTCGTGACGATATTATGAGTGACATTTATTTTGCTAATACTCGTGTAGGTTGTCCATAATCAACGAATGTTTTTCCAAGGATTCTGTGGAGGAGATTGTGGAGTCACTTGTAAGAATTAATTCTTCTAATAAGAGCTAACTCCTAATTTGCTCTAATTTATTTATTTGGTAAGAATTTTTATTCAGTGGAGGAGATTTTGAGCCATTTGTTTTAAATTTACAGCTCAAACTTTATATAAGCTTTATATATGTTCGATTAAATAGTGTCACATAAATTGAAACGTGTAATGATATGTCTCTTAGTACGGGCTGGGCTACAAATACTTATTCATATTTATTTCTAACCATGGTGCATATCATAATTTCTTGTTAACTTTAATTTGCAGGAAGCTGAGGCAAGCAAAAAAGGAAATGATTGGATTATTACAACGCTTAAAAACCTAAAGAAAGCATCTCCAACAGGATTAAAAATAACATTGAGATCGGTAACTAGTCCTTTATATGCATATATACTATTCTTTTCGTCCCAATTTTATGTGAATGTGTTCGAATTTCGAGAGTCAAACGAATTCTTCTTTGACCGCGATTCTTTATATGTCTTTCACCACCAAGTACATATAAACCAAAACAAAGGCTCTTACTTTTTCTCAAATTTCTTTGCCAGATACGAGAAGGAAGGACACAGACACTGTTTGAATGCTTGAGGAGAGAATTCAGGATTACGATGAACATACTACGAACTGTAATATCTGGTGATTTGTATGAGGTAAAATTTTCTAAGTGTTTTTAGCAAACGTATTCATAAATATTTTACACGTAGAATTACACTTGATTTTTGATTTTTCGTTTAATTTTAAAACTAAATAGAGTTTATTAATTTTTTTATAAAGGGCATAAGGGCTGCCATTATTGACAAGGATAAGTCTCCAAAGGTATTTCCTTTTCCTCTTTCAATATGTTAATCTAAACACACAACATTTGCCATATACTCTCCACTCCAATGTTTGTAGCTTCATTGACCATACAAGTGTGTGTGTCTATATATATATATATATATATATATATATATATATATATATATTGTATACGGCAAAAATCGGTAGTTCGATTTTACGATCACCAAGGTGCTTTGAAGAAACTACCTCCCGAAGGCTCGATGCTTAGCTCGGGGCTCCGGCCTCGAGGGTTCTCAGTAATCTACTTTAAGGCAGCGTAGGCAACGGTCGGCCTCGAGGCAGGGTAAATCAGTGGCATCGGTGGATCGGTGTGAGGTTCCCAAGGCACGTGACTAGAGCTGACAAAGTCTATTAGGCTAGTCCAAACCCGTACCATTGCATTAAATGGTTGTACCAGCCCCATATATTTGTAGTAAATGCATTTGTACTATAATGAGATTCTCCCTCATATAAAAAGGGGATCCTTGTCATTTTGTAGGGATCTGATGCTCAATATTAAATGTACAAGAATATTCTCTCTGCTCTCTAACATATTCTATTGATCTCATTACTTCCATTTATTGCCTATATTCGTTGTGTTTAATTTATTATTCTTCATTTATTGCTTATCATTGATCATAAAGAGTCACCGTCGTAGCTCTCATAATTGTTAATCCTCCCTCGATTGCTCCAAGCCGGTCACCCAACTCGACCTCGAGGCCTCATATACGGCAGCTCGAGGCCCCGATCTTCAGCCGCTTGGTTTGACTATTACATCGTTTTTAAGCTATAATCTTGTCTTCTAATCTTTTATTTAGCACCCATTGCCTAACAACTAGCATAAATAGTTTGGCGCCCACCGTAGGGCTAAAAATAATAGTGATTATTTTCTTGTTGGTTTAACTACATAACACAGGTTACCTTTCACACTTTTTCTTATCCAAGATCTTTGATTTCAAGTCAAAATGTCTAACTCAGTAAACAACAATCTTGAGGACCATGGAGAGAATGGTGTGGATGTCCCAGGTGTTGGTGTACCACCACGAAACCCTGAGAATGCACCAGAACTAATTTCCGTGGACGCGGTCTCATGCGATGCCCAACACATCGATATAAGCTCCCACACTAACAGGAGCATACATCAAGGATATCAACAAGAATTCCAAAAAAAAAACAGCTCGAGATGAACAAGAGGTCACCCTTCACGTTATTTTTGAGATGTTGCAGGCACAACAGCTGGCAATCGCTCAGCTGCAGAGCCACCAAAAAACCCCAAGTACAGCGACCCTAGGAATAGCCCCTCGGACCGAACAGGCACCAGAAAGATCAAGCAATAACGAGTTGCCAGCCGACCCCGCCATCGTAAAGATCCTCGAGGACCTTACAAAGAGGATCGAGTCGGGCGAGAAAAAGATAGAAGCCAATGATAAGAAGGTTGAGACCTATAATTCCAGGGTCGACCAAATTCCGGGAGCACCCCTGGACTTGAAGGGTGTGGATTCAAAGAAGTTCGTATAGAAGTCATTCCCGCAGGAAGCGGCTCCAAAACCCATTCCAAAGAAGTTTAAGATGCCAGACCTTCCAAAGTACAACGGAACCTCGGACCCCAACGAACACGTCACTGCTTACACTTGTGTAGTGAAGGGCAACGACCTAAAGGACGACGAGATCGAATCCGTCCTATTGAAAAAGTTCGGAGAAACGCTTTCAAAAGGGGCAATGATGTGGTATCACAACCTGGCCCCAAACTCGATAGATTCATTTGCCATGCTGGCAGATTCTTTCATAAAATCAAAGTAGCAACAAGGAAATACGACGTATTCAAGATCAAGTAGAGGGAGAATGAGATGCTGCGGGAGTTCGTATCTCGCTTTCAAATGGAACGAATGGAACTACCACTAGTTTCCGACGACTGGTCAATGCAGGCCTTCACTCAAGGTTTGAACGAACGAAGCTCGGTGGCTTCGAAACAGCTGACGCAGAATTTGGTTGAATACCCTGTTGTGACTTGGTTAGATGTTCACAACCGATATCAATCAAAAATCAGGGTCGAGGACGACCAATTAGGAGCCCCCTCAGGCTTGGTATACCCAAGCAGGCTTCTGGCGAAGGAGCCAAAGTTAAACAAAGAAAGGTACCAGCCATACACCAAAGACAAGAGAAATGCCCCGAGGCGTAACATACACTGGAATGATCGAAGAACGGACTGAGGGTAGAACTCTCGGGGACTCGTCAGCAGAGCGGGGTTCGATAGACACGCAGGGCCGATGGAGGCACCCCGCTTGTCGGAATGCAACTTTAACATCGATATTTCAGATATCGTGTTCGCCATCAGTAAAATCAGAGACATCAGGTGGCCAAGGCATGTACAATCAGATCCTTCACAAATGAACCATAATTTAGTGTGTGAATTTACAACACACACGGTCACATGACCGAAGATTTCCAGCAACTCCGGGAAGAGGTAGCCCGACTACTCAGCAAAGGTCACCTCCGGGAATTCCTCAGCGACCGAGCCAAAAATCAATTTCGGGAAAGAGAGGCGACCAAAAAGAACGAAGCAGATGAGTCCCAACATGTCATCCATACGATCTTTTGAGGTGTTGGTGCCCTGCAGGAACCCACAGTTAGGAGAACAAAAACATCCCTCACCAGGGAAAAACGAACTCGAGGCTCTATCTCAGCCCATAACGACGTACTGGTAACTTCTTTTCTTGTGAATACATTTCAAATTAAATATGTACTGGTGGATCCAGGTAGCTCGGCCAATATTATCAGGTTGAGGGTGATAGAGCAGCTTGAACTGCTTGACCAAATTATGCCCGCCTCTCGAGTCCTCAATGGGTTCAACACGGTGAGTGAAACAACGAAAGGGGAAACCACCCTACCAGTCAATATGGTCGGCACAACCCAAAACACCAATATCTCCACCATCAAAGGAACTGAAGGATAAACAAACAGTGAAATAGCAACCACGAGACACGTTCTCGGCTATACCCGAATGAACAAATAAAGGACTGTACCGTGTCCTCAGAGAAAATACTAAAGGCCTACCGAGGCTCAAAGCGCCATCGCCACTAAGGTGTAACCATCTCCCTTTTTATTTACAGCTCACACTAACCTTTATGCATGTGTCCGACTGAGATAGTCGAAGCGCTAATCCAGCTCGAAGACCTTAAAGTTTTAAAGCATACATTGTACTCTTTTCCTTTGACCGGGTTTTTATCCCGAAAAGGGTTTACCGGCATGGTTTTTAACAAGACAACATCTATATGCTACCTAAGGAAAACTCAACAAGTATTCAAGGCTTCTTTTCCAATCAACCTCGAATACTTGGGGGCATCCCCCTAGAAGGTCACCTACTCGGAGAAGACAAGATGCGCTAAATGGGGTCTCGATAGGAAAATAATGTATCGGGCCAAACGGTCGCATGAACCGTGCCCGTATAGAATAACTAAGCCCTTAACAACAAAGACATCTATACTTGTACCAAGTAATCAAAGAATACTTTCCAAAAGCATTTTGCATTTCAAAGAAGCTCGGTATTTTTACAAAAACAACTCCTCTGTCAAAACGTCCCGAACACTCAGGGACTGGCGTCAACAACTCGAAACAATGTGACCCTTGGGTCAGAGCTTCAAACTCGTAAGCCCTTAATGAGGCAACATTAAGATCACAAAACAGCTCCAGAGCCAAAAACGTCCCGAACACTCGGGGACTAGCGTCAAAAACTCAAGGCCATATGAACTCCAGGTCGGAAACCCCAAAATCGTAAGACCTCATGAAGCAATACCAAGTTTACAAGTAATGGCTCCCGAGCCAAGAAACCCTCGATGACTCGGGGACTGCTGCCAATTGCCACCCTCATCGACTTATCAAAACCCGAGGCCTCAAGACCACATGCGGGCAGCCTCGGTCTCGTAAGACCTATATAAGGCAATAACAATATATGTAAGACCTCAAGCAAGGCATGAACCATACTTGTACCAAGTGACAATATCTGTAAGACCTCAAAGGCATGTAAAACGTGTAAGACCTTACTAAAGGCATAATCCCGATCTTAAAGTTAAGGCTATATATCAAACTTGTAAGACCCCTAAAAAGGCATACCCTCGATATAGACGTCGAAACTACTTCACTCAGGGACTGAAAGGCTCCGGCCAAACACAAATGACTGTGGTTACAAGGTTGTACCAGCCAAACTAACGCGACTCGAGGATGCCCGACCATCGCTATAAAATCATAGGCCTTCAATTACTTCGAAAATACTTCGAAAAGAACCTGTTAAATAGGTTACCCTCGACATAGGCAAAAGAGCTTCAACCATGTCAACTCCAAACTTATACGCTTTGAAACACTCAGGCACCGAGCAAAACCTCTCGAGGAGCTCGATCATCACCACATAATGACTTACAATCGAGGTTTTTATCGAACCATCGAAGAGTCGGGCAAACACAATTTCAAAAAGTCCTTAACAAGGGAAAAATAAAGCCCATATAAGAGGTCGTACCAACCCAATGCGAGAGAGCCACTGTCGTCGGCCTATATAAGAGGTCGTACCGACCCAATGCGTAAGAGCCACTGTCGCCAGCCCATACAAGAGGCCGTACCGACCCAACGCGTAAGAGCCTAAGGGCTAGCATTAAATTTAAAAACTTGAGGGTCGAATGAGCTCGAGTTGACACCCGACTCGGAGACTGAACCCAAAACAGTTAATTAAATATGCCTAAGAACAAAAGTATAAGAGCTCAAACGTCGGCTTATACTAAAAGGTCGTACCGACCAAGCGCGTAAGAGCCTACGGGCCAGCCCAATGAGCCCCAGGGCCATACCATGAATCTGAGGGTTCCTTTTAACTCGAAGACCAGTTCATCTGGCTAAAATCAAAGCAAAGAGAAATGCATGAAAAATAAAAGTGCAAGGCTTCCTTTTATACATTTATGCGAAAAAATACAAGCTCCATTTACAAATGTCCTTTGAAAACATTATACGCAGAATAAGAAAGCCTAATCTACTCCCCCCTCGGGGACTATGGCCCGTCAGCCTCTTTCTCACTATCCTCGGCGTCAGACAGAAGGTACCTCACGTCGTGTTCGTCTGCCTTTGCCTACTTCACCTCTTCTGAGAAGTCAAACCCTCTAGCATAGATCTCCTCGAGTTTTTCCCTTCGAGATTTATACCGAGCATATTCCTTGCTTCTACTCTCACGGTCAAGAGCCCTTCTAAGCTCAGCTCAGCTCAAGCATTGGCATCACCCTTCAAATAGACCGCCACTTTCTTATCAGCATCAGTGCATCTCATTATAGCTTCGGCCCGGGCATCCACAACTTCTGCCTTCATCTTCAAAAGCTCAGACTCGAGCCTTGTAATCATATTCGCTCGGACAGAATTGTTTGCACGAGCATTCTGGAGTTGCACCTCGAGGGCGGAAGCCTTAGCCAAAGCATCCTTCTTGGTCAAAACTTGGGCATCTACCTGAGCCTTCAACTCGTTACACTCACATTTGACCCAGCCAACTTCGCCCCAAAGTCATTCCAGCTACTCCGTTTTGTTCTTCAACTAAAATATTGGAATATTAATCT
Source organism: Nicotiana sylvestris (assembly GCF_000393655.2). Taxonomy (NCBI): domain Eukaryota; kingdom Viridiplantae; phylum Streptophyta; class Magnoliopsida; order Solanales; family Solanaceae; genus Nicotiana; species Nicotiana sylvestris. Next base: position 13,022,310 of record NC_091063.1, read on the forward strand.
TTGAAAGCGGATGGGGTAGCATACATCGATACAAAGTGTAGGTTAATTGTCTTTCGAGATGGCTTTCGTAGTTTTGACTTCGAACCGCCTCATACCGCAGGTATACTAGCTCATCTTCCTTTTTCATGCAAACAAGCCTAAGGGACTTCTCCCCATCCAAAGCTTTCCACAGCCTGGCCTCACGGAGAAGCAGCTCGTACTTAAGCTTGTTCAAGGCCTACAAAAGAAAGCTCAATAAGAAAGACGCAAAACTGAAAGAAGTGTATACCGGCTACCAAGACTTACCATGGAACTAAGCCGTTGCACCTCACTAAAGGTCGAGCATACATCTGATGGCTTAGTTTCCCCCGAAGTTCCTTCGATATGAGAAGAGGGAGGCGCGGTATCACCCTTGTCCCTCGAAGTACCTTCGATGGGAACGGGAAATGTTTTTTCGAAAATAGAGGCCTCTGAAGCCGGAAGATCGGCAGACTCGTCTCTTTTGAACCTCAGAGAAGGACTCGCCCCGCCACGAGCATCCTCACATATCGAAGACTCTTTCCATTTAATATCGATCCTCGACTGTGAGGTCGGCAATCTCTCCTCCTCCCCAGGGGACACGGCCTCATCTCGGAAAAACCTCCAACACCTGCAGCAGCACAGTTAGTGCGCTAAAAAAGTACCTTTCTGAGGAAACAAGCCACTAAACACCTACCATGATGCTTTGCCTCCCATTTCCCCTTGGATAGGTTTCGCCATTTGCGCTTATCATAGGTCGAGCAAGCTGCCAACTTACAAGACCATTCAGCCATGTCAGGAACCTCGTTCGGTAGCCAAGAATCGCTAAAGAGAATGAAATGAAAAAATATCTTTACGGAGTCCGCCTCCACTATGGACAAATCGACAAAAATATAAGTATAACACTTACATGTGAAATTCCATTTGTCAGGAAATGGAAAAAACTCTCCAGGAATAATATCGACTGTCCGTGCTCGAACAAACCGACTCAAACACCCTCGATCCTCGTCCTCTACATCATTAACCATAGGGGACCGGGTGGATCGACGTCACAGAGCAATCAAGCCCTGGTAATACAGAGGTCGATATAACCTAACGATATGGCTAAGGGTGAATTCGAGCCTGGCCTTATCCGTAAAGTACCTTATCATCAGCACTATCTTCCAAAAGGATGGGTGAGCCTACGCCAGGGTAACCTGATACCTCCTACAGAACTCAAGCACGACCCTGTTAGGGGAGCCCAACGTAAAGGGATACGTATACATGTTCAAAAACCCCTCGACATAGGGATTGATGCTCTCCTCCGGGGAAGGTACCTGCAGTACCACTTCTTCTCCCTATCCGCAGTCTTTCCCAATCATCTCGAGACGTTCCTCCCCTATTGAGGAGATGAACCTCGATGCATGCTCCCGATGCTCTTGAACGTTGAGAGGTCTCTCCAACGTAAATTCTCTCCTCGAGACAAAGCACCTCGAGGTCAGCTCACCGGTTACCGGCGGTGTACCACTGATCGAACGCGGAACAAAGGTAGAACTCTCCTCTCCTTGATGAACGGATTTCGATATAGCAGCCATGGCTACGGTAAATAGGAAGAGGAGGATGAAGATTTGGGTGAAGGCTTTGAGTTGAAATGACGAGATAACTAGCACAAAGAACAAAAGTTCTATGAGAGGGATAGTTACCCAGAGTAGTAGAATCCCCAGTTAAGAAATGAGCGAATGCATATATAGAGGCAAGCGGCGACTGTTCGCCTATCTAGAAGACCAATTAGGTCTAGCCATAACAGCACCACTTTTTGGGAAATGTACTAGTGGGACCACCCCGGGGGGCCACTACCGTGTCGCATGAATAATGCTGTCACACGGTGCTCGGGAAATATTGAGACCCCGAGGATTTCTGCTATTATAAGCATCGGCCCCAAAGGAGCTATCGACCTAATCTCGAGATGGTGCCCGATGTTGATTGTCCTAATTGCCCCCAAATATGGACTCCTAAGAGTCGACATCAAAATTTGAAGACTGAATTCCGCATGATCACTGAAAAATAAAGAATGCAAGGCTGGAAACAAAAAAATTTATTTTACATTACCAAATATATGTTTGTAAGGGGCACCTTTACAAGGCCTGTTTCCCCGGGAATACATATGCAAAAATAAAAAAGAGAAGGAAAGGTGACACAGGCCTACTCTTCATCGCCACTGCCCTCTGAACCATCTTTGGGATCTTCATCTAAAGTGACCAAGAGTGCCAATTCTTCCTCTGAATCTCGGGCCTCTTCGATCTCAGCTGAGAGATCGACATCTTTTGCATTGGCTTCCTCTAAGGCTTGCCTCCTTGCCTTTGCGTGAGCGTAAGTGACAGTCCGAGTCAGCTTTTGCTCGGCCTCCTCTGATATCTCTAGAGCTAGTTGATTCGAAGTGGCAGCATCCCTCAGATATGTAGCGGCATTCTCTTCGACCTCGAACTTGGTCGCAGATAGCGCAGCAACCTCTTCTCGAGCATTTTGGAGAAGACCCTGGGTCGATTCCAACTCCGAGGTCACAACCTCTTTCGCCTCCTCGGCTCGAGGATTTCCGTGTTCATAGCAGCAACTTCTTCCCGAAGTCGCCCCACGAGAACATCTTTCTGCCCGATCTGCAAAGGAAAAGATAAGTCAGTAAACATCGAATTATGAGAATGGCGAACGAATTTATGAATAACAAGTTACCTGCTCAGCAAGACCAGCCTTTTCTCGGAGTGCTCCCTCCAAATTCGCCCGAAGCTCGCTTAACTCCTCCTCCTTTCGGGCAGAGGAGGACTCCAACTCCTGCATTCCCGAGGTGAGCTTCTCGAGCTCCTTTCCACGGCATGAAATCTCGTCTTGGAGCCTAGAGAAGGCGTGATCATACATCTTCTTAGCCTACAACGAAATAGAAGAATTAGAAAAACGAGGAAAGGTACTTGAGACTAGAAAAGTGTACATAAAAAGCTATCACCTTCTGCTGGAACTTCTCCGCTTCCTCGATAGCGTTGGGAGCGTCGAGATCAATGTCCTCACAAACATCATCAACGCCATCAAGGAAGTTGTCAAGCTCATCTCCCCCTTCGATAGGACCCTCCACGTTGGTAACCTTTGGGTCCTGAGCGTCCCTGAATTCCCCGAGCGAGAACCGAGGACCCAAATTAAGGCCACCAGGGGCGTCGATATCGCCAAGGGGAAAATTCTGTCCCCGAGAAGCTCCAGGCCCGGGCCCTTTGGAACCAGCAGCAACGGTCTCCTCGGCAGAGGCTGCACCACATCTGGCCAAAGGCTCAGGGACCGCATCCGCGCGCTCCTCGAGGTCCTCCGAAGCATGGGCTCGAGCTGAATCAGCCGTTCCCGACTCAGCGGCCCTCGGCACAGACACTTGGGGGGCATCCGTGCTCAGTCTCTTCCTTTGTACCAAAGGGTTATCGCCGTCATCGTCATCCTCATCCTCGTCACCGGAACCCACCCCGGAAGCTGATGATGAGACCTCGGCCTCAGTTCGAGGCCTGCGAGACTTGGGTTTCTTTGATACGGGGGAATCGGCAGCCGGTTCCTTTTTCCTCTTCTTACCCTCATCAGGCTTAGAGGACCCTCCCTCGCCGGCAAGAGGCGGTCTCATTTGCACTCTATCGCCAAGGCCTGCGCAAACATAGTAATCAAAATTTATCAGCACGAAGGATATGGGGAAGAAATATAAAACATAATAGAGGCAGCAAGAAGAAATTTACCATGATTCTTGGCCACCTGCCGCGTTTTAGCCAACTCAGGCCAAGAACTCTCGAGATAGGGAACGAGGAATTTAATCCCTTAATCCACCCCAATAGGTCCGGAACGGATTCGGGATACCAAAGGGCGGCTGCGTGAGCAAAGGGAAATTTAAATTTTTGAGAAGAGAGTGAGAAGACAATAAAGCATACTCAAAGAAGAGACACTTACACTTTACGTTCCACTCCTCCGGGAACGGCATCCATTCAGCCGGAATAATGTTTGAGGTCCTTACCCAGACAAACCGGCTCATTTACCCCCGATCCTTGTGTTTATCGATACTCGAGAAAAGGGTTTCAAAGACTGAGGGTGAAGTTTGATCAAGCCTCGAAAAAGACGGGGGTTGTACAGCCTGATCAGATGATCAAAGGTAAAAATCGCACTCTTGGCTTTGCTAGAGAAGTAGCGAAGCATGTAAACTATCCTCGAGAAAGAGAGGTAAATTTGGCCAAGTGTCACCCGGTATTTACGAAAGAAGTCGAGAATGACCGGGTCTATAGCCGGAGAAGAAGGGTCCGAGGAGTCGACAGGGCCCAAGGCGAACGGGTATGTGTACACATAAAGAAAATCGACCTTATGGTCTGTTATGCTCTCGTTAGAGCTAGGGATCTCAACCAGCACTTTTTCCCCCATCGGCAGTCCGCCCGCACTTTGTCTATATCTTTCACAATGTTGATGAACCGGGACACGTGTTCGCATCGGCCTGGCATAGATGAAGGTCTCTCGATGGAAAAATCCTTCATAGTATTGAACTTGGTGGGTGTATAGTGTTCAGCAGTAGGAGCCACTTTGGGCTTACCCTTGGATTTATTCTTAGATGTTCGAGATGAAGAGGCAACCTCATCTTTCCGAGGCACTATCTTGGAGGTTCTGGCCATGGCGACCAAAAGTTTTCTTTTCTCGAGAAAGAAGGCAGGAAGCCAAGAGCAAAAGAAAGAGGGGCGTAGATGAAGATGGATTTGGCTCTGAAAGCTTGAAAGAATCACCAAAGTGTGAGTCATTAAGAAATTGGGGTATTTATAGAAGTCGTATGGGCAGCAGAGAAACCAAACCAAAAAACGGTTCGTGGGCTTCTCGATAGGCATGTTGACGGCGACCCTTGCCTGACTTTTGGGTTATGGAATTTAATGCTTTGATAGGCTGACATCATGATGATAGTGCCTAAGGAGTAGGAGTTCAAAATCGTTTCCTATCATTTTATTCTAGGAAACGCGGGGACTATCTGTATACGGCAAAAATCGGCGGTTAGATTTTACGGTCACCAAGGCACCTCGAAGAAACTACCTCCCGAAGGCTCGAAGCTTAGCTCCGGGCACTAGCCTCGAGGGTTCTCAGTAATCTACTTCGAGGTAGCGTAGGCAACGGTCGTCCCGAGGTAGGGTAAATCAGTGGCATCGGTGGATCGGTATAAGGTTCCCAAGGCACGTGACTAGAGCTAACAAAGTATATTAGGCTAGTCCAAACCCGTACCATGGCATTAAATGGATGTACTAGCCCCATATCTTTGTAGTAAATGCATTTGTACTATGTTGGTATTCCCCCTCATATAAAAAGGGAATCCTTGTCATTTTGTAGGGATCAGATAACCAATATTAAATGTACAAGAATATTCTCTCTGTTCTCTAACATATTTTCTTGATCTTATTACTTCCATTTATTGCTTATATTCATTGTGTTCTATTTATTGTTCATCATTTATTGCTTATCATTGATCGTCAAGAACCATCATCGCAACTCTCATAACTGTTAGTCCTTCCTCGGTCGCTCTAAGCCGGCCGCCCAACTCGACCTCGAAGCCTCATACACGACAGTTCGAGGCCTCGATCTCCAGCCGTTTGGTTCGATTATCATATCGCCTCTAGGCTATAATCTTACTTTCTAATCTTTTACTTAGCATTCATTGCCTAACGACTAGCATAAAAATAGATCACGTATTTTTAGAACCACAAAATCAAATTTAATTATTGTTACCATTTTCACGGTAAACACACACACACACACACACATATATATATATATATATATATATATATATACACACACACACATTAGGCTTATCCGGCTGAAAATAGTTAGTAATAAGTTTTTTTCGATACTGAAAAAGTAATAAGCAGTTGATGTGTTTATTAGAAAATTACTGATAAAACGCTTCCCTCCCTTCTTTTCTAGTGGAATCCTTCAACTCTTAACAACGTGCACGATGATCAGCTCGACTTGATCTTCAAGCCATTCGAAGAAGATGACTTGGAACTTCAAATTCCAGAAGATGATGAATGCAGGTTCAAATTAATTCGTGTTGTTGCACTTTATCCAACAACATATTTTGCATTGTTGAAGAAGATTATTGAAAATTTAATCTTGCATTTGATTTGAATTAACAGGTGGGAAGGAAATTATGAAAATTCAGGTTATTGTCGTCCATCAACAGCTCTTGGAAGTGTTCTTGTGTAATAAACAGCCAAGTATATAGTCTTGATTCTTGTGTACTCACAGGGGCGGAGCGAGCTTGAACGAATGAAAAAATTATACTGTGCAGATAGGTTAAAATTGCAAGTGTGACATTTTTGAATCCTCTTGACATAATAAAAAGTTCCAATAAAGTGAAAAATTCCTCTATGTCATAGGTTCAAATCTCAAGTGTGACACGCTTTTGCGCCACTTCTCAATCATATGGAGAGTGGGAAAAGAAAAACAGGGAGGAGGCAGGGGCAGACCTATGCTATACAAATAGGGGTCACCGACACCCGTAAAGTTCGGCAAAAACTCCATATACACATATATATGTCTTTAGAAAATAGTGATATATTAGTAGTGAGTACTCTATATGCAAAGTAGATTTTGGTTGAATCCGAAAGTGCACCCACCAGCTTCAAATCTTGGGTCCGCCTCGGGGAGGAGGTAACATAACCCTTGTCAATAGGGGTAGAACATAACTAATCTCGATAAGCAAGTTACATTTACTAACTAATACCAAATAACAGGGAAAACAAAAAGAGAGGATGTGAACCTAAGCAAGAGTAAGAAAACCTATATAACAGAAAATGAACAAACAAAATTCACTTTTCTTCCTTTGTGGATTATATGTTGAAAATGGCCTTCAATTCATCCTTGCTGCTGTACAATTGATTGAACTCTTTTTAAGAAGAATATGTCTCACTTCTTAGGGTCCCTCATCGACTATATCTAGCCAAAAAGTTCCAAGCAAGCAAAGCAGCCCCAATGGCAGGTTCCACCTAATCACCAAAAGTTGAGTAAATTTAAAAAAAAAAAAAAAAACAGCCCGGTGCACAAGGCATCGTGCGCTCACGCAGGATTGGGGGAAGGACCGCAACCCAAAAGGTGTGATGTAGACATCCTCTTGCACGGCTCGAGATGACTAATTGGGTGAGTTACACTACTATGCTAGGTGGTAGCATAGTGATGCAATGTCACAAAACCAGTTAACATTTTGCATGTTCCACGATAGTTTTTAGGAAGCATTCAACTTATATGCAGCGAAATGTGAATAACTTTTACACTATCATTGTATTTTCACCTGTTGTGGCAAGTTACCTACCTTATTTTCCAAGTTACTAATCCTATTTATAATGGATAGTACCTATAATTATCTTTTACGTAGCATGGCAGCGTAAAAAAATTTGGATAGTGTCAGGGTATGGAAGTTAAACTCCTAAGAAATGTATAAACCTTTTACTTTTCAATATCAAGAAACTATATTAAGCATTATCGGGGAAATTACACTTACCTTCGGACAAATTGGATGAACCCCGGGGAAGTCTTTGTGTATACAGTTAATCACTTCTCTTCCTATATCCCATTTATTGTTGGCTTCAAGAACACCCCCAACCATAACAAGAGGAAAAGGATCATTTCCGTCTACAGAGAATTTAATTCAAAATCAACTTGTTAGTCACGTCGAGGGACAGTTTTGCACAAATGCTTAGGTAAAACAAGTTTGACAACACATAAAAAAGAACATCTGTAAAGAGCTTCTGATATTGTTTCAAGGCTAAGTTCGGTGTTTGGAGGTAATAAATACAGAGAGAGTTTACAACAGACACATACAGTCGTAGAGATATGAAAAATATCAAGCATTTTCATGTAACTATAGTCCTATTGCAATGGATTAAACGATTGACAGCATACCTTCACCACACAAGTGTAGTCTTCTAACAACCGCTTTAACACTCGAAGCTAATTCTTGAACCGCATTTCTCAATATCTTATTTGCTACTTCATCACCTCCCTCTGCACAGGACACTACGACTGGAACAAGAGCAGCAATCCGAGCCCAAGATGGATCTGAATAAGTCCACCTGAAAATCAAAGGACAAAAAATGTTCTGACCCAAAGAGTTCTCGTGAATACACATCCGAGAATCAACCCCCCCAAAAGAAGCTATGAGAAGTAATAGAAGTATCTAAACAGAAAAGCATTTCAAGAAGACCTAAGTACTTCAAAGTATTATTATTTATCTCGAATAGATGAGGATAACTCATAATTCAACATGAACATAAGCTTGTAAAGCTAAATACATAACATCATTATGCATGTTTACCAGAGCAACTGGTGAATGCTACAAATACTGTTCCTTTGACATCTAAGGTATCAAGATCAAATGTGTTCCCTGTGCATCTAAAAACGAAAGCAGAAAGAAAAAACTCATAACAACATGAGTAATGAATGCTAGTCCACAAATGAGCATGCATCTTTTCAATAACAAATTTTGACTATATGAGGAACTTTTTCATGTCTGAGGCAATTACTTAAAAGAACAACTGGCTCATAAGAAAAGTTCATGAGATGAATAGTTCAAATTTTGACCAAGTACCCGATAAGCTCGTCAGGAGAAGAAAGATCCAGCTTCCGTAGAATACTTGGCGTAAGTGCAGTGTATGGACCACGACCATCATAGGCTCTAACTGCAGCAGTCAATGCCTGTGCAGCTATACCATATCCACTGCATGTGAACAAGAAATAGATCTTTAAATTTAACAAAATACAGGAAAAGTACAACAACCAAAAAAATTTATAAAACCGTTGCTGCCTAGGTAAATCAATAGGACAAATTTAAATAACAAAATATCTCGGACTGGATCAAAATAAAATGTGGGATACAGAGGAAGGTAGTTTGAAACAGCATAAACAATTGGAAACTTAAAAATGACAATTGGTAATGGAATCTGGTATCAGGTTTGGAAGATGTAACCAAAGACAGTAACTTCCACTAATAATGCTTTAAGCTTAAACATGAGACAGCAAACTAAGGGAACAAAATTCAGATGAAAGCGCCCATATCGATATCTAGTTGTCAGCCAAATATCTCAAATATTGAAGCATCGTTAGCAATAACTTTTATTGGCTCTCATTTCACAGTAGAAAATGGACTTGCAAGGTTGAATCTTTCGTTTTTGTAATTTTCTAATTGTTTTAAAGTCTTATAAGTTGAATCGGAACCATTGGAAAGGGCAGCGCAAGAGAAATCATACAAAAATGTCGAATCTTCGAACCAAACTCTGTCTTATGTAAAGTTGCCGTGTGCAATGAAAAATGCAAGCACGACTTAGGTTTCAACATCAACAATAACCCAGCAGAATCCCACTAGTGAGGTCTGGGGAAGGTAGAGTATACGCATACCCTTACCCCTACCCCTACCCCAGAGGGATAGAGAGGTAAAGCACGGCTCAGGTTTATTCTGTAAAATAAAATTCAATAAAAAATAAACTAAACGGAAATAAGAATTAATTTGAAATACTAAATAAGAATTAGGAGTCTTTATGTCGCGTTACCGAGGACCTCATTTCAAAAAAAAAATACGCTGCCTGATCAGGCTTGATTCGATCAAGCCGCTGAGTACACCGGTTGTGCTTTATGAAAACAGAATTTCAAATTTCTGTTCAATTCAAACCAACCCATCACTTCGCATTATCTGGATCTAAAGAGCCAAATGAATCGAAAGGCTCATGTTTGGTTCGGGAATGGGAGAAGAAGCCAAAAGGATGAAATAGCACTTCAACACATGAAAATAAGATGACAAATGTAGTGATGCCGTGAAATGCATACCTTCCCCAATCTCCTAATACAGGCCCAGCACCAGCAGCTCGAGCATCTCTCCCGTCTTCAGTAAAACCATAAGCAATAGTTCCTGTACCAGCAATAAGGACACACCCGTGAAGCTTTCCCATTGTTCCACTTGCAAGAGCTGCCACAGCATCATTCTGAACAAAGAACTGGACATGGATGGGAAATATCTCTCTAGAAAAAATTAATGGAAAAAGTTTAGAAAAAGATAAAAAGTGTATGTAAGTAAATATGAATTCAAGGAAAAGAAAATCATCAAATATAGCAGATTACAGCAGCATGATGAATTCAAATAAAGAGCAAGGACAAGTACAGAAGACAGGGAGAGAAATGTAGGAGAATCTCCAGCCACGACTCACAAGATGTTGTGCCAAAAGGTGATTTATAAAGCCATGCCTCCGATTAGCAGAAGAACAAAGGACGACGCAATGCATCTTCAATGGCTAGAAAGAGTTTTCATTAAAGATTATAGTATAATCATTTTCTAAACTTCCAACCATTTCAGACAGACTTAATAGATTTGGATATTCACCGAAAGCAGTATCTCATCTCTAATTGCACTTTATTTCACCTTGTAGCAGCATAGGGCACGCTATGAACACAGCATTTAGAAACTAGACACTAGTGCTCGACGCATACAGTAAAGCACATGAAAATTTTAATATGGAAAGACGACTATAAAGTACGAACTTTTGAGAGCATACCTAAGCCAGTTAAGTATCCGTTCCTCATCTGTTGGATGGTTGACACCGGAGACAGCCAAACAAACAGCTTGTACACAGAAACGTGTTGAGCCTGCTTTTGAAAGAGCATCAGCCATCACTAGCTCTAGAGCATCCCTCGCGGCAGTTTCTGTAAGCAGATATCTATTGAGAACTATGGGCAGCAGAGTACTGATGCTTAAATAAAGTAGATGAAATTGGAATGAAAAAACAATCGTCTACACAGAAAGCATAAAAGCATTCTTTAACTGAAGATAATTGTTTTCCGCTCCAACAAACAGATTACTGCTCAATCTATTTCCTCAAACAGATAGAAATCAGGACACGGTCGCATCTCGACTATTCCATCAGGAACCTCTCCTGTTACCTCAAACCAGCACAGGTACCCGTTAACTTTGTCCATCACGGCTTAGGAAATGGGAACGAATCACCTAGTAATATATTTTTCTGCTGGAATTTGAACCTAAAACCCCATGGTTTTACTCCCACTTCATTGACCCCTAGGCCCCACCATTGGGTGCAGAATTCAATTTTATTTAAACAATAAAATTTTAAACTTCGATCGTAAGATTCTTTTCTGACGAATTTTTCAGTACATATAATGCATGACTCAGATTCACATCTTAAACTATGTGTCTAGTCAAACAGTAACGGAAGTGATAATTCATAGCATCGCTTAATTTTCTTTTTTCACTGAGTCACAGTAACTTAAAATACTAATTTGAAGCATTCAGTTTTCTTTCCTTTTTTGGTTTTTCCTATTTTATCTACTTCATGTCTTTCGGAGAAATATATAGCACATCTCTAAGTCCGAATGAGCGAATTTTCTGATTTTTGCTACTTGTGGTACAACTCCTTTTTAATTAGTAACACTAGTAGTGCTGTAACACATAACAACAACAATAACTACGCCTCAATCCCAAACAAGTTGGAACGCATGCTTCACCTATATCAATACAACTAACTTAAAGCATTCAGCTTTCTTTCCTTTTTAATTTTTTCTACCTTGTCCTATATTTTATCCAGGGGCGAAGCTATGTGTGGCCAAGGGTGGTCAACTGAGCACCCTTCGCCGAAAAATTATACTTGTATAGGGTAAACTATTATACTTGTTATTGGTCAAAAAATAGACTTTGAGGCAAAGAGTGTTCAAGTTTTGAACATCCTTGTTGAATTCGCCGTTGCTTTTATCTAGTTCATGTCTTTCACATAAATATATAATACATCTCTAAATCCCAATGAAAGAAAGTTCTGATTTTTGCTATTTTTGAAACATGTCATTTTTAATTATTATCACTACCAGTGCTGCAACACATAACAACAACAACTACTATTACTATTACTGCGCCTCAATCCTAAACAAGTAGCCGATCGGCTATATCAAAATATTTCAGATTATGTTAAAAGAAAAAAGAAAGGCCAAAGTGTAAATACCTCCCACACTGTTGTGATTGGAGCAGCCAGCAACTGCACGTGAGAGAATAGGAGGAGGATCAGGTAGTGAATCAGCAAAAGGGAGAAGAGGCATACAAACACAGACAGTACAAGTTGTATCTCCATCCAATCCCAATATCACTTCTCTTTCTTCACAAAAACCATCTCCTAAAAGCTGCTGCATTTCTTGCTCAAAATCCCATATTTCTCCATTTCTATACCTCTTCATTTTCCAATATTAAGAATTGGTAGGTGAAATGGGAGGAGTTCTTGAATGTGGATATAATAATAAGAAGGGGGAAAGAACCCATTTTTAATTTTGATAAAGTAAAAACAACAGAATAATAGAATATTGGGACGGCAATAAAGAGCCAGAAGCTAGAGTGTATCAAATTGACGTATCATTTTGTTGGACTACTGTTTTGAAAGTTTTGGTTCTTCATACAAGGACTGCAGAGTAAAGAAATCTAACCGCCAACTTTGTTTGTTGGCCATTTCTCCATTTTCCCTTTCTCTTTGTATCTTTCTGTCTATTTTTGTTTAATCGTAACTCTCTAGATTTTTATCACACTGACACTATATTTTCTTGTTTTTTGTAATATGGTATCGAGATTTATTGATCCAATTAATTTAAATTCGTGTTTGAATCAGAACTCGAACGAACTCGAAATCTTTGATCAAGGCTTTAGGAATCTCATGGGGAGATTCGTGCAAATAAGCTATTATGGTGCCATAGTTTAAATTTTGCCTCTATTTTATTAAGTTGTGTGAATATAGCTTATGAGTCAGAAGTTAGAGTTCAATTTTGGAGCACCAGGAGTTTAGTATAAAATATGTTGCGGATCAATCAAAGTTTTTGATGGATGGGCTTGCCCTAAGTCCTAGAGAATATGTTGACGGATCACTAGAAGTTTTTAATGGACATGCGTTAAAATAGCACGGTATAGTCAGTTTTCGGACTGTTCATTCAAAAATAGCCAGCGTTTACCAAGTTAATGAAAAATAGCCATTATTTTCTGCAGCAAAGACCGGTCCAGCATAATATACTGGAGTTCGGTGCACCTATGTATGAACTCCAGCATATTATGTTGGACCGGTATACTTTGCTGGCTCCAGTATAATATACTGGAGACTGGAGCACCGGTACTCCAAACTCCAGTATATTATGTTGGACCGGTATACTTGATGGAACTCCAGTATATTATGCTGGAGTTCTAGTGTACTTATGCTGGAACTCCAGCATAAGTTTCAGCATACTTATCTTGGAACTCCAGTATAATATGTTGGAGTTCAAGTATACTTATCCGGCATAATATACTGGCGTATTTTCCGGGTTTTGAACAGTGTTTTCGCTATCTTTACATGAAAAGTAGCTAAATTTCGATTATTTTTGAAATTGGGAACGACCATCTGTAAATCTGACTATTTTTGAATTTCTCCCACAAATGCTTGATACATGTCCCAACAAATCACCAGGACTTAGTACCAACTTTCTCATAATTTTAAATAAACTAGTATTGTTAAGTCTGTGCTGAGCCCGGGCCCAAGCTTAATACTAAATATCAAATGGATAATCATCGGATTTACCATTTACGGTTAAATAGATTATACGTAGATTGTATACGGCTATAAACATATCAAGTATATACTATACATTCATCGGCTATTTTAGTTTAAGCAATTAGGTGAACGGTAATTTGGGTTAATTCTTCTGATTATTTATAGACATAATTTCAAAAACTCTCTTGGTTTGCTTTAGTAATACTAATTACCTCTCATATGGTTTAAATACTATAATTACGTATTTTGTTTCTATTTTCTTGTTAAGAAACCGATTTCAAGTAATATATATTGCTGTAATATTTCGTAATTACCTTCTTCAACTTTAGTCCAAGGAGCTACGACAAAAAAAAAATTCATTGTCCCTTATTATATACTAGTATTTATGAACGTGCGTTGCACGTTAATAATGATACATGATAATTAAATATTTATTTATATAAAGAAACAATAAAATTTAATTAGTGAGAGAAATTTTATGTATAATAATACAACAAACATCTAATTGCCGAAAAATATTATTACATTAGCATAATACATAAATTTAAAATTAAAAGACATCATCAAAAACTTACACAAATTTTTAATTTTGTCTTGTTAGTTAAATAATTATGTATTTTAGTTTAAAAGTATTTAATGTGATGGTATCTTAACTAACACTTCTTTGTGGACAATATTTTTTTGTGTATGCTTTCTCCTAATGCTTTGGTTGCTCTGCCTTAACCAGAACTCTTGTTGTCGATCTTTATATCCCACTTGAAAGTGCAATATACAGTTGTTCGTGCAAGAAAATATATTGCGATAAATATAGTCTAATATTTAGGATGTTTGTCCTTGTGCTTTATTTATTATATTTGTAAAATATAAAATACTAAAAATTATTTTCACACAAATTTAAAAAGATATTCCTTAGTTTCGGAAGATGAAAGTTGAATTCAGGGATAAGAATATACTTAGAAGCACATTGACCAGTATCATAATTTTTGCATGTATGGTGTTTTTGTCAAAACTTCTATATACCATCTGTGTGCTATTACATAAGTTATTCGGCGTATCTAAGTTTTTTAGTAACAGGACGGGCATTATTTTTCTTCAAAATTAATCTTTATACAATGGAATATCACTTTTAACTTAGTTTATTATATATTTGGTGACACTAACATACGTAAGAGATAATATATTTGCCAACAAACATGTATGGTATTAAAGTATTAAAGCGTTCTTCTCGGTAATAATTATTGGTACCGTTTTCTTCTGAGTCAAAAACAAAAAACATTTTGTTTTGACTATAAAATTTTGCAATCAACATTTTATTAGTTGATCAACATATTCATTTCTGCTAGCAAAGATATATTTTTTTAATTCTATCATGCGATTTGCACAAATTACGTTTTAATCTAATGATAGAAATATTTTCCTTATTAAATGCACTACTATTACCATTGGATTGATAACAAAGTGTTCAAGAAGAAACAAATCATCTTTTATTGGATGTTCTTATTTGTTTCCGATGCGAAGCAAGAAAACATTGTATACTGGATCTGCTCTTACTTTATATTTCTTGTTAATTGAATCTTTTTTCATTTGAGGCCGGAAGTATAACTTTGGCAAGCTAACTTTTATAGTCTATGCTTTTCTCGATTTTGGAACTACTGGTAGTACGTGACATAAATTACCTCCCAAACCATAAATTTTCCACCAAACAGTTCATTAATATTCAATATATCTCTAGAACCCCGGGCAATTATTTCGATTGTTTGACACTTAGCCATAAGTGCTTCATATCATATTCAATTTTGCTTTCCTTATAAATTTTGCACCATTGCTCTGCTTTGATATATTTGTGATGGTTCTTTAAGTTGTTTAAAGATGTATATCAAATCTAAAGTAGGTGGTCTCACAATAAAATCGTTATTGGTACACCACTTGCTCTTATTGCTAATAGTGTAATTCCTCTTGATATGATATTTGTAAGCAATGCATGACATATAAATATTATTTCGATTCCGCCGAAGGCATCTACAAAGAATAATCTCATTATAGCATAATCGACTCTTTATAATATAATGTTGAAAGCTTGTTCTTGCGTTAGGATTTAGCTTTGATTGTGCTTCCTCAAACACTTGTAAGCATTTTGATTCTTAATAATATACTAACCTTTTTACTTTGTGTTCAAACGCTCTTTTTTATGGAATAAATTTATGTACCCTAAGATTTTTTTTTAACTTGAATAAAAAATTTACTCATATGATGAATTTAAAAAATAATTGAATAGGATTCTCTCGCTAAATAATTAATTAAAAGATTTAATTATTTAATTTTAACATAAAAAATAATTTATTCTATGCTGATTCAGATCTTAACATTAATTCATCTCTTGTTTTAAATATTTAATCTTAATTATAATTTTATCCACTATAAATTTTACTTTCAAAAATTAAAAGATTGATATGACATTTCACTTTTATATCTTTATGTCTGTAGAATCATTAGTGATATTGACTCTTATCAACTATTTTTTTCTCTTTCTCACACATTTATATTCTTAAATATTTTCTTAGTTGTTGTTTAATAATTGTTTTAATATTACACGAAAAATTGACTAAAAAAATTATTTGAGTAGAAAAATAGTTTAAATATAAAATATATTTTCATGGAGGTATTTTTTTTTCAATTTCAACTCTTTATGAAGTCCATTTAATACTACTTTTTTTTTTGGTATTATATTTTTTAGAGTGGTAATGTATCGCCAATACGGAGTATTTTTATGAAATTAATTTTATTTAACCTTACTACATATTTTTTATAAGAATTTAATAGACAAAATTTTTATTAATTTTAAAATTTTAACTATTAAAAATTAGCATAGAAGGTATTGTAATCCAAAAAAAAAGTTACTGCAGTTATGTCCTTGTCACGACCCAAACTGAAGGGCTATGACTAGCACCCGACCACACTTGCCGAGCACCAACGTACATTTCATCTAACCTTCATTATTATCTTTTAAGGCTGACGAGATCAATATAAATGGTAGACCTAGATCATGGACAACCAGCAATAAAATATGACGGCATGAACATACATAGCAGGGGATGACCAGACAATCAAGAAACTACGTATAAGGTATGAGCTACCACGCTACTATGAAAGACTATACAACAAAAACTAGCCGACAAGGCATACCAAACTATACATGAGCCGACACCTGTCTATGAGCCTCTAAAAGAACATAAGTGTTGCAACATAGCCGGAACAGGGCCCCGACATACCCATAATGTCTATAACAAAAATTGCATACCAAGACCAAGGCAAGTCCGGAGAAGGGATCTCGCCAATCACCGCTGAACTGGACAGTCTACTGTGGTGGGGGAGCTGCACCTGCCTGTCTATCAGGACCTGCAGCACGACATGCAGCGTCCACAAATAAAAGGACGTCAGTACGAATAAAGTACTGAGTATGTAAGGCAAGGAACCATAAATACGATCAGTAATGTAAGCAAGGATAGAGAATATACAACCTGTAACATCTTAGTACCTCTGAGGGCTACTTACATGAAATGCATGATACATATGTATAAATACATAAACCTTTAAAGCATTCGCCTCTGTGGGCATCATCATCATCATATCGTACCCGGCCATAATAGGCTCGGTAGAATCGTACCCGGCCACGTGGAGCTCGGTAAAACCCAACTGATCAGTGGTTGCACAATAGGTGCCGTACCCGGCCAACTATAGCGTGGCTCGGTAGAGTAAAATAGATACATATATATAATGCATGCTCGACTCATGGAATCACATTCTAAACCTTTCGGAGTGACGTAAGGTCGGTATCCTCTGTACGCGTTATTAGGACTAACTCTTCACTATGAACCTTATAAGAATCAGGAAGTACCAATAACATTGATAACATAAGAATAAGAGAAGCAACATTAACATCAATCGTTCCATAAGAGGGAAAACAATGTAAGTACTGCTAGCTTCTAAGAGTAGAGTATCTTTGGAAGCTCGTTCATTACATTATGTACAATCAGAGTCGTGCAAAAGAAGGAAAGGGATAGCCTCACATACCTTGTATATACTTCCCCAATCTCAAGCTATGCAATTGTCAAAACTCCTTAGTCTACAATAAGAGAAACGATACTATCGTTATCATTTAAGCGTCATAACTATTATGTATCGACCACAACCTATTTTACGATGAAACGGACAACACCTCCCCTATATATATGACCTCACACCATTCAAAACAGTCACCAAACAGCCCAAACAACATCAATAATAAACATATTGAGCCTCCCAAAATAGTCCACACATAGCCTAATCACTCCATACATACGACGACCACCGTAGTCGTGTCAAACAACCTGGAAATGTTACGAATAACTATCAGCCCATAACCCTACATATATATGGTGTTTCTCCACACCCTTCCTCCTCCAAAACTCCACAAGATAGTAGTAAAATATGCAGCCCAACAACAACGCAAAACAGTCCACAAAACAATAACATTACTACCAAGCCTTTCGATATATATCTCACAAGTTCTAGCTTCAATGGCTTAGCCGCAACTTGGATAATCTTAAATACATATAGAGTAAGAGGTTCCTTACCTTTATACAGAAAGAAAAACTCCAATTTGACCTTAAATTTCCATGAAATATCCCTCCAATGCTGCCACAACAACAAAAAAGCGAAACTAGCGATCAATTAGTGTTTTTCGGCACTAGAATCACTTTAGAAGGCTTGAAATCACCTAGGATTGATATTAAGAACATGAGGGAGTATTTACAGAACATAAACCCTTTAAAACAACCTCCCACACGAGCTGAAACGACACAAAAATGAGCAACAACAAGAAGAACAAGAGACTTACTAGCGCCACGGAATTCCCGACACTTGATTTGTGTTGTTTGCCCTTTTTTGGGTCTTGAATCTTGAGAGAACCTTGAGAGGATGTTCCTAGGGTTCTAAGGTCTGAAAATAGTGAAAATAAATGACTTAAAACGGGTTGGAGGCATCCTATATAGGTCCAAATATCTTAAACCGACTTAGTGGGCCCCATAGAGAGGTGCTTGGCGCAGTCTCGCGAAAACGCGAATATCTCTCTACTCCGAGATCGTATCGATGAAAGGTTTAATGCGTTGGAAACTAGACTCATAGATATTTAATTTGGTTGGTAGATCACCCCATAATTCCTTGTAAATTATGAGAAAAGATTAGAAACATTTGACCTAATGTTTAAGTAAAATTATGAACCTAAGTTGCGACAACTTTTGTCGACTTTTGTTTCATAACTCGTTTGACTTCAAGACTTATGATACGGATATTATATGATTAAAATACCTTCATAAATGACCTCTTGAGTGTATTAAGCACCGCTAGATTACCTGAAAATTCGAGTTACAACATCCTTGATTCGTTTAACTTCTAATACTGGTTAATCACCCTTATACACTCTTGTATCACTTAAGACCAATAGGATTGACTTCTTATCATCTCAAAGATAATTCCTTCTTGGATTTATGTTAACTAATATATGGCATGAACTAACACATGTGGATATGGGTTGTAACACCCTCCCCCCTTAGGAACATTCGTCCTCGAATGTAAGGGTTTATGGGGAGTTTAAATCATCGTGGATTCCAATGGAAATTTCCGATCAATTTTCCCCTATAAAATGGTCACTAGCAAAACTTGCAAGTAATTAAGCCCAACATATGGCTTCACAAGGCTACACAAAGCATTATGCGTATTTACATTATCTACATATCACCATTTTGTATTAAGGAGGAGTATTCTCAAATTATTGCTTACCTCATAGAGCCGTTTCACCTTCCAATGTATCCTGTCTTCCACCAGCATCCTTGTTATCTTCATTCTGGAATAAGTAAGGGTATTTAGACTTCATCTCCTCTTCTGCTTCCCATGTCATTTCTTCCATATTTTTGTTCCTCCACAATACTTTGACGGAAGCTACATCTTTTGTTCTCAGCTTGCGGACTTGCCGATCTAATATCGCCACTGGCACTTCTTCATATGATAGGTCCTCTGTAACTTGTACATCTTTGATAGGGATGACTCGAGAAGGGTCTCCAATACATTTTCTCAACATAGATACATGGAATACCGGGTGGACAAATTCCAATTCGGATGGCAATTCTAACTCATAAGCAACCTGTCCAATCCGTCGAAGAATTTTATACGGCCCGATATACCTTGGACTCAGCTTACCTTTCTTCCCAAAACGCATAATACCCTTCATTGGTGAGATCCTCAGGAAAACCCAATCACCAACCTCAAACTCTAGATCACGACGTCGGACATCAGAATAAGATTTTTGCCTGCTTTGTGCCGTCCTCAATCGCTCCTGTATCACTTTCACCTTCTCAATAGCTTGGTGAATCAAATCTGGCCCATATAATTCTGTTTCACCGACTTCGAACCATCCAACTGGTGATCTACATCTCCTCCCGTATAGTGCCTCATATGGGGCCATTTTAATACTGGAATGGTAGCTATTGTTATAGGCGAATTCTATGAGTGGAAGATGATCATCCCAATTCCCCTTAAAATCTAGAACACATGCTCGTAGCATATCTTCCAGTGTCTGAATGGTACGTTCAGCCTGTCCATCAGTCTGCGGATGAAATGCAGTGCTGAGATTTACCTGTGTGCCTAAACCCTTCTGGAAAGACCTCCAAAAGTTAGCCGTAAATTGAGCTCCTCGGTCTGATATAATAGATATGGGCACACCATGAAGCCTAACAATCTCCTTGATATACAACTTTGCATAATCTTCAGCCGTGTAAGTTGTCTTCACTGGCAGAAAATGGGCACATTTTGTAAGTCGATCAATTATCACCCAGATGGAGTCAAACTTATGATAAGAGCGAGGTAATCCAATAATGAAGTCCATATTAATCACCTCCCACTTCCAGGTCGGAATCTCTATATTTTGAAGCAATCCACCGGGTTTCTGATGTTCTATCTTTACTTGTTGACAATTGGGACACTGGGCTACAAATTCTGCAATAGACTTCTTCATATTATCCCACCAATATTGCTCCTTGACATCATGATACATCTTTGTCGAGCCGGGATGGATGGAATATCGGGATTGATGAATCTCATTCATAATCTTCTCTCGCAACCCTGCCACATTAGGCACACACAATCGGCTCTGGTATCTCAGTGCCCCATCTTTTCCGATCCCAAAAGCCATACTTTTACACTGTTGAATGCTTTCTCTTAATCGTACTAAGATAGGATCTTCATATTGTCGTGCTTTTACCTCGGCTACCAAAGATGATTCTGATGTATTCTGTACAGTAACACCTCCATCATCAGAGTCTAACAATCTGATTCTCATATTGGCTAGCTGATGAAGCTCTTTAATCAACCCCCATCTACCTGCCTCAATATGTACTAAGCTTCCCATTGATTTACGGCTGAGAGCATCTGCCACAACATTGGCTTTACCGGGATGATACAATATCTCGACGTCGTAGTCTTTCAATAATTCAAGCCACCTACGCTGCCTCAAATTCAACTCTTTCTGCTTGAAGATGTATTGTAAACTCTTGTGATCTGTGTAGATGTCAACATGGACGCCGTATAAGTAGTGCCGCCATATCTTCAAAGCATATATTACTGCAGCCAATTCCAAATCATGGGTTGGATAATTCTTTTCATGCTTCTTCAATTGTCTTGATGCATAAGCAATCACATTCCCACGCTGCATCAATACGCACCCCAAACCTATACCTGAGGCATCACAATATACCACATAACCTTCTGTTCCTTCAGGAAGAGTGAGCACTGGTGCAGATGTCAATCGATTCTTCAACTCCTGAAAACTACGTTCACAAGTGTCAGACCACTGGAATTTGGTAGCTTTTTGTGTTAACTTAGTCAATGGTGATGATATAGAGGAAAATCCTTCTACAAACCGCCTATAATATCCTGCTAGCCCTAGGAAGCTGCGGACTTCTGATGGTGTTGTAGGTCTCGGCCAATTCTTTACTGCATCGATCTTCTGAGTGTCGACACTAATACCCTCATCAGATATCACATGGCCAAGGAATGCTACTGAGTTCAGCCAGAATTCACATTTGGAGAGCTTAGCATATAACTTACGATCCTGAAGCGTCTGTAATACTATCCGCAAGTGGCCCGCATGTTCCGCCTCCGAACGAGAATATACTAGAATGTCATCAATGAATACAATCACGAACACATCAAGATAGGGCCTGAATATAGTATTCATGAGATCCATAAAAGCTGCTGGGGCATTTGTTAGCCCGAACGACATCACCAAGAACTCAAAGTGCCCATATCTTGTCCGGAAGGCCGTCTTTGGAATATCCTTCTCCCTAACCCTCACCTGATGATACCCTGAACGTAAATCAATCTTAGAGAAATACTTGGCACCCTGGAGTTGGTCAAACAGGTCATCAATTCTTGGAAGTGGATACTTGTTCTTTATAGTAGACTTATTCAACTGTCGATAGTCGATACACATCCGTAACGACCCGTCTTTCTTCCGCACGAATAGGACTGGTGCACCCCAAGGTGAAGTGCTAGGCCTAATAAAGCCCTTATCTAGCAAGTCCTTCAACTGCACCTTCAACTCTCGCAACTCTGCCGGGGCCATTCTGTATGGAGGAATAGAGATCGGTTGAGTGTCAGGCAACACATCAATGCTAAACTCAATCTCCCTTTCAGGAGGAAGGCCTGGGAGTTCATCTGGGAAAACATCTGGGAATTCGTTGACCACAGGGATTGATTGTAAAGTAGGCGGTTTCGCCTCCGCATCCCTAACGCGAACGAGATGATAAATGTAACCTTTTGAGATCATTTTCCTTGCCTTAAGATAGGAAATAAACCTACCTTTCGGTGTAGCAATGTTCCCTTTCCATTCAATGACGGGTTCACCCAGAAATTGGAACCTAACCATCTTCGTACGACAGTCAACATTTGCATAGCATGAGGCCAACCAGTCCATTCCCATTATCACATCAAAATCAACCATTTCTAACTCAAATAAATTTGCCGAGGTTTGACGACTACAAATCATCACAGTGCAACCTCTATATACCCTTCTAGCAATCACAGAATCTCCTATCGGAGTAGATACCGCGAGGGGTTTACTTATCAATTCAGGTTCAATGCCAAACTTATTAGCCACAAAGGGTGTAACATAGGATAATGTAGATCCCGGATCAATCAACGCATATACATCATAAGAAAACACAGATATAATACCTGTAACAACATCTGGAGACGACTCGAGATCCTGTCGACCTACTAGAGCATAGGTTCGATTTTGAGCACCACTCGAACTCGGCACTGCACCTCTACCCCTACCACGACCTGTCGACTGCTGAAAACCCCGTGCTGGAGGTCGAACTGATGAGGAAGAACCAGACACAGATCCAGTCGGCTGAGCCATACCATCACCTCCTCTATTAGGACAATCCCGCATCATATGGCCAGGCTGCCCGCACGAATAGCATGCATCAGAACCTCGACGACACAGTCCAAAGTGGGCCTTGCCGCACTGATCACAATGTGGTGTTGGGGGTCTCATCTGACTAGTATCCCTGTGATGTTGCGAGCCAGATGCCCGCGAACTCTGACCTGGACCAGAATAGGATCGATCATATCGAGGCCTCTGAAACTGTGGAGGAGCACTAGCTACAGGTGGCGCCGAACTCCTCGAAAACTGTGGCCTGATGCGGCCTCTGAAGTCATCAGAATACCCTGCAAATCTCGCCCTCTTATGCTGGCCCCTATCCTGCTCCCTAACTGCCCTCTGCTGGCGCTTACGATCCTCTAGGGTCTGGGCATAAGCTTGAATACGGGAAATATCCATGCCCTCCACCAAGGAGGCTGTCGTACACTCATTTATCAGATGTGGTCCCAACCCATTCACGAACATATGCACCCTATCACTCATCTCGGCCACCATATGGGGAGCATACCTTGCCAAAGAATCAAACTGCATACTGTACTCTCGCACACTCATATTACCTTGTCTAAGGTTCAAGAACTTATCAGCTCTAGCTCGTCGTATCTCAACTGGCAAGTAGTGACGAAGAAAGGCCTCAGAAAATTCCTTCCACACAGCTGGAGGAGGGTTCGGACCCCTGGATCTCTCCCAACTATCATACCAGAGAACCGCTAAATCCCGTAACCGATAAGAAGCCAACTCTACTGCCTCTGTATCACTAACATGCATAACCCGAAGTGTACGATGAACTTGGTCAATAAAAGTCTGTGGGTCCTCCTTGGGGTCTGATCCGGTAAACACTGGAGGGTCTAAATTAATAAAATCACGAACTCTTGTACTAACTGGTTTCTCAGCAGCACCTGTATTCTGCCTCTGATCCTGAGCAGCTACCAAGCTAGTCAATAACTGCAAAGCACTCCGCATATCCTGGTCTGGAGTGCCAGACGGAGGAACTGGAGGCGCTGGGTGCCTTCTAATATCCTCTGGAGGAGATGGAGTAGATGAGGTATGAGAGGGCATCTCACTTTGAGCCTCACTTTGTCCTGCTCTGACTTGGGGCACCTGACTGGTACCCTCTCCCGCTGCTGTATCAAGCCGTCTACTAATCGTTTGCTTCCTAGTCGAAGGCATCACTGAAAAAAACAAGGTGAATATTAGAGACGAACACTTACGACTCAACTCTACGCACGATCTAGATTCAGGAAGAAGGTAACAACCCTAGATGTCATGTAGCCTCCTGATTATAAATGTGGCGCGCTACACATCCATAATCAAGACTCTACTAGACACGGCTCATAGACAACCCCTAGGACAGACTTGCTCTGATACCAAGTTTGTCACGACCCAAACTGAAGGGCCATGACTAGCACCCGACCACACTTGCCGAGCACCAACGTACATTTCATCTAACCTTCATTATTATCTTTTAAGGCTGACGAGATCAATATAAATGGTAGACCTAGATCATGGACAACCAGCAATAAAATATGACGGCATGAACATACATAGCAGGGGATGACCAGACAATCAAGAAACTACGTATAAGGTATGAGCTACCACGCTACTATGAAAGACTATACAACAAAAACTAGCCGACAAGGCATACCAAACTATACATGAGCCGACACCTGTCTATGAGCCTCTAAAAGAACATAAGTGTTGCAACATAGCCGGAACAGGGCCCCGACATACCCATAATGTCTATAACAAAAATTGCATACCAAGACCAAGGCAAGTCCGGAGAAGGGATCTCGCCAATCACCGCTGAACTGGACAGATCTACTGTGGTGGGGGAGCTGTACCTGCCTGTCTATCAGGACCTGCAGCACGACATGCAGCGTCCACAAATAAAAGGACGTCAGTACGAATAAAGTACTGAGTATGTAAGGCAAGGAACCATAAATACGATCAGTAATGTAAGCAAGGATAGAGAATATACAACCTGTAACATCTTAGTACCTCTGAGGGCTACTTACATGAAATGCATGATACATATGTATAAATACATAAACCTTTAAAGCATTCGCCTCTGTGGGCATCATCATCATCATATCGTACCCGGCCATAATAGGCTCGGTAGAATCGTACCCGGCCACGTGGAGCTCGGTAAAACCCAACTGATCAGTGGTTGCACAATAGGTGCCGTACCCGGCCAACTATAGCGTGGCTCGGTAGAGTAAAATAGATACATATATATAATGCATGCTCGACTCATGGAATCACATTCTAAACCTTTCGGAGTGACGTAAGGTCGGTATCCTCTGTACGCGTTATTAGGACTAACTCTTCACTATGAACCTTATAAGAATCAGGAAGTACCAATAACATTGATAACATAAGAATAAGAGAAGCAACATTAACATCAATCGTTCCATAAGAGGGAAAACAATGTAAGTACTGCTAGCTTCTAAGAGTAGAGTATCTTTGGAAGCTCGTTCATTACATTATGTACAATCGGAGTCGTGCAAAAGAAGGAAAGGGATAGCCTCACATACCTTGTATATACTGCCCCAATCTCAAGCTATGCAATTGTCAAAACTCCTTAGTCTACAATAAGAGAAACGATACTATCGTTATCATTTAAGCGTCATAACTATTATGTATCGACCACAACCTATTTTACGATGAAACGGACAGCACCTCCCCTATATATATGACCTCACACCATTCAAAACAGTCACCAAACAGCCCAAACAACATCAATAATAAACATATTGAGCCTCCCAAAATAGTCCACACATAGCCTAATCACTCCATACATACGACGACCACCGTAGTCGTGTCAAACAACCTGGAAATGTTACGAATAACTATCAGCCCATAACCCTACATATATATGGTGTTTCTCCACACCCTTCCTCCTCCAAAACTCCACAAGATAGTAGTAAAATATGCAGCCCAACAACAACGCAAAACAGTCCACAAAACAATAACATTACTACCAAGCCTTTCGATATATATCTCACAAGTTCTAGCTTCAATGGCTTAGCCGCAACTTGGATAATCTTAAATACATATAGAGTAAGAGGTTCCTTACCTTTATACAGAAAGAACAACTCCAATTTGACCTTAAATTTCCATGAAATATCCCTCCAATGCTGCCACAACAACAAAAAAGCGAAACTAGCGATCAATTAGTGTTTTTCGGCACTAGAATCACTTTAGAAGGCTTGAAATCACCTAGGATTGATATTAAGAACATGAGGGAGTATTTACAGAACATAAACCCTTTAAAACAACCTCCCACATGAGCTGAAACGACACAAAAATGAGCAACAACAAGAAGAACAAGAGACTTACTAGCGCCACGGAATTCCCGACACTTGATTTGTGTTGTTTGCCCTTTTTTGGGTCTTGAATCTTGAGAGAACCTTGAGAGGATGTTCCTAGGGTTCTAAGGTCTGAAAATAGTGAAAAGAAATGACTTAAAACGGGTTGGAGGCATCCTATATAGGTCCAAATATCTTAAACTGACTTAGTGGGCCCCATAGAGAGGTGCTTGGCGCAGTCTCGCGAAAACGCGAATATCTCTCTACTCCGAGATCGTATCGATGAACGGTTTAATGCGTTGGAAACTAGACTCATAGATATTTAATTTGGTGGGTAGATCACCCCATAATTCCTTGTAAATTATGAGAAAAGATTAGAAACATTTGACCTAATGTTTAAGTAAAATTATGAACCTAAGTTGCGACAACTTTTGTCGACTTTTGTTTCATAACTCGTTTGACTTCAAGACTTATGATACGGATATTATATGATTAAAATACCTTCATAAATGACCTCTTGAGTGTATTAAGCACCGCTAGATTACCTGAAAATTCGAGTTACAACATCCTTGATTCGTTTAACTTCTAATACTGGTTAATCACCCTTATACACTCTTGTATCACTTAAGACCAATAGGATTGACTTCTTATCATCTCAAAGATAATTCCTTCTTGGATTTATGTTAACTAATATATGGCATGAACTAACACATGTGGATATGGGTTGTAACAGTCCTTTTCCTATGAATTCTTCCGTTTAATATTTTAGGGCTATTTTGGTATATTAAAATTATATTTATGCTGTTATAATAATATATGCTCTCTTTTTTCTAATGAATATGGATAATAACATACATTCACAAATTAAATTAGTAACAGGACATTATAATATGTTTTCAAATTAAATTAGTAATAGGAATTTTTAAGAAGTATATCCTGAAAGTAATAGAATTATATGACTAAAGATATTTATTTTTTCTCAAATGTACCGGAGTACTTAATTCACATATTGGATGAAAATTCTTCTGCAATTTGTTATGTAGCTTAATAGTACGTGTCATCTCACCGTGATAGTTTTTTAATTGACATTATGAATCAGATATGGGATGATATTTACTCGGGCAAAGTTGAGGAGGACAGTTACAATCGGAAAGTAATTATACTAATAGGATTCCTAACGTGTAGTATTATGTCATAAAACTAATAGGATTATAAGGCTAATATGTAGAATTCCGGTTATATCCTTTAATTATGAGTTATTATACTTAATATTATAAGGGTTATTTTTGTAAACCGACATTGTATTCATGCTTTTATAATAATATAGATAGATATAGATAGATAGATAGTAATTATTCACAAATTCTGACCGAGATATTTCACCAACATGCGTTTTCATTCAAAGTTGATCCAAATTGGTTTAATTCAAGTTTAAATGATTCCAAATTATACATTCAGTATTTGAATACCAATTCTAACAATTCTCAAATGGTTATGTTCAATCCAAGCCTTCAAATATCAATACATCTGCTTCGTCTTCTTCAATGATGAAACTCACTAAACCAAATAATGGTATTTTTAAGTTTCCTCAACCAAAATTAATCCAAGCTTAACCACAATAAATCATGAGTTTTATATTTTTACAACAGGTATGAAAAAAACGGAGAAGATGGGGGAATGTGGGGGATAAGAAGGAGGAGGGAAATAAGCAAAAGAAGAAGAAAAAGAGAATAAGTTAAACACCAATCCTCAAAAAGCACATGCAGTAAAATTTATAATCTCATCCATCCCGCCACCCCTTTGGTGATTATTTTCGTTACTATAGCTCACACCACTTAAAAGCTCCTCTATATTGTTGTATAAGGAAAATATCCTTGTCATAAAATTAAGTATTATTAATACAATAATATTTTTTTTTTGTATAAATTTTAAATTACAGATACAAGAGTTAGTGTTAATTTCTGAACTGTTAAGTAAAATTCAAAACTAAGTGTCCTGAATTTCATAACTGCTAATTTAAAATTGAGGACATAAGATTTAAATTTCTAGACCTAATTTTCGAACTTTAGGACACTATAAGGTTCAAACTTCAGGTCGTTGTGTCCTGAACGGCGTCCTGAAGTTTGAGCGAATCGGCTAATCTTTAAATATATTGTAAACCGTGAATATATTTTAAACAACATGCATAAAAGTGGCTATCTGGTGTCATTTCCACAAGTATGGATAAAGGGGAGAAATTCAAAAATAGCCAGATTTACAAGTGGTCATTTAAAAATAGCCACAGTTTCAAAAGTAATCAAAATTTAGCCACTTTTCATGTAAAGATAAATCTGAACGAAAACACTGTTCAAAATTCGGGAAATACTCCAGCATAAGTATATTGGAACTCTAGTATACTATAATAGAGTTCCAACATAAGTATACTGGAACTCCAACATAATATACTGGAGTTCCAGTATAATATATCGCTCCAGTATAACATGCTGAAAATTCATACACGTGTGCTCCAACGTCCAGTATATTATACTGGAACTTTTCGCGTGTTGGAACTTTCCGCATGTTGGAGTTCCAGCATAATATGCTGAAAGTTCATACATAGGTGCACCGATCTCCAGTATATTATACTGGACCGGTCCCTATTGCAGTAAAATAGTGGATATTTTTTCAATGACTTTGCAAATACTGGCTATTTTTAAATGATCAATCCGAAAACTGGCTAGCCCGTGCTATTCTGGATAAAGCGAAAATCTTTGAAGAAACATTTCCAAGCCCAACATTTCCAACCAATCCAGGCCTTATCTGGTGACTCAGGCCTCACAAAGCAAACCAACCTCAGCCCATCTTCTTTGGGCCCTAAATCTAGTTAGCTTTCATACTCCTTAAACCCTTCACAATTTGATATGATGCAGCAAAACCCCTCTTTCTCTTGCTCCCCAAAAGCTCAAGAAAAATATCTCCAACCGCCTTCACATTTTGCTGAAGGGTAAATCAGTTGCCTTCCTTTTCATAAACCCTAATAAAACCCTCTATATAACATCACGATCTTACTCTCTTGGCATATTTTTGAAAAAAATGAATAGTCTTTTTGTGTTGAAAAAGTCTTCATCTTCTTTACATACCTCAAAAAGGGTTGCTCTTAATGCCCTTACTCATCTTTTATTCTCCCCGTCAACGTCGTCCGGCGACAAGTTTATTACCGGAAATGCCCTCCCGACTTCCCAATTTAACAGCTTTACCACTGCTACTAATTCAGTAACTGAGAAATGGGTTGATAGTAAATTTGGGTTTTCTCTAAGAGGGTTTCACTCTAGTGGTAAATTACAAGCTGGATATGCGGTGGCGGATTTGCCTGAAGATGATGAAGGGCTTGAGATATCAAAACTTGGTATTTCTCAGGAGATCATTTCTGCTTTGGCCAAAAAAGGAATTACTAAACTCTTCCCTATTCAGGTTTTGACCCCCCCCCCCCCCCCAAATTACTTTTTTTAAGCTTTTGTGGAAATGTTTTATCTTAACAAATAATTTTGTGTATCACTTTCAATTGTTTGGTTAGGTATATAGTAATTGTATTGTATTGAAGTTGACAACAATGTCTATGTGTTGATTGAATCATGTTTTATGGGTTAAAAGTTGGTAATTAATAACATAGTCGAGGTGCACAAAAAAAGGAGAGGGATATATAGTGATGTAAAGTGAATGATGCCATTTTCCCTCTATTGGTTGAAATTTGAATATGTTCGTAAGTGTGTCACCATTTAGTCTAAAAGCTTAAGTTATGTAAGTTGTTAGAGAGACCGCATTTTATTTTTCTAATTTTGTCTTCGACATAATATATGTTCATTGGAGAAAACATTTTTGCCATTACCAAACAAACCCTTAATGTATGTTTTTGCTTGTCTTTCTGTTAATGAAGTTAAAATATTATCTAGGGATGAGTAACTTAGAGTTGTATGGTGTACTCTCATGGGTTGGCTTTTTTAGTTTTTATAGTAAAGCACTTAACAGTTATTTCAATAACGGCACACCTCAACTATTCCACAGGTACACGTAACATTTATTTTAATAAACCTCGACCATTCCACTTAGTAGACGCTACCCGACCATCACAGGTATTTGGTAACTTTGCACCAGCTTAGGCAGATGTGAAGATATCACGTAGTTTTTTTTGGGTCTATGTTAGGATTTGAACCTTGGTCTTCAAATTTTTTAACCACTTCATTAGTGAGGCACTTACCATATCAAGATTCTCTCCTAAAGTCGCGTTTAGAATGGTATGTCCTTTTGTGTTTTAATTTGTAGAATGAGCTTAATTTAGTCATTTACTGCATGGTTTAATGCGTAGCCTTAGGTTAATTTGGTCATGTGATGCAAGGCAAATAGAGACGCGGACTTTAATTCTTTTTGGGTTGTACAGAGAGCTGTTCTGGAACCAGCAATGCAAGGATCTGACATGATTGGTCGAGCTAGAACTGGAACTGGAAAGACACTAGCTTTTGGCATTCCCATCATGGATAAGATCATTCGCTTCAACGAGAAGCATGGGTTTGTTCAGTCTGCTTTCTCCTCTGGTTTTATATATTAATAGTATAAATGTGCTAGCAGCATGATATATAGATTTGTCATCTGCTAGGTTTGGCAAGTGTTATTAAAGTTTGATTCTGAATATTTCTTGAGAATTTGGAACTTGTTACACTTGAGAAATTCTGCTTATTTTTAATTGTGCAGACGGGGAAGGAACCCATTGGCCATAGTCTTGGCGCCTACAAGAGAACTTGCAAAACAAGTGGATAAAGAATTTTTTGAATCTGCTCCTGGTCTGGATACACTGTGTGTTTATGGTGGTGTCCCCATTTCACGCCAGATGAGCTCCCTTGATAGAGGAGTAGATATTATTGTGGGTACACCAGGTCGGGTTATTGATCTGCTGAAGAGGGGTGCTTTGAATTTGTCAGAGATCCAGTTTGTTGTTCTAGATGAAGCTGATCAAATGCTTAATGTGGGGTTTGCGGAGGATGTTGAGACCATTTTAGAAAATGTTCGACAGAAACATCAGACAATGATGTTCTCAGCCACAATGCCAAGTTGGATATTAAAGATTACCAACAAGTTCCTGAAGAATCCTATTCACATTGATCTTGTGAGGCCAAAATGCTCAACATTTTAATACGAATTTCCTTAATTTGTAAGAACCCTGGAGGCTAATTTTTCAAATAATTTATGTTGTTTATCCCAGGTAGGAGATTCTGATCAGAAATTGGCTGATGGGATTTCCTTGTTTTCAATTGTTTGTGAGATGCATCAAAAACCAGCAGTTCTGGGTCCTCTGATAACCGTATGGATATAAACCCTCAGTCTCCTCTCTGTCCTACTTTATGTCCAACATATTGTTCTAAGCCATTCTCCATTTTTTTTGCCACCACCATAAAGAGAATGGTTTTTCTGCTATCTACTTTTTCGACAATCATTAATATCTGAAACTAATTGAGCATTTCATTTTTTCTGCAGGAGCATGCAAAGGGAGGGAAGTGCATTGTTTTCACTCAAACTAAACGTGATGCTGATAGATTGGCTTATGTAATGCAAAAGAGTTTAAAATGTGAAGCTTTACATGGGGACATCTCACAAAACCAAAGGGAGAGAACTCTATCAGGATTTCGCCAAGGTCAATTCAATGTGTTGGTGGCCACTGATGTTGCTGCTCGAGGACTTGATGTACCTAATGTTGATCTGGTTGGTCTTTTATTCTCCTACTTGTGATTCTGGGTTATAATAATCATGGATTTCTTTTTCTTCATCTGCACTTTCCAACAAAGAGAGAGCATATATCAGAAAACCTTCTGTTAGAACCGTTGATCAACAAACCAACAAATATACCTGTAATAGAAGGTGTTAGGTGGAAGTTGCATATCAAAGTATCAAATCTTGCCTGATCTTTCATATTTTAATGGTTTAAAAGTCATTTCAGAACGCAGTACAACTTTACACGTGTGCTGACTGAGCAATTGCGCCAGTTCCCTTTCCTATGTTTTTTTCCCAGCAGCTGCATCGCCGTCTATTGAGTGATTTATCCTGTGTGCATTGCTTTCTCCTACAACATGTCCTCTGAAACCTTTTAGGGGAAAGGAACAAAAACTTGAAACCAATATCTGGCCAGTGCATCAAGTCTGCTGTGTATACCAGGGAAATAATTGAATATTAGAGGATAATACCTTTTCTAATTTTTCTTTTTGCATATTAGAGGATAAATTATTAACTGAAATAGGATGCTGCCAAGAGTATGTAAGATGCGTCTAAGGACATCTCTGCTTTCTGTGCGTGATACCAATTAGGTATCATGAGAAGCTTCTGCTGATGGTATCGAGTCTCTTCAATTGCAGTCTGCTTTTTGTCTTTTTCTTTCTGAAGGTAAAGTAGATATTTTGCTGCTCAGGTGGTACATTATGAGCTTCCAAACTCATCAGAGATCTTTGTTCATCGATCCGGTCGAACGGGGCGTGCTGGGAAGAAAGGAAGTGCAATTCTGATATATTCTTCAAGCCAACATAGGGATGTGAAAGGCATTGAACGCGATGTGGGATGCAGATTTATCGAGGTTAGACTGCTAATATCTCTGATGCTCTTACTTTTTGATGTCCTCCAACACATTTTGCCCTCATTGTCACCTATGATGGCACTGGTGAATGTGAACCTTATATGGAAACAGTTGGAGAAAACAGCTGTATGCTCTAAAGACTACAATTGCCACGTGAGTTGTGGCTGCTGTAACTGTTAGTAACTCTGCAAGCCTCCTTTCTCATGGGGTCCAAAAAGTTGACTTGTTTTACTCCCTGTTTCCATTTATGCGACACTCTTTCTTTTTTAGTAAGAATGACATCTTTCTATATTTATAAACAATTTAACTTTAAAATTTTCATTTTATCCTAACGTCACACAAATGTCTATGTCTTGTTTTAGATTACAAGTTTCAAAAGTTTTTTTTTTCTTTCTTAAATTTTATGCCCAGTCCAACACCATCACATAAATTTGGACGGAGGGAGTAATAAAGATCAAAAGTTCTTGCCCAACTGTTTTATGATTGCAGTGAAATAGCGTAATGCATTGTCATACTTTGATCTTTTAGACATATTCAACGTTCTTTTCACTTGCTGTTACTATTATTTTTTTTTGAAATCTCCGAGGACCAGTAGCGCCACTGTTTGAAACTTATAATGGGCTCGTCCCTCTACACTTCTTCACTTAAATGCCATACTTTTATTTGTGGCAAGGTTACTGTTACTAGTACTTTTGAAGATGTCTCTTGATGATTTCAATATAGTAACTCAGGTATCTATCTTTACCTTGGGTGCCAAGTGAAATTATGTCACAGAAAATGGGGGTGTTGGGCATAGATTCAATGGGGCATATTGTAAATGGAGGTAGTTAGATCTAGTACTTCATTGGCATGCAAACTATGTGAGGGAGATGTGGTGTGCAATTATTTGAATACTAGTGTAGACAAACTAAAATTTAATTTCATGTAGACCTTTGAAGTAGTTCAGGTACTTGTGTCGTTTACTTCATGGAGCATGGTTTCCCACTCTCTATGTCTTCTGTTCTTTCCCTTTTGTTGAGAAAGTCAGACGCAGGGCTGAATCTTTATTTCTTTGAGAGGTTCAAATTAAGTGATTTTCTACTTTCTATCACTATTTTCATTGGTCTAAATGGTTACTTTGTCTTTTGATAATCGAGAAATCCTGAGGGTCGGTAGCAAGTGGTTTGAAACTCAATGGATAATGAGCCCATCGCTCTATCCTGATGGGTGTCTAGCCCACACAGTACATGCTGCACTTTACCTCTAGACCAAAGCCTTGGGGCCAGTCCGATGGGTACTTAACTCAATAATATTGAACATGAGAGTATATACACTGGATCAGAGCTGAAAATGAAGCGTTTTACTGCTGGCTCCAGCAATTTTCAAAATCTTGTCACATAAGTATCATAATACTCCCTGTTCTTGCTTGGCCAAATTAGGTTATTTGTACAGTGGTAACCAAAATTTTCTTATTTTATCATCTTATCAAATTATCTTGTTCCATGTATTTTTCTGAAAAAAGCTTCCAAGGATAGAAGTGGAGGCTGGAGCAACAGACATGTTCGGTGACATGGGCAGAAGTGGTGGTCGCTTTGGCTCTTATGGTGGCACGGGAAGTGGTCGCTTTGGTGATTCAGGTTCAGGTCGTTCTGGTGGCTATGGAAATTTTGGCGGCAGGTTTGGCGGGCAAGGCGGATTTTCTGGTCGAACAGGTGGATTTGGTGGATCCGATTCTGGACGATCAGGGGGTAGCTATGGTGGACCGAGCTCGGGCCGCTCAGGGAATTTTGGTGGCTCCAATCGTCAGGGAGGATTCGGCAATTTTGGTGGTTCAGACCGTAGTGGTGGTTTCGGAAGTTCAAATCGGACTGGTGGTTTTGGAAATTCCGAGAGTTCAGATCGCTCAACTGGTTTTGGAGGATTTGGTTCAGGCCGCTCTAGTGGATTTGGTGGTGTCCGTTCTGATAATGAAAATCGTTCGAGCCGTTCTGATGACTTTGGAGATGGCAAGGCTAGTGGTGACCAAGGTTTTGGGAGGAAATTTTTCTAGTTCTTTCTGTAAGGCAAGTTCCTTGTTCTCCACTGATGAATTTGATACTGTCATCCATATGGTGATCGATAATTCTCCACTTGTTCCTATTTGTATAAAAAATTGTTAAGCAGGACTTACTCCTTTACCAACAATAATATTATAATAATCATAACAACAATAACAACTGGACACAGAAGTTGGAAAAGTGGAAATAAAAGCGCGAGTCTCTGATATATCAAGCACGTGAGGCTGGTCTGTATAGGTGGACATGCATGAGTTTTAAATCATTTGCCCCTTCTAAGAATGGTTGTTTGTATTTGAAACAGTTCCAGCTATAAAAGCTTTCTAAAGGTTCCTGTTGTCAAAAGGTCATAAAACATCTTAGAATGGAGTGATAAAGATAGTATGGTTAACTCATTGTCTTCCAGATATAAAGTGAGAAGAGTTTAAACCTGTTTCTGTGGATATGCTTCAACTGTAGCCATACTCAGATGTTACTTGTGGTTGTTTTGCCTATTGTGTTCCATGCCAACTGCTACTCAAGAAAAGAAAAGGGGGGGAGGGGTTAGCCAAACATAGCATAATTTCCTTTGTCCGTGTTTGAACGAAATGCTGCATTTTATCCTTCTATGTTCATCATAGAAGGCTCCTCAGGATTTGCCCCTAGGACTATATTTTGATGTAATGGCACTGGTTTGTTTAACAGGCGTGGACTCTGTGAATATGGCTATTTGGGAATGACCATAAAGAGACGAATGCGCGACTGATGTCCAATTTATGAAGCATCTGTGTTGATTGCCAGGCTCCGTGTTTAGAGTTGCTGTAGCTTCAGATTTTATAACTGAATTGCTATACTTAGAATTCCATAAGAATAACCATTTTATATCCACTTGGTAACACCTATATGTAATCTATAGCTATCGAGAAAGTCGTTCTCTTGCCTGCTATTATATTGTTTGATGGTCGTAATTTTTGTTCTCAAGCTTGATGTTAACTTGTGCTATTGGAGCTGTTGATTGGTATCCTGCAGTATGTAGAGACAGTTTAGATGTTATACTATCAATTTCTAAAAAACTATGTATCAGTATTTCCTTTCCGATTATTATACCAAATGTAAAAAAGATGCTTTGATTTTTCATTCCAGTAGGAGATAAAGGTGCGACAGGACAACTTTGTTGGTGAGTGTTTACATTTGATTGACGTTCATATTTGCCTTGACGTTGGTTAATTCGTCGAATACAAAGTGTCAAGTGTAGTTAATTTTAGAAGCCAAATTAAACAGCTTTTGTTTCCATTGCATATGGTTCCATTTTATTGTTAACACTACCTTTGCCTCCTTGTAGCAACGGTCAAGTTGTATCTGTGTGACGTGTAGGTCACGTGTTCGAGCCATAAAATCAACCACTGATCTTTGCATCAGGGTAGACTGTCTACATCACACCTCCTTGGGGTGCGACTCTTCCTGGACCCTGAACGAGGGATACTTTTTGCACCGGGCTGCCCTTTACTACATTTGCCTCTTTAAAGGCGGCCACTGATGAACTTTGTGTGAGACAAATGTCGTATGTTTACTCGTTTTGACCACGGATTGAGTGTGAGTAAGTGTTTTTTGGTAGGCTGCATGTATCACACCCCTTGGGGTGTAACATTTTCCTGGACTCTGCGTGAATGCGAGATATTTTGTGCGCTGGACTGTCTTTTTTTTTTATAGCTAAACTCTTTTTTTTTTTGGCAAGATTAAGGTGAGATTTAGCATTTTAGCATTAGGATATAGTAGAGGTAAAAAAAAATGTCAAAACGTCTTTAATCAGTAATTGAATTTTGTGTTTTTGATAACTCTTAAGACTGTTAAAATGTGTGATCCACTCATATAAAAATTTAAATACCTAGAAATGCTATAATTTTGTTTACTTAATTTTTCGATATACGTGTGGTCTTAATTCTTTTTCATGAACCAAATATGTGAAAATTCCTTTTGATAATGGATGATGCTGAGAATTGAACATGGAAACTATGTGATCGACTTATCTAGCATCTTAAGCTATAAAAAATAATACGCTCTTATTTACTTAATTATATCTTTAATGTCTACATGTGAATATCATTTAGATTTCATTGTGAGTTATGGAGCAGCGCCTGTTATAGTACCGCGAGTTCATAGTCCTTACGAAAGGAAAAAAAAATAGTTACACTAGGTAATTGTATCAAGTCAGACTTAAAATGTTATTTCTTGAGATAGTTTGATTATTTTGCTATGTTTTTTTATATATTATATATTATGGTTACTGTTTCTCGTTACATGGATTCTTCTTTTTACATGCTTTTTTTGAGCCGTGGGTCTGTCAGAAACGGCCTGTCTACCTTCACAAGATATGAATAAAATCCGTATATTGATCCTCCTCAAATCCTACCTGTCGAATCACACTGAGTTTGTTGCTATTGTTGTTGTCTTGAGATAGTTTGGCGTTTTAAAAAAAAAAATCTTTATCAAAATACAGTGCGAATGCGATATAGTTTATTGTATTATTATTATTGGCAATATATGAAGCAAGATTTTAATCCAAAACTAATTAAAAAACACTTGCCAGAAAATATGCTTCTTGTCCCAAAGGTCTGTTCGGCTGGTCGGCAGGTTTGCCTGTCATCTGTAGAGAAAAACTAAAATTATAAAGTCTCTTAGGTTTTATATTTTCTTATTACAGTTTGTATAATTAATTATGTTCGGAAGTTTTGAAATCTTATATTGAACATTTTCATAACAAAAAAGAACTATTTGTCTGCCTTAAATTTAATATCTATTTTCCCCGTCCAGTCATATAGCTTTTGTTTTTTCAAAAGATAAAATAAAGAATATAAATTGGAGAATTCATATTTTACTGTCACAACAACAACAATAACAACGATTCAGTAAAATCCCACAAAGGGGGTTCGAAGAGGATAGTATGGACGCAAACCTTACCTCTAACCCGATAGGATAGATAGACTGTTTCCGATAGATTGTTTCCGATAGACTCTCAGCTCATATTTTACGGTCACAATACAAGGAAAATTTAATATACCAAATATTTACTTCAAACCAATAAGTACATGCAATGTGTCTTTATATACAATATTATCATTAATTAATACACATTTG
Organism: Nicotiana sylvestris; assembly: GCF_000393655.2. Lineage (NCBI taxonomy): Eukaryota > Viridiplantae > Streptophyta > Magnoliopsida > Solanales > Solanaceae > Nicotiana > Nicotiana sylvestris. Next base: position 13,060,397 of record NC_091063.1, read on the forward strand.
ATATTAGTTTATTATTTAATTATGATAAATTAATATGACTTGATATAAATACGTGCGAATATTTTCTTAACCCTCATGGCACTACAGCTTAACAATTTGAATTACTTCATCGCATTGGAGAATGTGAATGAGGCTGGACAGATTAAAAGACATTATTTACCAAATATTCATTTATATGCATTTGGTTAGAACATTGTCTAAATAAAGTAGTTGGCATGTAACGCAATTCTTCAGAATTAAACCTTTTTTATAAGGGAATTTTTAGAAACCACTATTGTTTAGTGGTTATTAAGTTCTTATAACTACAATATTCATAATTACTTCCTATAGCTACTATTCAGTTGTTACGGTAGTGTATTCGCTGTATTCGCATTGTTGTATTCATGAATACAGCAACAAAAAGCGCCTAAAAATCAGGGTAGTCCAGCTGTACGCGCATTTATTCACATGTATTTTCGCCATGTATTCATGAATACAACAGGCAAAAGTGCCTAAAATCAGGGCAGTCCAGCTGTACGTGCATGTATTCACATGTATTCTCACTGCTATATTCATGAATACAGCAGTAAAAAGCGCCTAAAATCAGGGCAGTCTAGTTGTACGCGCATGTATTCACATGTATTCGCGCCATGTATTCATGAATACAGTAGTAAAAAGTACATAAAATAAGGGCAGTCCAGTTGTACGCGCATGTATTCGCGCTGCTGTATTCGTGAATACAACAATAAAAAGCGCTTAAAATCAGGGCAGTCCAGCTGTATACGCATGTATTCGCGCCATGTATTCATAAATATAGTAACATCAATCACCTTAAAAATAGGTATGTTCAGCTGTCTAAAAGAGATGAAAAACATAAATAGCATATTTCATGCCTCAATGACAGTGTATACCGTAAATACTTATTTTACTATAAAATATAAAAGGTAGCTATAGAAAATAATATTTTAAAATAATTTTGATTTATAATAAATAGGGTGTATACCTTTGCCATAGGAGGTAAAATTTCCTTTTTATAATCCTAAAACAAACAAATATGTAGGTTAATGCAACTAATCAAGAGTTCATGTTTTTTGGTTGGTTTTAAGTTAATATATTTTTACATTCCTATGCCATATAGTAAACTATATTACTCTCCATGCTTAATTTTAATATAATTACCTTTTATATATCTAATTACCATTTATGTATATTTTAGGAGTTTTAATGGTATTAATTAGTCTCCTAATTTAACTCTACCGTATATTACCACTCCACCAAGTTTCTCTCTCCAAATCCCACCCCCTCACCCACGTATCAAACCACACCCCACGATTTCCTCTTCAATCACCCACTATTTCCTCTTCTAAAACTAGCGAAATTCGGTAACCCCTCCACCATTAACAACCATTAAAAAGCTTTGAAGCTTTAAATTCGAATTTGGGTTTTCAAAAAACATTGTTTGTTTGGATTGGATGTTGTTGCAAAGAATTGAGAATTCTCTCTACGTCTCGCTCTATCTCTCAATCCCAAATTTCAGTAATATAAAGCAAAGGAAAAGAGAGCAACGATTCCACCATTGACAACCATTAAAAAACTTTGAAGCTTTGAATTCGAATTTGGATTTTCAAAAATCATTATTTGTTTGGATTGGGTGTTGTTGTAAATAATTGGGAATATGTTTTGGAGTTTATATCTCAATTTTGAGGGGTTTCGGTGAAGATTAGACTTGGTTTTGGCTGAATTTCAGATTGAAACTCGAAGAAGAAGAAGAAGAAGAAGAAGAAGAAGAAGAAGAAGAAGAAGAAGACATGACATACATTATATTGCAGAAATTGTAGAAAAATAGTATTATGTTGTTTATTTATTTTTATTTTATTCATTTAACTATTGTATGAAAGTTGAACAACATTGTATAAAAATTATATTTAAGTGGTATTATATTGTAGTTGTATATAACTGAGTAGAAATAATGTATGAAAATTGTAAAGAAGATGTATAATATATAATTAGTTGTAGGAAATTTGTTTTTACTATGTATAAATCAGATACAAAATATACAAAAGTCATATTGTATAAAATTTATATTTAAATTGTATATTATTGTAGTTATATTTAAATGGATAAAATAATGTATGAAAGCTATAAATAAATTGTATAATATATAATTAGTCGCATGAATTTATAAAGTTGTAGGGAAACCACTCCCTAAGAATCCCACTTTAGACACTTTTGTTGGAATTGGTTCTCAAGGAGCTAATGTGGAGCCCTGTAATTAGTTTTTGTAACTTTCCACTCTAACAAAACAGTTAATTGGCTGAACCCTGGAAGTACTTGGGTTACCAATGCAAGTTCTCGACATGTGGTTCACTAGGTAGGGTAATTTACTAAATATGAATATTTAGGGTAATATAGTTTACTATATGACATATGAATGTAAAAATTCCTTTTTTTAATAGTATATACGTGCAGGCTTGATTGTCACGACCCAATTTAAGATCATGACCGGCGCTTAGGAGCAAGTGCCCCCAAGTAAACCTCATTGATATTTTATAGAAAAACGGACAGAGTTTTCCCTATTTTTTGGACTATCCAAAAATAATTCCTGTCGCAAAATCAACAACCAACATTCTAATATCAATCCAACCAACAATACATTTTATCCATTAACCAAAACAAGTCTCAACCATTATAATCCACCCACTAACAACCACGAATACCGATTTATCTCCAAATTCGATAAGAAAATGCAATACTCATCCTATGTCTATAATAATGAAAGGATACTCATGACACTAAAAGAATGACCATGGAGCGACTCTATGAGTTAATAAGAAAAGACGATAACAAATAAATAAACTCTTCGCCCACGCGAACAAGTGCAGGGCTCACCAGGAACTATCAACTCGTATACTCTAATTAACGAAATCCTCGCTCGCATCAACTGCTGTCTCTGTAAAAAAAAAAAAAGCGGGGAGTGAGTCGTTAGCTCAGTGAGTAATAACACTTAACCACAACCGTTTTTAATTGGGGACAAGTCAAAAAACATGCTTGTATGACAACATTCAGAAGTATCGTAAAAATAAGATGCCCTCTCAAAAACAATAAATATAATCAGTATATTCATGTACTTCATGTGATATAAATCAATTTAACCAATCGGTAATAAACTGAGTAAACACGGTCTCATAGCAAATCTTTATGTTTGGGAGGTTTTCAAGAAAGGATCATGTAATTTGTATCACTATGTAGACCTTTTCGTAAAAGGAGTCAAATATAATTGTAGGTCCCTACTCGAGGGAAAACTGTAACTGTATATTAGTTCTACTTTCCCACTAGCGAGAGCTATAACTATAATCGGTAATCTGTAAATATAAGGTGCACCGGGTCTAACGAACCCGCCGTTAACTACGGGATCCTTCAAAGTCTCCTCCCATTTATACTTTTTCTTGTAACCAGTAAATATTCATAAGAAAGTATTTTCAAACTCATAAAGGGCATATCAATTCTTACCAAATCATGTAAATCCATTTCGGTAATGGTAACCATAACAGTAAAACATGTTTAGTAACAGTGAGAACATTTTAAATAACGGTAAACATCTCCAGTAAATTGTTCAGTACCATATCAAGTAAAGGACTTGTCCCACATGCAATTTCAAACATTCGGTAACATATTTTATTTTCAAAATAACATATAAACCATGCAGGTTATGAAAACACAAATTGTGGTAAAATTACTACTCACGGTACTCGTGCAGGAATACGAAACGCGTCATCTCGAGCACTTCGTTCCACTTCTTCAACTGCCTGCTTGTAACAAAATCAATTCACGTATAAACTTCGTGTATTACCAACATAATCAGTCCATCCCTATCACCTTTAATTAATTTTCCTGTCTTCATTCCTTTAAAATATGACCATTGATTTTCTGCTACGCAATTTAGTAGTACTTAATTAAATAGAAACTATAGTTCTTTGTTTATTCTTATATTTTTTTTTTTTGTTGTTGTTGAAGGATTTCTCCAAATCCCCTTTTCTTCCGTTTTTTTTTTTTTTTTCCTTTTTTTTTGTTTTTTTGTTTTTGTTTTTGTTTTTTGTTTTGTCAATTACTTAACTATTCTTATTTTTAAATGTGAGGTATTACATTGATACATGCCATTTTTTAGGGAGGAATTAAAAGAGGCGGACCTAGCTTAGAAGTTATACACCCACGGGTACCCAATAGTTTTTTGTCTATATATATTAAAATTTTTACTAAAATATTATAAATATTTAATTATAAAATTAATTATTATTGTATATTATTTGAGAACCCAAAAATTTAAAATCTTAAATCAGCGTTTGAGTGTTTGATAGGCTTTCTCATTTTGTCTTGGACTGCTTTTATTATTTCAAAATTCCACTCAATGTGGATAATTTTAAAATCTAGATTGAGATTCTCGTGAAAAAAGAAAACGTATGTTGACTAAATTTGAAACTTTATTTGCTAGACAGTAAAATAGAGGTCCCTAATTATTACACTAATGAAGTAAAGTGGGAATCTTAAATTTGAAGTAAAGTTAACTGTAAAAAAATATTTTTCAATTAGCAGATTAACCCTTGCCAGTGCATGTGATAATAGTAATTATGAGAAGATACTTTTGATATTAATTCAAAACTTACTAGATTAGATAGATCAATAATAAAATGACCAGTTCTCATGCCCACCAAAGTAGAAAAAATAAAAATAAATTAAGAATTCCATTCTAAAAATGTAAAATTTCTATTTTTAATAGACTTTCCTTCTTAGTCTTTATATTTTAGACCCTTCAAGCATACCACATTTATGTACGATTCGGGAAAGGATCGCACCCACATAGGCACCTTATTTGAAGCGGTGTCATGGTATCGTCGAATTTTTTTGGTATATCTATATGTATAAATAAATAAATAAAATTAAAATATTGGGTACACATATAAAAAATGACGCCGCTTGTCGTCATAATAATTTATTTATTTGTTTACTTCTGCAAATATTGACACCGCTTACAAATTTTTTTGCGTACGCCACTGCTCCTAGGGATATGACGTAGATTGTCTATCTTAATACAAGCATTAGTGACTACTTCCATGATTCGGACTCGTCACTTATAGATCACACAAAAATAATTTTACCGTTGCTTCAAGGCTCCCTACACCTCAACATTGATAAAATAAAATTAAAAAAGGATGCATGGATTTGCAAAAAGTGAGTGGCAACTAATTCTAATAATCTAGTCAAGAACAGTCAAACAAAAGTAACTAACTAAAGGATAATAAAACCCAAAAGCATATAATATAACTATAAAAAGCAACAAAAGAAAAGTATAATAACAGGACAAATATTAAAATTTAAAATAAAACTCAAGAAATAAAAAGGAATCTGAACTCAGCTGGCAAAACCAAATAAGGTTGGCGGCTAATAATACAATCCATACAAATATAAATTGTTTTTAAGTTATTGAAAAGGTAAAAATGCTTTGTTTTGTCTACAAAGCTAGACAGTTTTTGGTGATGAACACAAAAATATTACTACTAATATAGTATTTTTTTTAAAATAAAAAAAAAGATAGTAGCTTTTCTTTTTCTTTTGTTTTCTTTTCTTGTTTTCATCATTACTGTCTCAGAAATTTGGAACAGTTTTGCTTCTCTTTGATAAGAAAATAGAATTAAAATATGGGAAATCACCAAATCCAAATGATTTTATGATCTGGGGTTCTTGATTCTTCTCCTAGTACTACAGCTACTTGTTCTGTAAGTGAAAATGGAAAATTCTGTGGTTGTTTCTGTTCAAGAAATGCATCAGCCACCTTCAGCTGAATTTGATTCTTCTGCTCATTCTAATCTTGTAAGTCTCTCCTTTTTTTTCTTTTATATTATGCTTCTTATTTACTGTTTATCTTGTTGTTTTTTTCCTCCCCTTTTTGTGAGAGTTGGTGAGTGTGTTTGTGTAAAGAGGGTTGCTAAAGGAATGACAAAGAAGTGATTTTTCTTCTTCTTCTGTTGTGGGGTTTTCTTGAATTTAATGTTTTTTGGTGGTTTGAGGAAGAAAGATGTGACATTTCTGGTAGTGGTGGAAGCTGGAATGTGAAAGGTTTGATTTTTTAAACCTTTCTTATAAGTGAGTTTGAATGTTGATGAATTAGCTGGTTTGAGATTTTTATGGAATTACTTTAGCTAGTTTGGTGCTTCAATTTTTTTTTTTTGGCATTTCTTCCTTTTATGTCCTTGTGCCGAGGGTCTATTGGAAACAAACTCTCTAAATTCACGGTAGGGTCAGGTCTGCATACTGACTACCCTCCCCAGACCGTGGGATTATACTGGGTTTGGTGTTGTTGTATTTCTTCCTTTTATGAAGTAGAAAAAAATAGGGAAAGAAATAATCGGAGTAATGTATGCCAAGAAGGCCTAGAATCTCATTTTTGCTGACCTATATTAAGATTTTAGTTTTATTTATTCCACTGTTCTTCAGAAGTAAAGGGTCTAGACAAAGTTGCAACGTTTTGCTTTTAAATGAATTTGTCATTAGATAACACCAGTTTGTCAACTCATTATGATCTATGGTTCTCAAACCGCTCGTGGCGGATCAGTTTGTGCTGCAATATAAGTTAAACATGCTGATTATTTCTTGCTTTTGTGGTTGTTGCTTTTGTGTTCTGAATTTTTACTTTTGTGTTAATAGAAAGGAGAGAGAGAGGAAGCCACTTTAGTGCGGCAACAGTCAACAAGACGGCCAAATCTCTCCTCTCTGCAAATACCTACAAGATCTTTGGAAAATGCATTATCCAGTTTTACAAGAATAGATGTTCCAAGTCCTAACTCTGCCCGATCAGGGTTGCCCCCGAGGCCCCACTCTGCTAAGTTCATGTCATCTATGAAGAATCTGATTCCACAGAAGAGCACTAGGACAAAAAATGTAACCCACGATGGCGAAAAGACAGTTCTCATTATCCCAGACACGCCTCTTTCAGATAAGCCTTCAACTTCAAGATCGTTTTCTCTGAATAAAGTTTTGTTCTCTTCGATGACAAGATCAATCCGCTCTTTACCAGAGACGCCAATGGGAACTGTGGTAAAGCCTGCAGAGGACAATCATTTGGATACTCAGTTAGAGTTAATTGTATGTCATATATCCTAATATTTACTTTATTTGGATGCAATTTTTGTGTGTACTCTTTCTTACTTTTTCTTTTTGTACCATTGATATATTTACTGACAGAAACCTGAAGCTCAACAGCATATGAAGCGTTCATTTTCAGTGCCTATACATGTTAAAAGCAGAAGCTTAAGGAGGACAGATACTAGTGGCAGTCTCATCCGTGTCATTTCCAAAACTGTTCGCCCAACTACAGATTCTGATGCCTCAGCAGACATATCACAGGAAACAGAAAATGGTATGCCAAATTTTGTGGCGTACTGGCTCTTATAAATTTTATACTCACTTGTCACTAGCTGCTCCAATTTGCTAATGCTTCATGAGTGTACTTAAGAGTGCATATGTGAAAACCTATTTTGATCATTTTCTGGACTAAAAAGGTTCTTGGTACAAGCCTACAACACTAACTGTTTTACATGTATGTCTCTGCCTATTGAGATGTTAACTCTGTATACATGTCTGTCTCTGCCTATTGAGATTTATATCCATTTGTGATTTAGTTCCTCCTGTGGCAAGTTATACTGAAACATCCTTTTATGGTTAGAGCTTCTTTTATTTGCTCACGTTTTACTCCCTCAATCCCAGTTTATATGATGCTCTTTCCATTTTGGTACATGCCAAACTTTTTGACACCAATCCGAAAATATTAGTGTTCTATACAACTTCAAGAATTCAAATTCAATTAACTAAATTTTTAAAATTTTGATGTGATAAGACTAACATTTCAACCGTTCACTTTAATATTTTGTTGCACTACCACTAACATCATACATAAGTCAATATTTTGGTCTCAGTGTCTAGTCAAGGGAGTATCATTTGTAGATCACATTTTCAATTAAAGAGCTCTTTATCTCAACAATTTTGGTAGAAACGATCACGGGTTTAAATTAGTAAGGAATAGAATTGGCTGTGTTAAATTGGAAGTATTCCTTACAAGGATTAAGAATACGGAATGGTGAATGTTTCTTAATTATCGCAATTTACTAATTTCTATTTGGTCGTGTTCACTTTCTTTGGATCTTTGGAGTAGAAAGAATGCTCGAATTGAATAGGATGGTAGATACTTCATCATAGGCAATAGTTAAGAGTAAAGGACATGACTACTGCTGTCTCCTTTCCTTGTTCCAGTACTTCCTATGACATCTTCGCTGATTATCTTTTGGTGACTATAATGGCTTTTTTCCTTTGCTATCTACAGCCACGGATAATAGTGGTGAAGATATTCCTGAGGAAGAGGCTGTTTGCAGAATTTGCTTTGTTGAACTTGGTGAAGAAAGTGAAACATTTAAAATGGAATGCAGCTGCAAAGGAGAGCTTGCACTTGCTCACAAGGAGTGTACCTTGAAGTGGTTTAGTATTAAGGGTAACAAGATTTGTGATGTCTGCAAGCAGGAAGTGCGAAACCTCCCTGTAACATTATTAAAAATTCAAAATCCTCCAACTGCTGCCAGAAGGTCCCAAACTGTTACACAGCAGAGGGAAGTGCCTCGCTACAGGCAAGTTCAGCTAATAAAGTTTTACTGCTTCCTTTACCTTGGCTTGAATTTATGTGAACTTCAAACTGAAAAGATGATAGATAAGTACCTCTGATCTAGTACTTTGTTAATCACGGCAGATGCTTTCTGTTAGGAAATGTAGCTTCATGCATTTTCTATATGCCTTTGCAATTCAGTCAATAACGGATATGACATAAATATTGGAAGCTTATTCCTTATGTGATAGAGTCACTAGAATCTTCTAATCCTACAACCTTATCAAGTACTGAACTCTTGAACTTATACATCTTGACATATATTATTAGATCTGTTCACAAGTGAATAACATGTTTTCAGATGAGATTATCTAAACATTTGGAAGCTTTTTGATTGTTTACATGACACACTAGAAAGCATATGATCTTTTAATAATAAATCCTTCTCAAATATTGAACTCTTGAATGGCCTGGATCTTGATTAACATTACAAGGTTTCTTCACAAGTGATAAACTTTACTTGCACTTATTTGGTGTCTTGTCAGTTTTATACCATGATAATGCCTAATTGGTGTCCATAGTTTCTCATTTATTTGGTGATACTTGTAACCAGGTTAATCTAAATGTTAACCAATGTCACATGGAAATTGGTTTTGTCACACTTATTTGGGTGTTTCTCTCTTCTTTTGCTATCAACAGAGTCTGGCAAGACGTACCTATCCTTGTCATGGTCAGCATGCTTGCCTACTTTTGCTTTCTGGAGCAGCTTCTGGTACTTTCCTTTTGTTTCTTCATGGTTATATATCTTCCTGAAGGGGAGTCTTGGCGTAACTGGTAAAGTTGCTGCCATGTGACCAGGAGGTCACCGGTTCGAGCCGGGGAAACAGCCTCTTGTAGAAATGCAGGGTAAGGCTGCGTACGATAGATCCTTGTGGTCCGTCCCTTCCCCGGACCCCGCGCATAGCAGGAACTTAGTGCACCTGGCTGCCCTTTTTTATGGTTATATATCTTCCTATGTAAGTTAAAGCGCTAATATAATCCAGTAAATTTCAATTTATTTTCGGCCAAATTGCATACTATTGGTGCGTAGTTTAAGCTGATGCGTTTCTGTCCTATTGTTCCGGAATGTGCATTTTTGTACTTATTTTATAGGATTTGTGCATTTTTTGTCCTAATTTTTTGGTCTGTGCACATAATACAAACTTTCTAAAAGAAATGCTAAAATAGGACTTCCTCTAACGACATTACTTTTTGATGAAAAAATTCATGCACAACTTGTTGATCAGCCATTTGAGAGTTCAAAACCCATAATCTATACATTATATTTGTGTGGATATTTGAGGGTTTTGAAAGATAAAAAGAGATAAATGTTATCGTAAATATTGTTAAAATAAAATGATTATTAGTACTATATTAAAACGTCTTAAATTTGTGTGCATATTAAGGTAAGGGGTAGATGTTGGAGAATTGATGCTTTTTATTACTTCAAGAAATAATATTTGAATGAATATAAGTTTTGAGCATCAAAAAGACTGATAAAGAATCATGTGCAAGGCAGATTACTTTTTCCATCTAAATATTAGGCAGCGCCAAGAGGAAAATCCCATTTTTACACATTTTTAGAATGTTGGATTTTTATGTTTGCATCTGAAAAAGTAGGACAACAAATGTGGAAACTCTATAAGCTAGGTGCCAGAACTACATTTTAAAGAAGTAGGCCAAAAACAGATGACTCTTATAAACTAGGTTATAAGATGCAACTTTAGCTTTATTTTATCACTGGTTCCTTTGTTCAGCTGTCATAACCATCATGACATTCATATTCTACATTCATGTTATCATATTTTAAGAGGTTATGTAACAATTTCGTGTTAAAGCACGAACTTCTCGAAAGCCTAGATGGAACATTGGTATTTTATGTTGTGTGTGTGTCAATAAGTGCAGCTTGGTGCTCATATCATAACTCAGTATGGCCTAAAAAGAATTGGATAGTGAGTCTCTTTCAGTGTTAACTTTGTATTGATATTTAGAACTGTCCAAAAAAATATTTAGGAATCCTATTAAAGGCACAACCATTTCTTTGATCATATTTCATATAGCATTCACATTTCTGTCTGATGTTAGAATATTGTGTTTATCATTTTCTTTTTTTGTATCGTGACAGGTGACTGACTTAGGCGCTCGTGCTCTTGCTATCTCTTTACCTTTCTCTTGTGTTTTAGGTCTCCTTTCTTCTATGATAGCTTCTACAATGGGTATGATTGTTTTCCCTTCTCTATTTCTTCTCATCCGATGTCATCTCTGAAATGATTCCACATATAAAACTTCTACTTCCTGGTCTTTTCTTTTAACTTAATTGAATACTTTCAAATATATTATGGCTAAAGAGACAAAAGGGGCTGTTAATCCACTGCATGTTTGTTGAATTTTGTCTCTTAGATATCAAGATAACTAAGAACTATCAAATCACAATCTATGCAATTTAACCATTTCTTAACTGGAAATGAATTACTGCACTTTATATTATAGGATTTAGTGATTTACACACGACTGTTAAGTAGCCATATATAGTGGAATTTTGATCTTCAGGAAACATGGTTAACGTGTTTGGATAAACAGTTTGTGTCACTAGCCAAGAGCCTGCTTGGGTAAAAGTTTCAATTTTCGCACTTAGCTATCCCATTTTCGCAAAACCTCTCTATTGCAAGGGAAACATCTCTCTTTTGAGGATCAGTCCAAGTGAAAGAAGAAAAGGAAAAAGACTCAAACTGATTATCGTGCTGTAATACATACCTCATCAATAGCCATGAATATAATGAAATTGACCTGACAGACAAAGTAACTGAATGGGCTCTGTCTTTTAAAATTTAGACATGTTTTTATTATTGGCTCATTCCTCAATGTTCTCTACATCATTTTGATGTTTTTGGGTCGACGTACTTTTGTTGTTAGCTCATTTCTTCACACTCTTTACACATTCCTTTTGATTTTTTTTTCTTGGAGGGATGAATCTTTTTATCAAGAATTATAACAGATTCTTTGGCCATTTGCAGTCAGCAAGAGTTACATATGGGCTTATGCGTCATTTCAGTTTGCAATTGTTATCCTCTTCGCCCATATATTCTATGCAGTGGTAAAAGATCTTTCACTCTTTAATTTCTTGCATTTCTTGGCGCCCTTCTCTCTTATGTATGTTGGCAGCCGGGGTAGGGGGAAGAGGAGGGAGTGAGGTTCCTTGTTTGGACGATAGGTGAAGGCCGCTGTTGCTTTCACCTGCAAAAATAACAGATACATAAAGATTTACATAATTGCTATATGTGCAGCTTAATGTTAGTGCACTTCTATCGGTGCTGCTTTCTTCCTTCACTGGTTTCGGTATTGCAATTAGTACCAACTCGCTCCTTGTAGAGTATTTGAGGTGGAGAGCAAGCAGGCGTCTACGATCATCCCCTGCACAAACAACCAGTGCCATGCAACCACATGTTCTGCCTGATCAAAGATATTATAGCTACATTGACAACACCTCACGCCAACAACGCCATAATAATAGTCAGCAGCAACAACACCAACCATTGCATAATCCTGTTGTTGGACAATTAGAGAATCCGGGGCTGCAAGAGATTAGGATTCAGAGTTCTTAACTCAGACTTCTAATATTTTCACAGCATTGGATAAATAGTTTGAAGTCAAATCAGTATGTGATGCTGACTAATGGTCAAGCATTTTTGTAGCTTGAGGGATTCCTTGCCTTGTGCTGCTACTTGTAGTAGTACCTTGAAAATTCACTTGGTACTTAGCTGCACAAGGAATAGGCCACATAGAAAATGTGCCAGTAAGGGTGGAAAAAATTGCAGAAATGGGATAGTATAGGGGTCTTGTAGCCGTAGGAGTTATTTTATCTTTGAAAGTATTTGGAAACATGGAATTTTGAGTACTTTTGAGATTTTATGAAATACAGAAAGGCTTATGCTTGATTGTCTACAAGTATCGATTCTCTTTTTTTTTTTCACTTTCTAGAAAGTTAGCCTGGTTTTTATGCTTTTATTCATTCATTTTGCAAATTCATGGCAAATGTGATCAAGGCGAACATCGTTGAATAGATAGACTTACCCTTGGGGAAAATGACACTGTATAGTTGCTCTTAAAATAACCGAAAAAATGTATATTTTTTGTATATATATATATATATATATATATATATATATATATATACACACACACACATTCTATATGTTATATACAAAATTATAAAAATTTAATATAATTTTTCGGATATCGAATGTAAAATAATTTTTGGCGTGGTCTAAAAGCGATAATAACCCAATAGACTTCCGAATCCCGGGTTGGCGGCTTCCAAATCTATTTAAAGACCCTCCTTGTACTGAAGCATGCTTTATTCGATTCGACTCCATGCTCACTCTATTCTAGTATCAATGGCATCAAGTATTTGGTCAACTACTATCTTTCCAAAACTGATAAAAGGAAGAAATAGGTTTCACTCCAATTTACAAGATCTACCAGACCATCTACTTTCCAGGTACTGCATTAAACAAGACTTGCATAATAAAGCATCACATAGAAGTCCATCTCTCTCAGTTCCAGCAAGTTTTTCAACTAAAATTGAGCAAGAAAACCTGGAAATGTTCATTTCCTTTGAACTACAAACTACATTATGTTACAATGACCAGTAAGTAAATCTTTTCTCAGACTGCTAGAATGGCTTGGATACACCATGGTATATTTGTGTAAAGTGCTATCAAAATTAAAGGATAAAAAGAAAGTCAGAAAAACAAAATACACGGAATAAATTATACACAAGCCTCATTTATCGATCTCCCTTGTTCGCTAAAAGCATAGTGCTCTGGGAATTTGGGATTTCCTCAGCTGAATACTACTCTGTAGGTGCAACATGTCACTAGGTAACCTTAAATTATCGCACAAGACTTCTGCTGTTTTTCTTCATAACTGCTTCAAGGAACCTGTACATCCATTTATCTAGCATGCCTATTATACACAAAACATTAGGCAAATATGTGAGAATGTGTGATCACTGATTAGATTAAAGATTTCCTACTAATTTCACAGTCCAGTTTCTTAACTGCAAGAAACAGCTTTAGGGGAATATCCCTGAAATTCCAAACAAAAAAAGATCCTAAGAGGAAGCCAAAAGAATCAGGGAAAAATACATTGTCCATACGTAAATCTACGACAGACTTCTCAGGGAAAGTTTAAAAACTTCCCAATATTAGGCCGCTCCCCAAACCTATGACTGTAATAACCCCACATAAAAAAAAATCGGTATCTAACTAAACAGATACAATATAAACTCCAAATCATTGGCAGATGCCAGGTCTATGCTATTTCAGCGAAATGCGTGAATGGAGAATTGGAGATAATGTTTGAATGGAGATCCCTCAACTGCAAACATGGGGGGAAAAAAGATTATAGAACACGGGAGAAAATTTCCCAAGAATTGGTTGAGACTCTTAGAAGATGATCTCCCCAGGCAATTAACACTCCATTCTGAATATGCAAGAAAGAAATAAGAATAAAGAAGTCTAAAGTATCATATTTCCTGGTACCAAAATACTTGTAAGCATTTTCCACACACCAGAGTAAATGATTAACAATCTTCCCACACAACAAAATGCAGAGCATTAAGTTCAACCTTCAAATGCCAAGAATGTATGTGCAAAAAGAAGAGTAGAATAATAGCAGGGACTTCTGGCTTATAAGAGAATGTTTAACTTCAAAAAATCCTACAGGCTACAGTTAAGTGTTGGAGGCAAACCTGTCAAGGCAAATGTACCACCCAGAACTGCACAGAGCCGAGTAATAAAGTGCAGAAAACTGCGACGTTCTTCTCTGATGGTCACAGTGATTGGTGATAAATCATATAAGAAATATACAGCTGCATTAATTGAGAAAGACAATAAGCAAAAAAGTACAACAAGAGAAAAAGAGAAAAGGCAACAATTGATAGAAAGAACTTGTCTGTTGAGTATTTAAGACTTAAGAGATGCACCTGGCCATGTCCGATCAAACTCATTGATGGGAGAAAAGTATTCCGTTACAGAGAACTGATTAGTTGGCAAAACTTCTTTTGATAAATACCTGTATTCAGTGGGAACAATCTACAAGACAAAAACCAGAACTTCAAAATGCAGAATAGCAAAACAACAGAACATTAGCTTCAAAGAAAAACTTGGTATGAGATCCGCACAACTTAACTAGACCATACATTTCAGCTAAATGTTAATTACTCACCATAAATCCATGGAAATTTCTCAAACTTTATGGTATACTTAAAAGATAATTTGGCTACGGATAGTGGCAGGTACCAGGAACAGAAATTACTCCAGTTATAGAACTGCATATTTATAAAATTGCTCCTTCGGTCCAAATGCAGGTGTCAAATTTAGTTTCGACTCGACTACTAAGGTTACAGTTGGAAATTTATCATATTTAAATTAAAGTGGGTCCAAAAGTGAAGATAAAGTTGACTTTCAAAAAAATTGAATATTGTTAAGAGTGAAAATAGGTCTCATATTAACTTTTTTTATACTAAAGTAAGTAAAAATTTCAAGTGGATACGATCTTGAGACAACCTAAAAATGGAAGTAGGACAGGACAGACGACACAGATGAAAATATATGTTGTTAAACGATCATTTTTTTAGCTAAATATATACGCTGTTGACAATCATGGCCTGATGCAAAAAAAAGAGTCTCCTCACTTTCAGTTCAAAGTGGATATGAAGATCATGCACTGCAGTGCATGTCTCCACGAACCGCATTCACCCATTTAGTGCAGCTGTTAGGCAGCTCAAAAGCTAATTAAGTTGTTCTGGGACTATAATTACAAAAAAAAAAAAAAAAGAGGGGGGGGGGGGGCACTTAAGGTCCGGATTACCAAGTCATTCTATTTAATATCGTTCTTTTGTGGAGAAAGTATGATTTATGATCTGTATAAACAATCAATTGCACAAAAGTGGAGCTCCGCATTACAATGGAAAAGGTACCTAAATTCAGCGCATATCTACTTTTCACAACGATTCCAGAAAGACTAGTGATAAAAAGTTAAAACAAAATACTAAAAAACATTAATAGAAAATAACTAAAGCGAGCAGTTATACAATTCATTTCATCAGTTCGAGAAAGATGTATGGCTATGTCCAAATACTGTAGGCAACATATTCAAACTAAACATCAAATAAATGTCTATAATCTCAAACGAGGGCTACAACTCAAACCTTAATGTAATATTTGAATGTTCCACTTGCCCCACGCAGAATTCGTTCTGTTCCATCAAGCGGGTTGTGAATACCTGGATATTTGGGCCCAAATGATAAGTCATGGATGATATGGCTCACATTCACATGAGTAGAACCTCCAAAAATCTGCAGTGGTTAAAAACAGATACAAACAGGAGTAAGCGAAAAAAAAGAAACAGGACAAATCTGATTTATATAAGAACTTCCAATAAACTAATTCCTAAAGGTCATTATTTTCAAGTCTATTTTAATTTTAGCATCTTCCAACTAGAAACCTCCAAAGATCGCTGTTTCATACATAAATAGAAAAGAAAGATAAATGGAGACGTCAATGTCTTTTAACAGGTTGATTATCATTGTAAAAATCACTCCATAAAAGAACATAGAATCCACGAGAGCTAACCATTTGAGCAACAAAAATATTCAACCCATGAACAGATATATGGAAATTTCCGGCAACACGTTGGACATCCAAAACACCATAGACCTGCAATAAACAATAAATTACCATTGCTTTTTTAGTCCAAGTGGTATGACGGTATGAATCTCCAAACCTTTTTCCTAATCTTATTTCTGAGGCATAAAGGAGAAAGAGAGAAGAATAACAAATAAAATAATAAGCTAAAAATGAAAGAGGCACATACTCTGCATCCCTCCCCATTAGCCAATGCTTGCTTAACCTTCTTAATCATATTTTCAGCATCTTGATCGAACCCTTGCAGATGGGTTTTGTTATCTGAATCTTCATGATGGTCTTTGTGGTCATCTGGTTAAAGTTGTCATTTAAAACCATGTTATTAAACATATAATATATTTTTATCCAACAAAAAGCATAATTAAAGTTCACTAATGTGAGGAAGAAAAAGTTTATACGAGAGTCAGAGCAGAAAAGGAAGACATTACCATGTTTATGTTCCTTTTCCACAAGGTCTGACAAATACTCAGTTCCAGTAATATGCCCATCTCTGTTCAAGCGAAGCTGCAAAAACTCTCAACCATTAAGCAAAGGCTATGAGCCTTTTATTTTATTTTTAAATTTTAATAATATTTTATATATATTGTTTTCAAATTTTACCAAAATAGAAACAAAAAAAAAACTTAATAGTATTTCATGAAAAATATTAAAATCATTTCTCTATTTAAATTATACTTATTGTAAAATGAAGCTTAATACTGTCTTTTCTCGTAATTTGACACCCAAAACCGCTTTTTGGAAAGATTGGCCAAACACAATCTATTTATCAAAAAGTTTTAAAAAAAAAAAAACTTTTCAAATGAGTTGGCCAAACACAAACTACTTCTCTCCAAAAGTACTACTCAGAAAAGCAATTTTGACAAAAGTACTTCTCAAATGAATTCAGCAGTTTTTAGAAGCTTCGCCAATCATGCTCTAACTACTGTAGGATCAATGTATCTTCAGCCTAGCATAAAAGCATGGTACCTGTAGTACTGCAAGTTGTAACTTATAACTATAAAAACTAAACAAATACAGATCAATGACGGGTTAGTAGGATTGGCTACATGAATCCTCTGCAACTATTTCACATTTAGGTCCATTTCATTCAAATACTAAGTATTTATCTTTTAATGCTAATTAGGGGTTCACAAAAGCTAGAGGTTTTCTAAATCTCACAGCTAATCCTAAACAGACATACAAGTCTCTAACCAGGAAAAAAAGATTTCTCACAAACATCGGATTGTCATAAACAAAAACAACTAGGCCTTAATCCAAATCATTGTTATTGCCAACTGTTTTCACTTTTCAGTGCATCTTGTAACCATAAACACTAAACTATTTTTAATAGTTCAGTTCTCTTCAGATGCTACTATGTGACTAAAGCAACTAGCCAACATAAATATGCCAAACATGTCTGGCAGAAGAAAACAATAGCGAAATACTAAGTGAAAACAGAATCACAGCTTTCGTTGTCATACCCCACTACTGCTGCATCTTATCCCTCCCACCGTAAAACAAACACAAAAAAGGAAAAAAATCTAACAAAATAATATTACCAGATTAAGTCTAATAAAGGCACAAAGTAGTTGCTAGTGAAAGTACGGTTAACATACTATAAGCTAAGGTGTTATACATCATCTTTTCATGCGAAACATGGTCACTTTCTTTTCAGTTTAATGAGCAGAGCACCTTTTTCTAAAGTTAAGGCAGAGCACGAATTTTCTCAATTCAAAAAGAGCAGTTACCTTCCATATGTTTGTATCAAGGTCTACTTCATGCTTCCCCGACATATCAATTGCATCCACACTTAGAACTACCACGGTTGAAGAAATTAGTCAATGTCTGAAGCATTTAGATTCACACAAAAAAAAAACTCTTAAAGAGTGTAAGCAAACATAAGACCAGATGGGGGATCATTATCCGTACCATCACAAGGTAAAGAGGGGAATGTCATATTAATGTGTATGGGTAGAGTCTCTCCACGTCTCAAGTCAACAGCCATCTGTAAAAGCATAAGTCAGAGCAGAAACCTTTAAACAACTCTTAAGTGGGATAGCAATTATCTAATAAGGTAAACAATGACGAGAAAGCAGCATTGAAGAGGAGGAAACCTGATGAACTGTATTTGTACTAAGATAGTAACTCAGTTCATGCAAAAATAGTGTTGCCATGATAACCAGCCCCACAATGGAAACTAGTGAGAGAGAAAAACAAAGGAGTAAAGTTAGTAAAGAATCAAACTAAAAGAAAAAATTGCAGAATAGAGTAAGCATGATTTCTTCTAATGGTCAATTCAAAATTAGCGCCAACTGAAGCAACCAACAACCGTCGCAATTCAGTACCATCCCCTAGGCACTTGACCAGGCGCAGGGACCAACTTCGACAGAAGTGCAGGAAAAACGTTTATAGAATCAAACAACCAAGGAATGACCAGAAGTAGCATCAATAACTTTAATAAAGAAAAACAGCATCTCCAAAAGTCGTAGCAGGTCTAAATATAGTAGAGTCAACTAAATATACAACCACAACTACTCAGTAAAATCCCACAAGTAGGGTCTGGGGAGAGTAGAGTGTACGCAGACCTTACCCCTACCCAGAGGGGTAGAGAGGTTGTTTCCGAAAGACCCTCGGCTCAAGAAAAACATGAACTAGCACAACTTAGATATAAAGACACAACACATTTAAAGAAATACTGGGTATCTGAAGTTCAGTTACTTAACTAGCCCGGGTACCTACATCTCCCATATATCTACGGGATAATTATCATTTCACCCTTTACATTTAACATGGTATGCTGTGGTAAAGCTGCTCGACGTGTTAAACATATGATGCATGTACATTAATCAGCTAGCATCAGTCCTTATTCAAATAATGAAAAGCAGGTAGCACTATGTTTCCTTTTCCCTAAAACAAAAAGGGGGGTTATGATCATCCCCAGCAATAAGAAACAATTCCTAGTTACCCATATGAAGACAAGACTGGGAGTAAGAAGATAATATTAATAATAATAATAGTAATAATACCAAAGGCGCCAGATTTAGTCTTCTGCAACAAATGATCTTCTGCACGTGGAAAAGCATCCAGGGCTTTTAGAACTTGCTTCAACCCCATCTCTTCTCTATATTTTCTTCTCAATTTTATAATACTGCAACCAATCAATCAACTAGAAGACTGCCGTACAAAAATGAAATAACGTTCGTCGATTAGATCAAAGCTAAAAATCAGACATTTCTGGGGAACAAAAATCATAAAATTTAAGAAAATTCAATGATGTGAGGAGTTGTAAATTGTAGAGAGAGAAAGTACCTTGATAGGAGAGAGAAGAGAGAGCAGGCCGCGGGAGGAGAATCCGATCTCTGATACTTCTCGGAGGGAAAACGACGACGACAAAGATCCTTCAAGAGACCAAGCAAGACTTTGTTTTCCTATTGGGTTTGGGCCTTTTGGGGTTGAACCGGGTGAAATGTGCAGAGATAGTCATTTTCGCGAATGCTATTTAGAGATTAGTCCGTGCTTTAAATTTTTAAACTAAAAATCTTAACTTCGGGAATGAAAAAATTAAAATTTAGGATATATTGGCTAACTCGTAAATAGCAACCCTTTAAAGTGGTAAAGGGTGGCTATCTGGTGTCATTTTTACGGTGAAATGCACATAAAATTGTTTTTATAATCGTTAGTTATTTAAATAATAATAGACAAAATTTACAAAGTATTTAGTATTTAGCCATCCAGAATGGGTGAAGTACATAAATAACCCTCAAAGTGGATGATCATAAATCTTTATCTCTGTTTACCTATAGCCAAAACTTCAAATTTAAAAACTATTACCTATCGCTTGTCCCATGGACAACACTTCTAATTTTTATCTTGAAGTTCTGACTACGGAGTAAGCGGAGGTCAAAAGTTAAATATCACCACAAAAAAGTATCAGTAAATTCTTTTATCCCGAATCAAACTCCCATAAGGAGAAATTTCAATTTCGGTCAAGAATATTTATATTTTCATACCTTAGGCAGAAGTTAGTTTTTGCATAGCCTAATTTCAGACCCGATGGTCTGAAGTTGCCAAATCTGGCCAGATGTTAAATAATTTTTTTAAAACTAATTACTCCTATATTTTAAATAGTCGTTCAATTCTAAAAGTCTTTCTTCCCCCTTTCCCATTTCATCTAAATGCTTGAGACTTTCGAAATTCTTGATGTCTACAATCATATGATATTTTTAAATTGGGGATCATAGTAACTCAATTGATTGGCTATTAGTGTAGGATGTCTTATATTGTAATTCCCTTCTTCATTTCTCACTCCCTTCCGCTATATGTATAATAAAAACAAGAAAATAATACAATGCTACTTTTAAATTTTTAAAGTACTATTTGTTTACCCGTTACATAACTAGATTGAGATAAAAAATTGCATGGCACATTAACTATGATGTATCGTGTTACAATACTTTAATTTCGGCAGTAACGTAACTTTTGAGCTCTTTCTGATTCAAGTTAAACCAAAGTTTCAATAAAAATCCAAATATACTTGTAAAATTATTCACATTTTAAGCACCTCATCACATAAACTTCACAAGATAATTACTCCTTGCATACAAAGCATGACAATATCACAAGAATTTTACTTTCATCATAATATTAACCATGCCATGTAAGGACAATGCCTTTTCTTTATATACATATATGACATGCTTTTTAAATCATTTCTAAGCTAGGATGCTAAGGAGAAAGCTGCTTTTGATTTCTTTATCTTCTTTTGCTATACTTCTCTTCATCTTCTTTATATCATTTAATATTCGCTTAAACTTTTCGTTAACAACTTCTTTAAACAATACCATTTTGTTGCAGCAATCGCCCCAAATGAACGCACAATTCACCCTCTTAATAGGAATCTTTACACAACCAAAAAATTTTGATAGACGTCATTTCCTTCGCCTTGTATATGGAATTCAATCCACGCCCATAGCTCGTATCGACGTGAAATTCATTTTCTGCAACATCACCAATGCTGAACATCGAACATTCATTGTCTTAGAAATCATGCGTTTTAATGACATTATCATCCTCAACTGCTCTGAAAACATGAATAGTGGCAAAACTTACACTTACTTTTCTACCCTCCCTCGAATCCTTCCTACACGTTACGACTACGTAATGAAGGCGGATGATGATGTGTACTTGAGGCTTGCACCATTAGCGTCATCTCTCCAACCATTACCTAGAGTTGATTTATACTATGGTTTTGTTATACCTTGTCCTAGCATGAACGCGTTCGTGCATTACATGTCTGGAATGGGGTTTATTTTATCGTGGGATCTAGTGGAATGGATTGGAAGATCAAATATTCCTGCCAACAATACTTATGGTCCAGAAGATAAGTTGGTTGGTCAATGGCTAAATTTGGGAAATAAAGCAAAAAATAGGTTTTCTAACAAACCAAGAATGTATGATTATCCAGGAACTAATGGGAGATGTTCACATGAGCTAATCCCAGATACAATAGCTGTTCATAGGCTAAAGAAGTGGGAGCAATGGGTAGATGTTCTAAGATTTTTCAATGTAACTAAACAACTTCAACCTTCTGATCTTTATAGTATATCATTTGATTAATGAATTTGAAAATATTGTCTATGTTGTTAGTCATAACTAAGATTGACTACATTGCAAGATACGTATTTTATTTTTTATTTTTTCGCTACAGAAAATAAAATTTTCAGTGATAACGTTCTGGGACGACCTATTTAGTCGTGACCAAAAGTAAGTGCCAAAGTCGTTGCAATAAGTAATGGTTGAACGGTGGGCTATATGTCGTCATTTTGAGTAGCGACCTACCTTAAATTTATTTGTGACGCATTTGTTAAGTTTTTGCGGCGATTTTACTCACCACAAAGCTATAATTAAACAAATTATCTTCGCGCTACTTTTCTCGCCACAAAAAGTTAATAAAATATGCCACATAATGATTTACTGTAGGTTGATGTTTGAAGTAGCGACCTACCTTAAATCTATTTGTGGCGTACTTTTTAACATTTTATGGCAAGAAATTAAATGGCTTCATTTTTAGGGAATTCATTTTTAGGGATTTCTCTAATAGTGGCTCTTCTCTCTTTGCTCCTTTTCAAGATTTCCCCTCTCAAATCACTTTACTCTACTCCACAAGTATGTCTCTTTAACCCCATAATCTTAATTGTATCAGTATCTTTTGTTGTATAATTTGTATCTGAATCTCAAAATCACTTTTTTATTTTGTGGGGTTCCTTATTTTAGAATTTTCAGAGACTTTTTACTGTTGAAGAACTTGCAATTTACAATGGGTCTGATCCAAGCTTGCCCATTTTTCTTGGTATTATTGGGTACATGTTAAATCTGCTATACTACTCTTGAGTCATTTAAAGATTGCATTTTTTTGAACATTTGAGTGATTTTGCTGCTTTTGATTTGGTTGCTATTATTAGGTCAGTATTTGATGTGAGCAAAGGAAAGAGTCACTATGGTGTAGGAGGTGGCTACAACCATTTTGCTGGAAGGTCTTTTTTGTTTTTTTCAAATTCTCTTGCAATTGTTGTATTTATGCTAATTCATAATTTGTAATCCTTATTGAAGGTTTAATGAAATCTTTGATTCTATCACTTTTGATTGATAAGAGTGGTTATTTCATCCTTTTTTTTCTTATTTATGTGGGAACTTTTTATTTTCTGATGAAGGAAAATCAAGTTATAAACTTTTGCTGATTCCGAATCATATAAGGCTAATCTCATAGGAGTATTTACAAATTGTATTGCTTTTTCCAACTAACATATGCTTTTTTTGCAATTTTCAAATTTCAGAGATGCTTCACGTGCATTTGTATCTGGAAATTTTACAGGTTTGCATCTTTTGACTATATTTCCATTTTTTTTGGATATGGTAGATCTATGATGTACTCCATTAAGATTATTATAACTTTGTCTACTGCACATCACACTTTGACTGCAAATAGTGTGAATGAGCGTTCATGACGGGAGCACAACCAACTTAAACATCAACCTTCCTTTCTAATAGATGAAAGATCTGGACAGCATCAGATTAAGTCCAGCCTTGGAAAAAAAAAGGTCGCTTTGCTATGCTAGCAAACTGCAAGATGAAGCAAATTAGCTTGATTGGAAGATTTGATGATATGCATACCATTACTTGGAGATTTCCTCCAGCTTTTAAGTCAATTCTGCTTCTGAGAGAGTCGTGGGAAGATGTTAAGGGGTTTTCTAAGAGTAAATGGATCCACCTTCAGCTGCCAAAAAAGTGTCATTCCGATTATATTAAAAAATTATGTTTTTAGAATGCATTTTACTTGGAGGCTCCTGTCACTTGCCTGCAATTAGGAATTATGGTTTATCGCTAGAGTTCTGTTATGATTTGCTTAGTGGTTAAGCACCAGTTGCATCTGTACGGAGGAAACATTATTATGGGGTTAGCCACTGTCATTCTTTTTACTTTTTCTTTTTCTTTGAAAGGTTAGGAAGCAATTAGGGATTATGGTTTATTGCTAGAGTTCTGGCGTGGTTTGCTTAGTGGTTTAGCACCAGTTGTATTTGTAAGATGGAAACAATTATTGTAGAGTTACACGCTATCGTTCTTTTTTCTTTTTTCTTTTTTCTTTTTCTTTGAAAGGTTAGTAAGTGAATTGGTGAGTGTAAGTTCAGATAATATTTGAACTGTTATCTGATCAAATTCATCTTCTATATTTATCCCCTTGGGTCAAGCAGTGTTCCTTTTATGTTGTACAAACAGGTTGCTTGTACTAAAATTTAAAGTTAAAAAAGTTTCAAATTCTAAAGGAAATTTGAGTATGCAAAGGAGTAATCTAGCAGATATTGTGACACATCAATTCTCCCCACGGTTCTTTACCATATTGTGAAGTGGGATATGGACATTCATTAGCCAAGAATTCTCCTACCTTAAGTTTAATATTGTTGTCATCAACTTCTAAGGACCAAGAGATATTTTGAACATCCAATGATCAACTGCATATTGATATACTGAAACTGGGCAAAAGCTTCAGCTAGAAGGCGAATGCAGAATGGAAGCAGTAAATTGGGGAGCTTCACGGCATCTGTATTGAAAGAGGCTAGAAATTGAAAGTTGTGCTCTATGGTTTGTACAATTGAATTGTTGTTATGACAGTACTAGCTATATTTTTTTTCTCTTTTCCTGGGCTTCGTCAAAGGGAAAGGAATACCTAGGACTAGATTCTTTAGACTTAGTCAAGTGCAACTTATCAAAAACAAAGCTCAGTCAAGCACGAACTCTGTATAATTTAAAGAATGTGCTTTGATCTTGTCTATTTCTTGAAATCTTTCGACTAATCCTGCAACGATTTAGGAAAAAGAATCTGAGAACTACGAATTATGGTGTTTGAAGCCATTTAAGCAATAACTGCTGCCTTTTAAGAATCCCAGTTGTGATTTCCACTCTGGATACTGTTGCCTTTTACAAACTCAACTTGCTAAAGAGAATTCCCTTTTCTTGCTTCTAGATAGTTTGAAACCTGTAAATTGTAAAAGACTGATGCCTAACTGCAGTACTTGTGATATCTCGACTTCTTGCTTGCCTCACTATTTCCATGATGTAAATGAAATATGATTCTTATATTTTGGTTTTGTCTTGATGATTTGTGGCTTCTAAAATTAAGTTCTTTTATTCTATGTTAATTCAGGAGATGGCCTTACTGACTCACTGCACGGTTTATCCAGTGCTGAGGTAGTATGATGTTCTGTTGTCATTCAGTGGGTCTGCTTCCTTTTTTTGAGTTGTACTGAAGTTGTATTGATATCAGTCTGCTGAAATATCTTTTAAAGTGTACTGTGTCTAGCATTTTTTTGTCTTGATAGGGAAGAACTTATTTTCGACATCTCACTTTCATAGGTTAAAAGTATTGTTGACTGGAGAGACTTCTACTTCAGAACATACACGTGAGTAATTCATCTTCAAACTTCTTAATCTTGAATTTGGCAATGTGAAATGCAAACAGTTCATCTATTTGAAAGGTTATCAGCAGTGTCTTCAATTTCTTATTCAAAACTCAGATTTATTACTATTTAATTTCCATGATATTTCTGCAAAACATCAGGGAATAGATTCTTCCTAATGGAGAGATTAGACTTTATTCTTCTCTGCTAATAAAATAACAAATTGTGGTTCATATCTCATGTTTTTTGGAAGCTAAAAGGCAATAACAAAGAATTTGGCTTAAGAAGCCATCCCTCTGTTTGTTTCCCCTATCATGACCAACATAGGTAGGAAGGTCAAGATTGAAGAATTGAATGAATCGCTAACTCTCTTCCTTTCTGGCAGATTTGTCGGTAAGCTTGTAGGTCGCTATTATGACAGTGAAGGCAATCCCACAAAGTACTTAAAAGGGGCTGAAGCAAAGGCCGCCAGAGGTGCTCAGCTGATGGAAAAACAGAAGAAGGAAGAGGCTAAACTACCTAGCTGTAACTCAAGGTGGAGTCAAGAAGAGGGTTCAGAGGTATAATTCTTTTATCTCTGTTCCAAACTCCATACCTCAAAGATATTCCTTTTAAATACTAGGTACTGCGGTAGGGGAAGAATGAGAGGAAGACAAGAGGTCATAGCTTTCCCTTCCCTGTTTCCTTTAGGTTGAGAACGCAGAAGATAATACAATATCCCTTGCATGAGGCAGAGGCAGATCTAGATTTTTTTTAATATGGGTGCACCACTAAAGAAAGGAGAAAAAAGAAAGTATTACCACTAAAGAAAGGGAAAAAAAGAAAGTATTAAGTGGGAATTGATTCCTGCTCCTTAGGGTAACAACTCAACATTCAACCAAGTGTACCATTTAGCCTCTTTGGAGCATGAGTGCCACCAGATAATATTAGATACAACAACAACAACAACAACCCAGTGTAATCCCACAAGTGGGGTCTGGGACCAGATAATATTAGATCAATACAAAAAAATATATATATAGAATACCTTGTTTGGCGGAAAGACCATGGGTTCACGTGCCCCATTTATTGGGATATAAATCTGCCCCTGCATGGAGCCCAATTGAAAGTGATTATTTTGGGTGAGGCCAATACAAAAGGTCTTTTATTTTCTAATGAGACCTTTATTTCTCTGTTTTCTCCCTACTTTTCTCCTAGGGTGACAACAATTTGATGTGATCCACTGGGAAGGAGAGGTTTTTGTATGCATGTCATCTTGGTTCGTCCCATTTGTTCCTAACCAAATAAGGGAAAGGAAAGCTTTCAACTTGTGTCCGTCTGCTTCCCTAGTTTCCAAACAAAGGGCAATGTGAAACAAAAAAGATTTAAGAAGAAAATAAACAGCTGGTTATTGCTGCGCGTAATCAGCAATGTCTGATAAATTGTGGAGGGACTAAAAGTAATGGGATCGATACTATTTTTCAGTTCAAACTTGAGATAGGAGGGACGTACCTTGATGTGCTTTGCCAAGAAACAAGTGATTGTTATTGTACATTAGTTCGTATTCTTCAAAAGTTAAGCATACGAAAAATGGATTTCCAACTAGCACATTCCTGCAAATGTCTCTTCTCCGCAATTGAATTTTCAAATAGTTTGTGTGTCATTCTCAATAAAGGGAACAAAATTAGATGGGAAGGCTCTTGTTCTTGAATCCTGTATGCTATGAAACTTCAATTTTATGTACTGTCGTAATATTGCAGATAATGTCATTGCATGCTTCTAAACGCTTGCTAAGTAGCAACATTATTTCCCTTTTCAGGTTTGGTGTGACGATGGATATCCAAGATTAGTTCAACGACCTGAGCAGATTGCATTGACCGGAAAAATGAGCAAACGTTGTGCTTGCTTTAAAGAGGATGATCTTGGCCAGCCAGGTTTGGAGGTCTACGAAGGATGTGATTATTTAGCCAAAACATGCCGGTTATAAAAACTGCAGTGGGGGGTTTTATAGCATATCTGATATCAATTCCACAGACATTTATAAAAATTTCCATGTCAGGAGATTTTGTAACATTACCAAAATTTCCTGGGACAGTAATTTCTAGCATCTCTCTGTCCCCATCTTCGAAAAGCATAAGTTTTTTTTTTTTTTTACAACTCTTGGAGCATTAAGTCCTTTATTCATTAGTTGGAAATTACATTGTTGTGCGTGTAAAGTAAATGGACCTTGGACCATTCTTTCTTTCTGGCGATATTTCTGAGAAATTTTACCTCCTATAGCAAACTATTACAACTTATTTATTATAAACCAAAATAATTTCAAAATATGATTACTTATAGCTACGTTTTATATTTTGTAGCAAAATACGTATTTATTATATACAATGCCGTTGAGGCGTGAAGTACATCAGTTATGTTCTTTCTCTCTCTTCCAGTTAGCACACCATCTTTCTCTCTCTCCCTTAGCAAGATTTTAGGAGCAAATCTCTCAGAATGAATCCACCCAGATTTTGCTCCTAAAAATTGTGGTTCATTACTAATTGGTAAAGCACATGGCCGGTCTTTCTAATGTTTCGGTACATAACATAAATGTGGAAAAGAGAAGAAAAATTAGCGATGTTGCTTCTGGGAGCAAGGAAAAACAGGTCGCTAAAGGAAGTAGGTAGAAAACACGGAAGGACAAGATAATGTAAAAAAAAATTCCATACATGTATTTTGTGTATTCTTATAACCTGTCTGCTTTTAATATACATGTAATTCTGTTTGTTTGTCCTCATACACTTAATTTAGTTCGTATAGGGTTTTGCTTGTTTTGTATTTAGTTGTATTTATATGTATTTGAATTCGAAAAACAACAATTTTAAATACACCAATAGTACTGTATCAATATTGTCATGATTCAAGCTTGTATTTTGGGATACAATGAAAATAATGTATTCATATATACATGTATTTACATGTATTCGAAGTCAAAAATCACCTATTTTAAACACAATCAAAGCATTGTACCAACCTAGTTATATTTATCTGTATTTCAAGTATGTTTTTACTTTTTTTTTTGTGGTGTTTGTATGCAGGAAATAAAATTCTTTGTTAAACACCTGCCTACTTCATCGCCGCATATCTGTTCTATACTAACACCAACATAATCTCCGACCTTAAAGTAAACCTTAGTCCACAACAATACCAACTCTTTGGTCAAACATGTTTTGGTATATTCTTCGGTATGAAGCATTCTGAGGTTCAACATCAATTGTTCAGGCGCTTCATAGTGCGAGAGCTAGAAGAAAGTTTTCTTGAAGCATTTCTCATACATGTAAATGGAACAACATTGTGCTTTTCACTCAGGGAGTTTGTGGTAGTCATTGGTCTAAATTTTGTTGGTGATGTTGAAGATTTTAAGTTCAACACAAAGAGGCCTAACAGGCTCGTGGAGACATACTTTGGCGGAGCAAAGACTGTGAAGAAGACTGATTTGGTAAAATGCTTTAATGACAACAATTGGGGCTTTGACAACGATGAAGATGTGGTTAAAATAGTTGTGTTGTATTTCATGCATACATTCATATTATCCAGTGAGAAGAATTGCACAATTATTCCAAGGAAACATTTTGACTTGGTCGAAGGTGGGAGATATTGTGATTACCCATGGGGTAAGGAGGCATTCACTGCCCTTCTCAAATTTATTAGCCGGAAGATGGATTCTCAGAAGAAGTATTACAGGATTACTGACATGTCTCTTGCTATGCAAGTATGGTTGTACGAGTGTTGTTCAAAGGTCGACCCTAAAATCGCACCTGAGTTGATAACCAGATTCCTAGAATACTAGATTGGAAGTCCACTGACAACCAACCACCGTTTGCTTATTTGATGAATGGCATGTTCAACGATGAGGAAAATCAGGTAATTTATTCTTATTAACTGACTGATATTGCATACAAAATATATGTTTATGTAATTAAATATATTGTTATAAATCAATACAAAATACATTTGTATACAACATACAATTATATACATGGCTGAACATACAAATATACAGTAACATACATAATACAGAAATACAACTTCACATTGGATACATTATTATAAATCAATACAAAATACATGTGAATAGAATATACTGTTATGTACATGACTGCACATATACAGATATACAATAACTACATAATACAGAAATAGAGATTTACATTGAATGTATTACTATTTTCAGATGAAATACAACAACATTCAACCAATCGTTACAGAGCTTGCAGTTATTCAGAA
This sequence comes from Nicotiana sylvestris, assembly GCF_000393655.2. NCBI lineage: Eukaryota > Viridiplantae > Streptophyta > Magnoliopsida > Solanales > Solanaceae > Nicotiana > Nicotiana sylvestris. The sequence goes on from NC_091063.1 coordinate 13,089,943, forward strand.
TAATCACAGCATGTATTCGTATATCAGATTTTAGTCAATGCAACTACATATAGCAAACTAATGAAAACTTACAGTTATACGGGTAGACAACACCTCATTCAATGTAAGAATCTCTTGATATTTTTTTCCAAGCGTTGTGTACGTATGAAGCATCTTTTTGATTGCTGCAATTCTAACGTCCAAACATCTTCCTAACTTCTTCTAGAAAGTCATAGATTGGCAATTCTCTTGCTGATAAAAATGTCAAATTGATTGACTCAGCAATATTTCTGTCATAGTCCATCCCCGGTTAGCAGGTGCATACAACCTAGCCCAATTTTTGTATCCAGCTAATTCTAAGTAATCTTTCACCCGAATATCCACCTTTTCCATTAGACTATCAAATTCATTCTGGGTGTATGCTTTTGTCATCGAAAAGTATACCTCACTCAACTTCTCATGACTCCTTTTGAATTTCTTGTATACGTTATTCGAGAGATGTCATATACAAGCAAACTGCGGTACGGTAGGATACATTCTGGATACATCTTTGATGATGCTCTCATTCCTATCTGAAATAATGCACATGTTTTCTCATTCGTCATAAGCTTCCTTGAATTGCTCAAAGAACCACATCCAAGCAACATCATTCTCTGAATCAACTACATCATACGTTAGTGGCAAGATATGTCCTGTAAATACAATTGCATACAAACACAAAATATCAGTATTGTTGTATTAAATAATTAGAGGAGCGGTTTGTATGTTTGTGTATCGTGTATGTATTTTTTTAATTAATTGACTTACCCGCACCATCCAACGTGCTAGCCGAAACGAATGTCCTTGTGTATGCTGATTTTAGGTGGCTGCTATCTACAACGATAATGAGTCTACAATAATCAAATCCCTTTATAAAAGCATACATCGATATATACAAATACATGAACTCATTTTTAGGAGATTTTTTCATTCTGATATATGAACCAGGATAAGTTGTATCCAATATATATAAGTACCCCGATAATTTATTATATGAATCAGCTGGTTCCCCATCAAGAAATTTACAGCCTTTTCTCTAGCGCGCCACGCTAACATATAACTAACATCAATACCAAAGTCCAATTTAACATCATCAATTATATCATTTGGTGTGTATTTTCTCTTTTTGATTAGTAAACTTAGACCTAATCATGCCCCCAATCAACCTACTGGTTGTTAGACGTTGCTCATACACCTTATCCTTCAATGGACATGTATGCTTATCACTAAACTCCCCACTTTGAACATTTATGATTTATTAATACTAGAAGCCTTAAATTTCCATTCACAATGCATAGAAACATATAACAAGGTATAGCTGCAAATACAAATTTAATACACATACAATCGGTTATGTATTCACAACAACATAGAATTAGTTATGTAATAATAGTAAAACCTAATGGCATATGAATACAGTATATGAAATAGGGCATTGTGAATACACGAATACAACCGGGGCATTATTCCTACAAGTGATTCAGCACATACTTTTCTAATCACTGACACACAACATTTACTTTTTGACGAAGTTATGAATACAAAACATACAATGAAATACAACATATATGTCGAATACAACATAATATATGATGTATTCATAATATACTGTTATGAATACAACATAAATCAGTTATAAAAACACAAACATACAATGAATACATCATATATTATAAAGTTCTAATATGTAATAACAATCAAACCTCATAGCATTGACCTATCAACCCAGAATTGAAAACTTGTAGGAATTGTATATTGCTCCATCACTGCCTTCAATATCGCCTTATCCATGTATACGTGTCCATCTATCACCACTTTTTAATTAGTATTTGAAATAATCAAATTCCTTTTCGGTTCGAAAACCTCAATTGGCTCACCTGAGTTTAACGACGTAAGTATGAGCGTATCAACTGTATGCACACCATCTGTAGAGTCAAGTTGCATTAGGTCACTTTGAATTACTCTTCCTCCTTCTACAATTTCTTTATCCATTGTAGTTAGTTATACATAATGGATACATCCCGAATTTCCTGTTCTCCCTTTTCAACTATACATACACCCTGAAACCCATGTTGTTGTGTATTTCCATAAGCGTACAATTTTAATTGACTTCGAACTCAAGTTTAAATTAAGTTGCTTCGAAATTGAAGCAATTAAATCACTGTACGACACATACTCCTTTATCACTATCCCCTCTATCGAATAATCGACCTAGCAATTTCATTGTTCTTTTTCTCATAATAACGAATTAATATTATTAAGCTTGCCATCTAGTAAATTCAATTACTAATTCTTCTGTGAATACTTGTACCAATTCCGGACGGAAATCAATCCTATCAAGGTCGGTCGAACCAAAACCTCGAACATACTAAAAAAAATCATTGTTTCTCTGAAGCTCTACAGACTGTGTTTTGTTGAAGCTAAATACATGCTCTGTTTTTTGTTAAACGTTCGAAAAATATGCTAATTATGGAATGATAATGAGGCGTGTTAGAATTGATTTTGTTGCGATCATTTAAGAGTGATACACGCTAATTGATTCCTCTTTTCGTTATTAAACAATTGGACTCCCTATTTGTTGAGCGAATTCTCCGACTGTATCTATGAATACAATAGCGCGAATACAGTCGGGTAACAATAAAATATTAGTTATAGGAAGTAAATACGTATATACTAGCTATAGAAAGTTAATAGCCACTAAACTGTAGCGGTTTCTGAAATATGAGATTGTATATGGATAGAAAAAATAAATATGTATATGTATTATATATGTATAATAAATGTATATTCTATATATATAGCTAGAAAAAGTAAACAATGAATATGACCAACTATTTGTGTAAAGATCCTTTTTTTAAAATGTTACATTTATATCCCATACAACAATCTCATATGTTTATGGCTAGTTTATATCCCATACAACAATCTCATATTTCAGAAACCACTATAGTTTAGTGGCTATTAGCTTCCTATAGCTACCATATACATATTTGCTTCATATCACTAATATTTCATTACTACCCGACTGTATTCGCACTATTGTATTCATGAATACAGTCGGGAAATTTACCTAATAAATAGAGAGTCCAGTTGTCTAATAACGGAAAGAGGAATCAATTAGCGTGTATTACTTCTAAACGATCGCAACAAAATTAATTCTAACACGTCTCATTATCATTCCATAATTAGCATATTTTTTCAGACATTTAATAAAAAACAGAGCATTGTATTCAGCTTCAACAAAACACAATCTACAAAGCTTCAGAGAGACAAAGATTTTTTTAGTGTGTTCGAGGTTTTGGTTCGACCGACCTTAATAGGATTGATTTCCCTCCGGCACTGATACAAGTATTCACAGAAGTATTAGTAGTTGAATTTACTAGATGGCAAGCTTAATAATGTCACTTCGTCATTCTGGGAAGTGGAACAACAAAAATTGTTATGTCGATTATTCAATAGAGGGGGGATAGTGATAAAGGAGTATGCTTCACACAGTGATTTAGTTGATTCAATTTCAAAGCAACTTGATATAGACTTGAGTTCGAAATCTATTAAAATTGAATACAAAGTGGAAGGAAATTATATGCCTATGGAAATACACAACAATATGAGTTTCAAAGTGTATGTAGAGTTGAAAAAGGAGAACATGAAATTCGGGATGTATCCATTGTGTATAACTACAATGTATAAAGAAATCGTTGAAGGAGGAAGTGTAATTCAAAGTGATCTAATGCAACTTGACTTTACAGATGGTGTGCATACAATTGATACACTTGCACTTACGCCGTTAAACTCAGGTGGGCCAATTGAGGTTTTCAAACCCAAAAGGGATTTGATTATTTCAAATACTAATCAAAAAGAGGTGATGGCTGGACATGTATACAAGGATAATGCAACATTGAAGGCAATATTGGAGCAATATGCAATTGCTACAAAGTTTCAATTCCGGATTGATAGGTCAAATCCTATCAGGTTTGACTGTTATTACATATTAGAACTTCATAATATATGTTGTATTTCATTGTATGTTTGTGTATTCATAATTGATTTATGCTGTATTCATAATAGTATATTATGCATACAACATATATTATGTTGTATTTGTAATATGTTGTATTTCATTATATGTTTTTGTATTTATAACTTTGTTCAAAAAGTAAATGTTGTGTGTCAGTGGTTGGAAAAGTATGTAATGATTCAGCTGTAGGAGTAATACCCTAGCTATATTCATAATGCCCTGTTTTTTATATTGTATTCATCATTTTCCTGCTGTGAAATCTATGTAAGCACGTGATTTTTGCCCTATATGAGAATTACTCCCAAAAAATTCAAAAATAAAATAATTTTTTCTTGGTGTGCCATTTTTGTGATATTTTGAATAATTATTTGTATTTGTTTGTGCATGTTTATTTGCTAAATTAATAAAAAATAACAAAAATATATCGCCTTTCGCATGTAGGATTTAATTCTACAATTGTTAGTAATTAAATTTGTTTTACAAAAAATAAAAATTACAAAAATAGGCATCGTTTGCATTTTTAGCATTTAATGTCCAAATATACAATTTATGCTTAATTATTACTTAATTGTGCGTTAATTGTTATTGGGAGTTAATTTGCGCTTTTATAACTTAATTTAGTTCTTAATAATAGTTTAAGTATTTTTATAATTTAGTTTTAGAAAAATAAAAGAAGAAAAAAGAAAACAAAAATATAAAGTCGGAATTGGGCCTCTTCTTCGATTTCAAGCCACAGGCCCAAAAAATGGCCCAATCTTCCCTACGACCCAGTCCATTTCGAACTGGGTCGACCCTGTCCATTTCGAACTGGGTCGACCCTGTCCATTAACCCAAATACCCAACACCCTTCTTCATTTTTCAAAACACAAAACAAAAACAAAACAAAAAAGAAAAGAAGAAGAAGAAAACCCTAAGAAATCCATCCGCCCCCTCCTATCTTCTTCTTCTTCCTCAAGCTTCCCCAAGCTCCTCCCATGGCAGACCCTCCCCCTCACACCCCTGCCCCCCTCACGTCAACACACACACAACACAACCACTCTCACCCCCACGACATCCCCTCGCTGCCATGGCTGCGTTTTTCAAGTTCGTCGAGCAACTTCTACGCCACCATTGTTGCCCGTAGTTGCTTCTCCTCCTGCTGTTGCGTTTTCTTCTTCTCCAACACTGCTGCTGCTGCGTTTTTCATCCTTCATGTTGCTGTTGTGTCGTCCAAACAAACCACCACAACTGCTGCCCGCCGCGTCCAGCCATGGACGAGCTTCATCGAGCTCGAACTCGAGCTCCCATGGCTGCCGTTGGATCTTCTCCGACACTGCTGCTGCTACTGTTCCGTGCTGCTGCTCCAGCAGTGTTGCTGCTGCTGCCTTCTGCTTGTGGCGGGCTGCCATTGTTCGTTTTAAACGATGCCAAACGACCACCTTCTTTGGTCGTCCGTTCGTAGTCGTCTTCGACGTCAAGTTATCTTGGTGCGAGATTCGTTCTCGGATAGATTTGTTTACAATCAAAGTTCGTTGTTGATTCATCTCCGGTTAGTTTTTTTTTGAGTTTTATTTTTGTCCATATTTTTGTTTGATATTTTCCGGATCCAAAATCGTTAAAGAATTCAATTCTTGTTTTGTTCGTTGTTCATCGTTGAAATAATTTTCTAGTGTGTTCATGTTGTTTGTTAAATTAATTTTCAGATTTCAAAATAGAAGTTTAATTAGTTGTTTTCATGTTTATTTCATGTTTGTATTATTGTTTAAGTAAGTATTTGTTAGTTTGATGTTTGTTAGATTCAAATTGAAATTTAATTAACTATTTCTTCAATTTGTTTCATGTGTTTATGTATTGTTAGAAATTGTTAATATTGTTAAGTTCAAGTTTAATTTCATAATTGTTTCTTCGTCGGTCTTGTTATTTGTTTAAAGAATTTAGTTGTGTTAGAGAAATATGTTGGTTTAATCGTTTAAATCCATCATGTTTGTTGTTTAAAATAGATTTAATTCATGTTCATACTTTGTTTGATTGTTCTTGAATCCGAAATTTGTATAGCTTGATTTCTTGTTTACCATTTGTGATTATTTCTTGAATTTGTCTCATAAAGTTTAATATAGGAATTGTTGGTTGTAATGTTGTTAGAGTTGATTTTAAGTTCAATATTATTGAATTTAGGAATCTAAATATACTTGTTTGATTGTTGTTGTTGTTTAAATCCGAAAAATAGGTTTGTTGTTGCCAAAAATATTGTTCAATCAAATTTTAGTTGTTCTTGGTTGTTCAATTTGTGTTCATGTGATTTGTTGTTGAAATGTTGTTAAAATCATGTTCATGTGATATTGTTGTTATGATGTTCATCTGTGTTCATATTGTTGTTTGAACATTGTTAGAAATTGATCATATTGTCTATATTTTGGTTAAGTTTGATTAATTGATGTGTTATAGCTGATGGGTAGTTTGGTAAATTTGTAATACGTTCAGGGGTAGTTTGGTAATTTCAGTAAGGTCGAAAGGGGTAGTTTAGGAATTGTACATTTTGTAATTGTTTATTTGAAGCATGGGGGACAAAATGAAATGGGGTGGGTTGTGATATGATTATTTAATATAAAGGGGGGACAAGATTTAATTTAAAGGGGAATCTTGCATTATTTTAAATAAAGCATGGGGGACAAAATGAAATGGGGTGGTGTGATATGTTATTTAATGTAATGGGAATGAGTGGGAAGATAATGGGTTTTGGTAGAGAAAATGGGTTGATTTTAATTGATTAAAAGATTTATGGGATGGGTTATATATGTGAAGTCTTGAAATCAAATGAGAGAGATAGAAAAAAAATACACAGATACGAGAGAGAGAAACAAATCTGAAAATAAGAGAGAGAAAAGGGCTGAACATTTAAGAGATAGAAAATTCCGAAAAATATTTAAGCTTTCAAATAAAAAAAAACTAAAAAAAATATTCTGCTTTCTTTTGTTGTTTGAAATCAGAATTAATTGTTGTTTCATCAAAGCTGGAAGCTTTTTTGTTTTTTTTTTGAGATTACTACTCCACCGGTCCGTTACTGGGTTGTTACTGTTGCTGGGCTATTGTTGCTGTGTTGTACTGATTTTACTGTTGCTGCTGATTCTCATATTCATTTTCTTTTGCTTCCAATATCAGGTACACAACTGAAAAGCTGGTTATTGTAATCCGAAATATGAAGCGTGAATACATATGAAGAATGAAAATTTGAAGTTTTAATTTCGTTTTTTTTCTTTGTTCCTTTTGTTGATTGTATTTAAGCTATTTCATGAATTACTAAATAATAACTGGAATAAGAAAATAATATCATAAGTTAGTCTGTAATAAATCGGTTCGGCAAAATAGGTTAATTCACTAGTTATGAAGGCTTCAAGATTATAGGTTGATCATGAACAAGTAGCTAAATTTAGCTAAGACACGAATTTAAATTAAACATCGTAAATTAGGCATTAAGGCATGACTTGAGCTTAAGCAAGATTAGAAGAACGTTTAAGTCTAATAAACTTTCTAATAAGCTTTAGTAATTATGGTTAAATTTAGTTTCAAATGATTGTGAATAATTAATCTCAATAATATTTTTTTAAAAAAATAACAATGCTAAGTTTTAATCTAGCTATATTTGTTTATTTTGAATATTAGTTGTTGAATTTTTATTTAATTTATAATTTTCGAAATTAAGAATAAAATCCCTTTTTCATCAATATTTGTATGAATCAAGCAATTAGCGTGTCATGTTTTCTTAAATAATAATAATAAAAAAAACGTAATTAATTAGGATTTTCTTTATTCATTTTAGAGACTAATTTTAAATAGCAAAATGTAGTCGCTTTAAGATTTATCCATTTAGGAAAATAAATGAGATGAGCCTCGCTTAATAAAATGTATAGATTGCGGGGCCCTCAATAAATGTACATTTAATTGCTTAGAATTAAGGAGGAGTCGTTTTAGCAAATTTCGGGTGATGTCCAACTTTCCCTTTTAAAAAAAAATAGCAAAAATATATATGTCAAATTTCTAAGAAGTCGGGTGACGCTGTTTTATCAAGACATAGCCGAATGTTCCCGAAGGGGACGCCGGAAGGCTAACTTTGCATAAACAACCACTTTTGGGTCATGTTTAAGATTTGGTCCAGTTGACCCACACAGCCTTAAAAATCTTCGTCCCCGAGACGTTGAAAGGCCGTGTTTGCAATATTGAGTTTTCTAATTTGAAAAACGATAAAAAGAGTCATAAATAAGTCAGGTGATGTTGTTATGTCATAAATAGCCGAATGTTCCCGAAAGGAACGCCGGAAGGCTGACTTTGCATAAACAGCCACTTTTGGGTCATGTTTAGGATTTTTGGTCTAGTTGACCCACACAGCCCTATAAATCTTCGTCCCCGAGGCGCTGAAGGGCCGTGTTTGCAACACCAGGTTTTTATTATAATTTTAAAAGAAAAAAAACAAAGAGTCGGCGGTCAGGTGAATACCGTTTGAATTTTGTCATAATAAGCCGAGCCAGCTTCAGCCTCGTCTTAAACCGTTCTTGCCGAAATAGCCTTAGAGTATCTTTCAGTTGTCGAAAGGTTATTTTCGTAAAAGAATGGACAAGTTGGTGAAGTGTCATAAAATAATCCTCCCCAGCCTCAAAATTCATGTGAGAATTGGAAGGGGCCACATTTGCAAAAATAGTCATTTGGTTGCATTTGATAAACGGGGAAAGGAAGCTGGCCGTTTGTTTTTGAGTTTGTAAATCTTTTGATTAGAATATGCGGGTTGTTTGATTTTCAAGTTTGTATGTCATCTTTAAACCTTTGAAACCCAGTTTGTTTTAATATGAAAATAAAAAAAAATGTTGAGTATTGTTTATCTTTATTGGTCCGAACTACGCAAGGTCTGATTCATGCGGGGTCATGATACGTAGGCAATCTCCATAAGATTCGACCACCACTGAAAAAGAAAAAAAGGGAAGAAAGAAAAATAAAGGAAAGCGCAAGTGCATCGCATCTCTGATAGAATGGTTTAACTGCTTAGGTGCAATGCATCTCTAATATATGATTATCTGTCAAATGCCCTGACACTAACGTGATGGCTTCCCTTTGCTGTGTTCATATATAGAAAAGTGGTTGGTTGTGGTAACTCCTCCCTGCAAAGCAAATGACACAGAACCTCAGAACAGGGTGGGTCGGTACTGATGACCGACAACAATTGGTCGAACAGAACAACGGGTTGGTAGAAGAAGTGAAAATGCTGAGACAACATGTGGCAGACATGTATCAGGCATGGATAACTGGGAAAGCACCACCCCCACCACCGCCAAGCTTTTCAAACTCTGGCATTACCCATCCCCCATACTCTCCATCCCAGCCCACTTATGACAGCTTTCCTAGCTACCCGAGTAGCTCCATCACTCGTCCACGCTACTCCCCTCCCCAATGCTACTTCTCTCCACGAGATTCCCAAAGACGGGCTTCACTTTCCAAATACCCAGCTCCACAGAAGGCCTATCCACCCTCACAAGCCTACCGGAAGCCCCCTGGATCAGGTTTCCGGCCCAATCAAGCATTTAGGAACGAAAGGTTGCTGAAACGAGGAAAGGCTCTCACCCCTATCGGAGTATCTTATGCAAGTCTGTTTGAAAGGCTAAAGCATGCTGGCTCTATTGAGCCACTCCCCGCATGTACTCCAAATCCACTTGCAAGGAGCTTTGATCCGGCAGCGCGATGCGCCTACCACTCCAATGTCATAGGGCACAACATTGAGAGCTGTCATAGTTGGAGAAGGGAAGTAGAGAAAATGATCCAAGAAGGGCGGGTTGTGATTAATAACAGTGACATGGTGCACTCGAGCCCCCTCGAGAACTTGCCAACGGATGTTGATGATATTGAAGCTGGTAATGGTCTTGGCAGTATCGATGCAAAGCTCAATGGCTAAGATGCCAGTCTTGATAAAGTGGAAGGACGCTCTGTTCCTTGGTTAACAAGAGAGAAGCTTGTGGTGACTTATTTTGTTGACATTTATGTTGTTCGGATTATTAGGGTTGTAATTCAGATATTGTTTTATGTCAATATCTTTCCGCTTATCTTTCCGTTTTATCATAGCAGTTTGTTTAAGTTTTGTCCAGGTTGTTTAGGATTTTATTCCGGTTTGTTTTTGTTTTTTTTAACCATTTCACCGGTAGTCCAATGCAAAATTCGGTCTTTTATTATTTCCAGTCATCTTTTTGTTTAGTCCTTTTGTCATTTTGTTCAGCGCCGATTCTAGTGACATGACATGCGCACACAGTTTGGGCCTAACCTTAAAAGTTAATCGTAAAACCCTGAAAAGGCGATCAGACCATTTAAAGGAAATAAGAATGGTTTGGGATTATTTGAAGCCCGAGTCATGTGGAACTGGGGCAAGTTAAACACAAAGAAAACCGTTAAAATCAAGATTCTCTAAATTGGCATGAGGGTCATTCATGATAATGAGAGTGTCGCCCAACGATGTTTTAGAAATAACAAAGGGAAAAGCAAATGTTTAACATAATTGTCAAGCCCAGCACCGTCAGAAGAGACTATAAATCTATTGTTTGTTGTGTTGTTTGCATTTGACATGTTTTGAAAACTGGAAGGACGAAGGCATTTTGTTCTGCTACCTAAACATTTTATCCTTCGTTACCTCTTTTGAGCCTTACTTATTTTTCTTTCATACCCCTCGTTCGGAATCAGTAAAAACGACTAGAAAACGCGAGCATGGCATGAAAACATGAAGAAGAAAAAAAGAAGAAAAAGAAAGAAAAAAAAAAGAAGAAAAGAAAACAACAAAACGAAAAAGAAAAGAAAAGAAAAATGATAAAAAAAAAAAAAGTCAAATGAAAAAATAGGAATTGGGAACTACGTTTGACCTGATTCCTCAAAGAGGATACGTAGGCGCTTCACGGCTCGATCATAGTTTTGAAAAATGAAAAAATCATAAATTAAAATGTCCCCAAGCAAGAAACTGGGGCAAAGGTTGCGTTTGTTGTAAATAAATCTAATTCCGAAGGTTGTAACTAATAACCCAAAATTAATGCATTTTTTAGCCTTTAATACCCTTTTTTTTCTAGCCCTATCCAAAAACCCACATTACGGTCCAAAGAAAGACATTCTGATCAGTCTTTAAAAGATGCCAAGTCAGACAAATGAAGAGTCTTACCGGCGAACATAACATTATGTTCCACAGCAGAAAGGACTCTAATCTCCAACAGAGAGAGTCATACTGGCAACACTCCAAATCCCCAACTGGAAAGTGATACAAATGAGAGAGTCTTATCGGTGAAAATCTTCACGGACACCATAAGGCGATGAAAGCTGAGAGAAAAACCAAAATGAGAGAGACTTGATAGTGAAAACCCTTCGGGCACTACAAGTCGAATAAGATTAAGAATCAGATGGGGAATTGCCAATTGAAGGTCTTGAAAGATGATTGATGGCAGAGGATAGGCCACATGTGCATGTCATGACCATTAGAGTCGGTGTCTGCGTTTGATAGGTTTTTATTTATAGTTTCTTTTGTTAAAGAGTCATCCTTTTCCTTTGTCTTTATTCTGTTCCTTTTCATCTTTTCCTTTCATAGAAAAACTCCCCAATAGAGTCTGTCTGGTCAAAACAAGTGTGAATTGACTTCAAAATATGCCATCAGCTTTCCAATTATGCAAGATAAGATCTGACTAGTACATTCAAGTGGTATAGTCAGCGAGGAACAAACGCGAGACCAGTGTCAAAAAAGATATCCCCAGCAAAAGGGAATTGACAAAAGGATTGACAAGTGTCAAGAGGGATACCCTTGCCGAAATCAAAGGTTATAAACCTTAAGGCCAAGGCCCGTTGAACAAATCAAGAAGAACAATGAGCATGATTTGGGGAAATTCATACTAGACTAAAAGGTCGGGGAAATGCCAGTTTCCGAGCTATGCCACAAAAGAAGAGGGATATCCCCAGCAGTAAGGGATTATCCCCAGCAAATAATATCATCCCCAACAAGTTGTGGAGCGCAGAGCAAGGAAGGAGAAAAGGAAAAGTCATCCCAGTAGGAGTATCACAACCAACCACCATGTTTTAAACTAACAAATTTTGTTTGATTTGAAACAGGTAAAGGAAATGGTATTGATGACAGAAATGCATGCCATAAGGGAGACTGTCAAACTGGGGCAGAAAATTTTCCTTTCATTTGGAAAATTTTCTGGAAGTCAGGTACCCATTCGAGGAAGAATAAAGATAGAACCAGTCTCAAGGGAAGTGGTGTTTGAACCAGTGTTGCCCCAACATAATAAGTTTCAATGGAGGAAGTATTCCCCAGCAGACAGAATAAAAGGATGACACTTGTGCTCAGAAAAGCAAAAAGCCATTATCATCCCCAGTAGCTTCCAGAAGAATAAAGCATCGATTTGAAGGGATAAAATTCCCCAGCAGCGTTATCCTCAACAACGTTATCCCGAGAAGATAACACTTTTATCCCCAGCAGTTTTGAAAAAAAAAACAAAAAAAAAACAACAAAAAGAAAAAAAAATTGAATTTGAAGGAGGGGAAGAAAGGAGACTTCCCCAGTAGTATTATCCCCAGCAATCAGGAGCCCACCTGGAGAATAAGGGAATACAATGGAAGTATCAACAGTCAGGAGCCCAACTGGAGAATAAGGGAATACAATTCAAATTTTAAGTAATCAGGAGCCCCCTGAAGAACAGAATGGCGATTTGTTGGTTGAAGTTGGGAGCCCGCCCATATAACAGAGGAATACATTCAGTCTTGTCATTTTTATTTTATTTTTAAAAAAAAAATGAAAAAAAGAAAAAGGGGGAAGTAGTTTGCAGAGGAATGAAACATCATACTCAAAAGGAAGTAATTTTGGAAGGAGTAAGATAACATATTTACTCAGCAGAGTTATCCACAGCAGTGTTATCCCTAGTGGATCATCGAGATGTAGAAGCATCCTCGACCAAGTTTCAAGAGGGTCGGACAACACAGAGTGGGTAAGGAAGAAGTCATCCCCAGCAAAATAATCCCCAGCAGTTTCGAGGAAAGACAACACAGGTAAGTAAATAATTCAGGAAGATGGAAATGGTTCACGCATAGGAGACGCACTTCCTAAGTGAAAATTTCATTAATAGGAGACGCATTTCCTCCTAAGTTTAGTTTTACCCATAGGAGAGGCATTTCCTCCTAAGATTAGTTTCACCCATAGGAGATGCATTTCCTCGTACGTTTACTTTTACCCATAGGAGACGCATTTTCTCCTTAGTTTAGTTTTACCCATAGGAGAGGCATTTCCTCCTAAGTTTAGTTTCACCCATAGGAGAGGCATTTCCTCCTAAGTTTAGTTTTACCTATAGGAGACGCATTTCCTCCTAAGTTTACTTTGACTCATAGGAGAGGCATTTCCTCCTAAGTTTAGTTTTACCCATAGGAGACGCATTTCCTCTTAAGTTTACTTTGACGCCTGAAGAGAGGAAAGACGTTTTTAAAAGTTGTTGAAATCTTGCCAACCTAAAGAAAGGAATGGCGATGTATTGGTTGAAGTCAGGAGCCCTCCTGAAGAGAGGAATGGCGATTATTTCCAAAGTTGTTGTTGAAGTCAGGAGCCTGCCTGAAGAGAGGAAAGGCGTTTTTAAAAGTTGTTGAAATCTTGCCAACCTAAAGAAAGGAATGGCGATGTATTGTTTGAAGTCAGGAGCCCGCCTGAAGAGAGGAATGGCGATTATTTTCAAAGTTGTTGTCAGGAGCCCGCCTGAAGAGAGGAAAGGCGTTTTAAAAAGTTGTTGAAATCTTGCCAACCTAAAGAAAGGAATGGCGATGTATTGGTTGAAGTCAGGAGCCCGCCTGAAGAGAGGAATGGCGATTATTTCCAAAGTTGTTGTTGAAGTCAGGAGCCCGCCTGAAGAGAGGAAAGGCGTTTTTAAAAGTTGTTGAAATCTTGCCAACCTAAAGAAAGGAATGACGATGTATTGGTCGAAGTTGGGAGCCCGCCCATAGAACAGAGGCATACATTTCAGTCTTTACATTTCAATCGTTGAAGTTGGGAGCCCGCCCATATAACAGAGGCATACATTTCAGTCGTTACATTTCAATCATTGAAGTTGGGAGCCCGCCCATATAATAGAGGCATACATTTCAGTCTTTACATTTCAATCATTGAAGTTGGGAGCCCGCCCATATAACAGAGGCATACATTTCAGTCGTTACATTTCAATCATTGAAGTTGGGAGCCCGCCCATATAACAGAGGCATACATTTCAGTCGTTACATTTCAGTTGTTGAAGTTGGGAGCCCGCCCATATAACAGAGGCATACATTTCAGTAATTCATTTCAAGTGTTGAAGTTGGGAGTCCGCCCATAGAACAGAGGCATACATTTCAGTCTTTACATTTCAGTTGTTGAAGTTGGGAGCCCGCCCATAGAACAGAGGCATACATTCAGTCTTTACATTTCAAGCATTGAAGTTGGGAGCCCGCCCAGATAACAGAGGCATACATTTCAAGTCTTTAATTTTCAAGTATTGAAGTTGGGAGCCCGCCCAGATAACAGAGGCATACATTTCAAGATCAAGTCAGAGGACAATAAAACAGAGGGTTACAATAGGAATCCCCAGCAGGAAACAATAAAATTCCCCGGCACCGGGAAACAGAAGGTTGCAACAAGAGGTCACAGTACAAACTCAAGTACATGTGTCAAAAGAAGAAAAGCACCGGAAGAAATGCAAGCAGACAAGGAAGCAAGGCAACAAAAACAAATTGTACTCTAGCCTAGCTTCTTGTTTTCTTTTAAGCATGGTGTAACAAGGAGATCGGTAAGCAGTGGTAATAGCATGCAACAACAGTAACAATGCAGTCCCACGGTAGTCCCAGCTACCAAAATTTCCCGAACTACATTGACCTGATTCCTGTTTAGCCCAGGATATGTAGGAAACCTTTGAAGCAAAGGTTCGGTCAAATCTTTTTCAAAAAAATGCTTCAACGGAGTACTCGGATGGGCAAAAATCGCTCGCTTTATCTTTGCACGAAAACCCTTCGTGTCTCCGGGCAAAGAGGGGCAGCTGTAAGCACGTGATTTTTGCCCTATATGAGAATTACTCCCAAAAAATTCAAAAATAAAATGATTTTTCTTTGGTGTACAATTTTGTGATATTTTGAAGAATTATTTGTATTTGTCTTGTGCATGTTTATTTGCTAAATTAATAAAAAATACAAAAATATATCGCCTTTCGCATGTAGGATTTAATTCTACAATTGTTAGTAATTAAATTTGTTTTACAAAAAATAAAAATTACAAAAATAGGCATCGTTTGCATTTTTAGCATTTAATGTCCAAATATACAATTTTATGCTTAATTATTACTTAATTGTGCGTTAATTGTTATTGGGAGTTAATTTGCGCTTTTATAACTTAATTTAGTTCTTAATAATAGTTTAAGTATTTTTATAATTTAGTTTTAGAAAAATAAAAGAAGAAAAAAGAAAACAAAAATATAAAGTCGGAATTGGGCCTCTTCTTCGATTTCAAGCCACAGGCCCAAAAAATGGCCCAATCTTCCCTACGACCCAGTCCATTTCGAACTGGGTCGACCCTGTCCATTTCGAACTGGGTCGACCCTGTCCATTAACCCAAATACCCAACACCCTTCTTTATTTTTCAAAACACAAAACAAAAACAAAACCAAAAAGAAAAGAAGAAGAAGAAAACCCTAAGAAATCCATCCGCCCCCTCCTATCTTCTTCTTCTTCCTCAAGCTTCCCCAAGCTCCTCCCATGGCAGACCTTCCCCCCTCACACCCCTGCCCCCCTCACGTCAACACACACACAACACAACCACTCTCACCCCCACGACATCCCCTCACTGCCATGGCTGCGTTTTTCAAGTTCGTCGAGCAACTTCTACGCCACCGTTGTTGCCCGTAGTTGCTTCTCCTCCTGCTGTTGCATTTTCTTCTTCTCCAACACTGCTGCTGCTGCATTTTTCATCCTTCATGTTGTTGTTGTGTCATCCAAACAAACCACCACAACTGCTGCCCGCCGCGTCCAGCCATGGACGAGCTTCATCGAGCTCGAACTCGAGCTCCCATGGCTGCCGTTGGATCTTCTCCGACACTGCTGCTGCTACTGTTCCGTGCTGCTGCTCCAGCAGTGTTGCTGCTGCTGCCTTCTGCTTGTGGCGGGCTGCCATTGTTCGTTTTAAACGATGCCAAACGACCACCTTCTTTGGTCGTCCGTTCGTAGTCGTCTTCGACGTCAAGTTATCTTGGTGCGAGATTCGTTCTCGGATAGATTTGTTTACAATCAAAGTTCGTTGTTGATTCATCTCCGGTTAGTTTTTTTTGAGTTTTATTTTTGTCCATATTTTTGTTTGATATTTTCCGGATCCAAAATCGTTAAAGAATTCAATTCTTGTTTTGTTCGTTGTTCATCGTTGAAATAATTTTCTAGTGTGTTCATGTTGTTTGTTAAATTAATTTTCAGATTTCAAAATAGAAGTTTAATTAGTTGTTTTCATGTTTATTTCATGTTTGTATTATTGTTTAAGTAAGTATTTGTTAGTTTGATGTTTGTTAGATTCAAATTGAAATTTAATTAACTATTTCTTCAATTTGTTTCATGTGTTTATGTATTGTTAGAAATTGTTAATATTGTTAAGTTCAAGTTTAATTTCATAATTGTTTCTTCGTCGGTCTTGTTATTTGTTTAAAGAATTTAGTTGTGTTAGAGAAATATGTTGGTTTAATCGTTTAAATCCATCATGTTTGTTGTTTAAAATAGATTTAATTCATGTTCATACTTTGTTTGATTGTTCTTGAATCCGAAATTTGTATAGCTTGATTTCTTGTTTACCATTTGTGATTATTTCTTGAATTTGTCTCATAAAGTTTAATATAGGAATTGTTGGTTGTAATGTTGTTAGAGTTGATTTTAAGTTCAATATTATTGAATTTAGGAATCTAAATATACTTGTTTGATTGTTGTTGTTGTTTAAATCCGAAAAATAGGTTTGTTGTTGCCAAAAATATTGTTCAATCAAATTTTAGTTGTTCTTGGTTGTTCAATTTGTGTTCATGTGATTTGTTGTTGAAATGTTGTTAAAATCATGTTCATGTGATATTGTTGTTATGATGTTCATCCGTGTTCATATTGTTGTTTGAACATTGTTAGAAATTGATCATATTGTCTATATTTTGGTTAAGTTTGATTAATTGATGTGTTATAGCTGATGGGTAGTTTGGTAAATTTGTAATACGTTCAGGGGTAGTTTGGTAATTTCAGTAAGGTCGGAAGGGGTAGTTTAGGAATTGTACATTTTGTAATTGTTTATTTGAAGCATGGGGGACAAAATGAAATGAGGTGGGTTGTGATATGATTATTTAATATAAAGGGGGGACAAGATTTAATTTAAAGGGGAATCTTGCATTATTTTAAATAAAACATGGGGGACAAAATGAAATGGGGTGGTGTGATATGTTTATTTAATATAATGGGGATGAGTGGGAAGATAATGGGTTTTGGTAGAGAAAATGGGTTGATTTTAATTGATTAAAAGATTTATGGGATGGGTTATATATGTGAAGTCTTGAAATCAAATGAGAGAGATAGAAAAAAAATACACAGATACGAGAGAGAGAAACAAATCTGAAAATAAGAGAGAGAAAAGGGCTGAATATTTAAGAGATAGAAAATTCCGAAAAATATTTAAGCTTTCAAATAAAAAAAAACTAAAAAAAATATCCTGCTTTCTTTTGTTGTTTGAAATCAGAATTAATTGTTGTTTCATCAAAGCTGGAAGCTTTTTTGTTTTTTTTGAGATTACTACTCCACCGGTCCGTTACTGGGTTGTTACTGTTGCTGGGCTATTGTTGCTGTGTTGTACTGATTTTACTGCTGCTGCTGATTCTCATATTCATTTTCTTTTGCTTCCAATATCAGGTACACAACTGAAAAGCTGGTTATTGTAATCCGAAATATGAAGCGTGAATACATATGAAGAATGAAAATTTGAAGTTTTAATTTCGTTTTTTTTTCTTTGTTCCTTTTGTTGATTGTATTTAAGCTATTTCATGAATTACTAAATAATAACTGGAATAAGAAAATAATATCATAAGTTAGTCTGTAATAAATCGGTTCGGCAAAATAGGTTAATTCACTAGTTATGAAGGCTTCAAGATTATAGGTTGATCATGAACAAGTAGCTAAATTTAGCTAAGACACGAATTTAAATTAAACATCGTAAATTAGGCATTAAGGCATGACTTGAGCTTAAGCAAGATTAGAAGAACGTTTAAGTCTAATAAACTTTCTAATAAGCTTTAGTAATTATGGTTAAATTTAGTTTCAAATGATTGTGAATAATTAATCTCAATAATATTTTTTTAAAAAAATAACAATGCTAAGTTTTAATCTAGCTATATTTGTTTATTTTGAATATTAGTTGTTGAAATTTTATTTAATTTATAATTTTCGAAATTAAGAATAAAATTCCTTTTTCATCAATATTTGTATGAATCAAGCAATTAGCGTGTCATGTTTTCTTAAATAATAATAATAAAAAAAACGTAATTAATTAGGATTTTCTTTATTCATTTTAGAGACTAATTTTAAATAGCAAAATGTAGTCGCTTTAAGATTTATCCATTTAGGAAAATAAATGAGATGAGCCTCGCTTAATAAAATGTATAGATTGCGGGGCCCTCAATAAATGTACATTTAATTGCTTAGAATTAAGGAGGAGTCGTTTTAGCAAATTTCACGGCCCTACCCCAAAGTAATAAATCGCTAATTGCTTTAGGCGCGATATAATAATAATACATTCTTAAACACGGGTATGCATTTATGCGACCCAAATCCAAATCCCAAAACATTGAATAAAAATATGTTCCGGATCGTGGATGCATTTTATGTGACCCAATCCAAAGACATGTTTTTAAACGATGTTCACATTCTTTAAAAAATATAATAATGAAAGCGGTAAAAAGATAAAACTTGCACATGAGTCCATATTTGTATAAAATCAGATAATCAAGCCAAATATAACAGTTGAGCGACCGTGCTAGAACCACGGAACTCGGGAATGCCTAACACCTTCTCCCGGGTTAACAGAATTCCTTATCCGGATTTCTGGTTCGCGGACTGTAATACAGAGTCATGCTTTTCCTCGATTCGGGATTAAAATAGGTGACTTGGGACACCCTAAATCTCCCAAGTGGCGACTCTGAAATAAAGAAATAAATCCCGTTTCGACTGTCCTTTAATTGGAAAAAACTCCTGTACCCCCGCGAGGGCGGAAAAAGGTGGTGTGACAATCTATATATTGTATTCATATGCCATTAGGTTTTACTATTATTACATAACTAATTCTATGTTGTTGTGTACACAAAATCGATTGTATGTGTATTAAAATTGTATTTGCAGCTATACCTTGTTATGTATTTTTGAACATTGTGAATGGAAATTTAAGGCTTCTAGTATTAACAAATCACAAATGGATAAGGTGTATGAGCAACGTCAAACAACTAGTAGGTTGATTGGGGGCATGATTAGCTCCAAGTTTACTAGTCATAAGAGAAAATACACGCCAAAAGATATAATTGATGATGTCAAATTATACTTTGGTGTCGATGTTAGTTACATGTTGGCATGGCGCGCTAGAGAAAATGTACTGAATTTCTTGAGAGGGAACGAACTGATTCATACAATAAATTACCGGGGTACTTATATACATTGGATACAACTTATCCCGGTTCACATATCAGAATAAAAAAATCTCCTAAAAAAGAGTTCATGTAAATATATTGTTGTATGCTTTTATACAGAGATTCGATTATTGTAGACCTATCGTCGTTGTAGATGGAACCCACCTAAAATAAGCATACACAAGGACATTTGTTTCGGCTAGCACGTCGGAAGGTGCATGTAAGTCAATTAACAACAAAAGTAATACATACATACAATTGTATTTACAAGGGATATCCTACTACTAGCATATGGTGTGGCTGATTCAGATAATGCTGCTGCTTGGTTGTGGTTCTTTGAGAAATTCAAGGAAGCTTATGGCGAACGAAAAACCATGTACATTATTTCATATAGGAATGAGAGCAACATCAAGGCTGTATGCAGAGTGTATCCTACCTTGCTGCATTTTGCTTGTATATGGCATATCTAGAACAATGTATCAGGAGATTCAAAAAGAGTCATGAGAAGTTGAGTGGGGTATACTTTTCAATAGCAAAAGCATACACCCAGGATGAATTTGATAGTCTAATAGAAAAGGTGGAGAAGGTGGATATTCGTATGAAAGATTACTTATGTAACGATCCGACCGGTCGTTTTGAGCTTTTGCACTTTGCTCGCCAGTTCTCGGGCATGACTTAACCCGTGTGATGTATTATGACTTATGTAAATCATTGGTTTTGGTTTTCAGGGTGATCGTAATGAATTTGGAAGAACAGTTCTATGTTTGAAGCTTGAAATTTGAAAGGTTTAACCAAGTTTTGACTTGTTTGTATATGATCTCGGATTGGAATTTTTATGATTTGGTTAGCTCTGTTAGGTGATTTGGGACTTAGGAGCATGATTGTAATGCATTTTGGAGGTCCGTGGAAGGTTTAGGCTTGAATTGGCGAAATTGAGATTTTGGCGTTTTCCGGTTGATAGGTAAGATTTTGATATAGGGGTCGGAATGGAATTTCGGAAGTTGCACTAGTTCAGTTGTGTCATTTGGGGTGTGTGTGCAAAATTTCAGGTCATTCGGGCAAGGATTGGTGGACTTTTTGATCGAAAACGGAATTTGGAAGTTCTTGAAATTCTTAGGCTTGAATCCGATATGATTTTGGTGTTCTGATGTTGTTTTGATCATTTCGGAGGTTGGAACAAGTTTGAATGAAGTTATGGGATGTGTTGGCATGTTTGGTTGAGATCCCGAGGTCCTCGGGTGAGTTTCGGATGGTTAAACTGATCAATTTTGGACTTTGGACTTGGCAGTTTTTTGCTGGTTTTGTGTTGCAGACAAATTGTTCTTTGCGTTCGCAGTCAAGGACTCGCGTTCGCGAAGGGTGTTTTATATGTTGATTTTTTTGTTCTACGCGTTCGCGAGGAAGGGTACGTGAACGCGAAGGTGGAGGCTTCATGTGCATCGCGGACGCGAGACTGGGGTCGCGTTCGCGAGGAGGAGTAAGGTCGTTGGGCACCCCAAGCCCATGTGCTATGCATTCGCGATAGTTGGACCGCGTTCGCGAAATCCTGGTAAGGCGAAGAATCGCGTTCACGTAGAAATTATCCGCGTTCGCACAAGGAAAAATAGAGAGGCAGTGAATTTGGTCTACGCGAATGCGGGAGACCGGTCGCGTTCGCGAAAAAGGTAATTTTACCTGGGGCAGAATGTTTAAAAGTGAGTTTCGCGAGTTTTGGTCTATTTTATCCATTGTTGAACGATTTTTGGAGTTTTTGAGAAGGATTGAAGAGGGAATCGAAGGGAAACACTTGGAGCTAAGATTTTTGAACTCTATAATCGATCCTATGTTAATTCTTACTTGTTTAACCATGAAATATGTGGAAATTAAAACCTAAAAATTGGGGAATTAGGGCTTGAATTTGGGGAGTGTAAATTAGGAATTTGATGGGGCAATTGAGGTCCGAATTTGATGTTCTTGGTATGTATAGACTCGTCAGAGGATGAAGCTTCCATTGATATTAATTTCTTCGGATTCCGAGATGTGGGCCCAGGGACCGAGTTTGAGCAATTTCGAGAATTTTGATGTAAATTGAATATTTTCGAGTGGGCTTCATTCCCTTAGCATATTCTATTGGTTATGTACTGATTGTGGCTAGACTTGGAGCATCCGGAGGTCGATTCGTGGGGGCTTAGGCATCGCGGGTTAGAGTTTGGACCAGATCGAGGTAAGTAATGATTATAAATACTGTCCTGAGGGTTTGAAACCCCGAATTTTACATCGTTGTGCTATTTTGAGGTGACACACACGCTAGATGATGAGCGTGGAGTCGTGCACCGTTGGGGAATGTGACTTGGTCCGTCCTGTATGACTGTTAAGTCGTGTATTTAATTTGAAACCTTACGATATTCCATATTTTAGAGACTGATATTATATTTTGGGTTGTATGCCATGTTTGGGGCTTTGTACCGACCTGTTTAGACCCTTAGGGGCATTTTCACTATTTTTCCTCACTCTATTTGTTTTGAAAGCATATCCTCAGTCATGTTTTACCTGTTATTGTTTAAATTTGGTTTTATCACATTACTTCTTAAAATGTGAAAACTGTTTGGGCTGAGTTCCCTGATTTACTGATGGCCCGAGTGATTGTGAGGTTGATGACTGAGATAGACCGAGGATCTGATTGTGAGGTTGGTGACTAAGATAGACCGAGAGTTTGATTGTGAGGTTAATGACTGAGAGAGGCCGAGGGCCTGGTTGTGAGGATTATATATTTATGGATCGGGCTGCACGTCGCAACAATATATATATATATATATATATATATATAGCGCTTAGGCTGTAGGAGCCCCTCCGGAGTCTGCACACCCCCAATGAGCGCCGTCGACGAGATATTTGGATCGGGCTGCACGCCGCAACGATTACTATATGGTACTTATTGAGTGTGAGTGTTGAGTGTGAGCATTGATTGATGAGAGTGGAGTCTCGAGTGACTGAGAGGCTTGCCCGATGGGCTGTATACATATATGAGTGATGTTTTGCCCGAGGGGCTTGTTTTTATTAAATTGTTATTACCACTCCTCTTTATACTGAGCCTCTGTTGAAAATGTTGAACAAATGCTTTTAAACAACTTTCATTTAAGCTGGAGTTTTTATGAGATGTTCGGAATTTAATCACTGATTTGGCTTTGTTATTTCCACTGAGATTTTTATGTTATGAGGTGTTTATGATTCATGTTTTGCCCGAGGGGCTGTATACGAACTATGTTTTGCCCGAGGGGCCGATTATGATTTTCATCTCTTTAATTATAAAGTGTATTGAACCTCTATTGAAACTGTTAGAAAGCATCTTCAAATGATTTTTACCATAAGCTGGATTTTAAATGAGACGATTGACTCATATTCTGATTTGAAAGCTTGTTGTGCTTACTGAGTTTATCATAATGTGGATTCATCGTTCCTACTACTCAGTATTTATTTACTCTTATTACTTACTGGGTTGGAGTACTCACATTATTCCCTACACCTCGTGCGCAGATTCAGGTATTTCGGAACCCGGTAGCGGGTGTTGATTGCCCAGACGCGAAGTCATCAGAGTTATCAAGGTGGCTGCACAACGTTCGCAACACTGCTTCCTTCCTCTCATTTTTATTACTGTATTTAGTACATTTTTAGACTCTTGTTGTACTCAGACCTGGTAGATGCTCATGACTAGTGACACCCCGATGTCGGGATTGTGTATTTATTCCGCACTTTTCTTTTAAATTTATAGCAGGAAATTATTGAGTAATAAATGGTGTAAAGATAACTTTTATTGAATAATGGTTGATTCGGGAGTTGTGTCGGCTGGCCTATTTTCACGATAGGCACCATCAAGACCGGGTCGATTTTGGGTCGTGACAACTTAGAATTAGCTGGATACAAAAAGTGGGCTAGGTTGTATGCTCCTGTTAACCGGGGATGGACTATGACATCAAATATTGCCGAGTCAATCAATTTGACATGTGTATTAGCAAGAGAATCGCCAATCTATGACTTCCTAGAAGAAGTTAGGAAGATGTTTGGACGTTAGAATTGTAGCAATCGAAAAGATGCTACACACATGTGTAATGCTTGTGAAAAGATATCCAGAAATTCTTACATTGAATGAGGCGTTGTCTACCCGTATAATTGTAAATTTTTATTAGTTTTCTATATGTAGTTGCATTGACTAAAATCTGATATACGAATACATGCTGTAATTATTCTGAATAACTGCAAACTCTGTAGCGATTGGTTGAATGTTGTTGTATTTCATCTGAAAACAGTAATACATTCAATGTAAATCTCTATTTATGTATTATGTATGTTATTGTATATCTGTATATGTGCAGTCATGTACACAACTGTATATTGTATTCACATATATTTTATATTGATTTATAATAATGTATTCAATGTGAAGCTATATTTATGTATTATGTATGTCACTGCATATTTGAATATGTGCAATCATATATATAACTGTATGTTGTATTCAAATGTACTTTGTATTGATTTATAACACTGTATTTAATTATATAAACATATGTTTGTATGTCATATCAGTCAGTTAAATAAGAATAAATTACTCGATTTTTCTCGTCGTTGAACATGGCGCTCATCAAATAATCAAACGGTGGTTGGTTGTCAGTGAACTTCCAATTGAGTATTCTGGGAATTTGGTTATCAACTCGGAGTGTGATTTTGGGGTCGACCTTTGAACATCACTCGTATAACCATACTTGCATAGCAAGAGGTATGCCAGCAATCCTGTAATACTTTTTCTGGGAAGTCATCTTCCGGCTAATAGATTTGAGAAGGGCAGTGAATGCATCCTTACCCTATGGGTAATCACAATATCTCCCGCTCTCGATCAAGTCAAAATATTGCTTTGGAATGGTTGTGCAATTCTTCTCACTAGATAATATGAATGTATGTATGAAATATAACGCAACTATTTTAATCGCATCTTCATCGTTTTCAAAGCCCCAATTCTTGTCATTAAAGCATTTTACTAAATTAGTCTTCTTCATAGTCTTTGCTCCGCCAAAGCATGTCTCCACAAACATGTTAGGCCTCGTTGTGTTAAACTTAAAATCTTCAACATCACCAACACAATTTAGACCAGTGACTACCGCAAACTCCCTGAGTGAAAAGCACAATGTTGTTCGATTTACATGTATCAGAAATGCTTCAAGAGAACTTTCTTCCAGCTCTCGCACTATGAAGCGCCTGAAAAATTGATGTTGAACCTCACAATGCTTGATACCGATGAATATACTCAAACAAGTTTGACCGAAGAGTTGGTATTGTTGTGGACTAAGCTTTTCTTTGAGGTCGGAGATCATCTTGGAGTTAGTGCAGGATCAGATATGTGGCAATGAAGTAGGCGGGTGTTTAACAAAGAATTTAATTTCCTGTATACAAACACCACAAAAAAGTAAAAACATACTTGAAATACAGATAAATACAACTAGGTTGGTACAGTACTTTGATTGTGATTAAAATAGGTGTTTTCTGACTTCGCAAACAGATATATATGAATACATTATTTTCATTGTATCTCAAAATACAATACAAACAAAATACAAGCTTGAATTATGACAATATTGATACAGTATTATTGGTGTATTTAAAATTATTATTTTCCGAATTCAAATACACATAAATACAATTAAATACAAAATAGGCAAAACCATGTACGAACTAATTAAATGTATGAGGACAAACAAACAGAAATACATGTATATTAAAAGCAGACGGGTTATAAGAAAACATGTATGGAATTTTTTTACGTCACCTTCCTTCCGTGTTTTCGAGCTACTTCCTTTAGCGACCTATTTTCCCTTGCTCCCAGAAGCAACATCGCTAATTTTTCTTCTTTTTTTCACATTTATGTTGTGTACTGAAATTTTAGAAACATCATCAACTAGGGTTCTTTTCGAGGATTTCGCATCTTCAACTTGTTTCATAGAGTCCTTCCGTAGTTTGGTTCGCCTCTCGGCTTCCATGGTTGTTGTAGAACCTGCAAATACAGCTTCATCTTGAGTGATTCACAAATCGAAAGATGGCCCTTTAAAATTGAAGGCTTTAGTGGGTGTACCTTGTATATCCCTATCTGGGGTTCTTGAATCAGCTATTAAAGACGAAAATTGAAGTTTCTTCCTCAAAACCTAGCAATGGCGAAAATTAAAAAGGAGAGTGAAGAGAAAAAGAAGAATGACAGAGTAGTAAGAAAGAACCGGCCATGTGCTTAATGAACCACGATTTTAGGAGCAAAATCAAGGGGGATTCATTCTGAGAAATTTGCTCCTAAAATCTTGCACACACACAGAGAGAGAAAGATGGTGTGCTAACTGGAAGAGAGAGAAAAAAAACATAACTGACATATTTCGTATTTCAATGATAGTGTATATAATAAATACATATTTTGCTATAAAATATAAAAAGTAACTATAAGTAATAATATTTTAAAATTATTTTGGTTTACAATAAATAGAGTGTAATAGTTTGCTATATGAGGTAAAATTTCTTTCAACAATCTTTTAGATATGTTGTCCATATTGTGAACCTAAGGGTCCCACTAAAATTTTCTTTCACCCTGATTGCATTTCAAGCAGGAACGTGCCATTAATAGTGAATCCAAACACTCTATTCCTTTTCTTTTTTGTCAAAGCAACAAGTATTCTCATGTAATGTAATTTTGACATTCCTCGCCAATCCTTTTTGTTTTAAATTACCCATCAGTAAATATTTTAGAAAGTAAATAAAGAATTACCTCTTTAGCTTTTTGGGAATTAATTGAGAACCCTATTTGACTTTGTAGTACTAAATTAATCTCAATAATATTTACTTTCTAACTAATCTTTTTATCACTTTGAATTTTATATAATCTTAGTAGGCATTTGGATAATATTTATTGAACTTGAAAATAATATATTTGAAGTTAATGTTAGAAAATAATATTTAAAAATTAAAGTTATGTGTCACGACCCAAACTGATGGGCCGCGATGGGCACCCGGTACCTTATTTAACCGAGTACCAACGTAACACATTTTTTCGTATCATACTCTTATAGGTAAATGAGAAGGAAAGGTTGTCGTGTGATAAGTAGAATAACACGTGAGGAAATACTTAACTTGATATACCGACTTATACATATAATGTACGAGCCTATAAGGCCGACATGATCCTTTATATACTCAGAACATAGGCCGACAATGTCATACAAGTATCCGTATACATGACATCTATCTACAAGCCTCTAAGAGTATATAATATCATAAAGGTCGGGATAGGTCCCTGTCATACTAATCAATACACGTCCTATTCATACTGACCGAATAAGCAACTCCGGAGCAATTGGAGCACACTAACATCTTCCGCTGAGCTGATAGCCTACTTGGAGGACTCTCAACCTATCTATCGGGACCTGCGATCATGAAACACATCGTCCCCAGGAAAAAGGGACATCAGTACAAATAATGTATCGAGTATGTAAGGAATGAAAAATCAGTAAATAAAAGACATGAGAGAAACATGGAGTAAAAGACTCAACATGTATGTCTAAATAGCCCTATGAATCATTTAATACTTATAATGTCATGCATATGCGTATAAATGTCATGACATACATGGGTATATGCGTTCTTAACATCATCAAGCCTCTGAGGGCATCCCATCTGTCACACCTCCTTTTTCATCTACACCCGCAAGGGCGTAAAGGAGTTTTTCCATTTAAAGAACAATCGGAACGAGATTTAATTATTAATTATTCAGAGTCGCCACTTGGAGATTAATGGTGTCCCAAGTCACAGGTTGAATCCCTAACCGAGGAAATTTATGACCCTGTTAACAGTCCGCGAACTAGAAATCTGAGTAAGGAATTCTGTTAACCCGGGAGAAGGTGTTAGGCATTCCCGAGTTCCATGGTTCTAGCACGGTCGCTTAACTGTTGTATTTAATTTTATCTGATTTCAGAACATGTTTTTTCTTATGAATTTTTTTTAATTTCAAACCGCTTTTATTATTATTATGAGAATTGCAACGTCGTGAAAACGGGTCTCGAACCACGTCACAATCAATGCACCCGTGGTCGTTGACATATTTCGACTCCGTTGAGATTCAGATTTGGGTCGCATCAATGCGCACCCGAGTTTAAGAAAGTAGACTATTAAATAGCGCGCCTAAAGCAACTACGTGTTGTTAAATTTGCGAGGGCCATGGAAATTCAACCAAATGGCACGCCTCGAATTCTAAGGATTCATATGTTAATTAAATGGGGGCCATGTATTTGAGATTTTGTTTGGCGAGATTCGTCTCAACACTTATTAAAAGGCCCATTTGAAAGTGACTACAATTTTCTAGTGATCAAATATCCCTAAAAGAAGAAAGAGAACTTAATTACATGTAAACTGAATAAAATTCAGTAGTCCAACCTCAACAATGAGCTGGACCACTGATGGGCTTCAGAAACGGCCCAAAATTTGGTCAGGCAGGAGAAAGGGAAGCCCAGGTGACAGATAACAGCACCTGGGATCGAATCCCTTAGGAAGCCCAAACTCATGAAGGTCGTCCGTGTGACAGCCTGAGATGGCTTATCGCTGAGCCCAGCGAGGCCTTGATTTTAGCTCAACCAAACGCCCCCTGAAATTACCTCTAAATTATTTTAAGTGTTCAATAATTAGCAAAGGGGAAACAATACGCATCTACTCGAATTAGAAGGATACTAGTCAATTGAATTCCAGTTTTATGCACAGACTAATTTATCCACTGATATTCCGGTGAGTTCTTAGACATCATCAAGGTGAAAACCGAGCTGTAAACACGATCTCAATAGTATAAAGCAATCTAATTACTTCTGAATTAATTCACGCCAACATTACTATCAACCTATCATGTAATCAACTAACACTAGTGTTTACTTCATAATAATCACATGACTCCGAAATATAACAGTTTATATAGTCCATTTAGCACAAAAGCAAGCAAAACTTAAACAATATCCATGAATTAAGCACTGAATACGTAGATCTGGAAATTAGCTAAATCAAAACTCAATTCTGCAAGTAAATTCATTCTTCACATAATTCATTTCCGCCCACTTGAGCTCACAGTCATCAGGGGTACAATTGTATACTTGGATAAGGGAAAATATGAGAAGGAAAGAAGTCAGCTACTTTGAACAGCAACAGCAACAAACTCAACAATATATCATCACAGAACAGGCCAGGAACTGCTTTTGAAAAATAAGAAATATAAGCAGACTCAACAGATCAGCCCAACACACACTTGGAATGCACTCCTAGCCCTCACAGCTGAACCTAGATGCTCTCAAATCCTGCTGGACCCAAATCTCCACTGAAGTCCAAACTAATAGGCCCCAAACTCACTTGAATCAGTCGTTAGTCACTCCCAAACACTTTTTAGGAATAGAACCTCGAGTTGGAATGAAGAATGCCCAAAAAAAGACTGAGAATCACTGACACTAGCGATGAACTAGTAAAACTGTTTTTGATTTTTCCATCTTTTGATGTTTCTTCTTAAGTATTGGAATTGAAATGCTAGCTAAAATTGAAAGCAAGGAGGAAAGCTTTTGGTGGCGATTTTTGGGCTGAAAATTCAAAATCCCCTTCCTCAAGGCACTTGATGCCCTTTTATAGGTGATACAAGAGGGTTAGTCAGATTTTGGGTTTTCTTTTTAGTCCCTCCCCTATTTTCAGTTTAGTCCTCTTATTTCTAACTTGTTACTCAAGTAAGCACCTCTATTGTGCTGAAATGTGCACTAAAATCCTATTCTAGAAGGCCCTAGGGTATTCTTCTACCCATGCAATACCTATACTGCCCTTTTCATTACTTTGAAATTACTATTCCTATCAGAATTACCCTTTTCCATGCCCAAACTACCCCTGAAAGCTTCTCAAAGTTACTGATTCTACCCACATTCTCAACAGCTATAACCAATCCCCTAAATTAATCCAAAACTAACTAGGACTGATTAATTAGAACTCAGAAATTAACTAATCGAACTAACCAATCCCAATGTTCAATCACACCAACTCAATCAAACTAGGAAAACCAGAGACCAGGATCAATCAAAGCAAAGCTTAAGCTACTGATCAACATTAAATGAAATTAAACTAACTCCTAACCAATAAGCTCACAATCGACCATTCAAACATCAAATTCAGAACTAAAAGAAATTGACAGAACTATACTAATACACAAAAATAAATCGTAAAATTAACATAACACTTAATGAAATCAAGACTGTAACTAAAACTTCAACCATGCAAGTAAAAAGAAACAGGAAAACTCACTGAAGCACGAGAAACTCTGACCAGTCACTGACGTCCGAATCCTTTCAGATTTTTGACACGCAATATCCCTAACCATGTGTTCTTACAAGAGAACACATGGTTAAGGATATTACGGTTCGAAATCATAAAGATTTTGGTTTAGGGTTTTGGCCAGAAATTCTTAGATCTGAAATTCGAGCCGCTTCACAGAGATTTGAAGGAAAATAATCATGGATTTGGGTTTAGGGAAGTCTGGGAATTGTGTGGTATGATTTTGGGTTGGTTTGGATAAACCTGCGATCTGACCGGAAACTTCAACCGGAGATTCGACGAGCTCCGACAACATTCGAGGGAAACCAATAACGGGAATGGCAAGAGGGATTCATGGGGGATCTATGGTGTTAATTTGGGTTTGAACGGTGTAAGTGACGTTCACCGCCGCGAGGGATTTAGGGGCGGCGCAGATTAGGGTTCATGAGGAAGAAGGATACGGTACGAATGGGGGTGAAGGGGGGAAGTTCGGACACTTATATACCAAACATCCTAGTTAGATCCGGACCGTTGGATTGATGAGATCCAACGGTCGTGATTAAAGGCTGAGGAAACGACGTCGTTTGGACTTTGTTGGGTAGACCGGGTATTGAAGCATTGGGCCTGGATCCGGTTGGAATGGTCTAAGGGCGTTTGGGCCTGAAAATTATCAATGAATTGGCCCAAATTTGAGTCTTTATTAAGACCACTTTCCTACTCTTATTTTCTTTTCTCATTTTTAAATTTTTATAATTTTTTCTAATTTTTATAAAGATGTAACACCAACATGAAATCCTAATTATTTCAAAATAAAGACTAATTAATTCCTAAAATTGTTTTAAAAACTATTTCATGACAAATTCACAATAAAAATCATTAGAATGCAAAAGTGAACTAATTTTGTGATTTGTCATGTTTTGTTCTAAATAAATTAACCCTTAATTGATACTAAAATATAAATAAAACCTAAATGCGAAAATGCATATTTTTGTATTTTATAAAAATTAACATGCGCAAATAAAAATGCAACAATTATCAGAAAATGACACCGAAATGCACAAAAATTGTAAAAATAAAGAAAAATTATTTTGTTTGGGATTTTGGGAATAATCATATATAGGGCAAAAATCACGTGCTCACAGCTGCCCCTCTTTGCTCGGAAACACGAAAGGTTTTCGGGCAAAGATAAGTGAGCAAATACGAGCGATTTTTGCCCGTTCAAATATTCCGTTGTGAAGCATTTTGAAAAGTTTGACCGCATCCTGTTTCAGAGGTTTCCTACATATCCTGGGCTAAACAGGAATCAGGTCAGTGTAGTTCGGGAATGTCTGGTAGCTGGGACTACCAGGAACTGTGATTTCACTGCGTTTGCTGCTGTTACTGCTTGCTGACCTCCCTTATTACACCACGTCAAAGATAAAAGAAGCTAAACTAACTATGCTCTATGAATTACAAAAATCCTATCTAAATTCTTCAAACTTGCTCTTGTACTTCCTTGCTGCCTTGTTGTTCTGTGTTTCCTTGTTGCCTCATTGTCTTGTGCTTTCTCGAAAAAATTCCCTGTTGTTATTCCCCTGGTGAATTGAGATGTTATTCCCTATCTCCAAACTGCTGAACTTAAATAAATTCGAACTCGAATGTATTCCTCTGTTATCCAGGCAGGCTCATGACTGCCGAACTTAAAATTGAAACTACTCCTCTATTATCCATGCGGGCTCCTGACTTCGACTGCTTAAAATATTTAACACCTCCATTTTCCAGGCGGTCTCCTGACTGCTAAAATTCAAAATACGTGTCTCTGTTCTCCAGGCGGACTCCTGACTTTTAAAATGTAACATGTATGTATCCGTTCTTCAGGCGGACTCCTGACTTCCGAAACTTGAACTGTATGTCTCTATTCTCCAGGCGGACTCCTGTTTTCAAATTGGACAAAGAGATTTGATTGAAAAACAAAAATTCGAATTGTATCACCTCTGTTCTTCAGGCGGGCTCCTGATTGTATAAAATTTGAATGGTATGTCTCTATTCTCCAGGCGGACTCCTGATTTCTGAATTTGAAATTGAATGTCTCTATTCTCCAGGCGGACTCCTGATTTCTGAATTTGAAATTGAATGTCTCTATTCTCCAGGCGGACTCCTGACTTTTAAAATATAACTTGTATGTCTCTGTTCTTCAGGCGGACTCTTGACTTCAAACTTGAAAAGTATGTCTCTGTTCTCCAGGCGGACTCGTGACTTCAAACTAGACAAAGAGATTTGATTGAAAAACAAAAATTCGAATTGTATCACCTCTGTTCTTCAGGAGGGCTCCTAATTGTATAAAATTTGAATGGTATGTCTCTATTCTCCAGGCGGACTCCTGATTTCTGAATTTGAAATTGAATGTCTCTATTCTCCAGGCGGACTCCTAACTTTTAAAATGTAACCTGTATGTCTCTGTTCTTCAGGCGGACTCCTGACTTCAAACTTGAAAAGTATGTCTCTGTTCTCCAGGCGGACTCCTGACTTCAAACTTGAAAAGTATGTCTCTGTTCTCCTGGCGGACTCCTAATAACTCGCATTTATCCTAAACATGCGAACTTTGCAACCAAACTATATTCCCTTATGCTATTCATGATTATCTTGTATTTTAACCATGCCACACTTGCGATTAAACTTGATTAATACCCGCTCTTCCCTCACGGCGAATTCCTCCTGACAAACAATTCTTCTGCCCCTGTTTCAATCACCAAAAATTTCGTTAGTTTAAAAAAATGGTGGTTAGTTGATGGCATTCTTGTTGCATCGTCCTTCCATTGCCTTGCTTTGTATTGCCTGACATCCTCTGAACTACCTGATTTTCCAACCGACTTCCACATTCCCCAATTTCTGACCACCTGAATTTTTTTGTACCCATACTGTTGTCTCATCTTCCCGGCCCTTTTTGCCTGAACCTTCACATTTCCTATAACATTTCCCAAATATTCTGCCGATGCAACTTCCGACGACTTCCCCTATTCCATTTTACATCATGTTGTTTTTAACATGCTCTGACCACGTTGTGCTTTACAATTCCGGAAGCTGGTGGTGAGCCTGGAAATCCTTTCTCACTTGCTTTTGAACATAACTGACATTAGAACATTTAGACAAACAAAACCCCTAAACGAGAATGAAATGCAATGGTTTTACGGGTTAAGGATAAGAAGAATCCAAAACCGGATGACTACTAAAAACGAAGTAAAGAAAAGAAACTTATCTGACCGGAACAGCTAGCACCAATGGTCATGACATGCATTTCGGATTAATCGGCCCAACCAATCCGACTAAACAACTCTCAGTTGCCATACCTCATTGCCCAGAAATTCCATCAATTGTTTGACTTATCCAGACCTCAACCTTGTTTTCCTGCGGTACCACAAAACGGTTTCCATCAGCAGACCTTTCTCAGTTTG
The DNA here is from genome assembly GCF_000393655.2 of Nicotiana sylvestris. Taxonomy (NCBI): domain Eukaryota; kingdom Viridiplantae; phylum Streptophyta; class Magnoliopsida; order Solanales; family Solanaceae; genus Nicotiana; species Nicotiana sylvestris. The sequence goes on from NC_091063.1 coordinate 13,123,404, forward strand.
CCATTTCTCAACTCACTTTCGCCCTGAGGTGCCCGTGAAGGTTTTCACCATTAAGACTCTCTCATTTTATTTTCCCTCAGCTCCCGTCGCCTTACGATTCCCGTGAGGGTTTTCACCCATAAGACTCTCTCATTTTTATCTTTTGTTCTTTTTGCTTGAACCAGAGTGTTGCCATTGCCACGAATTACTGCTACCTGCTCGACTTGGCACTTATCAAAAATTGATCAGAAGGTCTTTCTTTGGACCGTAATGTAGGCTTTTGGATTGGGTTAGAAAGAAAGGTATAAAAGGCTCAAAACAATTCAAATGGGTTCAAATTACAACTTTTGGAATCCGCCTTTCACAACAATCACAACTTCTGCCCCAGTTTTTTGCTTGGGGATTTTTTGGATTTCTATTTTGGTATGACTGAACCTCGGAGTAAAGCTGCCTACGTACCTTTTCGGGATCAAGTCAAACGTAGTTCACTGTATCATAATTAACTTTGTTGTTGTGTTTTCTTTCTTTCCTTTTCTTTTCCTCTCTTTCTCTTTTCCTTCGCTTTCATTTTTCCTTTCTTTTTTCTTTTCTTTTCTTTTCTTTTCTTTTCTTTTTTTTTCTTTCTTTCTTTTCTTTTTCCTTTGTTTTTCTCTTCTTTCTTTTATGTTCGGCACATGTGTTCCTTGATAATGCCATTGATTCCGAAAGAGGGGTATGAAAAATAAGTACGGCTCAAAGGGGATGACAAGGGATAAAAGTGTTTGGATAGCAGGACAAAACGCCTTCATCATTTCAATCTTTAAGATATGCCAAATACAAACAGATACATTCAGAACTAAAGAAATCATACATAATATCTCTTGACCGCATCGGAATTGATGGCCATTTCTATACATTTTCCTTCCACATCTGTCAAATACAATGCTCCGCTAGACAACACTCTGGTTACTACAAATGGTCTCTGCCAGTTTGGGGCAAATTTTCCTTTTGCTTCAGCCCAATGAGGCAAAATCTGCCTCAGTACTAACTGTCCGACTTCGAATTTCCTTGGACGCACTTTCTTGTTGTATGCTCTTGTCATTCTTCGTTGGTACAGTTGGCCATGACACACTGATGCCAATCTCTTCTTGTCAATCAAACTCAACTGCTCAAGACGGCTTTTCACTCATTCATCATCATCGATCTCAGCCTCCGCAATGATTCGCAGAGACGGGATTTCCACCTCTGCGGGTATTACTGCCTCGGTGCCATATACCAATGAATAAGGAGTCGCCCTCACCGAGGTACGAACGGTGGTGCGATATCCTAACAATGCAAAAGGTAATTTCTCATGCCACTGTCTAGATCCTTCAACCATCTTCCGGAGTATTTTCTTTATATTATTATTGGCTGCTTCAACCGCACCATTTGCCTTGGGAAGGTATGGAGTAGAATGCCTATGGGTAATCTTAAACTGCTCACATGTCTCCTTCATCAAATGACTATTAAGATTAGCCCCATTATCCGTGATGATTACCTTTGGAATCCCAAACCGACAGATGATATTTGAATGCACGAAGTCGACTACAGCTTTCTTAGTCACAGACTTGAACGTCTTAGCTTCCACCCATTTGGTAAAATAGTCTATAGCTACCAGAATAAACCTGTGCCCATTTGATGCTGCTGGATCAATTGGCCCAATAACATCCATGCCCCATGCAACAAAAGGCCATGGTGCGGACATCGTATGTAATTCTGATGGTGGAGAATGAATCAAATCTCCATGCACTTGGCACTGATGACACTTACGCACAAAACTGATACAATCCCGCTCCATCGTGAGCCAATAATAACCTGCTCGGAGAATCTTTTTTGCTAGAACGTACCCACTCATATGCGGTCCACAAACTCCGGAATGTACCTCAGTCATGATAGATGTGGCCTGTCTTGCATCCATGCATCTCAACAATCCGAGGTCTGGAGTTCTTTTGTACAATACTCCTCCACTAAAGAAAAACCTGCTTGCCAATCGCCGAATTGTTCTTTTATGATCACCAGTGGACTATATCGGATATACTCCCGCCCTAATATACTCTTTGATATCATGGAACCACGGCTCGCCGTCAATTTCCTCTTCTATCACATTACAGTAAGCATGCTGATCACGTACCTGAATCTGCAATGGATCAACATAAGCCTTATCTGGATGGTGCAACATCGACGCCAAAGTAGCCAAAGCGTCGGCAACCTCATTATGAATCCTTGGAATGTGCCTGAATTCTATGGCCTGAAAACGTTGACAAAGCTCATACAGACACTGCCGATATGGTATAAGCTTCAAATCCCGTGTTTCCCATTCTCCTTGAATCTGGTGTACCAGTAGGTCTGAGTCGCCCATGACCAAGACTTCCCGTACCCTCATATCCACAGCTAATCTCAATCCCAATATACACCCCTCATATTCTGCCATGTTGTTCGTACAGTAGAAACAAAGCCGAGCTATAACATGGTAATGCTGACCTATTTCAGAAATAAGTACCGCTCCTATTCCCACGCCTTTCATATTTGCAGCCCCATCAAAGAAAAGTTTCCATCCCGGCTTCTCATCTTGTTCCAATTCATCAATGTGAATCACCTCTTCATCAGGGAAATAAGTTTTCAAAGGTTCATAATCTTCATCGACGGGGTTCTCAGCCAAATGATCGGCTAGTGCTTGTGCTTTCATTGCAGTCCGTGTCACATAGATAATGTCGAACTCTGTAAGCAGGATCTGCCACTTTGCAAGCCTCTCTGTGGGCATGGGCTTCTGAAAAATATACTTCAACGGGTCCAAGTGAGATATGAGGTAAGTAGTGTAGGATGACAAATAATGTTTCAACTTATGTGCCACCCAAGTTAGAGCACAACATGTCCTTTCCAGATGAGTATACTTAACCTCGTAAGATGTGAACTTCTTATTGAGATAGTAGATAGCCTGCTCCTTTCTACCCGTAACATCGTGCTGCCCCAGTACACAACCGAATGAATTATCCAAAGCCGTCAGATATAGAATTAAGGCCTCCCTGGTTCTGGCGGGACCAACACGGGTGGGTGCGACAAATACCCCTTTATCTTATCAAAAGCCTCCTGACATTCATCCGTCCATTTAACCGCAGCGTCTTTCTTCAACAATTTGAAAATCGGCTCACAAGTTGTCATGAGCTGAGCAATGAACCTGTTGATATAGTTCAATCTTCCCAACAAACTCATCACCCTCGGTTTTGTTTCTTGGAGGTGGCAGTTCCTGAATAGCTTTGATCTTCGACGGGTCTAATTCAATACCCCGCCGACTAACTATAAACCCCAGCAACTTCCTAGATGGAACCCCGAAAGCACATTTTGCAAGATTGAACTTAAGATTGTACCTGCAAAGCCTTTGAAAGAACTTTCTCAAATCTCTGACATGGTCGGATTGCTGTCTAGATTTCACGGTCACATCATCCACATACACCTCGATTTCTTTGTGTATCATATCATGGAATATGATTGTCATGGCCCTCATATAAGTTGCCCCAGCGTTTTTCAAACCAAACGGCATGACCCGATAACAATACGTTCCCCACGGCGTGATGAATGCCGTCTTTTCTGCATCTTCCTCGTCCATTAGAATCTGATGATAACCCGCGTAACAATCCACAAAAGAGCCAATATCATGTTTGGCACAATTGTCAATCATTATATGGATGTTGGGTAGTGGGAAATTGTCTTTTGGACTTGCCTTGTTAAGATCCCGATAATCGACACATACCCTGGTCTTGCCATCTTTCTTCGGCACAAGCACAACATTAGCTAACCAAGTAGGGTACCACGTAACCTGAATTACCTTTGCCTCAAACTGCTTGGTAATATCTTCTTTGATCTTCACACTTATGTCCGTTTTGAATTTTCTCAACTTCTTCTTGATAGGGAGGAGTGCCGGATCAGTGGGTAATTTATGAACCACCAAATCAGTGCTTAGACCTGGCATATCATCATATGACCATGCAAAAATATCTTTGTACTCATGCAGTACTTTAATTATCTCCTCCTTGAGTTGTGGCTCCAGATGAACACTTACTTTAGTTTCTCGCACATTGTCTTGGTCCCCTAGATTAACTGCTTCTGTGTCATTTAGGGTAGGTTTGGGTTTTTCTTCAAAATGACTTAATTCTTTACTAATTTCCTCATAAGCTTCATCGTTGTTACAATCCACCCCATCATCACACTCGATTTCTTGTATTATTACTTCCGAGCTAGATTGGCTTTTAAAACTGGGCCGAAGATTCCTCATGCATGTCATATCATTGATATCAGCATAAAAAAGAAAAGAAAAAATGGAAAGAAAATTAGGAACGAAGAAAATTGCATTTCATTGAATGTAAAGATAACAAGGTTTTAACTCATCCAAACGGACGGAACATAGCAACTGGATTACAAACCCTGGAATAATCCAGGTGACAAAAGGAAAACAAAACCCACTACCACGACTCCCTCCGAATTGGAAGAGGAGTAGCTTCCCAATTGTTGATGTTAGCATGTGGTCCGATGTACTGTATATCTGCTCCGCTTGACCCTTCCCCGGCCTCAACCATGTTCACTTCAGCAAATACTCTCTCGAACACCTTATCCAAGTTCCCCTCTGCCCCAATCAGTGAACCTGACACCTTTGCCAATGACTGTTTCTTGCTACCCGTCCTGACAAAGGACTTGGACAAGCGTGGAATTGGTTTGGGAAGAATCCAAGCTTTCTTTTTCAATTTACGGGCCCTTCTAACATCTGATGCTGTTGGTTTGAACCCCAATCTGAAGGTATCCAGATTTTTGGACAGAGAAACAGGTTGAATAATGCCCTGAAGTTCAGCCCCCAAACCTTTTCCTGGCACGAACCCGTTACTCAGCATTTCTGATACTACCATGACGGTCGCAGCTGCCATCCTGGGACATGGAATGCTTTTACCCTCGGGCACTCTGCTCACCGGGACCGTGTTGAAGACCTGATAAACCCATGGTCCCTTATCATCTTCGGTTTCTATAAAGGGCATAATGGCATCACTCATGGCGCAGGTGGGATCTTCCCCATATAACACAATTTCTTGTCTGTCCCACTCGAACTTGACCATTTGGTGCAGTGTGGAAGGCACTGCTTTGACCGCGTGGATCCATGGTCGACCCAACAAAAGATTGTAGGACACTACAACATCCAACACCTGAAATTCCATAGTTAACTCAACCGGGCCAATAGTCAATTCGAGTACAATGTCCCCTACTGTGTTTGTTCCCCCTCCGTCGAACCCTCGAACACAAATGCTATTTTTGTGGATTCTATCATCATCAATATTCAACTTGTTCAATGTGGACAACGTACAAATATTAGCACTTGACCCATTATCAATCAGTGCCCGAGTAACCATTGAACCTTCACACTTGACCGTCAAGTAGAGAGCTTTATTGTGTTCTGTGCCTTCTACAGGCAATTCATCATCAGAAAATGCTACCATGTTCACTTCAAAGATCTTGTTGGTAATTGTCTCCAGATAGTTCACTGAAATTTTGTCGGGCACATGAGCTTCATTCAATATCTTCATCAAGGCTCGACAATGCTCGTCAGAATGGATCAATAACGACAACAACGAGATTTGGGCCGGTATTTTTCTCAATTGTTCAACAATGGAATAATTTTGCACTTTCATCTTTTTCAGAAACTCTTCTTCCTCTTCTTCCGTCACAGCTTTTTTGACTAGCACTGGATTGTCTTTAGCGCCCTTAGCCTTTCTCAACTCTTCGGGAGCAAAACAATGCCCCGACCGAGTTAGTCCTTGTGCTTCACAACTCTCTTCCTCAATTTCCTTTCCTTTGTATGTCACCACTACCTTGTCATATTTCCACGGTATGGCTTTTCTATCAACCACGGGTAACTAGACTACCGGTTTTATGACAACTGGTTCTACGTAGGCCCCTTTCACAACAACCACGGGTGCAGATGATGACCCTGGTACCACTAACTTGACTGGCTCTGGCTTTTTTGCAGCAACAAATGGTCTTTTTCCCATTACCAACACTGGCTTATCTTTTATTTTTTTTAACTGAACCACTGGCCTTGCGCTCACTGTCTTTTCTTTGACCTTGGCTTCCGTAGAACGAATCACCATAACCACCTGCGAGGGTTTTTTAGGCTCTGTCCCCTTATGTATCAGTTCGATCATATTGGCTTCATAATGCGCTGGTAACAGATTTTGATTGATGTTTGGGGCCTCTGGAGCCTGTACTTCAATACGGCGATTATCAATGAGCTCTTGTATCGCGTTTTTCAACTTCCAACATTTTTCGGTATCATGCCCCGGCATCCCTGAGCAATACTCGCAGCTAACAGAATGGTCCAGGTTTCTAGGAAGGGGGTTTGGTGCTTTGGACTCAATTGGGGTCAACATTCCCAACTGTTTCAATCTATGGAAGAGAGCAGTGTAAGATTCTCCCAGCGGAGTAAATGTTTTTCTGTTTGGGGCCTTCTCACTTCTAAAAGCTTGGTTTGGGCGGAAGCTGGTTCCTGGTCTGTTTTCCCTGGGAGGTGGATAGGTGTTTTGTGGGGGTGGATGTGGGTTTTGAGGATTCGGTGCACGCCATTGCGAGTGCACCGGAGGTTGAGTGTAGGTCTGGGCGTGGTGGATAGAAAAGTGCGGTTCTGGTGATGGATAGTAGTGCTGTGTTGGACCATATGGGGTGTATTGGTAGTTTGGGTGGTGGGGTCTGGGTTGGTTGTAGTAGAGTGGAGGGTTATTGGGCCTGGAACAAGCACTAGCTTCAACCGTAGCAACTTCTTCCTTCTTCTTCTTTCCAAGCACACCACCAGTACCGCTTTGGATGGCCTAGGTGGTTGCTTTCAATGCCGAGTAGCTCAAGATCTTGTTAGATTTCAATCCCTCTTCAATCATGGCTCCCATCTTTACCACTTCATTAAACGACTTTCCGACAGATGTCACCAGATGACCAAAATAGGTAGGCTCCAATGTTTGCAAGAAGTAATCTACCATCTCACTCTCCCTCATTGGAGGATCAACCCTTGCTGCTTGTTCCCTCCAGCGGAAACCAAACTCTCTAAAACTTTCCCCAGGCTTCTTTTCCAGTTTCAACAATGACAGACGGTCGGGGACTATCTCAAGGTTATATTGAAAATGGCCAATGAATGCTGTGCTAAATCATCCCATGTATACCATCAGCCGGGGTCCTGTCTCGTGTACCATTCTAGTGCGGATCCGCTCAGGCTTTGACCAAAATATGCTATCAACAATTCATCCTTTCCCCCAGCACCTCTCATTTTGCTACAAAAGCCACGCAGATGGGCTACTAGGTCACCGTGCCCCTCATACAAGTCAAACTTCGGCATTTTAAACCCCGCAGGCAACTGAACATCAGGGAAAGGGCACAAATCTTTGTATGCGACGCTGACTTGGTTACCTAAACCATGCATGTTCCTGAAGGATTGTTCCAGGCTTTTGACTTTACGAATCACTTCCTCCTGTTCTGTATTCTTAACCGGTTTCTCAACCTCTCCCGGGATTTCAAAATGGGGAGAATAGGTATACGGCTCAGGCGCTTTGAAAGTGGGTTCGGGAGGGTAATATTGGGTGTCGTGAGCTTGGAATAGCGGCTCACTGGACGATCTATGTAATGGGGCTGGGGGAGGTACCACAAAGACTGGAACCATGGGTGGGGGAGGGTTTTGTTTGGGGGTGGAGCTGGGGGAGCGTATGAAGTGGTACCATAGCCCTGGGCGTGATAGGGGAAGGCTGAAGATGCGTGGGGAGTGGTGGGCTCCTGAGCTTGAGCCAGGGGTGGGATGTAAGATGGATTAGCGGGATATAGTGGTGTCGGATGTCCCTGAGACCATGCCCAATGCATTTCAGCCATTTGTGCTTTTAGTTTCCTCATCTCTTCTTTCATAGCACCCACATCTGTTACCTCAACTTCATTTGAAGGGTCTACGATGCTGATTTCCGAATCCTGCCCTGTCATTTTTACTTGATCTTTCAACCGGGTGTTGTACGGGTAAGTTGCCAGAATTGCCAATCAACTAACCACCTGCCTGAGCTCACACATTTAGACAACCACTTTGTTAGCGATTAAGTTTTAACAGATTTAACAACCGCATGTTGGCATGAATGCACTTATACAGTTAATCATTTTTATTATGCATTTGCTCGATCACATGCATCATCACGACACTTCGTTCCTTGTTTCTTTTTACCCTTCTTTCAAATTTCCTCACCTCATCCCTCTTTTGTGCTCTTCTCTTTCTTTTATTTCTTTCTCTTTTGTGTTCCCGCTCATTTCTCTTTTTGTTTTTCTGCTCTTTTCTTTCTTTCTCTCTTTCTTTGGTTTTCTTTTCCTTCCTTTTTTCCTTACGATCACGGTCAAATCCTATGGAGATTGCCTACGTATCGTGACCCCGCACGAATCAGACCAAGCGTAGTTCATGAAAATAAATGCAAAAATAAAGGGTGGAAATAATTTTATTTTATTTTTGAAATTTTCAATTTTCATTACTAAAACAAACTATTACAAACTCAACACTTTTCGGAATGAAACTAACAGACGCAAATTAAAAGCAAATACAGACTCTAAGACTACAGACGTACTTGACCTAGAAAGATAACGGACATACGAAAGACTGACTCAAAATGGTAGAAAATTACAGACACAGACTATGCATACTCTAGTGCTTCAAACTTAGGTGTCCGCGGTGCGTCGTTCGGCCTCGCCGCGGGCCTAGGATCCAAATCCCTTTCAAGCTGCTCTAATTCATTCATGGTTCACTTCACATAGATCATTACTGCTGAGACAAAAGTAGTATAGGTCATGTCTTCACAAACCCGGCTTCTCCTGAAAATGGCATGAGCAATGGCTCTAATCTTGTCTTTTGTTTGCTTCTTTTCTATAAGCAAGCGTCTTATCTGATCGCTGCACGTCTTTAAAGCTCGAGAGTCTTGCAGGTGTTGATCTTGCAACTATTGCACTTCTACCTCCATTTGGGCCAACAAGTCATAACAGTGTCCACTTTCAATTTCAAAATCTCTAGCCTGCCTAACCGCTTTACCCTCAAGGGCAACCACTTTTCTCTTTAAATTAGCAACAATTTTCTCATGGTCCCTTTTCAACTGATTCAAGTACTGGCGACGCTCCTCTGTTCTTGTAGCCCACTGTGCTTTAAGCTCCGCCATGATATTCTCAGATTTTTCTAATTCATCCCGTTATTCCCTGACTTCGTTTTCCAATCTTTTTATCAATTGCTCATCGGATCGGCTCCTTGGTTGCTTATCGATGGTTATCTTCAATTGCCGGATTTGGGCCCTAAGTGCTTCATTTTCTCGAGCCAGACTATTCTTTTCACCTTGATCCACGACAACCTGTACACTGTTCTCGAATTTCAGACTCTCAACTTGCTGCTTCAGTTTACCAATCTCAACTCGATAACCTTCTTCCTTTGCTAACCAGTCCCACTGCTCTTGGGATGACTTGGCGAAATCTTCGAGGTGAGGTCGTTTAGCCGGTCTCCCACATACCATGTCACCTCTGAACCAATCATGATACCCTGGGGAAACTTCCCCTTTAACCCTATCAGACACACAAGTGTTTGCCATCAAATGTTGACACTCACTCCAGATTTGGCGAACCTCTTCCTCGGGGAACCGACCGTCAGGACTAATTTCGACCACTTGGGTACTCAGATCTTCATCTCTCGGTACTATTTGATACCTCCCGAGTTGCCTCAGAACCCAATATGGTGCATAGGGCTGGATGCTTTTGAGTCCCATCAACAAAAACTGCGGCCGGGCTGCTGGCATATATATGACTTCTTCGACAAGCAACCATCCAAGCACCCACTGTATCTGGTTGGCATTGAGGTTCCGAAATAATGATGTCCAGGCCGTGACTCCTTCGGGTAGACTAGCCCCTTTGATTCTTGTGTAAAATTCTCATATACAAGTTTTCTCAACCGAACCATAACTCAATAGCTGAGAGCGAGGGCACAAATACTCAGTCATCCACATTTGTAACAACAAATTACATCCCTCAAAAAATTTTCCCCCAGCTTTGCACGCAGTGAGAGCCCGGAAGATGTCAGCCACGATCATAGGAGCTAAAGTGCTTTTCCCCATGGTTTGTAAGGTACTGACGACCCCTGCTACTTTCAAATCAATATTACCATCTTTCCTTGGGAATATTATGAGGCCCAAAAAAGCTATCATAAATGACACCCGTCTGTGTTCCTCCCATTTTTGTCGGTTACTTCTACTGCATAGCTTAAAGTCTGGATTATTGAACCCACCCACATGGCCATATCTATCATATATGAAGCGGAAACTGCAGAAACCCTTTGCAAAATCTGGATGATGAATTGTTCGGGGTATTTTCAAGGAATCCAAGAACCGGTGTATGGTAATGGTCCTAGGAGCAATTAAGTATTTGAACCTCAACGGAGCTTGATCACTTCCGATGTATCCCGCTATCTCTTCCAATGTCGGGGTGAGCTCAAAGTCCGAGAAATGGAATACATTATGTGCCGAATCCCAATAGGCGACCAATGCCCTGATAATATCCCCCCGAGGCTGAATGTTTAATAAATCCGAAAAGTCTTTCAAATATTTTTTTCACTTCGTCTTGCCCCTCTTTGCCTAAGTCATTCCACCATAATTGCAGCTCAAAAGGAATTTTGGTCATTATTGAAAAGGGCTCATTTATCATCGTGCTCATCCTGCACATTTATTAAAGTGTTTAAGCAAAAAGAAAAACTTTTATTTGACTCCAAAAAAAACTATCTATATTATCGACTCAAAATTACCCCTATATTTTCAAATGAAGAACTCAATTCTCAAACGCGGCCTTTCAGCACTTCGGGAACAAAGATTTTAAGACCGCGGAAGTCAACAAGTCACACATCAAAAATTGACCAAAATGGCCGGTTTTGCACAGTCAGCCTTCCAGCGTCCCTTTTGGGGACACTCGGCTAAGCATCACTCAATTTGTTATAACGAAAAATAAAAATTCTGACATATTTTGGCTGTTTTTGCAAAGGAAAGGTTGGACCCGATGAGGGTTGCCTACGTATCCCACACCCTGTGAGAATCAAACCGGCGTAGTTCGGGCAAATTAACCGAACTATTTTAAAACATGACTCTTTTTCCCATTTTTATTTTTGGCATTTCATAAGCGAATAAAAACTATTTTTAGAAACGAGACTCTTTTTTTTTTCTTTTTTCTTTTCAACAAATAAAACAGCCTATTTTTACAAGATAAAAATAACAGACTATTTTTTTTTCTTTTTCATTTTCCACAGACAATAAAGCAACCTGCTTTCCAAACTAAAAATAAAAGACTCTTTTTCCTTTCCTTTTTCAACAAATAATGAAACAACTTATGTTTTTCAAACTAAAACAAAAACTTTTCTTATCCTTTTCTTTTTCAACAACCAACTTTCCAAAAATAAAAGACTCTTTTTTTCTATTTCTCTTTGCTTTTTTTTTTAGTAAAACAAAATAAAACATTTTCCTTTTTTTTTCTCAGAATTTCGGCAGAGTTCGCCAGTAATTGGTCATTGATTTTTTATTTCTAAAATAATCAATTAACTCCCTAACTGATATTTTCTTCTTTTTTTCTCTCTTTCTCTTTTTTTTTCTCATTTTTCCAACATTCCCGAGATTCAGAAACCGGTCAACATGCAGGTTCGAAACAAATATATGTACAGAGCAAGTAGGATGCATCAAGATGGTCTTTTCATTTCAGGTTGCTAGTCCTAGACGGACCCAACCTCTGTGTTGGGTCCCCTAATTCAAATGCAACGTGATGCAAATAAGCGTTCCTACTAGGGATCCAGCATGAAGTCACGTTATTCTATGTTCAAAACCTGGGTCAGTGTTCTAGATTGTGTACCCGAACGGACAACTCGAGTCGAGGAGGGGGCAACTTACCGGGAACCAAAAGGCCATCCGGCTTCGTAACTTGTCCGACCTCTTTCTTATTTCAAGGTATGACACTAACAGAATAGGGAGTCTCAACCAGTAAGCACATCCCCGGAGGTGAAGAGAGAAGGGTGTCGGCACAGTTTATATACAATTTAGATAATATTAAAGCGGTAACATTTTAGCACATTCAGCACAAAACATATAGGAAAATCAGATACAACCAACTACAACAATTTATCTAAGCTCGAATTCTGGTCTGCGAAACCAGAGATTCTGGGTTCGATCCCCAGTAGAGTCGCCAGAGCTGTCACACCTCCTTTTTCATCTACACCCGCAAGGGCGTAAAGGAGTTTTTCCATTTAAAGGACAATCGGAACGGAATTTAATTATTAATTATTCAGAGTCGCCACTTGGATATTAATGGTGTCCCAAGTCACCGGTTGAATCCCGAACCGAGGAAATTTATGACCCTGTTAATAATTCGCGAACCAGAAATCCGAGTAAGGAATTCTGTTAACCCGGGAGAAGGTGTTAGGCATTCCCGAGTTCCGTGGTTCTAGAACGGTCGCTTAACTGTTGTATTTAATTTTATCTGATTTCAGAACATGTTTTTGCTTATGTTTTTTTTTTTAATTTCAAACTGCTTTTATTATTATTATGAGAATTGCAACGTCGTGAAAACGGGTCTCGAACCACGTCACAATCAATGCACCCGTGGTCGTTGACACATTTCGACTCCGTTGAGATTCGGATTTGGGTCGCATCAGTGCGCACCCGAGTTTAAGAAAGTAGATTATTAAATAGCGCGCCTAAAGCAACTACGCGTTTTTAAATTTGCGAGGGCCATGGAAATTCAACCAAATGGCACGCCTCGAATTCTAAGGATTCACATGTTAATTAAATGGGGGCCATGTATTTGAGATTTTGTTTGGCGAGATTCGTCTCAACACTTATTAAAAGGCCCATTTGAAAGTGACTACAATTTTCTAGTGATCAAACATCCCTAAAAGAAGAAAGAGAACTTAATTACATGTAAACTGAATAAAATTCAGTAGTCCAACCTCAACAATGAGCTGGACCACTGATGGGCTTCAGAAACGGCCCAAAATTCGGTCAAGCAGGAGAAAGGGAAGCCCAGGTGACAGATAACAGCACCTGGGATCGAATCCCTTAGGAAGCCCAAACTCATGAAGGTCGTCCGTGTGACAGCCTGAGATGGCTTATCGCTGAGCCCAGCGAGGCCTTGATTTTAGCTCAACCAAACGCCCCCTGAAATTACCTCTAAATTATTTTAAGTGTTCAATAATTAGCAAAGGGGAAACAATACGCATCTACTCGAATTAGAAGGATACTAGTCAATTGAATTCCAGTTTTATGCACAGACTAATTTATCCACTGATATTCCGGTGAGTTCTTAGACATCATCAAGGTGAAAACCGAGCTGTAAACACGATCTCAATAGCATAAAGTAGACTAATTACTTCTGAATTAATTCACGCCAACATTACTATCAACCTATCATGTAATCAACTAACACTAGTGTTTACTTTATAATAATCACATGACTCCGAAATATAACAGTTTATATAGTCCATTTAGCACAAAAGCAAGCAAAACTTAAACAATATCCATGAATTAAGCACTGAATACGTAGATCTGGAAATTAGCTAAATCAAAACTCAATTCTGCAAGTAAATTCATTCTTCGCATAATTCATTTCCGCCCACTTGAGCTCACAGTCATCACGGGTATAATTGTGTACCTGGATAAGGGAAAATATGAGAAGGAAAGAAGTCAGCTACTTTGAACAGCAACAACAACAAACTCAACAATATATCATCACAGAACAGGCCAGGAACTGCTTTTGAAAAATAAGAAATATAAGCAGACTCAACAGATCAACCCAACACACACTTGGAATGCACTCCTAGCCCTCACAGCTGAACCTAGATGCTCTCAAATCCTACTGGACCCAAATCTCCACTGAAGTCCAAACTAATAGGCCCCAAACTCATTTGAATCAGTCGTTAGTCACTCCCAAACACTTTTTAGGAATAGAACCTCGAGTTGGAATGAAGAATGCCCAAAAAAAGACTGAGAATCACTGACACTAGTGATGAACTAGTAAAACTATTTTTGATTTTTCCGTCTTTTGATGTTTCTTCTTAAGTATTGGAATTGAAATGCTAGCTGAAATTGAAAGCAAGGAGGAAAGCTTTTGGTGGCGATTTTTGGGCTGAAAATTCAAAATCCCCTTCCTCAAGGCACTTGATGCCCTTTTATAGGTGATACAAGAGGGTTAGTTAGATTTTGGGTTTTCTTTTTAGTCTCTCCCCTATTTTCAGTTTAGTCCTCTTATTTCTAACTTGTTACTCAAGTAAGCACCTCTATTGTGCTGAAATGTGCACTAAAATCCTATTCTAGAAGGCCCTAGGGTATTCTTCTACCCATGCAATACCTATACTGCCCTTTTCATTACTTTGAAATTACTATTCCTATCAGAATTACCCTTTTCCATGCCCAAACTACCCCTGAAAGCTTCTCAAAGTTACTGATTCTACCCACATTCTCAACAGCTATAACCAATCCCCTAAATTAATCTAAAACTAACTAGGACTGATTAATTAGAACTCAGAAATTAACTAATCGAACTAACCAATCCCAATTGTTCAATCACACCAACTCAATCAAACTAGGAAAACCAAAGACCAAGATCAATCAAAGCAAAGCTTAAGCTACTGATCAACATTAAATGAAATTAAACTAACTCTTAACCAATAAGCTCACAATCGACCATTCAAACATCAAATTCAGAACTAAAAGAAATTGACAGAACTATACTAATACACAAAAATAAATCATAAAATTAAAAGAACACTTAATGAAATCAAGACTGTAACTAAAACTTCAACCATGCAAGTAAAAAGAAACAGGAAAACTCACTGAAGCACGAGAAACTCCGACCAGTCACTGACGTCCGAATCCTTTCAGATTTTTGACACGCAATATCCCTAACCATGTGTTCTTACAAGAGAACACATGGTTAAGGACATTACCGTTCGAAATCATAAAGATTTTGGTTTAGGGTTTTGGCCAGAAATTCTTAGATCTGAAATTCGAGCCGCTTCATAGAGATTTGAAGGAAAATAATCATGGATTTGGGTTGAGGGAAGTCCGGGGATTGTGTGGTGTGATTTTGGGTTGGTTTGGATAAACCTGCGATCTGACCGGAAACTTCAACCGGAGATTCGACGAGCTCCGGCAACATTCGAGGGAAACCAATAACGGGAATGGCAAGAGGGATTCATGGGGGATTTATGGTGTTAATTTGGGTTTGAACGGTGTAAGTGACGTTCACCGCCGCGAGGGATTTAGGGGCGGCACGGATTAGGGTTCATGAGGAAGAAGGATACGGTACGAATGGGGGTGAGGGGGGGAAGTTCAGACACTTATATACCAAACATCCTAGTTAGATCCGGACCGTTGGATTGATGAGATCCAACGGTCGTGATTAAAGGCTGAGGAAACGACGTCGTTTGGACTTTGTTGGGTAGACCGGGTATTGAAGCATTGGGCCTGGATCCGGTTGGAATGGTCTAAGGGCGTTTGGGCCTGAAAATTATCAATGAATTGGCCCAAATTTGAGTCTTTATTAAGACCACTTTCCTACTCTTATTTTCTTTTCTCATTTTTAAATTTTTATAATTTTTTCTAATTTTTATAAAGATGTAACACCAACATGAAATCCTAATTATTTCAAAATAAAGACTAATTAATTCCTAAAATTGTTTTAAAAACTATTTCATGACAAATCCACAATAAAAATCATTAGAATGCAAAAGTGAACTAATTTTGTGATTTTTCATGTTTTGTTCTAAACAAATTAACTAAAATATTTTTGTATATTTTGATACTAAAATATAAAACTAAAACCTAAATGCGAAAATGCATATTTTTGTATTTTATAAAAATTAACATGCGCAAATAAAAATGCAACAATTATCAGAAAATGACACCGAAATGCACAAAAATTGTAAAAATAAAGAAAAATTATTTTGTTTGGGATTTTGGGAATAATCATATATAGGGCAAAAATCACGTGCTCACACCATCATATCTTGGCCACTGTGGGCAAAATCATCAATGTATACCAGCTGATCAGGTGGTGATACTTATATAACGCCGTAACCTTTTTCCATATCCCATATACATATATATACATATATACGCGTATATGACTCCATCTGGTCATGGGTCAATGTACATGTATAGATGAATGCAATGCATGAGAAGTACGTCAATAAAATCTTTCAGAATGTCATAAGACCATTATACCTTTGATTAATATCATGAAATAAACTTTATCAACTTACGTATTTCTAAGACCCATGAACAGACGATTGAATAGTAATACATACGGGGAATCAATAACGTAGGCATATCTAGTACTTCTATGAATAGAGTCATTTATGAAAGTTGTGTATTTATTTGTTTCGTTTGTATCGTATGTGTGACGATCCGGCCAGTCGTCTCATGAGTTACTGCTCTGTTTCCCCCATTTCTGCTTTTCATTGCTTTGTATAATGGTTCTATATGTGATCGGGTTGATTGGTTAGGGTTCGGAAAGGAATTGGTAAGGTTTGAGATACTTAGTTTCTTTTGAAGAAGCTTAAGTTGGAAAAATCAATCAGATGTTGACTTATATGTTAGAGGGATCGTATGTGAGTTCTGATGGTTCGGTTAGCTTCGGGAGGTGATTTGGGACTTAGGAGCGTGATCGGAATGAGTTTTGGAGGTCCGGAGTAGATTTAGGCTTGAATTGGCGAAATTAGATTTTTGGAGATTTCCGATTGATAGGTAAGATTTTGATATAGGGGTCGAAATGGAATTTCGAGAGTTGCAGCAGTTCCGTTGTGTTATTTGGGATGTGTGTGTAAAATTTTAGGTCATTCGGACGTGGTTTGGTTGGGTTTTTGATCAAAAGCGGAATTCGGAAGATTTTGGAAACTTAGGCTTGAATCTGATGTGTTTTGGTTGATTTGTTGTTGTGTGAGGTGTTTTAAAGATTGGTACAAGTTTGAATAAGGTTTTGGGATGTGTTGATGCCTTTGGTTGAGGTCCGGGGGCCACGGGTGAGTTTCGGAGGGTTGAACGGATAATTTTAAGTTAAAGAAAAGTTGCAGATTTTGGCTTCAGCTGTTGCAGGTATTTTGTTTTTTGCGTTCGCGAGTGGACCCTCGCTTTAGCGAAGGGTCAGGAAGGGAGGCGTTAGGTTTGGCCTTCGCGTAAGGGCCGTAATGGTAAGCATCACGTTCGCGAGAGGCCTGGCCGCGTTCGCGAAGGTTGGTGAAGCTAAGGCATCGCGTTCACGATAGTGAGAGCGCGTTCGCGAAGAAGAGTTTTGGTCAATGGAATTTTTGTGCTTCGCGAATGCAAGGCTTTGACCGCATTCGCGAAGAAGGATTTCAGTCCTGGGCAGAATGTTTAAATACTCGTTTTGTCCGCGAATTTAGGGTTTATTTCTTCCATTGTTGGTCATTTTTTGAGCTTTTTGAAGGGGATTGAAGAGGGATTCAAGGGAATCACTTAGAGGTAAGAATTTTGGACTTAAAACTCGGTTCTATTGTAAAATCTACCTAAATAATCATGGAAATTAAGCCAAAAATTGAAGAACTAGGGCTTGGAAACTTTTAATTGAGTATTTGAAGGACCAATTGAGGTCGGATTTCAGAACTTTTGATATGTATGAATTCGTGGAGAGATGAGGAACCTATTGATGTAAAAATTATCAAATTCCGAGACGTTGTCTCGGTGGTCGGGTTTTGGTAATTTCGGGATTTATGTTGTAAATTGATTATTTTCGCTTGGGCTTCGTTCCCTTAGCATATTTTGACGTCCTCGTTCTGATTTTTGGATAGATTTGACGCGAGTGGAGGCCGATTTGAATGGCAAAGGCATCGCGAGCTAGAGATTTGACCGGATTGAGGTGAGTGATGATTGTAAATGATGTTCTGAGGGTATGAAACTCCGGATTGTACATCGTTGTGCTATATTAAAGTGTCGCACACGCTAGATGACGAGCGTGAGGTCGTGTATTGTTGGGGATTGTGACTTAGTCCGTCCTGAATGACTATTTTACAGCATATTTGTCTGAAATCTATCTGCTATCATCATTATTTGGGCTGAATGCCACATTTGGGCTTTGTGCCAACTATTTGAATCCTTAGGGAACTTTTATTGGTATTTCCTCACTGTTTTGACTTTATACTTGAACTCAGTCATGTTATATTTCACTGTTTTCGTACTCAGCCATGTTTACTCTATTTTAACACTTAAATGATCTTTTAAATGATAATTGGGCTAAGAATCATGTTTTACTATTGCCCGAGTGGCTTGTGAGAATTTTGACTGAGTAAGGCCGAGGGCCTATGTTGTGAGGAAACATTTGATTATGATTATGAGGTCGAGGGCCTGAGATATGTACGCCACGAGGTGGCTTGATTGATATGAGGCCGAGAGCCTAGTGATGATGCCACGAGATGGCTTGATATTGCGCTTGGGCCGTAAGGGGCCCCTCTAGGAGTCTGCACACCCCAGTGAGCGCGGGTACCCATTGTGATGTGAGATATAGCCCGAGGGGCTGGTATTGTTGTGAGATATTGCCCGAGGGATGGATTTATTGATATTGTGCCCGAGGAGCGGACCTTTATGTGTTTATCTTTCTTAATTGCCTGTCATTATCTGTTTAATTGTTGAAAGGGTATTTTTCGAAGTTTAAACTGAACTTAAAGGATTATTCGTATCTTTACTGATTCACTATTTTTAATGGTTTTACTGCTTCATTATAGCATGTTTTGTGCCTTACGTGATTTCCTGCTTTCAGTCTTTGTTTATGATTATTAATCACTCAGTTGGAGTACTCACTTTACTTCCTGCACCCCGTGTACAGATTCAGGCATTGCGAATCCTGCTAGTACGAGTTGAGAGCTCTCGGTAGATTTCGGAGTCCACGAGGTAGCTGCTTGGCGTCCACAGTCTCGTGTTTCTCCCCCTTGTTTGTAATAGTTTATAGATTTCTCAAACTTGTATTAGAACTTGTAGGTGCTCATGACTAGTGACACCCTGGTATCGGGCTGTGTTGGGTTGTTCTTCCGCATATTTATACTGTTGACTGCTTAAACCTTGGGTTATTTATCATGCTTTAGACTTGAATCTTATTGTTTAATTGCTTAAAAATCAAAATGGGAAGTGTCGGCTGGCCTTGTCTTCACGAGAGGCGTCATCACGACCGGGTTTGGGTTTAGGATCGTGACAGTATGAATCATGCCAAAAAGAAAGAAGGGATAGCCTTAACATACCCGGGCCGATTCTCTTGACAATCCCTCTAATACACGTCAATTGCGACAAAACGCATAATGACGGATCGAAGTAGAAAAAAATATGTATGATATTCTTAAGAAAGATTGCACCGTACTCCCTTAGAATCGCAATTCTCGCGTTGCTAAGTATCCTTGTATGAATTTTGTAACAATTTACATTGCTATCACTTTGTGTGAGCTTGCTGAAGCATTTTCATCTCATTACTAAGTAAGTGTGACCATCTTCATATGTGAATTAAGGAGATTCTTAAGCCTTGGTGGGGTGGGCCCCACTTTGTAAGACTTGGCTACCAAAATTCCTCCAATTTAGCCACCTTGCAATTGTGATTTAAGAGTCACTACTTCCTAAGGCCTTGGCTGCCACGTTGGGAGATATAATTCTTATCCAAATATTTGAATTAATTATCCACGAATCACTTGATTAACTTGTTAATCTCTCATTAACCAATTACCCTCATAATTAAGAATTATCTCAAATTACTTAAAATATTACCCACTTTTAACATACCTTATACACCTTACTATTATGGTCATGTGGTACTTTATGACACTAGTCCATAAATATGAGGTATTATAGCTCGGACCGTATTTTATCTCAAAATGTCGAACTTCGACGAAACTCATTTTCTTCGATTCGCTTACCCTCTCACCTACACAAATTTACTTATCACTTGTTTGAAATAGCATAATACTTATAGCCTCAAAATAATCTCATTCCTGAGCTTACGTCGATTAACTTACAACGAAACTTTAATGTATGAAAATGCGGGATGTAACATCTCATTTTTGAGTTTTCATCAATTTACTTATGGCGTACTTTCACGTACGAAAATATAGGGTGTAACATTACATTTGAACTTTACTTTTACAAGAAACAAGTTCAAGGATTGCAAGTGAAAATTATTATTTCACTAGAAATAACATATTGAATACAAAGTGATGTTAGATATATGCGGGCGAAAAATTATATCACCAGTGAATAGGTAATGTTACGAGAGATACATTATTAGTATTACTCAAATAATTTTTATTATTAATGACTTTTCAATTATTTTTGCATAATATAGTAGAAAATGTCAGGTTGAAGATATGACATATAGTATTTATATTTGAATTGATCAAATTGCAATTAATATCTATACATAAATATAAAGTTAAGAATAAAAAAATGATGTGGCATGCCTCTTTAATCAGTATGACAATTTATCTTTTTTCATAATTTTGAACTTTTTTCTTATTTTCTATCAAAAAAATTGCCAAAAAAAATATATTTTTATCCTCATTATTACTCCATTTATTTCTATTCATCAAATCCCATTTAATCTCTCTTTCTTCGGTTTTCTTCATCCTCATATTACTACATTTATTCCTTTTCCTCAAATCCTTCTTTCTTCCTTACTTTTCTTCCATTTTTGTTCTTTTATTTTTTCCTACTTTAATTATTTCTTTCCTTAAAAAAACTTTGAGAATTTTGGGATAAAAAAAATCACATCTTACATCACGTGTATAAAAATTAGATTTCAAATAAAATAAAGAAAATCAAAAGTACAACATGAATTATTTTAGTTCAATTCTTCTTGAACATGCAAATTTGGCATTGTTTTTTTTATATATATTTTTCCTACTTTGATTAACTTTGTTTTTCTTTTATAGATCTTATATTACATGTATAAAAATTGAATTTCAGATAAAAGAAATTAAATCAAATAAAACTAAATATTCACATAAAAACCATTTACTCAAAAGCATATAAATTTATTTATAAGAATATATATAATAGAATTACTATTTGAGAAATTCAACCAAATATATCTACTACAGTACAATATAATGAGAATAATCCTATAAGAATTGTAAAATATCTAGCAGTGGTTAATATTCTACAAGTAGTAGAAGATAATTTCCTTTGCCTTATATTATCCTAAAATTAAAAGAACTAAAGTAAAATATTAATAGAAAACTCTAATCGAAATCTAACCCATTTTACCTTGAGCATTTTTTTAGAGCAAATTGATGAATAAAATATTCAAATTAAATTGACTATTGAACGATATGTAATAATAATAAAAAACTCTACTTTTTCTTTCCTCTTATTAAACTTTTGATTTTCCTTTCTTTTTTTTTGTTTTGGTAATTGACCATTTTTCTTTATTTTCTCTCCAATCAATAGATTTTTTTCTTTTGTTATATTTACGAAATAAATGTAAAATTAGAATTTTTAGATGTGATAGTAACCTAGAAGTATTGAATAGTGATATTGTGTGATGGGCGATAATTTTATTCGGATTCTACCGTAAATTCTCATTCAAAAAGGATTTAAAAGCAAATATATGTACTTTTTTTTTCATTGTTCTATTTGGCTAAATTATCACTGGTACGATATTAGTACGCCTGATTTATTCATATATAAATATAATTTATTATTTCTTACGATATTTTATTTTTTCAACAGAACTCACAAAAAGAAATTATTTTCTTGAAGTCATTTGTGTTCTTCCGAAAACAACCGCGCAAAGCGCGGATTAATTTACTAGTTCTAAAATAAATACTTGATAGTTATACTATCATTTGGTCGTCTTGCTCCAGACTATGCATTCTCATTAACTCCCACATAAGATTTATTCTAGCTGCTTTATTAACTTTTGTCTGTGTTTTGTATTGTCCCTTTTGATTTTGCAGAAAAACTATCATGTGTACATAAGTGATGGCACATATACTTCCTTTTGATCTTACGGTGAACTTGGTTATCATTTTTGACTATTGTAAATTGAAAAAGTTACCTCATATTAAGTCCAATAGCGGAACCAACATTTTAAGGGATTCGAAATATTAAAAAGTAAACATAAGAACAAGTCAAGAAGATTCTACGTCTACTATTTTGGCATAAATAATTTTAATTTTATATATACAATATTATTTTTCGGCGAAGGGATAGGAATGAACCCCTTTTGACATCCTAGCCCTGCTCCTGCATGAGTCACTGAAGGACATGAAAAAGAAATTCGTACTTATTATAAACAAATTAAACTTCTTTGTTTACATTATTGGTAAGACTTTTTTCAAAGAGTATTTAGTAAGTTTAGAATTCGATGTGGGAATTAGAGACCTATATGACTAGGAATGTTAAAAGAAAATTCAAAAATAAAATCAGACAGACTGAATCAAACTAACACTCTGTTTGGATTATTGTTCTCCATCGTTTTATAATGTATTGTATTGTATTGTATCGTATTGTACCGTATCGTTTTATGAATACAATGTTTGGATAGATTGCATTGTTTGTTATTGTTAAATAATATTTTGTTGTTTGGTTTGACTGTATCGTACTGTACTGTAACTGATAAGTTTACTAAAATACTCTCAATTGTTTAAATATTAAATTTATCACAAATTATGTATAAAAATAATTTTACAAAACAAAACAGAAGACGTCAAAACACCATAAGAAAGCAGAACAAATGAGCGATACAGAAGAAGGCAAAACAAAGGAGCACAACTAATTAGAATTGAGTTAAAAGCAAATTAGGAGAAAAAATAAAACAGAAGGCGGCAAAACACCTTTAACATTGGTCTGGAAAAAAATAAAGTAGGTTATAGGTTGGAGATTTGGAGTTAAAATAGAAAAAAAAAGATAAAGGGTAAAATAGAATTGTGGAGTAATAAGTTAGGGCATAATTGGAAAGAAAAATAGGAAACAATCCCACCACACCAAATCGGCTGTTTCAAAAAATGGTACTTTTCATTGTTCCGGAACAATGAATTTAACAATACAATACAATCAATTTTAGTAAAACAATCAAAACAAACATTATTTTGGGATAACAATACAATGAGGAACAAAATTTAAACTTGAACCTCAATAAGAAAGATTTGAATACTTTTATATGAATGACTTTTTGAGGGGGTTTTGACACAATTAACCACAAAAACAAAACTATTTACCCTTGTCTACCCATTTGTTTTCCTACCCATAAACTAATTACATTTCCTACCCATAGTAGGTTTTGTGGAGAATTTTTTCTTTATTCTCCAATTCTTTTTTATTTCTATGCTTATTTTCTTTTCTTTTTTCTTTTTTTTCTTTTCTCGTTTTCTTCTTATTTTTTTCTTTTTTCCTTTTCTAATTTCATTTAACTTCTTTTTTATATTCTTTTTCTCTTCATAATCTGATTTCATTTACTGTTTTCACTATTTTTATTATTCTTTTTTTTATATTATTACTAAAGAAAAATCAAATTGTGTACCAATTAAATGTAGTTAATAAAACCAAAAAAATATTAACTAACATATGATACTAGTATAGTATATAGCTATACTAACAGGGTATACAATTGTACGCAATGAGTTAAAACAAAATTAATTCAATTATTGAACTAAAATAGTATCAGTTGTCAATAAAAAAAATTAAAAAATTCTAAAAGGAATTAATTGTAAGAGTATACTGTTACATCATATAGCATACTATAATTTTTATTTTATTTTTTGCATTTTCAATTTGCCTCTCACGTTGGGTAAAAGCTTAAAACAAATTAAAAGGGAAAAGGCAAGTGAATTTACGGGTAATAAGTATACTATTATAGTATATTGTATACTATTACAACATATTGTTACAGTATCTTGCATATTATTAAAGTATACTATAACAATATATTGTATACTATAATAGTATATTGTTGCAGTATAACTATATACTCCTATAGTATATTAGTATACTGTGGCGGTATACTATTTTGTAAACTATAATAGTGTACTGTTGCAGTATAGCTATATACTCCTACAACATATTGTATACCGTAACGGTATACTGTAGCTGTGTTCTTCTTCGATTTTCAACTGAAAATTTCGATCTCAATCACCTCAAATCAGGTCCAAATGCTATCAAATTTCAGTATGAACTTCCAGAAGGTACTATAAGCAATATTTAACAGCACCTACTTTGAATCAAACAAGAAATCGTCAAAAATAAAATTGAGCTTCAAGCCCAACAATGATGGATATTCAATCTTAGGAGTGAACTTTTCTCTTCTGAAATTAATCTTGTCGATTTGCCATATTCCTGAATGTAATTAATGTGTTGTTGTGTCTGTTTATATGTTTCTTCAAAATCTTTTTTCACTTTTTCTACTTCCTCCACCACCTCGTCCATTTGGGGATTTTGCACATATATAGGAAGTGAAACTAGCGGGTAAATAGTTTGGAAAGTATGGGTAGAAGTAGTAAATAGTTTGAGTCTAGGCATTAAAGGGTAAATAATTTAAAATTAATAGGTATAAAGTGAGATTTTCTCCTTTTTGACAATAACACACATTATGTTGGGCCCGTGCGCAAGCCGGGCTTCACTTACCTAGTTTGAAAATAAGCCCAATAGTAGTGGGCTCTTCCAGCAGAAATCTAAACCATATATATAGTTCTATCTCAGTTGCCTTTGCAAACCCCTCTCAAAAACCCTAGTTTCATCCCCTTTCCTATTCTCTCTGTCCCGCGCCAACCATGGAAATCGACAATCCTTCTCCGACAGAGAAACCGGCGACAACACTACCGGCAAAGCCCAGTTTCCAACCTCTAAAAGCCCACGAAATCTCCGACGGTCAAGTTCAGTTCCGGAAAGTCACAGTCCCACAGCACCGCTACACTCCGTTAAAAAAAGCCTGGCTTGAAATCTACAATCCAATCTACGAGCAGATGAAAATCGACATCCGAATGAACCTCAAAAAACGTCGGGTTGAGCTCAAAACCCGATACGACACGCCCGATATCAGCAACCTCCAAAAATCCGCCGACTTCGTTCACGCTTTCATGCTAGGGTTCGACACGTGTGACGCTGTTGCGTTGCTCCGTCTCGACGAGTTATACGTTGATTCATTTGAAATTAAGGATGTGAAGACGCTGCGTGGAGAGCATTTATCTAGGGCTATTGGTAGATTGTCAGGGAAAGGAGGGAAGACGAAGTTTGCTATAGAGAATGCGACGAAGACGAGAATTGTGATTGCGGATACAAAGATACATATATTAGGATCATTTACTAATATTAAGATTGCTAGGGATTCGCTCTGTAGCCTTATCATGGGGTCTCCTGCTGGTAAGGTTTATTCTAAGCTTCGATCTGTTACTGCCAGATTGAACGAGATGTTTTAATTGTTGTTTTTAAATTACAGATGCTCAATGTTTAAGTGTATTTGAGCTGATTCGAAAATTTTGGTTGAGATATATGTATTGTGACTTATTTTTTTGGTCTTTAATTTTATGCATTCTAAATAGTGAAATATATGTTCTATTTGGTTTAGCTTGGCTTAATGAATTAGTTTGGGTCTATGATGGATTCATTGTTTAAGTTAAAAGCATTTGATCATTTCCTTAGATAATTTGTATTGTTAAAAGTATCTGCTCTTTTCTGCCTGATGGTTGCATTTCTTGTATGCCAGACCATTATAAATGTCACAATAAGGGCAGTTGTTGAGTGAATGTACTGTGGTAGCTGGAAGTTCGTAAATGATTTTGATCAAGTTGAAGATTAGTTACATTTGCTGTTTCTAATCTTATGACCAATTCAGTCTGTGGCTCAATATAGGTTCCCCCTTTCGTTTTATTTTATGCTTTTATGCATGGAATTCTATTACTTGAGATGGTGCATATGTTACATCTTTGCAAGAGGCAAGGATCGTGACTTCGCCATTTTTCATCATTAATCTTGTCAATTTGCTGGCTTAATTTTGCCTTTTAATTATGTTTGGCAGTTTAGCTGCTGTCTCATACTCAAAGCTCCAACCCTCTAACCACGTTCCTCTCCCCCGACACACAATAATTGAGAGAAAAGAGAAAGAACTTGTTCTTTCAAGAGTGCTTTGTGGGTAGATGTTCTTTGGTTGCTCTTTGAAAAGCTGCTGTTATGCTAATGTTACCTAGATACAGGGCGGCACTTGCACTTCACTAAACGCTCTTCACAGGAAAATCCATTTAAATGTATGACTACATTTCTATAGCAGAATCCCTATGTAAGAACCATTCACGGTAAAAGCCATTTTTTTACTCGAAACTAATTTTTATGTTATGTTATAATATGTCTTTTATTACAGCACTTCACAAACAAATGAGATTGTTATAGAGAGTATTGAATGGATTACTTTGGCTGATGGCCAAATACATAAGCAAGGCCTTAAACTTGCCTTTTTTAATTTTATTTAGACTCCTAAACTAGCACTTGTTCCTATTGAACACTTAAACAGGTCTCCCTGCCACCACCTCCACCACCAGCCACCTTTCACCCGCTACCCTTCCCTCTTAGCGATCTCCTCTCCTCTAAAGTCACAAATTTATATCATGTAACATTAATAACTTCTGGCGGAAAAACAAAAAGCCAAGCCCAGAGAATTACTCGCCGGAAAAACCAAACACTGACAGAATTTGCCGGAAGTAGCCACTGTGCCACCATAAACATCTTCCCATTCTGTACAGAAATTATCTAGAACAAATTCTGATATGCCATATTTGGAGGCTATGGACAATGAATTGACCGGACAGCAACAAACGACCACCAAATAATTTTGTGGTTGGCCGGAAAGTACCACAGGCAACTCCCCAATGTTTCCCAAATGAAAAAGCTGGAACAGTGGGGCATCACATATGCATTAACTTTAGCCATTGATAAATGCATAGATATGGAGAAAGGACAATTTAAAGAGGTCAAAGCACAATCTGATGTGCATATAGCCTCATTCATAAGCTCCCATGCCATAATGGTTGGGACATTCTAATACCAGTTATAATTGGCGTAGTTGGGGAAGACCGAAAAAAGAAAGGCAGGGGGTGGGGGGGGGGGGGAGAAGACGGTGAAGGGGGGAGATAAAGGAAAAAAATTAAAAATAGTTTTTTTAAATTAAAAAAATATATATATCCATGTATCACATATTAATTTATTTATTTTGGCACGAGGCAGTGCTTGTAAGTTGTTCCACAAATTGTGCAAGGCGTGTTTAATAGGTACAGTTTGGTTCTAGTTTAGGTATTCAATAGGAACAAATGCTAGTTTCAATTCTAAATGAAAAAAAAAAAAAAGAGGCAAGTTTAAGAGGGTGCTTATGTATTTGACTTATTACTTTTTGTATGTATTTATATTGAATCTTTAGGACCGTGATATTGCTAATTATACCACAGGGAGGACGTAAGGTAATAAAACTAATGGCCATGTACATTCAGTCTGTGCGCAAGTTCTGCACATGCGGTTGTCCAGTTATGCAAAATAGTGATTTCTAGTCATAATCAAATAATCTATTCAAGTTGTTAGAAACATTTCAATAATTCAAAGTAGGCATGATGTAACGATCTAGATTTTCCACCCTCGAGAGCCGTGATGACACCTACTAATGGGAGCTAGGCAAGCCAAACCTTAACTACTTGTCACACTTTCATCCTTGCTTTTTTTTAACAACACAAGTCGATAATATGATAAAAACAAAATTTTAAATAAATAAGCGGAAGTCAACAATTATATATTTTAAAGCTACGTCTGTTACAACTTTTAAAACCTCAAATACCTCAAAACCTGGTGTCACAGTGTCACAGACTATCCAAGAGTTACTACATACAAGTCTGAAGAAATACAATACACTGTTTCTGAACAAAAGAAAATGAAACAGGAAATAGAGATAGAGGGAGACACCATGGCCTGCGGACGCCTGCAGGTCTACCTTGGGTATCCGGGTGGACTGAAGGAAGCCCTCCAACTACTGTTCGTAAACTGCTCCTGGATCTGCACACAGTGTAGAGTGTAGTATCAGCACAACCGACCCTATGTGCTGGTAAGTGTCTAGCCTAACCTCGGCGAAGTAGTGACGAGGTTAGGACCAGCCTTCAATAAACCTGTGCAGTTCATATATATATATATATATATATATATATATATATATATATATATATATATATAACGGAAAATAGATACAGAAATAACTAGTCAATGTGAGAGGGGGGAAACATGTTGTGGGGGAGATATTAGTTCCGAATAAAAAGGCATCAAGTAAGGAAAGAAACAACATAATTAGAATATCAACAAGGAAGCAGAAATCAACAATTTGCACGGCATCACCCTTCGTGCTTTTACTCTCGTTCTCACCAAAACAATACACGGCATCACCCTTCGTGTTTTACGATCTTCCTTACCCAAACAACAATTACAAGGCAAATAGGGTAAGGGAATCTATAACCTCGAAGTAAATCAAATAACAACAAGTAATGAAAGAAACAACATAACTCGGATATCAATAAAGAATCAGAAATCAACAAATGCACGGCATCACCCTTCGTACTTTTACTCTCGTCCTCACCAAAGCAATCATATAATAAAAATATGCACGGCATCACCCTTCGTGCTTTTACTCTCTTTCCTCACCATATAATAAATAAAATCGGCACGGAATGACACATCGTGCGGCACGGCATCACCCTTCATGCTTTACATTCTTTCCTCACAATAACAAACAATGCACGGCATCACCCTTCGTGCTTTAACTCTCTTCCTCACCCAAACAATAATCACAAACAATAGGGTAAAGAAATAAAGGAAATTTTGCAATAAGAATCCCGGCAAGGGAACAACAAGTCACCAATTAAATCGCCGCAAGAGAACAATAATTAAACAATTAAATCCCGGCAAGGTAACGACAAATAAATCAACAATAGATCGACAAGGGTGACAACATAATGATCTCTTTTCTTTCTCAATTTTACTTCACAATTCACTTCACAACTCGAGCCAATGTTCTAGAGGGTCGATTATCACTTATACTTTCACAACTCGAGCCAAAGCTCTAAAAGTTCAATTGTCACTTATACTTTCACAATTTCACTATACAACCTGAGCCAACGCTCCTCAATGTTCATAGGTCACAACTCTTTCCACAAGCTTTATACAACAATTAGGAATCTTCATCAAGACATGGATAATA
This sequence comes from Nicotiana sylvestris, assembly GCF_000393655.2. Taxonomy (NCBI): domain Eukaryota; kingdom Viridiplantae; phylum Streptophyta; class Magnoliopsida; order Solanales; family Solanaceae; genus Nicotiana; species Nicotiana sylvestris. Next base: position 13,152,654 of record NC_091063.1, read on the forward strand.
CAATGAAATCATGAAAACCACAATATAAAACCCACGATCATGCTTGACACCAACGTATAGATACTCGTCACCATGCCTATACGCCGTACTCGACAAGAAGAAAATAGCAAATAGGACACAACTCCTAATCCCTCAAGTTAAGGTTAGACCAAACACTTACCTCGATGCAACGACACAATTCAAGCCTCAATTACCGTTTTACCTCTTGTTTTCACCACCAACTCGCTTGTATCTAGCCACAATTTGCTTAACGATATCAATAAATGCTAAATGAATCAATTCTAATGCATGATAATAGGTTTTATAAAGATTTCCCCAAAAAGTCAAAAATCGACCCCGACCCGCTTGGTCCAAACCCGAAATTCGGACCATAACCCGATTACTCATTCCCCCACGAGCTCAAATATGTAATTTGTTTTAAAATCGGACCTCAAATCGAGGTCCAAATCCTTAATTTTTGAAAAGCCTAGGTTCTACCCAAAACACCCAATTTTCCCCATGAAAATCATTGATTTGAAGTTGAAATCTTGTTAAAAGATGTTAACGATTGAAGAAAACTAGTTAAAAATGACATACAATTGATTTGGAGAAGAAAGATTGTTTGAAAAATTGCCTCTTATGTTTTAGGGTTTTGAAAAGTAAAAAATAACTGAAAATCCCATCTATTTATACCCCTCTCAGACTCTCTTCGCGGACCGCATAAAGAGGACTGCGGCCGCGGAGCTCCACCGCGGACCGCATATAATGGACTGCGGCCGCGGAGCTCCACTGCGGACCGCAAGAAATCGAGTGCGGCCACGGAGGCTTGGCCTTGCTCACCGCGGACCGCACAAACCCCACCGCGGTCGCGGAGTCCCCATCGCGGCTACGAAGTTTCCACCACGGACCGCGAGACTCGACTTCAGAGACGTGTACCTTCTCTTAATCTACATATTTTTCCTAAGTTCAAAACTTGCCGAAACACACTTGAGCCCTTGGGGATCCTAATCAAACACACGTACTAACCCAACAACATCATACGAACTTATCAGTGCGATCAAATCGCCAAAATAACCTCAATAACAATGAATCAAACCACAAAATCAAGAATTTTTTTCTCAAACTTCATCAAGTATCAAATTTAGCAATTTACATCCGAATCACGTCAAACGACGTTCGTTTTCAACCAAACTTTACAGAAATGACTTAAACCATATATAAGACCTGTACCGGGCGCCGGAACCAAAATACGGGCCCGATACCATCTCTTTCTAATCAAACTTCATTTCAAATTTCCTTAAAAAATTTTAGAAAATAATTTCCTTTAAACATTCATTTCTTGGGCCGGGTCCTCGGAATTCGATTCCGGGCATACGCCCAAGTCCCATATTTTCCTACGAACCTCCCGGACCGTCAAATCACGGATCCGGGTCCGTTTACCCAAAATATTGACCGAAGTCAAATTTATTCATTTTACAGTCAAAACTTATCATTTTCCACAGATTATCATATTTAAGCTTTTCGGCTACGCGCCCGTACTACGCACGCAAATCGAGGTGACTCTAAATGAGGTTTTCAAGGACTTAGAACACGGAAGTTTCGTTTTAAAATAAGTACATTCTCCACCTCTAAAACAACTATTCGTCCTCGAACGAACAGAAGAAGGAAGTACCTGAGTCGGGGAAAAGATGGGGATAACGGCTCCGCATATCGGATTCGGACTCCTGGGTCGATGCCTCAGGAGGCTGACCTCTCCACTGAACACGAACAGAAGGAAAACTCTTCGACCTCAATTGACGAACCTGCCGGTTTAGAATAGCTACCAGCTCCTCCTCATAAGACAAGTCTTTGTCCAACTGGACAGTGCTGAAATCTAACACGTGGGATGGATCGCCGTGATATTTCCAGAGCATGGACACATGAACACTAGGTGCACAGCTGATAAGCTCGGCGGCAACGCAAGTCTATAAATCACCTCTCCCACTCGATCAAGAATCTCAAACGGGCCAATGAACCTAGGGCTAAGCTTGCCCTTCTTCCCAAATCTCATCACGCCCTTCATAGGTGACACTCGGAGAAATACCTGTTCTCCCACCATAAAAGTCGCATCTCGAACCTTGCGGTCTGCATAACTCTGTTGCCTGGACTGAGCTGCACGAAGCCTATCCTGAATAATCCTAACCTTATCCAAAGCCTCCTAAACCAGATCCGTACCCAACAATCAAGCCTCTCCCGGCTCAAACCATCCAACTGAAGATCGACACCGCCTACCATATAAAGCCTCATAAGAAGCCATCTGTCGCACCTCCTTTTTCCGCGCCCGAGAGGGTGCAAGGGAGTTTTTCCAATTAAAGGACAATCGAGACGGGATTGGTTTATTTATTTCAGAGTCGCCACTTGGGAGATTTAGGGTGTCCCAAGTCACCAATTTTAATCCCGAATCGAGGAAAAGAATGACTCCATATTACAGTCTGTGTACCAGAAATCCGGATAAGGAATTCTGTTAACCCGGGAGAAGGTGTTAGGCATTCCCGAGTTCCGTGGTTCTAGCACGGTCGCTCAACTGTTATATTCGGCTTGATTATCTGATTTTATACAAATATGAACTTATGTGCAAATTTTATCTTTTAACCGCTTTATTATTATTGTTTTTAAAAGAAATATGAACATCGCTTAAAACACGTCTTTGGACTGCGTTACATGAAATGCACCCACAATCCGGAACACGTTTTATTTGATGTTTTGGGATTTGGATTCGGGTCGCATGAAATGCACACCCAGGCTTAAGAAAGTAAAATATTAAACACGCGCCTAAAGAGACTATCGCGTTATTATTTTGGGGAAGACCGTGAAATTCGCTAAACGGTCCTTCCGAATTCTAATTAAACCATACATTTTGTGAGGGCCCCGCAATCTATACGTTTTATTTGGCGAGACTCGTCTCATTTTTATTTTTAAAGGATAAACCTACAATGACTATATTTTCTATTAAGTTCGTCTCTAAAATAAAAGAAAATCTCTTAATTATTTACATGCTGAAAAACGTAACTTATTAGTTATTAGTTTACGGCTAATGCGAATGGAAAATTGCGATCGAGTTTGTACAAAGAAAAACTGCTTTCATTTTATATTCTGTTATTCAATAATACTAGAACATGAGATTGACCATAATATCAAAACAGATTAATTATTCTCCGTAATTTAAACTAACATTATTAGATGAAGAAAGTATACATATGCAACCTCATTATTCATTAATCATTCAACTACATCTTTATACGAAGAAAGAAAAATTATATTCAACCACAAATCTAAACAGGAGGAATTCAACAGGAACAAAGCCTGATTAATATTTCATTTTTTGCTTCAAGCCGAGATTGTACAAATGTGTACCTGGAAACAGCAGTACAAGAACAAAAGAAGGAGAAGTCAACAGCAGTAATAACACAGCAACAGCAGATTCAGCAACATCGCAAACCAGTACAGTAGGAATAGCAGAAAACCCAGGAGACTATAAACGACTCCAAGTATAGTGAAGAAGTAAAAGGTAGGAAGGTTCTGACTATTTCAGATCTTAAGCGAGGCAATGAAGCAGTAACTATTCTTTTTCAACTTCAAAACTCTCCAAAATGAATTCTGCCCCTGTATATTCAGTGTATCCAGAATGTATATCGGGTGTATACTTCTCACTCCGCCCCCTCTTTTTTTCTTCTCTCTATCTAGTTTTTCCTCTCTTTTTTTCCACCCTTCTTCCTAAATTTTCTCTTCTATTTATAGCAAAATTTTCGAAATTTTCAGATTTGTTTTTTATTATTTTATTATTTTTTTAATTAAAAGAAATCCCACTTACAAATTGCTTTTATTTTTTTAGAAAAAGAAATCCCACCTTTATTTACTTTTATTTTTAAAATTCCAACTTTAATTACTTTATCTTATTTAAAATCCCACTTTTTATTTTTTTAAAAGAGAATCTCACTTTATTTAACTTTTCTTTAAAAAATAAACCACTATCTTTTCTTTTTCTTTTAAAAATGCTACTTTCAATTACTTTAAATTTTTTAAATTTTCAGATATCTTTATATTTATTTTTTAATTCCAACCTTCTTTTACTTTTAAATTTTTTAAAACTTTTTACTTTTTTTTTTAAATTTTCTACATTCTTTTACATTTTTTTATTTTTTTATTTTTTATTTTTTTAAAATCATTTCCGAAATTACTATATATATATATATATTTTTTTTTAAAATAAAAATAATAAATAAAATAAAATATTTTCGGATTTTTTTATATATATAAAAAAACAAAAAATAAAACTATTAATAGTGATAATTCACTTTTTATTTTTTTTATTTTTTTTTTGGTTTTGTTTTGTGTTGGACAAAAATGAAGAAGGGGTGTTGGGTTAATGGACTGGGTCGACCCAGTTCGAAATGGACTGGGTCGTAGGGAAGATTGGGCCATTTTTTGGGCCTATAGCTTGAAATTGAAGAAGAGGCCCAATTCCGACTTTCTTTATATTTTCGCTCTCTTTTCTTCTTTTATTTTTCTAAAACTAAATTATAAAAATACTTAAACTATTATTAAGAACTAAATTAAGTTATAAAGGCGCAAATTAACTCCCAATAACAATTAACGCACAATTAAGTATTAATTAAGCATAAAATTGTATATTTGGACATTAAATGCTAAAAATGCAAACGATGCCTATTTTTGTAATTTTTAATTTTTGTAAAACAATTTTAATTACTAACAATTGTAGAATTAAATCCTACATGCAAAATGCGACATATTTTTGTATTTTTTATTAATTTAGCGAATAAACACGCACAGACAAATACAAATAATTCTTCAAAATATCACAAAATTGTACACCAAAGAAAAATCATTTTATTTTTGAATTTTTTGGGAGTAATTCTCATATAGGGCAAAAATCACGTGCTTACAGCTGCCCCTCTTTGCCCGGAGACACGAAGGGTTTTCGTGCAAAGATAAAGCGAGCGATTTTTGCCCATCCGAGTACTCCGTTGAAGCATTTTTTGAAAAAGATTTGACCGAACCTTTGCTTCAAAGGTTTCCTACATATCCTGGGCTAAACAGGAATCAGGTCAATGTAGTTCGAGAAATTTTGGTAGCTGGGACTACCGTTGGACTGCAATGTTACTGTTGTTGCATGTTATTACTACTGCTTACCGATCTCCTTGTTACACCGTGCTTAAAAAAACAAGAAGCTAGGCTAGAGTACAATTTGTTTTTGTTGCCTTGCTTCCTTGTCTGCTTGCATTTCTTTCGGTGCTTTACTTCTTTTGACACATGTACTTGAGTTTGTACTGTGACCTCTTGTTGCAACCTTCTGTTTCCCGGTGCCGGGGAATTTTATTGTTTCCTGCTGGGGATTCCTATTGTAACCCTCTGTTTTATTGTCCTCTGACTTGATTTTGAAATGTATGCCTCTGTTATCTGGGCGGGCTCCCAATTTTAATACTTGAAAATTAAAGACTTGAAATGTATGCCTCTGTTATCTGGGCGGGCTCCCAAGTTCAATGCTTGAAAATTAAAGACTGAAATGTATGCCTCTGTTCTATGGGCGGGCTCCCAACTTCAACAACAACTTTAAAAATGAATGTCATTCCTCTCTTCAACCAATACATCGCCATTCTGTTCTTCAGGGGGGCTCCTGATTTCAACAACTTTAAAAAATAAAATCCTATTCGAGGGCGGATGAACCCGAAATATCCTATTCGAGGGCGGATGAACCCAAAATATCCTATTCGAGGGCGGATGAACCCAAATATCCTATTCGAGGGCGGATGAACCCAAAATATCCTATTCGAGGGTGGATGAACCCAAAATATCCTATTCGAGGGCGGATGAACCCAAATATCCTATTCGAGGGCGGATGAACCCAAATATCCTATTCGAGGGCGGATGAACCCACAATATCCTATTCGAGGGCGGATGAACCCAGAATATCCTATTCGAGGGCGGATGAACCCAGAATATCCTATTCGAGGGCGGATGAACCCAGAATATCCTATTCGAGGGCGGATGAACCCAGAATATCCTATTCGAGGGCGGATGAACCCAGAATATCCTATTCGAGGGCGGATGAACCCAGAATATCCTATTCGAGGGCGGATGAACCCAGAATATCCTATTCGAGGGCGGATGAACCCAAAATATCCTATTCGAGGGCGGATGAACCCAAAATATCCTATTCGAGGGCGGATGAACCCAAATATCCTATTCGAGGGCGGATGAACCCAAAATATCCTATTCGAGGGCGGATGAACCCAAAATATCCTATTCGAGGGCGGATGAACCCAAAATATCCTATTCGAGGGCGGATGAACCCAAAAATCCTATTCGATGGCGGATGAACCCAAATATCCTATTCGAGGGCGGATGAACCCAAAATATCCTATTCGAGGGCGGATGAACCCAAAAATCCTATTCGAGGGCGGATGAACCCAAAATATCCTATTCGAGGGCGGATGAACCCAAAATATCCTATTCGAGGGCGGATGAACCCAAAATATCCTATTCGAGGGCGGATGAACCCAAAATATCCTATTCGAGGGCGGATGAACCCAAAATATCCTATTCGAGGGCGGATGAACCCAAAATATCCTATTCGAGGGCGGATGAACCCAGAATATCCTATTCGAGGGCGGATGAACCCAGAATATCCTATTCGAGGGCGGATGAACCCAGAATATCCTATTCGAGGGCGGATGAACCCAGAATATCCTATTCGAGGGCGGATGAACCCAGAATATCCTATTCGAGGGCGGATGAACCCAGAATATCCTATTCGAGGGCGGATGAACCCAGAATATCCTATTCGAGGGCGGATGATCCCAAAATATCCTATTCGAGGGTGGATGAACCCAAATATCCTATTCGAGGGCGGATGATCCCATTTTCAACATCTTGGAATTGTCTTACCTCCGACTGTTTTTCTCCAAATCTTGTTGTCTTGCTATCTCTTAAAACTTGAATTGATTTCCTTGTTCTTCTGAGAAAATTTTCGACCATGGCAGAAAATCTTCTGCCCCAGTTTTGATGCTTTTCCTTGTTCTCCAGGTGGACGCCTGACTTCTGATATTTCAACTCTTCTTCCTTGTTCTCCAGGTGGATTCCTGATTGCTATTTCAACTGTCCTTCCTTGTTCTTCAGGTGGACGCCTGATTTCTGATAATTCAACTGTTTACCCTTGTTCTCCAGGTGGGCGCCTGATTTCTTCTTCGATTTTTCATCCTCATTCTCCAGGTGGACGCCTGACTTCTTTTTCAATTTTTTCATTTTTTTTAATTATTATCCTAGGAGAAAATTCATCAGACTAGGATTTGATATCTTATCTTAGGAGAAAGATTCATCTGACTAAGATTTTATCTTGGGAGAAAAATTTCATCAGACCAAGATTTTGACTCTAGGAGATAAATCGTCAGACTAGGTCCATTTGTTGTGATCTTAGGAGAAAGATTCATCCGACTAAGATTTTATCTTGGGAGAACAATTTCATCAGACCAAGATTTTGACTCTAGGAGATAAATCGTCAGACTAGGTCCATTTGTTGTGATCTTAGGAGAAAGATTCATCCGACTAAGATTTTATCTTGGGAGAAAAATTTCATCAGACCAAGATTTTGACTCTAGGAGATAAATCGTCAGACTAGGTCCATTTTGTTGTGATCTTAGGAGAAAGATTCATCCGACTAAGATTTTATCTTGGGAGAACAATTTCATCAGACCAAGATTTTGACTCTAGGAGATAAATCGTCAGACTAGGTCCATTTTGTTGTGATCTTAGGAGAAAGATTCATCCGACTAAGATTTGATATCTTATCTTGGGAGAAAAATTTCATCGGACCAAGATTGTATCGGGAGGTAAATTCATCAGACTAGGACTTTTTATCCTAGGAGAAAAATGTAGTAAAGATCAATGATTTGAGAAACTTACCTTCGTAATTTCTTCTTTTCTTTTCTCCTTCCTTTGCGCTGCTTTGTTCTTGCTTGCTGGGGATAATACCACTGTGGGAGTCTCCTTTCTTCCCCTCCTTCAAATTTGTTGTTTTTTTTTCTTCTTTTTTTTTTCAACACTGCTGGGGATAAAAGTGTTATCTTCTTGGGATAACGTTGTTGAGGATAACGCTGCTGGGGAATTTTATCCCTTCAAATCGATGCTTCATTCTTGTGGAAGCTGCTGGGGATGATAATGGCTTTTTGCTTTTCTGAGCACAAGTGTTGTAAGCACGTGATTTTTGCCCTACATGAGAATTACTCCCAAAAAATGCAAAATAAAATGATTTTCCTTGGTGTGTAATTTTGAGCAATTTTGTGTAATTTTGTGATATTATTTGTATTTGTCTGTGTTTGCTTATTTGTTAAATTAATAAAAAAAAAAAAAAAAAACAAAAATATGTCGCATTTTTCATGTAGGATTTAATTCTATAATTGTTAGTAATTAAATTAGTTTTACAAAAATTAAAAATTACAAAAATAGGCATCTTTTGCATTTTTTAGCATTTAATGTCCAAATGAACAATTTTATGCTTAATTATTACTTAATTGTACGTTAATTGTTATTGGTAGTTAATTTGCGCTTTTATAACTTAATTTAGTTCTTAATAATAATTTAAGTATTTTCATTATTTAGTCTTAGAAAATAAAAGAAGAAAAGATAACAAAAACACAAATAAAAATCGGATTGGGCCACTTCTTCAATTTTCAACCCCAGGCCCAAACAATTGTCCACGACCCAGTCCACTTCACACGGGTCGACCCGGTCCGCCCCATTAACCAAGGACCCACTCTTCATTTTGTCATAACACAAAACAAAAAAAAAAAAAAAAAAAAGAAAACCCTAAAACTAAGAAAGAAGACATCCGCCCCCGAGACCCATTTTGCTCTTTCTCCTCTCAAAAAACTTTTAACTCCGTTCATGGCTGCCTCACATGGACTTGTCTGCGTCTTCATCGTCACCCCCCATGTCCAAACGCCATAGCCCCCGGGAAACCACCTATGTCCACCATCCATCACCTTCCCCATCCATCGCGACTTCATCTTCGTCGTTCGACGTCAAGCTCGAGTTCGAGCTAGACATCCATGGCTGCCCTCACCCTCGTCGTCAACACTGCCCTCCTCCACCTCGCTTCTTCTGCTTTCAGCTCCATCTCCAAATGACCATAGTCCTTGAAATACCCAGCTCCACCATGTCGACGGACAGCTCGTCGACCACTGCCCCGACGCGCCGCCGTTACAGCAGCTCCGTCGTCCTCCTCAATGAACAGCTCCTCGTCGTCCAGTTCGAACCAAACAAGACCCATCATGCTGTCGCTGCCCTCGTCGACCAGTCTCCAGCTCCTCCGTTTCGCCGCTGCAACTCAGTCCCGCCTTGGACCCAGCAGGAGTTGATGCTGATGCTTCGTTTCAATGAAGGAGAAGGCTACTGGTTGCTCAGCTGCTGCCTCGCACACATGGATGGGTTTTGGACGAGTTCGTCGATCATTGTTCGAGTTCGTCGTTAGTTGTTCATTGTTCGTCATTTCAATCCGGTTGGTAGATTTTGAATTTTATTTCGTCCGTATTTTGTTTTGATATTTTCGAGTCTAAAATCGAAAAATGTTTGTTTTGTTCATGTCTATGTTTAGATGTTTGATTTTTTGTTTTGTTCATGTTCATGTGTTTTTGTTGAATTAATTTTCAGATTTCAAATGGAAGTTAATTAGTTATTTTTCATGTTTATTTCATGTTTGATTGTTGTTTAAGTGAATATTTGTTAGTTTAATGTTTGTTAGATCCAAATTGAAATTTAATTGGTTATTTCTTCAATTTGTTTCATGTGTTATGTATTTTCCAGAAAATATTAATGTTGTTTGAATCGTTAGAATCCGTCATGTTTGTTGCTTAAAGATAGATTAAATTCATGTTCGTCTTGGTTTGAAGTTCATGTTTAAATCCAGTGATTTAATGTGAGTTTATGTTTGTCTTTGATTTGTTAGTTTAATTTGAATCATGCATATTGTTGTTTGTATTATTGTCTCTTTGTTCATCCATTAATGGTCTAAATTAACCAGGATTGGTTCCCGATATGGTTGATTTATTTCCATTAATTTGGAGTTTGTGTTGTTCATCATGTTCATGTAAATTGTTGTTGAAGATTGTTGAGAAATTGGTCATCTTGACTATATTTTGGTTGAGTTATGATTAATTGATTGTTTAGAGCAGAAGGGTAATTTGGTAAATTGCATTGCATTCGGGGGTAGATTTGTAATTGCAATAAGGTCGGAGGGGTAGTTTGGTAATTGAGCATTATTTTGATTCTTTATGTTAAGCATGGGGGACAAATATAATGGGGTGGAGTTTTTGATGTACTTGTTTAATATAATGGGGAACAAGACAAAACATAATGGGGAGGAATCTTGTACTTTTTTAATATAGGCATGGGGGACATATGGTAATGGGTTGGGAATGTGGTATTTATTTAATGTAGGCATGGGGGACAAAGTTTAAAATAAAGAAAACATTATGTAGTGGGACAAAACATGCCATTGGGGGAATAATTTTGGGGTTGGGAATTGAAGACTTGTCTTGCTATATATAGAGGACTATTCTTGACATTAAAGAGGGGATTTTGGAGAGAGTTTTGAGAACTTGAATATTATTGAGAGGATTTTTGGGGAGAGAGTTTTAATACGTGAGGTAGAACATAAAACATTTTTCTACATTTTGAGAGCGGACATACTTGAAATATTTTGAGAGTAAAAGAGAAATGCAATTTGAATTTTCACTCGAATAATTTCCGTTTGCTTTTCTCGAGGGTTATTCAAAATCCGAAACTACTGCCTCTTGTCTTTTCTCTCTTCTGCTTTGACTGCGATTGTACTTTTTTCACTGCTGAGTTTTCAATCTGTCACTGGGTTATTCTACTGGTCGTTACTGGTTTTGCGGTGTTGCGGAACCTGCTGTTGCTGCGTTATTACTGTTGCTGACTCCTACTTCTTTGTTCTTGTACTGCTGTTTCCAGGTACACATTTGTACACTCTTGGCTTGAAGCGAAAAATGAAATATTAATCAGGCTCCTGTTCCTGTTGAATTCTTTTGTTTGGATCTGTGTTTGAATATTAATTTTCCTCTCTTCGTATAAAAATGTAGTCGATTAATTAATGAGTAATGAGGTTGCATATGTATGATTTCTTCATCTAATAATGCTAGTTTAAATTATTTGAAGAATAGTTAATCGGCTTTGATATTATTGTGTATTTATCTCATGTTCTAGCAAATAATAAAATGTGGAATGAAAGCAGTTTTTCCTTGTACAAACGCGATCGCAATTTTCCGTTCACATAAGCCGTAACTTAATAACTAATAAGTTGCGTTTTTCAGCATGTAAATAATTAGGAGATTTTTCTTTTATTTTAGAGACGAACTTAATAGAAAATGTAGTCGCTATAGGTTTATCCTTTTAAAATAAAAATGAGACGAGCCTCGCCAAATAAATCACAAACCGCCGGGGCCCTCAATAAAATACATAACCATTGACTAGACTTTGGATTTGGCCGTTTAATGAACCTTCACGGCCTCTTCCTAAAATAACAATACGTTAGACTCTTTAGGACGCGCCTTAATAAATCTTACCTTCTTAAACTCGGGTGCACATTTATGTGACCCAAATCCAATTCTCAACGGAGTCGAAATGTGTTTCTAATCACGGGTACATTGATTGTGACGTGGTTCGAGATGCGTGTCCATGACGTTGCAAATTCATTTTAAAAAAAATAAGAATGAGATGAGCCTCGCCAAATAAAATACAAATTGCGGGGCCCTCAGTAAATATTTGCTTTAAAAATTGTTTAGACTTCGGGATGGACCGTTTAGTAAAATTCCACGGTCCTACCCAAAATAAATACGCTAGTCGCTTTAGGCGCGCCTTTAATAATTTAATTTCCTTAAACTCGGGTGCACATTGATGTGACCCAAATCCAAATCTCAACGGAGTCAAAGTGTGTCGACGACCACGGGTACATTGATTGTAACGCGGTTCGAGATACATTTTCACAACGTTGCAATTCTTGATAAAAACAGTAAATGATAAAAGCGGTTAAAAGTTAAATTTTGCACATAAGTTCACACTTGTATAAAATCAGATAATCAAGCCGAATATAACAGTTGAGCGACCGTGCTAGAACCACGGAACTCGGGAATGCCTAACACCTTCTCCCGGGTTAACAGAATTCCTTATCCGGATTTCTGGTACGCAGACTGTAATATGGAGTCATTCTTTTCCTCGATTCGGGATTAAAATTGGTGACTTGGGACACCCTAAATCTCCCAAGTGGCGACTCTGAAATAAATAAACCAATCCCGTCTCGATTGTCCTTTAATTGGAAAAACTCCCTTGCACCCCTCGGGCGCGGAAAAGGGAGGTGTGACAGCTCTGGCGACTCTGCTGGGGATAATCAAACCCAGAACCACTGGTTCAGGGTTAAGAATTCGAGCTTAGAATAATTGTTATTATTTGGCTTTATTTATTATCTGATTATTACATGTTTTGAGCCTAATGTGCTAAATGCTGCTTTTACCGCTTTGATATTATTTGAACTGTATATAAACTGTGCCGAAACCTTTCTCTTCTTACCTCCGGGGATGTGCTTACTGGTTGAGACTCCCTATTCTGTTAGTGTCATACCCTAAATAAAAGAGGCTCGGAAAGTTTCTAAGCCGGCTGGCCTTTTGGTTCCCGGAAAGGAGCTCCTTCCTCAGCTCGAGTTGTCCGCTCGGGTACACTGTCTAGAACACCGACCCAGGTTTTGAACATAGAATAACGTGACTTCATGCCGGATCCCTAGTAGGAACGCTTATTTGCATCACGTTGCATTTGACTTAGGGGACTCAACACAGGGGTTGGGTCCGTCTAGGACTAGCAACCTGATATGAAAAGACCATCCTGATGCATCCTATTTGTTTTCCGTGCATTTATTTTGTCTCGCTGACCGGTGTTTGAATATTATGAATATTGTGAAATTAAAAAAAAAATATAGCAGTTAGGGAATTGATTGTTTATTTTTGAAAAAGAAACCTAATACAAAAATATTGTCAAAACTCTGCCGAAATTTTGAGAAAATGAAAAAATGTCTTATTAGTTTGTTATATTAAAAGCAAAGGAAAAGTAAAAAAAAATAATAATCATTGTTCTGTCTGTTTTTTTTAAAAAAAATATTAAAGAAAATAGTTTGTTTTGCCATTAAATGAAAATGAAAAAAGAGTTTGTTTTTTTTAAAAAAAAAATGTTTTATTTATTTTGTTTGTCTATGAAAATGCCAGAAATAAAACTAAAAAGAGTCCGGCGTTAAATGTGATTTTATTATTTGTTCCAAAAAAAAAGTATATATATAATCCAAAACAAAATTCAAAAGAAAGTTCAAAATTCAAAAAAGATAAAATAGATAAATAAAAATCCGAAAATATTTTGATTCTTCTTTAGAAAATTCATTAAAAAAAAAAAACATTTTTAGAAGCACTTCTTTTATTAAAGGTAAAATTCCAAAAAATATTTTCTTCTTCTTCTTTAGAATAAAAAAAAAAACAAATGAAAATTCAAAAAATATCTTAGAAGTCTTTCTTTTAAAAGAAAATCAATCAAAAAAAATACTTCCTTGCTTCTTTTATTTGCCTTCCTTCGCAAATTCAAAAAAAAAGTTAGTTCATCTACTTATTCTTATTTGCCTACTTATTCTCATTCGACCGAACTACGCGGGTTTGATTCTCACCGGATGTGAGATACGTAGGCAACCCTCATCGGGTCCAACCCCACCTTCTCAAAAAAGAAGGAATGTTTTATGTTTTTCGCTAATTCGTTTGTTTGTTATAAATGAAAATAATAGAATAATAGTCTATTTGATTGTTGTGAAAATAATAATAAAAAAATATAGAAAATGGAAAAGGGTCCTCTCAAAAACAGTTTATTTGCCCGAACTACGCGGGTTTGATTCTCACCGGATGTGAGATACGTAGGCAACCCTCATCGGGTTCAACCCCATCTTTTGCTAAAAAGCCAAAAATAATTAATTAATAATAATCATAAAAAAAATATATATATGTCAAATTTTAATTTTTGTCATAAAGAAGTCGGGTGACGTTGTTTTATCAAGACATAGCCGAATGTTTCCGAAAGGGACGCCGGAAGGCTGACTTTGCATAAAACGACCACTTTTGGGTCATGTTTAAGATTTGGTCCGGTTGACCCACACAGCCTTCAAAATCTTCGTCCCCGAGGCGCTGAAGGGCCGTGTTTACAACGCCAAGTCTTTTATTAATTTGAAAAGAAAAAAAAATCAAAGAGTCAGCGGTCAGGGGAATGCCGTCTTTTGTCATAATAAGCCGAGCCAGCTTCGGCCGCGTCTTAAACCGTTCTTGCCGAGATAGCCTTAGAGTATCTTTCAGTTGTCGAAAGGTTATTTTCGTAAAAGAATGGACAAATTTGTAAAGTGTCATAAAATAATCCTCCCCGGCCTCAAAATTTATATGAAATTTGGAAGGGGCCACATTTGCAAAAAATAACCGTCTGGTTGCATTAGCAAATGGAAGAAGGAAGTTGGCCATTTTGTTTTTGAAGTTTGTAAAACTTTTGATTAAAATAGGCGGGTTGTTTGATTTTCAAGTTTGTAGGTCATCTTTAAACCTTTGAAACCCAGTTTGTTTTAATATGAAAGTGAAAAGAAAAAATGTTCATTATTGTTTATTTTATTGGCCCGAACTACGCAAGGTCTGATTCATGCGGGGACATGATACGTAGGCAATCTCCATAAGATTCGACCACCACTAAAATGAAAAAAAATAATAATAATAAAAAAAAATATAATAAAATAAATATATAATAATAAATAAATAAAAGAGAGTGTGGAAGATTTTCAGGGGGCACAATTGCCTAACTACTTGGGTACATTTTTGATATATGATTGTCTGTCCAATGGCCTAACACTAACGTGATGACTTCCCTTTGATGTATCCATATATAGAGAGTGGTTGGTTGTGGTAACTCCTCCCTGCAAAGCAAAATCAAAGGACAATGGCTCAGAACCGCAGAACCGAGTGGGTCGGTACTGATGACCGACAACAATTGGTCGAACGGAACAACGGGTTGGTAGAAGAAGTGAAAATGCTGAGACAGCATGTGGCAGACATGTATCAGGCATGGATAACAGGAAAAGCACCACCCCCTCCACCGCCAAGTCTCTTGAACTCAGTCAATTCCCAAGCACCCAACACCATAATGGAAGATCCCCCATACTCTCCATCTCAACCCACTTATGGCAGCCTTCCCAGCTACCCGAGTAGCTCCATCACTCCTCAATGCTTCTCCGCTCCCCAACACCACTTCTTTCCCCGCCATACTTCACTTTCCAGGCACCCGGCTCCACAAAATGCCTACCCACCTACACAAGCCTACCAAAAGCCACCTGGATCAGGTTTCCGGCCCTGTCAACATGCAAGAATGAAGAGGTTGCTGAAACGAGGAAAGGCTCTCACCCCCATCGGGGTATCTTATGCCAGTCTGTTTGAAAGGCTAAGGCATGCTGGTTCGATTGAGCCACTCCCCGCATGTACTATAAATCCACTCGCAAGGAGCTTTGATCCGGCAGCACGATGCGCCTACCACTCCAATGTCATAGGGCACAACATTGAGAGCTGTCATAGATGGAGAAGGGAAGTAGAGAAAATGATCCGAGAAGGGCGGGTTGCGATTAATAACAGTGACATGGAGCACTCGAACCTCCTCGAGAACTTGCCTACGGAGGTTGATGAGGTTGAAGCTGTTAATATTGATGCAAAGCTCAGTGGCTAAAATGCCAAGTTTGATAAAGTGGGAGGACGTTTTGTTCCTTGGTCAGCAAGAGAGAAGCTTGTGGTGGCTCATTTTGTTGTCATTTCTGTTGTTCGGATTATTAGGGTTATGAGTCGGATGTTGTCTTGTCCAGTTTGTTTTTAGGAATTTTATTCTGGTTGTTTTGTTTGTCTTGTCATTCAGACCATTTCACCGGTAATCTAATGCAAAATCCGGTCCTTTTTATTTCCAGTTCTCTTTTGTTTAGTCCTTTTATCATTTTTTGCCGATTCTAGGGACATGACATGCGCACCCAGTTTGGGCCTAATCTTAAAAGTTAATCATAAAACTCCGGAAAGGCGATCAGACCATTTAAAGAAAATAAGGACGGTTTAAGATTATTCATAGCCCGAGTCATATGGAACTGGGGCAAGTAAAACGCAAAGAAAACCGTTAAAAGCAAGATTCACCAAATTGGCATGAGGGTCATTCATGATAATGAGAGTGTCGCCCAACGGTGCTTTAGAAAGGACCAATGAAAAAGCAAACGTTGAATATAATTGTCAAGTCCAGCACCATCAGAAGAGACTACAAATTTAAAGTGTGTTGTTTGCACTTGGCATGTTTTGAAGACTGGAATGACGAAGGCATTTTGTTCTGCTACCCAAACACTTTTATCCTTCGTTACCCCCTTTGAGCCTTATTTATTTTTCTTTCATACCCCTCGTTCGGAATCAGTAGCAACGAAGAAAAAAAGAGAAAGAAAGAAAACAACAAAACGAAAAGAGAGAAAAAAAAGAGAAAAAGAAAAGAAAAGAAATTGATAACAAAAAAAGAAAAGAACAACAAAAGAAAGCCGGAATGAAAAGAGGAATTGGGAACTACGTTTGACCTGATTCCTCAAAGAGGATACGTAGGCGCTTCACGGCTCGGTCATAGTTTTGAAAAATGAAAAAAAAAAACAATCAAAATATCCCCAAGCAAGAAACTGGGGCAAAAGTTGCGTTTGTTGTAAATAAATCTAATTCCGAAGGTTGTAATTAATAACCCGAAATTGATTCATTTTTGAGCCTTTAATACCCTTTCTTTCTAGCCCTATCCAAAACCCACATTACGGTCCAAAGAAAGACCTTCTGACCAGTCTTCAAAAGATGCCAAGTCAGATAAATAAGATTCTTACCGGCGAACATAACATTCTGTTTCCACAACAGAAAGGACTCTAATCTCCAACAAAAAGAGTCATGCCGGCAACACTCCAAATTCCCAGCTGGAAAGTGATACAAATGAGAGAGTCTTATTGGTGAAAACCTTCACAGACACCATAAGGCGATAAAAGCTGAGAGAAAACCAAAATGAGAGAGGCTTGATAGTGAAAACCCTTCGGGCACTACAAGTCGAATAAGAGTGAGAATCAGATGGGGAATCGCCAATTGAAGATCTTGAAAGAGGATTGACGGTAAAGGATAGGCCCCATATGCATGTCATGGCCATTAGAGTCGGCATCTGCATTTGATAGGGTTTTTATTTATAGTTTCTTTTGTTAAAAGAGTCATGTTTTTTCCTTTATCTTTTTATTCTGTTCCCTTTTATCTTTTTCCTTTCATAGAAAAATCCCAAATAGAGTCTGTCTGGTCAGAACAAGTATGAAGTGACTTCGAATAGGCCATCAGCTTTCCAAAAATGAGATCTGACTAGTACATCCAAGGGATATAGTCAGCAGGGAACAAACGCGAGGCCAGTGTCAATACAGATATCCCCAGCAAAAGGGAATTGACAGAAGGATTGACAAGCGTTATAAACCTCAAGGCCAAGGCCCATGGACAAAGCAAGGAAAGCAGTGAGCATGATTTGGCGAAATCCATACTAGACTAAAAGGTCGGGAAAATGCCAGTTTCCGAGCTATGCCACAAAAGAAGAGGGATACCCCCAGCAGGAAGGGATTATCCCCAGCACACGATATCATCCCCAACAAGTTGTGGAGCACAGAGAAAGGAAGGAGAAAGGGAAAGCCATCCCCAGTAGGAGTATCACAGCCAACCACCATGTTTTAAACTAACAAATTTTGTTCGATTTGAAACAGGTAAAGGAAATGGCATTGATGCAGAAACGCATGCCACAAGGGATATTATCAAACTGGGGCAGAAAATTTTCCTTTCATTTAGAAAATTTTCTGGAAGTCAGGTACCCTTAGCTGATAACATTTTACCCCCAACAGGTAAGTAAATCAAGGGAGGTAGTCTTCGAAGGGAGAAGCTATGCAAAAACAAAACAAAAATAAAAAAGGGAATAGAAAAAAAAAAAAAAAAAAAAAGAATAATAATAAAAATGGGGAAGGTAGAAAAGGAAAATTCATCCCAATCCCCAGCAAGTATTCGAGGTAAGACATTTTCAAGTCTTAAGGATATTTCGGGTTCATCCGCCCTCAAATAGGATCTGTCGGGTTAATCCGCCCTCAAATAGGATCTGTTGGGTTCATCCGCCCTCAAATAGGATCTGTTGGGTTCATCCGCCCTCAAATAGGATATGTTTGGGTTCATCCGCCCTCAAACAGGATCTGTCGGGTTAATCCGCCCTCAAATAGGATCTGTCGGGTTAATCCGCCTTCAAATAGGATCTGTCGGGTTCATCCGCCCTCAAATAGGATATGTTGGGTTCATCCGCCCTCAAATAGGATCTGTCGGGTTCATCCGCCCTCAAATAGGGTATGTTGGGTTCATCCGCCCTCAAATAGGATATGTTGGGTTCATCCGCCCTCGAATAGGATATGTTGGTTTCAGTCTTTACATTTCTTGGCCAGGCGCCCACCCAGATAATAGAGGCATACATTCAGTCTTTACTTTCAAGTGTTGAAATTGGGAGCCCGCCCAGATAACAGAGGCATACATTCAGTTTTTTTACTTTTAAGTGTTGAAGTTGGGAGCCCGCCCATAATAACAGAGGAATACATTCAGTCTTTACTTTTAAGTATTGAAATTGGGAGCCCGCCCAGATAACAGAGGCATACATTCCACGTCTTTACCCATAGGAGATGCATTTCCTCCTAAGTTTTAGTTTTACCCATAGGAGATGCATTTCCTCCTAAGTTCAGTTTTACCATAGGAGACGCACTTCCTAAATTCAGTTCTACCAATAGGAGACGCACTTCCTAAATCCATTCACCAGTAGGAGACGCACTTCCTAAGTTCAGTTTTACCAATAGGAGACGCACTTCCTAAGTCCATTGTACCAATAGGAGACGCACTTCCTAAAAAGTTTCACAAGTAGGAGACGCACTTCCTAAAAAGTTTCACAAGTAGGAGACGCACTTCCTAAAATGTTTCACAAGTAGGAGACGCACTTCCTAAGCAAGTTTTATCAGTAGGAGACGCACTTCCTAAGATAAGTTTCACCAGTAGGAGACGCACTTCCTAAGATAAGTTTCACCAGTAGGAGACGCACTTCCTAAGCAAGTTTCACCAGTAGGAGACGCACTTCCTAAGCAAGTTTCACCAATAGGAGACGCACTTCCTAAACAAGTTTCACCAATAGGAGACGCACTTCCTAAGTTTATTTCACCAATAGGAGACGCACTTCCTAGTTTCAGTTTCACCAATAGGAGACGCACTTCCTAAGTTTCAGTTTCACCAATAGGAGACGCACTTCCTAAAGCAAGTTTCACCAATAGGAGACGCACTTCCTATGTTCAAGTTTCACCATAGGAGACGCACTTCCTAAAGCAAGTTTCACCAATAGGAGACGCACTTCCTAAGTTCATTTCACCCATAGGAGACGCACTTCCTAAGTCAGTTTCACCATAGGAGACGCACTTCCTAAAGTTCAGTTTCACCATAGGAGACGCACTTCCTAAGCAAGTTTTACCAGTAGGAGACGCACTTCCTAAGATAAGTTTCACCAGTAGGAGACGCACTTCCTAAGTTCAGTTTCACCAATAGGAGACGCACTTCCTAAAAAGATTTCACCCCTAGGAGATGCACTTCCTAGTTTGATTCATTTTTAAGTTCGACCATAGGAGACACAATTCCTAGTCCAGTTTTGAAGTTTACCCGTAGGAGACGCACTTCCTAATCAAGGTCTTTCAGGTTCATAGGAGACACACTTCCTAGTTCTAGTCACTAGAGTTTTCACCCTTAGGAGATGCACTTCCTAGTTTAGCTCATTCCGATTCAACCATAGAAGACACACTTTCTAGTTTGAGTCATTGAGGTTTTTATTTTAGCAGACACATTTGCTAGCAAGAGTTTTGGTTTTACTCATAGGAGATGCACATCCTAGCCTAGTCTTTAGTTTACTCTCATCATTGCATCAGTAGTGTAAGTGAGTTACGATTTTGCTAACGACTAACAAATCTTCCCAGTACAAACTGGGTTAGGAAATTTTGTTTGTTTTGTTTGTTTTGATTGTCAGGGACCCGCCTGTAGAACGGAGGTTGTGGCGTGTTGAAGATAGAAGAAGTCATGAGTCCGCCTGTAGAACAGAGGAATATTTTTCAAGATCAAGTCAGAAGACAATAAAACAGAGGGTTACAGCAGGAATCCCCTACAGGAAACAATAAAAATCCCCAGCACCGGGAAGCAGAAGGTTGCAACAAGAGATCCTAGCACAAATTCAGGCGCGTGAGTCAAAAGGAAGGAAAAGGCGTCTTGAAAAAAAAAAAAGAAGCTGGTGAACATTAAATCATGCCCAGCATAACAAGTTTGATGAAGAAAGCCATGTCCCCAGCGGACCGAGCAAAATGATGAAAACTGGTATTCAGAAAAGCAAATGGCCAGTATCATTCCAAAATTCAAGGAAGAAAAGCACCGGATGAAATACAAGCCGATAAGAAAGCAAGGCAACAGGAACAAATTTCAATCTAGCCTAGCTTCTTGTTTTATTTTTAAGCACGGTGTAATAAGGAGATCGGTAAGCAGTAATAGCAGCATGCAACAGCAGTAACATCGCAGTCCCACGGTAGTCCCAGCTACCAAAACTTCCCGAACTACATTAACCTGATTCCCCTTTAGCCAGGGATATGTAGGAAACCTTTGAAGCAAAGGTTCGGTTAAATCTTTTTTTTCAAAAAATGCTTCACACGGAGTACTCGGACGGGCAAAAATCGCTCGCTTTATCTTTGCGCGAAAACCCTTCGTGTCTTCGGGCAAAGAGGGGCAGCTGTAAGCACGTGATTTTTGCCCTACATGAGAATTACTCCCAAAAAATGCAAAATAAAATGATTTTCCTTGGTGTGCAATTTTGAGTATTTTTGTGACATTTTTGGATTATTATTTGTATTTGTCTGTGTTTGCTTATTTGTTAAATTAATAAAAAAAAAAAAAAAATATGTCGCATTTTTCATGTAGGATTTAATTCTATAATTGTTAGTAATTAAATTAGTTTTACAAAAATTAAAAATTACAAAAATAGGCATCTTTTGCATTTTTTAGCATTTAATGTCCAAATGAACAATTTTATGCTTAATTATTACTTAATTGTACGTTAATTGTTATTGGTAGTTAATTTGCGCTTTTATAACTTAATTTAGTTCTTAATAATAATTTAAGTATTTTCATTATTTAGTCTTAGAAAATAAAAGAAGAAAAGATAACAAAAACACAAATAAAAATCGGATTGGGCCACTTCTTCAATTTTCAACCCCAGGCCCAAACAATTGTCCACGACCCAGTCCACTTCACACGGGTCGACCCGGTCCGCCCCATTAACCAAGGACCCACTCTTCATTTTGTCATAACACAAAAAAAAAAAAAAAAAAAAAAAGAAAACCCTAAAACTAAGAAAGAAGACATCCGCCCCCGAGACCCATTTTGCTCTTTCTCCTCTCAAAAAACTTTTAACTCCGTTCATGGCTGCCTCACATGGACTTGTCTGCGTCTTCATCGTCACCCCCCATGTCCAAACGCCATAGCCCCCGGGAAACCACCTATGTCCACCATCCATCACCTTCCCCATCCATCGCGACTTCATCTTCGTCGTTCGACGTCAAGCTCGAGTTCGAGCTAGACATCCATGGCTGCCCTCACCCTCGTCGTCAACACTGCCCTCCTCCACCTCGCTTCTTCTGCTTTCAGCTCCATCTCCAAATGACCATAGTCCTTGAAATACCCAGCTCCACCATGTCGACGGACAGCTCGTCGACCACTGCCCCGACGCGCCGCCGTTACAGCAGCTCCGTCGTCCTCCTCAATGAACAGCTCCTCGTCGTCCAGTTCGAACCAAACAAGACCCATCATGCTGTCGCTGCCCTCGTCGACCAGTCTCCAGCTCCTCCGTTTCGCCGCTGCAACTCAGTCCCGCCTTGGACCCAGCAGGAGTTGATGCTGATGCTTCGTTTCAATGAAGGAGAAGGCTACTGGTTGCTCAGCTGCTGCCTCGCACACATGGATGGGTTTTGGACGAGTTCGTCGATCATTGTTCGAGTTCGTCGTTAGTTGTTCATTGTTCGTCATTTCAATCCGGTTGGTAGATTTTGAATTTTATTTCGTCCGTATTTTGTTTTGATATTTTCGAGTCTAAAATCGAAAAATGTTTGTTTTGTTCATGTCTATGTTTAGATGTTTGATTTTTTGTTTTGTTCATGTTCATGTGTTTTTGTTGAATTAATTTTCAGATTTCAAATGGAAGTTAATTAGTTATTTTTCATGTTTATTTCATGTTTGATTGTTGTTTAAGTGAATATTTGTTAGTTTAATGTTTGTTAGATCCAAATTGAAATTTAATTGGTTATTTCTTCAATTTGTTTCATGTGTTATGTATTTTCCAGAAAATATTAATGTTGTTTGAATCGTTAGAATCCGTCATGTTTGTTGCTTAAAGATAGATTAAATTCATGTTCGTCTTGGTTTGAAGTTCATGTTTAAATCCAGTGATTTAATGTGAGTTTATGTTTGTCTTTGATTTGTTAGTTTAATTTGAATCATGCATATTGTTGTTTGTATTATTGTCTCTTTGTTCATCCATTAATGGTCTAAATTAACCAGGATTGGTTCCCGATATGGTTGATTTATTTCCATTAATTTGGAGTTTGTGTTGTTCATCATGTTCATGTAAATTGTTGTTGAAGATTGTTGAGAAATTGGTCATCTTGACTATATTTTGGTTGAGTTATGATTAATTGATTGTTTAGAGCAGAAGGGTAATTTGGTAAATTGCATTGCATTCGGGGGTAGATTTGTAATTGCAATAAGGTCGGAGGGGTAGTTTGGTAATTGAGCATTATTTTGATTCTTTATGTTAAGCATGGGGGACAAATATAATGGGGTGGAGTTTTTGATGTACTTGTTTAATATAATGGGGAACAAGACAAAACATAATGGGGAGGAATCTTGTACTTTTTTAATGTAGGCATGGGGGACATATGGTAATGGGTTGGGAATGTGGTATTTATTTAATGTAGGCATGGGGGACAAAGTTTAAAATAAAGAAAACATTATGTAGTGGGACAAAACATGCCATTGGGGGAATAATTTTGGGGTTGGGAATTGAAGACTTGTCTTGCTATATATAGAGGACTATTCTTGACATTAAAGAGGGGATTTTGGAGAGAGTTTTGAGAACTTGAATATTATTGAGAGGATTTTTGGGGAGAGAGTTTTAATACGTGAGGTAGAACATAAAACATTTTTCTACATTTTGAGAGCGGACATACTTGAAATATTTTGAGAGTAAAAGAGAAATGCAATTTGAATTTTCACTCGAATAATTTCCGTTTGCTTTTCTCGAGGGTTATTCAAAATCCGAAACTACTGCCTCTTGTCTTTTCTCTCTTCTGCTTTGACTGCGATTGTACTTTTTTCACTGCTGAGTTTTCAATCTGTCACTGGGTTATTCTACTGGTCGTTACTGGTTTTGCGGTGTTGCGGAACCTGCTGTTGCTGCGTTATTACTGTTGCTGACTCCTACTTCTTTGTTCTTGTACTGCTGTTTCCAGGTACACATTTGTACACTCTTGGCTTGAAGCGAAAAATGAAATATTAATCAGGCTCCTGTTCCTGTTGAATTCTTTTGTTTGGATCTGTGTTTGAATATTAATTTTCCTCTCTTCGTATAAAAATGTAGTCGATTAATTAATGAGTAATGAGGTTGCATATGTATGATTTCTTCATCTAATAATGCTAGTTTAAATTATTTGAAGAATAGTTAATCGGCTTTGATATTATTGTGTATTTATCTCATGTTCTAGCAAATAATAAAATGTGGAATGAAAGCAGTTTTTCCTTGTACAAACGCGATCGCAATTTTCCGTTCACATAAGCCGTAACTTAATAACTAATAAGTTGCGTTTTTCAGCATGTAAATAATTAGGAGATTTTTCTTTTATTTTAGAGACGAACTTAATAGAAAATGTAGTCGCTATAGGTTTATCCTTTTAAAATAAAAATGAGACGAGCCTCGCCAAATAAATCACAAACCGCCGGGGCCCTCAATAAAATACATAACCATTGACTAGACTTTGGATTTGGCCGTTTAATGAACCTTCACGGCCTCTTCCTAAAATAACAATACGTTAGACTCTTTAGGACGCGCCTTAATAAATCTTACCTTCTTAAACTCGGGTGCACATTTATGTGACCCAAATCCAATTCTCAACGGAGTCGAAATGTGTTTCTAATCACGGGTACATTGATTGTGACGTGGTTCGAGATGCGTGTCCATGACGTTGCAAATTCATTTTAAAAAAAATAAGAATGAGATGAGCCTCGCCAAATAAAATACAAATTGCGGGGCCCTCAGTAAATATTTGCTTTAAAAATTGTTTAGACTTCGGGATGGACCGTTTAGTAAAATTCCACGGTCCTACCCAAAATAAATACGCTAGTCGCTTTAGGCGCGCCTTTAATAATTTAATTTCCTTAAACTCGGGTGCACATTGATGTGACCCAAATCCAAATCTCAACGGAGTCAAAGTGTGTCGACGACCACGGGTACATTGATTGTAACGCGGTTCGAGATACATTTTCACAACGTTGCAATTCTTGATAAAAACAGTAAATGATAAAAGCGGTTAAAAGTTAAATTTTGCACATAAGTTCACACTTGTATAAAATCAGATAATCAAGCCGAATATAACAGTTGAGCGACCGTGCTAGAACCACGGAACTCGGGAATGCCTAACACCTTCTCCCGGGTTAACAGAATTCCTTATCCGGATTTCTGGTACGCAGACTGTAATATGGAGTCATTCTTTTCCTCGATTCGGGATTAAAATTGGTGACTTGGGACACCCTAAATCTCCCAAGTGGCGACTCTAAAATAATTAAACCAATCCCGTTTCGATTGTCCTTTAATTGGAAAAAACTCCCCTGCGCCCCTCGGGCGCTTTTTGCTTTTCTGAGCACAAGTGTCATCCCTTTATTCTGTCTGCTGGGGATAACTTCCTCCATTGAAACTTATTATGTTGGGGCAACACTGGTTCAAAGACCACTTCCTTGGTGTTATCTTTATTCTTCCCCAGATGGGTACCTGATTTTCAGAAAATTTTCTAATTGAAAAGAAAATTTTCTGCCCCAGTTTGATAATCTTTTTTTTATGGCATGCCTTTCCGTCATCAATGCCATTTCCTTTACCTGTTTCAAATCAAAAATTTGTTAGCTTAAAGCGTGGTAGTTGGCTGTGATACTTCACTCGGATGGCTTTTCCCTTTATCCTTCCTTGCTCTGCGTTCCACAACTTGCTGGGGGATGATATTATTTGCTGGGGATAATCCTTTTCTGCTGGGGATATCCCTCTTCTTTAGTGGCATGGCTCGGAGACTTTCATTTTCCCGACCTTTTAGTTTCGCATGAATTTCCCAAATCATGCTTATTGCTCTCTTTGTTTGTCCACGGGCCTTGGCCTTGAGGTTTTAATAACCTCTTATTTCGGCAAGGATATCCCTCTTGACACTCGTTGATCTTTTTGTCAATTCCCTTTTGCCGGGGATATCATTTTTGATACTAGCCTCACGCTTGTTCCTTGCTGACTATATCACTTGGATGTATTAGTCAGATCTTATCTTGGAAAGCTGATGGCTTATTTTGAAGTCATTTCCCACTGGTTCTGACCAAACAGACTCTACTGGGGAATTTTCTATGAAAGGAGAAAGATAAAAAGGAACAGAATAAAAGACAAAG
The DNA here is from genome assembly GCF_000393655.2 of Nicotiana sylvestris. NCBI lineage: Eukaryota > Viridiplantae > Streptophyta > Magnoliopsida > Solanales > Solanaceae > Nicotiana > Nicotiana sylvestris. The sequence goes on from NC_091063.1 coordinate 13,178,561, forward strand.
GAAAATGATGACTCTTTAACAAAAGAAATTATAAATAAAAACCTATCAAACGCAGACACCGACTCTAATGGTCATGACATGCATATGTGGCCTATCCTCCGTCGTCAATCGTCTTTCAAGATCTTCCCTTGACTATCCTCCATCTGATTCCCAATCTTATTCGACTTGTAGTGCCCAAAAGGTTTTCACCATCAAGTCTCTCTCATTTTGGTTTTTCTCTCAGCTTTCATCGCCTTATGGTGTCCGTGAAGATTTTCACCGATAAGACTCTCTCATTTATATCACTTTCCAGCTGGGGATTTGGAGTGTTGCCGGTATGACTCTCTCTGCTGGAGATTAGAGTCCTTTCTGCTGTGGAACAGAATGTTATGTTCGTCGGTAAGATTCTCATTTGTCTGACTTGGCATCTTTTGCAGACTGGTCAGAAGGTCTTTCTTTGGACCGTAATGTGGGTTTTTTGGATAGGCTTAGAAAGAAAGGGTATTAAAGGCTCAAAAACAAATCAAATTTGGGGTTCAAAATTACAACCTTCGAAATCATATTTGTTTACAACAAGCGCAACCTTTGCCCCAGTTTCTTGCTTGGGGATTATTTATTATTATATATATTTTTAATTTTTTTTACACTATGCATATTACGCACATTATGCGCACTATGCACCCTATGACCGAGCTGTGAAGCGCCTACGTATCCTCTTTGAGGAATCAGGTCAAACGTAGTTCCCAATTCCTCTGTTTTCTTCTGACTTTCTTTTGTTTTTTTTTGTTATCATTTTTCTCTCATTTTTTGTTGTTTTTTTTTTTACCTTCTAGGCTTGTATTTCCTAGTCGTTGCTATTGATTCCGAACGAGGGGTATGAAAGAAAATAAAATAAGGCTCAAAAGGGGTAACGAAGGATAAAGTGTTTAGGTAGCAGAACAAAATGCCTTCGTCATTCCAGTCTTCAAAACATGCCAAGTGCAAACAACATAATTGAACATAGATTTATAGTCTCTTCCGACGGTGCTGGTCTTGACAATTATGTTAACCACTTGCTTTTTCATTTTGTCATTTCTAAAGCACTGCTGGGCGACACTCTCACTCTCATGCACGACCTTCATGCCAATTTGGCGAATCTTGCATTTAACGGTTTTCTTTATGTTTTACTTGCCCTAATTCCACATGACTCGGGCTTCAAATAATCTCACACCGTTCTTATTTCCTTTAAATGGTCTGATCACCTTTCCGAAGTTTTATAATTAACTTTTAAGACTAGGCCCAAACTGTGTGCGCATGTCATGTCCCTAGAATCGGCATTGAACGAAAATGACAAAAGGACTAAATAAAAAGATGACTGGAAATAATAAAAGACCGGCTTTTGTATTAGACTTCCGGCGAAATGGTTAGAAAAACAAACAAAACAACCAGAATAAAATCTTAACACAACATCAACGAGACTTAAACAAACTGATACGACAAAAATGGAAAGATAAGAAGGTTTGACACAAGACAATATTCGGATTACAACCCTAAGAATAATCCGGACAACAGAAATGACAACAAAATAAGCCACCACAAGCTTCTCTCTTGTTAACCAAGGAACGGAGTGTCCTCCCATTTTATCAAAGTTGGCATCTTTAGCCACTGAGCTTTGCAGTATTGTCCAGACCATTTCCAACTTCGATATCATTATCATCGGTTAGCGGCTTTTCGGGATGACTCTAAAATCCCATGTTACCAGGCATCCTCCCCATAAAGTGTGCATCATGATGTGCAGGTAAAGGATTCTGCGCGATATTCTGGGTGTCATTACCTTGGATTACAATCAGATTTTCCTGGATCATCCTTTCTATTTCTTTTTTCAAATCCCGACAACTTTCAACATTGTGCCCCTGGGCATTGGAATGGTATTCACACCTTTTAGAAGGGTCAAAGCTTCTTGCACGTGTGTCCAGATGATTTGGAGGAATAGATGCAATCATGTCGTGATGCTTTAACCTCTCAAATAAGCTTTCATAGGACTCTCCTATTGGTGTAAAATTATCTTTCAACCTTCGTTCCCCTTTATACTTCTGGCTTGGATGTGGGTTATAGGGCACCTGAAAGTTATGTGGAGGCTTCTGGAGATTTTGTGATGCTCGTGCTCGCCTTCTGGGGCGTTTTTGGTGGCCGGGCAACATACTGAGGTGGAACAATAGAGTGTTGTGGGTTCTGAGGGGGATAATATTGCTCAGGGGATTCATAGATAACTTTAGGAGGCTGCTCATACCTTCGAGATGTTCTCCTAGGACCTCTTCTTGACCCTGATGTCATCATGATTTCTTCAATCTTCTCATTTGTGTCGCAAAAATTATCAGACTCAACCCGGACAGCGTGAGTTGCAGCTTTAAAAACTGCTTGACTTATAATTTTTCCTGTCTTAAGACCATTCTCTATTATTTCTCCCATTTTGATTGCTTCTGAAAAGGATTTGCCAACTGCGGACATCATGTTCTGAAAGTAATCTGGCTCTTGCGCTTGAAGGAAGACAGTTATTAGCTCGTGGTCATCCATGGGTGGCTTAACTCGAGCTGCTTGCTCTCTCCATTTAATGGCATATTCCCTGAAACTTTCACTTGGTTTCTTCTTCAGGTTTGAAAGGGAAATGCGGTCTGGGGCAATGTCGATGTTGTATTGGAACTGTTTGACAAATGCTTGTGCCATGTCGTCCCAGACATACCAGCGAGACGTGTCTTGATCCATAAACCATTCGGAAGCTACTCCCGTAAGGCTTTCCACAAAATAAGCCATCAACAATTCTTCATTTCTTCCCGCACCTCTCATTTGATTGCAATACCTTTTCAGGTGGGCAATGGGATCTCCATGTCCATCGTACTTTTCAAATTTGGGAGTCTTGAAACCAGGCGGAAAGTGGACATCGGGGAACATACATAGATCTTTGAAGGCAACACTCTTTTGGCCAGACAACCCTTGCCTGTTTTTCAACCATTGTTCTAAGTTTTTCACCCTTTGGGTTAATTCTTCTTGTACCATCTTTCGGGCAGGCTCTTCAATCTTTGAAGGAAGATCTAACGAGTACGGGTGGTACTTAGGAGAGTGGTACTGCTCTTGTTGTGTCGCAAATTGTGACTCATGACGAGGCTGTCCTTGCCCACAGGCCCATGCTTGACACACTCCGGTCATTTGCTGTTTCAGTATTCTATTTTTTTTCCGGCACAGTAGACTCTTGTTGACCCTCTGAACAAACCGACCAACTCAACTTTCTTCACAATTCAAAATAAAACATGTTAGAATGGACTCAGTCGGTTCTTATTACTAGCAACATCTTTTTTTTTCTTTTTTTTCCGATTTTTTTTTCATTCATTTTTTCATTATTTGTTGTGGTCGAATATTATGGAGATTGCCTACGTATCATGACCCCGCATGAATCAGACCTTGCGTAGTTCGGACCAATAAAAGATAAACAATATTAATTATTTTTTTCAATTTTCATATTAAAATAAACTGGGTTTTAAAGGTTTGAAGATGACCTACAAACTCGAAAATCAAACAACCCACATATTCTAATTAAAGATTTATAACCTCGAAACAAAAAGGTCAGCTTCCTTTCCCCGTTTGACAAATGCAACCAAATGGCTATTTTTGCAAATGTGGCCCCTTCCAAATCTCACATGAATTTTAAGGCCGGGGAGGATTATTTTGACACTTTACAAACTTGTTCGTTCTTTTACGAAAATAGCCTTTCGACAACTGAAAGATACTCTAAGGCTATTTTGGCAAGAACGGTTTAAGACACTGTCGAAGCTAGCTCGGTTATTTTTGACTAAAAAAAAATTCACCTGACCGTTGACTCTTTTTTTTTTCTTTTCAAATTACAATAAAAACCAGGTGTTGCAACACGGCCTTTCAGCGCCTCGGGGACGAAGATTTTTTAAGGCTGTGTGGGTCAACTGAACCAAATTTTAAAAAATGACCCAAAGGTGGCTGTTTATGCAAAGTCAGCCTTCCGGCGTCCCTTTCGGGAACATTCGGCTATGTCTTGATAAAACAGCGTCACCCGACTTCTTTATGACAAAACTAAAATTTGACATATATTTTTTTTGGCTATATTGTTTTAGCAAAAAGTGGAGGCTGGACACTACCCGACTTATTTATGAAAAAATTAAAATTTTGACATGTTTTTTATTTATTTATTGGTTTTTGGCTATTTTAGCAAAAATGGGGGTTGGACCCGATGAGGGTTGCCTACGTATCTCACATCCGGTGAGAATCAAACCGGCGTAGTTCGGGCATCGTGAATAAGTAAATGAACTAATATTTTTTTTTATTGGAACTGTGAAAGAACTGCTCAAAGGAAGTATATATATATTTTTTTGATTGATTTCTTTTTGAAAGAAAAACTCGTAAAAATTCCTTTTCTTTTGATTTGAACTTTGAGAATTTCAAAAGGAAGTTTTTTTTTTTTTTTGAATTTCCATTTGTCTTTTTTTTATTCTAAAAAAAATATTTTTGGAATTTTTCTTTTGATAAAAGAAATGCTTCTAAAAAATATTTTTTGAATTTTGAATTTTCTTTTCAATTTTGAAAGAGGAATCAAAATATTTTCGGATTTTTTTTCTTAAAAGAAAACATTTTTATTATTTTTGTTTTATCAACAATGGAAAATAAAGATATTTATATTATTTTTTGCAAGACATATTTTTTGGAATTTTATTTTAAATTTTCTTGGCAAGAAAAATACTCTTTGCATCAAATAAAGATATATATATCTTTTGGAAATAAAAAAAACTTTTCGGATTTATATATATATATATATATATATATATATATATATTTGCGACAAATAATGAAAGACCTTTTTTTTTATTTTTTTTTTATTTTTTGCATTTTCATAAGCAAATAAAATAAAATAAAAACCATTTTAAAAATAAGACTCTTTTTTTTATTTTCATTTTCTATTTTTCCTTTGCTTTTAATAAAACAAACTAATAAAACATTTTTTTTTCATTTTCTCAAAATTTCGGCAGAGTTTTGACAGTTATTTGGGCATTGGCTTTTTTTCAAAAATAAACAGTCAATTCCCTAACCGCTATTTCTTTTTTTCAATTTTAAAATATTATTCATGATATTCAAAAGTCAGTCAACACACAAATCCGGATCAAATAAATGCGCAAGTAGCAGCAAGTAAGATGCATCAGGATGGTCATTTTTTTTTGGTACACCTGTCCTAGACAGACCCAACCCCTGTGTTGAGTCTCCAAAGTCAAATGCACGTGATGCAAACAATCGCTCCTACTAGGGATCCGGCATGAAGCTGAGTTATTCTAAGTGAAAAAACCTGAGGCATATTGATCTAGCCCTGGCTTACCCAAACGGACAGTTTGAGCCGAAGCGGGGGCAACGTACCGGGAGCACGAAAGTCTACCCGGCCTAGTTACTTGTCCCAACTTCGTCTTATTTGGTATGACTTTAACAGAAAGGTGGGCCACGCGCACGTGTGCACCATAAATTTAGAAGACTCAGAAAGAAGGGGGTTTCGTAGCAGTTGTATATATTCATAATTCAAATAATATTAAAGCGGTAAAAGTGTCATTTAGCACATTGGGCATATATAAAAAAAATCAGATAATAAATAAAGCCAACTATAACAGTTATTTTAAGCTCGAATTCTTAAACCCTGAACCAGTGGTTCTGGGTTTTATTCCCCAGCAGAGTCGCCAGAGCTGTCACACCTCCTTTTTCCGCACCCGCGAGGGTGCAAGGGAGTTTTTCCAATTAAAGGACAATCGAGACGGGATTGGTTTATTTATTTCAGAGTCGCCACTTGGGAGATTTAGGGTGTCCCAAGTCACCAATTTTAATCCCGAATCGAGGAAAAGAATGACTCCATATTACAGTCTGTGTACCAGAAATCCGGATAAGGAATTCTGTTAACCCGGGAGAAGGTGTTAGGCATTCCCGAGTTCCGTGGTTCTAGCACGGTCGCTCAACTGTTATATTCGGCTTGATTATCTGATTTTATACAAATATGAACTTATGTGCAAATTTTATCTTTTAACCGCTTTATTATTATTGTTTTTAAAAGAAATATGAACATCGCTTAAAACACGTCTTTGGACTGCGTTACATGAAATGCACCCACAATCCGGAACACGTTTTATTTGATGTTTTGGGATTTGGATTCGGGTCGCATGAAATGCACACCCAGGCTTAAGAAAGTAAAATATTAAACACGCGCCTAAAGAGACTATCGCGTTATTATTTTGGGGAAGACCGTGAAATTCGCTAAACGGTCCTTCCGAATTCTAATTAAACCATACATTTTGTGAGGGCCCCGCAATCTATACGTTTTATTTGGCGAGACTCGTCTCATTTTTATTTTTAAAGGATAAACCTACAATGACTATATTTTCTATTAAGTTCGTCTCTAAAATAAAAGAAAATCTCTTAATTATTTACATGCTGAAAAACGTAACTTATTAGTTATTAGTTTACGGCTAATGCGAATGGAAAATTGCGATCGAGTTTGTACAAAGAAAAACTGCTTTCATTTTATATTCTGTTATTCAATAATACTAGAACATGAGATTGACCATAATATCAAAACAGATTAATTATTCTCCGTAATTTAAACTAACATTATTAGATGAAGAAAGTATACATATGCAACCTCATTATTCATTAATCATTCAACTACATCTTTACGAAGAAAGAAAAATTATATTCAACCACAAATCTAAACAGGAGGAATTCAACAGGAACAAAGCCTGATTAATATTTCATTTTTTGCTTCAAGCCGAGATTGTACAAATGTGTACCTGGAAATAGCAGTACAAGAACAAAAGAAGGAGAAGTCAAGCAGCAGTAATAACACAGCAACAGCAGATTCAGCAACATCGCAAACCAGTACAGTAGGAATAGCAGAAAACCCAGGAGACTATAAACGACTCCAAGTATAGTGAAGAAGTAAAAGGTAGGAAGGTTCTGACTATTTCAGATCTTAAGCGAGGCAATGAAGCAGTAACTATTCTTTTTCAACTTCAAAACTCTCCAAAATGAATTCTGCCCCTGTATATTCAGTGTATCCAGAATGTATATCGGGTGTATACTTCTCACTCCGCCCCCTCTTTTTTTCTTCTCTCTATCTAGTTTTTCCTCTCTTTTTTTCCACCCTTCTTCCTAAATTTTCTCTTCTATTTATAGCAAAATTTTCGAAATTTTCAGATTTGTTTTTTATTATTTTATTATTTTTTTAATTAAAAGAAATCCCACTTACAAATTGCTTTTATTTTTTTAGAAAAAGAAATCCCACCTTTATTTACTTTTATTTTTAAAATTCCAACTTTAATTACTTTATCTTATTTAAAATCCCACTTTTTATTTTTTTAAAAGAGAATCTCACTTTATTTAACTTTTCTTTAAAAAATAAACCACTATCTTTTCTTTTTCTTTTAAAAATGCTACTTTCAATTACTTTAAATTTTTTAAATTTTCAGATATCTTTATATTTATTTTTTAATTCCAACCTTCTTTTACTTTTAAATTTTTTAAAACTTTTTACTTTTTTTTTTAAATTTTCTACATTCTTTTACATTTTTTTATTTTTTTATTTTTTATTTTTTTAAAATCATTTCCGAAATTACTATATATATATATATATATTTTTTTAAAATAAAAATAATAAATAAAATAAAATATTTTCGGATTTTTTTATATATATAAAAAAACAAAAAATAAAACTATTAATAGTGATAATTCACTTTTTATTTTATTTTTTATTTTTTTTTGGTTTTGTTTTGTGTTGGACAAAAATGAAGAAGGGGTGTTGGGTTAATGGACTGGGTCGACCCAGTTCGAAATGGACTGGGTCGTAGGGAAGATTGGGCCATTTTTTGGGCCTATAGCTTGAAATTGAAGAAGAGGCCCAATTCCGACTTTCTTTATATTTTCGCTCTCTTTTCTTCTTTTATTTTTCTAAAACTAAATTATAAAAATACTTAAACTATTATTAAGAACTAAATTAAGTTATAAAGGCGCAAATTAACTCCCAATAACAATTAACGCACAATTAAGTATTAATTAAGCATAAAATTGTATATTTGGACATTAAATGCTAAAAATGCAAACGATGCCTATTTTTGTAATTTTTAATTTTTGTAAAACAATTTTAATTACTAACAATTGTAGAATTAAATCCTACATGCAAAATGCGACATATTTTTGTATTTTTTATTAATTTAGCGAATAAACACGCACAGACAAATACAAATAATTCTTCAAAATATCACAAAATTGTACACCAAAGAAAAATCATTTTATTTTTGAATTTTTTGGGAGTAATTCTCATATAGGGCAAAAATCACGTGCTTACACCATCTATATACTCGACTGGTAACTGTTGTTGTAGGAAAACTCTACTAAAGGCAAAAATTGATCCCACGAGCCTCCAAAGTCAATGACACAAGCTCGGAGCATATCCTCCAAAATCTGAATAGTCCACTCAGACTGCCCGTCTTTTGAGGATGAAATGTTGTACTCAACTCAACCTGGGTGCCCAACTCTCGCTGAACTGCTCTCCAGAAATGCGAGGTAAACTGCGTACCTTGGTCTGAAATGATAGATACAGGCACACCATAAAGACGAACAATCTCCCGGATATAAATCTCAGCTAACCTCTTGGATGAATAGGAGACCGCCACAGGAATGAAATGCACTAACTTGGTCAGCCTATCAACAATGACCCATACTGGGTCGAACTTCCTCCGAGTTTGCGGGAGTCCAACAACAAAATCCATAGTGATCCGCTCCCACTTCCACTCGGGAAGCTCAATCCTCTGAAATAAACCACCAGGCCTCTGATGCTCGTACTTAACCTGCTGACAATTCAAACAACGAGCCACATATGCTACGATATCCTTCTTCATTCTCCGCCACCAATAATGCTGCCATAAATCCTGATACATCTTCGCGGCTCCCGGATGAATAGAGTACCGGGAGCTATGGGCCTCCTCTAAAATCAACTCTCGGAGCCCATCCACATTTGGCACACACACTCGACCCTGCAATCTCAAAACTCCACCATCATCTAAGGTAACCTGCTTGGCACCTCCGCGCTGCACCGTGTCTCTAAGGACACACAAATGGGGATCATCATATTGCCGATCACGGATACGCTACAATAAAAAGAACAAGCGACCGTGCAGGCCAATACACGATTAGGGTCAGAAATATCCAACCTCACAAACTGATTGGCCAAATCCTGAACGTCCAAAGCAAGCGGTCTCTCACCGACCGGAATATAAGCAAGATTGCCCATACTGGCTGACTTCCTACTCAACGCATCGGCCACCATATTGACCTTTCCCGGATGATACAAGATAGTGATATCACAATCTTTCAACAACTCCAACCACCTCATCTGTCTCAAATTCAACTCCTTTTGCTTGAACAAATACTGAAGACTCTTGTGATCCGTGAACACCTCACATGCCACGCCATTCAGATAATGTCTCCAAATCTTCAATGCATGAACAATGGTTGACAACTCCAAGTCATGAATCAGATAGTTCTTCTCATGAATCTTCAACTGCCTCGAAGCCCAATACGAGATGCATCACAATAAACAGTATAAGGCCCTGAACCTGTGGGCAAAACCAACACCGGTGTCGTAGTCAGAGCTGTCTTGAGCTTCTGAAAGCTCGCCTCACACTCGTCTGACCATCTGAACTGGGCACCCTTCTGGGTCAACCTGGTCATCGGGGCTGCGATAGATGAGAACCCCTCTACGAACCGACAATAGTAGCCTGCCAATCCCAAGAAACTCCGAATCTCTATAGCTGATGCTGGTCTAGGTCAGTTCTTGACTGCCCCAATCTTCTTCGGATCAACTTGAATACCCTCTGCTCATACAACATGACCTAGAAATGCAACTGAACTCAACCAGAACTCACACTTCAAGAACTTAGCATATAACTAGCTATCCCTCAAGGTCTGAAGAACCACTCTAAGATGTTGCTCGTGCTCCTCCCGGCTACGAGAATATATCAAAATATCATCAATGAAGACTATCACGAATGAGTCCAAATAAGGCCTGAACACTCGGTTTATCAAATTCATAAAAGCTGCTGGGGCATTGGTCAACCCAAATAACATGACCAGGAACTCATAATGCCCGTACCGAGTGCGGAAAGCTGTCTTAGGGACATCGGATGCCCTAATCTTCAACTAATGGTAGTCAAATCTCAAATCAATCCTTGAAAACACCTTGGCACCCTGAAGCTGATCAAACAAATCATCGATCCTCAGCAATGGATACTTATTCTTGATTGTAACCTTGTTCAACTGTCGGTAATCAATACACATTCTCATCGATACGTCCTTCTTCTTAACAAACAACACCAGCGCACCCCAAGGCAAAATACTCGACCTAATGAAACCCTTCTCAAGCAAGTCTTGCAACTGCTCCTTTAACTCTTTCAATTCAGGCAGGGCCATACGTTATGGCGGGATAGAAATGAGCTGAGTGCCCGGAGCCAAATCAATGCAAAAATCAATATCCCTATCGGGTGGCATACCCAGCAAGTCTGAAGGGAATACCTCAGGAAACTCACGAATAACGGGCACAAAATCAATAGAGGGAACCTTAGCACTAGAATCACGAACATATGCTAAATAGGACAAACACCCCTTCTCGACCATACGCCGGGCCTTCACATACGAGATAACATTACAGGTAGAATGACCAGGAGTGCCTCTCCACTCTAAACGGGGCAAATCCGATAAGGCTAAGGTCACCGTCTTGGCATGACAGTCCAAGATAACGTGGTAAGGTGATAACCAGTCCATCCCCAATATAACATCGAAATCGACCATGTCTAGAAGCAACAAATCCACATGAGTCTCAATACCCCCCAATCACCACAATACAAGAATGATGGACTCGATCTACCACAATAGAATCACCCACCGGTGTAGACACATAAACAGGAATACTCAATGAATCACTAGGCATGACTAGATACGGTGCAAAATAAGATGACACATACGAGTAGGTAGATCCTGGATCAAATAACACTGAAGTATCTCTATCACAAACCAGAATAGTACCTGTAATGACTGCATCTGAAGCCTCAACCTCGGGCCTGGCTGGAAGGGCGTAACATCAGGGATGGGTCCCACCACCCTGAACTACATCTCTAGGACGGCCTGCAGCTGGTTGGCCTCCAACTCTGGCGGCCTGAGCTCCACCTCTAGTACCTCTACCTCCACCTCTAGCACCTCTACCCCCACCTCTAGCTGGTTGGGCAGGCTGTGGAACACCTGGTGCCTATACCATAGCACGAGAACCCTGATACTGAGAGCTACTCGGTGCTCGAGGGCAAAAGCTGGCAATGTGACCCGTACCACCACAAGTGTAACAAGCCCTCAGCTGCTGAGACTGCTGGCCCTGACAGCCTGAATAATCACCCCGAAAACTCCGAAGCGGCTATGCACTGATAGGAGCAGGTGGTGCACTATAGGACTGCTGATTGGGATATTGCATCTGGAGACCACGACCACCTGAAGTACCGTGAGAAACCTGGAGCGCTGACTGAAAGGGCCTATGAGGATGGCCTCTACCATACGAATCTCGACCTCCGGATGAGGCACCACTGAATCGACCTGAATGGCGGGGCCTCTTGTCTGACCCATGTTCACCTCTCTATGACAGAACCATCTCAACTCTACGGGCCACATTGTCCGCCTCCTGAAAAGAAATCTCACTCCCAACCTCTCTAGCCATCTGAAGACGAATCGGCTGAATAAGACCGTCAATAAACCTTCTCACCCTCTCTCTCTCGGTGGGGAGTATGATGAGATCATGGCAAGATAAGTCGATGAACCTAGTCTCATACTGGGTAACAGTCATGGAACCCTGCTAGAGGCGCTCGAACTGCCTCCGATAAGCCTCTCGCTGAGTAACGGGGAGAAACTTCTCCAGGAATAGCTGTGTGAATTGCTCCCAAGTCAAGGCTGGCGATCCGGCTGATCTCGCTAAGCAATAATCCCTACACCAAGTCTTGGCGGATCCAGACAAGTGAAATGTAGCAAAATCAACCCCATTGGTCTCACCAATACCTATGTTCCTGAGAACCTTGTGGCAGCTGTCTAGATAATCCTGGGGATCCTCAGTAGATGCACCGCTAAAAGTAGAAGTGAAGAACTTGGTGAACCTATCCAGTCTCCACAATGCATCGGCAGACATAGCCGCTCCATCACCAGTCTAAACTACCACACCCGGCTGTACTACTCCAATTGGCTGAACCGCTGGAGTCTGAATCTGAGGAGCTACCTGCTCTAGAGTGCGAGTAGCAGGAGTCTGGGGCCCTCCTCCAGCCTGAGAGACAGATGGTGCTATAGGAAGCAAGCCCGCTCGAGTGACACTCTCCATGAGGCCCACTAATCGTACCAAAGCATCCTAAAGAACTGGGGTAACAATAAACCCCTTTGGGACCTGAGCTGGGCCCACTAGAACTGCTGGAGACGGAACCTCCTCATCAAAATCAACTTGAGGCTCTGTCACTGGGGCTGCTACTCGAGGCTAAGATCTGCCCCTACCTCGGCCTCTAACACGGCCTCGGACTCGCCCTCTGCCCCTCGTGGGAGCGGCTGCTGGGGGTTCGGGCTGCTGAGCGGAGGATGAGGAAGCGCGTGTTCTCGCCATCTACGAAAGAACAAAGTAGAAGTTCAATTAGCATAGACAAACAAAACCGCACGATCGGAAAGAATCAATGTGAAGTTTTTCCTAACTATGTAGCCTCTGGGGGATAAATACAGATGTCTCCGTACTGATCTCTCCGACTCTACTAAGCTTGTATATGACTGTGAGACCTATGCAACCTAGAGCTCTGATACCAACTTATCACGACCCAGATTTTCCACCCTCAGGAGTCGTGATGACGCCTACTAATGGAAGCTAGGCAAGCCAAACCTTAACTATTTGCCACACTTTCATCCTTGCTTCTTTTTAACAAGTCGATAATATGATAAAAGCAAAATTTTAAATAAATAAGCGGAAGTCAACAATTATATATCTTAAGGCTACGTCTGTTACAACTTTTAAAACCTCAAATACCTCAAAACCTGGTGTCACAGTGTCACAGACTATCCAAGAGTTACTACATACAAGTCTGAAGAAATACAATACACTATTTCTGAACAAAAGAAAATGAAACAGGAAATAGAGATAGAGGGAGACACCATGGCCTGCGGACGCCTGCAGGTCTACCTTGGGTATCCGGGTGGACTGAAGGAAGCCCTCCAACTACTGTCCGTAAACTGCTCCTGGATCTGCACACAGTGTAGAGTGTAGTATCAGCACAACCGACCCTATGTGCTGGTAAGTGTCTAGCCTAACCTCGGCGAAGTAGTGACGAGGTTAGGACCAGACTTCAAATAAACATGTGCAGTTCATATATATATATATATACAACGGAAAATAGATACAGAAATAACTAGCCAATGTGAGAGGGGGGAAACATGTTGTGGGGGAGATATTAGTTCTGAATAAAAAGGCATCAAGTAAGGAAAGAAACAACATAATTAGAATATCAACAAGGAAGCAGAAATCAACAATTTGCACGGCATCACCCTTCGTGCTTTTACTCTCGTTCTCACCAAAACAATACACGGCATCACCCTTCGTGCTTTACGATCTTCCTCACCCAAACAACAATCACAAGGCAAATAGGGTAAGGGAATCTATAACCTCGAAGTAAATCAAATAACAATAAGTAATGAAAGAGACAACATAACTCGGATATAAACAAAGAATCAGAAATCAACAAATGCACGCCATCACCCGTCGTGCTTTTACTCTCGTCCTCACCAAAGCAATCATATAATAAAAATGTGCACGGTATTACCCTTCATGCTTTTACTCTCTTTCCTCACCATATAATTAATAAAATCGGCACGAAATGGTACATCGTGCAACACGACATCACCCTTCGTGCTTTACACTCTTTCCTCACAATAACAAACAATGCACGACATCACCCTTCGTGATTTAACTCTTTTCCTCACCCAACTAATAATCACAAACAATAGGGTAAAGCAATAAAGGAAATTTTGCAACAAGAATCCCGGCAAGGGAACAACAAGTCACCAATTAAATCGCCGCAAGAGAACAATAATTAAACAATTAAATCCCGACAAGGTAACGACAAATAAATCAACAATACATCGACAAGGGTGACAACATAATGATCTCTTTTCTTTCTCAATTTTACTTCACAATTCACTTCACAACTCGAGCCAATGTTCTAGAGGTTCGATTATCACTTATACTTTCACAACTCGAGCCAATGCTCTAAAAGTTCAATTGTCACTTATACTTTCACAATTTCGCTATACAACCTGAGCCAACGCTCCTCAATGTTCATAGGTCACAACTCTTTCCACAAGCTTTATACAACAATTAGGAATTTTCATCAAGACATGGATAATACAATGAAATCATGAAAACCACAATATAAAACCCACGATCATGCTTGACACCAACGTATAGATACTCGTCACCATGCCTATACGTCGTACTCGACAGGAAGCAAATAGCAAATAGGAAACAACTCCTAATCCCTCAAGCTACGGTTAGACCAAACACTTACCTCGATGCAACGAACACAATTCAAACCTCAATTACCGCTTTAAATCTTGTTTCCACCACCAACTCGCTTGTATCTAGCCCCAATTTGCTTAATTATATCAATAAATGATAAATGAATCAATTCTAATGCATTATAATAGATTTTATAAAGATTTCCCCAAAAAGTCAAAAATCGACCCCCGACCCGCTTGGTCCAAACCCGAAATTCGGACCATAACCCGATTAACCATTCCCCCACGAGCTCAAATATGTAATTTGTTTTGAAATCGGACCTCAAATCGAGGTCCAAATCCCCAATTTTTGAAAAGCCTAGGTTCTACCCAAAACACCCAATTTCCTCCACGAAAATCATTGATTTGAAGTTGAAAACTTGTTAAAAGATGTTAACGATTGAAGAAAACTAGTTAAAAATGACATACAATTGATTTGGAGAAGATAGGTTGTTAGAAAAATCACCTCTTATGTTTTAGGGTTTTGAAAAGTGAAAAATAACTGAAAATCCCGTCTATTTATACCCATCTCAGACTCTCTTCGCAGACCGCATAAAAAGGACTGCGGCCGCGGAGCTCCACCGCAGACCGCATAAAATGGACTGCGGTCGCGGAGCTCCACTGCTAACCGCAAGAAATCGAGTGCGGCCACGGAGGCTTGGCCTTGCTCACCGCGGACCGCACAAACCCCACCACGGTCGCGGAGTCCCCATCGCGGCTACGAAGTTTCCACCACGGACCGCGAGACTCGACTTCAGAGACGTGTACCTTCTCTTAATCTACATATTTTTCCTAAGTTCAAAACTTGCCGAAGCACATCCGAAACACACTTGAGCCCTCGGGGCTCCTAATCAAACACACGTACTAACTCAACAACATCATATGAACTTATCAGTGCGATCAAATCGCCAAAATAACCTCAATAACAATGAATCAAACCACAAAATCAAGAATTTTTTTCTCAATCTTCATCAAGTATCAAATTTAGCAATTTAGGTCCGAATCACGTTAAATGACGTCCGTTTTCAACCAAACTTTACAGAAATAACTTAAACCATATGTAAGACCTGTACCGGGCGCCGAAACCAAAATACGGGCCCGATACCATCTCTTTCTAATCAAACTTCATTTCAAATTTCCTTAAAAACTTTCAGAAAATAATTTCCTTTAAAAATTTATTTCTTGGGCTCGAGACCTCGGAATTCGATTCCGGGCATATGCCCAAGTCCCATATTTTCCTACGGACCCTCCGAGACCATCAAATCACGGATCCGGGTCTGTTTAGCCAAAATATTGACTGAAGTCAAATTTATTCATTTTAGAGTCAAAACTTATCATTTTTCACAGATTATCATATTTAAGCTTTCCGGCTACGCACACAAATCGAGGTGACTCTAAATGAGATTTTCAAGATCTCAGAACACAGATGTTTAGTTTTAAAACAAGTGATTACCTTTTGGGTCATCACACATGATAAGCTGACACACACTTTTACTTATTTGTATTTGTTATTTCGGTCCCTATACTCAACAAAGTTTCATTTGGACATTTATAATTATTCAAAGTCAATATTTTAAACCCTTTTGATGTCGCGTGTGTCTCAATAGCATAATGTTAGAATCCACGTCATATAAAATATGCCACAACACCTTTTCTTTTTGATTTTACATGAAAAAAGAAATGATACTTCTATCTTTTTTATTTTTCTAACTTTTTCTTTATTTTTCTTTCTCCTCTACTGTTACTTTCTTCATCACTGTCATCTTAGCCACCAGAGAACACCATGAACACTCTCCCTAAATACCTTATCTATACCATTTTTCTTCTTCACCAAAACACATCAGGTTAGCCATAGTAGCAACCCAATTCTGTTACTCTTTTTTTCATTTTCGACAATCTCCATTCCTTCAATCATCACTTCCCATCATTTTTCACAATTTCACTAGCTTCAAATCCCGTCTCTCCTCCATTAAAATCCCGCTTTCCATAAAAGGGTTCCTAATATTACACTCCATCATATTTGGGTAAATTTAACTTTATCCATACATAACAATAATCATACAAGCATAATGAAAAGTAAAGATTTCTATCAATCAAATTGCACAATTTTGTACTGATAATAAACATTCACAAAGCGAAAAATAATGGCAAACAAAGAATTAACTAGATTATGCAAAAGAAAATTAGATCTATATTTTGAAGAAAAAAATGGGGAATGGTCTGGGGAAAGAACGAGAAGGGAAGAAAAAAAAATGAAGAAGGGTTGGGAAAGAAAGAGAAAGGAAGAAAAAGAAAAAGAAATTGGCTGTGGAAGAAGAAGGGGGAGAGATAAAGAGAAAAAAAGAGAGAGGGGGGGGGGGGAGTTGGGGTAAAACCGTAAAACCAAGAAAGAAATTTACTACTTACTAGTATGTTGTTTTAATTTCTTGTTTTTTAAAATTATTTTTATTCTAAATTTTTATAATCACGCCTCTTATACGTGTGAAATATACGTATTTTATACAATTTATCAATTAGGCTGCCACATATGCATGGTCAATGATTAGAGGGGTTCAAAATACTGACTTTAAACAACTATAAGTGTCTCGATAAAACTTCATTGAATACAGAGATCAGAATGACAAATACAAATAAATACAAGTATTTAGTAGCTATTTTGCCTTCAAAGTAAATAGTCTTCCAACGACCACTTGTTACCCAAAAATGGGAGGCAAAATGGTTTCCTGGCCACTTAAACTTGTAGGATTTTTGAAAGCCGATATATAATCTTTTGTCTTTCCATTTAAACACTTAAACTCCTGAAACCTATAACTAATAAACACAATTGACCGTTGACCCATCCCATGTGGCGTCAGTTGGTCCTAGTCAGCCCCCTGCGTGAATGTCACGACTTTTAGGAGCGTGAGAGACACCCTTCCCAACGCCCAACGGTAAAAAATAGGGCCTATTTAAGTGGGGTCTTATTCTTTCAATTAGATACACATTATCCCTCTTTTATATGCATTTGAAGCTTCATTTCGCCTATTTCTTAAAATCTGAAGTTTTCTTTAATTTTTTTTCTTTTTTCAGATTGTGATAATGAATCAAAGTCCTGTATTTTGTCATTGTGGAGTTGAATCTCATATTTGCATCACTTGGAAGCCAACAAATCCAGGAAGGGGGTTTTATGGGTGCTCAAACTATGGTCGAGCAAATTCTTGTAGTTGTTTTAGGTGGTTTGACCCACCTCTTCCAGATCACTATAAACAGGTGATTTCAGGGATGTTATCAAGAATTAAAGATAGAGATCGACTACAGCGTAGGAAGAGGGTGAAGATCATTGTAACTTTAGTTGTTGTAGTAGCACTAATAATTGTAATTTTCTTCTTAGTGTAGTTAGCACTAACTTCATAACCCTATGTACAATGATAATGACAGAATGAATGATATATTTTTTGTGGAATGAAAAGCAATTTTAACATAAACAAGCACACATATATAAACAACCAGGTTCGATCAGCCTTCTTGGTTGACAAAATTAGCACTGAACCGTTGTCTAGTAGCAGAAATAGTTTAAACATTGTTCCAAAAGAAAAGTCATAGTTAAACAGACTTAAGTTAACCTACAAATTAAGTTCTGCAACTAACAGGCTTAAGTTATCACAAAAACAAACATTCAGTCAGCTTCAAGATTGAGATTGGTTGATGTTTTGCTGAGATTGGCTCAAGTTTGGATATAGAGACTAGCTTGGCTGAGATGAAGAATAGACTTGAGGTTGGCTAAGGCTTGCTTGAGTTTGTCTTCTCCTCAACTGTTGTTGAAGTTGCCTTTGTGATATAGCATTTCTTCCTAGCCACCTTAGTCCAGGTGCACTGTATCCAAGATCGATATTGGTTTGCCCAGCATCCACTACTTTTGTAGGAGCAGAATGTACCCTATCTCTTGCTCCACACTGCATAGGAAGCCAAATTAGTACCTCGAACAACTAATATATAAATAAAAATTCAAATCCTTAATGATCTTACCCTTTCTATCACTGTTCCTATATCACTAAACAATATACCAAATCCAGTTGTTCTTGGTCTTCCTCGTAGTCCACTACCTCTTGGCCTTCCTCTAACACTAGCTATAATATCCTCAGAAGTTCTTGATATCATACTTCCAGTATCCTGGTGTAAGATAAAGTACTATCTTGTAATTTAAAAAATTTGGTCCTAATACGGATTAACTAAATTAACTAAAATGAACACTTACAGATGCACTTGCAACAACTGATGGTTGAGTATTTCTGGCCCTGGCAGTTCCAAAATTACTTGTAGGACCTGATTGTTGAGTTGTTGTTTGAGCAGCCTGTGAGGGTTGAGTAGCACCAGCATTACTGGTTCCTGTTGTTCCAGATCCTTGTCCTTTCTGAAATTTCCAAAATAAAAAATGAGATATAGAAACAACCAAAGTACAAGACACAATCAGACACAAATTGAATACATTACCAGGATAGGACACCCCTTCTTGTTATGACCTACTGTCTTACAATTAGAGCATGTCATTGGTGTCCTTTTCCTTGATCTCTTACCAAACTTCTTCTTAGGTTCATCTTGAGCTCTTTTTCTATTTTTCTTAGGTCTACCAGACATCTTGTTAATCACAAGAGGCTCAACAGTTGGATTCTGTGTTGATGGACACATCTCCATGTTGGTTACTGGTTGTATGTAACGACTAAAAGCCTTCAGGTATGTTTCTTTCTTGTACCAGTGGGTTACATAGTCAGCAGGCTCAAATCTCTTAAAAAACATTGCAGATATTGCATGGTAGCATGGTATTCTTTTGAGCTGCCATGATCTACATGTGCATGTATTGTTGGAGAAGTCAACAATATATTTGTAAACCCCATGTTGTATCCTATACCCAGTATCCCCATTCCATTTAAATTCATGCTTAACAACATATTGAGATTGTTCCTCTATGTACCCATTGCCATAAGAGATACATCAGAAATCCACCTTGTTGCAAATTCTCTCATGGTAGTCATCCTCTCCATCACCTTCACTCTAATATCTTTTAACATGGTTATGATAGACTTGTGCCTAGCAGACAAGATCCAACTGTTAAAGGTCTCACACATGTTGTTCTCCACAGAATCACATTTACTCCAATCTTTGAAGAATGCTCTACACCAACATTATTTTGGGTATCTCAGCAAGTCCTCAATGATCTTTCTATCACCTAATTCTGACAGCTCATCTATCTTAGCCTTCAAATATGCTTCAAATGAAGCTCTTGCATGGGCCCAAAACTTTTTCCTTCTTTCCTCTCCTTTCCACTTTTGTTTCCAATTGCTCCATATGTGTCTTGCACACATTCTGTGCTCAGCATTTGGTAACAACTCAGAAACAGATGCAACAATTCCCTTAAGCAACAAATAAAAAAATAATTAGAATATCAGAAACATATATAAAGTATCCAAGTAATTAAAGGAAGAACAGGAGTGTAGTATATACCTTCTGCATATCAGAAATGATGGTCAACCCCTCACCTTGGGATTTAGTGAGCTGCAGATCATGCATCAGGCACCTAAAAAACCATGACCATGTGTGCTTTGTCTCCTTTTCCACCACTGCCCAGGCAACATGATACATTTGGTTGTTACTATCTTTACCAATGCATGATAGTAGCTCACCCTTACACACACCCTTCAGAAATGCTCCATCAAAGCCAATAACATTTCTACACCCTTCCAACCAACCAACTTTGCAAGCATGTAGATAAATATAGATACCCACAAACACCTCCTTGCCAGGTCTGTAATTCATCAATGTCAGCTTGAAGAACAACTGGCCAAGTTTGACCATTTACATACCTCATAATTGGGTCAGCCACTAACCACCTTAGATGATGAAACTGTAATTTCACATAGACAGACATTGAAACCTATAAAAAAAGGGGGACAGGTTAGATACACTTTAACCCTAAAAAGCAATAAACTTTAACAAAATAAGAGACAAGAATATTTTGATATTAAAAAAAGACCTAATTTTTAACCCTAAATGCCATATCACTCATGAAAAAGACAAACTTCTAAAATAAAGTAAACATACGATTGTTTTCCCCAAAACTCTAATATAAAATCCCATAATTTGTGCATGTAGACAAAAACCCTAATTTTTTAACCCCAAATGCCAAATCAGTCATGAAAAAGACAAAAAAAAAACTAAAAGAATGAATATTTAAGTGTTTCCCCAAATATAAAATCCCAAAAGGAGAAATGGCTTCTACTATATCAGATAAAAAATTATGCATGCAGACATACATGCAGAATCACATCAAACATTACCCACATTATTTCACAAGAAATTAGAAGACAAAGATGAAAAGGACACCAAAAGAAACAAACTAACCTAGAGACTAATGTGACTGAAATCGAAAGCTCAGACGAATCTCGATCAGCTTTTCATTAAAAGAGGAGGGACCCTAATCGTTTGGTTTTAGAGTGATTAAGATTAGGTGAAATGGTTAATCAGCCATGGCTTAACCTACGTTTAAGAGGGGAGGGATGGTTAGAGAGAGGAAAAGAGACGAAAAGTGGGGGAGGGTTTGTCGGTGTACTGATTAAAAGAGGGGACCCCAATCGGTTGGGTTTAATTTTGCGCAATTGACGTGTACCGGTCTCATTGGTCATTCGATGACTGGATGGACACGTTAGCGAATGTGTAATACACGCGCCTAGGGTCAAGGACAAATTGTGTTTATTAGTTATGGGTTTCAGGAGTTCGAGTGTTTAAATGAGAAAGACAAAAGTTTATGTATCGACTTTTAAAAGCCTTACAAGTTTGAGTGGCCAGGAAGCCATTTCGCCAAAATGGAAAGACCAGGTGGCAAATAGAGTTGAGGGCCAGCTTGCAAACAAAAATAACAACTATGCTTTAGCCATTGAGAACGGTTATATCCATCCTTCACAAATTTTAAGTTGACTGTCATTCTATTATAACCTTCGTTTGAAATCGACAATATGAGCTTACACAAGCTGAATTTAAGAGAAAAAAAAAATTGTCAAAAAATTTGATACTACTTTAGCTATCTCAAACATAAAGCTTTTCCATTTACCATATGAATTTTTCTTTTGTGAAGAAACATAAATAATGAGAAACATAGACGCCTCAATGCGATCTTTTGCTTAAAATTTATAATTCTTTATTGTGCTCCCGGATGGATAATCACATTGAAAGTAATGATTGATAAAGTAGAACGTTGTAGACACCGGATTTTTGACCTTCCCCGAGAATTTTCACATTTTTAGCGTGAATATGTGAAATTGGGTCTAGTATAGCTATTTTAACTATTTTTACTTTATTTCGTTGCAAAAAGAAAAATTACAAAAAATATATATATAAATTTTAGTTTATGTATCTCTCATAAACTTGAAAAAATACAAAAATTGCACTTTATTTTTGTACTTTATATAATTTCGAAAATTACAAAAAATATAGTTCTATTAATGTTTTATTGTCATTTTAACTTTGAAAAATACAAAAATATTACTTCATATTTTATCTTAATATTTAAAAAACGAAAATTACAAAAAAATAGTTTTATTAATATTTTGTAGCTATTTTAAATCTTGAAAAAATATTTAAAAAGATATAGTTTTGTTTAAATACTAGTCTTATTTTTTGGTAGTTATTTTGCTTACATAGGACTAGTTAAGCAACGTGTTCCTATTTCTCGGGTCCGGGCAAAAGAATAATATTCGGGTTCAAATCACCCGCTTTTAGGCCTAATTTCGGACCTAGCCCATAATAATCCGAGTCCACCACACATGAGGGGACACGCGTGGGGAACACGGACGAAACACGATACACGGGGAACACCACCACGCGTGGGGGACACAAGTCTCGAACCCCACCACGCGTGGGGCTCATTTGTCCAATAGGGAGGGGACTTTGGAATTTTTTTGAGAAAAAAGGCTGCACTGTTCAACTTTCTTCTTCAGAAAGAAGAAGAAAACGAAAGCAAAGAAAAACCTAGCAACGAACAGCTCCCACCTCCATCGTCGTCACCACCCGCGCGACCACTCCTCCTCCTCCTAGCTCCATCCAACCAGTCCGGCGATCCTCCATTAAACCCGGCGATCACTGTTCATCTTCTTCCTCAAGAAAAGAAGAAGAACGAATGGAAACCACCCAAAACCACCCTCCACCCGACGGTCCAAACACCACCACCATCGTTCCACTTCACAACCCTACTCCATAGTTGTTTCCTCCTCACATCCGAACGACCCCTTCCTGCTTCATCTTCCTCGTCGTAACCAACTCCACCCATCCCGTCCAGCTTCTCCGTCGTTACTGTCCCCGACCCACTGTCCAAACGCCATAACCATCGACAAAAACCACCTCCATCACAAACCAGGCGCACCCCCGTCGCAACGAGCTCCCTCCGTCGACCAGTAGCCTCACCATCTTCACCAAACGACCCCTTATTTCAGGTCAAGCAGCAGTAACTGCCACTGCGTTATCCAGCCACCCTCTCACGTCCAAACTCCAACCATCGCCACCATCTCACGTCCAAACACCACGTCCAAGCACCACCACCGAGCACCACCACCGGTAGTCCACCAACTGTTGTTTTACGTTCTTCTCCATCAGCAACCCACCAACCTCACGTCCAAGCACCATCACTGAACTCCGACGTTGCCAAATGACCCCCAGTCCAGCGACGCCTCCCGCCATGAACCACTGCCCAAACGACCCCTCGCAAGCTTGCAACCAGTAGCCGCGTCGACCACAGCCCCAAACGACCCTCTATAGCTGTTTCCTCCTCATATCCAGACAATCCTTGGTTGTTGACAGTTGTGGGTCCGAGCTTTCTATTTCCATCGAGGTCGTCTTTAGTTCATCGAGGTCCGGTATGTCGAGGCGTTTGTCCGAGGTTCCGTCGTTGTTCAGTGAGATCCGGCTTGAGTTCCGTCGGGGGCGCTATTTGTCGTTCTAGGTTTGTCGAGGTTCGAAGGTTAGTGTTCTTCGTCCTTTGTTTCATTTCGTTCGATTCGCATATTATGGTTTAAGATGAATGTCAACAATGCAATTTTTGTCGTTTTTGTTAAAAATGTTCATCTTATGATTAGTTACTGCATATGCTTAAAGTAAATGTGAGAACATATTGTGAACTTAAGTTTTTGTACGAGAATGTCTACTTCTATGCATATATTTGTGTTTATTAAGGGAACAATTTGACATCCAGTGATTTGTTGCGAACATATGTGCTCGCATATATTATGTACTCTCGTTGTAATAGGTATGTGAACGTCTGAATGAAAAATCATGACTACTAGCGTTTAAACCTTATTTCTCATTTGTTAGTAATAGAAGTTGGGTTTAATAACAATAACAATACGTTAGCAAAGTTAGGAATAATAGGAACCCTATTAAAATTCTTAGAATTCGGGACAGGCCGCTTAGCGAATTTCACGGCCTTTCCCAAAATAACAATACGCTAGTTGCTTTAAGCGCGTATTTAATAATGTTACCTTCTTAGCTCGGGTGCACATTTATGTGACCCAAATCCAAGTCTCAACGGAGTCGAAATGTGTTTCTAATCACGGGTACATTGATTGTGACGTGGTCTGAGATGCATTTCCATGACGTTGCAAATTCTTTTAAAAAAATAATAATAATAAGATGAGGCGAGCCTCACCAAATAAAAGGGACAAATTGCGGGGCCCTCACAAAATATATGTATTAAATACTTAGATTCCGGGATGGGCCGTTTAGCAAATTTCACGGCCCTACCCCAAAATAATAATGCGCTAGTTGCCTTTAGGCGCGACTTTAATAATGATATCTCCCTAAATTCGGGTGCACATTTATGTGACCCAAATCCAAATCTCAACCGAGTCGAGATATGTCAATAACCACGGGTGCATTGATGTAACGTGGTTCGAGATATGTTTTCACGACGTTGCAAGTCCTATAAAAATAACAGTGAATGATAAAAGCGGTTAAAAGATAAAATTGGCACATAAGTTCACATTTGTATAAAATCAGATAATCAAGCCGAATATAACAGTTGAGCGACCGTGCTAGAACCACGGAACTCGGGAATGCCTAACACCTTCTCCCGGGTTAACAGAATTCCTTATCTAGATTTCTGGTACGCAGACTGTAATATGGAGTCATTCTTTTCCTCGATTCGGGATTAAAATTGGTGACTTGGGACACCCTAAAATCTCCCAAGTGGCGACTCTGAAATAAATAAACCAATCCCGTTTCGATTGTCCTTTAATTGGAAAAACTCCCTTGCACCCTAGCGGGTGCGGAAAAAGGAGGTGTGACAGCTCTGGCGATTCCGCTGGGGATCCGAGCACCCAGAACCACTGGTTCAGGGTTAAGAATTCGAGCTTAGAATAATTGTTATTATTTGGCTTTATTTATTATCTGATTTTTACATATTTGAGCCTAATGTGCTAAATGTTGCTTTTACCACTTTGATATTATTTGAACTGTATATAAATTGTGCCGAAACCTTTCTCTTCTTACCTCCGGGGATGTGCTTACTGGTTGAGACTCCCTATTCTGTTAGTGTCATACCCTGAATAAAAGAGGCTCGGAAAGTTTCTAAGCCGGCTGGCCTTTTGGTTCCCGGAAAGGAGCTCCTTCCTCAGCTCGAGTTGTCCGCTCGGGTACACTGTCTAGAACACCGACCCAGGTTTTTGAACATAGAATAACGTGACTTCATGCCGGATCCCTAGTAGGAACGCTTATTTGCATCACGTTGCATTTGACTCAGGGGACTCAACACAGGGGTTGGGTCCGTCTAGGACTAGCGACCTGATATGAAAAGGCCATCCTGATGCATCCTATTTGTTTTCCGTGCATTTATTTGTCTCGTACCCGCATGCTGACCGGTGTTTGAATATTATGAATTTTGTGAAATTGAAAAAAGGGAAATAACGGTTAAGGAATTGATTGTTTATTTTTGAAAAAAACCAATACCCAAATACTGTCAAAACTCTGCCGAAATTTTGAGAAAATGAAAAAAAAACGTCTTATTAGTTTGTTTTATTAAAAGCAAAGGGGAAATAGAAAAAAGAATCGTTGTTCTGTTTTGTTTTTCAGAAAAAATATAGAAATACATAGTTCGTCTTGTTATAAAAATAAAAATCAAAAAGAGTTTTATTTTTAAAATGTTTTTTTTTATGAAAATTCAAAAAATAATAATAATAATAAAAAAGAGTCTTTCATTATTTGTCACAAATATATACATGTATATATATATATATATATATCCAAAGGTTTTTATTTCCAAAAAATATATATATGTCTTTATTTGTTACAAAAATGTTTGTCTTGCCAAAAAGTCTAGAAAAGTTTTTAGACTCCCAATTTTTAAAAAAAAAAACAAAAAAAAATCCAAAAATAGTTTCCATTATTAACTTCTTTAGAAAGTCTTTAAATTAATTTTTTTTTTTTAAAAAATGTATAATAAGAAGAAAAAAAATCCGAAAATATTTTGATTCTTCTTTCAAAATTGAAAAGAAAATTCAAAATTCAAAAAAAAACATTTTTAGAAGCATTTCTTTTATTAAAGGTATAATTCCGAAAAATATTTTCTTCTTCCTTTAGAATGAGAAAAAAAAACAAATGGAAATGAGAGAAAAAAAATATCTTAGAAGTCTTTCTTTTAAAAAAAAAAAGAAAATCAATCAAAAATCCAAAAAAAAATAAAATACTTCATTTCTCCTTTTAAAGTAGTTCTTTCACAAATTCAAAAAAAAAAGAGAAGTTAGTTCATCTACTTATTCTTGATTACCCGAACTACGCGGGTTTGATTCTCACCGGATGTGAGATACGTAGGCAACCCTCATCGGGTCCAACCCCACCTTTTGCTAAAAAGCCAAAAATAAATATAAAAAAAAAAAAAACAACATGTCAATGATTTTAATTTTGTCGTAAATAAGTCTAGCGATGTAACTTCCCCCTTTTACAAAAAAAATAGCAAAAACAAATATGTCAAATTTTAATTGTCATAAAGAAGTCGGGTGCCGCTGTTTTATCAAGACATAGCCGAATGTTTCCGAAAGGGGCGCCGGAAGGCTGACTTTGCATAAACAACCACCTTTTGGTCATTTTTAAGACTTGGTCCAGTCGACCCACATAGCCTTAAAAATCTTCGTCCCCGAGGCATTGAAAGGTCGTGTTTGCAATGTTGAATTTTCTATTTTTGAAAAATGATAAAAGAGTCATAAACAAGTCCGGGTGATGCCGCTTATGTCAAAAATAGCCAAATGTTCCCGAAAGGAACTCCGGAAGGCTGCCTTGGTGCAGACCGCCACCTCGTTTTTTTTCTCACACAACCTTAAATATCTTCGTTCATGAAGTGCTGAGAGGTCGTGTTCAGAAATCCTTTTGAGAAAAATCACATATTTTTGTTTTTATCAGAATAAGTTTCGTTTGTTAAAATCTTATTAATAAATGTGCAGAATGAGCACGACTCCAAATGAACCCTTTTCAATCATGAATAAAATCCCCCTCCAATTGCGGCTCTGGTGGAATGATTTAGGCAAAGAAGGGCATGACGAAATCAAGAAGTATCTGAAAGGCCTCACGAGTTTGTTGGATATCAGGCCAACGGGGAGATATCATAAGGGCACTAGTCCCCCACTGGGATCCTGCGCACAATGTCTTCCATTTCTCGGACTTTGAACTTACCCCAACTTTAGAAGAAATAGCAGGGTATATCGGCAGCGCTGAGACTCCTTTGAGGCACAAATATCTGATTGCTCCAAGAGCTGTAGCAATACACCGGTTTCTGGACTCCTTAAAGATAGTCAGAACAATTCATAACCCTGACTTGGCAAAAGGTTTTTGCAGCATGAGTTTCATATATCAAAGATATGGTCACATAGGAGGATTCGACAAGCCAGAAAACCAGTTGTGCAGCAAAAGTAATCGTCAAAAGTGGGAAGAACATAGACGGATTGCTTTCATGATAACTTTCTTAGGACTCTTAGTATTCCCAAGAAAAGACGGGAATATTGACATAAAGATAGCAGGGGTCGTCAGTACGTTGCTCACACAGAGAGATAGTACGTTGGCGCCCATGATAGTATCTGATATGTTCCGGGCTCTCACGTCTTGCAAAGCCGGAGGAAGCTTTTTCGAGGGTTGCAATTTGTTGTTACAAATGTGGATGACCGAACACCTATGTCACCGAGCCCAGTTTCTGAGCCATGGATCCGCTGAAAAGACCTGCATAGAGGAGTTCTATACCAGAGTTAATGAGACCTACCTACCGGAAGGAGTCACAGCATGGACCTCATATTTCCGTACCCTCGACGCCAGTCAAATACAGTGGGCGCTAGGATGGTTACCGATCGACGAAGTCATATACATGCCAGCAGCCAGGCCCCATTTTCTCTTAATGGGACTTAAGAGCATTCAACCATACGCGCCGCATCGGGTTTTAAGGCAACTTGGGAGGTGTCAGATAGTGCCGAAAGACGAGGATCTAAGCACCCAGGTGATTGAGATCAGTCCCGACGGCCAGTTTCCTGAAGCAAGGGTTCGCCAAATTTGGAGCCAATGTCAATACTTAGAAGCAAATACTTGTGTAATGAATCGGGCAAAAGGGGAAGTTTCGCCCGGGTATCAGGCCTGGTACAAAGGGGAGACATCATCTGGAAGGCCGACCAAAAGACCTCACCTGCAAGAATTTGCCAAATCTTCACAAGAGCAGTGGGGCTGGTTGGCCAAAGAGCGGGAATATCTTGCCGAAACAGGCAAACTGAAGCAACAAGTTCAGGATATGAGGTTTGAATGCCAATTACAGTCTGCTGCCCACAAGGGAGAAAAGAACAGATTAATCAGAGAAGGCGAGATCCTCAAAGCTCAGATCCGGAGGATGAAAAAGGAGGCTGATAACCAGCTGAGAAGCCGGGCGGATAAAAGATTGATAGCGGGGTTAAAGGATCAGGTTGCGGAATGCCAGGAAGATTTGGAAAGAGCCAAGGCTAGCACAGCAAGATTGCGGACCAAGTGGGCAAAGGGTACAATGGCCCGGAGGCAGCGCCTGCAACAAGTCATAAGGGATTATGAACTGAGCATCGGGACATTAAGGGAAACGAATTCCACTCTTCAAGAGAGGATCTTCAAGCAAACACGAGATGCCCAAGCCGACAGAAGGCGATGTTACGATGCAATGACCAGAATGGAAAGACAAATGGAGATGTTCCAAGATCAACTTGCCAACAATGCGCAAACACTAGGATTGAATAACCGACATATAAGGCAGTTGTTCGCAGAAAGGGACAACATTCGAGGAAGGATCGACGAGATTGGGCATTACATCTACATGAGATGCCTGGCATGCGAGCAAATGCCTCGGAAGACCCTCCTTGTTTCCATCATGGGTTGCGTCCACCGAATCATGAATGAGTTGAAAAGCCTGCAGAGGGACCTCACACCAAGGGCCGCGGAAAGGCCGAATGATGCCTCGCGGGCCCCTAAGTTGGAAAATTAATCTTTGGTGGAGTCTTGTTTATTTGGCTTTGTTGCTTTTCCATATGTTGTTTTCTTTTCTTTTAGTCAAAACGGGTTAAGAACTGTGGAGTCTGTACTATTGCTATTCCTTGCTTGAAGTAATTTGTAATAGCAAAATTTTGAGAATGAATTTAATGATTTCACAAGAATTTTGTGTTTCTTTACTTTAAGGCAAAACTACGCCTGGTCTGATTCGCGCGGGGACGTGATACGTAGGCAATCCCCATAAGATTCGACCGCTTTTAATAAAGAAAGAAAAGAAAATATAAAAATAAAATAAAATAAAAACAAGAAAAGGGGATAAATGAGCAAACCGGGATGACGCATGTTGTTTAAAGCAAAACATGTAGAAACGGTTAACTGCCTAGGAGCATTGCATCCTCTATGTGTTGAGATTAAATCCGTTAAACTCTAACGCTAACGAAGTTTGTTGTTGTCTGATCAAGACAGTTAGTTGTTAAAGAATTCTGGCAACACACCCTTACCAAACCAGATCCAAAGGACCGGTAGCAATAAGCATGACTACTTCAGAGAATAGTAACGAGGAAGAAAGGCCGATGAGCCAGTTGTTAAAAGAAGCGATGGAAAAGATTGAAAGGATGGGACTAGAGATGAATGCAATGCAGCTAGCTTTAGCCAAAGCACAAAAGAGTCCTGAGCCATTGGGGCGCATGCCGGAATACCCTCATTCCGGCCCTTCCACAAGCCTCCCGAATCCCCGTTATCATCAAGAAAGAAGCCCTCATGATTCCCAAGCTCCACCACCCCATCAACCTCTCCCAACACCAAATATTCCCACTTTTGTGGGACCCCCATCAGCCACCTTGCAAAGAACGACCAGTGAGCCATTATTTCAGGCCCACGATACGCAGTACTACCCCCCTGAGCCTACATTCCATGCCCCCGAGCCCCAGACCTACAATCCGCACTTGGAGGTACCGGCAGAGATTGAAAAGCCGGTTAAAGCCCCTGAACAGGATGAGGTATTGAGAAAGTTCAAAAGCCTGGAGCAGTCCTTCAGGAACCTGCACGGTTTGGGCAACCAAGTCAGCGTAGCTTACAAAGATCTATGCCCTTTCCCGGACGTCCAACTCCCGGCTGGGTTCAAGATGCCTAAGTTTGATTTATATGAAGGGCACGGCGATCCCATGGCACATTTGCGGGGATTCTGTAGCAAAATGAGAGGGGCAGGCGGCAAAGATGAGCTGCTGATAGCTTATTTCGGCCAAAGTCTGAGCGGATCTGCACTAGAATGGTATACCAGGCAGGATTCCAGTAGGTGGTACACTTGGGATGATCTGGCGCAGGCTTTCGCAGGTCATTTCCAGTACAATCTCGAGATAGTCCCTGACCGTCTCACATTGTTGAGGACTGGGAAGAAACCCGGGGAAAGTTTTCGCGAGTTCGGTTTCCGCTGGAGAGAGCAAGCGGCCAGAGTCGATCCTCCCATGAGAGAGGGAGAGATGGTGGACTATTTCTTACAAACATTGGATCCAACCTACTTTGGTCACTTGGTGACAACGGTTGGAAAATCCTTCAACGAGGTGGTCAAGATAGGGGTCATGATAGAAGAGGGTCTGAGGTCTGACAAAATCCTGAACTACTCGGCACTCAAGGCAACGACCCAGGCTATCCAGAACGGCACGGGAGGTGCGCTGAGAAGAAAGAAAGAAAAAGTTGCCTCGATCGAGGCAGGCAGTTGGTCCGGATCTGGCAGGCCACACTACAACCAACCCAGACCTCACAGGACAAACTACCCATACAACCCACCACATCACTTCTATCCACCCCAAGAACCGCATTTCACCGTCCATCAATCCCAGACATACGCCTAACCTCCGGTTCGCCCACAATGGCGTGCGCCGGCTCCCCACACTACATACCCAGCTCCACATAATACCTACCCACCACCACAAAATACTTACCCTCCACCCAAAGCACACAGGAACCCTCCAAGGACAGGTTTTCGAGGGAGTCAAGCGGCTAAAAATGATAGGCTACAGAAACATAGGGCTTTTACTGAGCTGGGAGAGTCCTATACCGCCGTATTCCACAAGTTGAAACGATTGGGTTTGGTAAGTCCTGTCGAACCTAGAGAGCAAAACCCCCCTTCTCAAAATGTGAACAGGACGATAAGCTGTGAATATTGCTCAGGGATGCTGGGACATGAAACTGAAAAATGTTGGAGATTGAAGCAGGCGATACAAGACCTTATTGATACTAACAAATTTGAGGTCCAGACACTGGAGGTTCCCAACATCAACCAGAACCCACTGCCAGCACACCACGAGACTCACATGATTGAGTTGGTGTATGAGGGAGGAGAGTTGAGAAAACCCTCACAGACAGTGATGATGATTCAAGCCGCCCCGAAAGAAGAATCAACCAGTGGGGGAACGAGGGTACAGTCGCAGAGGGAAGGCGTCAAGCCAGTAGTGATATTGGGGAAGAGCCCGTCCGCCATAACAAGCAAACCCGAGCCAAACAAGTTGGCAATATTAGGGACTCCGCCCACACCTACGGTTGCGTTGAAGGGGGTATACAGAGAATTGGTCACTATAAAGCCTGTAGTCCAGCTGCCAATGATTTATAGCAAGGCTGTGCCTTGGAAATACGAGAAGGCGGTAGTGATGTACAAAGGAAAACAGGTGGAGGAAGTTAGTTGTGAAGCACAGGGGCTGACTCGATCAGGTCGGTGTTTTGCTCCGGCGGAGCTGAGAAGAACCAACCCGGCTGCAACCAAGAAACCTGTATCTGAAGAAGAGGCTGAGGAGTTCCTGAGAAAGATGAAGGTACAGGACTACTCCATGGTCGAACAGCTGAGGAAGACACCAGCCCAGATCTCGCTGCTGTCATTACTGATCCATTCTGAGGAGCATCGTCGGGCCCTGATGAAGATATTGAACGAAGCTCATGTGCCCAACGAGATTTCTGTAAACCACCTGGAAACCATTGCCAACAAGATTTTCGAGGTGAACAGGGTAACATTCTCAGATGATGACCTGCCGATGGAAGGTACAGAGCATAATAAAGCTCTTTACCTAACTGTCAAATGTGAAAACTCGGTAGTTACTCGGGCATTGGTGGATAACGGTTCAAGTGCCAATATCTGCCCATTATCCACTCTGAACCAGTTAAAGGTCGATCACGGAAGAATTCACAAGAATAGCATCTGCGTCCGAGGATTCGACGGAAATGGAACAGCCACGGTAGGGGATGTTGTACTTGAATTGACCATCGGTCCAGTCCTGTTCACCATGGAATTCCAGGTGCTAGATGCCACAGTATCTTATAACCTTCTGTTAGGACGACCATGGATTCATGCAGCCAAAGCAGTGCCCTCCACCCTACATCAGATGGTGAAGTTCGAGTGGGAAAGGCAAGAGGTCGTGCTACACGGCGAGGACACGGCGTGCACCATGGGTGGCGCCATTGTACCTTTCATAGACACCGATAATGACAAAGGTCCTTGGGTCTACCAGATTTTCGATACAGTGTCGGCAAACAAAATTTTTGAAGGAGAAATCATCCCGCACCCTAGGGTAGCTGCCGCGACAGTCATGATGGTCTCGGAAATGCTGGGTAATGGATTTGTGCCGGGAAGAGGCCTGGGAGTCGAGCTTCAGGGGATTGTCCAACCTGTCACCCTGCCTAAAAATCTGGAAACTTTCGGATTGGGGTTCAAACCAACCGCAGCAGATAGGAAGCAAGCGCGAAAAATGAAGAAGAGGGTCTGGTTTCTGCCCAAACCGGTGCCACGTCTCTCAAGGTCCTTTGTCAGAGCCAGTGCCAAGGGGTCGCCAGTCCCGAAGATCCTAGGACCATTGATTGGTATGGATGGGGACCTGAATCAGAGTTTCGAGAGGCTATTCGCTGATGTCAGTATGGTAGAAGCTGGAGAAGGTTCCAGCAGAGCAGAGATACAGTTGGGCCTAAGGCCAAAACCAACAACTGGACGGTTACTCCTCTTCCTGTCCGAGGGGAGTCTTGGTAGTAGGCTTTGATTTATGTTTTGTTTGTTTTATTTTGTTCGGATTATTCGAGGGTGTAATCCAAATTTTTACTTTTGTTTTGTAAAAGTGTGAACCCTTTTATCCCGCAAGTTTAATAAAGTTCTCTCCTTTTGCCCATTTTAATTTTGTTTGTTCTTTTTCTTTCTGAACAGTTCTCTTTTTACTGGTTCTAATGACACGGCATGCACAACGGATCGTCGACCTAGTCTAATAAATCAATCTGAATCCGACTTAATGACACAAGAGGTCGTTTGCGACGATGAATCTGAAAATGACGAAGATAAAGCCTTCGAAGAGATAAACCGAGAACTGCGCCAAATTGAAGAAAAACCCAAACCTAACCTAAATGACACTGAGGCTGTGAATCTAGGGGACGCTGATAATGTCCGAGAAACCAAAATCAGCATCCATATTGAGCCGAATGTCAGGGAAGAATTGATCAAAACCCTCATGGAATTCAAAGATGTTTTTGCATGGTCATATGATGATATGCCAGGATTAAGCACCAATTTAGTGGTTCACAAATTGCCCACTGACCCGGCATACCCTCCGGTCAAGCAAAAGCTAAGGAAATTTAAAACAGAAATGAGTGTAAAGATCAAAGAAGAGGTGATTAAGCAGTTGCAGGCGAAGGTCATTCGGGTCACTCGATATCCCGAGTGGTTGGCCAATGTGGTACCAGTTCCAAAGAAGGACGGGAAAATCAGGGTGTGCGTCGACTACCGCAACCTCAACAAAGCCAGTCCCAAGGACAACTTTCCATTACCCAACATCCATATCTTGATCGATAATTGCGCTGGGCGCGAGATCGGATCATTTGTGGATTGCTATGCGGGTTATCATCAGATCCTAATGGACGAAGGAGATGCGGAAAAGACAGCATTTATCACGCCATGGGGAACTTACTGCTATCGGGTAATGCCGTTCGGACTAAAGAATGTCGGGGCAACGTACATGCGAGCGATGACTGCTGTGTTTCACGACATGATACACAAAGAAATTGAGGTGTACGTAGATGATGTGATCATAAAGTCTTGGCGTCAGGAAGACCATATAGCAGACCTAAGGAGATTCTTCCAAAGACTCCGAAGGTATGATATCAAGCTTAACCCGGCCAAATGCGCATTCGGGGTTCCATCAGGAAAGTTGTTAGGATTCATCGTCAGTCGACGGGGGATTGAGTTAGACCCATCCAAAATCGAATCCATCCGAGATCTGCCACCGCCAAAGAACAAAACAGAGGTAATGAGTTTGCTGGGTAGACTCAATTACATCAGCAGGTTCATCACTCAACTCACGGCAACTTGTGAGCCCATATTTCGGTTGCTGAGAAAAGATGCTGCGGTAAGTTGGACGGCAGAGTGTCAAGGGGCTTTCGACCAAATCAAAGGGTATCTGTCTAATCCACCCATATTGGTCCCGCCTCAGCCAGGGAAGCCTTTAATTCTTTATCTGACGGTCCTGGAAAATTCTTTTGGTTGTGTACTGGGGCAACATGATGACACAGGAAGGAAGAAGCAGGCCATCTACTATCTTAGCAAGAAATTCACAGTATATGAAGTCAAGTACACTCAACTCGAGAAAACATGTTGCGCCCTAACTTGGGTAGCTCAGAAGTTGAAACACTACCTGTCCTCGTACACTACTTATCTAATATCCCGTTTGGACCCATTGAAGTATATCTTTCAGAAACCTATGCCCACATGGAGGTTGGCAAAATGGCAAATTTTGCTCACAGAGTTCGATATCGTCTATGTGACGAGGACAGCCATGAAAGCCTAGGCGCTGGCCGATCATTTGGCAGAGAATCCTGTTGATGAAAAATACGAGCCTTTAAGAACGTATTTCCCCGACGAAGAGGTAATGCATACAAATGAGCTGGAGTTACCCGAGGAACCGGGTTGGAAGCTTTTCTTTGATGGAGCTGCAAATGCGAAAGGGGTTGGAATAGGAGCAGTACTCATTTCTGAAACGGGACGCCATTATCCTGTTACGGCTCAACTACGCTTCTATTGCACCAATAATATGGCCGAGTATGAAGCTTGCATTTTGGGTCTACGATTGGCTGCGGACATGGATGTCCAAGACGTCTTGGTCTTGGGAGACTCGGACCTCTTGGTACATCAGATTCAGGGTGAATGGGAAACACGGGACTTGAAACTCATACCTTATCGACAATGCTTGCACGATCTGAGCAAGCAATTTCGATCGGTAAAATTCAAACATATCCCGAGAGTTCATAACGAGGTTGCGGATGCATTGGCCACCTTAGCATCAATGTTGCACCACCCTGACAAAATGTATGTTGATCCTCTGCACATCCAGGTCCGTGATCAGCACGCTTATTGCAACGCCGTAGAAGAGGAAGCAGATGGCGAGCCCTGGTTTCATGATATCAAAGAATACCTCCGAATGGGGATATATCCGGAACAGGCCACTGGAGACCAAAAAAGAGCCCTTCGGCGTTTGTCAAATGGTTTCTTCCTCAGCGCAGGAGTGCTATACAAAAGGACCCCAGATTTGGGATTGTTGAGATGTATAGATGTCGGTCAAGCCACGACGGTTATGGCAGAGGTACATGCTGGAGTTTGCGGGCCACATATGAGCGGATATGTATTGGCAAGGAAGATCCTTCGGGCAGGGTTTTATTGGCTCACCATGGAACATGACTGTATCACTTTCGTGAGGAAATGCCATCAGTGTTAGATACATGGAGATCGGATTCATTCTCCGCCAACAGAGTTACATACGATGTCAGCACCCTGGCCGTTTGTGGCATGGGGCATGGATGTCATTGGACCTATCGAGCCAGCAGCATCCAACGGTCATAGGTTCATTCTAGTAACCATTGATTACTTCACCAAATGGGTTGAGGCTAAAACCTTCAAGTCGGTAACTAAAAAGGCAGTGGTGGATTTTGTGCACTCCCATATCATCTGCAGATTTGGGATCCCAAAAGTAATCATTACGGATAACGGTGCGAATCTTAACAGTAGCCTGATGAGAGAGGTATGCCAACAATTCAAGATTACACACCGCAATTCCACCCCATATCGTCCCAAGGCGAATGGAGCGGTCAAAGCAACCAATAAGAACATCAAGAAGATACTGCGAAAGATGGTGGAAGGGTCCAGATAATGGCACGAGAGATTACCCTTTGCTTTGTTGGGTTACCACACTGCAGTCCAGACTTCCATAGGTACAACTCCTTATTTGTTGGTGTACGGAACTGAGGCCGTAATACCGGCGGAGGTCGAAATTCCGTCCTTCCAGATTGTCGTTGAAGCCGAGATCGATGATGACGAATGGGTCAAAGCTCGATTGGAACAGTTGAGCTTGATAGACGAGAAAAGATTGGCAGCGGTGTGCCATGGTCAGCTGTATCAGAAGAGAATGGCAAGAACATATAATAAGAAGGTATGCCCCAGGAAGTTTGAAGTAGGGCAGCAGGTATTGAAGAAGATCCTCCCACACCAGGTCGAGGCAAAAGGCAAGTTCGCCCCAAATTGGCAAGGGCCTTATATCGTGACCAGAGTATTGTCCAATGGAGCTTTGTGTTTAACGGATATCGAGGGAAGATGTGTTGACATGGCTATCAATTCGGATGCAGTCAAGAGATATTATGCGTAATTTCTTTTGATTATGGCAGTTGTTGGTTCGTTCGTTTGTACTTTGTACTTATTGGATAATGAAATGACGGAGGCAATTCTTTCTTCTATCCAAACACTTTTACCCTTGTTTTCCCTTTTGAGCTTTAAGTTATTCTTTCATACCCCTCTTTTGGAATCACTAACGGAAAAGATATGAAAAGAGAAAGAAGAAGAAGAGAAAATTTTAAGAGAAAATGAAAAAAAGAAAAAAAAAGAAGAAAAAGGAAAAGAAGAAGATAAAAACCACAAAACAGCGGGAACTACGTTTGACCTGATTCCTCAAAAAGGATACGTAGGCGCCTCACGGCTCGGTCATAGTGTGCATCATAGAGTACATAGTGTGCATAGTATACACAAGTACGCATGATAGGCACAGTGTGCGAACGCACATAATTCAACATAGAGTAAAAATAAAATCCCCCAAGCAAGAAAAACTGGGGCAGAGGTTATGTTTTATGGTTCCAACAAAGTTTTGATTCCAAAAGTTGTAGCGTATCACCCATCAAGTTATTTTATTTTGATAGCCTTTCTTTTAGCCCACACCGAAACCAACATCGATGTCCAAAAGACCTCCCGATCAATATCCAAGAGGCGCCAAGTCAGGCAAATAAAGCCGAGAGTAATACACTGATCCCCGACAAAGAAGAGGAGCATAAAACGGGAAATGAATTGATCTCCAGAAGAGAGGGTCACATCGACAGCACTCCCATCCTCCGTTGAAAATATATAATAAAATGAGAGAGTCTTGGCGGTGAAAACCTTCGCAGGCACCACAAGGCGACGAAAGATGAGGGATATAAAACGAGAGAGTCTTATTGGTGAAAACCTTCACAGGCACCATAAGGCGCCGGGAGCTGAGAGGAAAGAGAGTCTCATTAGTGAAAACCCCTCGAAGGGCACTATGAGGCGACGCGACAGATCAACAAAAGGGATCCGCGTTCGCAGAGAAATGGACGCCCATTTATCTCCAGCAAGTAAGGTCATCTGGCAAGTTGATTGATACAAATAGACTGGGTCGGGAATCTATGGTGCACGTCATGATCACAAGGACCAGTCCTGTTGTCCAGATAAGTTTTTCTCTTTTCCTTTTTTCCACCAAGTATTGGTTCAGAAAGATTTTCTTCTTTTTTCTATTTCTTTCGTTTTTCTTTCTAAGAATTCGTGTTGAAAGAGATTTTTCAAAGTTTACTACCAGTCCAAAGTGGTCAGACGCCACAAGAAAGGGAAATCAATCCAGTGCAAGATATCCCCAGGAAATGCACTTCTATGCCTCACAATTCCGGGGGAAGTGAACTCCTGAAGGGGGGTAATTTCGGGATTAAAAGTAGACTCCCACGGCATGTCCTAAAAAGAGAAGCAGAAAGGGGGTTAAATGGAAAAACCACCCCAGCAAGCGACGTCGTCCACCAACCAGTTATTGGTGCACAGAGCAAGGAAAAGAAAAGGGAGAAATCATCCCCCAACGGAAAGATCACCGTTGCCCCACCATGATTAAAACTAATTAAGTCTTTCTGTCTGCTGCAGGAAAATAAAGGTCGATAAAGGCAGAGGAACGCGATACCAGAAAGGTCACCAAAACATGGGCAGAAAATTTTCAGTCTTAGTCTAAATAGGCGCCCACCTGTATAACGAGAGGAATAATTTTCATGTCTTAGTTTAAATAGGCGCCCACCTGTATAACGAGAGGAATAATTTTCAGTCTTAGTTTAAATAGGCGCCCACCTGTATAACGAGAGGAATAATTTTCAGTCTTAGTTTAAATAGGCGCCCACCTGTATAACGAGAGGAATAATTTTCAGTCTTAGTTTAAATAGGCGCCCACCTGTATAACGAGAGGAATATTTTCATGTCTTAGTTTAAATAGGCGCCCACCTGTATAACGAGAGGAATAATTTTCATGTCTTAGTTTAAATAGGGGCCCACCTGTATAACGAGAGGAATAATTTTCATGTCTTGGGAGCCCGCCCAGATAATAGAGGCATACATTTTAGTCTTTATATTTCGAGCGTTGAAGTTGGGAGCCCGCCCAGATAACAGAGGAATACATTCAACATTAATTTTCAAGTATTGAAGTTGGGAGCCCGCCCATATAACAGAGGCATAGGTTTCAAGATCAAGTCAGAGGACAATAAAATAGAGGGTTACAACAGGAATCCCCAACAGGAAACAATAAAAAATCCCAGCACCGGGAAGCAAAAGGTTGCAACAAGAGGTCCCAGCACATACTCAAGAGCATGGGTCAAAAGGAAGAAAAGCATCGGAAGAAAAGCACCGGAGGAAACACAAGCCGACGAGAAAGCCAGGCAACAAGAACAAATTTCAGTCTAGCCTAGCTTCTTGTTTTTATTTTAAGTACGGTGTAATAAGGAGATCGGTAAGCAGTGATAACAACATGCAACAGCAGTAACATTGCAGTCCCACGGTAGTCCCAGCTACCAAAACTTCCCGAACTACATTAACCTGATTCCCCTTTAGCCAGGGATATGTAGGAAACCTTTGAAGCAAAGGTTCGGTTAAATCTTTTTCAAAAAAATGCTTCACACGGAGTACTCGGACGGGCAAAAATCGCTCGCTTTATCTTTGCGCGAAAACCCTTCGTGTCTTCGGGCAAAGAGGGGCAGCTGTAAGCACGTGATTTTTGCCCTACATGAGAATTACTCCCAAAAAATGCAAAATAAAATGATTTTCCTTGGTGTGCAATTTTGAGTATTTTTGTGACATTTTTGGATTATTATTTGTATTTGTTTGTGCTTGTTTATTTGCTAAATTAATAAAAAATACAAAAATATGTCGCATTTGCATGTAGGATTTAATTCTATAATTTGTTAGTAATTAAATTAGTTTTATCAAAATTAAAATTTACAAAAAATATGCATCTTTTGCATTTTTAGCATTTAATGTCCAAATAAACAATTTTATGCTTAATTATTACTTAATTGTGTGTTAATTGTTATTGGTAGTTAATTTGCGCTTTTATAACTTAATTTAGTTCTTAATAATAATTTAAGTATTCTTATAATTTAGTTTTAGAAAATAAAAGAAGAAAAGATAACAAAAATACAAATAAAAATCGGATTGGGCCGCTTCTTCAATTTTCAACCCCAGGCCCAAACAATTGTCCACGACCCAGTCCACTTCACACGGGTCTACCCGGTCCGCCCCATTAACCCATTGACCCAAGACCCACTCTTCATTTTGCCAAAACACAAAAACAAAAACACAAACAAAAAAACCCTAAAAAAAAACTAAACTAAACTCACCCGCCCCCTCCATCTTCTTCCTCTCCAAACCTTCAAACTCAAACACCCCAACATCCATGGCTGCTGCCATTCACCAGCCCCGTCAACCACCAGCTCCCCCCCTGCGTCGTCACTATCCCGTCGCCACCAGCTTCACCACCAAACAGACCCCTCCGCCTCTAGCACCACCCGTCCAGCATCGTCAAGCAGCAGCTATAGCTGCTGCATCGTCCAAAACCACCACAACCCTTCCACCTCCAGCTGCCTTCCCGCCATTGACAATGCTTCAAGCTCGAGTTTTCTGCTTGCTGCGTCGACCACCTTCTTCCTCCTCGACGAACAGCTACTACTGCCCGTCGAACCCACGCGGACACCACCCAAACCAGTCCGGCAGTCCCCCGAGCTACGCCTGTCCGCCATAGCTTTCCTCCTCGACGAGCAGCTGCTCGACGTCCAGTCGTCCCCAACTGTCGCGTCTCCGCTGTCCGTCGACCTCTCATATGGGTTTGTACTAAACCCTCGTCGTCCATGGATGCTTTGGCTGCTTCACTTCCGCCGCGCCAACTGCCGGTATAGCTTCGGCATGGATTCAGTTGTCAACTGCCGATATTGCTTCGTAGGTTCATGTTCGTCGTGTTCGTCATCGTTGGTTCGAGCTTTGGTCGAGGCTCGTCGAGTTCGTTGTTTGTTTGGTCGTTGTTCGTCGTTTCGATCCGGTTAGTTTTTTTTGAGTTTTATTTTTGTCCGTATTTTGTTTTGATATTTTCGAATCTAAAATCGGCAAATGTTTGTTTTGTTTATCGTTTGAATTAATTTTTTAGTTCATGTTCATGTGTTGTTTGTTAAATTAATTTTTCAGATTTCAAATGAAAGATTAATTAACTATTTTTCATATTTATTTCATGTTTGTATTGTGGTTTAAGTGAATATTTGTTGGTTTGATGTTTGTTAGATTCAAATTGAAATTTAATTAATTATTTCTTCAATTTGTTTCATGTGTTATGTATTTTCCAGAAAATATTA
Organism: Nicotiana sylvestris; assembly: GCF_000393655.2. NCBI lineage: Eukaryota > Viridiplantae > Streptophyta > Magnoliopsida > Solanales > Solanaceae > Nicotiana > Nicotiana sylvestris. Next base: position 13,219,613 of record NC_091063.1, read on the forward strand.
ATGTTGTTTGAATCGTTAGAATCCGTCATGTTTGTTGCTTAAAGATAGATTAAATTCATGTTCGTCTTGGTTTGAAGTTCATGTTTAAATCCAGTGATTTAATATGAGTTTATGTTTGTCTTTGATTTGTTAGTTTAATTTGAATCATGCATATTGTTGTTTGTATTATTGTCTCTTTGTTCATCCATTAATGGTCTAAATTAACCAGGATTGGTTCCCGATATGGTTGATTTATTTCCATTAATTTGGAGTTTGTGTTGTTCATCATGTTCATGTAAATTGTTGTTGAAGATTGTTGAGAAATTGGTCATCTTGACTATATTTTGGTTGAGTTATGATTAATTGATTGTTTAGAGCAGAAGGGTAATTTGGTAAATTGCATTGCATTCGGGGGTAGATTTGTAATTGCAACAAGGCAGGAGGGGTAGTTTGGTAATTAAACATTATTTTGATTCTTTATGTTAAGCATGGGGAACAAATATAATGGGGTGGGGTTTTTGATGTACTTGTTTAATGTAATGGGGGACAAGACAAAACATAATGGGGAGGAATCTTGTACTTTTTTAATATAGGCATGGGGGACATATGGTAATGGGTTGGGAATGTGGTATTTATTTAATGTAGGCATGGGGGACAAAGTTTAAAATAAAGAAAACATTATGTAGTGGGACAAAACATGCCATTGGGGGAATAATTTTGGGGTTGGGAATTGAAGACTTGTCTTGCTATATATAGAGGACTATTCTTGACATTAAGAAGAGGTTTTTTGAAAAGAGTAGAACTTGAACCTTGAGAGGATTTTTTTGGGAGAGAAAAAAAGAAGAGAATTTTTAGAACTTGAATATTAAGAGATACTTGAGAGAGTTTGTGAGAGTAAAAGAGAAATCCAATTTGAACTTCACTCGAATAATTTCTGTTTGCTTTTCTTCGAGTGTTATTCAAAAATCCGAAGCTACTGCATCTCGTGTCTTTTCTCTCTTCTGCTTTGACTGCGATTGTACTTTTTTCACTGCTGAGTTTACAATCTATCACTGGGTTATTCTACTGGTTGTTACTGGTTTTGCGGTGTTGCGGAACCTGCTGTTGCTGCGTTATTACTGTTGCTGACTCCTACTTCTTTGTTCTTGTACTGCTGTTTCCAGGTACACATTTGTACACTCTTGGCTTGAAGCGAAAAATGAAATATTAATCAGGCTCCTGTTCCTGTTGAATTCTTTTGTTTGGATCTGTGTTTGAATATTAATTTTCCTCTCTTCGTATAAAAATGTAGTCGATTAATTAATGAGTAATGAGGTTGCATATGTATGATTTCTTCATCTAATAATGCTAGTTTAAATTATTTGAAGAATAGTTAATCGGCTTTGATATTATTGTGTATTTATCTCATGTTCTAGCAAATAATAAAATGTGGAATGAAAGCAGTTTTTCCTTATACAAACGCGATCGCAATTTTCCGTTCACATAAGCCGTAACTTAATAACTAATAAGTTGCGTTTTTCAGCATGTAAATAATTAGGAGATTTTTCTTTTATTTTAGAGACGAACTTAATAGAAAATGTAGTCGCTATAGGTTTATCCTTTTAAAATAAAAATGAGACGAGCCTCGCCAAATAAATCACAAACCGCCGGGGCCCTCAATAAAATACATAACCATTGACTAGACTTTGGATTTGGCCGTTTAATGAACCTTCACGGCCTCTTCCCAAAATAACAATACGTTAGACTCTTTAGGACGCGCCTTAATAAATTTTACCTTCTTAAACTCGGGTGCACATTTATGTGACCCAAATCCAATTCTCAACGGAGTCGAAATGTGTTTCTAATCACGGGTACATTGATTGTGACGTGGTTCGAGATGCGTGTCCATGACGTTGCAATTTCATTTAAAAAAAAATAAGAATGAGATGAGCCTCGCCAAATAAAATACAAATTGCGGGGCCCTCAGTAAATATTTGCTTTAAAAATTGTTTAGACTTCGGGATGGACCGTTTAGTAAAATTTCACGGTCCTACCCAAAATAAATACGCTAGTCGCTTTAGGCGCGCCTTTAATAATTTAATTTCCTTAAACTCGGGTGCACATTGATGTGACCCAAATCCAAATCTCAACGGAGTCAAAGTGTGTCGACGACCACGGGTACATTGATTGTAACGCGGTTCGAGATACATTTTCACAACGTTGCAATTCTTAAAAATAACAGTAAATGATAAAAGCGGTTGAAAGATAAAATTTGCACATAAGTTCATATTGTATTTAAAATCAGATAAATAAGCCAAATATAACAGTTGAGCGACCGTGCTAGAACCACGGAACTCGGGAATGCCTAACACCTTCTCCCGGGTTAACAGAATTCCTTATCCGGATTTCTGGTACGCAGACTGTAATATGGAGTCATTCATTTCCTCGATTCGGGATTAAAATTGGTGACTTGGGACACCCTAAACCTCCCAAGTGGCGACTCTGAAATAATTAAACCAATCCCGTTTCGATTGTCCTTTAATTGGAAAAACTCCCCTGCGCCCCTCGGGCGCGTAAAAAGGAGGTGTGACAGCTCTGGCGACTCTACTGGGGACTAAAACCCAGAACCACTGGTTCAGGGTTAAGAATTCGAGCTTAGATAAATTGTTATATTTGGCTTTATCTGATTTTTACATGTTTTGAGCCTAATGTGCTAAATGCTGCTTTTACCGCTTTGATATTATCTGAACTGTATATAAATTGTGCCGAAACCTTTCTCTTCTTACCTCCGGGGATGTGCTCACTGGTTGAGACTCCCTATTCTGTTAGTGTCATACCCTAAATAAAAGAGGCTCGGAAAGTTTCTAAGCCGGCTGGCCTTTTGGTTCCCGGAAAGGAGCTCCTTCCTCAACTCGAGTTGTCCGCTCGGGTACACTGTCTAGAACACCGACCCAGGTTTTGAACATAGAATAACGTGACTTCATGCCGGATCCCTAGTAGGAACGCTTATTTGCATCACGTTGCATTTGACTTAGGGGACTCAACACAGGGGTTGGGTCCGTCTAGGACTAGCAACCTGATATGAAAAGACCATCCTGATGCATCCTATTTGTTTTCCGTGCATTTATTTTGTCTCGCTGACCGGTGTTTGAATATTATGAATATTGTGAAATCGAAAAATAGCGGTTAGGGAATTGATTGTTTATTTTTAAAAAAAAACAATACCCCAATACTGTCAAAACTCTGCCGAAATTTTGAGAAAATAAGAATGTCTTATTAGTTTGTTTTATTAAAAGCAAAGGAAAAATAGAAAAAAAAGAGTCGTGGTTCTGTCTTGTTTTTTTCAAAAAATAGAAAAGGAAAATAATTTGTCTTGCCATGAAAATGAAAATGAAAAAGAGTCTTTCATTATTTGTCGCAAATATATATATATATATATATATATATATATATATATATATAAATCCGAATTTTTTTTTTATTTCCGAGAGATATATATATCTTTATTTGCTACGAAGGGTATTTGTCTTGCCAAGAAAATTCAAAGTAAAATTCCAAAAAGATATTTCTCGCAAAAATAATATAAATATCTTTATTTTCCATTGTTGATAAAACAAAAATAATAAAAATGCTTTCTTTTTTTTAAAAAATAAAAAAAAAAAATAAAAAAAATCCGAAAATATTTTGATTCTTCTTTCAAATTGAAAAGAAAATTCAAAATTCAAAAAATACTTTTTAGAAGCATTTCTTTTATTAAAAGTAAAATTCCAAAAAATATTTTCTTTTTTCTTTAGAATAAAAACAAATTCAGAAAAACAAATATCTTCCTTTTACTTTTGAAATTCTCAAAGTTCAAATTAAAAGAAAAGGAATTTTTACAAGTCTTTCTTTCAAAAGAAAATCAATCAAAAAAAAAAATACTTCCTTTCTTCTTTTGAAGCAGTTCTTTCACAAATTTCAATTAAAAAAAAATGTTAGTTCATTTACTTATTCTTATTTGACCGAACTACGCGGGTTTGATTCTCACCGGATGTGAGATACGTAGGCAACCCTCATCGGGTCCAACCCCACCTTCTCAAAAAAGAAGGAATGTTTTATGTTTTTCGTTAATTCGTTTGTTTGTTATAAATGAAAATAATAGAATAATAGTCTATTTGATTGTTGTGAAAATAATAATAAAAAAAATATAGAAAATGGAAAAGGGTCCTCTCAAAAACAGTTTATTGGCCCGAACTACGCGGGTTTGATTCTCACCGGATGTGAGATACGTAGGCAACCCTCATCGGGTCCAACCCCACCTTTTGCTAAAAAGCCAAAAACAAATAAATAATAATAAAAGAATAATATGTCAAATTTTAATTTTGTCATAAAGAAGTCGGGTGACGTTGTTTTATCAAGACATAGCCGAATGTTCCCGAGAGGGACGCCGGAAGGCTGACTTTGCATAAACAGCCACCTTTGGGTCATTTTTTTAAGATTTGGTCCAGTTGACCCACACAGCCTTAAAAATCTTCGTCCCCGAGGCGTTGAAAGGCCGTGTTTTCAATATTGACTTTTCTAATTCGAAAAACGATAAAAAGAGTCATAAATAAGTCGGGTGATGCTGTTTTGTCAGAAATAGCCGAATGTTCCCGAAAGGGACGCCGGAAGGCTGACTTTGCATAAACAGCCACTTTTGGGTCATATTTAAGATTTGGTCCAGTTGACCCACACAGCCTTAAAAATCTTCGTCCCCGAGACGTTGAAAGGCCGTGTTTGCAGTATTGAGTTTTCTAATTTGAAAATCGATAAAAAGAGTCATAAATAAGTCAGGTGATGCTGTTTTGTCATAAATAGCCGAATGTTCCCGAAAGGGACGCCGGAAGGCTGACTTTGCATAAACAACCACCTTTTGGGTCATGTTTAGGAGTTTGGTCCAGTTGACCCGCACAGCCTTAAAAATCTTCGTCCCCGAGGCGCTGAAGGGCCGTGTTTGCAACTCCACGTTTTCATTGTAATTTGAAAAAAAAACAAAGAGTCAGCAGTTAGGTGAATACCGTTCGGATTTTTGGTCAAAATAAGCCGACCCAGCTTCGGCCGCGTCTTAAACCGTTCTTGCCGAAATAGCCTTAGAGTATCTTTCAGTTGTCGAAAGGTTATTTTCGTAAAAGAATGGACAAGTTTGTAAAAGTGTCATAAAATAATCCTCCTCGGCCTCGAATTCATGTGGAATTTGGAAGGGGCCACGTTTGCAAAAATAACCGTTCGGTTGCATTTGTCAAACAGAGAAAGGGGGTCAGCCTTTTGTTTTGAGTTTGTAAATCTTTTGATTAGAATATGTGGGTTGTTTGATTTTCAAGTTTGCAGGTCATCTTCAAACCTTTGAAACCTAGTTTGTTTTAAAATTGAAAAATGTGTATTATTGTTTAGCTTTTATTGGTCCGAACTACGCAAGGTCTGATTCATGCGGGGTCATGATACGTAGGCAATCTCCATAAGATTCGACCACAACAAAAAAAAATGGAAAAATCAAAAAGGGAAAAATGAAAAAAAATCGAAAAAGAGAAAGAAAAAAAAATGAAAAATCGAAAGAAAAAGAAAATACAAATAAAATAAAATACAGGGTTTCCCAAAGTGCTTTAAAAGGGGACAAATAAGCAAGTCGGGGGACGCATGTTGTTTAAAGCAAAGCATGTTAGAAACGGTTAACGGCCTAGGGGCATTGCATCCTCAATGTGTTGTTGTCAAATCTGTTAAACTCTAAACGCTAACAAGTTTGTTGTTTTCCGAATCTCAAACAGTTAGTTGTTAAAGAATTCTGGCAACACACCCTTACCAAACTATATCCAAAGGACCGATAACAACAAGCATGACTACTTCAGAGAATAGTACCGAGGAAGAAAGGCCGGTGAGCCAGTTGTTAAAGGAAGCAATGGAAAAGATAGAAAGGATGGGATTAGAGATGAATGCAATGCAGCTAGCTCTAGCCAAATCACAAAAGAGCCCTGAGCCGTTGGGGCACATGCCGGAATACCCTCACTCCGGCCCTTCAACAAGCCTCCCGAATCACCGTTATCATCAGGAGAGAAGCCCCCATGATTCCCAAGCTCCACCACCCCATCAACCTCTCCCAATACCAAATGTTCCCACTTTTATGGGACCCATATCAGCCACCCTGCAAAGATCAAACAGCGAGCCATTGCTTCAGGCTCCCGATACGCAATACTATCCCCCTGAGCCTACATTCCATGCCCCCGAACCACATACCTACAATCCACATTTGGAGGCACCGGCAGAAATTGAAAAGCCGGTTAAAGCCCCAGAACAAGATGAGGTATTGAGGAAATTCAAAAGCCTGGAGCAGTCCTTCAGGAACCTGCATGGATTGGGCAACCAGGTCAGCGTGGCCTACAAAGATCTATGCCCTTTCCCGGATGTCCAACTCCCGGCTGGGTTCAAGATGCCTAAGTTTGATTTATATGAAGGGCACGGTGATCCCATGGCACATTTGCGGGGATTCTGTAGTAAAATGAGAGGGGCAGGCGGTAAAGATGAACTGCTGATAGCCTATTTTGGCCAAAGTCTGAGCGGATCGGCACTCGAATGGTATACCAAACAGGATTCCAGCAGATGGTACACTTGGGATGATCTGGCGCAGGCTTTTGCAGGTCATTTCCAATACAATCTCGAGATAGTCCCTGACCGTCTCACGTTGTTGAGGACCGGGAAGAAGCCCGGGGAAAGTTTTCGCGAGTTCGGGTTCCGCTGGAGAGAGCAAGCAGCCAGAGTCGATCCTCCCATGAGAGAGGGAGAGATGGTGGACTACTTCTTACAAACCTTGGAGCCAACTTACTTTGGTCATCTAGTGACGACAGTTGGTAAATCTTTCAATGAAGTAGTTAAAATGGGCGGTATGATCGAAGAGGGACTCAGGTCCAACAAAATCTTGAGCTATTCGGCAATCAAAGCAACCACTCAGGCCATCCAGAGCGGCACTGAGGGTGTACTGGGGAAGGAGAAGAAAGAAGATGTCACGACTGTTGAGTCGGGAGCATGGTTCGGATCTAGAGGCCCGTCACCCTACTATAGCCACCCACGACCCTACCACCAAAATTACCCCCGCACTCCATATAGCCCTCCACAACATTATTACCCACTGCCAGATCCCCATTTTTCTGTTCATCATGCACAAACCTATACTCACTCTCCAGCACACGCACAATGGCGTGCGCCGGCTCCCAAAAGTACATACCCACCTCCACCAAACATATATCCACTTCCGAGGGCCTATAGAAATCCTCCAGGGTCGGGTTTCCGGGGGAATCAAGCTTTTAAGAATGAGAGGAAGCAGAAATATACTCCGCTGGGAGAATCCTATACTACCGTGTTCCACAAATTGAGGCAGTTAGGCCTATTGAATCCTATTGAGCCCAAATTACCAAATCCCCTTCCTGAAAATCTTGACCCTTTAGCAAGTTGTGAATATTGTTCGGGGGCTCCCGGACATGATACCGAGAGATGTTGGAAGTTGAAGAATGCCGTGCAAGAGCTCATCAACACAAATAGGATCGAGGTTCAGGTTCCAGAGCCGCCAAACATTAATGACGATCCGTGCCAGTGAAAATAGTTCCAAAAAAAATATATATAAAAAAAAAAAAAATCAACAATTGGACGGCTACTCCTCTTCCTATCCGAAGGGAGTCTTGGTATTGGGCTCTGATTTTTCTTTCTTGTTTTGGATTATTGCAGAGTTGTAATCCAGTTTTGTTTTAGTGTGAAACTCTGTTGTCCCGTATTTTTACAAAGTGAAAGCTTCTCTTCTTATTTGTTTTGAGTCTATTTTTCTTCCTTTTCTCTTTCTAAACAATGCTCTTTATACTGATTCCAATGACATGGCATGCATAACGGATCTTCAACTTAGTCTAAAAATCAATCTGATTTCGAACTGATTATACAAAAGGTCAATCACGATGACGAATTGGGATACGATGATAATAAAGCCTTCAAAGAGACAAACAGAGAGTTTAAGCTAATTAGAAGAGAAATCCAAGCCCAACTTAAATGACGCATAAGACATCAATTTAGGATATGCAGACGATATCAGGAAATTTAAAGAGGGACAGCAAGTGTTGAAACGGATCCTCCCACATCAGGCCAAAACAAAATGGCAAATTTGTCCCGAATTGGCAGTGGCCGTCTATTGTGACCAAGATGTTATCCAGTTGCACTTCATGTCAGACAGATGTCGAGGGAAGATGCATCGACATGGCTATTAATTGTTGTTTGTTTGTTTATACTTGGCATTTATCGGAGAATGAAATGACGGAGGCAATTTTTTCTTCTATCCAAACATTTTAACCTTTGCTTCCCCTTTTGAGCCTTATTTATTCTTTCATACCCCTCTTTTGGAATCAGTAATGAAAATGAAAAAAAGAGAGAAGAAAAATATAATAAAAACAAAAAAAAAAGAAAAAAAAGGAGTTGTGAACTACGTTTGACCTGATTCCTCAAAAAAGGATACGTAGGCGCCTCACGGCTCGGTCATAGTGTAACCAAAAAAAATAAGAATCCCCAAGCAAGAAACTGGGGCAGAAGTTATGTTTGTAATGTTGGGAAGGAAGTTCGATTCCAAGAGTTGTAATGGTTTTTACCCATCAGAATTATTTTGAACCCTTTTTGATGCCCTCTTTTTCTTTTAGCCATAAACAAAAAAAAACCCATGTTGATGTCCAAAAAGACCTCCCGATCAGAATCCGAGGAAAGCCAAGTTAAGCAAATAAAAGCAGAGAAAGTCGGCAACGAATTGATAACCTAAAGAATCCCCAGCAAAGAGTCATATCGGCACCATAAGGCGACGAGAATTGAGAGAAATGAGAGAGTCTCATCAGTGAAAACCCCTCGAAGGGCACTATGAGGCGACAAGGATATAAAGGGGGCTAGCAAGATAAGATTGGCAAAAAAAAAAAAATGGGCCGCATCCGGCGAAAGTTGGACTTCTGCACATCCCCAACAAAGAGTCATGTCGGTAACACTCCAATATCCAGCTTAGAAAATAAATGAGAAGAGTCTTATCAGTGAAAACCTTCACAGGCACCATAAGGCGACGAGAATTGAGAGAAATGAGAGAGTCTCATCAGTGAAAACCCCTCGAAGGGCACTATGAGGCGACAATGATATAAAGGGGGCTAGCAAGATAAGATCCACATCCGGCGAAAGTTGGGCTTCTGCACATCCCCAGCAAAGTAAGGCCGTCAGAAAAATTGATCGATATGAATAGACTGAGTTGGTTAATCCAGAAATGCATGACATGATCATTGGGATTGATTGTACCATTCGGATAAGTTCTTTATTTTTTCTTTCTCCAACATTTGTTCAGAAAGACTTTTTCTTTCATCTTTTTAAAGTCATCACTTTTTATTTTGGGTGTATAGTGTTTTTCTCCAGTAGTTTGTTTTTTTAGCAGGATTTTGTTTTTCAGAGCTTACTACTAATTGCCAAAATGCTGCGAAGCAAAAGGCGAACAGGACATGCCAAAGATAATACAATGAAACGGAAAAGACATTTGTTGCAAGACCGAATGATGAGTTAGCCTAAATGTCAAGGGGGTATAGTGAAAAAGGGGTCGAGATGCAAGAGCATCCTTGGCCGATCATCGACCAAATTCCAAAAAAGGTCGGACAATGTGGAGCAAGGAAAGAAGAGGAAAAACCACCCCCAACGGGAATGTGTTCACCAGCAGGGACATGATCCCCAACAGTAATATCATCCCCAATAAATAGGATCATCCCCAGCAAGTTCTGATAGTGTAATGGAACGCCGAAAAAAAGAAAAGAAAAAAAAAAGGAAAAAAGAAAAAAAAAGAGAAAAAAAAGGGAAAGCAACCATGTTTTTTCTTCTTTTAAAACTAACAAAATCTTTCTTTGATTTGAAGCAGGGAAAAGAAATGTTACAGATGGCGGAAGAACATGCCATAAAGAAGATCATCAAACCGGGGCAGAAAATTTTCTCATCGCGAAAATTTTCTCAAAAAAGACAGGCGCCCACCTGAATAACGAGAGGAATACTTTTTGTCTGTGCATTTCATATTTCAGGCACCCACCTGTATAACAAGGGAATACATCTCATGTCTTTACCATCAGGCGCCCACCTGTATAACAAGGGAATACATTCCATGCTTTTACCAATAGGAGATACACTTCCTAGGTCTAGTTTTGCCAATAGGAGACGCACTTCTTAAGTTTTACCTATAGGAGACGCATTTCCTCCTAAGTTTATGTTTTAACCATAGGAGAGGTATTTCCTCCTAAGTTTAGTTTTACCCATAGAAGACGCATTTCCTCCTAAGTTTAGTTTTACCCATAGGAGAGGCATTTCCTCCTAAGTTTAGTTTTACCAGTCCTAAGTTGTTGTTGAAATCAGGAGCCCGCATGAAGAGAGGAATGGCGTTTATTTTAAAAGTTGAAGTTGGGAGCCCGCCCAGATAACAGAGGCATACATTTCAGTCTTTATTTTCTAGTATTGAAGTTGGGAGCCCGCCCATATAACAGAGGAATACATTCAGTCTTTTCATTTCAGGTGTTGAAATTGGGAGCCCGCCCATAATAACAGAGGAATACATTCCAGTCTTTATTTTCAAGTGTTGAAGTTGGGAGCCCGCCCATAATAACAGAGGCATATATTTCAGTCTTTACTTTCAAGCGTTGAAGTTGGGAGCCCGCCCAGATAACAGAGGCATACATTCAGTCTTTATTTTCAAGTGTTGAAGTTGGGAGCCCGCCCATAATAACAGAGGAATACATTCAGTCTTTACTTTCAAGTGTTGAAGTTGGGAGCCCGCCCATAATAACAGAGGAATACATTCAGTCTTTACTTTCAAGCGTTGAAGTTGGGAGCCCGCCCAGATAACAGAGGCATAAATTCAGTCTTTCATTTCAAGTGTTGAAATTGGGAGCCCGCCCATAATAACAGAGGCATACATTCAGTCTTTATATTTCCAAAGTTGAAGTTGGGAGCCCGCCCATAATAACAGAGGAATACATTTCAGTCTTTATATTTCCAGAGTTGAAGTTGGGAGCCCGCCCATAATAACAGAGGAATACATTCAGTCTTTACTTTTCAAGCGTTGAAGTTGGGAGCCCGCCCATAATAACAGAGGAATACATTCAGTCTTTATTTTCAAGAGTTGAAGTTGGGAGCCCGCCCATAATAACAGAGGAATACATTTCAGTCTTTATATTTCCAGAGTTGAAGTTGGGAGCCCGCCCAGATAACAGAGGCATACATTCAGTCTTTACATTTCAAGCGTTGAAGTTGGGAGCCCGCCCATAATAACAGAGGAATACATTCAGTCTTTATATCTCCAGAGTTGAAGTTGGGAGCCCGCCCAGATAACAGAGGCATACATTTCAGCCATTTCATTTCAAGCGTTGAAGTTGGGAGCCCGCCCAGATAATAGAGGCATACATTTTAGTCTTTATATTTCGAGCGTTGAAGTTGGGAGCCCGCCCAGATAACAGAGGAATACATTCAACATTAATTTTCAAGTATTGAAGTTGGGAGCCCGCCCATATAACAGAGGCATAGGTTTCAAGATCAAGTCAGAGGACAATAAAATAGAGGGTTACAACAGGAATCCCCAACAGGAAACAATAAAAAATCCCAGCACCGGGAAGCAAAAGGTTGCAACAAGAGGTCCCAGCACATACTCAAGAGCATGGGTCAAAAGGAAGAAAAGCATCGGAAGAAAAGCACCGGAGGAAACACAAGCCGACGAGAAAGCCAGGCAACAAGAACAAATTTCAGTCTAGCCTAGCTTCTTGTTTTTATTTTAAGTACGGTGTAATAAGGAGATCGGTAAGCAGTGATAACAACATGCAACAGCAGTAACATTGCAGTCCCACGGTAGTCCCAGCTACCAAAACTTCCCGAACTACATTAACCTGATTCCCCTTTAGCCAGGGATATGTAGGAAACCTTTGAAGCAAAGGTTCGGTTAAATCTTTTTCAAAAAAATGCTTCACACGGAGTACTCGGACGGGCAAAAATCGCTCGCTTTATCTTTGCGCGAAAACCCTTCGTGTCTTCGGGCAAAGAGGGGCAGCTGTAAGCACGTGATTTTTGCCCTACATGAGAATTACTCCCAAAAAATGCAAAATAAAATGATTTTCCTTGGTGTGCAATTTTGAGTATTTTTGTGACATTTTTGGATTATTATTTGTATTTGTTTGTGCTTGTTTATTTGCTAAATTAATAAAAAATACAAAAATATGTCGCATTTGCATGTAGGATTTAATTCTATAATTTGTTAGTAATTAAATTAGTTTTATCAAAATTAAAATTTACAAAAAATATGCATCTTTTGCATTTTTAGCATTTAATGTCCAAATAAACAATTTTATGCTTAATTATTACTTAATTGTGTGTTAATTGTTATTGGTAGTTAATTTGCGCTTTTATAACTTAATTTAGTTCTTAATAATAATTTAAGTATTCTTATAATTTAGTTTTAGAAAATAAAAGAAGAAAAGATAACAAAAATACAAATAAAAATCGGATTGGGCCGCTTCTTCAATTTTCAACCCCAGGCCCAAACAATTGTCCACGACCCAGTCCACTTCACACGGGTCTACCCGGTCCGCCCCATTAACCCATTGACCCAAGACCCACTCTTCATTTTGCCAAAACACAAAAACAAAAACACAAACAAAAAAACCCTAAAAAAAAACTAAACTAAACTCACCCGCCCCCTCCATCTTCTTCCTCTCCAAACCTTCAAACTCAAACACCCCAACATCCATGGCTGCTGCCATTCACCAGCCCCGTCAACCACCAGCTCCCCCCCTGCGTCGTCACTATCCCGTCGCCACCAGCTTCACCACCAAACAGACCCCTCCGCCTCTAGCACCACCCGTCCAGCATCGTCAAGCAGCAGCTATAGCTGCTGCATCGTCCAAAACCACCACAACCCTTCCACCTCCAGCTGCCTTCCCGCCATTGACAATGCTTCAAGCTCGAGTTTTCTGCTTGCTGCGTCGACCACCTTCTTCCTCCTCGACGAACAGCTACTACTGCCCGTCGAACCCACGCGGACACCACCCAAACCAGTCCGGCAGTCCCCCGAGCTACGCCTGTCCGCCATAGCTTTCCTCCTCGACGAGCAGCTGCTCGACGTCCAGTCGTCCCCAACTGTCGCGTCTCCGCTGTCCGTCGACCTCTCATATGGGTTTGTACTAAACCCTCGTCGTCCATGGATGCTTTGGCTGCTTCACTTCCGCCGCGCCAACTGCCGGTATAGCTTCGGCATGGATTCAGTTGTCAACTGCCGATATTGCTTCGTAGGTTCATGTTCGTCGTGTTCGTCATCGTTGGTTCGAGCTTTGGTCGAGGCTCGTCGAGTTCGTTGTTTGTTTGGTCGTTGTTCGTCGTTTCGATCCGGTTAGTTTTTTTGAGTTTTATTTTTGTCCGTATTTTGTTTTGATATTTTCGAATCTAAAATCGGCAAATGTTTGTTTTGTTTATCGTTTGAATTAATTTTTTAGTTCATGTTCATGTGTTGTTTGTTAAATTAATTTTTCAGATTTCAAATGAAAGATTAATTAACTATTTTTCATATTTATTTCATGTTTGTATTGTGGTTTAAGTGAATATTTGTTGGTTTGATGTTTGTTAGATTCAAATTGAAATTTAATTAATTATTTCTTCAATTTGTTTCATGTGTTATGTATTTTCCAGAAAATATTAATGTTGTTTGAATCGTTAGAATCCGTCATGTTTGTTGCTTAAAGATAGATTAAATTCATGTTCGTCTTGGTTTGAAGTTCATGTTTAAATCCAGTGATTTAATATGAGTTTATGTTTGTCTTTGATTTGTTAGTTTAATTTGAATCATGCATATTGTTGTTTGTATTATTGTCTCTTTGTTCATCCATTAATGGTCTAAATTAACCAGGATTGGTTCCCGATATGGTTGATTTATTTCCATTAATTTGGAGTTTGTGTTGTTCATCATGTTCATGTAAATTGTTGTTGAAGATTGTTGAGAAATTGGTCATCTTGACTATATTTTGGTTGAGTTATGATTAATTGATTGTTTAGAGCAGAAGGGTAATTTGGTAAATTGCATTGCATTCGGGGGTAGATTTGTAATTGCAACAAGGCAGGAGGGGTAGTTTGGTAATTAAACATTATTTTGATTCTTTATGTTAAGCATGGGGAACAAATATAATGGGGTGGGGTTTTTGATGTACTTGTTTAATGTAATGGGGGACAAGACAAAACATAATGGGGAGGAATCTTGTACTTTTTTAATATAGGCATGGGGGACATATGGTAATGGGTTGGGAATGTGGTATTTATTTAATGTAGGCATGGGGGACAAAGTTTAAAATAAAGAAAACATTATGTAGTGGGACAAAACATGCCATTGGGGGAATAATTTTGGGGTTGGGAATTGAAGACTTGTCTTGCTATATATAGAGGACTATTCTTGACATTAAGAAGAGGTTTTTTGAAAAGAGTAGAACTTGAACCTTGAGAGGATTTTTTTGGGAGAGAAAAAAGAAGAGAATTTTTAGAACTTGAATATTAAGAGATACTTGAGAGAGTTTGTGAGAGTAAAAGAGAAATCCAATTTGAACTTCACTCGAATAATTTCTGTTTGCTTTTCTTCGAGTGTTATTCAAAAATCCGAAGCTACTGCATCTCGTGTCTTTTCTCTCTTCTGCTTTGACTGCGATTGTACTTTTTTCACTGCTGAGTTTACAATCTATCACTGGGTTATTCTACTGGTTGTTACTGGTTTTGCGGTGTTGCGGAACCTGCTGTTGCTGCGTTATTACTGTTGCTGACTCCTACTTCTTTGTTCTTGTACTGCTGTTTCCAGGTACACATTTGTACACTCTTGGCTTGAAGCGAAAAATGAAATATTAATCAGGCTCCTGTTCCTGTTGAATTCTTTTGTTTGGATCTGTGTTTGAATATTAATTTTCCTCTCTTCGTATAAAAATGTAGTCGATTAATTAATGAGTAATGAGGTTGCATATGTATGATTTCTTCATCTAATAATGCTAGTTTAAATTATTTGAAGAATAGTTAATCGGCTTTGATATTATTGTGTATTTATCTCATGTTCTAGCAAATAATAAAATGTGGAATGAAAGCAGTTTTTCCTTATACAAACGCGATCGCAATTTTCCGTTCACATAAGCCGTAACTTAATAACTAATAAGTTGCGTTTTTCAGCATGTAAATAATTAGGAGATTTTTCTTTTATTTTAGAGACGAACTTAATAGAAAATGTAGTCGCTATAGGTTTATCCTTTTAAAATAAAAATGAGACGAGCCTCGCCAAATAAATCACAAACCGCCGGGGCCCTCAATAAAATACATAACCATTGACTAGACTTTGGATTTGGCCGTTTAATGAACCTTCACGGCCTCTTCCCAAAATAACAATACGTTAGACTCTTTAGGACGCGCCTTAATAAATTTTACCTTCTTAAACTCGGGTGCACATTTATGTGACCCAAATCCAATTCTCAACGGAGTCGAAATGTGTTTCTAATCACGGGTACATTGATTGTGACGTGGTTCGAGATGCGTGTCCATGACGTTGCAATTTCATTTAAAAAAAAAATAAGAATGAGATGAGCCTCGCCAAATAAAATACAAATTGCGGGGCCCTCAGTAAATATTTGCTTTAAAAATTGTTTAGACTTCGGGATGGACCGTTTAGTAAAATTTCACGGTCCTACCCAAAATAAATACGCTAGTCGCTTTAGGCGCGCCTTTAATAATTTAATTTCCTTAAACTCGGGTGCACATTGATGTGACCCAAATCCAAATCTCAACGGAGTCAAAGTGTGTCGACGACCACGGGTACATTGATTGTAACGCGGTTCGAGATACATTTTCACAACGTTGCAATTCTTAAAAATAACAGTAAATGATAAAAGCGGTTGAAAGATAAAATTTGCACATAAGTTCATATTGTATTTAAAATCAGATAAATAAGCCAAATATAACAGTTGAGCGACCGTGCTAGAACCACGGAACTCGGGAATGCCTAACACCTTCTCCCGGGTTAACAGAATTCCTTATCCGGATTTCTGGTACGCAGACTGTAATATGGAGTCATTCATTTCCTCGATTCGGGATTAAAATTGGTGACTTGGGACACCCTAAACCTCCCAAGTGGCGACTCTGAAATAATTAAACCAATCCCGTTTCGATTGTCCTTTAATTGGAAAAAACTCCCCTGCGCCCTCGGGCGCGAAAAAGGAGGTGTGACAGGCGCCCACCTGTATAACGAGAGGAATAATTTTCAGTCTTAGTTTAAATAGGCGCCCACCTGTATAACGAGAGGAATAATTTTCAGTCTTAGTTTAAATAGGCGCCCACCTGTATAACGAGAGGAATAATTTTCATGTCTTAGTTTAAATAGGCGCCCACCTGTATAACGAGAGGAATAATTTTCAGTCTTAGTTTAAATAGGCGCCCACCTGTATAACGAGAGGAATAATTTTCATGTCTTAGTTTAAATAGGCGCCCACCTGTATAACGAGAGGAATAATTTTCAGTCTTAGTTTAAATAGGCGCCCACCTGTATAACGAGAGGAATAATTTTCATGTCTTAGTTTAAATAGGCGCCCACCTGTATAACGAGAGGAATATTTTCATGTCTTAGTTTAAATAGGCGCCCACCTGTATAACGAGAGGAATAATTTTCATGTCTTAGTTTAAATAGGCGCCCACCTGTATAACGAGAGGAATAATTTTCATGTCTTAGTTTAAATAGGCGCCCACCTGTATAACGAGAGGAATAATTTTCATGTCTTAGTTTAAATAGGCGCCCACCTGTATAACGAGAGGAATAATTTTCATGTCTTAGTTTAAATAGGCGCCCACCTGTATAACGAGAGGAATAATTTTCAGTCTTAGTTTAAATAGGCGCCCACCTGTATAACGAGAGGAATAATTTTCATGTCTTAGTTTAAATAGGCGCCCACCTGTATAACGAGAGGAATAATTTTCAGTCTTAGTTTAAATAGGCGCCCACCTGTATAACGAGAGGAATAATTTTCATGTCTTAGTTTAAATAGGCGCCCACCTGTATAACGAGAGGAATAATTTTCAGTCTTAGTTTAAATAGGCGCCCACCTGTATAACGAGAGGAATAATTTTCATGTCTTAGTTTAAATAGGCGCCCACCTGTATAACGAGAGGAATAATTTTCAGTCTTAGTTTAAATAGGCGCCCACCTGTATAACGAGAGGAATAATTTTCATGTCTTAGTTTAAAGCCCGCTCATATGAGAAGGGAGCACACTTAGAATCAATAAAGCAGAGGAATACAACAGGAATCCCCCGCAGGAAACAATAGGAATCCCCAGCACCGGGAAGCAGAAGGCTACAGCTAAAATCATCAGCATTCAACCAAGTTATAAATAGCAGAAGCTCGCCTCAAGAAGGCGAGTCAACATGCTGAGGTAGTCAACAAAAGCTGGACACAAAAAAGGTATCAAGGTATTCTCAAGGATATGTAGGCAGAACAAATATGGTCTGCTCAAGAACTAGCACCTACAACTAGCAAGTGGCAAGGTTCAAATCCAAAGTCTGTATGAAGCATCATTCAAGACTCAAGATCAAGTTTCAGAAGACTTAAAGATAGGAATCCTTGTAACTAGTAGCTGATAGGCTTAGTTAGTCTTTTTCAGTTTTCATTTTTGTTGTAATGACAGGACCGCGGACCGGAACCTCAACGGAACGGCACCTCGATCGGCTCTTCACCTCGGTACACTCTACCATCTCTCTCTCATTTTTCGAACTACACGTGGCCTGATTCCTGTATAACCAAGGATATGTAGGCAGCTCAGATACCAGGGCTCGGTCACATTCCCTCCATTTCCTTAGTGTAGTCCGTCCAAGTAATGGTCGGGTCAAAAACATGTCTAGTCGTTCTTTGTCGGAAAACTCTTCGTGTTTCCAGTCAAAGAGGGCAGCTGTAGACACCGGATTTTTGACCCTCCCCGAGAATTTTCACATTTTTAGCATAAATATGTAATTTAGGTCTAATATAGTTATTTTAACTATTTTTACTTTATTTCGTTGCAAAAAGAAAAATTACAAAAAATATATATATAAATTTTAGTTTATGTATCTCTCATAAACTTGAAAAAATACAAAAATTGCACTTTATTTTTGTACTTTATATAGTTTCGAAAATTATAAAAAATATAGTTCTATTAATGTTTTATTGTCATTTTAACTTTGAAAAATACAAAAATATTACTTCATATTTTATCTTAATATTTTAAAAACGAAAATTACAAAAAAATAGTTTTATTAATATTTTGTAGCTATTTTAAATCTTGAAAAAATATTTAAAAAGATATAGTTTTGTTTAAATACTAGTCTTATTTTTTGGTAGTTATTTTGCTTACATAGGACTAGTTAAGCAACGTGTTCCTATTTCTCGGGTCCGGGCAAAAGAATAATATTCGGGTTCAAATCACCCGCTTTTAGGCCTAATTTTCGGACCTAGCCCATAATAATCCGAGTCCACCACACATGAGGGGACACGCGTGGGGAACACGGACGAAACACGATACACGGGGAACACCACCACGCGTGGGGGACACAAGTCTCGAACCCCACCACGCGTGGGGCTCATTTGTCTTGGCAAAAACTATACAAATGCACGGACAAACAAGCCAAGAGGGAGGGGACTTTGGAATTTTTTTGAGAAAAAAGGCTGCACTGTTCAACTTTCTTCTTCAGAAAGAAGAAGAAAACGAAAGCAAAGAAAAACCTAGCAACGAACAGCTCCCACCTCCATCGTCGTCACCACCCGCGCGACCACTCCTCCTCCTCCTAGCTCCATCCAACCAGTCCGGCGATCCTCCATTAAACCCGGCGATCATTGTTCATCTTCTTCCTCAAGAAAAGAAGAAGAACGAACGGAAACCACCCAAAACCACCCTCCACCCGACGGTCCAAACACCACCACCATCGTTCCACTTCAAAACCCTACTCCATAGTTGTTTCCTCCTCACATCCGAACGACCCCTTCCTGCTTCATCTTCCTCGTCGTAACCAACTCCACCCATCCCGTCCAGCTTCTCCGTCATTACTGTCCCCGACCCACTGTCCAAACGCCATAACCATCGACAAAACCACCTCCATCACAAACTAGACGCACCCCCGTCGCAACGAGCTCCCTCCGTCGACCAGTAGCCTCACCATCTTCACCAAACGACCCCTCATTTCAGGTCAAGCAGCAGTAACTGCCGCTGCGTTATCCAGCCACCCTCTCACGTCCAAACTCCAACCATCGCCACCACCTCACGTCCAAACACCACGTCCAAGCACCACCACCGGCAGTCCACCAACTGTTGCTTCACGTTCTTCTCCATCAGCAACCCACCAACCTCACGTCCAAGCACCATCACTGAACTCCGACGTTGCAAAATGACCCCCAGTCCAGCGACGCCTCCCGCCATGAACCACTGCCCAAACGACCCCTCGCAAGCTTGCAACCAGTAGCCGCGTCGACCACAGCCCCAAACGACCCTCTATAGCTGTTTCCTCCTCATATCCAGACAATCCTTGGTTGTTGACAGTTGTGGGTCCGAGCTTTCTATTTCCATCGAGGTCGTCTTTAGTTCATCGAGGTCCGGTACGTCGAGGCGTTTGTCCGAGGTTCCGTCGTTGTTCAGTGAGATCCGGCTTGAGTTCCGTCGGGGGCGCTATTTGTCGTTCTAGGTTTGTCGAGGTTCGAAGGTTAGTGTTCTTCGTCCTTTGTTTCATTTCGTTCGATTCGCATATTATGGTTTAAGATGAATGTCAACAATGCAATTTTTGTCGTTTTTGTTAAAAATGTTCATCTTATGATTAGTTACTGCATATGCTTAAAGTAAATGTGAGAACATATTGTGAACTTAAGTTTTTGTACGAGAATGTCTACTTCTATGCATATATTTGTGTTTATTAAGGGAACAATTTGACATCCAGTGATTTGTTGCGAACATATGTGCTCGCATATATTATGTACTCTCGTTGTAATAGGTATGTGAACGTCTGAATGAAAAATCATGACTACTAGCGTTTAAACCTTATTTCTCATTTGTTAGTAATAGAAGTTGGGTTTAATAACAATAACAATACGTTAGCAAAGTTAGGAATAATAGGAACCCTATTAAAATTCTTAGAATTCGGGACAGGCCGCTTAGCGAATTTCACGGCCTTTCCCAAAATAACAATACGCTAGTTGCTTTAAGCGCGTATTTAATAATGTTACCTTCTTAGCTCGGGTGCACATTTATGTGACCCAAATCCAAGTCTCAACGGAGTCGAAATGTGTTTCTAATCACGGGTACATTGATTGTGACGTGATCTGAGATGCATTTCCATGACGTTGCAAATTCTTTTAAAAAAATAATAATAATAAGATGAGGCGAGCCTCGCCATATAAAAGGGACAAATTGCGGGGCCCTCACAAAATATATGTATTAAATACTTAGATTCCGGGATGGGCCGTTTAGCAAATTTCACGGCCCTACCCCAAAATAATAATGCGCTAGTTGCTTTAGGCGCGACTTTAATAATGATATCTCCCTAAATTCGGGTGCACATTTATGTGACCCAAATCCAAATCTCAACCGAGTCGAGATATGTCAATAACCACGGGTGCATTGATGTAACGTGGTTCGAGATATGTTTTCACGACGTTGCAAGTCCTATAAAAATAACAGTGAATGATAAAAGCGGTTAAAAGATAAAATTGGCACATAAGTTCACATTTGTATAAAATCAGATAATCAAGCCGAATATAACAGTTGAGCGACCGTGCTAGAACCACGGAACTCGGGAATGCCTAACACCTTCTCCCGGGTTAACAGAATTCCTTATCTAGATTTCTGGTACGCAGACTGTAATATGGAGTCATTCTTTTCCTCGATTCGGGATTAAAATTGGTGACTTGGGACACCCTAAAATCTCCCAAGTGGCGACTCTGAAATAAATAAACCAATCCCGTTTCGATTGTCCTTTAATTGGAAAAAACTCCCTTGCACCCTAGCGGGTGCGGAAAAAGGAGGTGTGACAAACGTCTACGTTGAAAATTTAGACATAAGTGCTATAAGATCTCATGCATTCGAATCCATAGTTATAGGTCCAAATTCATTAATTTTTCAAGTAAGAACTTAATATATGAAAGATTGAACTGAAATTGGTAAGAAAGTAAATTGGGTAAAAAAGTTTTTGGCCAATTAATTTTTTCTTTTCAAATTCTTGGATTGAGAAACTTTTTGAAGTTAGTGTTCGTTTGATAGTTTTTGCGGAACTTGGAAGACATCAATTAGGAGTTTTTCTAAGTTTTCCAAAAATGTTAAAAAAATTCAAAGTTTTGAAGAAAAAATATTAACTTTTCTTGCAAAAATTATCATAAACACACTTTTGATTAAAATCTTTTTCACACACTTTTCCAGCCAAAAGGTAAAGTAACAAAAATTAGTTTGTAAAAATTGCACTAGACACTCTATTTGGTCGCTCCCATTTAACTTATACCTACTTTTTTAAAAAAATTTAATCTGTACCCACTGTTTAAACAATTTAAGGCATCTTTCTCCTCCTCCTTCTCCTCCTTCGTTTTCTAAATGTTGAAGCCCAATGATTCATATATATCTGCTTGTCCCATTATGTTCAGTTTGATCTTATTCACAATAATTTAACCTATTAGATATTTTAGCTTTACAAGCACATTGATTTTTGGTTCTAATTTATTTGTAGTAACTTGTTTTCATGTCGAAAATATTTTTTATCTTTAATCTTTGAAATGAACAGCATCAATCGCTGCTAATCATGATTTATTAAATTCATTATTGTTTAGAACTTCAACTTTAAGAATGCTGAAGTTCAGCAAATACAAAACGAACTTCAGCCCTAGAATGCTGGAATTCATCACAAACAGAACAAAACTTCAGCTAAAACATGTTGAAGTTTAGCAAATACAGAATAAAGCTTCAACTGCTAGAATGTTGAAGTTTAACAATTACAAACAAAAATTTCAGCCAAAACATGCTGTAGTTTTATTGAACTGAAGTTTGCTATTTGCACTATGAACTGAAGTTTGCGTGATTGCCTTTGCAAGTCAGGCCAAATTTCATGCAAAAATATTTGAAGTTTTGCTTCACTTCAAGCAAAACATTCTGAAGTTCAAACTTCAGACATAAATTTTTGCTACTTCAGGGCCGTATGTCTGAAGTTACGCGAAAAATGGGTATATTTATAAATTTTTTTGTAAAGCGGGTATAAGTTAAAATGTGACCCAAAAAACAAGTATAGATACAAACACCCCAACTAGTTTCGAGAAAATAGGTATCCGACCCAATGGAAGGCCCAAAGAAGCTAATTGGACCATTCCCAAGGCCCGACGGCGAGCCGCCTCCGAAAACATCACTTTCTTGATGGTCAAGCATAACTACTTTGGCACATTAGCATATACCCTCCTTTTCTTTATTTAAAAAGAAAAAAGAAAAACGTAATAAACATATTTTTTGTATAATAATTTTCTAAAATAACATCGTAATTCATCACCATTCACGCTTAACTCTTTCTTTTTAGCCTTTGACTTAAAACAATTATTCCTTTTTTATTATTTGTTTTCTCGAAAACAACATGAACCATAACTATTCATCCCTACCTTTTTCTTTTATTCCTTTTTTTATTTTCTTTTTCCTTCTTCATCCAAAATATTTTTTTTGTTCCCTTTTTACTTGTTTTTGTACTATTGGTGCACAAGTCATGCGTCTTTAGATCTTTCTCCTTAATTATTATTACAAAAACTAAAAGACTTAGAATTCATTTACATCAAATTATTTAAGAGAAAGTTACAAGTAATCATTCATAAAAAGTACACTTATAATTAGAGGAACCTACACGAGGAGTCACTTGTACTTGAAAACTTCGACAGAAACTCTATATATACTTGCAATTTTTTTTTAAAAAAATAGTCAGATATTAACATAGGCCCCTGTACTAATCTACATGCGCAGTAATAAATTTATATTGAATACTATAGTGCCACGCGACCACCCAGAGGCAGACCTACATTGCATGTAGAGGGGTCACGGGACCCCGTTAGTCTCGGCAAAAACCTTGTATACAGAGGCAGATCCAAGATTTAAATCATTTGAGTTCAATTTTAATGTTTTTAACATTGAACCCATTATATTTTTAAAGTTATGGGTTCATATCTATCATTTTTGCAATTTTAGTGAATTTTTACATACAAATTTTAACTCCGCGTCTAAAGTTATGGGTTCAGTTGAACCCGTAAGTTATACACTATATCCGCCTCTGCTTGTATATATATGTTATATATATAGGACCCCTTAAATATTTTAGTTGTGTCCCTTGAAACAAAAAGGCGAACAGAAGAATTGGTTTTGCTGGGCGGCTTAAAGTCTCTTGTTTGCTGAATGATCCGGGTTCGAGTCCCTCCTTCAACGTTTTTAGCTCATTGAATGAATACAATGTAGCTTTATGTACTTAATAACAAATTGTTTTAGTTTATTCTTTTTTCGTTTGAATTCACTTATAGTTTAGTTCTAACTTCTAATACATAATAGTTAATTATTATTTTTTTCAAATTTATGCCTTAAAATTAAAAGCTTCAAATTGAAACTTATCACTCCACAAATAGAAAAATACAAATCCTTATGCCACAAATTTCTTCATCAATCACTTTGACTCCGACTTAGCAATGGAAACTACGAGTTTAAGACTCTTCTTTAGTTTAATTTACTATTAACAGACCCTTAATCTTGATTTCTTTAAAGTTTGAATGCCTTTTGATCATGACTCCTTTTTTATTAAAAATAAACTAGAAATTTTAAAGTGCCAAACATGCTTAATCAAACATATTTTCTTTCCATAACACCCACTTTGCGAAGATCTCTCTTTGTTTGGTGCTTTCTTTCTTTAGAACTTTTTGTTTATACTTGGATGATAAGTCATTATAATCATTAAGTTTTCAAAGAGTTGCACACCGAATTTTATTGCTAGTGATTAGCATATAGTGGTGCCCCGCCGTGCTCAAATCCTGGGTCCGCCTCTGACCACCGAATCCTAGGTCCACCTCTGCTTATGATACAAACAATAAGACAAATTATTACCTCTGTAATAACATGTAATAACATTTTAATAATGTAATTTTTTTTACATTACTCGTGGATATTAGCTAATCTCAAATAAAAATAAAAAAATATTTTCTTTCAAGATTCTCACGTGGAAAACCTAACTAATCTCACTTTTCTCGAGTTTTCCTTTTCTTTTTCTTGTGAAAATTTCTACAATATTCTTTTTTATTATTTGTTCAACAAGTGTGGCTTCCGATTTTTCAGCTCAGCAATCCAATAAAAACCCCCTATCACTCGTTCATTAGTTTCTCCACTACAACGCTTTTTGCTCTCTCTTCTCCTCTACTATATCGCCTCACCTGTATTAAGGTAGTTCCTCTTTTACATAAATCTATGTTTATATCTTTTATGTTCTTAGATTTGACCCTA
This sequence comes from Nicotiana sylvestris, assembly GCF_000393655.2. Taxonomy (NCBI): domain Eukaryota; kingdom Viridiplantae; phylum Streptophyta; class Magnoliopsida; order Solanales; family Solanaceae; genus Nicotiana; species Nicotiana sylvestris. Next base: position 13,244,115 of record NC_091063.1, read on the forward strand.
CAGATCTGATTGATGTTCTAATTTTCTTGTTTTTTTTTGGGTGAAGAAAATTTTAAGATCTGAGATATGGGAAGTTCAGGAGATGCATGGAAATTGAAAGACCACCCTAAACTTCCAAAGGGAAAGACAGTAGCTGTGATTGTTTTGGATGGTTGGGGTGAGGCTAAACCTAATGAGTTTAATGCTATCCATGTTGCTGAAACTCCTGTTATGGACTCCCTCAAAAATGTAAGATTTTTTTTGGGATCTTTACACAAATAGCCAGCCATATTCAGTGTTTGCTTTTTTTTAGCCGTATACATAGATTATACATTAATGATACACAATTATACATATATAATACATAAATTATGCATATATTATACTTTCACCGGCTATTTTTAGTTTAAGCTGTTGGGTGTGCGGCTATTTGGATCAATTTTTTTTAATAACTTCTTTGGTTAAAGATTGTAACTTTATGGATTTATGATTTGTTTTTCTTATCTGGGTCTTTGCTAAAAATCTTTTATAGGGTGCTGCTGGAAAAGCTCATGTAAATGCTTTTTTTAGTTTCTTTGGTTAAAGATTGTTGCTTTATGGATTTATGATTTTTTTCTTTATCTGGGTTTTTTGCTAAAAAAATATTTTATAGGGGCTCCTGAATAATGGAGATTGAATGAGGCCCATGCAACTGCTTTTTTATTTTTTTGGTTAAAGATTGTTGCTTTATGGATTCATGATTTGTTTTATTCATCTGGGTGTTTGCTAAATTTTGTTTCATACATTCTCTGAAAAATGGAGACTGATTAAGTATCCTGGAACTGTTTTTTTCTTTGTTGTTTTATGAATTTATGATTTGTTTTATTTATCTGGGTGTTTGATAAAATCTTTTTATAGGGTGCTCCTGAAAAATGGAGATTGATTAAGGCACATGGTAATGCTGTAGGACTGCCTACAGAGGATGATATGGGCAACAGTGAGGTTGGTCACAATGCTCTTGGTGCTGGAAGGATCTTTGCTCAAGGGTGAGCTCTTTGCTTCTCTTTTTAACCCATATACATATGAAAGACAATTCCTTTACATGTTATTCTTTTGTTGTCTTTTGAAAACATGTTTTTGCTGGATTATTCAGACTTCTTGTGTTATACTTTTTGTTTTTTGTTGGGGATTCTTATCTGTTAAATTCAGTTTGAGATTGGTTGTTTGTAGTTAATGTTATATGATTCATGCAACAAAGTTGTGATGTCCTTACTTTCAACCAATATGTTAGGGAAAAAAAAATCGTTACTTTAGAACTGAGTGGAGTTTAGTCCCAAACACTCAGTCTTAACTAATCAAACAAAAGAGAAAGAAAATAAACAGAAATGGGAAGCAAAGAAAGAGCTTTCGCCAATCTGTGGATTAATTGTTTTCTCTCCTTTATTGGCTTCGCCGTTGCTGTACCTCCGTACACGGCTCCACATTGCAGTACAAGCAGTTTTGTTTTTGAGCCTATTTCTAGCACCATTCGTGATTAAGGACTTGGTCATACTTGCCAGAGCCAGATTCCATATGATTTTATGCAATCACTGGGTTAGGGTAGCTATTCTTACGTTGGTATTTTTTCTTTTAAAAAATTTAGGTAGTTGCTTATTATTGTCTCTGATGTATTTCTTTGTAGTGCAAAGCTTGTTGATCTGGCCCTTGCCTCTGGTAAAATATATGAGGGAGAAGGTTTCAAGTACGTTAAAGAATGTTTTGAAAAAGGAACTTTGCACCTCATTGGACTCTTGAGTGATGGAGGTGTTCACTCCAGGCTTGATCAAGTGCAGGTAGGCCTATTAGTTTTTTAAACAATACAGTGATGATTGATTTACGCTTTCCAGATACCTATTGGTTTCCACTCACTTCAAAGTCAGTATCAAGTACTCCCTCCATTCCACTCTATGTGAACCTTTTCGGAGTACGAGGGTCAAACAGACTAAATTTTGGTGTGAATTCGAGCATAGAATTCTCAATTTTTTTGAAATAATATGTTACCTTCTCAATTTTTTTTAAATAATATGTATAGAAACTATACAAAAAGTACTATATCACAATAATTCATAATTAAATATTTAAAAGTATTTTCAAATGACGTGGTCAAACAAAATGTTGTTTGACTCCCCAAATAGCAATAGTGTCACATAAAGTGGAATAAAGGGAGTACTATTTTTCCTAAAGTCGGTATATTGATTGAATTTTCTAGTGCCAAAAGAGGTTGCTACATGTAATCTTGATTTTGGTTGCAGTTGTTGCTGAAAGGTGCTGCTAAGCATGGTGCCAAAAGAATTCGTGTCCATGCCCTCACTGATGGGCGTGATGTTCTAGATGGTTCTAGTGTGGGTTTCATGGAGACTCTTGAGAATTCTCTTGCACAATTACGTGAAAAAGGTATTGATGCCCAGGTTGCATCAGGCGGAGGTCGTATGTATGTTACCATGGATCGATATGAGGTAAATTTTTGGCTTTTAATATTGGTCGAAGCTTCTGATGTCCTGCGTAAAGCTAGAAGCACCCTTCATTTCAATAATCTGTTAAAGAGACTTTTAGTTAACATTGGCTTGATAGAATTTCATTTAATTTTATTACTTCAGCTTGTCTAGGTATATGATTGATGTTGAATAATATAATCAGATAAAATTTATTGTTGTTGCTCAGTGCTACTGCTTCCTTAACTGTCTTCTGTCTTAATTTGTTTGTTCAAGAAGCAAATCCGTTTCATTGCTCTCCAGTCTTAGTTTTAACTGTATATTGTTGTACCAATTCTTTTTGACATCAACATTTAATGTCTGTAGCTGTCTCATAAATAGAATGGGATGGGACCTAACTCAACTCCAAAAGCTAGTTCACGAGGTGAAGACTTTGTTCAAGACCATATAAAGAAACTAGAACCCATTCCTTCAACTAATGTGAGATATTCAAACACCTGTACGCCCAGAACTAAACAACTACAGCATGGCTAACATAACATAGAGGCTCAACATTGGATAACCAAACAATAGGGATATATCTGGCTATACCATGTAATGAATGAAGAGATGAAGAGATTTTGATAATTCTGAGCTTGAATATTCCCTCGAGCTATAGGGCTCAAAAAGTGTAGAGGAATGTGCTAAGCTAGGATAGAATCAGAATTTGCATCATAGAATCCTCTAGTATACTAACAATCTCACTCCCTAATTGGTCCTAACTGATATATACAATATTCTCCTCAATTACAGTTTATTTACCTTATAGTATTCCTAACAGACACCAATAACACATCACTGCTTATCAAAAAAGGGAAAAAAAACAGAGTTTGAAAATACAATACTTTTCGGGTACTACCATACTACCTTGACATTGACGTGTTCTGTTGTTTGTGATATAAACAGTTCTTCTGAACCTTCAAGATTACTTTTTCCTTCGGTTGCTTTTTTCTGCTGTTCTGAGCAGGCTGATTTGATCAAGTTGACCTGATGATTCAGGCTTGTAATGTCTTCTATTATCTTTCCTTCACAACTGTCATTAGTTGTCATACCAATTTCTATGCTTTAAACAAACTTTCTGGGATTTCATTCTTCGTGTCCTATTGTTACTTATCATTTATTCGTTTAATGCCAGAATGACTGGGATGTCGTTAAAAGAGGTTGGGATGCTCAAGTTCTTGGTGAGGCTCCACACAAGTTCAAGGATCCCGTTGAAGCAGTTAAAAAGTTGAGGCAGGAACCCAACGCCAATGACCAGTACTTAGCCCCTTTTGTTATTGTTGACGATAATGGAAAGCCCGTTGGGCCTATTTTAGACGGTGATGCTGTTGTGACTTTCAACTTCAGAGCAGATCGTATGGTCATGCTTGCAAAGGCCCTTGAATACGAGAACTTTGATAAATTTGATCGTGTACGAGTCCCTAAAATCCGTTATGCTGGTATGCTCCAATATGATGGTGAGTTGCAGCTTCCAAGCCACTACCTCGTTTCTCCTCCAGAAATTGACAGGACATCTGGGGAGTATCTAGTGCGCAATGGTGTTCGGACTTTTGCTTGCAGGTAAGTTGATGTGATATCTATTATTTGTTCAAAATGTCTGATTTTCGTGTAGGCTGCTGCTATTTTTATTAACATAAACCTGGAAGTAAAACAACCTTTATTGTTCGAAAAAAGGAATTAGAGATACAATTAAGAGTTTATTCGATAGATTGATATGCCATTTACATAATAAAATATTCCACATGAAGAAACATCTATACAAGAGTTTATAATTATTTTTGAGCTAGTATTAACAACTCTTACTCTTGTTTAAACAGTGAGACTGTTAAATTTGGTCATGTCACCTTCTTTTGGAATGGAAACCGCTCCGGGTATTTTAACGAGAAATTGGAAGAGTACGTGGAAATTCCAAGTGACAGTGGAATTACATTTAACGTTAAGCCAAAAATGAAGGCGCTGGAGATTGCTGAAAGGACTAGAGATGCCATCCTTAGCGGGAAATTTGACCAGGTAATATATGGAGTTGCTTTGTCAGTGTTTATGTTTTCAAAGAAGACTTTCCTTTTTTAAAATAGCAAGCTTACCGTGGTTTCCAAATTATTTATTAGGTACGTGTGAACCTACCTAACGGTGATATGGTTGGACATACTGGTGATATAAAAGCAACTATTGAAGCTTGCAAGTCTGCTGATGAGGCTGTCAAGGTAATGATGCTTCTTTGGATTCAATTGTTCCGAGTGTCATAAGATTTTTTTCTCACCTTTTTTGTGATATCTTTAATGTTTTGCGATGATAGCTGTCATTGTGCATCACTCATGGTTGTGACTTATCTTTCTTGCAGATGATCCTTGAAGCTATTGAACAAGTTGGTGGAATATATCTAGTTACTGCCGACCATGGAAATGCTGAAGATATGGTTAAGAGAAATAAGAAGGGGGAGCCAGCTCTTGACAAGAATGGGAATATTCAGATACTCACTTCTCACACTTGCGAACCTGTAAGTAATTCATTTATTTTTATTTATTTTGCAATGAAAACCTAACTTTTGTATCTGTTGTTTCTTTTTTCGCGTGGCGATCTGAGATATAGAAAACTGGAACAGCATGCATTATTCTAATACTTCCAGCAGTTCCTTACCCTAACATCAGATCCAGCTGTTTTAGAAGAATATTATTACGGAAAAAGGAGACATTTTAGTACAGAGAGGCAGAGACGGAGCCAGAATTTCAACTTTATGAGTTCTGGAATTTAGAACGATGACCTCGAGTGCTAATAACTGGGTTCTGAATTTAATATTTCTACATATTTAATGAATATTTTGACTCAAATGTATTGTTTGAGCAAAATCTACTTGGTTTGGCTGAACTCGTTGCCGGGCTTCTAGCTCTGCCCCAGTAGGGAGGAGGGTAAGGGGGACCTCCTGATTAGTAAATCTCAGGATTGTGTTCATTTATGAGGACAACGTCAAATACTAATCTTTGTCATCTTTCCAGAGATTTTGTAATATGAAAATCTATTGAAGCATATACTAAGAGTTATTGAAAACACTGGTTAGAAATTCGAAAGAAAGGTTTAACTTACCAATTGCATGTGTGCTCTCCTATTGTTGGTTTGGTTCGTGGAATCGATAATTCTTTTTTTCCTCCCTTATAGGTTCCTATTGCAATTGGTGGTCCTGGACTGGCACCCGGTGTGAGATTCCGCCAAGATCTCCCTACCGGTGGGCTTGCTAACGTCGCTGCAACCTTTATGAATCTGCATGGCTACGAGGCACCAAGCGATTACGAGCCAAGCTTGATTGAGGTTGTTGACAACTAGATATCTCAGAGAATTTAGGAGGGTTGAAATTTTGGCGCAAGTTGGAAAGTGATAATGACTACATTCTATACTCTTTCCAGTTTATTTGAATAAGACATTTTTTTGAGCTTATATTAACAGAAGTTGACATTCTACCACATGGCCTTTGTTAAGCTATGATGGAAGAATGCAGTATACTGTTCATGTTAAACCCTGTAATCTTTCAAGGCATCTCAAAGTGTCATATCATGAGATTAAGTTTTCGTTTGGTGGCTAAAAATTCTTAATCCTTTACTATATGTAGCAAGAAATGCATAATCTGTTTCTTCTTTTTACCCTGTATTTTTCCGTATGTTGATATAAATTCGATAAATTTCTGTATCTTGGTCCTGTAACAATTAAGTCCAGTTCCTCTGGTAATATTCCTTATATTCTCAACAAGTTTATCCTTTAGAATTAGTCAACGAAAATATTTAGGGATAGAACTTAATTTTCACAAACTACTCACTTTTATTAAAAACAACAACAATTTGCAAGTGAGGTATGTGGATGGTAGTGTATATGCATACCTTATTCCTACCTTGAGAAGGTAGATAGACTGTTTTGGGTAGACTCTCGACTCAAAGGAAAAATAGAAAAAGAAATTGTAGCAACAAACAATAATATTAACACTCCAATAAGAAAACTGAAACAAAAGAAAAATAAAAAGTAGTAGAAAACCACTTTCTATAAAAATACAACACTAACACTAATACTACTGTCCTTAGACCCGTCAACGCCAACCTCTCGTACCTCATTATTGGAGCATTGCTGCCTCTCCTCTTTGTAAAAATAGCACGGGCTAGCCAGTTTACGGACTGGTCATTAAAAAATAGCTAGCGTTTGTAAAATCATTAAAAATAGCCACTAGTTTGCTACAATACGGAAAGTTCCATCATAATATACTGGAGATTGATGCACCTGTGTATGAACTTTCAGCATATTATGCTGGAACTCCAACACACGGAAAGTTCCAGCATAATATACTGGAGACTGGAGTACCTATGTATGAGCTTCCAGAATATTATACTGGAACTCCAGTGTATTATACTAGAACTCCAATACATTATGCTGGAATATTTTTCGGATTTTGAATAGTGTTTTCGTTCAGATTTATTTTTACATGAAAAGTGGCTAAATTTCGAATACTTTTGAAACTATGACTATTTTTCAATTACCACTTGTAAATATAACTTTTTGAATTTCACTCCTCATCTTTACATGCCCAAACCATCTAAGCCCGCTTCTTGCATCTTATCCTTTACAGAAGCCGCACTCACATTGTCCCGAATTCCTAATCTTATATATTCTGATATGCCTGTAAAATTTAATTTCCTTCTTTCTATTTACAGGTAGGTTGTTGTTGTTGTACTCGAAAACGTTAATGAAAAAAGAAGGTAACGTATCAAACTTTGTAATGATTTGTGTGGTATCTTCCTGAAAGTACGATAACTCTATTTGTATTTGTGTTATTCCCAGTGTGGGTACTTTTGATTGTGATTCTAATGATTTGACATCATATATTTAATACTTATAATCTTCACAATCTCGTTTTTTTTTTATTATATTAATTTAATTTCTTCTGTGCGACACTTCACTAAAGAGAGTAGTAGATGTTGATAACGCCAGTAAGATGTTATTTTATCATGTTTATCCCTAACCGTAATTCTATGTTCAAGTAAATGTATTCTTCGTGTTAAAAGTTCTTAGGAAATATCAAAGCACTTTAGCATAAAATCACACATTTCAGCACCCAAATTTGGACAAAAAAGCCTAAAATATGATTATTTTTTTAGGTAGGACTGCTAGCTGTTTCATATTAAGCATGTTGTTGGCATATGGATTAGCAAGATTCATGTGGGAACGAATTGGGTAACGCATATGTATTTAGGCTGTTGGATATAGAAAAATCAGATGTTGAAACAGAAATCCAAGACGCAAAAAGTCAAAGGTAAAAGACTGATCGATAACATCAATCAAGCACCAATACAAATAATACTATTCTTTTATATGATAATTCTACTCCGTGTCCTATTTTTTCTTAGTAATGTTTCAAGTTTATTTTTCATATTGTTGGTGAATGACATCATGAAACAACGACAAACGATATAATCTATCCAAACGTTGTGTTCATCAAACAATACAATACAATATGATACATTATGAAAGATATGTAACAACAATCCAAAGTTGTAACTGATAAAGTTGTTGTCATGTGACCAAGAGGTCACGGGTTTGAGCCGTTGAAATAGCCTCTTACAGAAATGCTGGGTAAAGCTGCACATAATAGACCGTTGTGGTCCAACCCTTCCCCGGACCCACACATAGTGGGAGCTTATGAACCGGGCTGGCCCTTTTTTCTTGGAGTCGAGTTTCTATCGCAAACAACCTCTCTACCTTTATAAGATATAAGTAAAACTCTTCCTGACTTACTTATGGGATTACACTAGGTATATTATTTTTTTCGTTGTAATAAGATCTGCGAAGACATGTTCTTTTTGTTAGAATAGATGATAGCATATAACTCTTCTTTAAATTTGAATTCATCAATTAAGGAAAATTAGCTAGAGTTTAATTTTTATGCACGTAAACAATCAAATCATTTAAAAGTTAATTGCAAATAACTCTATTGATAATTTAAAATAAGGCAAAATATCTTAAAATTCCCCTAAACATAACACAGATTATTAGTTACAATCTTAAATTATTCGTGGTCTTAATTACCCTCCTCAACTTGGCATTTTAAGAGTCATTACCCCCTGGACACTGATGTGGCAAAGAGTGTGGGTGCACTCATCTGCCACGTGGATTTTTCCTTGTATATTTGGCATTTCTTTGAAAAATAAAATATATTTTTACCCTTTTAAGTATGTTACTTCTTTAGATATTTTTTTTCGAATACAATGTATAATAAAACTTTGATAGAACTACATTATTTAGGCTAAATTTTTTTATTTAGCTAAAAAAAATAAAGTTTTAATTAATCTTTTTTATTTAATTTGACCTGAAAATAAAGATTTATACAATTGAAAAAAATTGTCAAGGCATTTAAAAATTTATAAAAATACATAGTTTGAAATTAGTTATTTTGGCTATAATTTTTATATATCTCTAAATTATGGTGCTCTAATTTTTTTTTTTTACAGATTTTACTTGAAAAAGTAAAAATACACAGTTGAAATAAATAGTGATTGCATCAAAAGAAGAAATTAAAAGAGTGTGACTACACTCTTTTTATAGTTGAAGAAACTATACACAGTTGAAGAAATTGTACACTCTTTTTATTTCTTCTTTTGATGTAATGATTATTTATTTCAACTGTGTATTTTTATTTTTTCAGGTAAAATATGTAAAAAAAAATATTTTTAGAGCACCATAATTTATAGCTATATAAAAAATTATAGCCAAAATAATTACTTTCAAACTATGTTTTTTATAACTTTTTAGATGCCTTGACAATTTTTTTCAATTGTATAAATCTTTATTTTCACGTCAAATTAAAAAAAAAAATAACTAAAACTTTATTATTTTAGCCAAATAAAAAAATTTAGCCTAAATAATGTAGTTCTATCCAAGTTTTATTATACATTGTATTAAAAAAATTATCTAAAGAAGTAACATACTTAAAAAGGTAAAAATATATTTTATTTTTCAAAAAAATGCCACATATATAGGAAAAATTCACGTGGCAGGCGACTGCACCCACACTCTTTGCCACATCAGTGTCCAGGGGGTAATGGCTCTTAAAATGCCAAGTTGAGGGGGGTAATTAAGACCACGAATAGTTTAAGGCCGTAACTAATACTCCGTATCAAGTTTAGGGGATTTTAGGGTATTTTGCCTTAAAATAAATAATACTCCTTCTGTTCTAGTTTATGTGAACCTATTTCCTTTTTGATCTATTCCAAAAAGAATGACCCCTTTTTAAATTTGGTAACAATTTAGCTTAAACTTACAATTCTACCATTAATGAGAAGCTTTTATAATAATACAAATAATCTGGGCCCCCTTTTGACTTGTTTAGGACCACAAATTTTAAAAACCTTCATTTTTTTTAAACTCTGTGGCTAGTCAAATAGGTTCACATAAATTGGAACGAAGGGGGCTATGTAGCTTATTATTACTTATAACAAAGAGGCATTGGGAGAGGTAGTTCCTTAAACCGCGCAAAAAAGAACAAAAACGGAAAGGGTCAAATATGTCCCTATACTATTGAAAAAGGTCTAATATTGCCCTCTGTTATACTATCAGTCCAAATATATCCCTAACGCCATACTATCAGTCCAAATATATCCCTAACATTATAAAAGTGGTACAAACCCCCTTCCTCCGTTAACTTCCTCCCTATGACAACATTTCATTGCTACCTCACCATTATACTTCCATTTTCATCCCTTCCCCACAACCTTTCTTTCCTTTTCATTTGAAGAAAATCACAGATCATAGATATACAAACAAACTATATCAAAAGAAATGCTAACTGCTAAAGATAATATGAAACAACGTGAACCAAGAAAATTCTGATTTTGCTATTCAAAATTCATGCTTATACGAACGAAAATACATTTTGTTTTATATAAAAAACTAAGCAAAGATACATGCAAACTAGTTTAAGGTTTCAAAATTGACCATAGTGAGAAAGAAAAACAACCTAGACACGAGAGTTAATATTTTTTGTTTCTTTCTCTTCAACCACATTTCTGGAAGGCTACCATTTTTTCTCTCTTTACGTTTTATGTTAAAATAAATGTGCTACTAAATTTTTCCTAAATAGATCTTACAAATTCAGCGGCAACACAAGGAAATGCAAAATAAAACACAAAATTGTAAGAACAAGCGAAAGGTACGTACAATTCCAGGATCAGCCGGAGAAACATGTATTTTAAAAAGCAAGAGGAAGTAGAGGCAGTGAAGTCTTCAAAATAATGATAGAACTTTAAAATAATTGAATTTGGTAGCTGCAAACAAGGTAAAATGGTGAGGTAGCAATAAAATGTGTTCATAGAGGAGACAGTTAACAGAGGAAGGGTAGGTTTGTACCACTTTTATGATGTCAGAGATATATTTGGACCGATAGTATGACGTTAGGGGTATATTTGGACTGATAGTATAACGAAGGGTAATATTAGAGCTTTTTCAATAGTATAAGGACATATTTGACCCTTCTCCGAAAAAAAAAGATTAGTATAATACCTTACAAAGGGACCCTTAATAATATAAGTAAAAAGTAAAATAAAATGGCAAGCTACACTTTTCTCCATTTCTCTTTTCATAAAAACTCCATTAGCAAATACCCAATTCTCTCTCTCTTCTTACCACATTCTAACTTCCAACCCAACAATCAAATCATTTACCCTTCTTCAGCTCCTCTTTTGTTTTCCAATCAACTGTTTTTTTACCCACCTAAATCTACTGCTCTTTCTTAGCTTGCCGACTACTTAAGGATACAATTTCCTGGTTTTTTCTCAATCAGTTTCTGTATCCATTTTGATCTGAATCTTCAAATTCCTTTCTGGATAATTGCAGATTCTCCCCCAATCGCACTTCTTTATTTTCTGGTAATCTTTCTTTCTTAGCTTCTACTTTGCTTTTCTTGTACGGAAATGCTTTTTCGCTTTCGTTCTTGATTTTGTTTGTCTATAATCTGATTTCTGCGAGTTGGTTTTTGGGTGATTATTTTTAGTATGCTTATTTTTACTAAAAAAAGATTATGGTTTGCATAAGTTAAGTTAGACTTCAGATGTATTTTGAGTTGAATTAGCTTTTGCAAGAAGTTTACTTTTATCGATTAAGACATTCACTATTTTACCTGCTTTACCTTAGTGACAGATTCTATAAAGTAGTGCCATTGTTGTTTTTGTGGTGTTGTAATGCACTAACTCTTTGTTTGTTATTGGATGCCTTTTAATTCCCATTGAATCTTTTCATCAAGATGCGTAGTTTGTGCTGTTGATGGAGTTGACTGGTTTAGATGTACTGTAAATGCAATTGCATATTGGAGTTCAATTGTCCATAATTAGTTCATTGTTGATCATAGATACTAGGTTTAAAAGGCTTAAGATTCATTACTACCTTGTGCATATATGTGTGTCCGTTGCTATCACTCTTGATCGAAACAGGTTTGAGGGGTTAGGTGGGTGCGCTCATATATTGCTTAGGAGAGGAATTAACTTTGTTGGCAAGATCTGATATAACAGGTTAAAGAATCTTGTTAAGAAATAGGGTAGACCTTGTTTGTCGTTTTGAGAGAATGATTACCTTGTGTAGCCAGCTCTTGAAAATATTTACACCGAATGAGTGAGAGATTGCGTTGATAACTCCAGTTTATTGTGGCTCAATTTATGGCCTTAAGTCATCCTTGCATATGATTAGGAGGACTACACTTTTCCCGTTAGTGGCTAAGCTATTCTGGATAGAGTTATCAAGTCAGTAGTTGTAACATATGTAGGATGTGTTTTCTTGTCTATTGAATTTGAACATCCAAGGGCAAACATCGAGAGGCAAATTTATTTATTCATTTTACAGTAACTACCTAGCTTGAGTGTTGATTAATGGAGGACTTGTGTGTTACCATGCACACTGGTAAAAACATCTGTACTAGTTTCTGTAATCTCCTTCTGGTGTTGCATCAGTTTTCATATTTTGGTATCTGTTTGATCTAGAGGTTGGTATTCAGAAGATTGAGTAGGTTATGCAAATAAAATGATAGCAAATGCTTTGTTTATGTTAATGTGGACTTCCCGGGAGCAATACTCTGGCAGGTTGTTCAGTGGTTGGGTAATTAGTAGTCCTTCTTTCTGGTTGTCTCTTTTAGGCTGTATGTTTGTTACGTTCTAATTTCAGTCTGGCCCTCCCTATTTTATGCACTGTGCCTTGTATATGGATCCAAATCTCTAGTAGCGGAGGAGCCATCTGTTTATTGAGTTTTCAAGTAAAGCAGGAAAGAAACAAAAAAAAGGAAAGGCAGAAGCAATTACTGGTATCTGGCATCACGTCCAATATTACTAGTTGCACTTGTGATGGCATTTTATCTTGTAATTCTCTTTAATTCTAAGTTGTCTGTTTAAGGTGTTAGCAGGGGATGGTTAAGAGCTCTTGACTGTTTGAAACTGGCAGCACTGTTCATCGAGAATCTCTCCAAACAATTTTCTTTCATATAACTTATTGGGCACGTTTGTTTGATATAGATATCAACCGATGCTTTTGCTTAATGCTGCTCAATCTTCATCAATAAAATGATTACATACTTGTAAAAAACATTAGCCTATACTTTTTAATTGCAGTTTTTTTCTTTCACCTCTGTGTTTTGCACTTTTGCGTGCTGTCTCATTACTATCGTTTTCTTTTTCTAATCTTTGATCATTCAAAGTTGCTCCTTTTTTTTGTTTCTATTTAATTAATTTTATGTTATTTCCTTTTCTGGTGTTACATAGGAGTCTCTTTCGTTAATTGAAGGATTTAGGCATACAATTTCAACTTTTCAGTTTTTTCTTCCCCCTGTTATTATATATGGGCTGAGGTGTTTGTTTCATGGGAGGTGGGGAGGATGAGGAACCGCCATTAAAACGTGTGAAGTTATCCTCCGGACAATTGGTAGATATTTCGGACGGGACATTTGTTAGAGATCGTGCAAGTCGTTCTTTGGGTGACTCGATGGCTCGGCCCCTGGATCTTCAAGGGGATGATGAGGTTGTTGGTACAAAAGGGGTTGTCAAGAAAGTTGAATTTGTTCGGATCATAACTGAGGCATTATATTCTCTTGGTTATAATAAGGCTGGGGCCCATCTTGAGGAAGAGTCAGGGATACCCTTGCACTCTTCTGGCATTAATTTGTTTATGCAGCAAATTCGTGATGGTAAATGGGATGAAAGTTTAACCACATTGAAAAAAATTGGTCTGGTGGATGAAAAAATTGTAAAGTTGGCATCTTTTGTGATTTTGGAGCAGAAGTTTTTTGAACTGCTGGACAAAGAAAAAGTCTTGGATGCCTTGCAGACACTGAGGACCGAGATTTCACCTCTTTCCATAGAAAATAATAGGGTCCATCAGCTTTCCTCCTTCATTATATCACCTTCTCAGCAGGTTCTTTCTGGGGTATCAGGTCAAGGTATAGTGAGAGTAAAGTCACGTACAAAGCTTTTAGAGGAATTGCAAAGATTGCTTCCCCCAACAGTTATGATTCCAGAAAAGAGATTGGTACATCTTGTTCAACAGGCTCTTGACTTGCAACTAGATGCTTGTAGATTTCACAATTCTGTGGTAGGTGAAATGTCACTGCTCACTGATCATAAGTGCGGAAGAGATCATATTCCATCTCAAACAGTGCAGGTTAGATCTCATCAATATTTGGGTGTTTTTTGTGCTACAAGCTCTTGCATTCCGCTGATTGTAAGACGTTCAATTTATCTCGCAATCACGCACTAGTTTGTCCTATCTTTATCTGAGTCAATGAATGGTGGTTAATGAATATGATGGCAAGTGTTATTCAAGTTTATTCCTTTGCATGTCATTGTGGTTAAAAGCCTTGCTACTGCTATTTTATATCACTGTTTGAATTACATATGATGGTGTTCTGTTGAAAAGCATTCGCTGAATTCATGCTTGCTTTATTTAACTTTTTTGTGGTTGAAGGTTTTGCCTTTTTTGCATATGCTCTTTCAAAAGGCTTGTTTTAATAAGCATGGACGGGATGTTTCTTTGGTTGTTAAATTTTCTGTAAGACATGGTGGGGAGCAATAAAATTGTTACATCAATTTTTAAAATAATATAAGTCTTTTATCTTTTCAGATAAAAGGCAGCCCCGTGCATTAAGCTCCTCCTATGTGCGGAGTCTGAGAGAGGGCCAGACCACATGACAACCTTATCTTGATTTTTGCAAGATATTGTTTTCACGGCTTGAACCACTGAACTTCTGCTCGCACAGCAGCAACTCTTACCATTACGCTCCCTTAAAAAAAGAACTTCCATTAATATGTAACAAGTTAATATCCACACACAAAACGAAACCATTTAAACCGCTTCAGTGTATCTATAGTTCTATACACTAAAGTACATTTACAAACTATCTAGAAGCTAATGTAATCCTTCTTTCACCAAATAACAAAGGAAGAACAGTGATTTGACTCCAGTTTTCAGTGCTGCGGATCTCCAAAATATCAGTTCCTTTTCAGTAGTTATCTACCATGAAACTCTAACTAAAAGCATATTCATTTGTGAAATTAATATGAATAGTTCAGTCGTATACTCGTGTCATAGCAATCTTAGTCGTGAATGCGGCTTTCTTTCTTCGGTGCTGGAGTTAATGGTAAGCACTATTGGTTTCTGGGAGCTTTGTGCTTTCCTGGTCTTTAATGAGCTTGTTTCCACCATTTAAGAGGCTTTTGTCACAAACTCACAATGATATGAATCAAATGATGGATAGTTGCCAAACTTTTAAATCATGAAATTTAGCTCCCTTTCCTTTGTTGCTGTATGTTCAACGTGTAAACAAGTAAGTGCCTTTTATTCTCTAGTTTTTGGCTTTGTTTGGGATGAAGGAGTAGCTAGTGTTGTTCATGTCGTTTATACCATTTGCTAGTTGACCTAGTTGGGGTGTTTAACCAGAAGATGTGGTTGGATCCACTGTGCGTGAACGCAGAAAGTGTGCCTTTGTTTTTTTTTTTTTTTTTGGGGGGGGGGGGGTTTGTTGTAAAAGTGCCTAGGAAATGTAAATGTGCTTGATAATTTTGAGCTTCACTGGCTTTCCACTTGATATTTTTACCAACTTTACATGTGTCAACTAGCTGTTTTTGTGTTCTAAGTCATTTTAGAACAATCGTTGGTACTGGAGTTTGATTTTTGAAGATCAAATTTGTTAGTCAACTTAAGCTCTAATTATTTCTTCGTTGCTTCTACTGCACCAGATATTACAAGAACACAGTGATGAAGTCTGGTTCTTGCAGTTTTCCCATAATGGAAATTACTTAGCCTCGTCATCTGCTGATTGTTCGGTCATTATATGGGAGGTATGTTTAAATCCTCTTGATATTGTTGTCATAACAATTGTTGTTTTTTCAACTTAGATCAATTTTCACTTTGCTTTTTGTTGAATTTCTTTTCTCCACTTTGTGCATCTTATGTTGCAGTTCCTTTCGTATGGTCTTTTACTTCTGCCTTAAAGAATTAATATCAGGAGAATGATGCCATTCTTGTATGCTTCAGAGTCTCATGGCGTGCCACGTATGGGTCCTCAAACAAACAATTTACATGGTTTCCCCAACCTCATATAGTAATACAACCAAAAGTTATTCATTTTGATTAAAATAGTGACCTATCTTGCCCCTTGGGGTTTTATATAAAGTAAAAGTTTGTGAATTAATGTATTACTCCCTCTGTTCCATTTTATGTGACACTTTTTTTTTTTTTTTTAGTCTCTTAAAAAAAGAATGTCATGACTCATGGGTTGTATTTTTGGGTCCACATGAATTGCAGTGAAGCCTATGTAGGCTGAGGTGTTAGTTGTCTGAAATTTATTTATTTAATGTCTCTTTTACTTGTCCAGAATAAATTAAAAAGAAAAAAGCAAAAATCAGTTGCAAGCTGATTTTATATATAGACTGAGGAGTTAGTTTCATGGGGCTTGGGCTCTGTGTAAAATATTTAGCCTCATAGATTGTCCATTATCACTGATTAGAATATTGCAAGCTATTTCATGGTTCAAGTTAGAAAATTATTATATTAGATGTCTCAATCCAGAACTGAACAAGGAAAGCTAAAATATATTTTTCTGCCTGCAATAATATATTTTTTTAGTTATTCATTATTATTCCATTGTTAAGAACAAAGTTATTATCTTGGAAAGGCTAAAGGTGAATGTGTTGCCAAATAGTTATGGATGGCATGTTAAAACATTGATGCATGTCTATGTTAAATGGTGATGTGCATGTCTATGAATATTAGTTGAATGCAACATCAATTTAAAGTATATTTTGGATTTAGTTCCATTATAATTACTCCTTTCCTTCCAATTTATATGATACTCTTCCCATTTGGCATGTTCCACTTCTATTTTAAACAACTTTTAAGAATTTGAATTCACTAAAGTATTCACAGTTTAACTTTGATGTGATGTTTGTTGTCTTTTCAATACTACTTTAATATACTCTTCCATCATCGCTAATGTATTGTATAAGTCAATATAACATCTTTAAACTTTGTGGCCAATCAAGCACCTTGACATAAAATGAGACAGAGGGAATAGTTGTTTCATATCATGATTGATCCTTCCTTTTTAAGTTTCAAGAGAACTAAACACATGGAAGAGTTCCATGTACTTTTGAAAAAATGAAAGCTGAAGGCCAATATTACTTCACTATAAGGAGGAATTTTGAACAAACTGCCTAGAAAAGAAATGTTAAGGGTGTTCTAGAGGTGATGATGTGATTTATTCAGCTAGCTTTGTAAGTTGGAAATCAGACTTTTATATTGTATTTACTCCTTAAATAATGGCTGGTACTTGTACTGCTTTTACTATTTTCCAGACTCCACTAGTGGGATTTCACTGGGTCGTTATTGTTGTACTTGTACTGCTTCTGTTTGCTTATCAACAGGATTAATATTGAACATATTGGGTTCATGTCCTCTTCATTTTGATGCTTGATTATATTTTTGAGAGATGTGATATGCAAGGTTCTTTCTCCTCCAAACTTTTAAGATGCTAATATTTGGTGCATTTCATTTTGGTAAAAGTAAAATAGAAAAAGTTGGTGTTTAAAGGTTAAATAGAAAAAAAATGGTCTTTATGTGGGAGGGAGTGGTGGGTATGAAAGAAAAGAGAGCTGTTGATCATGAAGATTTGAACTAATCAAACAGTTGATAGCATTTAAGTTCATCCCTTAATTTTCTGCTCTTTATAGGTCAAATTGGATGGCTGTGTCTTCTTAAAGCACCTATTTTCTGGTCATCAAAAACCTGTCTCCTATATATCATGGAGTCCTGACGACCATCAGCTTCTCACTTGTGGTGTAGAAGAAGTTGTCAGACAGTGGGATGTCGAGTCCGGTGAATGTATACGCATTTATGAGAAAAATGGACTTGGTTTGATCTCATGCGGATGGGCTCCTGATGGCAAGAGGATATTCTGTGGTGTAACTGACAAAAGCATTAGCATGTGGGATTTGGAAGGGAAAGAGCTGGAATGTTGGAAAGGCAACAGGACTATTAGAATGTCGGACTTGGGAATAACAAGTGATGGGAAGCATGTTGTCTCTGTTTGTAAAGAAAATACGATAGTATTATTTGAATGGGAATCAAGAACAGAGAAAGTAATTCAAGAGGATCAAGCAATAACTTCGTTTGTATTGTCCATGGACAATAAGTATGTATTGGTTAGTCTTTGCAACCAAGAAATTCATCTTTGGGATGTACAGGGAACTGTAAAACTCATAAGCAAATATAAGGGGCATAAACGTTCTCGTTTCGTTGTGAGGTCTTGCTTTGGAGGACTAGATCAAGCTTTCGTTGCCAGTGGAAGCGAGGACTCACAGGTACCTCTTCTCTTATTGATCTAGAAGCACACTGCCTTTTTATGTTGCAGAACTTTTTTTTGTTGTTGGAGGTTTGCGTTGTATGCATATTAGCACATGAATAAATTGACAATTCTATTCCTCAAATCAGGTTTGCATATTGCAGATGGTCTGTCTTTTGACCATAAAAAGCTTCTTTCGTTTATTCATTCATACACCATGTTTTCCAGCATAAAAAAGTACTGTGAACAAGTTATGCTTTTCTAGAATATAATCATTTCATGTTTATGCTTCATATATGCAAGCAACATCAATATTTGTCTTGCATTTTCTAGGATTCTTGTAAATGATGCCCTAAAGAGTTAATTCTGTTGTATTCCTGTTGTTTGAGTATTTCAAAATTGCCTTTGCCAATCATGTTACCTTCTCATAAAAAAATTGCCTTTGCCAATCTGCTTAATTTTCTTTTTGAGTTTCTTCTATCATGAGTAAAGTGTATTTTCCTGTTTGGACCCACATCCTGCCTTTATAATAACCACTGCTCTCAATAATCATGGTCTTCAAATGCTCTCTTCTTTCCATGTCATTGAGTGTCTCGTTATTGCAAAATTTCCAGTTTTTCAGAGATTTTTGGACCATTTATATATCCTTGCGCACGTTATCTTTATTATCTATAGAGAGTTGGATTCTGACCTTGTATTCTCTATAGAGAGACTTTGATCTTAGTCTATACCATAAACTTAGTGTTAGTCTTGTATCCTTGAGAGAGACTTTGATCTTGGTCTATACATTACTTTCAGGTTTATATATGGCATAGAGGCTCGGGTGAACTTGTTGGGACATTGGCTGGACATTCTGGGACAGTGAATTGTGTTAGCTGGAACCCAGCAAATCCTCATATGCTGGCATCGGCAAGTGATGATCGTAGTATCCGTATATGGGGCTTGAATCGAGTAAATATGAAGCAGCATGGCACTGTTACTAATGGCGCGAGCTGCTGCAATGGGCGAAGTTGAAGTCTGAGATGCAAAAGGATAGTGTGTAATGTTTACAAGATTGATCTCTTATCCCTATTCACTGCTCTCTGTATATTCTTTACGTTCATGTCAAAGCAAACATTTATGACAAACAAGAATGTGAAATTTGCATTCAGTCCATCAATAATTCATGTACTTTCTCCATATCTCAGTTCTCAGTGATTGCTTGGTGTGTCTTACTGAATTTAAGCTGGGGGAGTAGTCAATGGTTTGAACAGGTTGGATGCATTGTCATTTGCTGTTATCTCCCAAAAAAGTAGTGAAAAGAAGGGGAGTTTAACAGGGAGTTTAACTTGCCTATGGTTCAGTAACTCAAAATTTGCATATGAGAAGTGAGTTTTGGTCCTCAAAATAACCTGAAAAAGAAGAGAAAACAGAAGCTGGAGTGATCAAACTCCTCTGTTTTCTCTTGCACTCAATTTGTGAACATTAAGTTTCCCGTTTTCTTTTTGAAGGGGAGCTTTGACGTAACTAGTAAAGTTGCTGTCATGTGACCAGGAGGTCACGGGTTCGAGCCGTTTAAACAGCCTCATGTGGAAATGTAAGGTAAGGTTGCGTACAATAGACCCTTGCGGTCCGGCCTTTCCCTGGACCCCGCGCTATGCGCGAGAGCTTAGTGCACCGGGCTGCCCTCGTTTTTTTTTTTTTTGAGAGGATTGCATAATTTTTCCTCAAGATTTATATCTACTAAAGCCTTGTGAGTTGGTTGTTAAAAGACTTCTCTTCTTGAACTACACTTTCCCTTCCAAACAATATAGATTAAGACCTTTAACACAGTAAAAACACAGGGCTTTAAACATCTCTAAAAGGGTGTCAAATATATGCAAAGAAAATATTATATTATTAACATTAGCTTCCTCCAACAATACTTCAAACATCTCTACAACCTTTTTTGGGGTGGCTTGAAAAGAGAAAAAAAGGAAGTCCAATTAAGCAACTCATCTCAGCACCATATGTTATTTTAAGAGGGGGGGGGGGACTAAGTACATACAAACTTAATACTAATGGTTTTACTTTATTTCCATTCTTAAGCAACACTGAAAGAAGTGGCTGCATTCTCCACAAACTTCCTAGCACCCTTAAACCATCTCTTGTCACCAGCTTGTGCTTTGCAGATGTAAAGTTTGCCATCATTTACTGTAGCTGAGATCAACTGGTGCTTACCACCTTCATCTCCATCTGCAGTTCTTGTCAATACTGACAAGATATAGTACTCTTTTCCTCCCACAGTTGTGTTTGATGCCTCCAATAGGTTTGCAGTTGCCACTGCACCAGATTCAAATCCACCCTGCAGTAACAAATTCCCTCTTCATTTATTGTAATTTTAATGAATTTTTACACAAATTTATGCTCTGCAACATAAGTACTAGGTTCAGATGAACCGGCGGCCATACTCTACATCTGCTCCTGAATGTTGATAATTGCAGGGCATTTTGGCCGGCATAGTTATCCGGTATCTCTGCTAGTGGGGAAATAGCTGATACCTAATGGAATTAGGGGCGGACCTAGCGCTTTGGCTACGAGCTCGGTTGAACCCAATAGCTTTGATCCAGACTCTGTATTTGTCTTAAAAAATCCGTTGAATATGTATAAAATGTTAATTTAGAACCGAATGACTTAAAAATATTAAAATCCTGAACCCATTAATTTCAAATCCTGGCTCCTCCTCTAAAAGTGGAATAGTCTAGGTGCGCGCAAGTTGGATCAGACACTATCGATATTAAAAAAACTATAGGGCATTTATTTCTAGGACTTACTTCACTTGTTCCATGTAAAAGTATTCCCACTCTACAAATAACCAGAACAACAAATCCTTTTTACAATCATTCACTGTAGTTATGACTACTTACCTCTGAATCAGTTTTACCAAAGTAAGCTTGCTTTCCTAGCAAAAAGTCCACCTGCTCAGACAAAAGGTCAAAACTCATCACTTTTTTGTGCAATTTTCAGTCTATAAAATGCATGCTTTTAGAGAGAGAGAGAGAGAGAGAGAGAAATGTAATTACTTGAGAGAGGAACTCTTCAGGGGAGCCATAGCCAGTGATGGATTTCTTGTCAGTTGGAGTGACAGTGACAATGAGATTGCTGGTGGAATCAAAGTTGTCTTCATATCTGAGAACTTGACCAGGGAACTCAACTTCTTTGCTGGGGTTCCATTTAGCTGGGACTTGCAACTTGAATCCATCTCCGTTGTATGCCAAGAAATCAGTGTTTTGCTTTGGCTTACCAAAAACATTTGCTGTATATATATATATATATATCACAAAAACCATCGTTAAATTCCATCCAATGATCGTTTTAAGCATCATCATGTTATTCCGTGGAAGAAGGGGAGCCTTGGCGTAACTGGTAAGTTGCTGCCATGTAGTAACGCAGGGTAAGGCTACGTACGTACAATATACCCTTGTGGTCCGGCTGCCCTTTATGTTATTCCGTGGAAGTTGTTTTATGTAGGTGCGTCTGATCAATATTCAGATCATAATGTATGCGTACAACAAGATTTAATTTATATACACTAACCCAGTAAATAATGAATTTTTATACTGTCTAGCTTATTTACTCGTTATTACAGGTTGTTAATATGTTCTACTTTCCAAGTGGTTAATTTCACACATTACAGGCAGGTATGCGTAGTTATCTTTTAAGTGATCAGATAACGGCCTGATGCACTAAGCTCTCACTATGCACGGGGTTCGGAAAAGGCCGGACCACAAGGGTCTATTATATACAGATTTACCCTGCATTTTTGTAAGGGGCTATTTCGACGGCTGGAACGCGTGACCTCCTGGTCGTATGACAACAACTTCATCAATTACGTCAAGGCTCTCCTTCTTTTAAGTGATCAGATAGTATACAAAAATTCTTTGAGACAATATGTCAAAATTGAACTTGACATACCAGCTTCTCCATAAGCAGCATCTGCAGGGGAAACTTTGGAACCAACGGCAGCAGCACCAATGAGGACAGTGAGAGCCAATCGTCGAGAGACGGCGACGCTGTTGCCATCATCTTCTTGAGCTGAGGACTGTTTTTGGGCACGGCAAACCAGTTGGTTAGGCTTAAGGGATGAGACGTACCTCTGTGATGACACTGAGGATGTTGTTCTAGCTGCAGAGCTAGAAAGTGCATGTTGGTGCAAGAAACATTGTGTTGAAGCCATAGCTTACTACTACACTCAATAACAATTAGCCTTTCTTTTCTTTGTTTTTTGGCTTGGTTTCCTCTTAATGGTGATGTGGTGAATATGTTTTAGATTTTGTGATCATGTGTATTTTTGGATGTGTGGGAAGTGGATATTGGGAAGATTAGATTTATGATGTGGGATAAGGTTCTTGAGGTTTTGATTGGTGCCAAATGGACTTTCAAAATATTATTGTTTGTTCTAGTTTCCACTGCAATCTCCATGTCATAGAGTTGTGGGGCTTAGTTTGGACCAAGGCTGTTTCCAACCACACTTCCTTTCACCATATAAATAGCTTGTTCGGCAAAGCGTTTTTTCCAAAAATTTAAATATTTGGCAAGCTTTTAGAAGGAAAAAAAAAAATGCTTTTTGAGGAAAAGCAGAAACAGTTTTTGAGAAGCAGAAAAAAATAGATTCTCTTCAAAAACATTTTACTCAGAAGCACTTTGAGAAAAATACAATTAGAAGTAGTTTTTAAAAGCTTGGCCAAATACTAATTACTGTTCAAAAGTGCTTTTCAAATTAATTAGCCAAACACAAATTGCTTATCACCGAAAATACTTTTTAAAAATTTCACTTTTCAAAATAAGTTGATTTTAGAAGCTTGACCGAATAGGCTGACAGTACAAGATATACAGTAGAAGTGCAGCCTTTGTATGTTTATAGGACTAGGATAGTGACTTGAACATTTTTTTTTCTTTAGCGTTCCGAGTATTATGGTAACAGACACCATTTTTTTTTATTTTTTTTTGGAATTTTTTACTTTTAGCCCGCGCTAGAAATTATTTATATTCTGTAGACAAAAAAGGGTAAAATTTGTATAATTTTTGTATATAACATACAAAATGTATATATATACAAAAATATATATTTTTCGGCTATTATTTTGAGAGAGACTATACAATGTTATTTTTTCAATATAATAGGGGTAATACAAACACAACATAGTGTAGTGTATAAGTTACAAATGGAGCCAAGTTTAAAATGGTAAAATTATTTCCATGTGTCCGATAGATCATGGGTTCAAGCCATGAACGCAATCTTTGAAATACGTCTTTCCCCGAACCCTACATAAATACGGAATACTATGGTGCACTTGGCTGCCCTTTTACTAGATATAATGACAGAATAAAAACAAGAGGTGCCCCAAGACCACTATTATACAAACAATGACAGGCTTAGATTAAAACAAGGTGCTATCCTTTGATAAGAACCGGGTACAATCTAGAAATTTGAAGATCACAAATAATACTAATTGTCAATTCGTATTACACTTCAAACATTATGAGAATTAGATTCTTTTTTTTAATCAAAATCAATAGGGCACAGTTGAGATAGTATAACCTGAAGAAGTACTTAAAGTTAGGGCTGTGCACGGATCGGATCGGATCGGATTTTGCATATTTCGGATTCGAATTTCGTATTCTAGAAAATGCAATCCGAATCCGATCCGAATTATATCGGATCAGATCGGATTTTAATGTTTGGATCGGATCGGATATCAGATCGTATTATTATGCCTCAAAGTTAAACTAATATGTATATTTTCTTTGTAAAAGAGGCAATACATTAAGAAAAATTCATGTTTATGCAATTATGAGAGTACTATGGTGCCAATATAGCTAAATCTAGCAATTGTAAAGGTAATAACTTGGAGGTTGATGTAAATTAAAGTGTAGTATTTATACATGTCCTAATAATTTCGGATTTCGGATTGGATTGGATTAAAATATACCAATCCGAAATCCGAAATTTTAATAAACATAATCCGAAATCCGATCCAATCCGAAATTCGAAATTCAAAATTGAATGGATCGGTTCGGATTTCGGATATCCGATCCGAATGAACAACCCTACTTAAAGTCTCAAAATATTAAATTATCACTTAAGGCTGTATTGTGGGCCCGACCCAACCCGGGACCGCTAGCAAACAGGCCAAACGGGCCGGTCCCTAGCGGTCCTAAAAGCCCACTGTGGACCGATCCTCCCAAAATAGACAGCGAGCCCGGGACCGGCAGGTGGGCCTGGGCCGGTTCAACCAGGCCAAACGGGCCCAACGGCTATTTTTCAATTTTTTTTTAAAAAAGGCCAACGGTTAGAAGTTTTAAAACTAGCTGTTGGCCTGCCATTTTAGTCGTTTGACTTTTTAAAAAATAGCCATTTGGCCTCCAAACTTTGTTTTAACCCCAAACTTTTTATAATTACACTTTTCCCCTATTCTCAACTATAAATACCCCCTTATTCTTTCATTTTTACTCATAAAATCATCAATCTCTCTCATTTCTCAAACTTAAATTGAAGTATTCAAGTCTTCACTCATCTCTCATTTCTCAAACTCAAATTCTTAATTCAAGTTAAATCATGCCCGATGATTCTAGATTGCACCCCTTTGTTTGGAACACTTTAATGTGGTAGAAGAAATGAAGAAGTTTACATAATAAAGTGCAAGAACTGTGGTCGAGTCTACACTCGTCGTCCAAAGGAGGGCAAAGGCTGTTTAAGGAGGCATATAAAGAGTTGTCTTGCGCGTTCTCCAGACATTCGTATTTAAGATTTTAAGTTGATTTGAGACAATTTGTTATTTTAAAATTATTAGACGTATTATGCTTAATGTTTTAGTTTGTTAAATTAATTTGAAGTATTATGTTGAAGGCATTGAACTTTAATTTGCAGCTTTGATACTGAGTTCATCTTAATATATATATATATATATATATATATAGCTAATGTATACAATCTTATATAAGGCAATATATTATATACGACAATTTCTTGTAAATTATCTAAATTATATATATATATATATATATATATCTATATATATATATATATATATACATACATACACTTTTTCCCTATTCTCAACTATAAATACTCCCTTAATCTTTCATTTTTACTCACAAAATCATCAATCTCTCTCATTTCTCAAACTCAAATTGAAGTATTCAAGTTTTCACTCATCTCTCATTTCTCAAACTCAAATTCTTAATTCAAGTTAAATCATGCCCGGTGATTCTAGATTGCACCCATTTGTTTTGGAACACTTTAATGTGGTAGAAGAAAATGAAGAAGTTTACATAATAAAGTGCAATAACTGTGGTCGAGTCTACACTTGTCATCCAAAGGAGGGCACATGCTGTTTAAGGAGGCATATAAAGAGTTGTCTTGCGCGTTCTCCAAACATTCGTATTTAAGATTTTAAGTTGATTTGAGACAATTTGTGTTATTTTAAAATTATTAGACGTATTATTCTTAATGTTTTAGTTTGTTAGATTAATATATATATATTATGTTGAAGGCATTGAACTTTAATTTGAAGTATTAAATGTAAACTTTAATTTGCAGCTTTGATACTGAGTTCATCTTAATATATATAGCTAATGTATACAATCTTATATAAGGCAATATACTATATACGACAATTTCTTGTAAATTATCTAAATTATATAGTATAGATATAGATATTAATATAGTATATATATATATATATATATATATATATATATATATATATATAGAGAGAGAGAGAGAGAGAGAGAGAGAGAGAATGTATATATATAATTTACAAGAAATTGCTTTAGATAAAAAAAATTCAAAAAAAATAGCCCGGAACACTTAGGCCCGTTTAGGCCCGTGGGCCCAACCCATTTAACCCGAGACCATGTGGGCTTAGGCCCGTAGTGGGTCGGTTCCACCCTCCGAGAACGCTAAGCCCGGACCGTTTGGCCCGGGACCGCCGGAAACCGACCCGCCAGAGCCCGAGTCCGTTTGGCCCTGTTCGTTTAGCCCATTTAGGCCCGGGCACGGCCCACAATACAACCTTATTATCACTGTTCCAGTGAGGCTATAATAATTTGAAGAGAATTGACAAATTGTAGGAACTTAGTTAATTTGTTGTAAAAATAGCACGGGCAAGCCAATTTTTGGACTGATCATTCAAAAATAGCCTACGTTTGCAAAGTCATTAAAAAATAGCCACTATTTTGCTGCAACACGGAAAGTTCCAGCATAACATACTGGAGATCGGTGCATCTATGTATGAACTTCCAGCATATTATGCTAGAACTCCAACACACGAACAGTTCCAGCATAATATACTGGAGATTGGAGCACTTGTGTATGATTTTCCAGCATATTATGCTGGACCGATATATTATACTGGAACTCCAGTAGATTATGCTGGAAGTCTAGTATATTATACTGGAACTCCAGTATAATATGCTGGAATTTCAGTATAATATACTGGAATTCCAATTTATTATGCTGGAGTATTTTCCGGATTTTGAACAGTGTTTTCATTCAGATTTATCTTTACATAAAAAGTAAAGGTGTTTAGCGAGCGGGCTGGGACGGGCTGAACACAAAAAAACTAGCCTGTCCGTTAACGGACCAGGTTGGTTAGCAGGCTGGGATAACGTGCTAGTAGCGGGTTGGTTATTTTTGGTTTTTTTTGGGCCCGTCCTGGTTCAGGCTTAACGGGTTCGGCCGGTCCGGGCTATATATATATATATTTTCTTATTCAATGTTATTGATACTTAAGTGTTTGCAAACTTTTAAGGCTTAGGATTAAGGCTTAGAATTAAAATTTGAAGTTTAAACTTTAAGGTTTTAAATTTGAAATTTGAATTTTAAAATTTTAAAATTTTAAAATTGAAATTTGAAAGTAAGTGGCTACAAAAAATTGTTTAATAAG
The DNA here is from genome assembly GCF_000393655.2 of Nicotiana sylvestris. Classification (NCBI taxonomy): domain Eukaryota; kingdom Viridiplantae; phylum Streptophyta; class Magnoliopsida; order Solanales; family Solanaceae; genus Nicotiana; species Nicotiana sylvestris. The sequence goes on from NC_091063.1 coordinate 13,271,333, forward strand.
ACTAATAGGTAATATGTAAGGATCAAGTTCCGAAGGCTTTTATTTGATATTTTTATGTTTGAACTTGCAAATTAAAAGTTTACAACAATTATAAAAAATAAGAAATAGTACATCACATGCTTTGCATCATTTTTGTAAGTTCATCTATGTCAACATGAGGTTCTTGGTTTCCGGCATTGGTTGAATCGAAACCATAAACCATTATATCTCCAATTTCTTGGTCCTCCGCTTCATCTACCTCGGCAAGCCCTTGATTTCGCCGTTCTGATCTTATCCAATCTCTGAAGCACACTAGAATTTCCAAAGCGTTGCTGCCCAATGAATGACGGGTATCTCCTAGCTGCTGCCTTGCTTGACTAAATGCGCTCTCTGATGCGACTGTTGATCGGCACATTTAGCACGACTCGAGCCATGGCCGAAAGAACAAGAAATTGATTTGAGTTGCTCCTCCACCAACCCAGCGATAGAAAATCCTTTGTGAGAGGCTCTGGCATCTTTTGCAAGTAAAATTAGAGTTCATCAATATTCCTGCTACTGGTTTGTTGATGCTCTCCTAGTGTAGACCAAACCAAATAATCTTGAACACCATCATCATCATCCAAAGTTGTTCTAGATGTTGAAGTATTATTCGATGGAATATTTGCTTCTACAACCGAAGAAGCATCAACAATGTTAGCATAATAATTATATAAAGTTTGTAAATATTTGTGTAGATCAGAAATACAAGTGTCAATATCAGGAGTTTCAGTTGGTCAATATCAATATAAGTATATACAATACTGATTAATTGGCGACACTTTATCATTTGGACAGTAGGGTTTAAAATAACACCAATTAGGTAAATATGGGGAATTGGGTAGAAATATTTTTTAAACTTATCTAGCATAGATTCTACAACAGAAGTATTTCCTTCTTTCTTCTTCAAATTATATTGTAAAAGAGAAATTTCATGTACGACCCGAATTTTCCACCCTCGGGACCGTGATGACTCCTAACATCACACTCAGTGTTAGAGTGTTATTAACCAATTTTCTTTACATTTCAATGTTTACGAGTGAACAAACTTAAACAAGTGAAAATAATTATGGAAGTTTGTAAACAGTTTCTTTATATGTAAATACCATAACCGATATTATCACTATTACCATCCAGAATCCGGTGTCACAACTCATGAACATACTAGAATTATTTACAAACATTGGTCTGAAGGAAATTAAAACTGTTTCAAAGGAAAAAAAATAGAATATAGAAGTGTAGAAGGGGACGCTAGGACTGCGGACGCCTGCAGGACTACCTTAGGTCTCCAACTGGGTAACCTGAAGCCAATCTCTCAATCAGCCACTGTCTGCTCCGAAATCAGTACAGAAAGTGCAGAGTACAATATCAGTACAACCGACCCCATGTACTGGTAAGTGCCGAGTCTAACCTCGATGAGGTAGTGACGAGGCTACGATGGGCAGTTACAATATAACCTGCATATAATGCATAATAAAACAGAAGGAAGAACAGAACAATTAAATAGTAACTTTCCGATATCTCATCAGTAACCAGCTATAACCAATCCTTATATATAAAGCCAAATTACAGAATAACTTGCACAGTAGAAGACAAGGTACATAAACACATAAACTGATGCAACGCGCATCCCGATCCCACCATATAATCAATGTCAATATGAACATTCACCCTTATTCCTCCTGTTGCGGTGTGCAACCCGATCCCACCAGATATTAGTAATTCACCCTTATTACTCCTCAACATATCACCATTATTACTCATGTTGCGGCGTGCAACCCGATTCCACTAGACAATCACCCTTATTCCTCCTCAATATATATCACCCTTATTCCTCCTGTTGCGGCACATAACCCGATCCCACCATATCAGTACCAGTCACACAATAAGAAAAGAAATTTCACAATTCAGCTCAAAACCCTCCACAATATTTAAACCCCAAACCAAAGCAAACAGAAGGCTATACAATTTATGAAACTGCACTCAATTAATACTATCCAGCGAGACCAACCATAATATACCATGAAATACTGATAAGCCAACTTAAACCATTAATGAAATACAATGAAACTACGAAATAATTAATACCTTCAATAAAGAAAACAACATGTAACAAGAAGCAATTAAACATGAAAACACCAATAAGCATGTAGCAGTTAAGACACGAAGACAATATATTAAGAACGGGGAAAGGACAGGCTAAACAAATAATTTAGCGGCGCATAAGTACTCGTAATTTCACCTATCCGCCACACACATGAGTTTTCACATAGCAATTAAGTCGGGGATACCTACTCCCTTGAATCAAAGTTAGACCAAGCACTTACCTCAATCCAACGGCCAACTCAAAGCTCAATTACCGCTTTTCCTTTAGATTCCACCTCCAATCCACTCGTATCTAGTCATAATTAACTTAATAACATCAATTATCGCTAAAGAAATCAATTCCAATGCAAAATTATGGGTTTTCCAATATTTCTCTCAAAAAGTCAAAAATCGATCCCGGGCCCGCTTGGTCAAAACCCAAAAATCGGACCAAAACTCGAGTACCCATTCATCCTTGAGCCCGGTGGTTTTGGAATCCGGCCTCAATTTGAGGTCCAAATCCCATAATTTCAAAATTCGTAAGTTCTACCCAAAAATCACCAATTCCACCATAAAAACCCTAGATTCTAGCATGAAATCTTGTGAAAAAAAGTAAAAGATTGAAAGAAATGAGCTAAGAATCACTTACATATGATTTGGGGAAGAAGTGATCTTTGGAAAATTGCCCCTTGAGGTTTAGGTTTTGAAAAATGGGAGAATGAATGAAAAATCCCGTCTAAGTCTAGACTTATCAGCTGCAGATATCGCATTTGCGTCCTGAGCTTCGCATTTGCAAAGCTCTCAAATGTGAGGAAAGTATCGGAAATGCGAACTCCTCGCATTTCTGCAACCATCGCAGATGCGAACTCCTCGCATTTCTGCAGCCATCGCAAATGTGAAGTCCCAGTGGCAATTGCGGACTTGGACTTTTGCAAATGTGGCCTATTCTTCCCAAATGCGAACTACCTAGTCCCCTCCACTGCTTCGCAAATGTGAGGCTCGCATTTGCGAGCCAGACCTCGCAATTGCGAAGTTTGCAGACGTGAAGCATACCAGCAATTTTTCTTAAGTCCAAATCACTTTGTAGCCTATCCGAAACTCACCCAAGCCCTCGGGGCTCCAAATCAAACATGCATACAAGCCTTAAAATATCATACGAACTTGTTCGCGCGATCAAATCACAACCAAAGGTCCGAATCACGTCAAATCAGTTCCGTTTCTCACTAAATTTCACAGATAAGGTATAAATATCGTAACGAACCTATAGCGGGCTCCAGAACCAAAATACGGACCCGATACCCACGGGATCAAATATTAATCAATTTCTTAAAACTATTATAATTTCAGTCATACAATTTTCATCAAAAATTTATTTCTCGGGCTAGGGACCTCGAAATTCGATTACGAACATACGCTCGGGTCCCATATTTCACTACGTACCCACGGGGACCGTCAAAATATGGGTCCGAGTCCGTTTACTCAAAACGTTGACCGAAGTCATCTAAAATCAACTTTTTAAGCGAAAAATTTTTATTTCATCAATTTTCCATATAAAAGCCTTTTGAAAACGCCCCCGGATTGCGCACGCAAATCGAGAAGAGATAAAATGAGGTTTTAAAGGCCTAGGGATACAAAACTGAGTTCTAAAATAGAAGATGACCTTTTAGGTCATCACATTCTCCACCTCTAAAACAACCATTCGTCCTCGAACAGACATAGAAAAGTACCTAAGCCAGTGAAAAGATGGGGATATTTGTTCCGCATATTGGACTCGGACTCCCAGGTAGATGCCTCAATAGGCTGACCTCTCCACTACACACGAACCGAAGGATAACTCTTTGATCTCAACTGGCGAACCTGCCAGTCTAGGATAGCTACCGGTTCCTCCTCGTAGGTCAGATCCTTATCCAACTGGACAATGCTGAAATCCAACATATGAGATGGATCGCCATGATACTTCCGAAGTATGGACACATGAAATACTGGATGTACTGCTGATAAGCCTGGGGGCAACGTGTAACACTTCTCAAATTTATAAAAAAAATAAAATTCGAAACACGCTATTTATAGAACTAAATTATTATTATTATTTTTTTCTTGCGTATAGTGAAAACATATAGATATATACACTTAAGTAGTTGGATGTAAAATTAGGAGAATATTAATAATTTTGTTATTATTAAATATTAAAAGTATATATAACTTAATACTAGTTAAGTTAAAACCCCCCCAAAAAAAAAGAAAGAAAAGAAATGGGAAAACAAATAAAGAAAAGGAAAACGTGAAAACAAGTCCTAACCCATAAAGGGTTATGGACTGCAAAAGAAGTAAAAAGGTTTTAGGACTAAGAAACAGAATACGCTGAAACACTGAGTTAAAAAAAGGGCCCTCGTTCACGCACAAACGTAGAATCGTAAGACAGAGTCTTGCTGCTCAATACTCCCGCAGGCAACGCGAAGTTTAGGTTTCTTTACAAGTCGCTAATTCTTGAACTCAGGTATGTAAAATCCCCTATTATCAATTACCCTACAGTAGTAATAGGTAAGATTGAATAGCTAATTCCCTTCTTCCTCTATATCATCAATAAATTTCATAATTAGGTGTAGTACTTGAAAATTAATTAAAATACACTGGTTGTTGTAGAATCAATTGTTTGACGGATATAAATTGGATTGGAGTCTACGTATTGGCTCGAGAAGTTTTGAGGTGAGTTGACATAACCCTTTACTAAAGTGGTTTAACTCACAAAAGTACACATACAAGGTGTTTGATGAATTGCTTAAAAGAGTTTATCTTTATTTAATTAGAGAGAGTGAATACCCATTAATTTAGAATTGTTCTAGCAAAAGTTTAGATGATCTATTATGCTATATGTGCTTAAATTTTCAGATTTTTGTGTTGTTCTTATATGCTATTTTCATGTTGAAAATTATGAAGAAGAAAGAATCTTTGGAAATATTTTTATATGTTTATTTCATTCTTATGCCATGCTTTACATTTAAGGACACCAATATGAGCATGTACATAATGTTCTATAAAGAAAAGATTTAGACTTGAAAAGTCACAAGAAGAAGTTTTAGAAAGAAAAGATTTTTGGGGAGTATCCTTTATTCTGAGAAGGGGTCATCGTCCAGGCCGAGGGTCCTGACCAAGGCATTGACTTCCTAAAACTACTTGTGCCAAAGTAGGGAGCATACGAGCTGAGGGTCTCGTTGCTGAGAATTTACTTAGCCATGCTAAGGTATGATACATGAGCGCTGAGAACCATGAAGCGAGTGGCACCTCGTGGATTGGGCCTATTCGATCAGGTTGGGATCGAACCCGTGCCGATCACACGGTGACTGAGACAGAATTAAGTCAGGATAGTTGGAACTCCCAAAGTATAAAGTGAAGTATTTTTTTTAAAGAAAGAAAAAAAAAGAATTTCTTTTAGAATATTCATAAATTGCTATTATGCAATTATTTTAGAATTATTCTTATAAGCTTTATGTTTTACATGCATTTAGAACCTTTGCTCGTAATGTATATGTTATTAAAGTTTCTCCCCCTGTTGTTGAGACTCACTGAGTACAGTGGATGGTACTGACGTTCTCTTTTGGGAACCTACGTTGGTCTGCGGTACAAGAAACCGGATTTGCAGGCGAGCAAGCTACGAGTTAGGACTTCCTTCCCTTCCAGTGATATTGGTGAGCTCCGCTTTTGTTCGTGGAGTATTCTTAGAGTCATTTTTATTTAGCTATTTCTTTGTTTATTTAGAGAACTGGCCAGGAAATCTCATGTCCTGAGCAGTGCATCAGTTTATCAATAGAGGCTTCATAGACATAGTCATTGGGTTGAGATTCAGATGTTATTTTATAATAACTTAGCAGTAATTCAGTAGTTACTACGGATAAAGATTTGGAGTTGATTTATTTAAATATTTGAATTAATCAAAAGTATTTGGTTATAGTATTGCTTTGTTGCATATAAAGTTTGGAGTTATAATAGGTATAATAAGCAGAGATGGTTCGCTCGGTCATGTTTAGTGATCGAGTGCCGGTCTCGGCTTGTTCAGAAAATGGGCCGTGACAAACTTGGTATTAGAGCCTTAGGTTTATGGAGTCCTAGGGGTCTATGAAGCCATGTTAGTAGAGTCTTGTTTATGTGTATGAAGCGCGCCATACATATAAACATGAGGCTACAAGCATTTAGGAAAAGTCTCTTTTCTTTCATACTTTAGATCGTGCAATAGAGTCTACCTCTAAGAAATTATCTAATTTATTCGTTTCTCCAAAACTCGCAGAAATGGCTCGTACTCGCAACTCTGACACCGACACTCAGGATGCTTCTCAAGAAATCATCGCTACTATTGTGGCTCAAGGTAGAACTAAGAAGGCTTCGACTCAGAAAAGGAGGGGAAAATCCGCAAAGGGAGTCCAAGTACCCCAGGTTGAACAAGAAGAAGGGGTGGAGCATGATGATCCAGTACCTCATGATCCAGTACTGCCCCCAACAGCAGCCCCGACTCAGGAAACTATATATCCCGAGGTGGGTCAGATGTTTAATGCTATCAAAAGTGCTATGGAGATGTTAAAAGCCTTTATGGCCAACCAGAACGAGAGAAGAGATGAGATTCCACCTCAATCAAATAGACAGAGCCATCCTGAGTCCTCAAGAGTGAATGAATTTTTGAAGTTGAGTCCTCCTGTGTTCCATGGTTCTATAGTTGATGAAGATCCGATGTTGTGGCTGGAGGGTGTCAAGAAAGCCCTCTGAGTGATGAAAGCATTTGATGAAGAAGATGTAGAGCTAGCTGCTTACCAGCTTAGAGATGTGGCTGGCGCTTGGTTTGAGATGTGGGAAAAGGAAAGAGATGAAGATGATGGTCCGCCTACTTGGGAAGAATTTGAAGAGGCCTTCATGGCTAACTTTATCCCAGAAGAGGATAGGGAAGCTAAGGCTACAGAGTCCGAACAACTCAAGAAAGGGAATAAAATGTGCAAGAGTACTACATGGAATTCATAAGGTTAGCTAAGCATGCTCCTCACATGGTTAAAACTGAAAAAACAAAGATTCGCAGGTTTGTGGGCGGTTTAGCTTACCACATTAAGGATATGACATCAGTTGCAGCAGTAGGGATGGAAGCCTTCTCCTCTGTTGTGGGATTTGCCAAGCACTTAGAGAAAGACAGACAACTAAGGAGAGAAGAAAAAGAGCTTAACAAGAAAGCCCGTACAATGGGAAGGTTTAATGGTACATCCAGCGGAGGTGGAAGGGATTCCTCTAATAAGGAGTCATTAGCACCAGCTCAGTTCAGTCATCAGTCAGGTGGTGGGTCTTTCTTCAGACGTACTCAGAGTAATGGAAATCAGTCTTGCCAGAATCAGAATTTTAGGACATCATCCTCACATAGCCGGAATCATGCTGAGCAACATTCACACCAGCAAAGTCTTTGTGGAACATGTAAGCGGCAACATTCAGGTCAGTGCAAGCTCGGGTTTCATGGTTGCTACCATTGTGGAGACATTGGTCATATAAAGGCCAACTGCCCAAAGTTGCGACGTAATCTCAGTGGTGGACCAACTCGTCCTTCTAGTTCCTCAGCTACTGCAGTTGCACCACCTCAGGCTCGTGGTTCTCATAATCAGATCGGGCATGGAGCAGGCAGAGGTGCAGACCGAGCTACTCAGGGAGGGGGACAACGCCGTTTGTTTGCTACACTTGATCGTCAGAGTGCAGAGGTATCTACAGAAGTTATTACAGGTATACTTTTAGTCTGCTCACATAATGCTTATGCCATAATGAATCCAGGTTCAACATTTTCATATGTGACTCCATACTTTGCAATTAACCTCGGACTAGAACCTGAACAACTTAGTGAGCCATTCCTAGTATCTACTCTAGTTGGCGAGTCAATGAAAGTCACCAGAGTCTATAGAGGTTGTATAGTTTCAGTCCAAGGTCGCAACACCAAAGCCGATCTCATAGAGTTAGAAATGGTGGATTTTGATGTGATCATGGGTATGGATTGGTTGTCTTCCTGCTATGCCATGTTAGATTGTCATGCTAAGATAGTCAGGTTCCAATTTCCAAATGAAGAAGTCTTAGAGTGGAAGGGTAGTTCAGCATCGCTTGTAGGTAAGTTTATTTCTTACCTTAAGGCACAACGAATGATCGGTAAGGGGCGTCTCACCTATTTGGCTCACATTATTAATCCAGAATAAGAACCACCAGCTCTTCAGTCAATGCCAATTGTTAGAGAATTTCCAGAAGTTTTCCCAGATGACCTTCCCGGACTTCCTCCCGAAAGAATCATAGACTTCGGCATTGATCTCAGCCAGACACTCAGCCCATATCTATACCTCCTTATAGGATGGCTCCAGCAGAACTTAATGAGTTGAGAGAACAGTTGAAAGACCTTCTTGACAAGGGTTTCATCAGACCGAGTGTTTCACCGTGGGGTGCCCCGGTCCTATTTGTAAAGAAGAAGATGGGTCTCTCAGAATGTGTGTCGACTATCGGCAGTTGAATAAAGTTACCATTAAAAACAAGTACCCACTACCAAGAATTGATGATTTATTTGATCAACTTCAGGGTGCAAAGTACTTTTCAAAAATAGACTTGAGGTCGGGGTACCATCAGTTGAGAATCAGAAAAGAGGATATATCTAAAACAGCCTTATGAATTTCTAGTGATGTCCTTCGGGTTGACAAATGCTCCAGCTGCATTCATGGACCTCATGAATAGAGTTCTCAAGCCATTCCTGGATACCTTTATTATTGTGTTTATAGATGATATTTTGGTGTACTCTAAGAGCAAGGAAGATCATGAAGAACACCTCAGAATAGCCTTGCAGATCTTGAAGGAGAATGAGCTTTATGCCAAGTTTTCAAAATGTGAGTTCTGGTTGCAGTCAGTGGAATTCTTAGGCCATGTGGTATCTAGTGAAGGAATAAAAGTAGACCCTCAGAAGACAGAAGCAGTCAAGAACTGGCCTAGGCCGACAACGCCAACCGAAGTCAGGAGTTTCTTGGGGTTAGCTGGCTACTATAGAAGGTTTGTAGAGGGGTTTTCCTTACTTGCAGCTCCATTAACTAAGTTGACTCAGAAAGCAGTTAAGTTCCAATGGTCAGATGCTTGTGAGCAGAGTTTTCAAGAGTTAAAGAAGAGGTTGACCACTGCACCTGTACTAACCTTGCCGACAGGTTCGGGTGGGTTCACAGTGTATTATGATGCCTCCAGAGTGGGCCTTGGTTGTGTTCTTATACAAAATGGAAAAGTTATTGCTTATGCTTCCAGGCAGTTAAAAAATCATGAAAAGAACTACCCCACACACGACTTAGAGCTCGCAGCAGTGGTGTTTGCATTAAAGATATGGCGACATTACCTTTATGGCGAGCATTCTGAAGTGTTTACAGACCACAAAAGCCTCCAGTACATTTTCAAGCAAAAAGAACTAAATTTGAGACAGAGAAGGTGGCTCGAGCTATTGAAAGATTATGAAATCAATATCCTTTATCCCCCGGGCAAAGCTAATGTGGTAGCAGATGCACTTAGTAGGAAGTCAATGGGCGTTTTGGCCCATCTTGCAGAACAAAGGCGATCTTTGGGTCGAGAAATTCAAAAACTAGCAAATGATGGAATTAGATTGGATGAGACCGAAGAAGGAGATATAACTGCTTATGCCTTAGTGCAATCCTCCCTTGTTGTGCATGTTAAGGCTAAGCAAGACGAAGATCCGTACTTAGTGAAATTAAAAGAAGGAGTCAGAAACAAAGAAATCACTGCTTTCACTCTAGGAAGTGATAGAGTTTTGAAGTTGAATGATCGGTTATGTGTGCCTGATGTAGGTGGTCTTAGGAAGGCTACAATGGAGGAAGCTCACAGTTCGAGGTACTCTATCCACCCAGGTGCTACCAAAATGTATCTAGATTTGAAAGAGTTGTATTGGTGGAAAGGCATGAAGAAACAAGTAGCAGATCATGTGGCTAAATGTTTAAATTGCCAGCAAGTCAAAGCCGAGCATCAGAGGCCTGGTGGCCTAGCTCAAGGCATAGAGATACCATAGTGGAAATGGGAGATGATTAATATGGATTTCGTAGTAGGTCTACCTCGCACATACCGTAAGCATGATTCAATCTGGGATTGTAGACCGACTGACAAAGTCCACACATTTCCTACCAGTAAAGACGACAGATTCTGCAGAGCAGTATGCGCAGTTGTACATCAAAGAAATAGTCCGATTGCATGGTACTCCAGTTTCAATCATATCAGATAGAGGCCCTCAGTTCATGGCACATTTTTGGCAGGCATTTCAGAAAAGATTAGGTACCAAGGTCAATTTAAGCATTGCTTTTCATCCACAAACCGATGGCCAGGCAGAAAGGACCATTTAGACTCTCGAAGATATGCTACGTGCGTGTGTTATAGATTTTGGAGGTAATTGGGATGATCACTTGCCACTTATAGAATTTGCTTACAATAACAACTATCAGGCCAGCATTGGTATGGCTCCCTATGAGGCATTGTATGGGCAGAGATGTAGGTCTCCAGTGGGTTGGTTTGAACCAGCAGAGGTGCCGTTGATTGTTCCAGAGTTTGTTTGTGAGGCCTTGGAAAAAGTTCAGCTAATTAGAGAAAGACTTAAAATGGCTCAGAGTCGTTAAAAGTCTTATTCTGACAAGAGGCATCGTGATTTAGAGTTCATGGTTGGTGATAAGGTGTTTTTGAAAGTTTCACCGATGAAAGGAGTTATGAGGTTTGGTAAGAAAGGGAAACTTAGCCCTAGATTTATCGGACCTTATGAAATTCTAGAAAAGAAAGGAAATGTGGCTTATAAGCTAGCGCTACCCGTTGAGTTGTCCTCTGTTCATCCCGTCTTTCATGTGTCTATGCTTAGAAAGTACATTCATGATGAGTCGCATATAATACCTGCCGATACTATAGAAATTAAAGAAGGCTTGACTTATGAAGAGGTACCTATAGAAATTCTCAATAGGCAAGTAAGAAAGTTGAGAACAAAAGATTTAGCATCGGTAAAAGTTTTATGGAGTAATCATGATTCAAAAGAGGCTACATGGGAGGTCGAGGAAGATATGAGAAAGAAATATCCATATTTATTTGAGGAAAAAGGTATGTGAACCTAAGTTTGGTTTGACATTTATATTTCATTTATTAAATACAAGTTAGCAAGTGTTTCTGTCATTCCTAGATTATATGTAGTTGTTGTAGTAATTTAGTTTATGTCGTAGTATATTTAATTCATTAAAGTGATTTACTTGTGCTAAAGTTGTTGTACCTTAGATTCTTGTGAGTTATTGTGGTACCTCTTTGCTGGAGTGTGAGTATTTAATTTATGAGCTGTGTATGATGCCTATGAATGGCCTGTTATGGTATATTTGGTTGTTGTTGGTGTATTTGTGGTATTTGTGACAGAGATATTTTTTTGGATAGTCCAATTTACAAGGGAAACTCTGCCGAAATTTTTGAAAATTTAGGGAGTTAGCCAAAATTTTGAGTCCCTTGAAAGAGTTAGTAGTGCCAAGAAAATTTAAGAGGTTCAAGGACCTAAGGTATGATTGTTAGCTTAAGAATAAGACCCTAGTAACATTCGAGGACGAATGTTTTTAAGGAGGGAAGATTGAAACACTTCTCAAATTTATAAAAAAAATAAAAATTCGAAACACGCTATTTATAGAATAAAATTATTATTATTATTTTTTCTTGCCTATAGTGAAAACATATAGATATATACACTTAAGTAGTTGGATGTACAATTAGGAGAATATTAATAATTTTGTTATTATTAAATATTAAAAGTATATATAAGTTAATACTAGTTAAGTTAAAACCAAAAAAAAAAAAAGAAAGAAAAGAAAAGAAATGAGAAAACAAATAAAGAAAAGGAAAACGTGAAAACAAGTCCTAACCCATAAAGGGTTATGGACTGCAAAAGAAGTAAAAAGGTTTTAGGACTAAGAAACAGAATACGCTGAAACGCTGAGTTAAAAAAAAGGGCCCTCGTTCACGCACAAACGCAGAATCGTAAGACAGAGTCTTGCTGCTCAATACTCCCGCAGGTAACGCGAAGTTTAGTTTTCTTTACAAGTCGCTAATTTTTGAACTCAGGTATGTAAAATCCCCTATTATCAATTACCCTACAGTAGTAATAGGTAAGATTGAATAGCTAATTCCCTTCTTCCTCTATATCATCAATAAATTTCATAATTAGGTGTAGTACTTGAAATTAATTAAAATACACTGGTTGTTGTAGAATCAATTGTTTGAGGATATAAATTGGATTGGAGTCTACGTATTGGCTCGAGAAGTTTTGAGGTGAGTTGACATAACCCTTTACTAAAGTGGTTTAACTCACAAAAGCACACATACAAGGTGTTTGATGAATTGCTTAAAAGAGTTTATCTTTATTTAATTAGAGCGAGTGAGTACCCATTAATTTAGAATTGTTCTAGCAAAAGTTTAGATGATCTATTATGCTATATGTGCTTAAATTTTCAGATTTTTGTGTTGTTCTTATATGCTATTTTCATGTTGAAAATTATGAAGAAGAAAGAATCTTTGGAAATATTTTTATATGTTTATTTCATTCTTATGTCATGCTTTACATTTAAGGACACCAATATGAGCATGTACATAATGTTCTATAAAGAAAAGATTTAGACTTGAAAAGTCACAAGAAGAAGTTTTAGAAAGAAAAGATTTTTGGGGAGTATCCTTTATTCTGAGAAGGGGTCATCGTCCAGGCCGAGGGTCCTGACCAAGGCGTTGACTTCCTGAAACTACTTGTGCCAATGTAGGGAGCATACGAGCCGAGGGTCTCGTTGCTGAGAATTTACTTAGCCATGCTAAGGTATGATACATGAGCGCTGAGAACCATGAAGCGAGTGACACCTCGTGGATTGGGCCTATTCGATCAGGTTGGGATCGAACCCGTGCCGATCACACGGTGACTGAGACAGAATTAAGTCAGGATAGTTGGAACTCCCAAAGTATAAAGTGAAGTATTTTTTTTAAAGAAAGAAAAAAAAGAATTTCTTTTAGAATATTCATAAATTTCTATTATGCAATTATTTTAGAATTATTCTTATAAGCTTTATGTTTACATGCATTTAGAACCTTTGCTCGTAATGTATATGTTATTAAAGTTTCTCCCCCTACTGTTGAGACTCACTAAGTACAGTGGATGGTACTGACATTCTCTTTTGGGAATCTACGTTGGTCTGCGGTACAACGTAGGAACCGGATTTGCAGGCGAGCAAGCTACGAGTTAGGACTTCCTTCCCTTCTAGTGATATTGGTGAGCTCCGCTTTTGTTCGTGGAGTATTCTTAGAGTCATTTTTATTTAGCTATTTCTTTGTTTATTTAGAGAACTGGCCAGGAAATCTCATGTCCTGAGCAGTGCGTCAGTTTATCAATAGAGGCTTTATAGACATAGTCATTGGGTTGAGATTCAAATGTTATTTTATAATAACTAAGCAATAATTCAGTAGTTACTATGAATAAAACTTTGGAGTTGATTTATTTAAATATTTGAATTAATCAAAAGTATTTGGTTATAGTATTGCTTTGTTGCATATAAAGTTTGGAGTTATAATAGGTATGATAAGCAGAGATGGTTCGCTTGGTCATGTTTAGTGATCGAGTGCCGGTCTCGGCTTGTTCAGAAAATGGGTCATGACACAACGCAAGTCTGTAAGCCACCTCTCCTACTCGATCAAGAATCTCAAAAGGCCCGATGAACCTAGGGCTTAAATTGCCCTTCTTCCCAAACTACACCATGCCCTTCATGGGTGACACCCGAAGCAACAATCTCTCTCTGACCATGAATTCCACATCACGAACCTTACGGTCGGCATAACCCTTTTGCCTGGACTGAGCTGTACGAAGTCTATCTTGGATGATCTTAACCTTATCCAAGGTATCCTGCACTAAATCTGTACCTAATAACCGAGCCTCCCCGGGCTCAAACCACCCAACTGGTGATCGACACCGTCTACCATATAATGCCTCATAGGGAGCCATCTGGATGCTCGACTAATAACTGTTATTGTAGGCAAACTCCGCTAATGGCAAGAACTGATCTCAAGAACCTCCAAAGTCAATAACAAAGGCGCAAAGCATATCCTCCAGGATCTGAATAGTACGCTCGGACTGTCCATCTATCTGAGGGTGAAATGCGATGCTCAAGTCGACCCGCGTACCCAACTCACACTATACTGCACTCCAGAAATGCGAGGTAAACTGCGTACCTCGATAAACAATGATAGACATAGGCACACCATGAAGACGGACGATCTCATAGATATAAATCTCTGCCAACCGCTCTGAAGAATAGGAAACTGCCACAAGAATGAAATGCGCTAACTTGGTCAGTGTCACGACCCCAAACCGGACCCAATCGTGATGGCGCCTCTCGTGAAGACAAGTCCAGCCGACACAACACCCATATTAACCCTTTAATCATTAAGAGTCAATTTAAGCCTTTAATTAAACAATATCTCATAACATAAGTCTGAATGAACAGTGCGGAAGTAACATACAAGCCCGACATCGGGGTGTCACTAGCCATGAGCATCTACCAAGGTCTGAATACTACAAAAAAACAGTCAAAATGTACTAAGTACAGAAATGAAATGAGAGGAAGGAAACAGTGCTGCGAACGTCATGCAACCACCTTGCTAACCCTAATGACTCCGCGTCTGAGCAACCAACACCCACTACCGGGTTCTGAAATACCTGAATTTGCATACGAGGTGCAGGGAGTAATGTGAGTACTCCAACCTAGTAAGTAATAAGAGTAAATAAAAACTGAGCAGTAGTAAACAATGAATTCACATTTATGTTAAACTTAATAAGTACAACAGGCTTTCAAATCAGAGTACGAGTCAATCATCTCGTTTAAAATCCAACTTTTTTTTAAAATAATCATTTAAATTACCTTCCAACGATTTCAGAAGGGGTTAAATACCATTTTTAATAAAGGAGATGAAAACCATAATCGGCCCCTCAGGCAAAACAGGAGTCATAAATACCTCATAATAAGAAAAATCTCAGTAGAAATAACAAAAGCCAAATTAGTGATTAAGTTCTGAACATCTCATAAGCCCCAACTTAAATGAAAGTTGTTTAAAACATTTATTCAACGTTTTCGACAGAGGCTCGGTATAAAGATGAGTGAAAGTAGTCAATAAATCAACATATTCGATAGAAACTCACTTAAAGAGGACTAAAAATCAATAAGTTCATAAACAGGCCTCTCAGGCAAAGCATCACTCAGGTGCATGTATACATATCTATCGCCCCTCGGCTAGCCTCTCAGTCACTCGTTACTCAACTCTTACAAATCAATACTTACACTCAACACTCACGTTCAATAGGTACCATATAGTAACCGCTGCAGCGCGCAACCCAATCTATATATCGCTGCGGCATGCATCCCGATCTATATATATAGTCGACTGCGCTCACTAGGGGTATGCAGACTCCGGAGGGGCTCATACATCCCAAACACTATATCGCTGCAGCGTGCAGCCATATCCAACATATTGCTGCGGCGTACAAACCGATCCATAGATATATAATCCTCACAACCAGGCCCTCGGCCTCTCTCAGTCATTAACCTCACAATCAGACTCTCAGTCTATCTCAGTCATCAACCTCACAATCAGACCCTTGGTCTATCTTAGTCATCAACTCACGATCACTCGGACCATCAGTAAAACAGGGAATCCAGCCCAAACAATTTTCACATTTTTTAAGAAATATAGTGATAAAACCAGATTAAACAATAACCAGGTAAAACATGACTGAGGATATGCTTTCAAGACAAATAGAGTGAGGAAAAATAGTAAAAATGCCCTTAAGGGTCTCAACAGGTCGGCACAAGGCCCCAAACATGGCATTCAGCCCAAAAATATAATATCAATTTCTAGAACATGGAATATCATAAGGTTTCAAATCAAATGCGTGATATAACAATCGTACGGGACAAACCAAGTCACAATCCCCAACGGTACACAACTCCACGCTCGTCATCTAGCATGTGCGTCACCTCAAAATAACACAACGATGTGTAAATCCGGGGTTTCAAACCCTCAGGACAGTATTTACAATCATTACTTACCTCGATCCGGTCCAAACTCTAGCCCGCGATGCCTTTGTCCTCATGAATCGACCTCCGGACGCTCCAAATCTAGCAACAATCAGAACATAACTATTAAAATATAATAAGGGAACAAAGCCCACTCGAAAATATCCACTTTGCATTAAAATCACGAAATTGCTCAAGCCCGGCCCTCGGGCCCACGTTTCGGAACTCGATAAATTAACATCAATGGAATCCTCATCCTCTCACGAGTTCATCCATATCAAATTTACCGAAATCCGACCTCATATGGTCACTCAAATTCTCAAAATCCACTCTCCAATTTCAAGCCCTAATTTCCCAAATCTTCCTGAATTTTTCCACTGATTTTTCATGATTAAACAATGAAATAATCACCATAAACACAAGGTATAAAGCCCAAGTAGCTTACCTCTATGGAAACACTTGATCCCCTCTTGAAATCACTGCTTGGAGCTCCAAAATCGCACAAAAATGATGAACAGATGACTGAAAATCGCGAAGGAGCCTTTACATATATATATTCTGCCCAGCATTTCCGTATCTGCGGTCCCTATTATGCATCTGCGGGGCAGCATCTGCACCAAAATGACCGCACCTGCTGTTTTAACTTAAGTTACCAGCTCCCGCATCTGCGGTCGCCTCACCGCTCCTGCGGTATCGCAGATGCGGTTACCAAACCGCACCTGCGGTCCACCTCGCACCTGCACCTTTTCTTCCGCTCCTGCGGAGCTCGCACCTGCGGTCCCTAATCCGCAGGTGCAGATATGATAGAAGCAACAACATCAGCTGCCTTCCCTCAAGTTCAACCTTCCCGAAAACTTTCCACAATCAATCCGAGACCCCCGGGACCTCAACCAAAGATACAACCAAGTCACATAACCTTATTTAAACTCGTCCCAACCTTAGGAATGTTCAAAACAACATTAAAACACCAAAATCATATCAAATTCAAGCCTAGGATTCCAAAATCTTCCGAATTCCGTTTTTGATCAAAAACCCAACCAAACCACGTCCGAATGACCGGAAAATTTGCACACACGTCACAAATGATACAACAAAGCTATTTCTACTTCCGAAATTTCATTCCGACCTCTATATCAAAATCTCATCTATCAACCGGAAAACACCGAAATCTCAATTTCACCAATTTAAGCCTAAACCTTCCACGGACCCCAAAAATGTATTCCGATCACGCCCCTAAGTCCCAAATTACCTAACAGAGCTAACCAAATCATAAAAATTCCGATCCGAGATCATATACAAACAAGTCAACTCTTGGTCAAACCTTTCAAATTTAAAGCTTCAAACTGAGAATTATTCTTATAAATTCATTCCGATTACCCTGAAAACCAAAACCAACGATTTACATAAGTCATAATACATCACACGGGACAAGTCATGCCCGATAACCGGCAAGCAAAGTGCAAAAACTCAAAATGACCAGTCGGGTCGTTACATCCTCCCCCACTTTAACATACGTTCGTCCTTGAACATGCCCAGAGTTGTTCCAAAAGCCAACCAATCGCTGAATAACCTTACCATGAACATATAACGGGGGGTGATCCCACGTTACCCTATCTCGTATAGGTCCGATGACACAATGTAACTGAAATTTCACAGTCCAACCTAGCCCATTAACCTTGGAACCACATTTCCACTTCTAAAATCATCCACAAGATCAGAATCTCACATCTATACTCTGAATAAGTTCGAATCAGCTGCTATAACCCATACCTGGAACCTCAGGTGCAATTATATGATATACCACATAACTCAAACACATGTAGCGATAACTTTCATTCACAGCAGCTGCACACAATACCCGAATATCGGTAGAAAACCACTTATCAACTAAAGTTTCATTCCAACACTTTTATATACTGCCAATTATAACTAAAACACGCAGTAAGCCATAACCATTTCTCAGATCAACCATTCATGAAGCCACTTCTCTTTGGCAATTACCATAGCAAATTTCCGAGTTGACCCTCGATATTATCCTTCCAACATGCTGAAATCAAATCCGTTCGTATTCATTAATGATCCCAACTATCTCCTCTGATCCAACACACTACTCTGGTGCCATGACATATCAATACAGGCCTAAGCCACAACTTGCATAATATGCGCACCAATAAGCAATGGTACGAACATACTAAAATCATGAAAATGACTTTAACGAAAGAGCTATCCCTCAAGCTCACCAGTACCATCACAACACATGGCTGAGAACTCATCTCACATCATAGAAATAGAACACGCGAATCTAACCCGCAAGGTCATATCTCCACTTAGCTTCGCTGCAACGCGTGATCCTATCCAAACACTGCTCCACATGAAACTCCTCAAGTCACTATGCTCGAAATCGACAACCACGCACAATTTGATTTCTGGAACCAAAGCAAATCATTACACCCACGGTGAAACAAATAACATACACCACGCAAACCTGATAGGACATAACCGATACGCCATTCACCGAGCAACACCCAATTACTCTTCCCGCTCGACTTCCACTATGAAACTCCGATAGAACCGCACCATAGGTGCCTATAACCAACAGATCATAACGTCTCGTAACACAGAAAGGTAACTCATAGATCTCCCCAGATTACCAATAAGATCAATAACAACCGAATCAACACATCCCTCACCTACAGCAACTCGAAGTCAACAAAGCCATCTCAATGCCGGACACATATCCATATAGGTCTACTAATGGACTACACATCAACTCTAGTTACCCACAACAGATAAATAATCCTTCGAAGGTTCACAATGACTGAATCATAGCACATACTAACATACTAACTTACCCACATTTTGCCATCCACAACTATGAGCTAACCTCTATATGAGAACTTCCAGTCTCCAAGTCTATAAAACACACGAATTACCATATTTGATCCCAATTCCGCCACTCGCATATATAACTCACCTGTAGTACTCAATCATTCCATGAGAGATACTCTAAGATTCTTCTGTGCTGCCAAGCAAACTCGAATATCAGCAGCCGATCTGACAAGAAGTGCTGTAATACTACCGAAGTACCATCAACTTAATCACAATGCCTCTCTCTGAAACACATACCCTCGTCCAATCACCTCAATTAGCATTACCATTTCCTTAATCATCTGAAGATCATTTCTCAAATCATCTGAAGCTCATTTCTCTAATTATCTGAAACTACTCGTGTTGCCTAAGAATTTATGACCCTCCATTCAAATCTGAACCGTGACCTTACACACGCCAATCTCAATCCTACACAATATATCGCACCAATCTTACCACTCTAGGATAACCGCGAGAACTTCATATCCATTCCGAGCCACATGCAACTACATAGTCAACTAGCCAAGAACTTTTCTATTAAACCACAGCTGGGAGAAAATCACTATACATCCCATGCTCTTCATGACCATGGTAAAATACACACCTCTAACCGTGGTAGAATCATCGAGAACTTTCCGAATTCTATTTGCACAAAACAAAACGGTCAGAAGTGAATCCTTCCAACTCAACCAAGCTACGCAGGCCACTAAAACCCAAGAGTATTGTCTCTAAACACCTATATAATCTCATTATCTCATAAGCATCCAAAGAACTAATCATGTTCTTACCACACCGATTCGGTCTACTACCAAGCTATCCCATCTATCCGAGTTTCCTTCTGATTTACCTTCAACTTGATATTCCTTCTTGCTATAGCACCGCAATTCCTCAACCCAGACTTACCACATGAGACCCAAGCATAAAACTACACTGTCTCAGGCTCATAAGCCGCTGAATACTTTCTCAGGTATTCCCGGGAGCACCACATTCAAACGTTTTACTCTAAAGAGACTTTCTGCGAATCTAAATTTGTTACCTTTACCTTCCTGATACTGATACATAGAACTTCATAATTGATATAGAAATTACCACAAGTCTTGACATCTTTCAATGAAAGCTCCGATTCTAGCCACCTACACAACTTGAAGATACCCAACTGATACATATAAAATCTTGAACCCATTAGAAACATTCTCGAGAGCTATCTACTCTATGCAAACTGCAATTAACCTGATCAAACGAACCGAATAACCCATGCCTCATTAGCACTCTGACAGCGCAGACTGTACCCTTATTCCAGTACAACCAAGCAACTTCCTGCTCTATGCACCGGGCATTCTTGGCAACAACAATTCAAGACATTCCGTGATTCTCATACACCTATGATGCATGACATAACCTTTGTCAAAAAATTTCCTTAACTCGAGTCATCCTCGGTCTAAATCTCCGTAAGACATAACTGATTCATCAGCACGCCTCAGGCTGGAACCAACATAGCACATAACCGTGCAATCAACTAATCAACAGTGGACTCCCCCACTTGGATCGAAGACATAGACCAAAACACACACAATAACTCATAACGCATATACTCTATTGCCGCCATAATACCTAGTGAGATTAAACTCAAATCCTTTGTAAGCTTGTGAAAACACAGATCATCTAGTACTTTAAATCTCTTGCAATCCTCGCATTCACTCTCGCAAATGTTACACCCACTCTCTTAAGCGACCCAATTAAAATTACAACACATATCTTTCACTTGCAAAAGAGATCTTCTAACAGACACATAAAGATAGCACAACCTCCGAACACTTCGCAGGAGATGGCCCACCTGCTTCGCCTCGAACTAACCTTTCCGTATGTCTTCCACCGTCATGAACTTTACACAATCACTTAGTCTTCCTGAGTCTGAGCTCACACCATAACATGAACTTTACTTCACTCACAACTGGGGAACATGAAAAGATTCTTCCCACACCTATAACTCGGGGCTATACCTCGAATCAAGATGGAGTTCAAGAACCTAATAGTTCTTCTATCCTCCAGTATACCTTTCTCGTCGCTTCCCAATCATATGGATACATCTCGCAGTACCAACATACTTATCACATAGTTATCTAGCCGTCACTTCCACTAATAGAGACAATACCGAACATATAAGTTCAAAAACACTTGCTCACACAATCAGCACCTCAGTGCTCAAGCCATAGGCAAAAATCCGGCCTCAAGTCCCCCAGACTGGCCCAACAACAACTCACAGAGATCACATCTCGCCCCTCGATCAGGGAACCACAAGCCATCAAGGCACATATGATACTGAGCGCTCATGCGCGCATACGAATGCATGGAAGGAATTCAAAGAGTTACATTGCAAGCTGAATCAAGGACGCACGATAAGAATTCAAGAATGTGAAGTTTTCCTAAAGGTTCTGCAGCCTCTTGAGGATAAATACAGATGTCCCCGTACCGATCCGCGAGACTCTACTAAACCTGCTTATGACTCATGAGGCCTGTGTAACCTAGGCTCTGATACCAACTTGTCACGACGCCAAACCGAACCCGGTCATGATGGCGCCTCTAGTGAAAACAAGGCCAGCCAACACAACACCCATATTAACCCTTTAATTATTAAGAGTCATTTTAAGCCTTTAATTAAACAATATCTCATAACATAAGTCTGAATGAACAATGCGGAAGTAACATACAATCCCGACATCGGGTGTCACTAGCCATGAGCATCTACCAAGGTCTGAATACTACAAAAAAATAGTCAAAATGTACTAAGTACAGAAATGAAATGAGAGGAAGGAAGCAGTGCTGCGACGTCGTGCAACCACCTCGCTAACCTTGATGACTCGACGTCTGAGCAACCAACACCCGCTACTGGGTTCTGAAATATCTGAATCTGCATACGAGGTGTAGGGAGTAATGTGAGTACTCCAACCTAGTAAGTAATAAGAGTAAATAAAGACTGAGCAGTAGGAAACAATGAATCCACATTTATGTTAAACTCAATAAGTACAACATTCTTTCAAACCAGAGTATGAGTCAATCGTCTCGTTTAAAATCCAACTTTTGGTAAAAAAAATCATTTAAATTACCTTCCAACGGTTTTAGAAGGGGTTAAATACCATTTTTAATAAAGGAGATGAAAACCATAATCGGCCCCTCGGGCAAAATAGGAGTCATAAATACCTCATAAAAATAAAAATCTCAGTAGAAATAAAAAAAAAACCAAATCAGTGATTAAGTTCTGAACATCTCATAAGCCCCAGCTTAAATGAAAGTTGTTTAAAAACATTTATTCAACGTTTTCGACAGAGGCTCGGTATAAAGATGAGTGAAAGCAGTCAATAAATCAACATATTCGATAGAAACTCACTTAAAGAGGACTAAAAATCAATAAGTTCATAAACAGGCCTCTCAGGCAAAGCATCACTCAGGTGCATGTATATATATCTGTCGCCCCTCGAATAGCCTCTCAGTCACTCGTGACTCAACTCTTACAAATCAGTACTTATACTCAGCACTCACGCTCAATAGGTACCATATAGTAACTGCTGCGGTGCACAACCCGATCCATATATTGCTGCGGCGTGCAGCCCGATCCATATATATAGTCGACTGCGCTCACTGGGGGTGTGCAGACTCCGGAGGGGCTCCTACAGCCCAAGCACTATATCGCTGTGGCGTGCAGCCCGATCCAACATATCGCTGCGGCGTGCAGCCCGATCCAATATATCACTGCGGCGTGCAGCCCGATCTATATATATATATATATGTATATGTATGTATTGCTGCGGCGTGCAGCCCGATCCATAGATATATAATCCTCACAACCAGACCCTCGGCCTCTCTCAGTCATTAACCTCACAATCAGACTCTCAGTCTATCTCAGTCATCAACCTCACAATCAGACCCTTGGTCTATCTTAGTCATCAACTCACGATCACTCGGACCATCAGTAAAACAGGGAACCCAGCCCAAACAATTTTCATATTTTTTAAGAAATATAGTCATAAAACCAGATTTAAACAATAACCAGGTAAAACATGACTGAGGATATGCTTTCAAGACAAA
This sequence comes from Nicotiana sylvestris, assembly GCF_000393655.2. NCBI lineage: Eukaryota > Viridiplantae > Streptophyta > Magnoliopsida > Solanales > Solanaceae > Nicotiana > Nicotiana sylvestris. The sequence continues at coordinate 13,294,474 of NC_091063.1, forward strand.
TAGAGTGAGGAAAAATAGTAAAAATGCCCTTAAGGGTCTCAACAGGTCGGCACAAGGCCCCAAACATGGTATTCAACCCAAAAATATAATATCAATCTCTAGAACATGGAATATCATAAGGTTTCAAATCAAATGCGTGACTTAACAATTGTATGGGACATACCAAGTCACAATCCCCAGCGGTACACAACTCCACGCTCATCATCTAGCATGTGCGTCACCTCAAAATAACACAACGATGTGTAAATCCGGGGTTTCAAACCCTCAGGACAGTATTTACAATCATTACTTACCTCGATCCGGTCCAAACTCTAGCCCGCGATGCCTTTGTCCTCACGAATCGACCTCCGGACGCTCCAAATCTAGCAACAATCAGAACATAACTATTAAAATATGATAAGGGAACAAAGCCCACTCGAAAATATCCACTTTGCATCAAAATCACGAAATTGCTCAAGCCCGGCCCTCGGGCCCACGTTTCGGAACTCGATAAAATTAACATCAATAGAATCCTCATCCTCTCACTAGTTCATCCATATCAAATTTACCGAAATCCAACCTCATATGGTCACTCAAATTCTCAAAATCCACTATCCAATTTCAAGCCCTAATTTCCCAAATCTTCCTCAATTTTTCCACTGATATTTCATGATTAAACAATGAAATAATCACCATAAACACAATGTATAAATCCCAAGTAGCTTACCTCTATGGAAATACTTGATCCCCTCTTGAAATCACAGCTTGGAGCTCGAAAATCGCACAAAAATGATGAACAGATGACTGAAAATCGCGAAGGAGCCTTTATATATATTCTGCCTAGCATTTCCGCATATGCGGTCCCCATTACGCATCTGCAGGGCCGCATCTGTGCCAAAATGACCGCACCTGCGGTTTTAACTTAAGTTACCAGCTCCCGCATCTGCGGTCGCCTCATCGCTCCTGCGGTATCGCATATGAGGTTACCAAACCGCACCTGCGGTCCACCTCGCACCTGCACCTTTTCTTCCGCTCCTGCGGAGCTTGCACCTGCGGAGCTCGCACCTGCGGTCCCCAATCCGCAGGTGCGGAATGATAGAAGCAGCAACATCAGCTGCCTTCCCTCAAGTTCATCCTTCCCGAAAACTATTCGCAATCAATCAGAGACCCCCGGGACCTCAACCAAAAATACAAACAAGTCACATAACTTTATTCAAACTCGTCCCAACCTTCGAAAAGCTCAAAATAATATTAAAACACCAAAATCATATCAAATTCAAGCCTAGGATTCCAAAATCTTCCGAATTCCGTTTTTGATCAAAAACTCAACCAAACCACGTCCGAATGACCTGAAATTTCGCACGCACGTCACAAATGATACAATGAAGCTACTTCAACTTCCGGAATTTCATTCCGACCTCTTTTTCAAAATCTCACCTATCAACCGGAAAACGCCGAAATCTTAATTTCGCCAATTCAAGCCTAAACTTTCCACGGACCCCCAAAATGCATTCCGATCATGCCCCTAAGTCCCAAATTACCTAACGGAGCTAACCAAATCATAAAATTTTTGATACGAGATCATATACAAACAAGTCAACTTTTGGTCAAACCTTTCAAATTTAAAGCTTCAAACTGAGAATTGTTCTTCCAAATTCATTCCGATTACCCTGAAAACCAAAACCAACAATTTAAATAAGTCATAATACATCACACGAGACAAGTCATGCCCGAGAACTGGAGAGCAAAGTGCAAAAACTTAAAACGACCAGTCGGGTCGTTGCAGTCAGCCTATCCACAATAACCCAAACTGTATCGAACTTCCTCTAAGTCTGTAGGAGTCCAACAACAAAGTCCATAGTGATATGCTCCCACTTCCACTCAGGAATCTCAATCCTCTGAAGCAAACCACTAGGTCTCTGATGCTCGTACTTTACTTGCTGACAATTCATACACCGAGCTACATATGCAACGATATCCTTCTTCATCCTCCTCCACCAATAATGCTGCCGCAAGTCCTGATATATCTTAGCAACGCCCAGATGAATGGAATACCGGGAACTATGTGTCTCATCTAGAATAAACTCACGAAGTCCATCCACATTAGACACACAAACACGACCCTGCATCCTCAAAACTCCATCGCCTCCAATTGTAACCTGCTTGGAATCACCGTGCCGCACTGTGTCCCTAAGGATAAGCAAATGAGGGTCGTCATACTGCCGCTCCCTGATACGCTCAAACAAGAAAGACCGAGCGGCTATACAAGCTAGAACACGACTGGGCTCAGAAACATCCAACCTCATGAACTGATTGGCCAAAGCCTGAACATCTAAAGCAAGCGGTTTATCCCTAACCCGAATATATGCAAGGCTACCTATACTAGCCGACTTCCTACTCAAAGCATCGGCCACCACATTGGCCTTCTCAGGATGATACAAGATGGTGATATCATAGTCTTTTAATAGCTCCAACCACCTTCTCTGCCTCAAATTGAGCTCCTTCTATTTGAACAAGTATTGCAAACTCTTATGATTTGTGAACACATCATATGACACGCCATATAAATAATGCCTCCAGATCTTCACCGCGTGAAAAATGGCTGCTAGCTCCAAGTCATGAACTGGATAATTCTTCTCGTGAATCTTCAAATGTCGTGAAACATATGAAATAATCTTGCCACCCTGCATCAATACCACACTAAGCCCAACACGAGATGCGTCCTAATATAAGGTATAATGCCTTGATCCCGTAGGAAAAAACAACACTGGCACCGTAGTCAAAACTGTCTTGAGCTTCTGAAAGCTCACCTCACACTCGTTCGACCATCTGAAAGGGGCACCCTTCTGGGTCAACCTGGTCATTGGAGATGATATAAATGAAAACCCTTCCACAAACTATGGTAATAACCCGCAAATCCCAAGAAACTCCGGATCTCTGTAGCTGATGTGGGTGTAGGCCAGTCCTTGACCACCTAAATCTTCTTAAGATCCACCTGAATACCCTCTGCTGATACAATTGGCTGTCCCTTAGAGTCTGAAGTACGATCCGAAGATGTTGCTCGTGCTCCTCTCGATTGCGGGAGTAGATTAAGATATCATCAAAACACAATCACGAAGGAATCCAGGTAAGGCTTGAACACTCGGTTAATCAAATCCATAAATGCTGCTGGGGCATTTGTCAACCCAAATGACATCACTAGAAACTCATAATGCCCATATCGAGTCCGAAAAGTTGTCTTAGGGACATCAGATGCCCTAATCCTCAAATGATGTAGCCAGACCTCAAATCGATCTTTGAAAACACCTTGGTACCCTGAAGGTAATCAAATAAGTCATCAATCCTTGGAAATGGATACTTGTTCTTGATGATGACTTTGTTCAACTGCCGATAGTCTATGCACATCCTCATTGACCCATCCTTCTTATTTACAAACAACACCGGTGCACCCCAAGGCGAGACATTGGGCCTAATAAAGCCCTTATCAAGCAAATCTTGCAACTGCTCCTTCTATTATTTCAACTCTAGCGGGGCCATACAGTACGACAGAATAGAAATGGGCTGAGTACCCGGAGCCAAATCAATGCAAAAGTCAATATCCTTGTCAGGTGGCATCCCCGACAGGTCTGTAAGAAATAACTCTGGGAACTCTCGAACAACTGGTACAGAATCCATGGAAGGAACCTCCGCAGTAGAATCACGAACATAAGCCAAATAAGCCAAACACCCCTTATCGACCATACGCCGAGACTTAATATAAGAATTAACCCTGCTGGTAGAATGATCAGGATTCCCTCTCCACTCTAATCGTGGCAACCCCGGCAATGCTAAGTTTACGGTCTTGGCGTGACAATCTAATATAGCATGATAAGATGACAGCCAATCCATCCCAAAAATAATATCGAAATCAACCATATCGAGAAGTAGGAGATCTATGCTAGTTTCAAGACCCCTAATAATAACCACACACGAACGATAGACATGATCTACAATAATAGAATCCCCCACCGATATGAACACATACACGGGAGCACTCAAAGAATCACGAGGCATAACCAAAGATGAAGCAAAATAAGAAGACACATAGGAGTATGTAAACCCTAGATCAAATAGAACTGAAACATCTCTACTGTAAACCAAAATAGTACTTGTGATAACAACATCAGATGACTCAACCTCAGGCCTGTCTGGGAAAGCATAAGATCGGGGCTGGGCCCTGCCACTCTGAACCATATCTCTGAGATGGCCTCCTACTGGCTGGCCTCCACCTCTAGAGGCCTAGCCTCCACCTCTAATGGCCTGACCTCCACCTCTAGCGGGCAGACCCCTACCTCTAGGGGTGTACGTGAGGCGGTATGGTTTGGTTTTTTATTAAACCAAAATCAAACCAATTATGTCAGTTTACTAAATTTAAAATCAAATCAAACCAACATATATTTGGTTTTTTCGGTTTCGATTTTTATCAATTTTTTCGGTTTCCTCAGTTTTTCGGTTTATTTTCGATTTTACTTTTTAGTAATATTATGCTTGAAAAAGAGATCAAATAATCACTAATTGCCCACATAATTACTATTCATTAAAATAATTTACGAGGAATAGCAACTGCCTATATGAATCATAATTCCAAGACCTTCCATAGTAGAAAATGACAACATACATATGATAAACCAAAAGCTACAAGTCTACAACCCAACTTACACCCCACAAAAAATATTAAGTTAATTAAAGTCGGCCAAAATAAAAGTTAGAAAGAAGCAGCAAGCAGCCAAGCACCATGAATGTTCTGAACTAATCAATACTCAAAAGGTCACCTAGACATTCTGGAAAAAAAATAATTACATGTTAAACAATATAAAGATAGAATCAAATTCATTATGAATTAAATATATAAAATTACCTTCTTCAACTTGCTCAATTTTCTTAATTTCTTCTAGATAGTCTTGAAGCTTGCATTCTTTAAGTGACTTTATCCATTGTTGAATGCAAATAAGAGCTTCTACTGTCTTTGGTGATAAAGAACTTCTGTAAGAATCGAGAATTCGACCACCGGTACTAAAAGTTGACTCAGATGCAACAGTAGAAATAGGAATTAAAAGAGCATCCCTTGCCATTTTTGAAAGAATTGGATAATTACTAGACGAAGCTTTCCACCAAGCCAAGATATTTAAATCCTTGGTCTTCTCCACATTATCCGTTAAGTATTTCTCAAGCTCAGATTTTTTCTCAACATCTCCCTCATCTTCCAAATGTTTCTCCCAGCGAGATAGCAAAATATCACCAACTTCACTCACCATACTAGCTTCACCTCTAGAATTGTCATTAGAAGATTCAGAAAAAGAATAATTGTAATGATCATACAAATGAGTTAAAGCACCTGTCACCTGATCTGATTTCAATTTTCCTACCAAAGGATTGTATGATTTACTAAAAATGAAGTTCACTTACTTCATTTTATATCTGGGATCCAACACAACAACAATGAAGAATAACATGTTCAAATTCTCAAACTTACCCATTATTTATCAAACTTTCCTTTCATTTTGTTAGCCATATCAATCAAAATAAGATCTTCACTGTAAGAATACTTTATAATAGCATTTCGAACATTAAAAAATTCATGGAAGAATGCATTCGAAGTAACATACAAGCTTCCTAAAAATTTTAAAGTTGTCTGGTAAAAAATATTAAGGAACATGATAAAAACTTTCACAATCTTCCAATCATCAGCGGATGGATGTCCTTTTGTTACCTCTCGACAATACTTTTGGTGCTTATGGTCATCCACGTGCATTCTTGTAAAGGCCTTTTCAAATTTCACAGCTGTATCTAATATTGTATATGTAGAATTTTACCTAGTCTCAACATCAAGACTCAAAAGACCATGATTGTCTATCTTAAGTTTCTCGACATGTGATTTGAAAGAAGCAAACCTTGAAGAGGAAGACTTGGCATATTTTACGGCATTTCTAATACGAGAAATGGGCTCAATTTGTTCATCTAACCCATCTTTTATAATCAAGTTCAAAATATATGCATTACATCCAACATGTAAAAACTCTTTTCCCAATACTAATCCTTTCCAGTCATCAATGCGTTCCTTCAAATTCTTAATAGCAGCATCATTTGCACTTGCATTATCTAGCGCCACTGTAAACAAGTTCTCAATACCCCACTCTAACAAACAAGCTTCAATACCCTTAGCAATAGTCTCTCCCTTGTGATCTAGTGTTTAAAAAAAGTTAAGTATCTTCTTTTGTATATTCCATTCATCATCAATCCAGTGGACGGTGACAACCATATAAGTAAAATTTTGGAGTGATGACCATGTATCACTAGTAAGACATACATGTTGGTTCTTAATAAGCTTTTTAAGTTTTTCTTTCTCCTCTTGATAAATCTTCAAACAATCTCTAGTCACAGTTACACGAGAAGGTAATTCAAAATTAGGCAAAGCCTTAGACATTAACTTTTTAAATCCCTCTCCCTCAACAACTTTAAATGGCTGCTCGTTAATAATAACAAATTCGGCAATTTCCCTCCTAATATCCTCTACATTATACACCACCCTATCAATAGAACTTTTACCAGTTTCTTGTCCCCCTTCTTGGATAGGTGTAAGTTTCAATGTAGATTTCTTCCTATCAATAAATCTAAAGGGGGATTTAAGACACATGAAATTTAAATGATTTCACAAAGTAGAAGTTCCATTAGTCTTGGTCTCGGAAGCAAAGTGTTTTACACAATAATTGCATTTTGCTCTATGTTTGCCTCCTTTATCAATAAATTTTATAAAGTGATTCCAAATCTCAGATGTTTCTCTTCCAGTATTACTAGGCTTAGAATCGGGATATGAAAGATTTGGCCTTTTTTGCTTTTTAGAAGGAGTGCGTGTATGAGGAGTGCTTTTACCGTTTTTTGAGGTGCCACCAACACAATCGGAGGATCATTGACAATCATCTCCATATCTATTCCAGTGGTATTTTCCATCTAGAAAGAGAGTCTCTACAGAAAATAAAACTTTCTAATTATTAACTGAAATTTAAAGAAAAATAAACGAGAAAAAAAGAAGTTCGGAAGCTTCTCAAATCTAAAGGGATAAAATAACATAATTAGTTTAATATAATACTTTAGCTTACCAAAGGAGCTTCCTGCTTTGCAATTCTTGTTAAGAAGCTCCAGTGAAGTGGATGGAAGAGTTTTCACTATTTGGGGTTCTTTAACTTTGGAGTTGGAAGATGGGAAAGATATGGAAGAATGAAGATAAGGAATGACCTAATTATTGTCTTTTGTCTTATTGGGTTTTAGTTTGGGCTTCAAATTTGGGTTGTGTAGATAGAATCTACTAAGTAGATAGTAAATTTACAAGCCCACAAATAAATAATACCCCTATCTCAAAATATTGAAAACTATAAAATAGTAAGAAAATACTTACAAATTAGATTTTAATTATTATTTTTATGTATAATTTTTTTAATACATACACACACACACACACACACATATATATATATATATACACACACACAATGTCGGTTTGGTTTATATTCGGTTTAACTTTTTTTTGTTAATACCAAACCAAACCAAACCAAACCAAGAGTGATCAGTTTTTATTTTCAAACACCAAACCAACCAAACAAAACCACAAATCGGTTTTTTTCTTTGGTTTAACTTGGTTCGTCGGTTCGGTTTGGCTTGACGATTTGGCCTGTACACCCCTACCTACCTCTGGCTCCCTAACCCCTACCTCTAGCTGGCTAAGAGGGGGTTTCGGGATCATGGCACGAGAACCCTATTGCTGTGACTGAACACCTACTAATCTCGGATAGGTCCTCCGGATATGCCCATACTCACCACATTCGAAACATCCATCCTGATACTGCGACTGAGGAAATTGAGGCTGACCCTGATGAGTCGAATGACCGCGATAATAACTCTGAAGAGTAGGTGCTCTGATAGGAGCTGGTGGTGCATTATAAGCTGGCTGCCCTAAAGGAGGTACATAAGGACCACGACTCCCTGAAGCTCCATGAGACATCTGAAGTGCTGAATAAATTGGCCTGGGAGGATGGCCCCTACCAAAAGTACCCCGGCCTACACATGAGGCCTCACTGAATCCACCGGAGTGACGAGGCCTCTTTTCAGACCCCTGACCACTCCCCTGGGCTCAAACCAGCTCAACTCGTCTAGCCACATTAGCTGCATCCTGGAAAGAAATCTCATTCCCTGTCTCCTTACCCATTTAGAATCTAATAGGTTGAGCAGTCCCTCAATAAACCTCCTCACCCTCTCTCTCGGTAGGAATTATAAGAAGAGCATGACAGGAAAAATCAACAAATCTAATCTCGTACTGAGTGACAGTCATAGAACCCATACTAAAGGCGCTCGAACTGCCTCCGATAGTCCTCTCTTTGAGTGATAGGAAGATACTTCTCCAAGAATAGCTGAGAGAACAGGTCCCAAGTAAGAGCTGGCGACCCAGCTGGTCTGGCCAAACAAAAATCCCTCCACCATTTCTTGGCGGAACTTGACAGACGAAAGGTAGCAAAGTTGACCCCATTGGTCTCCACTATCCCCATGTTCCGTAATACCTCGTGGCAACTGTCCAAATAGTCCTGGGGATCCTCTAAAGATGTACCGCCATAGGTAGTGGTGAAAAGCTTAGTAAACCTATCCAATCTCCATAAGGCCTTAGAAGACATAGTTGATCCATCGCGGGTCTGTGCTGTAACACCCGGCGGAACTATCCCAACTGGCTGGGCTGCTGGAGTCTGAAACTGGGGAGCCATCTACTCCGAAGTTTGAGTAGCGGGAGTTTGTACTCCTCCCCTAGCCTGAGAGACGGCTGGTGCTACAGGGAATGTGCGGGCCTGAGTGACACTCTCTATAAGGCCCACTAGATGGATGAAAGCATCCCAAAGTACCGGAGTAGCAATGAACTCCTCTGGAACCTAAGCTGGTCCCGATAGAACGGTCTGGGCCGGAGCCTCCTCATCAAACTCTACCTGAGGCTCCGCCGCTGGTGCTGTTGCTCGAGCTCTAGGCTGAGCCTGCCCTTGCCTCAGCCTCTAGTACAACCTCGTCCTCTGACCCTCGTAGGAGCTGCCACTAGGGGCTCAACTGCTACTAGGGGCTCGGGCTGCTGATTAGCTGATAAAGCGATACGTGTTCTCGCCATCTGCGAAGGAACAAGAGTATAGAGTTCAATTAGCATTGAGAGACAAAATCACATGACATAGAAGAATAGAAGTGACATTGTTCCTAACTCTGTAGCCTCTAGGGGATAAGCACAGACGTCTCCGTATCGATCCCTCCGACTCCACCTTGCTTGTTCGTGAATTGTGAGACCTAGACAACCTAGTGCTCTAATACCAACTTGTCACGACCCAAATTTTCCACCCTCGGGACCGTAATGGTGCCTAACATCACACTTGCTAGGCAAGCTAATGTTAGAATGTTATTAACTAATTTCCTTTACATTTTAATGACTATGAGTGAGCAAACTTAAACAAGTGGAAATAATTGCGGAAGTATGTAAACAGTTTCTTTATATATAAATACCATAACCGATATAATCACTATTACCATCCAGAATCCGGTGTCACAATCACGAACATATTAGAATTATCTACAAACATTTGTCTGAAGGAAATTACAACTATTTTGAAGGAAAGAAAACAGAATATAGAAGTGTAGAAGGGGACGCTAGGGCCTGCAGACATAGGACTACCTTGGGTCTCAAAATGGATAACCTGAAGCCGAGCTCTCAATCAGCCACTGCCTGCTCTGAAATCAGTACAGAAAGTACAGAGTGCAGTACCAGTACAACCGACCCCTTGTACTAATAAGTGTTGAGCCTAACCTAGACGAGGTAGTGATGAGGCTACGGCGGGACAGTTACAATATAACCTGCATACAATGCATAATAAAACAAAAGGAAGAACAGAACAATTAAATAGTAACTTGCAAGGAAAGAATACAAAACTCCGATATCTCATCAGTAACTAGCTATAACCAATCCTTAAATGTAAAGCCAAAATATAGAATAACTTGCACAGTAGAAGACAAGGTACACAAACACATAAACTAATGCGACGTACATCCTGATCCCACCATATAATCAATATCAATATGAACATTTACCCTTATTACTCCTTATCAAACCACCCTTATTCCTCTTGTTGCAGCGTGCAACCCGATCCCACCAGACAATAGTAATTCACCCTTATTACTCCTCAATATATCACCCTTATTACTCCTATTGCGGCGTGCAACCTGATCTTACCAGACAATCACCCTTATTCTTCCTCAATATATATTATCCTTATTCCTCCTGTTGCGGCGCGCAACTCGATCCCACCATATTAGTACCGGTAACACAATAAGAATAGGAATTTCACAATTTATCTCAAAACCCTCCACAATATTTAAGCCTCAAACCAAAGCAAACGGGAGGCTATACAATTTATGAAACTACACTCAATTAATATTACACGGCGAGACCAACCATAATATACCATGAAACACCGATAAACCAACTTAAACCAATAATGAAATACAATAATACTACGGAATAATTAATACCTTCAATAAAGAAAATAACATGTAACAAGAAGCAATTAAACATGGAAACACCAATAAGCATCTAGTAGTTAAGACAGGAAGACAATATATTAAGAACGGGGAAAAGAACAGGCTAAACAGATAATTTGGCGGCGCAGAGGTACTCGTCACCTTACCTATCCGCCACACACATGAGTTTTCACATAACAATTAATTCGGGGATCCCTAATCCCTCGAGTCAAAGTTAAACCAAACACTTACCTCAATCCAACGACCAACTCGAAGCTCAATTACCGCTTTTTCTTTAGATTCCACCTCCAATCCACTCGTATCTAGTCATAATTAACTTAATAACATCAATCATTGCTAAAGAAATCTATTCCAATGCATAATTATAGGTTTCCCAACATTTTCTCAAAAAAGTCAAAAATAGACCCCGGGTCCCCTTGGTTAAAACCCGAAATTCGGACAAAAACACGATTACCCATTCACCCCGAGCCTGTATATACAATTGGTTTTGGAATCCGACCTCAATTTGAGGTCTAAATCCCTAAATTTCGAAATTCCTAAGTTCTACCCTAAAATCCCCAATTCTATCATAGAAACCTTAGATTCTAGGATGTAATCTTGTGAAAAGAAGTAAAAGATTGAAAGAAATGAGCTAACAATCACTTACATATGATTTGGGAAAGAAGTGGTCTTTGGAAAATCGCTCCTTGAGGTTTAGGTTTTGAAAAATAGGAGAATGAATGAAAAATTCCGTCTAAGTCTAGACTTATCAGCTGCAGATATCGCATTTGCGACCTGAGCTTCGGATTTGTGAAGCTCGCAAATGCGAGAAAAGTATCGCAAATGCGAATTCCTCGCATTTCTGCAGCCATCGCAAATGCGAACCTGGACTTCCGTAAATGCGGCCTATTCTTCGCAAATGCAAACTACCCGGTCCTCTCCCCTGCTTCGCAAATGTGAACATTTTTCGCAAGTGTGAAACTCACATATGCCAGCCATACCTCGCGATTGCGAAGTCTGCAGACCTGAAGCATACCAACAATTTTTCTTAAGTCTAAATCATTCAGTAGCCTATCCGAAACTCACCCGAGCCCTCGGGGCTCCAAACCAAATATGCACACAAGCCTTAAAACATCATACAAACTTTCTCGCACAATCAAATTTCCAAAATAACACCTAGGATTATGAATTTAGCACCAAATTGCATGAAATTTTCAAGAAAGTATAAAAACTTCTATTTTCTCAACCAAAGATCCGAATCACGTGAAATCAGTTCCGTTTCTCACCAAATTTCACCGATAAGGTATAAATATCGTAACGGGCCTATACCAGGCTCCGGAACCACAATACGGACTTGATGCCCACGAGATCAAATATTAACCATTTTCTTAAAACCATTATAATTTCAGTCTTATAATTTTTATCAAAAAATTATTTCTCGGGCTAGGGACCTCGGCATTCGATTCCGGGCACATGTCCAGGTCCCATATTTTACTACGGACCCACCGAGGCCGTCAAAATATGGGTCCGTATCCGTTTACCTAAAATATTGACCGAAGTCAACTAAAATTAACTTTTTAGGCAAAACAATTTTATCTCATCAATTTTCCACATAGATGCTTTCTAGAAACATGCCCGGACTATGCACGCAAATCAAGGAGAGATAAAATAAGGATTTTAAGACTTCAGAACACGAAATTGAGTTCTAAAATAGAAGATGATCTTTTGGATCATCACATTTCAACAATATGAACTAAACAATTTGCAATAGTATGAATAATACGTTTTTGCATACAAGACTGTTACTTTGATCTTCATCATATTTAAAAGTAGTAATATGTTTTTGCATACAAAAATTATCATCTATCCAATGACATGTAACAGTCAAATAATTATTTCCATTTACAACACGACCTTTGTCAGAAGTAAGAGAAACTCCACAAGAAAGACTTGCGAACAAATAACGTATATATGTCTGCTATTGTCCAAAAATCCTAAAGATATCAGCTCTACAAGTACTTCTAGGAATACCTTTAAACAAAAGGTTATAAATTCTTTGAATATAAGTAACAAGATACGGTGAAGAAACAAAACTAAAAGGTAAACAATCTAAAATAATCATTTTAGTTAATTCTTCCCGATCTTTCTTATTATCTTATTTACCCATTAACCCCTAGTACCCAGGTTAAGTTTTTGTTGCGCATCTTCCTCATCTACTCCCCAATCAAGAGGGTGAAGCTCTACCATATGCTTACGAAGTTGACCCGTTCCCCCTCCCATACCGGGCACGTGTAATGACCCGACCGACCGTTTTGAGCATTTGCACTTCACTCGCTAGTTCTAGGGTATGATTAGCCCCGTATAATGTATTATAAATTTATGTAAATCATCGGTTTTGATTTTCAGGTTAATCGAAACAGATATGGAAGGATGATTCTCAACTTGAAGCTTTAAATTTGAAATGTTTGACCAAATTTTGACTTTTTAGTATTCGATCTCGGATTTAGATTTTTATGTTTTGGTTAGATCCGTTAGGTGATTTTGGTCTTGGGAGAGCATCCGGAATATGATTTGGAGGTCCATGGTAGATTAGGCTTGAATTGGCAAAATTAAAAATTTGGCGTTTCCCGATCGACAGTGGAAATTTTGATATTGGGGTCGGAATGAAATTTTAGAAATTGGAGTAGGTCTGTAGTTTCAATTGTGAAATGTGTGCAAAATTTCAGGTCATTCAGATGAGGTTTGATAGGTTTTGGCATCGTTTGCGGAATTCGAAAGCTTGGAAATCCTTAGGCTTGAATCCGTGGGTGATTGGGTGTTTTGATGTTATTTTGAGTGTCAAAAGGTTGGAATAAGTTTGAATGGTGATATGTGACGTGTTTTCATGTTTGGTTAAGGTCCCGAGTGTCACTCCCCAACCTTGGGAGGCGTGGCTGGCACCTAGTGCCGTACTGGCCCGAGCGAACCTCTCTGTAACTCATTTATTCCTTTTGTAACCATCATGAACCAACATGGCCACAACTCGTAATGTAAAACTGTAAGTGGACATCATTGTATCACTGGACCATTTTTCTTAAAACATGAATACATATGGGTCGTCGAGGCCTCTGACATATTGTATAAAATCAACCTCTGTCAACAAAATCTCTAAGATTATTCAACGTTAAATGGAACAAGGTACCGGCCTACCCATAAGTCTGTAGCAAAACTCTAACACGATGACTTATAGACACGACTGCACTTTGAATGAGGTGGAGTCTTATCGATAATTCGCTGAATGCTAACCTCGTCTACTATGAGGGCTCGTTAAACTTATTGTCTATACCTGCAGGCATGAATACAACGTCTTGTGACGATCCGGCCGGTCGTCTTAAGAATTAACACCTCGATTCCCTATTAACTGCTTTTCCCAAGTTTATTTCTGCTATTTTAATTTGCCAGGATGTTCGGTTTTAAGTTTCGGAGAGTTTTGGGACACTTAGTCCCTAAATGAGAGCTTAAGTGTTGGAAAGTTGACCATAGTCGGGACAGTGTAAAGACGGCCTGAGAATGGAAATCTGATGGTTCCGTTAGCTCCGTTAGGTAATTTTGGGCTTAGGGGCGTATTCGGATTGTGTTTTGGAGGTCCGTAACTAATTTAGGCTTGAAATGCCGAAAGTTGAATTTTTGAAGTTTCCGGTTCGATAGTGAGATTTTGATCCGAGGGTTGGAATGGAATTTTGAGAGTTGCAGTAGTTCCGTTATGTCAGTTGGGGGTGTGTGAAAAATTTTAGGTCATTCGGAAGATTTTGGAAGACTTAGGCTTGAATCCGATGTGTTTTGGTTGAATTGATGTTGTTTGAGGTGTTTTGAAGATTCGTACAAGTTTGAATAAGGTTTTAGGATATGTTGGTGCCTTTGATTGAGGTCCCGGGGGCCTCGGGTGTATTTCGGATGCACAACGGATCATTTTAAGTTGTTAAAAAGTTGCAGATTTTGTTTAGCTGTTGTAGAGGAATTTTACCCTTCGCGTTCGCGAGTGGAACCTCGCATTCGCGGAGTCATTTGAGGAAGGCAAATATTAAGCCTTCGCGTTCGTGATGGGAGAGCCGTGTTCGCGAAGGGCTGGATACTTGTGAACTGCGTTCGCGACTAGGCTTCACGTTCGCGAAGGAGGAAATTTGGCCCAGTAGAATTTACTCATCGCGTTCCCGATGAGAGGAACGCGTTCGCGAAGGTTAGACGGGTAAAGCATTGCGTTCGCGAGGGCCTTGTTGCGTTCGCGTAAGAGAACTTTTGGTCAATGTCATTTTTGTGTTTCGCGAACGCGAGGCTTTGACCACGTTTGCGAATAAGGAATTAAATGCCTGGGCAGAATGTTTTAAAAGGTTTATTTCGCGAATATTAGCCTAGGTTCCTCCATTGTTAGGCGATTTTGAAGCTTTTTGAAGAGGGTTGAAGAGGGATTCAACAGTAATCACTTGGAGGTAATATTTTTGACTTCATAACTCGTTTTTATGTGATTATAGACCTAATTAGTGTTGTGAAATTTGGGAAAAAATGGGTAATTAAGGTTTGAGTTTAAGAGGCCTTTAAATAAGGATTTGAGGGGTCATTTGGACTCCGATTTTCGTGTTCTTAATATGTATAGGCTCGTGAGAGTACGAGGTTTCTAAAAATGTAAATTTCACTCGATTCCGAGACGTGGGATTGAGGGGCATTTTGGTCATTTTACACAATTTCGCGTATAGCTTAGAATTTAATTGTAGAATCAGTTACTTGAAGTGTTATTTACATTATGCAAATGAACTGAATAGATTTGGACAATTTGGAGTCGAGTACTCGTGGCAAAGATGTGGTGATGGGTTGATTTTGAGCCGGTTTGAGGTAAGTGACTTGTCTAACCTTGTGTGGGGGATCTTCCCCTTATGATTGATATATATGGTAATTGAAATGCCTTGTACGTGAGGTGCTGAGTGCGTACTTGGGCAAATTATTGAAAATCCATAGGTTCCTTCTCCTGCTTTTATTACTTGTACTATTAAGCCTGTTATTAGCTTAGGAAAGCATGTCTAAGTGATTTAATTGCTTTAATTGTTCAATCTGTTTACCTGAACTCTGTGCAACATACTAAGCTAGAATTATTTGTTGCCTTAATATGAAATTTCCTTTCTCTGAATATTTTCTTGTTGCTGCTGTGTATTTACATTGGGACTACAGATGTGGGATTCCGGTAGCTCCCCTTTGTCTATTTACTTTGGGACTACGTGTTAGATTCCCGATAGACCCCCCTGCACATTTACTTTGGGATTGCGGGTTAGATTCCTGATAGATCCCCCTGCACAGTTCTATGGAACTACGGGAATGCACCCGGTGGATTCCCCCAGTACTTGGTATTTACATTTGGGACTACGGATCGAGATTCCGGTAGATCCCCACGCATTGATAGTTGGACTACGGGACGGGATCCCAAGAGATACTTCGGACATATATATGATGGACTACGGGACGGTATCCCTGGAGATCCACTGGACAGTTGTAATTGGGACTACAGGATGGTATCCTGGAAGGTGCCCCGGTTATTATCTCTGAGTTGAGTTGTATTTCTTTTCGTGGCTTATTTGTCTCTGTTCTAGTTGTTGTTGTTCTGTCAATTCTATGTTATTTCTTACTTTTGCACTTATTTATACTGTTTTATTCCACATTGTTAACCCTTCATATTGTATTTAACCTCAGTAGGGCCCTGACCTTCCTCGTCACTACCCGACCGAGGTTAGGCTTTGCACTTACTGAGTACCGTTGTGGTATAGTCATGCCCCTTCTACGCATGTTTTTCATGTATAGATCTAGGTACTTCTGCTCAGGCCTACCATCCTTGAGGGAGGCGACTACTTAGAGACTTTGAGATACATCTGCCACGTCCGCAGACCGAGGAGTTCATTTCTATTCATGCCTTTTAGTATTTAGCCATTTTGTACTTTCTGTTCTTAATAGACAAATTCCGGAGTTAGAGCTATGTATTATTTCCTTTTCTTAGCTTGTGATTCGTGGGTTTCCGGTTCTTGTATTTAGATATTGGTTTTGAGATTTATATATGGTGTATGCCGAGCGACATATTTAAACACTGTTATTGCCTTATTTCTGTTTTTAAATTGATTTACTTCCGCAAGTTTTGGTTATCTTCCGCAATTTAGGTTACCTAATCGTAGATACTAGGTGCACGTCACGATGGTTCATGGAGGGCGAACCGGGGTCGTGACAAGTTGGTATTAGAACCCTAGGTTCATAGAAGTCATGAATCACAAGTCGGTTTATTAGAGTCTCGCTGATCAGTACGGAGACGTCTATACTTATCTATGAGAGGCTATGTGACCATTAGGAAAATTCCACTTCATTTGATTTTCCTGTCGTGCAAGATTTTGACGCCACAATCCAAAACCTTTGTCTTCCATTCTCTCACCGATGGTGAGAACACGTGCTACCAGAGATGATCAGACACCTACGCCTCTTGCGAGAGCCATCAGGGGTCGGGGCCGGGGTAGAAGCCGAGGACGCGCACACGGTGCAGCCAGAGCACCTGCGCGAGCTGCCACCGATGAGCCACTAGCAGTTCCAGCCAGAGCCCAGGTACTAGATACGCCTACTGCTACTACTACTCCAGCACTTCAGGAGACATTAGCACAGTTCATGAGCATGTTTGGTACATTAGTTCAGGCGGGGTTGATTCAGGTTGCACCAACTACTTCACAGACCAGGGAAGGAATCCAGACTGCCGCCACCCCCACTCCAGAGCAGTGAGTTCCCATTGTTGAAGTGCCCGATGTCATGGTGACATAGCCTGTGGTCCCAGTTCAGCGTGTGGTGAGGACCTCTCACCGAGTAGATGCCAGACGAGGTCAAGAGAGAGAGTATAGGGAAGTGAGGAGACCTCGTAGACTAGAGAGACCCATTGGTCCTTATTTTGGAGGAAGAGTATGGCATAGTAGAGATTTTGTGGGTAAGCCAACTCAGTTTGCATCTCAGATTTTACATAGTGTTTCAGGTGTTCAGGGGTCTTGGAGTACTCGTACCGCACAGTTCTCACTGTCACGTCCTCCCAGAGCTT
This sequence comes from Nicotiana sylvestris, assembly GCF_000393655.2. NCBI lineage: Eukaryota > Viridiplantae > Streptophyta > Magnoliopsida > Solanales > Solanaceae > Nicotiana > Nicotiana sylvestris. The sequence continues at coordinate 13,312,106 of NC_091063.1, forward strand.
GTTTTGAGTGTGATGACATACGTCATGTGGTGAGGGATTGCCCTAGACTTGGGAGGAGTGCACCTCTACAGATTTCTCAGCCACAGCATGCCCCGCAGAGTTCTCAAGCTATGATTACAACACCAGTTTCTACCCCACCTGCTCAGCAACTAGAGGTGGAGGTTACCATAGAGGGGGAGGCAGACCAGATATTATGCCCTTCCTGCCCGTACCGAGGTTGTTGCCTCCGATTATGTCGTCACAAGTATTGTCATGGGTTGTCATAGAGATGTATCGGTTCTATTTGATCCAGGCTCCACTTACTCTTATGTGCCTTCTTCTTTTGCTCCGCATTTGGGTGTATATCGGGATTCCTTGAGTTCACCTATTTATGTTTTTACTCTTGTGGGTGATTCTCTTGTTGTTGACCGCGTTTATCGGTCGTGTTTGGTTGCTCTTAGTGGTTTTGAGACCAAAGCCGATCTATTGTTACTCAACATGGTTGATTTTGATATTATCTTGGGCATAGACTGGTTGTCGCCCCATTATGTTATTCTTGATTGTCACGCCAAAATGGTGACGCTGGCTACGCTAGGTGTATCGCGTGTTGAGTGGAGGGGTACTTTAGATCACACTCCCAGTAGAGTTATTTCTTTTCTTAAAGCTCAACTTATGGTTGAGAAGGGGTGTGACGCGTATTTAGCTTATGTGAGATATGTCAGTATTGATACCCCTTCAGTCGATTCAGTCCCAGTAGTACGGTGAGTTTTGATAATGCTGGTGAGTTTACATCCCAAGCCTTTAATGATTATTGTATTTCAACTGGGATAACAATTGAGCATCCGGTTGCTCATGTTCATACACAAAATGGTCTAGTAGAATCATTGATCAAACGCCTCCAATTAATTTCTAGACCAATGCTTATGAGAACAAAACTTCCCATTTCAGTATGGGGTCATGCTATTTTGCACGCAGCAACACTTGTGCGGATAAGGCCCACAAGTTATCATAAAGTCTCCCCATTGCAATTGGCTTTTGGTCAGGATCCAAATATTTCCCATCTTAGGATCTTTGGTTGTGCGATATATGTTCCAATTGCTCCACCACAACGCACAAAGATGGGTCCTCAAAGAAGGTTGGGGATATATGTTGGATATGAATCTCCTTCTATTATAAAATATCTAGAGCCGATGACTGGAGATTTATTTACGGCAAGATTTTCTGATTGCCATTTTGATGAATCAGTATATCCAACATTAGGGGGAGAAAATAAGCAGCTGAAAAAGAAGATAGATTGGAATGCATTATCACTGTCTCATTTAGATCCTCGAACAAATCAATGTGAACAAGAGGTTCAAAAGATTATTCATTTACAAAATATTGCAAATCAATTGCCAGATGCATTCACTGACCTACCAAGGGTGACTAAGTCACATATTCCAGCTGCTAATGCTCCAATTTGAGTTGATATCCCGGCAGGACAATTAATTAAAGCAAATGAGTCTAAGCCATGCTTGAAACGTGGTAGACCAATCGGTTCTAAAGATAAAAATCTTCGAAGAAGAAAATGAGCAAGTGATCAAAGTGAACATAACACAGAGGTAGTGACTCAAAAAGAGCCCCAAGACGTAACAAATGATAAGACCTTAGGAGAGGTCCAGGTACCTGAAAATAATGAAAATGAAGAGATATCAATAAGTTATGTCTCAACCGGAAAAAGATGGAACCGAAATAATATTGTTATCGATAACATTTTTGCTTATAATGTTACTGTTGAAATAATGCAACAAGATGAGGATCTTGAACCAAAATCTGTCAATGAATGTAGACAGAGAAATGATTGGCCAAAATGGAAAGACGCTATCCAGGCAGAGTTAACTTCACTTGGAAAACGTGAAGTCTTCGGACCCATAGTTCGAACACCTGAAGGCATAAAGCCAGTAGGGTATAAATGGGTTTTTGTGCGAAAACGAAATGATAAAAATGAAGTCGTTAGATATAAAGCACGACTTGTGGCACAAGGGTTTTCCCAAAGGCCTGGAATTGATTATATGGAGACATATTCTCCTGTAGTGGATGCTATCACCTTCAGGTATCTCATAAATATGGCAGTGCAAGAAAAACTTGATATGCATCTAATGGATGTTGTTACAGCCTATTTGTATGGATCATTAGACAACGAAATTTTTATGAAAGTACCTGAGGGATTTAAAGTGCCAGAAGCATATAAAAGTTTTCGAGAAACTTGTTCAATAAAGCTTCAGAAATCTTTATACGGATTGAAACAATCAGGTCGTATGTGGTACAATCGCCTGAGTGAATACCTGTTGAAAGAAGGGTACAAGAATGATCCAATTTGTCCTTGTGTCTTTATAAAAAGGTCTGGATCTGAATTTGTTATAATCGTCGTGTATGTTGATGATTTAAATATCATTGGAACTCCTGGGGAGCTTCCAAAAACAGTAGACTGTTTGAAGAAAGAATTTGAAATGAAAGATCTTGGAAAGACAAAATTTTGTCTTGGTCTACAAATTGAGTATATGAAAGATGGAATATTTGTCCATCAATCAACATACACCGAAAAGATTTTAAAGCGATTCTATATGGATAAAGCACATCCATTGAGTACCCCGATGGTTGTGAGATCACTTGATATAAAGAAAGATCCATTCCGACCTCATGAAAATGATGAAGAGCTTCTTGGTGCCGAAGTACCATATCTTAGTGCAATTGGGGCATTAATGTATCTTGCCAATAATTCCCGACCAGATATAGCTTTCTCAGTAAGCTTATTGGCAAGATTTAGTACTTCGCCAACACAAAGACACTGGAATGGTATTAAACATATATTCAGATACCTCCAAGGGACCATTGATATGAGTTTATTTTATTCAAATGAATCCAAGCCATCATTGATTGGTTATGCAGATGCAAGATATTTGTCTGATCCACACAAAGGTCGATCTCAGACAGGCTATTTATTTACAAGTGGAGGTACAACCATATCATGGCGTTCGACAAAACAAACTATGGTTGCTACTTCTTCAAATCATGCAGAGATAATAGCCATTCACGAAGCAAGTCGAGAATGCGTTTGGTTAAGATCTATAACTCAACACATTCAGCAAACATGTGGTTTTTCTTCGAAAGAGAATATTCCAACAATATTGTATGAAGACAATGCTGCATGCATAGCTCAATTGAAAGGAGGATATATCAAAGGAGATAGAACAAAACACATTTCACCGAAATTCTTTTTCACTCATGATCTTCAGAAGAATGGTGAAATAGATGTACAACAAGTTCGTTCAAGTGATAATTTGGCTGATCTGTTCACTAAGGCGTTACCAACCTCAATATTTGAAAAGCTGATATATAAAATTGGAATGCGTCGTCTTTGAGACATTAAGTGATTTTTCATCAGTGGGAGTAACTACACGCTGCACTCTTTTCCTTAACCAAGGTTTTGTCCCACTGGGTTTTCCTGGTAAGGTTTTTAATGAGGCAGCAAGCAATGCACATTATAAATAACTATGTACATCCCAATATTTTTTTGTAAGTTTTTAATGAGGCACATTATCTTACATGGACATCCAAGGGGAGTGTTATGAATAATTTGTACATTGGATACTACTTTGGATACTACATTGGATGCTACATTGGATGCCCATGTTGTAAATAACTTAAAGATTAAATTTCCTACTTTATGTCCATTATCTTTACTTTTTATGCCTATAAAAGGCCATGTAATTGCAATGGAAAAATACACCAAAGTGAAAGAAGAAAACACTTCTCCCTTCTTTCTATCTTTTCTTATTTATATTTTACTGCATTACTTTTATTTTATAATAAACACTTCTTTCTTCACTTACTTTATATTGTTGCTTTCATGTTTCTCGTTCTTTTCCTCTTCTTCGGAGTTTCTTGATTTTGTTTCTTTTTTTTTTCATTTTTTGTTTCTCTTTTTTTTAAGATAAACCAAAAATACTAATTATCTCAATAATAGAAAATAACTAAAAATAAAAAATAAAATAGCCAAATTGAAGAAATTTAAATACAACTCAATACTAATTAAAGGCCTACAACTTTAAAACTAAACCAAGTAAATATTAATATTTTTTGAATTTTTTTTTCATATCTTTTTTTATGAAAAATAAAATGTCAAGGCTATTTTTGTATTTTTTTTTAAAAAAGTAAATATAATTAGACAAGATATCAACTAGCTAAAATAAAGAAAAATATTATTGTAGTTTTCATTTTAAGAGAAATAAAGCTAAAAGGTCAAAAATAGGCAAATTAACAATATTAGAACTATAATAAATATATAAGCACTAAAATGATATAAATTTTCGGGAAGGGTAAAAAGGTTTGACCAAGTTTTTATTTGTTAGTATTCGATCTCGGATTTGGATTTTTATTAATTGGTTAGCTCCATTAGGCGATTTTGGTCTTGGGAGCGCATCCAGAATGTGATGTTGGAGGTTCGTGGTAGAATTAGGGTTGAATTGGCGAAATTAGAAATTTGACGTTTCCCGGTGGGTGGTGGAAATTTTGATGTCGGGGTCAGAATGGAATTCTGGAAATTGGAATAGGTCCGTAATGTCAATTGTGATGTGTGTGCAAAATTTCAGGTCATTGGGATGAGGTTTGATAGGTTTTGGCATCGTTTGCGGAATTCAGAAGTTTGATAATCTTTAGGCTTGAATCCGAGGGTGATTGGATTTTTTGATATTATTTTGAGTGTCCCGAAGGTTGGAATAAGTTTGAATGGTGATATGTGACTTATTGGCATGTTTGTCGAGGTCCTGAGGGCCTCGGGATGGATTTGGGTGGTTGACGAAAAGTTTGGCTTTGAGTTGATGCTGTTGATTTTGTTGGTTTAAATTTCATGAATTTATGATCTTATTCATCATCTAATTGAGAAGTTGGACTAGAAATTTGGGAATTTAGGGCTTGAAATTAGAGAGTGAATTTTGAGAATTTGAGTGACCAAAATGAGGTCGAATTTTGGTAAATTTGGTATGTACATACTTGTGAGAGGATAAGGATTATGGTTTTATGATTTTTGTTGGATTCCGAGATGTGGCTCCAAGGGTCGGGTTTGACATATTTCAGGATTTTTGAGATGTGTATTAATGATGTGATACTAATTTTGGTTAGATTTAGAGCATTTGGAGGCCGAGTCGAGAGGCAAGGGCATCGCAGGTTAGAGTTTTGTCCGGTTTGAGTAAGTAATGACTTTAAATCTTGTCATGAGGGTATGAAACCCAGGATTTCACATCGTTTCTCTACTTTAAGGTGATGAACACGTTAAATGACGAGCGTGGGGGCATGCACCGTTGGGGATTGTGACTTGATCCGTCCCGTACGGCTATTAAGTCGCATATTTGACTGAAAATTATTTGATACTATTGTGCTTTGGAAAGTATTACTATATTTTGGGCTGAATTCCATGTTTGGGCCTCGTGCCAAGCTGTTTGGACCCTTAGGGGCTTTTTACTACTACTCCTTACGGTTTTGATTTAATATCTGTACTTAGTCATGCCATACTTTTGCTGATTTCATAACTCAGTCTTATTTACTCCGTTTGTTATATAAAATGATATTTTGGGCTGAGCACCCTTTTTCACTATGTCACGACCCTAACCCCGAACCCGGTCATGATGGCGCCTCTCGTGAAGATAAGGCCAGCCAACTAAACCCAATTCACTTGTTAAATCAGTTAAACAATATAAAAGCACTCTAAAACATGATTAAATGATAATAAGTAGCGAAAATACAATCCGACATAGCCCTAACCGGGGTGTCACAAGTCACGAGCATCTATGAGCCATAATAAAAGTCTCCTAAAGTCATAAACTACTACAAATGTTTGAAAAGGAACAAAAGTGCTAGAGGGGTAGAGACACAGGGCTGCGGACGTCAACAACTACCTTGTAATCTCCGAAAGACCCACCTGGAACTAGAGGAAATCAGCACTCCGGAGCGGAACCGGCAACGCCTGAATCTGCACACAGGGGTGAAAGGAGTAAAGTGAGTACTCCAACTCAGTGAGTAACAAAGGTAAATAATGATTGAAAGAAAGAAAACACGTAAGGCACAAGGCATTCTATAATGAAGCAGTAAAACCATTTAAAAGTAGTAAAATAGTGGAAAGTCAAGTAAAATCCTCTTTCAACAAGTAAACAAGTAATTGACAGGTAATTAAGGTAAAGTAACCAAATAGAAATTCGCCCCTCGAGCACATTATCAACAAATCCGCCCATCGGGCAACATCTCAAAACAGTATCAGCCTATCGGGCAATCATATAGAACAATACTAGCCCCTCGGGCTCAATCTCACATCATAATGGGTACCCGCGCTCACTGGGAGTGTGCAGACTCCTGGAGGGGCCCCTTACGGCCCAAGCGAAATAACAAGCCATCTCGTGGCATCAAATCTAGGCCCTCGACCTCATATCAATCAAGCCACCTCGTGGCGTACAAATCTCAGGCCCTCGGCCTCAAATCAACATCAGTGCTTTCTCACAACTTAGGCCCTTGGCCTTACTCAGTCAAAAATACTCACAAGCCCCTCGGGCAATAGTAAAACAGTGTTTCTCAGCCCAAACATCATTTAAAATATCATTTAAGTCTTAAAACTGAGTAAACATGGTTGAGTATGAAAACAATGGGAAATAACATGACTGAGCTCAAGTAATAAGTCAAAACAGTAAGGAAAATCAATAAATAGCCCCGAAGGGTTCAAATAGATGGCTCTAGGCCCATAAATGGCATTCAGCCCAAATAATGATGATAACAAATAGTTTTCAATCAAATACGCGGTAAAATCATCAATCGGGACAGACCGAGTCACAATCCCCAATAGTGCACGACCTCACGCCCGCCATCAAGCGTGTGTCTCACCTCAATATAGCACTACGATGAGCAATCTGGGGTTTCAAACCCTCAGAACATCATTTACAATCATTACACACCTCGAACCGGCTAAATCTCTAGCTCACAACGCCTTTTCCCCTCGAATCGGCCTCCACGCGCGTCGAATCTATCCAAAATCAGAATGAAGATGCAAAATATGCTAAGGGAACAAAGCTCAAGCGAAAACGATCAATAAAGGGTACAAATTCCGAAATTAACAAAAGTCGATCCCCGGGACCACTTCTCAAAACTCAGAAGTTTTCACATCATTAGATTCCTTATCTCCCCACGAGTTCATATATATCAAAAGTTCTCAAATCCAACCCCAAATGGTCCTCCAAATCCCCAATCAAAAGTTCAATTTCTCGAGCCCTAGTTCTTCAATTTTAGGCTTAGCTTTCATGATTTTCTAGGTGGAATTCACATAATAATCGAGTTTTTAGTCTAAGAATCTTACCTCCCAACTATTCTCCTTGAATCCCTCTTCAATCTCCTTCAAAAATCTCCAAAAAACGAGCAGCTATGGATGAAAATAGACGCACATTCGCGAACAAGACGAGTTTAAAAAACATTCTGCCTAGACCTCATTTTCTTCATCGCGATCGCGGAACGTCCCTTGCGATCGCAAAGAACAATTCTTCAGCTTCCCAAAATTACTCTATGCAAACACGACCAGGCCATTGCGAATGCAATGCTTCCTCCATCTTAACCTTCACGAACGCGCTCACTCCCCGAACACGAACGCGAAGGCTTAATTCCTGGCCTTCCTCAATCCTTCTACGCGATCGCGAGACCACCTACGCGATCGCGAAGGGCAATTTTCTGAACAACCTGAACCTGCAATTTCTGCAATCTTTTCTAACTTTAAATGATCTGATTGACCACCCGAAACTCACCCGAGGCCCCGGGACCTCAACCAAAGGTACCAACACATCCTAAAATCTCATTCAAACTTGTTCCAATCATCAAAATACCTTAAACAACATCAACTCACCCAAAACACATCGGATTCAAGCCTAAGTTTCTAAAATCTTCCGAAATATGCTTTTGATAAAAAATCCAACCAAACCACATCCGAATGACCTGAAGTTTTACACACACATCCCAAATGACACAACGAAGCTATTGCAACTCTTAGAATTCCATTCCGACCCCTATATCAAAATCTCGCCTATCAACCAAAAATCGCCAAAATATCAACCTAACTCTACTCCGAACCTTCAAAACCCATTCCGATCATATTCCCAAGTCATAAATCACCTCTCGAAGCTAATCAAACCATCGGAACTCACATCCAAGCCCACTAACACATAAGTCAACATCCGGTTGACTTTTCCAACTTAAACCTTCTTAAAAGAGACTAAGTGTCTCAAACTTCACTAAATTCATTCCAGACTCGATTTGGCCAACCCGATACCACAAAATACAGATAACAAAGCATAAAGAAGCAGAAATGCGGGAAACGAAGCGGTAACTCATGAGACAACTGATTGGGTCGTCACATCCTCCCCAACTTAAACAAACGTTTGTCCTCGAACGAGTCAAGAAACATACCTGAAGCCTCGAATAGGTGAGGATATCTGCTCCGTATCTCCTGCTCGGTCTCCCAGGTAGCCTCCTCCATCGGCCGACCTCTCCATTGCACTTTCACTGAAGATATATCCTTTGATCTCAACTTTCAAACCTGATGACCCAAAATAGCTACTGGATCCACATCATAGGTCAAATCATCATCCAACTGAACCGTGCTAAAATCCAAAACATGAGACGGATCCCCAATATACTTTCGGAGCATAGAAACATGAAATATCGGATGCACACTCGACAAACTGGGTGGCAAAGCAAGCTCATAAGCCACCTCACCAATCCTCCGAAGCACATCAAAAGGTCTATTGAACCGCAGACTCAATTTCCCTTTCTTCCCAAATCTCATAACACCCTTCATGGGTAAAACCTTCAATAGGACCTTCTTGCCAACGGTGTAGGACACCTCTCGAACTTTCCTATCAGCATAACTCTTTTGCCTTGACTGCGCTGTACGAAGCCTCTCCTGAATCACCTTCACCTTCTCCAAAGCATCCTGCACCAAACCAATAGCCTAGCCTCACCGGGCTCGAACCAACTAACTGGAGATCTACACCGCCTCCCATATAAAGCCTCATATGGAGCCATCTGAATACTCGATTGGTAGCTGTTGTTACAAGCAAACTCTGCAAGCGGTAGAAATTGATCCCATGACCCTCCAAAATCAATGACACAAGCACGCAACATGTCCTCCAATATCTGAATAGTACACTCGGACTGCCCGTCCGTCTGAGGATGAAAAGTTGTTCTCAACTCAACCTGGGTACCCAACTCTTGCTGCACAGACCTCCAAAATTGTGAAGTAAACTAATTGCCCCTATCTGAAATGATGGAAACTGGGACACCATGCAAACGAACAATCTCTCGGATATAGATCTCTGCCAACTGCTCTGAGGAATATGTAGTACACACAGGAATGAAGTGTGCGGACTTGGTCAGCCAATCCACAATCACCCAAATAGCATCGAACTTCTTCAAAGTCCGTGGAAGTCCAACAACAAAGTCCATAGTGATACTCTCCCACTTCCACTAAGGAATAACCATCTGCTGAAGCAAGCCACCCGGTCTCTGATGCTCGTATTTCACCTGCTAACAATTGAGACACCGAGCTACAAATCCCACAATATCTTTCTTCATCCTTTTCCACCAATAGTGCTGCCTCAAATCCTGATACATCTTCGCGGCACCCGGATGAATGGAATACTGCGAGCTATGGGCCTCCTCTAGAATCAACTCCCGAAGCCCATCCACATTGGGCACACAAATACGGCCCTGCATCCTCAACACCCCATCATCACCAATGGTTACATCTCTGGCATCATCATACTGGACTCTGTCCTTCAGGACAAGCAAATGCGGATCATCATACTGGCGCTCTCTGATGTGATCATATAAGGAAGATCGAGAAACCACACAAGCCAATACCCGGCTGGGCTCTGAAATATCTAACCTTACGAACCGATTGGCCAAGGCCTGAACATCAACCGCAAGAGATCTCTCCCCAACTGGAATATATGCCAAACTCTCCATACTCACTGCCTTTCAGCTCAAAGAATCGGCCACCACATTGGCCTTTCCCGGATGGTACAATATAGTGATATCATAATCCTTAAGCAACTTCAACCATCTCCGCTGCCTCAAATTAAGATCCTTTTGCTTGAACAAATGTTGAAGACTACGATGATCAGTGAACACCTCACAAGATATGCCATACAAGTAATGCCTCCAAATCTTCAACGCGTGAACTATGGCAGCCAACTCCAAATCATGAACGGGGTAGTTCTTCTCATGGGGCTTCAACTGACGAGAAGCATAAGAAATAACTCTACCTTCCTGTATCAACACACAACCAATCCCAACTCTCAAAGCATCACAATACGCGGTATATGAATCCGAAACTGATGGCAAAACTAACACTGGAGCTGGGGTCAAAGCTGTCTTGAGCTTATGAAAGCGCTCCTTACACTCGTCTGACCATACAAATGAAGCACCCTTCTGAGTCAACTTGGTCAAGGGTGATGCTATAGATGAGAATCCCTGAACAAACCGGTGGTAATAACCCACCAAACCAAGAAAGCTATGAATCTTTGTGGCTGAGGACGGTCTGAGCCAACTCCGAACCGCCTCCATCTTCTTCGGATCAACCTGACTACCCTCGCTGGACACCACGTGTCCCAAGAAAGCCACTGAACTGAGCCAAAACTCACACTTGGAGAACTTTGCATACAACTTCTCCTCCCTCAATCTCTGCAACACAACTCTCAAATGCTCCGCGTGCTCCTCCTGACTACGCGAATACACTAGAATATCATCAATGAAGACTATGACAAACGAATCGAGATAAGGCCAGAACACGCTGTTCATCAAATGCATGAACATTGCTGGGGCATTGGTCAACCCAAAAGATATCACCAAAAACTCATAATGTCCTAAAAGCCGTCTTAAGAATATCAGAGTCCCTGATCTTCAACTGGTGATAACACAAATGGAGATCAATCTTGGAGAACACCCTCGCTCCCTGAAGCTGGTCGAATAAATCATCGATACAAGGCAAAAGATACTTGTTCTTAATTGTTACCTTGTTCAATTGCCTATAATCAATGCATATTCTCATTGTGCCATCCTTCTTCTTCACAAACAGAACCGGCGCACCCCAAGGTGACACATTAGGCCGAATGAACCCTTTATCTAGGAGTTCCTGAAGCTGCTCCTTCAATTCCTTCAACTCCGCTGGTGCCATACGATACGTCAGAATAGAAATGGGCCTAGTGCCGGCACCAGGTCAATACCAAAATCAATATCCCTATCCAGTGGCATGCCCAACAAGTCTGCAGGAAACACATCGGGAAAATCCCTCACAACTAGGACAAAATCAATACTGGGAGCCTCAACTTAGACATCCCTCACAAACGGTAGATATGAAAGACAACCCTTCCCAACCATACACTGGGCCTTCAAGAAAGAGATCACTCTATTAGGAACATAGTCAGTCACACCTCGCCACTCAATCCGTGGCACTTCTGGCATAGCCAAAGTGATTGTCTTAGCATGACAGTCCAGAATAGCATGACACAGAGATAACCAATCTATGCCCAAAATGACATCAAAATCCACCATACTCAGTAATAACAGATCCACTCGGGTCTCTAAACCCTTAATAGTCACCATACACGACCGGTACACACGGTCTACAATAACAGTATCGCCCACCGGGGTAGATACATGAACATGTAAAGCAAAAAACTCACGGGGCGTACCCAAATAACGGGTAAAGTATGATGACACATAAGAAAAGGTGGAACCGGGATCAAATAATATAGAGGCATCTTTGTGATAGATTGAAACAATACATGTAATGATAGCATCTGAAGTAATAACATCGGGTCTGCCTGGGAGTGCATAGAAACGGGCGTGACCGCCCCCTGATCGACCTCCCCCTCTGGGGTGACCCCTAGCTGACTGACCTCCACCCCTAGCTGGCGGAGCGGGTGGTGATGAAGCAACTGGCGCTAAAGTCGATGACTAACCCCTCTGCTGGGATGAACTAGCAAAATGACGAGGACACTGCCTCCACATGTGACCCATCTCACCACACTCAAAACAACTCCCAGGTGCTGGAGAAGGGTACTGAAGGGAACCCCTCACACCGAAGTAACTAGCAGATGCACTCGGCATAGAAGAGCCCTAAGCTGATGGAGCACGGGATGAACTCTGAGCTAGAAGGGCACTAAGTGATGACTGGTCCTACTGAGTACCATGATAACCATGACCCGAAGATGCCCCACGATAACCTGGGCGAGCTGGCTGAGCAGGCCTGAATGAACGGCCTTTGTCGTGCTGAAACTGACCCATCAAAGGAGTACCACTATAGCTGCCAGATCCTCGAGGCCTCTTGGCCTCCCTCTCCTCTCGCTCCTAACGACGAACAGACTCAATATCACGGGCAATATCCATAACCTCCTCGAAAGTAGCACCAGTCACCCGCTCCCTGGTCATGAGAATACAGAGCTGATAGGTAAGACCATCAACAAACCTCCTGATCCTCACTCTATCTGTCGGGACAAACCAGAGGGCATGACGAGCCAACTCATAGAACCTCAACTCATACTGCGACATGGTCATCTCCCTCTGACGCAGCCACTCAAACTGCCTGCGCAGCTACTCTCTATGAGACTGCGACACATACTTCTCCAGAAAGAGAACGGAGAACTGCTGCCAGGTAAGGGGTGCTGCACCAACAGGCCTACGCCTCTCAAAATCCTCCCACCAAGTGAAAGCAGCTCCTGAAAACTGATAAATAGTGAAAGTGACCCCACTGGTCTCCAATATACCTGTTGTATGAAGCATTCTCTGACACTTGTCCAGAAAACCCTAGGCATCCTCGCCCTCTGCACCACTGAATGACGGAGGCTGCAATCAACCAAATCTCTCCAACCTACATTGCTCATCCTCCGGCATGACAGGAACCACATCGTCTTGAGCAGCTGCAACCGGTTGGGCTGGATGCACCCCCGACATCTGAAGTCTCTGCACGACCTACTCAGGTGTGCGAGCGGCGGGAGTCTGATTGCCTCTCCCGGCCTGAGAAGTAGTTGCGGCTGTAGTGGCTGAAACCGCCTTAGCCAGGCCAATGCAAACTAATAAGATCTATGCCAAGGCCTCTTGAAGACCCGGAATCACGATGGGCATAGCTGGTGCCTGAACTGGTGTTGCTGGAGCATCCATAGCTGGAGCCTGATCCTGAGCTGGGGCAGCTGGTAGATCCATAGGTGATGCCCTCTCTACTCTTCCTCTGCCACGACCACGACCGCGTCCTCAGCCTCTGGTGGCCATAGCTGGTGGTACTGGGGGTCGTCCATCCCGACCAGTAGCGCGTGTCCTCACCATCTGTGAGGGAATATAATAACAGAAGTTTAGTACTCGGATCAACAAGTTCACATGACAAGAATTCCAAGAATATGAAGTTTTTCCGGAAGGTTCTGCAGCCTCTCGAGGATAAATACAAACGTCTCTGTACCGATCCGCGAGACTTTACTAAACCTGCTCATAACTCGTGAGACCTATGTAACCTAAGCTATGATACCAACTTGTCACGACCCTAACCCTAAACCCGGTCGTGATGGCGCCTCTCATGAAGACAAGGCCAGACAACTAAACCCAATTCACTTGTTAAAGCAGTTAAAAAATATAAAAGCAGTCTAAAACATGATTTAATGATAATAAGTAGCGGAAATACAACCCGACACAGCCCTAACCGGGGTGTCACAAGTCATGAGTATCTTTGAGCCATAATACAAGTCTGCTAAAGTCATAAACTACTACAAATGTTTGAAAAGGAACAAAAGTGCTAGAGGAGTAGAGACACGGGGCATCGGACGTCAACAGCTACCTCGTAATCTCTGAAAGGCCCGCCTAAAACTGGAGGAAATCAGCACTCCAGAGCAGAACCAGCAATGCCTGAATCTGCACACAGGGGTGCAGGGAGTAAAGTGAGTGCTCCAACTTAGTAAGTAACAAAGGTAAATAATGACTGAAAGTAAGAAAACATGTAAGGCACAAGACATTCTATAATGAAGCAGTAAAACCATTTAAAAGCAGTAAAACAGTGGAAAATCAAGTAAAATCCTCTTTCAACAAGTAAACAAGTAATTGACAGGTAATTAAGGTAAAGTAACCAAATAGAAGTTCGCCCCTCGGGCACAGTATCAACAAATCCGCCCCTCGGGCAACATGTCAAAACAGTACCAGCCCATCGGGCAATCACATAGAACAATACCAGCCTCTCGGGCTCAATCTCATATCATAATGTGTAGCCGCGCTCACTGGGGGTGTGCAGACTCCTGGAGGGGCCCTTTACGGCCCAAGCGCAATAACAAGCCATCTCGTGGCATCAAATCTAGGCCCTCAGCCTCATATCAATCAAGACATCTCGTGGCATATATATCTCAGGCCCTCGGCCTCAAATCAGTAACATTGTTTTCTCACAACTTAGGCCCTCGGCCTTACTCAGTCAAAAATACTCACAAGCCACTCGGGCAATAGTAAAACTGTGTTTCTCAGCCCAAGCATCATTTAAAATATCATTTAAGTCTTAAAACTAAGTAAACATGGCTAAGTATGAAAACAGTGGGAAATAACATGACTGAACTCAAGTAATAAATCAAAACAGTGAGGAAAATCAATAAATAGCCTCGAAGTGTTCAAATAGTTGGCTCTAGGCCCAAATATGACATTCGGCCTAAATAATGATGATAGCAAATAGTTTTCAATCAAATACGCGGTAAAATCATCAATCGGGACTGACCGAGTCACAATCCTCAATAGTGCACGGCCTCACGCTCGCCATCAAGCGTGTGTCTCACCTCAATATAGCACTACGATGTGCAATCCGGGATTTCAAACCCTCAAAACATCATTTACGATCATTACTCACCTCTAACCGGCTAAATATCTAGCTCGCGACGCCTTTGCCCCTCGAATCGGCGTCCACGCACGTCGAATCTATCCAAAATCAGAACGAGGACGTCAAAATATGCTAAGGGAACAAAGCCCAAGCGAAAACAATCAATAAAGGGCACAAATCCTGAAATTAAGAAAACCCGAGCCCCGGGACTGCTTCTCGAAACTCAGAAATTTTCATATCATTAGCTTCCTTATCTCTCCACGAGTTTATACATATCAAAAGTTCTCAAATCCGACCCCAAATGGTCCTCCAAATCCCCAATCAAAAGTCTAATTTCTCAAGCCCTAGTTCTTCAATTTTAGGCTTAGCTTTCATGATTTTCTAGGTGGAATTCACATAATAACCGATTTTTTAGTCCAAGAATCTTACCTCCCAATGATTCCCCTTGAATCCCTCTTCAATCTCCTTCAAAAATATCCAAAAAACGAGCAGCTATGGGTGAAAATAGACCCACATTCGCGAACAAGATGAGTTTAAAAAAACATTCTACCCAGACCTCATTTTCTTCATCGCGATCGCGGAACGTCCCTCGCGATCGCGAAGAACAATTCTTCAGCTTCCCAAAATTACTCTATGCGAACGCGACCAGGACATCGCGAATGAGATGCTTTCTCCATCTTAACCTTCGCGAACGCGCTCACTCCTACGCGAACGCGATGAACACCTGACCTCGAACCCATCAGACGCAAATTACTCTACGCGATCGTGAAGTCCTTCACGCGAACGCGTTAACCAACTTCCCAACCCTATGCAAACGCGAAGCCCCTCTCACGAACGCAAAGGCTTAATTCCTGGCCTTCCTCAATCCTTCTACGCAATCGCGAAGAGCAATTTTCTGCAACACCTGAATTTGCAATTTCTGCAATCTTTTCCAACTTCAAATGATCCGATTGACCACCCGAAACTCACCCGAGGCCCCCGGGACCTCAACCAAAGGCACCAACACATACTAAAACCTCATTCAAACTTGTTCCAATCATCAAAATACCTTAAATAACATCAAATCACCCAAAACACATCGGATTCAAGCCTAAGTTTCTAAAATCTTCCGAAATATGCTTTTGATAAAAAATCCAACCAAACCACGTCCGAATGACCTGAAATTTTACACAAACATCCCAAATGACACAACGAAGCTACTGCAACTGCTAGAATTCTATTCCGGCCCCTATATCAAAATCTCGCCTATCAACCGGAAATCGCCAAAATATCAACTTCGCCAATTCAAGCTTCTCTACTCCGAACCTCCAAAACTCATTCTGATCACATTCCTAAGTCATAAATTACCTCCCGAAGCTAATCGAACCATCAGAACTCACATCCGATCCCTCTAACACATAAGTCAATATCCGGTTGACTTTTCCAACTTAAAAGTGATTAAGTGTCTCAAACTTCACCAAATTCATTCCGGACTCGATCCGGCCAACCCGATACCACAAAACACAGTTAACAAATCATAAAGAAGTAGAAATTCGGAAAACGGAGCGGTAACTCATGAAACGACTGACCGGGTCGTCATATCCTCCCCAACTTAAACAGACGTTCGTCCTCGAACGAGTCAAGAAACATACCTGAAGCCTCGAATAGGTGAGGATATCTGCTCCGCATCTTCCGCTCGGTCTCCCAGGTAGCCTCCTCCACAGACCGACCTCTCCATTGCACTTTCACTGAAGATATATCCTTTGATCTCAACTTCCGAACCTAATGACCCAAAATAGCTACTGGATCCACATCATAGGTCAAATCATCATCCAACTGAACCGTGCTGAAATCCAAAACATGAGACGAATCCCTAATATACTTCTGGAGCATAGAAACATGAAATACCGGATTCACACTCGACAAGTTGGGTGGCAAAGCAAGCTCATAAGCCACCTCCCCAATCCTCTGAAGCACCTCAAAAGGTCCAATGAACCGTAGACTCAATTTCCCTTTCTTCCCAAATCTCATAACACCCTTCATGGATGAAACCTTCACTAGGACCTTCTCGCCAACCATGTAAGACACCTTTCAAACCTTCCTATCAGCATAACTCTTTTGCCTCGACTGCGCTGTACGAAGCCTCTCCTGAATCACCTTCACCTTCTCCTAAGCATCCTGCACCAAACCAATAGCCTAGCCTCACCGGGTTTGAACCAACCAACTGGAGATCTACACCGCCTCCCATACAAAGCCTCATATGGAGCCATCTGAATACTCGACTGGTAGTTGTTGCTATAAGCAAACTTTGCAAGCGGTAGAAACTAATCTCATGACCCTCCAAAATCAATGACACAAGCACGCAACATGTCCTCCAATATCTGAATAGTACGCTCGGACTTCCCGTCCATTTGAGGATGAAAAGTTGTGCTCAACTCAACCTGGGTACCCAACTCTCGCTGCACAGACCTCCAAAACTGCGAAGTAAACTGAGTGCCCCTATCTGAAATGATGGAAACTGGGACACCATGCAAACGAACAATCTCTCGGATATAGATCTCTGCGAACTGCTCTGAGGAATAGGTAGTACACACAAGAATGAAGTGCGTGGACTTGGTCAGCCGATCCACTGCCAAGAGTTTGGTTGTCAGTGTTAAGGGTGCAAGTAATTCCATTTAAAAAAAGTTTAGGGGGGTAATAAGATTCTCGCAAAGATAAAGTGTGTAGTTGGGAATCCGGGTATAGGTCATGGGGGTACTTATGGATTTTCCAATAAATTAAGGCTAATATGGTCAATTTTATTGTTAATTATAATACTAAAAAGATAGATTACTTAATATGTGTGAAAACATCCAAAAAATCAATTAAAGTGGACTGGAGGGAGTATTCCCTAAGTTGAAAAGATAAACTATTAAAATCGTTTTTTCTACAATCTTCTCCTCTCTTTTTTTTCTTAAAAAATAAATAAATTAGTTTCTGTTTCTAAAATGGTTGATAAATAATGAAAACCAAGTCATTCAGTAGGATTAGATTCTAACTTGGCTCTTTGGCTGGATGGTGTTGAAATTTTCAACACAATCTAATTAATTTTCTTGGATCTTAATTTCCCTATTTAATTCTCCTCCTTAAACCTTTGTTCCATAGAAGACTAATTCAAATGAACCACTAAATTTCTACCATTTTGGTAGAAATTTGATGGTCTCAATTCATCTTGATGCCAATATAAAAGAGCTTCAACCTTCACTTACCATTTCAAACGCCAAAAAAGAGAGAAACACAATAACGCAATAAAATACAATACAAAATAAAACGACCAAAAAAATGGAATTAAAATTTATATCGTTTGCGTTTTTATTGTTATTTTTAGCACGAATTGGAGACGCTCAACCAACAACTTCGCCAGGAGTCTTTGATGTTACCAAATATGGTGCAACAACTAATGGAGATATCAGTAAGGTAAATCATACATTTTTACCATATAATTGATTTATTTTTTACTAGAGGCGAATCCAAGATTCAAAGTCAATATTAAGATCAATGAATATGATCTAATATATTTTATGTTTTGAAATATTTTTGCATATGTATAGTGTTTCGAGCTGAAAGTAGTGAGTTCTGTTGAATTCGGAAAAAATCATAAATAACCTGATTTACAAATGGTAGTTGAAAAATAGCCACAGTTTTAAAAGTAATCAAAATTAGTCACTTTTCATGTAAAGATAACATCTTAACAAGAACGCCCTTAAAATCCGGAAAATTCAGCATAATATATATGCTGGAGTTCCAATTTTTTATATATGAGATTCCAGCATAATGTGGAGTTCCAACATAATATGCTAGAAGTTTAAACGCAGGAGCTCCATAATCCAGCATTTTTTGTATTCCCCTCCCCTTTGATTCCCTTTGATCCCCTTTGTTGGAGCCATTGCTTCTTTGGTGAGTCGAACCCACAACTCTGGAGTTGTAGGTGGAAGGTGATGACTATCGGAGTAACCCTCTCTTGTCATAATCCAACATATTATGTTAGAACTTTCCGTGTTTCAGCTAAAATAGTGGACGCTCGCTATTTTTCAATTACCAGTCTGAAAACTGGCTAGCCGTGCTATATTCACGTTGAATCCTTGCTAGATTTGCCTCTAATAACAGAAATTATAATGTATAGGCTGTGTTAGATGCATTTAAAGAGGCATGTGCAGCAACAAGCCCAAGTACAATAGTAATACCAAAAGGTACATATCAAATGAATCAAGTAAAACTACAAGGTCCATGCAAAGCACCAGTTGAGCTACAAGTTCAAGCCATTTTGAAAGCTCCTTCAGATCCTAAACAACTCAATGCAGATGTTGAATGGTTAACTGTTAATTATATTGATCGTTTCACACTTTCTGGTGGTGGTGTTTTTGATGGCCAAGGTAAACAAGCTTGGGATCAAAATAATTGTAAGGATTCCAAAAGTTGCAGCAATCTTCCCAATGTAAGTTATTACATGTATATTCCACTATATCTTGTGTTAGATCACTGTTTTTAATGCCGATTTAACTTATATACATTGACAATATATAGGCTGTAATTTTTTAACTGCTGCAGTTTTCTACTCCTGCTAATAATTTAGCACATTCGTTGTTGTTACTATGGGGTCCTGAAGCACAAGAAGATTTTACTCGTTGGTGTCAACTGGGGGGGGGGGGAGGGGGCTGTGGATTTTTGTTGCTCTCCATGGAGCTTTTGGCCTAATAAGTTTTATGTTACATCAATTCGAGCTTGCTCGATTTGTTCAATTGAGACCTTATAATGCAATCGCATTCTCTGGTCCAATTGTTGTTTTTCTTTTTGTATTTTCGTTTTATTCACTAGGTCAGTCCGATTGGTTCTTTGCCCCTAACAGCCTTGTTTGTTCCAATATATTTTGGTTATTGTAGTGAAGTCTTATTACAAAGAACATATATTATAACATAACATGAAGAATAGTTTCAAGGAAAACTTGGCTGTTATAGGGAAGTGTTGTTATAGGGAACGACTGTTATAGAGAAGTCTCACAGTATGATGATAGTTTCACACTATCAGTGCATTTTAACTTGTTATACAAAATTAGTTGCCTATGTTTTCAAGTTACTCAGTCCATCTATTATGAATATTTCTGATTATCTTTTAAATAACTTGATACATAAACATTATAATGTTAGTATATAGAAGTAAGTCTTTTAATTTTCACTAGTAAAACATTATCAAAATAGAATTTATGTTATATACATTGTAACTTGTATTTAGTGTAAGATTTTTTTACAGATTAACGTAGTTTAACATGTGATAACAAGTACATTACCGTTGTTATCATGTTACCAACAAATGTTTAATTTATCACAAGATTTCACCAATAATATTTTTGTACTGTCAGTGCATACAACAACTTAAGCTTATCCAATTGTGCTCATTATTTTTACTCTTGTACAGAATTTGAGCTTCAACTTCCTTACAAACTCAACAATCCAAGACATAACTTCACAAGACAGCAAACTATTCCATATCAACGTGAATGGTTGCAAGAACTTGACATTCATCAGAGTAAACATCACAGCTCCACCAGAAAGTATCAACACAGATGGCATTCACGTCGCGCGATCGAGCAACGTGAACATTACAGATTGTGTAATTGGTACAGGAGATGACTGTATTTCTGTAGGAGATGAATTGGAGCAGCTTCATATCACTAGAGTTACTTGTGGTCCTGGCCATGGTATTAGTGTTGGAAGTCTTGGAAAAACTCCAGGTGAAAAGCCAGTGGTTGGAGTTTATGTGAAAAATTGCACATTTATTAATACTGATAATGGTGTTAGAGTAAAGACATGGCCAGCTTCACATCAAGGTGTTGTCACAGATTTGCATTATGAAGATATCATTGTGCAAAATGTTAGCAACCCTATTGTCATTGATCAAGTCTATTGCCCTTACAATCAATGCAACAAAGATGTAAGAACAAAACTTTATGCAGTTACTTGTACTTATCTTTTAAGTGACGATCTGATATACTATTATAAAAATTCTGTCTACCTAGCTGTGAAGGGTGGCTGCTTGGATACCAAAGGACAGCCTGGTGCACTAAGCTCCCGCTATGTGCGGGGTCCGAGGAAGGGCCGGACCATAAGGGTCTATTGTATGCAACCTTACCCTGCATTTCTGCATGAGGCTTTTTCCACGGCTTGAACCGTAACCTCCTGATCACATGACATCAACTTTACTAGTACGCCAAGGGTGGCCATTTGGACACCCTTTGCCAAAAAAATGTACCACGTATATAAAGTTAAATATTGTGAATCGGGTCGTCAATTAACACTTTCACCGAAGAATTATACTTTGATATAAGTTAAATATGGTGAAGGATGATTAGTTGAACACCATTCACCCGAAAATATATTGAGTATATAAGTTAAATAGTGAAGTATGGTCAGCTGAAACGACGCCCGTCGCCGGAAAATTAAACTTGTACATATAGGTTAAATATACTATATTTATACACATATATGAAATCTTGAATACCTGCAACGAAATTCCTGGCTTTGCTACTGCTGTCAGTGTATAAGAGTTAATTCTAGATTTATTTTTGTTATATTATGGTTCATATATTTATTTTGTAATTTTTGCAGTTGCCATCACAAGTGAAGATAAGCAAAGTGAGCATAAAGAACATAAGGGGAACATCAAGAACACAAGATGCAGTGCTTTTACTGTGCAGTAAAGGTGCACCATGTGATGGAGTGGAGGTTGGAGATATAGACATTACCTATAATGGAAAAGAAGGACCAGCCAAATCTAGTTGTGAAAATGTGAAGCCAAAGTTTGTCGGGAAGCAAAATCCACCAATTTGTGCTGGAGCTCAGTCTTCTTGAGCTCTTTTTAATTAGCTCCCAATTTTTGTGCAATTTTTAGTAATTTGTTTTATATAGTATTGAATCCACCAGTTTGCACTGGTCTAGCTCAGTCTAATTGAGCTTTATAGCTTCTAAATTTTTTTAATTCTAGAGTTTTTATTTTTTGGATATCCTAATTGAAATAGGATGTGTGCACTATATAAGATGTGCAGTGTATTAGAGTGTAGAAATTACACATGAATAATGGAGTAATAGGAAATCCTCTTGGCGAGAGATTTTTGAACACGAGATTTTGATTGGTATATGATATTTAAATTAAGAATTTTTACCTCGTATAGCAAATGTTAACACCTTATTTATTTTAAATAAATATCATTTTTAAACATTATATTCTATAAATACTTTTTAATGTTTATAGCAAAATATCTAATTTTGGTTATCTCTTAGCCTTAAGCCACTAAATACGCTATTCAGTTACATTATTTTCTTTCTCTCTCTACTTTGATACATATCATTCTTTTCCCATATTCTATTTTGATTCATGTCATTCTCTTCCCATATTCCTGAAAACACGATGCTCAATTTCAAAATTCCTCTCACCCACGTTACCTACCATTAGTCAAAAACCCCACGCTCTCTCCTCTCTCCTCTCTCTCTAACCTACTCCAATAATAATCTTCGAAGGCCAATGAACGGCGAATTCTTGCAAGAGGAGGTGAGAGACGTTGCGCTACAGGGAATGCCGGCTATATCGTCCCCCGTCATTAAGGAAGAGAAATTGACCTAGCACCATGAGATTTCATGGCAAATGACACACAACAGACTCCTCGCTCTCTTCACTAGATTTGGTGAAATCTGGTGCCGATAAACTATTACGCAGACTGGAACCACTCTCTTTCCTTATAAAAGGTGCTTTTCCCCATCACTGGGCGATTTCTGCAAAATCAGTAGTAAATCACTGCAACCTACAAATTGCATATAGGTTCGAATATATTTCAATGTATTTTCAATGTATCACGCTGTATTTTTATGTATTCATTGTCTATTACACACCCAGAAGATGAAAGTAGCAGAGATGAGGATGTTGAGGTGGATGTGCGGGTATACAAGGATGGATAAGATTAGGAATGCAGATATTCGAGAGAAGGTGGGTGTGGCCCCCATGGAGGACAAGATGCAGGAAGTAAGACTCAGATGGTTTGGGCACATTCAGAGGAGGAGCACTGATGCACCGGTGAGGAGGTGTGAGCGACTGGCTGTAGTGGGCACGCGGAGAGGTAGAGGGAGACCTAAGAAGTATTGGGGAGAGGTGATCAGACAGGACATGGCGCGACTTAGGATTACTGAGGACATGGCCCTTGATAGGGAATTATGGAGGTCGAGCATTAAGGTTGTAGGTTAGGGGAGAGTGTGAATATTTCTACAGCACAAGTGAGAGAGACTATCTAGTTAGGAGTTAGACTAGGAATGTCAGTGGTCGTCTATTGATGCAGGGTTTTACCTTCTAGTTGTACTATATCAGCCATCTATTTCGTATTTCGTATCCTGTATTTCATATTTCGTATCTCTTATATATTGTTGTTATTTTTATTACGCATTTTTATGGTACTAATATATCATCTCCTATTGCTTTTTTGAGCCGAGGGTCTCCTGGAAATAGCCTCTCTACCCTTCGGGGTAGGGGTAAGGTCTGCGTACATATTACCCTCCCCAGACCCTACTTGTGGGATTATACTGGGTCGTTGTTGTTGTTGTAATTCAATATATCTCGTTGTATTCCATATATTTCATTATATTCACTGTCTTTTTTTTATTGTATTTCAATGTATCTCACTGTATTCTATGTATTTCATTGTATTTACTGTCTCATTATATGCCATGAATGTATTCAGATGTATTATATAATTTCTCTGAAAATTGCTATGTTTTTGGGGTATTTTTTACTTGAGAATCTTTTTTATAACTGGAAAGATAAAATTTGTGTGTTGTAATTGAGTTTGTTGAGTTATATTAGGAGTCGATTATGTTAATTGATTCACTTTCCGTTTAAAAACAGTGTAATCCCATGTTTTACGCCGTGAATACAGTCGAATACAATAATTTGTCCAGCTGTAAGTCCATGTTCACGCCATGAATACAGTCGACTACACTCGAATACAACAACTGATTAGCTGGACTTCCCTGATTCACGCCTATTTTTGTTACTGTATTCATGAGTACAGTAGCTTAAATACATCTAATACATCTTATAACAACAGAAAACGTATCTACAATCCGTAATATAGCAAATGATATCTATAGATAGCTAATAACCACTAAACGATAGTGCTTTATGAAAACTTCTCTTTAAATTATGACCCGCACTTGCATTTTTATTATTAGTATTTACCCCAAAAATGAGCAACAAATAAATTTGTATGCGGTTTAAAGGATACGTGGTTTAATTCAATATGAATAATTAAGAACAACATGTAAATGAGTTAAAGATAAAATGAATGATCAAACCAATCGCAATGTAATGACCAAGCCTGATCTTAGATTGAGCAGTGAAATTTGTCGTCGGTCTCGATATGAGGGGATCTGGGTACATCATTTTACCGTATCCGATCTTGGATACATCGTTCATTCTTTCCGGGTCTCGATATGAGGGGATCCTGGCCTCGATTATAATCATGTCGAGTCGTGCTTCCCCTTCGTTTAGGGAGTTGGAAAACATTTTGCCCCCGATTTTACCCGTACACAGATAGTCCCATTATTTTTTGAAGAGTAAATTTATCGAAGCGATAAATTAAGCTTGGTTCCTTCTTCCGTATGCTACATCCGAGTTGAGGGGTCAGTAAAACGTCCCATCAGTCGCGTCGTTCTAACTTCGGACACGTGTCAGTCGCCGATTGACTATCCTCGAATGTGAAACGTCACACATTGATTACCCTTCCTCTATAAAAGCTCTGACCCCTTTTTCACTTTTTTGCTTTCCGATTCCACAGCTTTTTGATTTACCCTCGAATTCTTCACTTAACTCTAACCCCTTCAAATCTTCATACATTGCTTTCTAGATCTTCATATCTTTATACTCCTTCTTTAAATCTTCAAGTCAGACCTTCATACCTTCGTCCCCATCTTCAAATCTTCATCTTCATATTCAAACCTTCATATTTTTCCAGAATCTGATGGAAAAAACTTCTAAATACGTGCCTCAATAAACTGCCCCTTCAACTTCCAACCCGGCCATGGATGCTGAGGTGGCCGTTTCTGTGGTGGCCCGAGAGCCTCATTTGAAGAGTTTCGTTCCGGGGGCTGTTCCACTAAAAACGACTTCAAAGTCGAGAAGTCCTCCCGTTAATAGGACCGAAGCGAGGGAGCATGGAGGTACATATTTTCCATTACTGAGGACACACCCCTACCGTTTGGGTAGACTGTAATTGGGAGGGTAAAGAAGTGGTCGTCCCCGGGCCCAACAAAGTATTCACTACTCACGTGGAGGGGTATCTAAGTGTTTACACTTACCCATTCATGCTCACCTCAGTGGACCCTATAATTCTCGGCTTCTGCAAAAGGTACGAGGTCTGCCTCAGACAGATTCACCCATCATATTAATCCTCCTCCGCCACTTCGTCAATAACACCGAAGTACCCAAGTTCACCCTCGACCACCTACTTCATCTCTACAGTCCTCGAGTCTTCCGAGAGGGTTGATCAAGCTCGTTCGCCGAGCTAACACAGCTCCATTCTCGAGCATCCACGAAGATCAAGATCGAGGTTGGCAAGGGAGGTTTATTTGGGTGAAATAGAAGACCTCATTTCCTCCAAATTTATATCGTTCCTTGAAAAGTGGAACTCATACCGTAAGTCTTGTCCTTCTTGAGTACTTGGTACTCCTTTTTTTTTCTAATTGCTTGTGCCTACCATTGTAACGACCCGATCGGTCATTTTGAGCTCTAGTGTGTCGTTCAGCAGTTTGAGGCCATGAGCAGCTTCACTTCAGGTATTATGACTTGTACGCATGGTTAGAATTGAATTCCAGGGAATTCAGAGTTGATTTTGGAAAGAGAATTCTCATTTCCTAAGCTTTAAGTTGAAAGAATTGACTAAGATTGGGTTTTTGAGTAAACGACCTTGGAATTGGGATTCAAAGGTTCCAGCAGGTTTGTATGATGATTTCGGACTCAGGCGTATGTCCGGACCGGATTTTGGAAGACCCGGGAACGTTTCGGCAGCTATTATGGAAGTTAGCATTTTTGGAAGAATTTTATAAGTTTGGGTTGAAGTGAATTTTAGTGTTATCAATGTTTGTTTGGGATTCCGAGCCTGGAATAGCTCTGTATGGTGATTCGGGTGTTGGGAGCGCGATCGGAAGTGAATTCAGAGGTCCGTGGGTCATTTTGGAGTCATTTGGCTAAAAGATAGAAATTTGAAGGTTTTTGGAAAAGTTTGACCGGAAGTGGATTTTTTGATATCGGGGTCAGAATCTGATTCCGAAAGTTGGAGTAGGTCTGTAATGTCAAATGTGATGTGTGTGCAACATTTGAGGTCAATTGGACGTAATTTGATAGGTTTCGACATCGAATGTAGAAGTTTGAAATTCTAAAGTTCATTAAGCTTGGATTGGAGGTCGATTCATGATTTTAGCGTTATTTGATATGATTTGAGGCCTTGAGCAGGTCCGTAATGTGTTTTGGGACTGGTTGGTATGATTGGTTGGGGTTCCGGGGGCCTCAGGTGGATTCTGGATGGTTAACGGATCAAATTTGGATTTGAATAAGGATTGAAGCAGCTGGTATCTATTGTAACAACACCTGTGAGGTTTTGGCCACAGGTGCAGAGCCGCAGAAGCGACTAGGAGGGAAGCAGATGCGGTGCTAGGCCAAAAGTGAAGAAACCGCAGATGCGGTCATGTAGCCGCAGAAGCGGGACCGCACCTGCGGTGGTTGAGGTGCAGAAGCGGAAAGGGCAGCCTGGTGAGAAACCACAGAAGCGGGTAATGCGTCGCACCTACGGAACCGCAGAAGCGGTCAAGTTACCGCAGGTGCGAAAATGCTAGAGGTAGTATATTCTTTTAAAATCGGGGGCTGGTCATTTTTCCCCCATTTTCACTCGGTGTGGACGATTTTGGAGATCTTCAAGTGGGAGTTTTTCATCATCAACGACAAGGTAAGCTAACCCCACCTATCTTGAGTTAAAAGTATTGATTGTGTATGGATTTTAGCATGTAAATTGGTAGAAACTTGGGGTTTGAGGGAAAACCTAGAAAATTCGTATTATTGGATTTTGACCACGATTTTGGGTATGGAATTACGAGAAAATCATGTATTTGAGTTCGTGAGTTCATGGGTAAACTTTATCTTCGAGAAATTTCGGAATCCAGGCACGTGGGACCGAGGGCAATTTTGTCAACTTTTCGATCGGGGTTAGGAATTGTTACAAATTGGATTGTAATGAGTAATTGAACATATATTAATGGATTTGCATAATTATTGGCTAGTTTTAGAGCATTTAGCATCGATTCGAGTCTTCGGAAGGGCGTGGAATGCCGGTTATGGATTTTCGGAGCGAGGTGAGTCTTCTTTCTAACCTTGTAAGAGGGAATTGTCCTCACAGGTAAAATAATTGGTTATGTGATCCTATTTGTGGGGTCTACGTACGCAGAGGTGACGAGAGTCCGTGCGTAGCTACTATTATGTGTAAGTATGGGTAGTTTAGGACCCAAAAGCATGCTATACTTGGAATATTTGTAATCTTATTGACAGATGAATTGCTTAAATCCTATCGAATTGGTAAATGAATTTCTAAAAGGATTAAACTTCATTTTCTTTAATCATTAAAAGATAATTGGCTTTTAATTGGATAAATGTTCCTCGATAACCCTTAATTGGTTGTTTGAATGTGTGTATCTATGTGTGCCCGTGTCGCATGTAGGATTCGCGAGCGGGGTATTTGTTTATTTATGATGACCGTGTCGCATGTATGATTCGCGAACGGGGTAATAGATGCATCTATGGTTTGCGTCGTTCGACACTCGACAGTGCATATTTTACATTTATATTGGATCGGGTCGTACGACCTCGGCATGATATGCACATGCTTATATAGTTTGCCTGATAATTTTAAATGTTGATACTTGCCTTTCCTGGCCAGAGATAGATGGATAAAGATAATGAAAAGTAAACTTTTGGAAATCCTTTTATTATTGAGAAGTTGTTTACCTGCTTTCCGGCTTTATGAGCTTATTTTGCTTTATGAAATCCATGATTTCCTCATATTTTTACTATATTATCATTGGACCACTAGTAAGTGCCGAAGCCGACCTCTCGTCTCTACTCTTTGAGATTAGACGGAATACTCACTAGGTGCACATTATTTTCGTACTCATACTACACTTGTTGTACATTTTTGTTACACAGGTTCATGTGTGGCTAGTGGCTTAGTGGCTTTGCGGCGTAGTTGATACGAAGACTTAGGTGAGGTGCATTTGTTGAGATGACCCGCAGCCAGCAGAGTCCCCTTTAGAGTATTGTACTGTATTTTTATTTCTGTCCCCTTTGTATTCCAAACAGTTACTGTATTTTATTTCCTTCTTAGTAAATGTTCATGCACTTGTGACACCGGGTTCTGGGATGATTATTGGATATCTTGTATTTACTTCCAAACATTATTTTATTTACATTGTAAAGATTGTTTTTTACTAGTAAAATTGAAGGAAAATCATAGTTTTCAAAATTATTAAAACGAGAACTTAATCAAGTATTTTGGTTTGATTGCCTGACAGCAGTGTCCGACGCCATCACAACCCTTAGTGGATTTTGGGATGTGACAACCTTGTATCAGAGCACTAGGTTCCCTTAGGTCTCACAAGTCATGAGCAAGTCTAGTAGAGTCTCGCGAATCGGTATGGAAACGTCTATACTTATCTTCGAGAGGCTACCGGACTGTTAGCAACACCTCCCTTCTTGATTCATCATCGTGCGATTTGATTCCTTGAGGCTTATGCCCTTGTTTCCTTCCTACTCAATCTTATGCGATGCGAACTGCGTGTTATAAATCGAGAATTGAAGAATTTTAATGGTACTACAGATGTGGTGCGGGATGTTTCTCCCAGTATAGTTGGTTGGGCTATTGTCGCCGCCTTGCAAAAGGGCTTTTCTATCATTTTGGCTCAGTACTTGTGCTTCTAAGAGCTTGGAGGCTATGCACAGGTTGCTATGATGCTCACGATTGGTTATCGCACAGTATTGACTTGATGGTAGGATACTTGCCTATGTGTTGGGGCAGTGAATGATTTGAAAGAAAGTCTACTCAGTGCACAATTCAGAGATCTGATATTTCATTTCCGGCGGAGGAAAAGCAATTGGCCTATGAATGTTCAGATTTGGGGTGATGGAGTAACGAGACTTGGTATTTTCGAGCATGGTGGAATTTTCATCTGTGATGTAGTGTCGTCATCCTTGATTGTATATGTTAAGTTCGTCGGTGTTATGGTCTTCTGCAATTCACCTTTGGGGTGAGATATTGTGAAATAATATTGGAAAATGACTGTTAGATATCGTGGGGTGCGGTGGTTCAGGATTGAATCGGTGTTTCTAATGTTGATGGCTCGAGAAAGATGATCTTCGGAAAGGTTTAAAGTTAGTAGTGATTTGTGGGTTCAAGTGCTACGAAATAGATTTTATTTAAGGCAACAACTGAGCAGCAAAGGATGAGGAAGGACATGTGGGGAGTGTCAGGCGGTGGTTAAAATTTCTAGAAGGTGGGTTATCTCCAGTGAACAGATCGGTGGTCGTATGGTTGGCGAAGTTTCTGCGAAGAATTCTATTGGTTATACAACAAAGAGATTGATCGTGCGAATATGGTTGATGATTCAGAGTATAAAAAAGGTTTTACAGAAAGATTCCGAGAATTTTGGGGGTTGATTGCGCAAGTGTCAATAAGAGATAAATAATCCTAGTGAGTTCCAGAGTTGTGTAATAGTGGCTTCAAGCTAAGTGGGAGAGTCCCACCGCCTATGATTTAGTTGCATAGTTAACTACTTACGAGATTTCTGGTTATTAGCATCGTGATGGGTTATTTCAGCTACAAGAAAAGAAAATAAGTGGTAATTTGAGCAAAGGAATTGTTAAAGGTGTGCCATGGTTGGCCTTATTGGCTCATGTTCAGACTTAGGGAAGGATTCAGGATTTATGCCTAGTATAAATGCGGGTTTCAAGGGAAGTGATTATGCGGGGTGCTTCATCGAGAGGGTATTCATGTGCTAGAAGATTCATGGAGTTAATTATATTCGGGGCCAAGTCAGACAGAGTGGGTGGCTCTCAACAACGGTCCTAGTGGATTCAAAAGGGTAAAGTGTGGTGCCTAATGATTTCGAGCCTATAGGTATGGTTAAGAATCAAACTTTGTAGAAGCTTATGAGAAGAGGCACAGAATGTTCTATGATGTTTTTGACTTGCAGTGTAGCATTTGGGAGGTATGAAATGGTTCGTGGGATTTGAGATAGCATGGTCTCGTGATTCAAGGTCACTCAGGATGAGTACGGATGGAGTGTGTTATGTATTGAATGGAGTTATTATTATTTCTAAGGCAATCAAGGATAAATTGGAAGAAGATAAATTGGTTAGCCATAGTTGAATTGGCGTACTGGTGGTAGTGATCAGTTCTTTCAGCGTGATCAAGTTATGCAAGTTATTTGTGACGGTACGTGTAAGGCTTGTCAGTTGTCATAATTGATGATATTCAGAAGTATTCAACTGTTATAGCCTGTTATGTGCAGGTAGATCCCAGAAGGGCTATGGTGGCTTAGACCACTACTTAGAGATTTACATATTCTATGGTTATGAGAATTCACCTGTGTGTTTCTATGGTTCTCCTGAAGTGTGTTAAGTGAAAAAATTTTATATGATGAAGTGTTAATCTATTAGTGGTTTCGGAGTTATGATGAAAATTGTGTTCTATCGTATATTGGCATGTTGCGTGTAGTGAGTGGTATGGAATTTGAAGTGAGGATCAAGGTTGCATATCGGTGTTGATAAGGATGTCACAAGCTCAAATGAACAGGAAAGGAGTTTCGATATTTAAAGTGAGTTGGTATTGTCTTCAGCGTCACATGAGATTAGTATTTTGTGAAAAAGGCTTTGCATCCTGGTTAAGGATTCTTGATCGCTTTTCAGCGTTAGTGCAGTCGGTGGTTTGGATGTACAGACCTGTTATCTGTTACGGAAGGTTATGGGAGAGTGTCCCACGGGAAGGTTGTATAAGTGTGGCATGTAGCCACTTGATTGATTGAAGAATTAAACCAAGTATGAAGATTGTAGTGATGTCGTTAAATTGAGAATTGATGCCTGAAGGGCACTAGGTTTATTGGGTTGTGGACTGTGGAGGATTACTCTTGTTATGATGGTTGTTCTTGTGTGTTATGAGAAAAAAGACGGTGATTATGGACCTTTGAAAGGTTATTAGCCTAGTTCAGTGCGATCAGAATCAACTTGAGGTCTGTAGATGGATTTAAATGTGAATAGAGGCTCTATATCAGGTCAGATGTGTTCATTTCAGCAATATGCTCCTTATGGAAGAGTAGTCGGGGTATTATTTTGTCGTAAGCTATTTCATGTAATGATATATTGCGCAGCGTGAGTTGTGAGATGGCTTGGTGAATTTCTTACGTGTTGAGGTTCCACGTAGAGATGATGTTATATAAGCAGAATGGCTCTTGAGATGCAGATCGTATATCGCACCTCAGTTATGCTTGAGTTTGTAGCTTATAGCACTATATGTCTCCCCAGGGATGGTAATATGCACTTAGCGTGCTTGGGACCGACATTCGGTATTTTGTTATAATGAGCAATCTAGCTCGGTGTGTATCTCCTTATGTGAATTTTATGTGTGGATCGGGTGGCACGCCGCCATAGGTATGTTGTTTGGATAAGGTTGCACGCCATAACAGTGTGATGTTGAGTATAGTTCCCTATATCTGTTTTTATGTGTTTTGTCTCCTATTTTTCTGAGGAAAACTCGTATTAGCTGTGTGAGTTGAGTAGTCCCTTCCAAAGTTCGTTTTCCTTTTGTATCGCATTCGAATGGGTAGCCTATTGACACATTGTGGTGTCGTATGAGACTTTTGATCATGTCTTGGGTGGCTTATTGCCTGAGCAGTTTCGTACTGGGTGAGACGAGATCATTGGATTTAGGATCAGTGCAATCTGATTATATGAAGTATATTAAGGTGCTAAGACCATTATTCGATTCAGAATGAGGTGATGGTTCTTGTCAGGAGTATAGACCCAATGATTTGTTGATTCGGTAGTTGGTTATGAATTTCTACACATCTCTTCCATCGTGGCAGCATTGTAAGAGTTATGAGGTGCAATGAGAGCATCAGATTCGTGGAATTTTGACTAATTTGATTAGTGAATGTTATTGTGGTCCTGTCAGTAAAGTGGTGCA
Organism: Nicotiana sylvestris; assembly: GCF_000393655.2. NCBI lineage: Eukaryota > Viridiplantae > Streptophyta > Magnoliopsida > Solanales > Solanaceae > Nicotiana > Nicotiana sylvestris. Next base: position 13,344,265 of record NC_091063.1, read on the forward strand.
AGGTCTGAATTCAGCTAATGTATGCTGTCATGTTTTGGTGATGCGTGTAGTTATTGATATGGTGAGTGTATGTTGGAACAGGCCTGGCAAAGAATTCCGGATGTTGGAATTGGGCTCTAAGGCTTATTTACTTAAGTGAAAAAGGATATCTTCAAATTGATTGAGCTAAGGTGCCCAGCTGAGTTGTGGTAGCACGAGTAGGTGCTCGAGGTGTTAAACAGTGATTTCGGACAACTCCAGCACAGTTCTTAGCACGTTCGAGGACGAACGTATGTTTAAGTGGGAGAGAATGTAACAACCCGATCGGTCGTTTTGAGCTCTAGCGCATCATTCAGCAGTTTGAGGCCATGAGCAGCTTCACTTCAGGTATTATGACTTGTAGGCATGGTCGGAATTGAATTCCGAAGAATTCGGAGTTGATTTGGAAAGAGAATTCTCATTTCGGAAGCTTTAAGTTGAAAGAATTGACTAAGATTGAGTTTTTGAGTAAACGACCTCGGAATTGGGATTCAAAGGGTCCAGCAGGTTCGTATAATGATTTTGGACTTGGGAGTATGTCCGGACCGGGTTTTGGAAGACCCGAAAATGTTTCGTCACCTATTGTGAAAGCTAGCATTTTTGGAAGAATTTATAAGTTTGGGTTGAAGTGAATTTCAGTTTTATCAATGTCCGTTTGGGATTCCGAGCCTGGGAATAGCTTGGTATGGTGATTCTGGTATTGGGAGCGCGATCGGAAGTGAATTCTGAGGTCCGTGTGTCATTTTGGAATTATTTGGCTAAAAGATAGAAAATTGAAGGTTTTTGGAGAAGTTTGACCGAAAGTGGACTTTTTGATATCGGGGTCGAAATCTGATTTTGAAAGTTGGAGTAGGTCCGTAAGGTCAAATGTGATGTGTGTGCAAAATTTGAGGTCAATCGGACGTGATTTGATAGGTTTCGACATCGAATGTAGAAGTTTGAAATTCTAAAGTTTATTAAGCTTGGATTGGAGGTCGATTCATGATTTTAGCATTGTTTGATATGATTTGAGGCCTTGAGCAGGTCCGTAATGTGTTTTGGGACTGGTTGGTATGATTGGTTGGGGTCCCAGGGGCCTCGGGTGGATTCTGGATGGTTAACTGATCAAATTTGGAATTTGAAGAAGGATTGAAGCATCTGGTATCTGGTGTAACCGCACCTGCGACCGCATAAGCGGCTAAGAGGGACGCAGATGTGGTGCTAGGCCAGAAGTGAAGAGACAACAGATGCGGTCATGTAGCCGCAGAAGCGGGACCGCACCTGCGGTGGTTGAGGCGCAGAAGCGAAAAGGGTAGCTTGGTGAGAAACCACAGAAGCGGTCAAGTGACCGTAGGTGCAGAAATGCTGGAGGCAGTGTATTCTTTTAAAATCGGGGGCTGGTCATTTCTCCCCCATTTTCACATGGTGTGGACGATTTTTGAGAGCTTCAAGTGGGGGTTTCTCATCATTAACGACAAGGTAAGCTAACCCTACCTATCTTGAGTTAAAAGTATTGATTGTGTATGGATTTTAGCATGTAAATTGGTAGAAAATTGGGGTTTGAGGGAAAACCTAGAAAATTCGTATTCTTGGATTTTAACCACGATTTTAGGTATGGAATTAAGAGAAATCATGTATTTGAGTTCGTGAGTTCATGGATAAACTTTATCTTTGAGAAATTTTGGAATCTGGGCATGTGGGCCCGAGGGCAACTTTGTCAACTTTTCGATCTGGGTTAGGAATTGTTTTAAATTGGATTGTAATGAGTAATTGAACATATATTAATGGATTTGCATAAATATTGGCTAGTTTTGGAGCATTTAGCATCGATTCAAGTCTTCGGAAGGGCATGGAATGCCAGTTATGGATCTTCAGAGCGAGGTGAGTCTCCTTTCTAATCTTGTAAGAGGGAATTGTCCCTATAGGTAAAATAATTGGTTATGTGCTCCTATTTGTGGGGCTACGTATGCACGAGGTAACAAGAGTCCGTGTGTAGCTACTATTATGTGTAAGTACGGGTAGTCTAGGACCCAAAAGCATGCTATACTTGGAATAGTTTTAATCTTATTGACAGATGAATTGCTTAAATCCTATCGAATTGGTAAATAAATTTCTAAAAGGATTAAACTTCATTTTCTTAAATCATTAAAAGAGAAGTGGTTTTTAATTGGATAAACGTTCCCTAATAAACTTTAATTGGTGGTACTTGCCTTTCCTGGCCAGAGATAGATGGATAAAGATAATGAAAAGTAAATCTTTGGAAACCCTTTTATTATTGAAAAGTTGTTTATCTACTTTCCGGCTTTATGAACTTATTTTCCTTTATGAAATCCATGATTTCCTCACATGTTTACTATATTATCATTGGACCACTAGTAAGTGTCCAAGTCGACCTCTCGTCTCTACTTCTTCGAGATTAGATGGGATACTCACTGGTACACGTTGTTTTCGTACTTATACTGCACTTGTTGTGCATTTTTGTTGCACAGGTTCATGTGTGGCTAGTGGCTTAGTGGCATAGCGGTGTGGTTGATACAGAGACTTTGGTGAGCTGCATTTGTCGAGACGACCCGCAACCAGCAGATTCCGCTTTAGAGTATTGTACTGTATTTTCATTTTGTCCACTTTGTATTCCGGATAGTTACTGTATTTTATTTCCTTCTTAGTAAATGCTCATTCACTTGTGACACCGGGTTCTGGGATGATTATTGGGTATCTTGTATTTACTTCCAAATATTATTTTATTTACATTGTAAAGATTGTCTTTTACTAGTAAAATTGAAGTAAAATCATAGTTTTCAAAATTATTAAAACGAGAACTTAATCAAGTATTTTGGTTGGCTTGCCTGACAACAGTGTCCAGCGCCATCACGACCCTTAGTGGATTTTAGGATGTGACAACAATTGTACAACAGTCGCCTAAGTTCCCAATGTCGTTCCCCCTTCAAGGAGTGGATCGAGGGGATCTGGAAACAAATGTCTTACTTCGAGTGCGAATGGCGCAAGCTCTCGAAGGACAAGTGGGAGGCCCGTTCCCATGGTGAGTCTTCCTCCCAAATAATTACATTTTCATACTTAACTTTTACTTTTGCTAAGTCTTTTCCTTTTCACAGGTTTGCCCAAAACCACCTAGCTTTGGCCATTAGGATGAGGACGAGGCACCGTCCTTGCTTGCTGAACCCTCTGCCTTGGGATAGCCCGGAGCTGCTGCAAAGGAGGAGAAAAATAAGAAAAAGAGAAAATCCTCTCGCTCCCCGGATGCTAAGGTCAAAAAGAAGAGGGTAGTTGTCAAGGTCCAGAAAAGAAATAAAAAGAGTACCAAAGCCAGGGTACCAACTGGATCTGGGATTACCCTAAGGACGATGATCTGGAGTTTGTCGCTCCTAGGTCGACCATCGACTAAGGAGAGCATGTGGCAATCGGAGAAGGTGGCTGAGAGGCCTATCCTCATCTAGCTCCGGAGCCAGAAGGAGAATCAAAGGCAACGACACCCCGAGAAGCCGCCCCTGCCTCGAAGAAAGTAGCTGGTATCATCAACATCGCGGAGACGCCATCTCACACAGAGTCTATGGTCGACGAGGCTCAAGACGATAAAGAGAAATCAAATGAGACGACATGGGCCCCAAATGATGCCTTCAACATGTTCTTCAACGGAATGGATATGAGCGTATTGGAGGACTATTCCGGGCTTGGTCACCTAGAGGTACCAAAAATGATGAGCCATTGGGAGCGGGCGAGCCAAGCTCAAAGCTAGTGAGACAGTTCCCTGCTCCGAGTGTGGATCCTGACCGTAAATGAACTATCGTGCTTACTATGCTGGTAGACGCCCGGTGTTGTCCGCTTCGGTGGGTGTGGCCAGCTATATTTGTTGCTTGGTGACCGAGAAGGATTGGGCAAAAATGAACGAAGTAGGCACATCGAGCCTCTTCAATGAGGCACAACATGCACTAAACCGGGTAAGATGTCTACTCATTTTTCCCTTTGTGAATCTTGCTTAGTTTCGGCACACTCTTACGATCTTGTCGTTTTGATTTTCAGGCTTTGGTGCTCTACCATGAAATCTTCCTTCGGTCTCGAATGGAAGTCAGCCAGCTTGGGTTCTAGCTCAAAGAGTAAGTCCGGCAGAAGGATATGTATGGGGTTCTCAGTGAACAAAACAATGAGGCCCTCAAAGATCTCCCGATTCTCTGAGCCGAGCTGGAAAAGGCACAAAAGGAGGCCTTGTCTGTGAAATGGGAGAATGCCAAACTGGTCGAGAAGGTAAGGTTTTTTAAGGTTAAAAACGAGAGGTTATGCGTAGTGACTAACAATGCAACCTTCATGCCGAGATACTTGAGGTTAGAAACGAGAGGTTTTAAATACTTGATTGACCAACTTCATGTCGAGATGAATGAGGTCAAAGCCACGACCAAGGAGCTGCGAAGCAAAATGGACCTGCTAGCGTCGGAAAAGGAGGCTACAAAGGAGGAGCTAGCATCAATCAGGGACCAGCTCCAGGTGGAAAAGGATAAGGCCGACAAGTGGTCTCGTCTAAATGACGAACTCCAGGCATAATTGGATTCGGCCTCCTCTGAACGGGATGCCCTTGGACGGGAATATACTATACTGAAGTCCTAATTAGAGGAAACTTCGATTGATTCCTTCGAAGTTAAGGAAATGTTAGCCCAGTATAAAACTGATGTAGAGATAGTCGAGTCCCGCTTAAGAATGAAGACCAAGTATGTGAAATGGCTATCCCGGAGGGAGACTCTTGAGGAGGTTCCCTCGGGGGGATTCGATCTTTCGGCCGAGATTGAAGAAGCCAAGAGGCTTGAAGCCGAGGCAAAGGAATTTTATGAGCCTGAAGGTCCCAAAGGCTCCGAAGGTTTTGAAGATCCCGGTGCCGAGTCGAGCTTTGGTGAAGATCAGATGTAGATGCCTTAGTTCTTTTTTGTTTCTCTTTTGTACATTTTCTTTCTTGTTTATTTTGATTCCATTTTATCGTGCATTTGTAAATATTTTTGAAATATGAATATAAATTTTTTCCTTTGCCAACATCGTATTTTTACTTTTCAGCATTTGTTTGCCATTTTTTATTTGCATATCGTCTCTAATTCCTTAGCAAAGGAATCAAACATAATATGGATCATCCGTTCTTCAAAAGTCCGAATGGGACCCATTTCGAAAGTCCGAATGCAGCAATAGCCTTTCATATTCGAGCATCGCCTAATATGCTCGGTGCCTCCAAGATTCGATAGTCAGGCCGTCTGATTTTTTATCGGACAACAATCCCCGAGTTGGGGTAGCCCATGGGCTATAGGATTTAGGATCCATTGTGAAGTATCGACGATGCAAAATGCATAGTAATAAAGTATGGAGGAAGCAAAGATTCCTTTCATTGCTTTAAATCTGTAGAGTACATAATCAGAGGTGCATAAGCCTTGTGCCATGGCTAGAGTGGGCTACATGGGTATGGTTCGTTCGACTATTTGACCCTTACAATGAATCCTAACCACCAAGCCTTGGCTTTTGATATATAAAATTTGCCCTTTCTAAAGATCTTAACCTAGGGGTAATGGTCCCTAGTATTTGAGGCCGAACTTTTGAGGGTTCGAATACTCCTGGTTTGGTACAAACGATCAACAATTTCGGTTTAAGGCCGGTCTTCAAAAATAAGGTAACACGCTAAAAAATCCACTTGGGGAAAAACCGGTTCAAGGGAAAAAGAGTACAACACGTGCTTTCAAACCTAATAGTCACATTTATCCTTGGCCGAGTACCTGCATAAGTTAGTCTGTAATATAATTAAATTAAAAAGGGAATTGAGTTCGTACCTTATAAGTAGTACCACTTTAAGTGTGCCCCATTCCAATTGTTCAGTAATTGTACACCGTTTCCTGACTCGAGTTTATACGAGCCTTAGCCGGTTATTCCGAATCCTTTATATTCGGGCTTAGTTTCCCGTCGTTTGGGTTCCTCGTGTCTTACGTTACTTTTCTCAACACCAAGTCCCTAATTTGAAAATCTTGAAGGTTGGATCTTCAGTTGTAGTACCTTCCTACTCGTTGCTTCTTGGCGGCCAAACGGACCAGGGCGCCTTCTTATCTTTCATCTAATAATTCCAGGCTTGTGGTCATGGCCTCACCGTTTGACATTCGATAGCATAGTGGAACCTGAGGCTCGGTTCCCCTACCTCGATTGGTATTAAGGCTTTCACTCCATAAACTAGAGAGAACGGGGTCGCTTCGGTACTCGACTTCAAAGTCGTACAGTATGCCTACAAGACTTCGAGCAAGATTTCCCTCCATTTTTCTTTTGAACCAGTCAATCTATTTTTCAGGTTTTAGAGTATAGTTTTGTTCGTTGATTCCGCTTGCTCGTTTCCATTAGGGATGTAAGGCGTTCAAAATATCTTTGTCACGACCCAAACCAATGGGCCTCGACGGGCACCCGGTACCTTACTCAACCGAGTACCAACATAATATATTTTTTCATGTCATACTATCATAGATAACTGAGCCGGAAGGCTGCCGCGAGATAAGTAGAATACAACATGTGATACCAACTTATATATAAAACATACAGGCCTATAAGACCAAAATAACCACTCGTATACTGAACATAGGCCAACAAGGCCATATAATCTTTTACGTACACGACATCTGCCTACAAGCCTCTAAGAATACATAATTTTCATAAACTTGGGGACAGAGTCCCGCCATACCAAACAATACACGTCTAAATCGTACTAACCAAACAAGCAACTCTCGACCTGTCTATCGGGACTTGCGGGCATGAAACGCAGCGTCCCTAGGCAAAAGGGACGTCAGTATGAATAATGTACCGAGTATGTAAGGCACATAAATAAGCACATAACAGACATGGAAGAAAAATAGACTAAATGACTCAACCTGTAAGTTTGGATAACTTTGTAAATCATTAAATAATTATAGTGTCATGCATAAGCGTATGAATATCTTGTCGTGCATAGGTACATGTTTCATAACATCATTAGGCCTCTGAGGGTATCTCATCATATCATCTCAGTCATTGTGGGCAAAATCACCAACGTATACCAGCTGATCAGGTGGTGGTGTGTATATAACGTCATGACACTTCCCATATCCCATATACATACACACACACATACACATACACACACACATATATATACATATATAATACATCTAGTCATGGGTCAATGTGCATGTATAAATACATGAAATGCATATGAAATACATTAATAAAATCTCTTGGTACATCATAAGACTATCATGACTCTAATTAATATCATGAAGTAAACTTTTTCAACTTACGTATTTTTCTGAGACCATGAACAGATGATACAATAATAGGACACATGGGAATTCAAGAATATAGGCACCTCTAATACTTCTATGAATAGAGTCATTTATGGAAGTTGTGCATTTTTTCGTTTCGTTTGTATCGTACGGATCATGCCAAAAAGAAAGAAGGGATAACCTTAACATACCTGACTCGATTCTCTTGACAATTTCTCCAACACACATTGATTGCGACAAAACATGTAACGGCGAATTGAAATAGGGAGAACTCCGTATGATATTCTTGAGAAAGATTGTACCGTACTTCCTTAAAATTGCAAAATCTCACAATTGCTTAAGTTGCTATGAAATCTTGGTTTGAATTATTGAATATCCGCACCTTACTATGTTGATTCACATTGCGGTAGCATAAATAATTCTAATACACATCCTCCTTATAGTGGAAAGGAAATAGATAACCTTCCTAACTCAGGCCCTCACGAGTTTAGCGTTCGTACTACAGGTTCCTTAGTTTAGATATTCCAAGTTACACTAGTCATTTTCAGTTTGTGCATAGTTATACCATAACTGTAACCTACAACAAGTTTAAAAAGAGAGAATGATTAAGGACCAACTCATATAAAGCCTGGTTTTACCAGAATGAATGATTATCTTGGGGTTGCTCCTATCACAACTTTGGTGCTACTGTCTACAGTCGCAAAGGCATGGATCTAGTCTTAAAATTCTACAAGTACGATAATAAAGGAGGTTCATGTATACATGTAAGACATAACTGATAAATATGCCACCTAATCTAATATGACTTAAGAGTTATTTGGTTAAAGAGTGGTTTGCTGCCACGTTGGTTTTTTCCATCCTTATCCAATTAATTCTTTAATTAATTCGGTAATACCCTATTACCCAATAATTAACCAATTACCCGCATAATTAAGAATTATCTCAAATTATTTAAAATACTACTCATTTTAACACACTTTATACATTATACCATCATGGTCATATGGTACCTTATATGGCACTAGTTCATAAATACCGGATATTTTAGCTCGGGCCATATTTTATCCTAAATGTTAAATTTTGACGAAAATTCATTTTCTTCGAGTTCCTTATCCTCTCACCTTCACGAATTTACTCCTCACTTGTTTGAAAAATCATAATCCTTATAATCTCCAAATAATCATTTCCTTGGACTGATTTCAATTACCTTACCACAAATTCAACGTACAATACTACAGGGTGCAGAATCATCGTAATTTAATACTGCGAAGCGTAACATCATCGTAATGTATTACTGTGGGACGAAATATCTGCATAATATTATTCCCCCCTTCTGGAACATTCGTCCTCGAATGTTGATTGATGTTCTTATCATTTTCGTAACTTATAGCTCTTGTGAATACCTTAATACTCTCCTTGCCATTTAGGTAATTGTTCTATGTATAAATCCAAAAGCCAGGGCATTTTCCCTTTTAGGCCTGTTCCTCCCACCACGACTTATGGTCGGAATTCTTCCAGTCTCATAACTGTTACTACCTTCTATCATACAGCATGTACGACTCTGACCTTGTAAGTGCGCTTATGCATCTCTTCTTTACTTTTTCCTCCAATTTTGTAGCCATTACTAAAGTTTTTTGCTCGGTACTTTGTAGAACTTGCAAATATGGCTATATCTTATTTCATAGACCTGGTTATCCATTTTTATGACTTTACTGCATCTACATAGATCATACTATACCATAATTTTTACTTCGATTTATCGTTACTGAGGTCTGCAACCAACTCTAGGTTACTCTTGTTGTTTATCCTTAAGACTGATGGTCTAATCTCATCTCATACTGTTGAACTTTTATCCATCTATTGTTGATTCACCTTAAGGTTGATCCATCATCTACCACTGATAACTTGATCTCGCCGCTAGGGCTCGCATTTTATCGGGGATATCTGGAGTAATTAGATTGATCCACCTAGGGGTGATACTATACTTTCATAACCGTACTTTATAGCATCCCATCTCTTCTAAATGCTACTAGTCTTAGACTCCTTTGAGTTCATTAAGGCTATATTAAGCTTTCTATAACTTAGAGGAACCATCAGCTCCTTTGTTTTCACGGGTTTAATTCCGAGGACTTATCCATTTTCGTCACCTTCTCACTTGCCTTCTTCTTATCCTTACTCTTGTATTTTTAAAACCTTGTCGTTCAACCATACTTTAGCTTGCGATCAATTACCTTATGCTTTTCTGGAACATCAAGCGAGACATCACATCATCTTTTACTCTTTAATTAGACATTTCGGTACTTAGAAACATAGGCTAGAAGGTATGCTACTGAGGATATTGCTATCATTCCTGGATACGGAATCCCAGCGCTTCTAGTCTTTTACCTGAAGTATGGACCACTCTCATCCTTCTATACTTGGATATTTCATATGTTTTTTACCTTTACCTTACTTACTTTAAAATATCACCTCATATTCTTCTATCTCTCTTTCATAACCTCTCTCCCACATAGGTATAAATCACATCCACCATTTGAAACTCTATTATAATAATTGCACCTCTGGTGCTTATACAATCTGATAGGAGCTCCATACTGAATTCTTATGAGGCTGGTATTTTTATAACTGGCTTTATCGTAGAGCCGTTATAAAATATGGTTGTTGTGATATCTCTCTTGCACCTCTAATATTAAGAGTGATTCTGCTATGTTCTCAGTCATGATTTCTATAACTTCTGGGTCCAATAATCGGATTCCTAATTTACTTCATTGATCTAACTTTTTAGTTTCCTCCTTCTTCTGATCGGCCTTTATGTCGGCTTAAATTATCTCCCGGTCTGGGGTTCATGGTATTAATTATTCTATTTAGCCTTTCATGGGTGCTGAGGAATATGCATGATACAATCCTTTAACAATTTAATCCTTTGTTTATGACCTGGGTTCAATTCTTTCTTTTAACGTATACCAGAATCTTATGCGGTTGTATATGCTGCATGTATAAAACTCTGAACCCTTAAGTGCGTTCATAATGTAACCAACTCTGGATCATTTATCGAATAATTTCTTTTATTCCATCTTAGCTTTCTTTCAATGTAAGCTATTACTTTTCCTGACCTTTCTGCTCCCTTGTTGCCTCTATACTTAGCTTATCTTAGTGCCCACATATGCTAGAGTGTTCGTGCAACTCATATGATCTTCGAATATTACATTTGATTTTTGCTTCCTGTTCACTAGCCACGGTAGATTCCTCTATCTTATGGAGGACGTACAATGTTGTTGTGAAATTGTTGTTACAAGACCATTTCCTCTTTAGGTCATTGTGCTTAGGTTGAAGCCTTCTTCCTCATTTCCTCAGCTAGTCTTTCACTGTAGTACTTAGGTAGGACCTTCTGACTCATGTAAAGTTGTGAGCTTATTACATCGTATACCCAATAAAATTTTTGAAGTCCTTCCTCGCCTACAATTATCCGTAGCTACTTACCTCCACGCCCTTGTGCTTGTAGGGTTGATTCTGAACTGATATTTTAACTGTCTTCCTAGTGGCACTCTCTTTTATTCCCGTAATACTAATATGGTACATTTAACAACCCTAACTCCTATCTAAATATTTCTTAAGTATTACAATGACATTACTGCGAGGCTGAATTCACTATATTGGGTTTTACTATGTTTATCTTGCACGATCTGCTGACTCATCTGTAATATCCTGTTTAGACATAACTAGGCTCTTCTTTAATCAACTACCGACTACTCGTTGGCCCATTCTCATAGCAATGTTCCGTGTAACCTTTCTTGGGTTATTTCCTTTGTTTTAACTTACCTCTCGCACTGGCTCCTTAACTATCAATAACATTTCGGGCAGGAACCCTTACTTCCTCTCCTTGACGTCGTGTTTGCATAATATTATGGAATCATAGCATATATGTAGGCTTTGGATAATTGCAATCTAAAATTCTCAAGATACTGACTATTATCAAATTACACAGTCCCTAATTCATTTTTAGTTTATCTTGTTCACCGGTCCATACTGATTTCTATTACTCTGGGATCTAACTTTCCCTTCTAGTAGTCACTTTGGAGTCACAAACATATTTCTTGAAATAAAGCTATGACTTTATGGCCTATACTCTTTTGTTATCTCAAGGTGTGTCACCCCTCGTCCTTTCATTCACCTGACTATAGACTTTGTAATACCGTCATCATTGTTTCATTTTTTTCTTACCGTTGTCATACATTATCACACCTTATTCATAATGCTTCCTTATCTCTCTTCTTATTTCCTTGCTAATATTTCTGCCGATCACTTTCTTTTGAAACCTTCAACAAGACATTATTTTTCTTTTAGCTCCCCTTGCTTCATTCATTGGCTCTTCGGGTTGCCAAGCATTCTCGCTCTACTAGGGATGGGAGCTATACTAAGGTAATATTTATCCTTCAAGGCTTCCAGTGCCTATATTTGTAGTACTCATATCTAGTTGTACTACTTTAGAGTGCACCATCTAGCTATCTCATAAAGAGATCTATTAGCACATTTGCAATATCTTTCGAAAATGTCAACTAATGCAAATCATCCATTCATTAGTTTGGGTTACTCTAACCCCAACCGGATCCTGCTATCATGTCTTTCTCTTAAACCATATCCGTTAACTCCCATAGGGCATGACTGAGATAGGTATGGCGGATTGTACGTACATCTATTACTGTTGAAGGTAATTCAAAATGCTTATATCTCCCTTCCTGGATGGTAAATAATGATCATCTTTATTAAATGGGTACCTTGTACCCTTCTTCACCTTGCTGCAACTTGTGTCTAACTTTCGATTACGTTATTCTTTTTCACTGCAAGATTGGATAAATATTCTTTCCTAAAAGCTCCTTATCAAGAACCGTACACCTTTTAGTACATGCATGATCTGCTGAAAACCTCACATTTACTCATCATAAGCAAGATGCAAAATCGAGTTCCTCTAACTCAACACTTCCATAGCTATACCTAATATCAATCGTCTTTCTAAATGTAGGAATTGTCTTATTACGAATAAAATAGAAGTTCCGAATTTGAATTCTTATAAGTGAGCTCTACCACACGATCTAGAGTAAGAAGAAAGAGTGACAATCCTAAATGCCTTGTAGCCTCCTGCTTATAAGTGTGGTGCACAACACATACACAAAGAAGACTCTACTAGACATGGATTGTAGACTCCCTAGGACATAACCACTCTGATACCACTTTTGTCACGACCCAAACCGATGGGCCGCGACGGGCACCCGGTACCTTACTCAATCGAGTACTAACATAACGTATCTTTTCATGTCATACTATCATAGATAACTGAGCCGGAAGGCTGCCGTGAGATAAGTAGAATACAACAAGTGATACCAACTTATACATAAAACATGCGGGCCTATAAGACCATAATAACCACATGTATACTGAACATAGGCCGACAAGGCCATACAATTTTTTATGTACATGACATCTATCTACAAGCCTCTAAGAATACATAATTTTCATAAAGGTCAGGACAAAGTCCCACCATACCAAACAATATACGTCTAAATCATACTAACCAAACAAGCAACTTTGAAGCAAGTGGAGCCCACCAATATCTTCCGCTGAACTGATAGCTTACTTGGAGGGCTCTCGACCTGTTTATCGGGACTACGGGCATGAAACATAGTGTCCCCAGGCAAAAAAGGACGTCAGTACGAATGGCACATAAATAAGTACATAACAGACTTGAAAGAAATACAGAGTAAATGACTCAACCTGTAAGTCTGGATAACTCTGTAAATCATGAAATAATTATAGTGTCATGCATATGCGTATGAATGTCATGTCGTGCATAGGTACATGTTTCATAACATCATCAGGCTTCTGAGGGCATCTAATTATATCATCTCGGCCACTGTGGGCAAAATCATCAATATATACTAACTGATCAGGTGGTGGTGCGTATATAACGTCATAACCTTTCACACACATACACACACACACACATATATATATATAACGTCATATGGTCATGGGTCAATGTGCATGTGTAAATGCATGAAATGCATATGAAATACGTTAATAAAATCTCTTGGTACATCATAAGATCATCATGCCTCTGACCAATATCATGAAGTAAACTTTTTCAACTTACGTATTTTTCTGAGACCCATGAACAGATGATAAAATAATAGGACACATGGGAATTCAAGAATATAGGCACCTCTAATTCTATGAATAGAGTCATTTATGGACGTTGTGCATTTTCTCGTTTCGTTTGTATTGTACGGATCATGCCAAAAAGAAAGAAGGGATAGCCTTAACTACCTGAGTCGATTCTCTTGACAATCTCTCCAACACACATTGATTGCGACAAAACATGTAACGGCGGATTGAAATAAGGAAAACTCCGTATGATATTCTTGAGAAATATTGTATCGTACTTCCTTAAAATTGCAAAATCTCACGTTGCTTAAGATGCTATGAAATCTCGGTTTGAATTATTGAATATGCGCACCTTACTACGTTGCTTCACATTGCGGTAGCATAAATAATTCTAATATACATACTCCTTAGAGTGGAAAGGAAATAGATAACCTTCCTAACTCAAGCCCTCACGAGTTTGGCTTTCGTACTACAAGTTCCTTAGTTCAGATTTTCCAAGTTACACTAGTCATTTTCAGTTTGTGCATAATTATACCATCATTGTAACCTACAACAAAATTAAAAAGAGAGAATGATTAAGGACCAGCTCATATAAAGCCTGGTTTTACCAGAATGAATGATCATATTGGGGTTGCTCCATCACAACTTTGGTTCTACTGTCTACAGTCGCAAAGGCATGGATCTAGTCTTAAAATTCTACAAGTACGATAATAAAGGAGGTCCATGTATACATGTAAGACATAACTGGTAAATATGCCACCTAATCTAATATGACTTTAGAGTCATTTGGTTAAAGAGTGGCTTGCTGCCACGTTGGTTTTTTTCATCCTTATCCAATTAATTCTTTAATTAATTAGGTAATACCCCATTACCCAATAATTAACCAATCACCCGCATAATTAAAAATTATCTCAAATTATTTAAAATACTACTTATTTTAACACACTTTATACATCATACCATCATGGTCATATGGTACCTTATATGGCACTAGTCCATAAATACCGGGTATTTTAGCTTGGGCCATATTTTATCCCAAAATGTCAAATTTTGACGAAAATTTATTTTCTTCGATTTCCTTATCCTCTCACCTTCACGAATTTACTCCTCACTTGTTTGAAATAGCATAATCCTTATAATCTTCAAATAATCCTTTCCTTGGACTGATGTCAATTACCTTACGACAAATTCAACATACAAAACTACAAGATCTTTCAAAAACATGCTTCATACGGAGTAGTCCATAGGCAAAAATCGCTCATACACGCTCACTTTATCTTTGCACGAAAACTCTTCGTGTTTCCGAACAAAGAGGGGCAGCTGTGAGCACGTGATTTTTGTTTTACGCGACAATCGCTCCAAAAGAATTAAAAATGTATGTGTCATGCGTAATTTAAACCATGACCCGTTTGTTAGATGGAAAATTACAAAAATACGCATTTTTTCTTTTGTCCTGATTTGTTGCCGTGTTTAATTTTGCCTACTTTTAACATTTTATCCGCGTGAAATAAATATGTTAAGTGTTAATTAGTGGTGCTTGGTTTTATTTAATTAGTTTGTGTATTTAGGAAATTAGAAATAAAGAAAAAGAAGACAAAATTTGTTATAAAATGAATTTGGGCCGTGCCCATTTCAAAATCTGGAGCCCAATTGAACAGCCCAAACCCCCAGTCCGAACAGCCCACCCCAGGACACAAAACGACGTAGTTTAACACCAAAACTACGTCGTTTCAAGGCCGATCCATCTCAACCATTCAAACCAAACTGATCCAACGGCCAAGATCTCACACCCCGTACCCACTAACAAACCCGACCCGTCTCACCCGGACCGAACCCAAACCCTCAAAACGACACCGTTCCATTTAAGCCTTCAGATCCAGACCGTAGATCTAGATTGATCTAACGGTCGAGGTTCACCCACCCACTAACTATATAAGCCTTTCACCATACCCTGCCCCCCCTAGCTAACACCCCTGCCTTCATCTTCACCGAACCCATCCCCTTCAAACCCTAGCCGCCCCTGCACACCTTCACCAGAAACCCGACGGCCTGAACGCCGGTGACCTCCACTTGAACACCATAGAACCCCCTCACCACCCTGAACATAGACCTGTTAACCGTTTGGTTCGAATCACCCCCCAGGTCCTCGAATCTTCATTTGAAGATTCGAGTCAAAACTCGATCTAACCCAACCAACCCCAGTTTCATACCAGACACTCCTCGGACCCTCCTCGTGACCAAACCATACTTGGTTTGGCCGAATCTAACCAGGGAAACACGAATCCCAGATCTAAGTTTTTGAACTCTAGTTTTCCCTGTGCATGTTCCGTGTTTTGTTCAAAACGAAGAGATTAAGGTCTAATGGACCTTAATCGAGGTGTTTCTCATCCGAGAAACACTTCGTTTAAAAGTCCATTCAACCTTAAAGAAGGTCTGTTCAAACACCAGTGGATTTTTCTGATTTGTTCCTTAAAAAGATTTGAGGTGAGTCTTGTTTTCTTTTCTTTTTGTTTTAGTCCGTGTGATTTGTTTTAAATATCTGGTCATGTTTTGTTTCAATTTGTGTCTTTAAATTTTACCACCTTCTGATTGACCACTTTGCCTGAACCACTATGTTTTGTTTGAACCCCTCCTATTCTGATAAGACATGTGTATTGGTTGTATTCCAAATTTGTACTGACTAACTGATTCCTCAAAGTATAATCCTGCTTAATCAGTATAAGTCGAGTCATGTGTCCCATGCTTTTGAATGTCTGATTTGGCTACGTTTGTGTATGTTAATGCTAATATAGTCGAGTCGACATGTGTCGTCAATTAGTTTCAACTGTCTGAACAAAGTTAAATCGATTTGCTTCTATTGAACATTTGCCTGAATCAATTAAGAGCCAGTTTAGTTCACTTATAGCTGTTGGATTGTTTGTGCTTAAGGCTGGGTCTGTAACTGAAATCTGAGTTGGTGGCATGTGCACTTGTGCACCTCATGTGCTTTGTGCACAGCCTGTTTCCTTCATAAAAGGGCTTTTAATTTTAAAATGTGTTGACAGCATATGCTGTCAGACATATTCTACTGCCCATACCTTGCTTTAAGTTTAAAAAGTATTAAACCTTTTAAAAGTAAGTCTGCCAGGGAATGTTGATGGAGGTTATATACTTAAATAACTAATTGGGATCTGAAAAGGTAAAAGACACATGGGAGGGGTACTGTGACATTTTGAAAACAGGCTGTTAAAAGAGATGGTGTTGAGGCATATAAAGGGGGCAGACATCTGACTGAGGAGAGGGAGAGAATTAGAGGCAGAGGGATTAGAAGATATACATACACTGTGATAATAGAAAAGAAAAAGGGAGAGTTGACAGAAATAGAAAGAGAGCAAGAAAGAGATAAAACAGATTAGGAAATCACAAATTTGGTTTCGTTTGTCTGAACTTCATCTATTGTCAATACATTAGGCAGTGTTGCTCCTCCTAAAATTCAATCGAGATTATTGTTAGTGTTTTGTGGCATTTGGTATATTCCGGAATTGGATTGTCTGGAGCATTGTTGCCATCACACTGTGTGCTATTTCGTTTGGCTGTTTTTTCCTTCAACTCTAGTTCCACCTCGCATCAGAATCCTTTTCTTTTGTGCTGTTCTGATTGCTGTTGCTATTCTGCTCACTATTGTTGCTGCCCTGTCCTGCTGCTATTTACTAGTCCTGCTTCTTTCTGCTGCTGATTTCCACATCTTCTTCTTCTTCTCCTTTGCATTTTCAGCATTTCCAGGTACACATTTCAAGTCCCATATTGATGTAATTAAAACAGTTGGAAAGCATGAAATGAAAAAAGGGTTGAAGAAGTTCAAGTATTTGTTGTAATATTCATAGTACATTAACAGGCCTGTGAAAATTGATTTAGTTTATGATTCAACAGTTCGAAAGTATGTATTGATATTTGACTGAGTTTACCCTGTTGTACTTTAACTCTGTAGTTGTTTGTCAGTAGGGGCATGTATATTTCGGCCTTATACAATACTGTTCTTGTTTCATTTGGTTTTTGTTTAGTTAAGACTAGTCCACACAAGTTTAGTTAAGTTCGACTCGAGAAGTGTTCGGATTAAGTGTTGTATTTCGTTTAGCTCGTACATGATTCCTTGCCAAACTAAAGTATTTTACTTGCCAGTTATCCTTTAATCTAGGCCAAATAAGTTCAGTTAAGTTCAACTCAAAAATGTTCGGATTAGGTATTGCATTTCATCAATCTCATATGTAGTCTTTTGTTCGACTGAAACATCCTCGCAAGGCATGACGTTTTTACTTTATAAGTAGTTAATCAGAAACTGACAAAAATCCGGATTAGGCCAAAGCCTATAATTGAATTAGCATGTACCTTTTCTTCTAGTTTTAGAGACAAATGCATTAGAAATGTAGCCATTTTAGGATATCCTTTTCTAAAATAGAGACGAGCCTCGCCAAATAAAAATGTAAATTGCGGGGCCCTCAATAATTAACCATAATAAATATTTAGAATTCAGGACAGGCCGTTTTAGTGAATTTCATGGCCTTCCTCAAAATAATAACGCGTTTAGACTTTTGGGCACGTTTTAATAATTTAACCTTCTTAAACACGGGTGCACATTGATGTGACCCAAATCCAAATCTCAACGGAGTCAAAATGTGTCGACGACCACGGGTGCATTGATTGTGACGTGGTTCGAGATGCATTTTCACGACGTTGCAATTCTATAAAAATAAATGATAATAATAAAAGCGGTTTAAACTTAATAAAAGCACGTAAGTCATAACATGTATTTAAATCAGATATTTAGCCATTATAACAATTTAAGCGACCGTGCTAGAACCACGGGATTCGAGGGTGCCTAACACCTTCCCTCGGGTCAACAGAATTCCTTACTTAGAATTTCTGGTTCGCAGACTTCATTTGGAAAAGTCGAAAATTTCCTCGATTTGGGATTCAAGATAAACCGGTGACTTGGGACACCAAAAGCCAAACCTTTCCCAAGTGGCGACTCTGAATTAAATAAATAATCCCATTTCGAATATTGTCACTTAAATTGGAAAAACTCCCCTCGCGCATTTAACCCTTCGGGGCGGGCGCGCAAAAAGGAGGTGTGACAGCTCTGGCGACTCTGCTGGGGATGAAACCCAGAACCGCTGGTTCAGGGTTCAAGAATTCGAGCTTAGAATAATTGTTATATTTGGCTTTATTATCTGATCTTTATTACATGTTTTTGCGTAACGTGCTAAATGTTGTCTTTTACCGCTTTGATATTATCTGAACTGTATATAAACTGTGCCGAAACCTTTCTCTTCTTACTTCCGGGGAGAAGCTCGCTGGTCGGGACTCCCTATTCTGTTAATGTCAATACCTAAAATAAGAAAGAGGACGGACAAGTTACAAAGCCGGACGATCTCGCGGGTCCCCGGTACGTAGCCCCCTCCTCGACTCGAGTTGTCCGCTCGGGTGCACAGTCTAGAACAAATACCCAGGTTACGAACCTAGAATAACTTGACTTCATGCCGGATCCCTAGTAGGAACGCTTATCTGCATCATGTTGCATTTGACTTAGGGGACTCAACACAGGGGTTGGGTCCGTCTAGGACAGGCAGCCTGAAACGAAAAAGACCACCCTGGTGCATCCTATTTGTGTTGTGCATTTATTTGCTTCGGTTCCGCATGTCGACCGGTTCCTAAAAAGGGGAAAATAGCAGCGTAGGGGAGATAATTACTTATTTTTGGAAAATAAAACCAATGTCCAAGTAGTGTCAAAACCTCGCCGGAATTTTTTCTAAAAAAAAAAAAACTGTCTTTTATTGAGAGTTATTAAAAAAAAAGTCTTTTATCACTTTCAAAATCAAAAAAAAAAAGAAAAAGTATTTATTTTAAAAGTAAAAAAAAATGGAAAATCCATAATTCAAAAAGTGTGTTGTTTCTTTTGTAGTACCCCTTTTATAAATTCAGACTAATGGTCCAAATATTGCAAAAAAAAAATATTTTTTCTTTAGCCTTTATCTTTTTTCAAAATAATAATACTTATTCTTGATTTCTAGGTTTTCTCTATTCATGATATCCCCGAACTACGCCGGTTTGATTCTCACCGGATGTGAGATACGTAGGCAACCCTCGTCGGGTTCAACCCCCATTTTGCTAAAATAGCCAAAATCAAAAAAAATATGTTTCAAATTTTTAAAGAGTCATAAATAAGTCAGGTGATGCTGTTTTGACATGAAATAGCCGAATGTTCCCGAAAGGGACGCCGGAAGGCTAACTTTGCATAAACAGCCACCTTTGGGTCATTTTTAAGGTTTAGTCCAGTTGACCCACACAACCTTAAAATCTTCGTCCCCTAGGCGTTGAAGGGTCGTGTTAGCAATATTGAGTTTCCTAATTTTTTTTTTTAAAAAAAAAAATTTTTAAAGAGTCATAAATAAGTCAGGTGATGCTGTTTTGACATGAATAGCCGAATGTTCCCGAAAGGGACGCCGGAAGGCTGACTTTGCATAAATAGCCACTTTTGGGTTTTGCTTAGCATTTTTAGACCCACACAGCCTTAAAATCTTCGTCCCCGAAGTGCTTAAAGGCCGTGTTCAAAGCTTGGTCCCCTCTGTAAAATATTTTGAGTCAGTCATTTTTGTTAAAATCACCTTAATAAATGTGCAGGATGAGCACGATGCAAAATGAACATTTTTCAATAATGACCAAAATCCCTGTCAAGTTACGGCTATGGTGGAATGATCTAGGTGTTGAAGGGCAAAATGAGGTTAAGAAATATCTGAAAGGTCTTGTGGGTCTGTTGGAAATCCAGCCTCGGGGAGATATCATAAGAGCTTTGGTTACCTATTGGGACCCGGCGCACAATGTTTTCCATTTCTCTGACTTTGAGCTCACCCCAACTTTGGAAGAAATGGCCGGATACATCGGGAATACTGAACTTCCGTTGAGGGAAAAATACGTGGTCGCCCCAAGAGTCGTCACGGCACATCGATTCCTAGATTCATTGAAGATACCCAGAACAGTCCACAACCCGGATCTAGCAGCCGGATTCTGTACTCCATGCTTCATATATGATAGGTACGGTCATGAGGGGGGATTCAATAATCCAATCAACAAACTGTGCAGCAAAGGAGTTCGGCAGAAGTGGGACGAGCACAGACGGGTAGCATTCATGATGATGTTCCTGGGCCTTCTGGTATTTCCCAGGAAAGATGGAAACATTGATTTGAAGATATCTGGGGTCGTCAGCACTTTACTCACGCAAAGTGACAGTACTCTCGCGCCTATGGTGGTATCCGACATCTTTCGAGCTCTCACAGCTTGTAAAGCTGGGGGAAATTTCTTCGAAGGTTGTAACTTGCTCCTGCAGATATGGATGACCGAGCACCTTTGCCATCATTCCGAGATTTTGAGCCATGGTTCCCCGGAAAAGACCCGCATAGAAGAATCTTACGCGAGAGCCAAAGAGATCAGTTTGCCCGAAGGAGTCCTGGCTTGGACCTCGTTCTTTCAAGCTCTTACTGCCAGCCAAATACAATGGAAGTTGGGATGGTTGCCCGTTGATGAGGTCTTATATATGTCAGCGGCTAAAACTCATTTCTTGCTGATGGGGCTTAAGAGCATTCAACCTTACGCACCCTGCCGAGTTTTAAGACAGTTCGGAAGATGCCAGACAGTACCTCATGAGGAAGATCTAAGCACTCAAGCAGTTGAGATAAGTCCTAACGGACAGTTCCCAGAAGCAAAGATTCGCCAAATCTGGAATGAGGGTCAATATTTGAAATCAGATACTTGCGTGCGGGATCAAGCCAAAGGAGAAACGGCGCCAGGTTACCTTGCATGGTACAGAAGGGAACTCGAGCATGAAAGGCCAGCTAAGAGACCCCACATCCGGAATTTTACCGAATCATCACAAAAGCAGTGGGATTGGTTAGCAAAAGAAAGAGGCTATTGCACCGAAATCAGCAGGTTAAAGCAACAAGTGGAAAACTTGAAATATGAACACAACGTGCAAGTTGCTACCGATCTGGGAGAGCGGAACAGGTTAATTCAAGAAAATGAAATGCTCAGAGCCCAGATCAAACAGATAAGGTTGGATGCAGATAGACAACCAAGGCGTCGATCGGACGAGCAGCTGATAAAAGGGCTAAAAGGTGAAATCAGGGAATGGCGAGATGGTTTGGAGAAATCTGAAAACATCATAGCAGAGCTCAAAGCACAGTGGGATACAAGAACGGATAAGCATCGCAGGTACCTGAATCGATTGGAAAGCGACCATGAGAAGACTGTTGCTAAGATAAAGAGAGAGATGGCTGCACTTGAGATCAAAGCAGCTAATCAGGCCAAGGATTTCCAAATTGAGAGCAGATACTGGTATGACTCAATAGCCCAGATGAAGTTGGAAGTACGACGACTGAAGCATCAGCATGTACAAGATGCTCAAGTTTTCAAGATATGCAGCGATCAGACAAAACGCCTGCTCGTAGAGAAGAAGCAAACCAGAGATAGGATCAAGGCCATTGCCCATGCCATCACCAGACGATGCCTACGATGTGAGAACATGTCCAGCGCTACCGTCCTCTCGGCAGTAATGGGTTATGTCAAGCAGACTATGCATGAGCTGGAGCAACTTGAGAGGGATCTCACGCCTAGGACCGCGGCGAGGCCGAACGATGCCCCGCGGAAACCAATTTTTAAAACCATAATGCATTCATAGGTCAAATCTGTATTTTTGCATCTTCTGCCTGTTTTTTCATCAAGGTGATTTTCAGTCTATTTTGAGTCTAGGTTCATTTTCCAAGTTTGCTTTTTCTTTTGCAGAATGTAGCTTGTAATAGAACATTTCAACAATGAAGAGGTTGTTTCTTTTACGTCCATTTGTGTTTTTCGAACTACGTAATGATCTGATTCACGTAGGCATCGTGATACATAGGCAATCCTCATCGGATCCGGTCGCATTTCTTTTACTACAAAAATAAAAAATATATATATATAATAAATAAAATAAAAGGAAAACAAAAGAGAAAAGGAAAGAAAAGAAAAAAAGGGGGAAAAACTAATAAGAGAAAAAATGCCGGAATGACGCATGCTCTCGCAGCAAACATATAGTAATCCACTTAACTGTATAGGTGCATCATGCCCAACGTGAGATTAACTATCTATTATTTGCTGCAGAATTAACCGTGCGTTTGTCATTGAGCATTTTTCCAGGGTTTTTGAAAAGACGGTTGGTTTGGTGAAAGTCTGGCCTCGCACTCATATTTCACGAGGTCAAGGAGAAGTATTCAACTACCTGTTGTTAGGGCAAGAAGCAGTACTCACACTTACTTCACCAGGTCAAAAGGAAGTGTGGAAATGTCTTCGGAAATTCCATTGCAAACAGTCCCCGTCTCTGAGGAGAGCTCAATCTCAGCCGTCCTCACACCTGAATCCGCAACTGCGGAGGAAAATAGGATCCTACGGCTCCGCATGTTGGAAATGCTGGATGACTGGAACAATGGGAAAGAGCCGCCAAGTGTCGTCCCCGGATTCCCTGAACTATTCTCCAGGTCAAGTGGGACTTCTAATGTTCCCATAAATTACCCTGCTACCCCATTTGGGTACCCAGCCACCTCCGCCTTCTCTGCAGGATCACCTTCTGAGCCTCATCCCCGAATGTCGGCCAATGATGCAAGCATGAACATCTTTACTGCATCGCCTTGCCCAGCTACGGCACAGCCTGCCACGTACAAGCCAAGCCTTGACTCATCCTCTTTTACATTCCAAGCACCGTCGTTCTCAATGGAACCAACTAGGTTCGCCACCAGTACTAATCCTCTACCGCCTCAGTGCGAGCCTGTACTAGGGCAGGATCAGAACCCCAGAGTCGTAGAACAAAACGAAATGGCCAAAAGGATGAGAAGCCTTGAGCAAAGTCTGAAGAATATGCAAGGATTGAGCGGGCAAAAGAGCGTCTCTTACGCCGACCTATGCATGTTTCCTCACGTACACCTGCCAACGGGTTTCAAGACCCCCAAGTTTGAGAAGTACGATGGGCACGGTGACCCCATTGCACATCTTAAGAAATACTGCAACCAATTGCGGGGAGCCGGCGGAAAAGAAGAACTGCTAATGGCATACTTTGGGGAAAGTTTAGTAGGGATAGCTTCGGAATGGTATATGGATCAGGAAATGTCCCGATGGCATATATGGGATGATCTCGCCAGAGATTTTGTAAAACAATTCCAGTATAACATCGACATTGCGCCAGACCGAAACTCTCTGTCGAATTTGAAGAAGAAGCCTTCGGAAAGCTTTAGAGAGTATGCTATTAAGTGGCGTGAACAGGCGTCGAGAGTGAAGCCTCCCATGGATGAAGTGGAAATGGTCACTACCTTTCTCCAGGCTCAAGAGTCTGACTATTTCCAGAACATGATGTCGGCCATGGGTAAGCCATTCGCGGAAGCGATCAAGATTGGAGAGATGGTGGAGAACGGTTTGAAAACGGGAAGGATTTTGAGTCAAGCAGCCATAAGGGCAACCTCCCAGGCCGTCCAAAGCGGGTCTGGAGGAACAACAAGGGGGAAGAAGAAAGAAGAAACGACTATGGCAGCCTCTGAAGCAAGGGAGTATCGTCATCCCAGGCCCCATTTTCCGGAAAGAGCCCCACAACACTATTACCCCCATTCAAATTCGGCATATGCTCATCAACCTTATATGGTCATGAATGCCCAACCTTATAACCATCCACCACAACAAGCCAACCGAGGCCCAGCTCCACCTCCCAGAAATCAGCCTCCTTACCGCAACCACTATAACCCACAACCCCCGCAGAATAACTACCGCCCCCAAGAGCCACCTCGACGGCGGACTTTCACGCCCATCGGTGAGCCATACTCAACTTTGTTCCCAAAGTTGGTCCAGTTGGGTTTCTTGCAACCCATCCCTCAAACAAGGCAAAACCCGACATCTCCTTCTTACAAAGCCGGAGTCAGATGCGCCTATCATTCAGGGGCCGAGGGACATGATACAAACGACTGCTGGTCATTGAAAAGAGTGGTCGAAAATTTGATAGAGCAGGGGAAAATAGTGCTAAGGGACGAGGAGATCCCGAATGTAACAAACAATCCATTGCCCGCTCACAATAATGGGCCGCTGATCGGCATGATTTGTGAAGACAAAGAGTTCGATCCTGCTTTGAAAGCCATAATTGCCATTGTCGACACAGGGAAGAGGCCTGAAATAGACCAAAAATCAGAAAAGGGGGAGGAGGCCAAGGTTGCAGAGAGCAAGTCTGAAAAGAAGGTGGAAAAGAAAGTGGTACCAGCAAAGGGCGGAGTTCTTTACGTACCGCGAGGTCAAGCTGAAAAGACGCAGAAATCCGGGATCAAAAAGACAAAACCTATGTACGTGCCAAAAGGGGCCTATGTGGTCCGGGGGACGATTCAACCACCTCGGTTGAATGAGCCAGTGGTTATCGGACGCGTGCCACAAAAGCCAATGACCAACCTGTCCACAGTGCCGTGGAATTATCAAAAGACTTTGGTGATGTACAAAGGAAAAGAGGTCATGGGAGAACTTCCAGAAAATACTTTCATTGGAGGGTACTCAAATACCCAAGAACTGAACAACGCCACACAAAGGCGCTTTCCTCCAAAGAAGCCTGTAAGTGTCGAAGAGGCGGAAGTGTTCTTCCAACAAATGAAGATGCCGGATTACGAAGTGATAGATCAGCTGCGCAAGCACCCTGAGCAGGTGTCCATGCTATCATTATTGATAAGGTCGGCCGAGCATCAAAAGATCTTACTGAAGACCCTGAATGAGGCATATGTGCCGGTTGAAACCTCGGTTGAGCAATTAGAGCGGATGACAGAAAGATTCTTCGCCGTCAACCAAATCTCCTTCAGCAAGAACGATCTACCCCCGGAAGGAGCAGCACACAACAAGGCTTTGCATTTAACAGTCAAATGCGAGGACTACTATGTCAAGCGGGTAATGTTGGATGGAGGTTCAGGCGTTGACATTTGCCCGCTCTCCACGCTACAGAGAATGGAAATTGGGACCGGAAGAATCCGACCCAACAATGTCTGCGTAAGAGCTTTCGATGGCATCAAGAGAGATACCATGGGAGAAATAGACCTGTTGTTGGTCATAGGACCAGTCGAATTCCGAGTAACCTTCCAGGTGATCGACATGGACACATCCTACAATTTTCTCCTTGGTAGACCTTGGATCCATGCGGCAGGAGCCGTGCCTTCCACTCTTCACCAGATGGTGAAGTTCGAGTACGAAGACCAAGAGATCGTGGTCCATGGGGAAGACGAACATGCCATTTATCGGGACCCATCCATCCCGTATCTTGAACCGAGAGAAGGGAGCGAACATACGGTCTATCAAGCTTTCGAGGTGGTACTGGCAGAGCAGCACGAAGAGGGAGTACCTTGCCCCCAGCCTTTCTTGTCTAACGCTTCGGTTATGGTGGCCAAAGAGATGATCCGACACGGATTTAGGCCGGGGAAGGGGCTTGGACGAACCCTTCAGGGAATGACAGAACCCATTACTTTACCAGTCATCAAGAAACCTTTTGGACTAGGTTTCAAACCTACTCCAGCAGACGAAAAATGGGCAAAGAAAAGGAGAAATGAGGGCTGGAAGTTGTCTCAACCACTGCCGGATTTACATGCGACTTTCGTCAGGCCAAGGTACGCTGAAGAAGAAGATGATGAGGTCTTCACAGCTGAGGAAATCGAGGAAATATGTGGGGCGATGAGAGAAATGCTCTACGAGGTCCACATGGTTCAACCAGGTGAAGGCACAAGCACTGCTGAGATGCTGTACATGGGACCGAATGCCCAACTTCAAAACTGGGAGGCCACGCCATTCCCGACTAGACGGAAGTCCGGGTAGACCTGCCCTGCCACCTTTCCTGTATCACAAGTTATCTCCGGGACATAACTTGAACGTTTTCTTCTTTTCAATTGTTGTTTTGAATTCCTAGTTGTAAACGTTGTTGTCCTCCAACTTTCCAAAGAAAATATACAAAAATAAAAAAAAATCATCATTGCTTTCCTATTCTTTCTTTTGTTCTGATTTTATTACTTTTCCTCTTATCTTCCTTTTCAGTCCTAATAATGCGGCTTTAAATATGACATGCTTGCGGACTTCACGCCCAGATCACAATGAGCTATTTAACTGCGAATTAATGAACCCAGAACCAGAATATGATGCGGAAGAGGCTTTTAGGGAGATAAACCGAGAGTTGGAATATTTCGAGAATAAACCTAAGCCAAATCTGAATGACACTGAACCGGTAAATTTAGGAACCCCGGAAGAAATCCGGGAGACCAAGATAAGCATTCACACGGACAAGAAAACGCGAGAGGCGATAATTCAACTTCTTCTTGAATTTAAAGACGTGTTTGCTTGGTCATATGATGACATGCCGGGACTAGGTGTCGATCTAGTGGTTCACAAATTGCCGATTCATCCTGATTGTCCTCCGGTTCAACAAAAGCAACGAAAGTTCAAAACCGAGGTCAGTGACAAGATTAAGGAGGAGATCACCAAACAGTTGAAAACGGGAGTGATCCGGGTAGTCCAATATACAACATGGTTGGCGAATGTGGTTCCAGTACCGAAAAAGGACGGGAAAACTCGGGTATGTGTAGATTACCGAGATCTGAACAGAGCAAGTCCCAAAGATAATTTCCCGCTGCCCAACATCCACATCCTCGTTGATAATTGTGCCAAACACGAGATACAGTCTTTTGTAGATTGTTATGCTGGGTATCATCAGGTACTGATGGATGAAGAGGACGCCGAGAAAACTGCCTTCACCACGCCTTGGGGCACCTACTGTTATCGGGTCATGCCATTTGGTCTAAAGAATGCTGGGGCTACTTACATGAGGGCCATGACTGCCATTTTCCATGACATGATGCACCAGGAAATAGAGGTGTACGTGGACGATGTGATAGTCAAGTCCAGGACGCAGGATAATCACATCCAAGACTTGAGGAAATTCTTCGAGAGGCTAAGGAAGTATGACTTGAAGCTAAATCCAGCCAAATGCGCTTTCGGAGTTCCATCGGGCAAACTTTTGGGTTTCATCGTAAGCAGGAGAGGTATCGAGCTAGATCCAACTAAGATAAAATCCATCAGAGATTTGCCTCCTCCAAGAACAAAGAAAGACGTGATGAGTCTTTTGGGCAGGTTGAACTACATCAGTCGGTTTATTGCCCAGCTGACAAGCACGTGTGAGCCCATATTCAAGCTGTTAAGGAAAGATGCGGCGATTAAATGGACAACTGAGTGTCAAGAAGCCTTTGATAAAGTCAAAGAATACCTTTCGAATCCCCCAGTCTTGGTCCCTCCAGAACCAGGGAGGCCACTTTTCTTGTATCTGACAGTCTTGGAGAACTCTTTCGGTTGCGTCCTCGGGCAACACGACATAACCGGAAAGAAGGAACAAGCAATCTACTACCTGAGCAAGAAATTCACCAGCTACGAGGCCAAATACACTCTGCTGGAAAGGACATGCTGCGCTCTCACATGGGTTGCTCAAAAGCTGAGACATTATCTCCAAGCCCACACTACATTCCTCATAAGCAGGTTGGATCCCTTGAAGTATATATTTCAGAAACCAATGCCTACTGGGAGACTGGCTAAATGGCAAATCTTGCTTACGGAATTCGACATAGTTTATGTCACTCGCACGGCAATGAAAGCCCAGGCGTTAGCAGATCATTTGGCCGAAAATCCGGTCGATGAGGAATACCAGCCATTGGATACCTACTTTCCAGATGAAGAGGTAAACACCGTAGAAGTGATCTCGGAGGAAGCACATGTTTGGAAGATGTTCTTTGACGGAGCCGTGAACGCCAAGGGTGTAGGGATTGGGGCAATTTTGATCTCGCCTTCCGGTCAGCATTATCCCGCCACAGCTAGACTGCGTTTCTTTTGCACAAACAATACAGCTGAGTATGAAGCCTGCATTATGGGCATGCATATGGCAATCGATCAGGATGTCGAAGACTTGCTGATTATGGGAGATTCTGACCTGATCATCCGGCAGGCTCAAGGCGAATGGGAAACTCGGGATGTCAAACTTATCCCGTACCGACAACATGTGGAGGACCTCAGCAAGCGCTTTACATCAATAGAATTCAGGTACATTCCGAGGTGTCACAATGAACTGGCAGATGCACTTGCTACTTTGGCTTCAATGCTGCCCTACCCGGGCAACGCCCACATCGATCCTTTGGAAATCCAAATCAAGGAAAGACACGGTTACTGCAGTGTAATCGAGGCAGGATCAAGTACGCAGCCTTGGTACCATGACATCAGGAAATTCCTGAAGACGCAAGAATACCCAGAGCATGCTACTGGAGATCAGAAGAGGACCATTAGGCGACATGCAAGTGGTTTCTTTCTAAGCGGTGATTTGTTATATAAGAGGACCCCGGACCTCAATCTCCTAAGATGTGTCGATATCGAGGAATCGAGAAAGATCATGCATGAAGTACACGCAGGTGTGTGCGGACCTCACATGAACGGGTATGTCTTGGCAAAGAAAATCCTTCGAGCAGGTTATTACTGGACGACCATGGAAAAGGATTGCTTTAGTTTCGTTCGGAAGTGTCATCAGTGTCAGGTGCACGGTGATTTGATTCATGCACCCCCCACGGAACTGCATCCTATGTCCGCACCATGGCCATTCGTCGCCTGGGGCATGGACGTCATTGGCCAATTGAACCAAAGGCCTCGAACGGACACAGGTTTATACTAGTGGCCATAGACTACTTTACGAAATGGGTAGAGGCTGTCACTCTCAAGTCGGTCACCAAGAAAGCTGTGGTGGATTTTGTACACTCAAATCTTATCTGTCGCTTCGGTATTCCTGCGACTATCATTACAGATAATGCAGCAAACTTGAACAGTCACTTGATGGGAGATGTGTGCGAGCAATTCAAGATAACACACAGGAATTCCACTCCTTATCGGCCAAAAGCCAATGGTGCTGTGGAAGCTGCAAATAAAAACATCAAGAAGATTTTGAGGAAAACGATCCAAAGTTCCCGACAGTGGCATGAGCAGTTACCTTTTGCATTATTGGGGTACCGCACTACGGTACGCACATCGGTGGGAGCGACTCCTTATCTTTTGGTTTATGGGACCGAGGCTGTAATACCGGCAGAGGTAGAAATTCCTTCGCTTCGAATTATTGTCGAAGCAGAAATCGAAGACAGCGAGTGGGTCAAGGCTCGATTGGAGCAATTGACGTTGATTGATGAAAAGCGAATGGCCGCAGTTTGTCACGGACAGCTATACCAACAAAGGATGGCCCGTGCTTACAACAAGAAAGTCCGACCCCGGAATTTCGAAGTAGGTCAGCTAGTACTGAGGCGTATTCTGCCGCATCATGAAGAAGCAAAAGGAAAGTTTGCCCCAAATTGGAAAGGCCCATACATTGTAAGGAAGATACTGCCGCGAGGAGCATTGTATTTAGGTGATATCGAAGGAAATGACCCCGACACAGCAGTAAATGCAGATGCAGTCAAGAGGTACTACGTCTAAATCATACTCCGGGCAGTCCTGACACATTTGAGAATGGCGAAGGTTTTATCCCCCACTACTCCCAAACACTACCCAATCCTCTCTAAAAAAAAGAAGAAAACACAAACAAAAAAAAAAGAAAGAAAACAAAAACAAAATTTGATTGAAGCCTGAACTACGTTTGACTTGATTCCGAAAGGATACGTAGGCAGCCTCTCCCTGAGGTTCAGTCACACCAACAATAAAATCCCATTCACCCTGAAATTGAAACCGGGGCACGTCGAGCAGTTTAGAAGTTAGTATCATCTACCTCTCTTTACCAAGCACAAACCTTCAAATCAATTACCGAATATGGTGGGAAACCAATAAGCGTCACAAATGGAGACCAGCACACTCTGAATTGAGAGAGATAAAATGAGAGAGTCTCGGCGGTGAAAACCTTCGGGCACCACGAGGCGACGGGAGTAGAGAAACCAAAATGAGAGAGCTTGTTTAGTAAAAACTCGCAAAGAGTGCTATTAAGCGATGACAGGAAGAGAAATGAGAGAGGTCAGCCAGCGAAAACCCGCAAAAGGGCGCTGTTGGCCGAAAAGAATGACTCCATCCCAAGAAAGTTTCGGTGGAGTGCCACCAGTTTGGAATCACAGATCCGTTCTGGTTCAGGAAAACGCAAGCTCTTAGCAGGTCAGACGTCCAGTCCAAAGAGCATGTCATGTCATTTAAAGCCAGCGTTATCTTCCTCAGATAAGTTTTTCTCGTCCCAAAAAGGGTGTTCCTTTTCTGATTTTATTTTCCCCTTTCTTTGTTTCTTTTCGAATCCCTTTCGCATTTTAACCCCGAGTTCAGGACACGCCGGAAAGGACAGATGGCATGGTTTGTTTGCACGGAATCCCGTCTCATGAAGGAAAGCGCCTCATCTCGTTGATATGATTACCCAAGCATGATGAATCATGACGTTTGATGTTGTTCCGGAGTAAAGAAGAAAGAGAGAAATCTTGAAGTCTTCCCCAGCAAGTCCACCTTCGGACAAATCCCCACAGAGTCTCCCCCTGTACAAATCCCCACAGAGTTTCTCCTTTTGTACAATCTCCCACAAAGTCTCCCCGGTAAAAAAAAAAAAAATCCCCGTTGGAATTTCATCAGCACATCCCCGGCGAGTCCTTTTGTAAATATTCCCCAACAAGCTTACCCCAACAAACCCTGGGAAACCCGTTTTGAAACAAAAACCCAGCACACCCCATTGTATAGAATCCGCACAAAGGATCCACTTTGTAAATATTCCCCCCACATAGCTTCCTTTTGTACAAGTTCCCACAGAACACCTCCAATAAAATCCCCGTTGAGAACCTTCAATAAAAAACGGGACAAAAGAGAAAAAAGAGGCCTTACGAGGCAAATCATCACAGAATCCGGAAATACAAGCCTGAGCAGTCTAAAGGTTTCGCCATTCGAATCAAATCAATGGCGGGACTTCGCAACAGAAATAGAGACGCAACAAAGCAATTGGGAACGATCAAGGTCACCGAACCAACCGTCGTTTCCGAACTAACAAATTTTCTTTGCCTGAAAAGTTGAAACAGGATTGATCCAAGACAACCATGCAAGAAGCAGGTGTCGCCCAAAGAAGAAGGTACACGGGTAAAAGAAACATTTTGGCAATAAGGAATTCACTCAAAAGGTGAGTTCCCGCAAAACTCCCTTTTATTTTCTATCGAAACAAGAAAACTCAAAAATAGATCGTGTAGTATTCTCGAGCTTTATCTCCAGCCAATCAGCATTAGGGTTTTAAACCCTAAACTGAATTTTCCTTTCAGCCAGCATTAGAGTTTTAAACTCTAAACTGAGTTTTCCCATGCAGTCAGCATTAGGGTTTTAAACCCTAAACTGAACTTTTTCCTTTCAGCCAGCATTAGAGTTTTAAACTCTAAACTGAGCTTTTTCATGCAATCAGCATTAGGGTTTTAAACCCTAAACTGAATTTTCCTTTCAGCCAGCATTAGAGTTTTAAACTCTAAACTGAGCTTTTTCATGCAATCAGCATTAGGGTTTTAAACCCTAAACTGAATTTTCCTTTCAGCCAGCATTAGAGTTTTAAACTCTAAACTGAGCTTTTTCATGCAATCAGCATTAGGGTTTTAAACCCTAAACTGAATTTTCCTTTCAGCCAGCATTAGAGTTTTAAACTCTAAACTGAGCTTTTTCATGCAATCAGCATTAGGGTTTTAAACCCTAAACTGAATTTTCCTTTCAGCCAGCATTAGAGTTTTAAACTCTAAACTGAGCTTTTTCATGCAATCAGCATTAGGGTTTTAAACCCTAAACTGAATTTTCCTTTCAGCCAGCATTAGAGTTTTAAACTCTAAACTGAGCTTTTTCATGCAATCAGCATTAGGGTTTTAAACCCTAAACTGAATTTTCCTTTCAGCCAGCATTAGAGTTTTAAACTCTAAACTGAGCTTTTCCATGCAGTCAGCATTAGGGTTTTAAACCCTAAACTGAACTTTTCCCTTTCAGCCAGCATTAGAGTTTTAAACTCTAAACTGAGCTTTTCCATGCAATCAGTATTAGGGTTTTAAACCCTAAACTGAATTTTCCTTTTAGTCAGCATTAGGGTTTTAAACCCTAAACTGAACTTTTCCCTTTCAGCCAGCATTAGAGTTTTAAACTCTAAACTGAGCTTTTCCATGAAATCAGCATTAGGGTTTTAAACCCTAAATTGAATTTTCCTTCTAGTCAGCATTAGGGTTTTAAACCCTAAACTGAACTTTTCCCTTTCAGCCAGCATTAGAGTTTTAAACTCTAAACTGAGCTTTTCCATGAAATCAGCATTAGGGTTTTAAACCCTAAACTGAATTTTCCTTTTAGTCAGCATTAGGGTTTTAAACCCTAAACTGAACTTTTTCCTTTCAGCCAGCATTAGAGTTTTAAACTCTAAACTGAGCTTTTTCATGCAATCAGCATTAGGGTTTTAAACCCTAAACTGAATTTTCCTTTTAGTCAGCATTAGGGTTTTAAACCCTAAACTGAACTTTTCCTTTTAGTCAGCATTAGGGTTTTAAACCCTAAACTGAACTTTTTTCCAGCCAGCATTAGGGTTTTAAACCCTAAACTGAGTTTTTCCATGCAATCGACATTAGGGTTTTAAACCCTAAACTGAATTCTTCCTTTGTTCGGCATTAGGGTTTTAAACCCCAAACCGAACCTCTCCCCAGCTAGCCGGTGTTAGGGCTCCAACCCTGAACTGAGCATGCATATCCTCTTTCATCAATTTTATGAACTTCCTGGTGAATAATTAACGAAATTTTCCTAGTGAAACTGGGGCAGAAAATTTCGTTCGTTTGTTTGTTTTTTCCCGCAGGTCTAACCTCGAGCCACACGGATCGAAATGACCTACGAGATGAGTCTCAACTCAGAATCAAAGAAGAAAAAGACAAAAGAAGACATTCCGAGATATCAGAGTGAATGGAGAGCGGATTGACTCCAACGTTTAATTAAGGGCTTGAACCTTGCCAATCGCGTCTCACTCAGTATCCCAGAGGTTACACAAGTCGCCGCAACTCGCAAGCATCAAGATTCAGATCGGAGTCTACAAGCAGAATCAGCTAAGACCCAAGATCAAGTCGTAAAAGAATCATAGATAGGAATCTTGTAACTAGCAGTTGACATACATATAAGTAGTTAGTTCAGTTTCTAATTTTCGTTTGGTTGTAATAAGGCGGTCAGTGACGTAGCAGTGACAACAGCAGCAGCAGTAGCAGCAAGCATTGCAATCCCATGGTAGTCCCAGCTACCAAAACTTCCCGAACTACATTGACCTGATTCCTGTTTAGCCCAGGATATGTAGGAAATCTTTGAAGCAAGATTCGGTCAGATCTTTCAAAAAACATGCTTCATACGGAGTAGTCCATAGGCAAAAATTCGCTCATACACGCTCACTTTATCTTTGCACGAAAACTCTTCGTGTTTCCGAACAAAGAGGGGCAGCTGTGAGCACGTGATTTTTGTTTTACGCGACAATCGCTCCAAAAGAATTAAAAATGTATGTGTCATGCGTAATTTAAACCATGACCCGTTTGTTAGATGGAAAATTACAAAAATACGCATTTTTTCTTTTGTCCTGATTTGTTGCCGTGTTTAATTTTGCCTACTTTTAACATTTTATCCGCGTGAAATAAATATGTTAAGTGTTAATTAGTGGTGCTTGGTTTTATTTAATTAGTTTGTGTATTTAGGAAATTAGAAATAAAGAAAAAGAAGACAAAATTTGTTATAAAATGAATTTGGGCCGTGCCCATTTCAAAATCTGGAGCCCAATTGAACAGCCCAAACCCCCAGTCCGAACAGCCCACCCCCAGGACACAAAACGACGTAGTTTAACACCAAAACTACGTCGTTTCAAGGCCGATCCATCTCAACCATTCAAACCAAACTGATCCAACGGCCAAGATCTCACACCCCGTACCCACTAACAAACCCGACCCGTCTCACCCGGACCGAACCCAAACCCTCAAAACGACACCGTTCCATTTAAGCCTTCAGATCCAGACCGTAGATCTAGATTGATCTAACGGTCGAGGTTCACCCACCCACTAACTATATAAGCCTTTCACCATACCCTGCCCCCCCTAGCTAACACCCCTGCCTTCGTCTTCACCGAACCCATCCCCTTCAAACCCTAGCCGCCCCTGCACACCTTCACCAGAAACCCGACGGCCTGAACGCCGGTGACCTCCACTTGAACACCATAGAACCCCCTCACCACCCTGAACATAGACCTGTTAACCGTTTGGTTCGAATCACCCCCAGGTCCTCGAATCTTCATTTGAAGATTCGAGTCAAAACTCGATCTAACCCAACCAACCCCAGTTTCATACCAGACACTCCCCGGACCCTCCTCGTGACCAAACCATACTTGGTTTGGTCCGAATCTAACCAGGGAAACACGAATCCCAGATCTAAGTTTTTGAACTCTAGTTTTCCCTGTGCATGTTCCGTGTTTTGTTCAAAACGAAGAGATTAAGGTCTAATGGACCTTAATCGAGGTGTTTCTCATCCGAGAAACACTTCGTTTAAAAGTCCATTCAACCTTAAAGAAGGTCTGTTCAAACACCAGTGGATTTTTCTGATTTGTTCCTTAAAACGATTTGAGGTGAGTCTTGTTTTCTTTTCTTTTTGTTTTAGTCCGTGTGATTTGTTTTAAATATCTGGTCATGTTTTGTTTCAATTTGTGTCTTTAAATTTTACCACCTTCTGATTGACCACTTTGCCTGAACCACTATGTTTTGTTTGAACCCCTCCTATTCTGGATAAGACATGTGTATTGGTTGTATTCCAAATTTGTACTGACTAACTGATTCCTCAAAGTATAATCCTGCTTAATCAGTATAAGTCGAGTCATGTGTCCCATGCTTTTGAATGTCTGATTTGGCTACGTTTGTGTATGTTAATGCTAATATAGTCGAGTCGACATGTGTCGTCAATTAGTTTCAACTGTCTGAACAAAGTTAAATCGATTTGCTTCTATTGAACATTTGCCTGAATCAATTAAGAGCCAGTTTAGTTCACTTATAGCTGTTGGATTGTTTGTGCTTAAGGCTGGGTCTGTAACTGAAATCTGAGTTGGTGGCATGTGCACTTGTGCACCTCATGTGCTTTGTGCACAGCCTGTTTCCTTCATAAAAGGGCTTTTAATTTTAAAATGTGTTGACAGCATATGCTGTCAGACATATTCTACTGCCCATACCTTGCTTTAAGTTTAAAAAGTATTAAACCTTTTAAAAGTAAGTCTGCCAGGGAATGTTGATGGAGGTTATATACTTAAATAACTAATTGGGATCTGAAAAGGTAAAAGACACATGGGAGGGGTACTGTGACATTTTGAAAACAGGCTGTTAAAAGAGATGGTGTTGAGGCATATAAAGGGGGCAGACATCTGACTGAGGAGAGGGAGAGAATTAGAGGCAGAGGGATTAGAAGATATACATACACTATGAGAATAGAAAAGAAAAAGGGAGAGTTGACAGAAATAGAAAGAGAGCAAGAAAGAGATAAAACAGATTAGGAAATCACAAATTTGGTTTCGTTTGTCTGAACTTCATCTATTGTCAATACATTAGGCAGTGTTGCTCCTCCTAAAATTCAATCGAGATTATTGTTAGTGTTTTGTGGCATTTGGTATATTCCGGAATTGGATTGTCTGGAGCATTGTTGCCATCACATTGTGTGCTATTTCGTTTGGCTGTTTTTTCCTTCAACTCTAGTTCCACCTCGCATCAGAATCCTTTTCTTTTGTGTTGTTCTGATTGCTGTTGCTATTCTGCTCACTATTGTTGCTGCCCTGTCCTGCTGCTATTTACTAGTCCTGCTTCTTTCTGCTGCTGATTTCCACATCTTCTTCTTCTTCTCTTCTGCATTTTCAGCATTTCCAGGTACACATTTCAAGTCCTATATTGATGTAATTAAAACAGTTGGAAAGCATGAAATGAAAAAAGGGTTGAAGAAGTTCAAGTATTTATTGTAATATTCATAGTACATTAACAGGCCTGTGAAAATTGATTTAGTTTATGATTCAACAGTTCGAAAGTATGTATTGATATTTGACTGAGTTTACCCCGTTGTATTTTAACTCTGTAGTTGTTTGTCAGTAGGGGCATGTATATTTCGGCCTTATACAATACTGTTCTTGTTTCATTTGGTTTTTGTTTAGTTAAGACTAGTCCACACAAGTTTAGTTAAGTTCGACTCGAGAAGTGTTCGGATTAAGTGTTGTATTTCGTTTAGCTCGTACATGATTCCTTGCCAAACTAAAGTATTTTACTTGCCAGTTATCCTTTAATCTAGGCCAAATAAGTTCAGTTAAGTTCAACTCAAAAATGTTCGGATTAGGTATTGCATTTCATCAATCTCATATGTAGTCTTTTGTTCGACTGAAACATCCTCGCAAGGCATGACGTTTTTACTTTATAAGTAGTTAATCAGAAACTGACAAAAATCCGGATTAGGCCAAAGCCTATAATTGAATTAGCATGTACCTTTTCTTCTAGTTTTAGAGACAAATGCATTAGAAATGTAGCCATTTTAGGATATCCTTTTCTAAAATAGAGACGAGCCTCGCCAAATAAAAATGTAAATTGCGGGGCCCTCAATAATTAACCATAATAAATATTTAGAATTCAGGACAGGCCGTTTTAGTGAATTTCATGGCCTTCCTCAAAATAATAACGCGTTTAGACTTTTGGGCACGTTTTAATAATTTAACCTTCTTAAACACGGGTGCACATTGATGTGACCCAAATCCAAATCTCAACGGAGTCAAAATGTGTCGACGACCACGGGTGCATTGATTGTGACGTGGTTCGAGATGCATTTTCACGACGTTGCAATTCTATAAAAATAAATGATAATAATAAAAGCGGTTTAAACTTAATAAAAGCACGTAAGTCATAACATGTATTTAAATCAGATATTTAGCCATTATAACAATTTAAGCGACCGTGCTAGAACCACGGGATTCGAGGGTGCCTAACACCTTCCCTCGGGTCAACAGAATTCCTTACTTAGAATTTCTGGTTCGCAGACTTCATTTGGAAAAGTCGAAAATTTCCTCGATTTAGGATTCAAGATAAACCGGTGACTTGGGACACCAAAAGCCAAACCTTTCCCAAGTGGCGACTCTGAATTAAATAAATAATCTCATTTCGAATATTGTCACTTAAATTGTAAAAACTCCCCTCGCGCATTTAACCCTTCGGGGCGGGCGCGCAAAAAGGAGGTGTGACAGCTGCCATCGAATTATTTTCTATTGTCGCAAACAATCTTGGACAGTATCCCAAGTCGACATATTATGTGATCATAGATGAAGTCGATGACTACTTTCTCTCGGATCTTCTCGAACGCCTGAGTCTCGACCCATTTGAAAAAATAATCGGTCATGAGTAGTATGTATAAGGCCTTACCGGGCGCCCATGGAAGGGGACTAACGATATTCATTCCCTACTTCATAAACAGCCATGGCAACAGGACTGGGTGAAATATATCTCCCGGTTGATCAATCATTTGGGCGTGTTTTTGACATTCGCTGCATTTCCGTACGAAGTCTTTCGCATCCTTCTCCATTTTATTCCAGTAGTAGCCAGCTCTGATTAGCTTTCGAACCGAGGATTTTGCCCCTGAATGGTTCCCGCAAGTGCCCTCGTGGACTTCTCTCATGCTGCATTTGGTCTCTCGAGGACCTAAGCATCTAGCTAGTGGGCCGAAGAAGGACCTTCTGAACAATTTCCCTTCAACTAAGCTAAACCTAGAAACTTTGGCATGCGGGGCCTTCAATTCTTTGGGATCCGATGACAATTTTCATGTCTTCAAGTAGTCTATGTATTTGTTTCTCTAATCCTAAGTCAAACTTGTCGAGTTACTTCGACGTAGCCTTCTTCTACCATCGAGTTCATCAGCTGCACCACTGCCCCCGAGTTGAATTTATCGGAGTTGACAGACGACCCCATTTGGCCAGTGCATCGGCCTCACTGTTATGATCTGGAGGTACGTGTTGCAGAGTCCATTCCTTGAATTGGTGTAGGGTTACCTGCATTTTGTTCAAGTACCTCTGCATCCGTTCCTTTTTTACTTTGAACGTTCTGTTGACTTGATTTACAACGAGAAGATAGTCACATTTGGCTTCAATCACCTCGGCCCTGAGGCTCTTAGCCAGTTCTAGACCTGCAATTATAGTTTCATACTCGGCTTCATTGTTAGTCAATTTTATAGTTCTAATGGACTATCTAATTATGCTACCCACTGGTGGTTTTAACACGATACCGAGCCCGGTTATTGTAGACCTGTCGCTTATTGTTCTGGTAGAAACTATTGAGGTCAATAAAGAATTGACTTATGAGGAGATTCTTGTTATACCCCGCAGTATTACGATGATGTTACGCCCAGCAGTATTACATTACAGTGATGTTATGCTTTACAGTATTAAGTTACGACGATGTTGCGCCATGTAGTATTGTATGTTGAATTTGTCGTAAGGTAATTGACATCAGTCCAAGTAAAAGATTATTTAGAGATTATAAGGATTATGCTATTTCACAAGCAATGAATAAATTCGTGAAGGTGAAAGGAGAAACAAGTCAAAGAAAATGAATTTTTCGTCCAAATTTGGCATATTGGGATAAAATACGGCCCGAGCTAAAATACCCGATATTTATGAACTAGTGACATGCAAGGTACTACATACCCATGCTAGTAAGTTATACAAGGTATGTGAAAAGAGAGTGATATTTTAAGTAAGTGAGAATAATTCTCAATTTTACGGGTAATTGAATAATTACCGGATAACAGGACATTATCCAGTTAACTAATAACTGAATAAAACTTAATCAATACTCCAAGGTCACGTGGCAGCCCCAAACTTTATGACTCTTAAGTCATTGAAGGATAGCTGGCAAGATTTTAAGCATTATTGTCATGTGGTGGCTGCACATATAAAGTATATCTTTAATTTAAGATACATGAATAGATAAGTAACTTGAATCAAAAAAGGAATCAAAACAAAATGTTGTTCTTTCCAAACATGAATGAAACAGAAACGTTTTTTCCTCTCAATTCTTAAGAAACCAAAATGTTATTTCTTGCTATTTTATTAATAAGCAGAACATTGAGACTTCTTCTACCAAATATTCTTGTTGTATGCTCTTGTGTTTGCATCTGGTCTTGCTAAAGACTAAAGGTGCTATGGTGAGGCTCAATTGTTTCAAGTACACCTGATAATTAATAAATCAGATTTCTCCTTTAAATTTTGGATATGAAATCGAGCTTCCTGCTGGGTATCCTCAAAATCTGTCAAAGCGAAGAAAGATTTTGCATTGTAGAAACGTTACTCGTCCATGAAATTCTAAGAAGCAGGGGAAAATTTCGTTCAATCAATGAAGGTTTTCCAACAGAATATTATACGGAGTTTTCCCTACTCCAGGTATATTAAGGCTAAGCTTTTCCTTCATTTTAGCATGATATCGTAGTTACAAAAGTCTGATAACGAGGCATAAAGAAAAATTTGTATCTCGGAATTTACGTATATTTGCTAGTCTAGCAAATTACCTATATTTTCCTAGTTTTGTAAGTTACCATATTCTTCTTATCGGGACTGCATATTTTGTTGAGTATTTCCTTCTTCAGGTCAAAAGAGCAGAGAATTTACATATATACAGTATTAAAAGTATTTTCATTACCATCGTGCTATAATCGATGGGCAGGCCTCTATTGGGAAACCTCTGATCAGATGGTAAGTTATATACCGAGCCTACTGTGGTCGAGCGCTTATGAGCTAGCCCAGTTGGTCGAGATACAGAACCTAGTATGGCCGAGCGCTTATAAGTGAGCCTACTACGGTAAAGCAGTTATATATATACCGAGCTTTATAGGGCCGGACAACTATTTTACTTACTATATTGAGAGAGCTGAGTTTGTATCAGCAGGTAAGCATATCTTCAGATTATCCTTGACTTCCAGCTACTTGCAATTATTATATTATCAGTTCAGTTTCATCTTTCAGTATATTGGCTTACATACTCGGTACATTATTTCGTATTGATGTCCCTTTTTCTGGGGGCGCTACATTTCATGCGTGCAGGTTCAGACAGACTGACGGGTAGGCCTCCTCATTAAGTGTTGCTCGAGTTCAGCTTGATCAGTAAGCTTCATGCCTTTCGGAGTTTTTGGGTCTAGAGCCTTATGTACATCTTGTATATATATACATATATATGTTATGAGTAGGTCAGAGAGCTATTCCGATTACAGTATATCCATCAGTAGAGGCTTGTAGATATATATTGTCAGTTAGTGCAATATATTGGGTTTTCAGGCCTTGTATGTATTTTTGGTTGGTTTGTTAGCTCTAATAATTATGACGGCTTTATCGGCCAAGTTTTATATTGACATTTAGCCAGCATTCGCAGTTGTCTTGCAATGTGGCCCATGGCCAAAGTATGACATCATATGTTCAGAGTCCGTTAGTTGCAAGTTGGTACGCAAGGGTAGGTAAGGCATTGGGTGTCGGTCTCTCCCCCCAAGTTCGGGGTGTGACAATTCCGATTGCCATTCTCGATAGGCAGGTTCGAAAGCTGAGGAGTAAAGAGATTACCTCCGTGAAAGTGTTATGGCAAAATCAACATGTGGAAGAGACCACCTGGGAGGCCAAGGAAGAGATGAAGAAGAAGTATCCACATTTGTTTGACTAACTATGTAGCTGTGTTCTATGAAAATGTTAAGATGAATTATGTTCCACTATACAATTTATGTTATGGATGCTCTTTTCCGGCAATATAATGCTTATAAGGTCATAGTTGGTGTTGTTTTCATGATACGTTACGTCATTGGATTATCGATATGTTGTTAGTATTAGTTTTGGATTCTCTGATAGGTGGATAGGCCCAATTATAGGAGAAACTCTATCAAAATTTCTGAAAATTTAGGGGGGTAGCCAGAATTTGGGAATTTGAGATGTGTGGAAGAAAAGATGAGATATGTTAGGTGTTTTAGGCGGACTCTACTCCTCATTTGAGGATGAATGATCCTAAGCGGGGGAGGATGTAAGGCCCCGTAAAATTTTACCTAGAACTTGGGGTTTCATAGTGCAGAAGTAGGCTATCGCGTTTGAAGGTTGTAGATAATCTTCGCGGATCGCAAGCTCACCACAGTATGAACTTTTTGGGTTATGCAATGCGCTAGGGAGTTGGAAGAAAAATTGTTGCAGTACATGGCGTTTCTGTGGTCCATTATACAACCGCAAAACTATTCCGCGGACTGTAGATCTGCCACGGGGTGGAGCAGAAGAAAAAGCCAATTTTGGAGGTCATTTTGTGGTCAACTATGCGACCGCATAATCATTTTGGGGGCCACACATCCGTCGCAGATTCAGTATGAAAAATTTAGAGGGAGAATTTTGCGATGCGTTATGCGATCGCATAACTTGTGTGCAGAACGCGTACCTGCCGTAGACCTAACCCGAATAGCAAAATTTTTGGGACCACTTCTGCGGTCCATTTTGTGGGCAGTATAGAATCATTCAGAGGGTTGGTCAGGTGGCTTACAGGCTTGAGCTATCTCCGGAGATGTCTTTAGTTCAACAGGTGTTACATGTATCCATGTTGAAGAAGGTGGTTGGAGACCCGTCGCATATTGTTCCAGTAAAGTCTATTGAGGTCAATGATGAATTGACTTATGAGGAGATTCCAATTGTCGTTCTCGATAGGTAGGTCTGAAAGCTAAGTAGTAAAGATATTGCTTTCGTGAAAGTGTTATGGCAAAATCAACATGTGGAAGAGGCCACCTGAATGACGAAGAAAATATGAAGAAGAAGTATCCTCATTTGTTTGACTAACTATGCAATTGTGTTCTATGA
This sequence comes from Nicotiana sylvestris, assembly GCF_000393655.2. NCBI lineage: Eukaryota > Viridiplantae > Streptophyta > Magnoliopsida > Solanales > Solanaceae > Nicotiana > Nicotiana sylvestris. Next base: position 13,386,619 of record NC_091063.1, read on the forward strand.
AAATGTTAAGAGCTTACTTTTTTGTGAATTATGTTCCACTTGTATAGTTTATGTTAAGGATGCTCCTTTCTGATAACATAATGCTTATGAGATCACAGTTGGTATTGTTTTCATGAAAGTTACATCATTGTATTATATATATGTTGTTAGGAATGGTTTCTGGATTCTCTGACATGTGGATAGGCCCAATTACAGGAGAAACTCTGCTGAAATTTCTGGAAATTTAGGGAGTTAGCCAGAATTTTGGGTTGTGCAATGCGCTAGGGAGTTGGAAGGAAAATTGTTGCAGAACATGGCATTACTTGAGATCTATTATGAGACCGCAGAACTACTTCGCGGACCGCAGATTCGTCGCGGAGTGGGGAAGAAGAAAAGGCCAATTTTGGAGGTTATTTTGTGGGCAACTATGCGAACGCATAATTATTTTGCGGGCTGCACGTATCGCAGATTCAGCATGAAAAAATCTCGAAGGAGACTTTTGTGGTGCATTATGTGGTCGCATAACTAATTTGCGGACCGCAAACCTGCCGTAGACCTAACCAGAACATCCTAGTTTTTGGTACCATTTCTGCGGTCCATTTTGCGGGCCGCAGACCAGATCTGCGGTGCACTTTGTGATCGCATAGCTGGGTTTGAAAGATCTATTTTTTATAACCCGACTCCATTTATTACAAAACGACCTCAAGGTCATTTTGGCTGGTTTAAACGGCTTTTAGAGAAAGGGGAGTGCTTTAGAGATGGAGGAGGAATCCCCAAGTGCTTTGATCATCAATTTTTACCCCAAACTTGAAGATTCAAGGAAATCACTCACTAGACCATCAATTATCCGTGTAAGACCTTGTCCTAAAACTTTCATGCAATTGTTATGGGTTTAAGTAAGTTGTGGAGTTGGAGATAAGCCATGAATGTGCCAATAAGATGTAGTATGTGGGGTTGTTGAACTATTTCAGGTAGATTCTTGTTGAAATTAGTTGAGGGAGGAAGGGATTACCATTGTAGAGACTTGTAGTCAATTTTGCATAATAGGTGTTTGACGAAATTTCCAAGAGACTTATATCATGTGAATCCTTCTAATTATGATTCGATTTTATCATTTTCCTATTTATTAAAATTGCTAGGAGCGTTTGGATATTGTAGTAACCTAAGTAAAGCTCAAGCAAGGTATGTTGGCTAAACTTTGCTTGTAAAGTCGAATTCCATGATGTTTTCGTAAGATTCAAGTATGATTGGATCAAGTTCCTAATTCCCATGTTCCGATCCATTCCGAGTATATTCAGTTATTTCAAAGAATCATTGTGTCGAAAATTATATGCTCAAAATGTGTTTCATTTGCTCCTCTTATATTATGATCTCCTTCGGGAATGTATTCAAGTATGGTTTATGTATCATAATGCTATAACTTCAATTCATGGTTCAAATGCAAGATTTATTATGCCTTATTCTTGGAAGGAAAACTCAGTGTGTTTAAGACTTCTATTGCTTATATACATCTATAAAGTCTTGATTACAAATGCCCTTACTGTTAATAATCTATGATGATGCTTGAAAGTGAAAGAAGTAAGTATGAAATATAAAACGTGGCCATCGTGCCAAGAATGAAAATTATACATGTGGCCCATGGAGCCAATACAATAAAAGGAAGTGTGAAAGATTATGAAATGAGTTGTAACTTTATTATATAATAAATGTTTCGGGAGTATCGTTTAGTAACCGAGGAAGGGTAAGTTGAAATGACCTAACCCTGAAACTACATGTGCCGGTGTAGAAGTGATTGAGGGGGAAAAGCTCGTGATTGATGTGTTGATATTATTCCCCTAATTAGGATTAGATTGATGTGTTGATATTATTTTCCTTAATTGGGGTGAGATGATTGCTAGCAGAATGTGATGTCGACCCACACGACATTGTGGTGAGATGGCTTAGTCGATCAGGCTGAGATCGGATGACATGCCGCACACATAGTGGTGTTGTGATTGGATGTATCGAGGTGAGACAACTTAGGTGATCGGGCCGAGATCGGACTTCGTGCTAAAATCACGATGGTGTATCGGTACTAAAGATCTCCAAATTTAAAAATATTGATGCTTACTTGAAAAATTATCTTTCCCTTAACTTGATGATTTAATATTATTTGAGACTCTCATTGATTTCATGTTTCCTTCTCTTTTTATTGTTACCTAATTCATTGAGAAGGTGTTTAGTCTTACATATTAGTACTATTCCATATGTACTAACGTCCCTTTTTTTCTGGTGGTGTTGCATCTTTAATAGATGCAGGTGGTTCCACAGCAGATGGTATCGATCAGTGATAGCAGTACACCCTCTTCTCAGCTGACTTGGTGAGCCCCACTTCTTATCAGGGTCTTGTACCGTTTGTTCCATATATATAGTGTTTTAAGCTATAGCCGGAACCTTGTTGTTGGCACCATCATAGTACTCTCTTGTATCCATTAGAGGCTTCATAGACATAGTGTGGGTTGTATCTTGATTTTGGCAAGTCAAACTTGAAATATTGTATATGTATCACATGTTTCCACTTCTAAACTACGAATGTGTAATGTATTTTAGGAACTGTAAATGAAGTAACTAATGGTAATAAAATTGGTGTTGTTCATGAAATCCCTCATTGTCTAACTATTAGTACACTTCTTCATTTTATTCATGGTTAAGGTCGGGTGGAAGACATCAAGTAGGCTTGTTTGACTGGGATATATCATTTGAGTGCCAGTCGCGCTCCCCAAGGTCGGGGCATGATAATCCACTCGATCAGTCTTTGAACTGCCTTGACATTGTCGACTATGGTGATGTCCTCTATGGACTTTATTTTGTCGGTGTTGATCTCTATCTGAATTTGGTTGTACCCGGAGTAGGCATCGAGAAAATTGAGTATCTCGTGTCCGGCTATCGCGTCGATCATTCGATCGATGTTAGGCAAAGGGAAAGAATCATTTGGACATGCCTTGTTTAGATCGTAATAATCTACACACATCCTCAGTTTATTTCCTTTTTTAGGTACTACCACTACGTTAGCTAACCACTTTGGGTATTTAACATCTCGGATGGAACCAATTTTTAGAAGTTTGGATACCTCATCCTTGATGAATGTGTCTTTGATCTCAGACTATGGACTTTTCTTTTGCTTGACCGGATGGAACTTCGAATTCAAACTCAAGTGAGTTTTTACCTCCGGTGGGATCCCTGTCATGTCTAGATGGGACCAGGAAAAATAATCGACGTTAGCTTTAAAAAAATCAATAAGTTTTTTCCTGAGCTTGGGAGTTAACCCCGTGCCTAGGTATACCTTTTGATCTGGTAGGTGCTCGATTAATATAACTTTCTCCAACTCCTCGACTATTGATTTAGTGGCGTCGGTGTTATCGGGTGTTATGAATGATCTCGGGACATTGTAATCGTCCTCATCGTCCGCTCCTTGTTCTTCCTATTTCTCCAGTTCGGATGAGGTCGGTATCATTAATTGCTAATTAGTTTCTTCTTTTTGGTCGGTTCCGCGCTTCTTGATGTTGACATCACGAGCACGAGGATCGCTTCAACGACAGCAAACATTTCCCTTGTGGCCAACTATTCGGCGTGGGAAATTTTGGCACGTGGTGTAAGGTCGAAGGTACCGCCCTCATATTATAGACCTATGGCCTTCCGAACAAAGCATTGTACCTCATATCCCCTTCGATCACGTAGAACTTCATTTCTTAGGTTTTCCTGACAGTATTTGCCAACAAAGTTATCTCTCCTTTTGTGGTCTCACACGCAATGTTGAACCCATTCAACACCCAGAATGCTGGTATAATTTGGTCCTATAACCCTAGTTGATCTACGACCCTCGATTTGATGATGTTGGCGAGCTACCTGGATCAATCAACACACGTCTAACCCGAGATTTATTGATAAGTAAAAATATTACTAGTACATCGTTGTGAGGTTGTATGATGCCCTCGGCATCTTCGTCGCTGAACAAGATAGCTCCTTCCAGAACGTAATCCCGGGTGCATTTTTCCCTCGTAATAGAACCTTAGTGCATTTTATCATTGGCCCTTGGGGGACATCGACTCCCCCAATGATCATGTTGATTATGTGTTGAGGCTCTTCTTGTTCAGCCTGATTGTTGGCGTCCCTATTTCTGAAGTGGTTTTTGGTTCGCTCGCTTAGGAATTCTCGGAGGTGCCCACTGTTGAACAATCGAGCAACTTCTTCTCTTAAATGTTGGCAATCTTCGCTCATATGACTATAAGTGTCGTGATACTTATAAGTGCCCCTGGACAAAGTTTTCCCAAACTTTTTCAGCAACACCGACTCGATTTCCTCATCTTCCAAGTCGTTCCCTTTAATTGTGAATGTATAGGAGGTTACATGCTGGTTAGATCCGTGGTCCCACTATACTTGGAAATGCCGAGCATTCGAAACCTCTTCGGGATCGGCTTTCGTGCCACACTCGAGGGAAGGGCTTCGGGATAAATTTTTTGGAGTCCGGTCCCTTCAATATCGGAGGTGCTCCTGGGATCTGATCGAGCCTGGAGTTATATGTTTTCACCTTCTTGTCGTTGTCCTCAATGTTTTTCTCGCCTGACTCCACCCGTTTTGTTAATGCTTCGATCCTCTTCATTACCTCTGAAGTTTATCCGGGCTCGGCTTCACCTGGTCTCACGATAACTTGTCCATCTCTCTGAGTATTTTCCCGGGATTGTTCGGGCTCAATCCTGCTAGTGGCGTGGCTTTGGTTCTGCAGTTGTGCTATTGCCACTTGTTGAGCCTGTAATATTTCAAAATTCAATCATAGGCTCACCTCATCACCTTAACCTTCGAGCGCTTCTTGAGCCATTAGTCGGGGTCCCCCGCGAATACTATTTTTGGGATCAGTTGGCAAATTGATATTGACGACCACCTACGAGTTAGCATCGTCCAGGTCGGCGGCTAGGACACTATTGGGAATCGGTAGGAGGCACATCATTACTAGGCACTACATTATTATTCTCGTCGTGATGGCCTGACTTAGCGTCAATGTTCAAGTGAGCAGACTAAGAGTTCGATATTCTTAGGCTGACCTGGAATTAAGATTTCAAAGAACAAGCGTAAAATATGATGTGTTATGGAGATTCGTATCAAATTACCACTATTATCCTTAGCCCCACGGTGGGCGCCAAACTGTTTACCCCAAAAATAAGCAACAATTAAATTTGTACACTGTTTAAACGATACGTGGTTTAATTCAATATGAATAACTAAGAACAACAGGTAAATGATTTAAAGATAAAATAAATGATCAAACCAATCGCAATGTAATGGCCAAGTCTGATCTTAGATTGAATAGTGAAATTCGTACTCGACTAGGCCCTCTATACAAGATCAGTCGCGAGCGAAGGAAAGAACAAATGAATAATGCCTTGAACAATAGCTAGAAGACAAAGTAAATTTTTATTGCTTTGATTTACGTGTTACAATGTGTCAATATAAAGAAAACCTTCCTCTTGATATAGTAGGAGAATTTCAATCCTAGTACAAGTCTAAAAAAGGTATAAAATTTCTTTTTCCAATAAATGTTGATTTACAGTTGATACTGAACGTGATTTGCGCCGTTATATCCGGTTGAGGGTGGATATTACGTCCCTCCTACGCATCATGTATAACCGTTCACCGTGCCTCCCGAGGTCCAGAAGCTATACTTGATCCAGGTATTTCATTTTACTGTATCTGATCTTGGATACATCGTTCATTCTTCCTTGGTCTCGATATGAGGGGCTCCTGGCCTCGATTATAATCACGTCGAGCCATGCTTCCCCTTCATTCTCTCATCGGGGAGTCGAAAAAAACTCTACCCCGATTTTACTGTACACAATTAGTGAATGTAGCAGTGATTATTTGTGTTGTTTTTGCAAAAGCAAAAAAAAAAGTTGCCTTTTTATCTTTCAAACTTTTTTGTCCTTTTAATGTTTACAACAATAACAACATATCTAGTGTGATCCTACAAGTGGGGTTTGGAGAGGATAAAGTATATGTAGATCTTACTCTTACCTTGTGCGAGGTAGAGTGGTTGTTTCCAATAGATCCTAGGCTCAAGAAAACGTTTCAAAAACAGGTTAGGAAAATATGGTTATGATTAAAATACTGACGATTCTTGTTTGGATGGTTGATACATATTGTATCGTATCGTATTGTTCCTTTAAATACAATATTTGTTTTAATTGTTACTTATTTTATTTTATCGTATCATTAAATCCGTCGTTATGTAACGATAAAAAGTGTCACTTTATGTAACAAACGATTTGGTGAGGTCACATTGTTACCTTGTTCTTTTCTCTCATCTTGCCCTTCCTTATTATTAAATAATTACATTTTATTTTTTATCCTATCTTTTATATAATAATTCAACCTTGTATCCTACTTTTTCTTTGTAATATTGCAAGTTTATTTTTTCTCGTGAAATGATGATAAACATACAATATATCCAAATATTGTATTCATAACAATAATACCGTATAATACGATATATTATGAAATGATATGCAGAATAAATAAGCCATTAATGATTATAATCTCATTTTTCAAAATCATATTTTCAAATTAGAACTGACCCAACTCCAGTAAAGTCCAAATCAAACAAAAAATTAAAGCAAATCAAATTATTTTAGTTCAATTTAGTACTATATTTTTAGAAATTGAACCGAATCGACAAATTGGAGGCGCCAAAACAGGGAATTAAATAAGCATTATTTGAATCATGGCACTAACACAAGTGGCGACTGTTGCAAAGTGTCGTTATATATAGTACAGACATAACGCAGGCTTTTAATATAGAATCTCATCTTCGTCCCATTTCCCAATTCAAATTCTATGCTATTAATATTATCACACCATTAGTTCGCCCCAACTACTATGTCCTAAACGTACGTTCAAGGGGTCCAAAATCCAAAACTTAAAATTACTTCATCGCTTTGGGTTTGGTTCTGTTTCTGTACATTTGATTTGGTGAGCGAGACTTTCTTTTTTTCCTCTTATTTTTTGGCATCTGGGTTTTGCTCCTCTGATTTAAGGTCATTGTTTTTGTTTGTGTACGATTATCGTGTAAATTAATTGGGTCTTTTTAGTAATGCATAAACCTGATTTTGAGGGGAAATATTTGGGTTATTTGATGAAAGTTTGTATCTTGCTGGTTTTTTGTGTGTGTTTTCGCATTCTTTAATTTTTCGAGCTATGAATATGGTGTTTTGATTAGAGCTACATTGGTTTTGTTTGTGTAGGATTATCTTGTTCTCTCCTACAAATCAATTGGGTCTTTTTAGTAACGCATAAACCTGATTTTGGGGGAAACTTTTGAGCTATTTGATGAAAATCTTGGTGTTTTTTTCACTGTGTGTGTGTGTGTGTGTAAACTTCTGGGTTTTCGGGATCTTTAATTTTCTGAGCTATGGGACTATTTTGATGAGAGGTACAGTTACTAATTTTTATGCTCCCCATTTGTGCTCCTTTTTACTGGTAAAATTAATGCTTAACGAGTAACATGTTTTTTGTTCATTCTTGGAGATATTTTACTTGATGTGTTGAAATCCTTAATCAGACCCAAATTAAGATATGATTTTGCCGTAAGATTCGTTATTCTTTTACCCTCATTGGCCCACCAATTGAAAAAAAAAGGCACCTTTTGTGCATAGTATTTCCTTGACTTTTTTTCTGGTTCACTTTTTGCTGAACATAGTCATGTATTTTTCCCTGGTTGGATCCTTGGGTTGTGATTTATTAGTATTTTATTATATATGAATGTTTGAATTAGTTGGCAGCAGCACTGCTATGTTATATTACCAATGTTTGAGAAATGTCTTAGAATCTGTTGGCAAATGGACAGAGATTCGTATCTATATGATTTCATTATGTTCGCCTTCTCTTTTCTTGGGATGCCTGAATTCTAGCTGTAATACCAATAACTATTGCCCTAAAGTTGATGAATAGTCAAAGGTGGGAAAAGGAAGGATGTAGGTCTTGGACAGAATTGAGGAGTATAGGATAGCACCATACTACAAATCACAACTGTAATTTTCTTCTGTTTTGACTCTTGATGACTGCAGTGCTCTATCTTGTAGATAAAGCATTTTATTCCGTTGTAAATGAAAGAACTTCAGGTTTCTAGAATAGAGACGTATTATGAGGACGTTGTTCAGCTAATTGTATGACAAAAGAGGAGATAATATCAGATAGGCCTTTCAAATCCTTCCTTATCGATAATAAATTACAGCTCAGTTTTGTATCAGACTAGCAATATCCAGTTCACTGAAGAAATAAATGCCCTTATTATTATGATCTAAAAGAAGAATGTCTAGATTTGTGGGAAGGTTGATTCAGTCTCGTGAACCTCGTCAGGGAAGGCAAAATTTTAAAATGTATTAGGGTCAACCTTGTTCCAGCTTTTCTTACACTTGGATAATCCTGTGTGCTGTTTCTACTGATATAGTAATAATTACCAGAAGCTCTCTATCTTTTGTTTCTTGTTAATTTTCACTAGTTTTTGGCCTACATGAATCTTGCATTTGTCTATGATGACTTTTTGCATTGGAGTTTATTCTTCTAATGACTGACTTCATCTCTTATACATATTTAAAAGGCAGGAAAATGCCTGAGAAAATTACAGCTGAGGCTCTTCTGAACAACATTGTGGAATCAATTGCTGATGGGCTGTCGAAGCAGAAGTCGGGGTCCTTCTTTGAAGAGGAGAAATCAAGCTCGGTTAATGCTCAGCTCAATAGGCTATTTGGCCGTCAAAAGCCAGTACACCATATTTTAGGTGGAGGCAAATGTAGGACACCTATATACCTTAGCTCTCCTTTGTCCTTACTATGGTTGTATTACCAATCCTAAATATGCTTCAACCGATTTGTAGCTGCTGATGTGCTGTTGTGGAGAAACAAGAAAATTTCAGCTGGTGTTTTAGCAAGTGCCACAGCCATCTGGGTGCTATTTGAGTGGCTGAACTACAATTTTCTTTCACTGTTATGCTTTGCTCTTGTCATTGGTTTAATTGCTCAGTTTCTTTGGAAAAATGCCTCCGGCATAATGAACAGGTAATAAAACCGAACCTATTTCATGGGCAATATCCTATTCTCCTTTCTTATTCTCATTTATCAATTGGTATGATACTCTTGAATCAAGTTAATGGCGATGCAATCTTTTTGACAACAGGTCTCCAGCTAAAGTCCCTCGTCTTGTCTTACCTGATGACCTTTTCATCAGCATTGCCAAGTCTATAGGTGCTGAAGTAAACCGTGGTTTGCGCTTCCTTCAAGATGTTGCCTGTGGGAGTAACATCAAACAATTCTTAGTGGTAAATCTTCATATTCTTTTCTGGAATATTTTCAAATGGTTAAGCTTATTAAAGTAAGGATTGTTCCTCAAAATCCAATTTCAAGGGTCTTTCATTATAAAGGTCTACGCATTTGATTTGTATTAGGACTCTCTTTCAAGCTAGACTTTTTCAAGAATTATTTTCTTTCCTCTGCGTTAACTTCGCCAAATCTCTTAAGGTCATGGAGCTCACCCTATGGTAAACTTGCTTTTAATTCAGCATTTGTCAAGCATCTTAATCAATTTGATTGATCTGGAATATGCCGTCATAAAAAAAACAGCGGTACATAAAGATCGTATTATTTCTACATTTCCCCTCTTCTTATGTGTGCGCTCCCAGACAGCTTTTCATTCTGTTTCATTCTGTACATAAAGCTCGTATTATTTCTACATTTCCCCTCTCCTTATGTGTGTGCTCCCAGACAGCTTTTCATTCTGTTTTATTCAATTCAGTTGCAAGGAGCCAAAACAGATACTTCTCTCTTTATCTGTTAAAAAAAAAAATGTCTACATGTTAGCTCATTCTAGAGATCTCTTCCAAACAAATATGGCTGTTGAAGTACGATGCATATGTTCGCAATGGTATCCCCAGATTTTAGAAAACTTATAGGTACTTCTACTCAACTAGAAAAACATCAATCGTTTGAGTTGGTTGGTCAACTAACGTGCAAGTTTTTTGACATTAAACTTTCACCTCCCAGAGGAACAAAAAAGATAAAGACGACTCCAGCCTTCTTTTGTCTTTTCTCTAAATTTGTTTTCTCCTCATGGGTTAGATTTTCTCCCGTGTATATGATGTAACTTAATGCTGAAACTCTTATTTCTCATTTGTGATGCAACTAGCTGCAGAACTTCAATAAATTTTTGCAAACCGTTTTATTCATTGTTAATTGTTATGAAGACAATCTGTATTGATGTGAAATGCTATTGCTCAATGTTTGATCAAATCATTTGATCCTGAGTCTTTCTGATGACTACTAAATTAATGCCTCGGGATTTGTTCTAGGTTGTGGTGAGCTTATGGATTGCTGCTATTATTGGAAGCTGGTGCAATTTTTTGACTGTTCTGTACATCGGTAAGAGACCAATGATTTTATATTTGCTCTGAGTTGTCAAGGTTTTAGTAGGGTGTATTCATATTTTTCCCTACAACTCACATCAAGCTTCAGAACGGTTCTAATTTTAGCTATGCTTGCGATGTTGAATGTTTTAAGGCTTTGTTGCTGCGCACACGCTCCCAGTGCTGTACGAAAGATATGATGATAAAGTTGATGGCTTTGTATATAATGCCCTCGAACGGCTTCAAGGCCATTACAAAAAGCTGGATCGTGGTATCCTCAGCAGAATCCCTACGGGCAAATTCAAGCTAAAGAAGTTTGAATAGATTCATTAGCAGAAAATGAACTTGTATGCAGAAAGTATGAAATGCATTTTCTGCTTAGGCAGCAAAATGCTGCTTTTAACCTTTAGAATTAGTTAAGGTAATGTCTCAATTAGTTCACAGTCAATGTATTGAACGTTAGATGGCATTGGAGAAACTTTATTTGCCTAATTATCTTAGTTGGATATGGCATTTGAAAATAACTTGCTTTTTACTCTCCTTTTCTTACTACTATCATCTGTGGTTGTAGTATTTTAGAAGCATACATGCATCGTAAATTATATTGAAAATTTGTGCGAAAATGACGTTGTATAACCGCTTTCAAAATAATAGCCGAAAATATATATATTCTGTATTTTATAGACAAAATTTATAAACTTTTTCGGCTAGCGAATATAAATAGTTTTTGGCGTGGGCTAAAAGTGATAATATCCCTAAATTGGTATAGGGCAAGGGCTTTTCAATGATGAGAACTTAGCTAGTGTTTGGCCATAGATTCCCAAATTTGTTTTAAAAAAAATCTAATTTTGGGTGAAGTTTGGTTTGAAGATGAAAATTTTTTTAGACATAATTTTTCATAATTTTTTTTTTTTTGAAAATACATGAAATGTGACTTACACCCATAAGTTCTAAAAACTATCAAAAATATCCAACAATACCAAACAAACAAATTTGCTAATATTGATGCCATTCATTATCATCATCACAAACCATAGTCCTAAACATAGATAAGATTGGCCCAAAATTATTATTTTTATAAAGACCTACATAATACACTATCCTAAAATCATAACCTAATATTTTAATATCAACTACTAATAACACAATTACTAGCTACTATAATTCATCAAATTGCAATAATATTACAAGATTCGTCAGTCCAAAAGAAAGTGATAGTAATTAGCTGGTGGATTAGTTGGGTCATAATAGATGGCGGACTTTTTTATAAAACACAAAAGTTTGAGGTAGTTTTTGAAATTGTTAAAAAATCCAACAGTAATATTTTGGGCCAAAAACATGTCTAGAGCTAGTTTTGGGATTTGAAAATGGAATTTTTATCTCCTATAGCAAAGGTTGATATCTTATTTATTTTAAATAAATACCCTTTTAAAATATTATATTTCATAGCTACCTTTTGATTTTTATAGCCAAATATCTATTTATGGTCACCTCCTACTCTTAAGCCATAAAATACGCATTGTATTATTTTTTTCTCTCATTCTTTCAGATTTTTCTCCACCCTCTCTCTCTCAACTCCAGTCTTTCTCCATGAATACAACCACAATTCTCCCAAATATAGATCGAAACGGGAATGAGAGAAAAAAATAAGGAAAGCATTGTAATGCCAGAAAATTGTTTGCTGCTCGGATCGAAACGTGAGGGTTCTAGGGTTCTGCGTCTTCCTCTTCTATTCAGATTATATACCAATCTGGAATTTAGAAACAAAACTCTATATAAATCTCTGTCTTCCTCTTCTCTTCGTCGTTCTAGGGTTCTGCCTAATCTGGGGTTTTCCGTCCCAATCCACAAGCGCCATTCAAATTCAATCGTAAAGAATAGGTTTTTTGAAGCGCACGTGAGGGTATTATGGTAACAGGAACAGTGGTGTTTCGAGTCAGAATCGCGGCCCCTCGACGAGACGACATTAGGGTTGTTCTTGGACAAAGATGGCAGAGTTTGGAGCTGAGCAACTTGAATTTTCTGTTAATATATTTTAATGTATCTCGATTTATGTCCATATGTTTCATTGTCTTTTTTTTATTGTATTTCAATGTGTCTCATTGTATTCCATGTATTTCATTATATTCACTGTCTCGCCGTATTCCATGAATGTATTCATATATTTTTTAATTAATATAATTTATGTATTCATATGTATATATGTATTCAAATTGCTCTGTTTTTGTTGTATTTATGGCTTGGAAAAATATTCAGCATATTTTCTCTGAAGATTGCTATGTTTTTGGGGTCTTTTTCGGTTGAGAATCTTTTTTATAACTGAAAATACAAATTTTGTGTGTTATGATTGAGTTTGTTGAGTTATATTAGGAGTCTATAATGTTAATTGATTCACTTTCCGTTTAAAAACAGTTGTAATCCCTTGTTTCACGCCGTGAATACAGTCGAATACAAAAATCTGTCTAGCTGTAATCCTCTGTTTCAAACCTAAAAATGCTACTGTATTCATGAATGCAGTAGTTTAAATACAGGAGTACACTCTAAAAACCTGAAAACATAACTATAGGAAGTAATACAGTAAATGGTAGCTACATCTAGCTAATAACCACTAAAACATTGTGGTTTCTGAAAGTTTCTCTTTGAAAATTTTGTTTTCAAAATCTGTCAAAACATGAATTAAATCTATAAGCAAACATGTTTTGCCAAAAAATATTTTGGAAAAAACTTGGCAAAATCTATGGCCAAACGGGGTCTTAGTACCATCATTTCTTTTAAATTTTTTCAGAGTTACTAGATTCTGCATGGGTGTGATTGATCATACATTTTTTTAAAAATAAAAAAGTGCATTCTTTTAATAAAATTTTTTCTTTTTCTTTTTTATAATTACTTCTCTCAATAGAAATTCTTCTGCATATATATAATAGAGGCCTTTAATTATGGGGCATTTGTATGTTTCGGCAAGCTTACACCCCGACAAACCTTGAAGTATGGGGCATTTGTATGTATCAAAATTTTAAAGGATCAAGCCAAATCCTAAATTAAAGATACTACAGGACTCTTGAAATCCTAGGAGTCTATTAGGGTTTCTTGGAGGTCACTCTACCCTAAACCCTAGCTCACACCTATATAAAGGGATACATATTCCCTTGAAGAGGTGTCTCAAAATCTCATAAACTCTTGGGACATTCACAAAGAGATCAAAATATGGCCGGATACTTCTTGACAATCAAATAGTTCAAGAAGTTGGAGATCAAATACATCCCCAGAAGGTCTGCATCATCCTACATTTGAGAAATACGTGGCTTCAGCCTTTGAATCACAGAGATAATCAGGAGAAGAATCAAGAGAGAAACAGAATTGTACTCATAGTTGATCAGTAAAAATATTTTTCTCTTATTTTGTGATTGCAGTTTATTTTTCATATGCTGAAAATTAGTTGCAAACACTCCCCTAACTCAAATGATAATATACTAGCCATTAAGGATATCTGGATTAATAATCTGTGGGACTTATCAAAACTATCCATGGACTTTCAACCTACCTTGATCAACAAAATAAAAGTCATTACTCCTAACTCCAATAATTGTGACACCCATATTTGGTCACCAACCACTAATGGTCATTTTACTGGCAAATCGTGCTACAAACTATTAGATACTCAAACAAATGAGGCTAAGGATTTCGCTTGGATCTGGGAACTGACTTGTCCCAATAAATTAAAAAAAATTATATGGAAATGTTACCACGATAGGCTTCCAACTAGAAGCTACTTAAATTATATTGGCATAAATATTGACCCTACATGCACCTTCTGTTAGAATCATAAGGAAACTATTATCCACATTTTCATGCATTGTTTAGTTGTGAAGGATTTTTGGCTATACTTAGGCCTAAATATGGATAACTAGAATAAAACTAGTAATTGGTTGACAAATATCTGCGATCATAATTTTATACTAAAAATGGTATCATTAGTTGGAAAGAAATGTTTCCATTTGCTATATGGACTATCTAGGTCAATAAAAACAATAACTTGTTTAAGAACACTACAATCAAAGTCTTCGTTCAGTATGCTCACAAACAAGTAATGGAATATAAACTACTCACTAACAAGGAAACTATACCACCACAAAAAATTTCCATCTCAGTAAAATGGTTCAAACCTACTTACAACCATATTAAGGTTAACTTTGATGGATCTTTTAAAGAAGGAACATCTCTTTGTGGCATTGGCGGCCTATTCAGGGACAATAGGGTCAGTGGGTGCTTGGGTTCCAAGGGTCTCACCAGGCCTATCTCTTGCATGCTGAGTTGATGGAATTAAAAACGGGCCTATGCTTGGCAATGGAACAAGGTTTCACCAACTTAGAAGTGGAATCAGACTCAACGGATGTCATTAGCTGCTTAGAGAATGGAAACACATTCCTTAACAACATTATTCATGGATGCAGGCTACTGATGATCCAGGTGAAAGTTCAAACAATCCAGCACAACTTTAGAGAGGCCAACAAGCCAGCACACAAGCTGGCTAAGAATGATGTTTATGTAAACAATGGCAGGGATCTCGATATTATGCACCATCCGCCACTTTCTGTAACCGCTGTTTTATCCTCAGACTATGAAGGTTCTATCTATCTAGTTAAAAACATTAGCAGAGATATTTGCACTAAGCTTACATCCTTTGGAAATAAAAATGTCCTACGTGACATTAGTATTTCGTGTAATAGTCAAGCAGGTAATGTCCATTTGGACATTGCTAACTTTGTAAACTCGATTTTGTGATTTTATATATACTAGTTTTAGTGTATGCGTATTGTGCGTGTACCTATATCAATAAGTATATAATTTGAGTTACAAAATAAAAATTTAAGAAGTGTATGTTCTTGAAAATAAATAATGTTAATGACATATAGATAGATAAAGAAAGAAGTCTTGATTTTGAATACGAATTTCATTATCAATTTGAATACGAAAAATATTGTCCATCATTGATTTTATCTAAATTTTAAGTGATACAACTCTAATTTGTTTAAAGCTCACTATAAACTAACATCTAAACATTAGTAGAATTCTTGTTCATCATTATATCCGAACTCATTTGTCTAATTTGAATTGTCAATATAGTATTTTTGATTGGATTTATCATTCGAAACATGGGATAATATACCCAAGATGCAACTTAGTTCATTCCCATTCTTTAATTTAATCTTTTTTTTTTTAAAACAAGCTGCAACTTTTTTATTTAATATTCATGATTGTTATAGCAATATTTTTTTTGTTGTTAATTTTAAAGTTACAAATATTAAAAAATAATTAAATGACAAAATTATATTTAATGTGTTTGATATAATATACATGTTATCCATCATTAATTATTTAGTTTTTATATTAATAATTATAAATCACCTTAAGACTTTGTGCGCATGTGAAATATTCAAATTAACAATACTTAAGATGGTTCAATCAAAACCGGAAAAAATGGAATTGACATGTTTGATGATTCTTACGTGGTTCGTACTACAAAATTAAAATGAAGACAAAATTTCCAACGTGTTAAAAACTTGGAAACATTTAAGGACTTACACAATTTAAATATGGAAAAAGTTATATAAGTAAAATAAAATTCAATTTTAGATTCCTAAATATTAAGAGTTTCTACCTAGTTCAAATAAGGAAGAATTTAATAAATAAGAATTAGTTGGTTTTTAAAGTCTTAAATATTAGGAATATAAGTAAATTACAATTACAAATTTGTCCAATTTGAAATCTATTTTTAAAGGGCAAAAAAGACGAACGACATTTCGCTAAGGGCCTTCGTGCTTTTAATATAGATAGATAGATAGATAGATAGATAGATAGATAGATAGATAAAGATCCTTGCTTATCAAAAAAAAAGGGATTACAATATTAAGTTTTCCGGTGAATAATATAAATTTCTAATGTGAGGATGATCCTATAATAAAAGTAAGGTTGGCATGTGGGCCGGTTAGGCCCGGCCCAGGCCTGCGAGCCCATATAGGTAGTGGGCCTAAACGGGCCTAACCTTTAAGCCCGGGACCGGGGGTGGGCCTGCTAAGTGGGCCGGTTCCTTGAAGAAGCCTGTGAGAATCGAACCTTTGGGCCCGGGATCGGTTGCTAAGTGGGCCGGTTCAACCGGTCCTAAATGGGCTCAAACGGACCCAATTGCTTTTTTTAAAAAATAAAAAAAATTAATCGTTGCAACATTTAAAAAATGGTCGTTGGCATGCAAAAACAGTCGTTTGGGCTTTCTAAAATAGTCATTTAACCCCCCAACTTTGCTTTAACCTCAGACTTTTTATAATTACACTTTTTCCCTATTTTTAACTATAAATACCCCTCATTCTTTCATTTTTCTCACAAAAGCATCAATTTCTCTCTAATTTTCTTCTATAATTGATTACTTTATTGCTGCAATTTGTGTGAAAAATTGTGAAGTTGGTGAATTGAAGTATTCAAGTCTTCAACGATAATTAATATTAAAAAGTTGTTCGTCAATTCGGTAAACTCGTTCCAACTCTTAAGTTTTAATATTATACTTTTGTTTTGTTTTATTTACTTTTGTATTGTTTGATTAATTAAGATGAACTTTTTGTTAAAAAAATATTTAGGCTAGTGGCCAATCTATTCCTCCTCCAATTCCCCGGACTCCCCTACCCAAACCCCATACCCGCCCTCCACCTGCTCATATTCTTAATAGTGATAATACTTTATTACAATTTACTGAGAGTCAATATGTGCATAATGTTGGATGTGGTGATCACTTAGATCATGAATATATGAATGCTCTTTATGGTAATCCAACTATTGATGAAGATAATGAGCAGGAAATAGATTTAGATGAAATGCAACCGGATGACGATACACTCACTAGTCCTGTTGCTGAAGTTAACCCAACTAATCCAAATGATGCCTCGTCTGACCCCCCTGTTACTACCCCTGACAACCTTCTAAATGGGCCAAAACATCTCTTGTTTGGCCATTTTTTTATTCAAATAAGAGAAAAAAATAAAGCAAATGTAAAACTTGTGGCAAAGAGTTAGCTTTTAACTATGTTACTCGAGGGGGACGGGAAGTTTGAGGAGACACATAATACTACACCCTCAAGATAAAGTTAAATATCTTCATATGAAAGCTTCGACCGAGGGTACAAGTGTACCTAGTCAGCCTGACCCTAGTACCGGATCAAATCAATTTCAACCAGGAATTAATACTGTTACCAGTGGTATTTTATATTATCATCCAAGAAAGGATAGGGAAGAATTGGTAAAAATTGTTACTTTATGTGCTTACCCTACAGTTTTCCTTCTAACCCACACTTTGTGCATTATATTAAAGATGGTCTCGGACAACCGTAAAGAGCGATATTTATTAATATAAACATGAATATGAACAATATTTGTGCTATTTATTTACTCATATTAATTATCGTGTTGCTATTACTACTGATAATGGTAGAAGTGGTAATGACTGTGATTATCTTACTACATTGGATTGATGAGGATTGGATAATGCAAAAGCGCATTATCGCTTATAGAATAATTAATTCACGTCACAAAGGACAGTTTATTTCTAGCACGGTTACGGATATTTGTAGATATTTTTACATTAGTGATAAAATAATGTCAATTTCAATGGATAATGCTACTAGTAACACTAATGTTGTAGTCTTGCTTACCACTACACTAAATCCTGCATTTATTAACGTTTTTCATGTTAGATGTATTTGTCATATTTACTATTTAATTATGGGTGATGGTATGAGAATTTTAAATGTTGAAATTGGAAAGGTTAAAATGGCTCTTCACTGGTTTTTTTATTCAAACCGTAGAAGTAGACTTAGAGAATATTTTAAAAGACGCGATGAATTTGGCCTAAGAGAAAGAAAGGTTCCTAAACCTTGTCCAACTAGATGGAATTATATGTATGAAGGTTTAGTTGTTGCATATGAATATAGAAACCCCATAAACTCAATTTAATGCTCGTGTAAGTGATGATGATGAACACCTTACAAATGCGGATTATGCTAATGTTAAAATGCTTGTAGATTTTTTAGAAAAATTTTATATTGCTACAAATAAATTTTCTGGGCAATATTATCCTACTATTTCTAACTGTTTAGTTTATCATGCACAGCTTGCAAATTTGTTTGCTTATTTTTCAGAGAGTGGGGAAATTTATGAACAAGCTATTGATTCTATGAGAAAGAAATTTAAAAAATATTTTTTCCCTATTCCTCATATTTATGGTGTTGCGGCCTTGTTAAATCCTACTATGAAATTAGGAGGTCCTAACTATTGGTATCAATCTATTTATAATGGTTTAGCACTTGAAGATGAGGAGTTGTCCAGACTTTCGGATGCACAAGCTTCAATTAAAATAAATGCTTAAACTATGTAGAGTGCTTATCAAATTGCAATTATAATGCTAGACCAAATGTTCCAACTCCTTCTTCTTCTAGTTCTCAATCATCTAAAAGAACTGCGGGAGTAAGAGCACTTACTGCTTGGGCCGGGTTCAGGGGTTCTTAAGGTTCTAGTATTAGTGATTGTTCACAATTAAATGAGCTTGAAGTTTATTTGTCACGGGGAATTGAGGAAGTGAATCCCGACGGCTCCTTTAATATTTTGGAATGGTGGAAGGACAAAAAAAAATACTTTCCAATTCTTTCAAGGATGGCCCGAGACATTTTAACCATTCAAGCTTCAATAGTGGCATCAGAGAGCGCTTTCAGTCAAGCTCGACTTCAACTCCGTGATTATAGAGCGTCTATGAGGGAGAGCTTGGAAAAATAAGTACTTTTTAGAGATTGGATCCATTCGGAACGAAGAAATTTTGGACTTGCTGAATCAAAACCAGAGGTAGACGAAGCTTACGAAGAAATGCTAGTTGAACTTGCGGAGGATGCAGCTTCGCCCGGAAGCGGTGATGAACAAGCTTCTTTTCCGCCACCACCAACGGAAGTTCCTCCGAACCTTGAAGGATTTATGAAATTTGTAAGAGATACCATGTAAAATTAATATGTAACTTATATTTTGGCACATCTTGATTAGTTTCTTTTTCTTCTCAATGGTGGTATTAGCACTTTGTTGTGCTCATTCCATTGGGGGGAGGAAGACTAAGAAAGATATTGTCATGTTTTGTTAATGTCATAATAATAAAAATTATAATGCATTCCTTTGAATATCTCTTTACAATATTTTGTGTTTTAAATTTTGAATGAAAATATTTAAGTCGCAATTATATAATATAATTTATAAGAAATTGCCTTATATAAAAAAAAATAGGTCACGCTCTCTATATATATATATATATATATATATATATATATATATATAGAGAGAGAGAGAGAGAGAGAGAGGGAGAGGCCAGGCCCACTTAGAACCACTTAAGACCAGACCCATTTAGGACCGGCCCACGAATCCTGAGCCCACTTAGGACCGGTCCACAAGGCGCGTTTAGGTTCGGGCCCGGCCCACATTACACCCTTAACATATTCATACTTTAATATACATTACATAAGAAATATTATAAGTTTGACCATTTGAAAAACATTCGATCCCTCACTTTATAAATTCATTGTACTAAATTTAAATATGCTTCTTGTTAGTTACTTTCCTTTTCTTGTTCTCTTTTTATTAAAAAAAAAGAATTTTTACATTCCTATTCCATATAGAAAACTATATTACCCTCAATGTTTAAGGTTTGATTTAATTACATTTAGTATACTTAATTACCAATTCTTTACCATAATGTGTTTAACAGTACAATTAATGTACCGTATGTCACACCTCCTTTTTACGCACCTGCGAGGGCGCAAGGGGAGTTTTTCCAATTAAAGGACAATCGAAACGGGATTGGTTTATTTATTTC
This sequence comes from Nicotiana sylvestris, assembly GCF_000393655.2. Lineage (NCBI taxonomy): Eukaryota > Viridiplantae > Streptophyta > Magnoliopsida > Solanales > Solanaceae > Nicotiana > Nicotiana sylvestris. The sequence continues at coordinate 13,406,912 of NC_091063.1, forward strand.
AGAGTCGCCACTTAGGAGATTTAGGGTGTCCCAAGTCACCAATTTTAATCCCGAATCGAGGAAAAGAATGACTCCATATTACATTCTGCGTACCAAAAATCTGGATAAGGAATTCTATTAACCCGGGAGAAGGTGTTAGGCATTCCCGAGTTCCGTGGTTCTAGCACGGTCGCTCAACTGTCATATTGGGCTTATTTATCTGATTTTAAATACAATTATGAACCAATGTGCCAATTTTAACTTTTTACCGCTTTATTATTATTATTTTAAAAGAATGTGAACATCGCTTAAAACATGTCTTTGGACTGCGTCACATGAAATGCACCCACAATCCGGAACATATTTTATTTGATGTTTTGGGATTTGGATCTGGGTCGCATGAAATGCACACCCAAGTTTTAAGAAAGTAGATTATTAAACACGCGCCTAAAGAGACTATCGTGTTATTATTTTGGGAAGGCCACGAAATTCGCTAAGCGGCCCTCCTGAATTCTAAGTAAATTTAAAACAAGTATTTACTGAGGGCCCCGCAATTTGTATTTTTATTCGGCGAGGCTCATCTCATTCTTGTTTTTTTTTAAGGAATTTGCAACGTCATGGAAATGCATCTCCGACCACGTCACAATCAATGTACTCGTGATTAGAGACACAATTCGACTTATTTGGATTTGGGTCACATAAATGTGCACCCGAGTTTAAGGAGAATAAATTATTGAAGGCGCGCCTAAAGCAACTAGCGCATTATTATTTTGGGTAGGGCCGTGAAATTTGCTAAAACGGCCCGTCCCGGAATCTAAGTATTTAATATATACATTTAGAGGGCCCCGCAGCTTGTATTTTATTTGGCGAGGCTCGTCTCATTTTTTATTTATTTATTTATTTCTCTTTTTTTTTCTTTTAGAAAAAGGACAAGACTAAAATAACTACGTTTTTTGCTACTTCACGAGATCATGGGTTATAAATTGAACTCATTTGATGAAGCGGGTATTTTTCTGCGAAATTAAAATTGCTACTAAAATTTTAACATTACTACCACATGTATAAATAACTATTAAGACAAACTAAGTAATTAACACCTTTCAGAATATGTGCAAACCCCTATCACGACAAATATTTGGATAACAACAATTTAAACATGAAGAAACAAAATGTCCAATAGCTACTTAAAATAATGAAACAAAGGAGGAGATATTCAACAAATCCGATACACAAACAGTGCATAGGAAATCCATATCATTTCATTCCATTTAAGCAAATATAACAAGTTTGGAAATGTGTATGCACCTGTTTGAAGCAAGAACAACAACCAAACTGTCCCGACAACTATCGGAAACCTCTCCAATGACGGAACGACGGAACCTCGACGTCAAGCTCAACGTACCGGACCTCGACGAACCAAAGTCGACCTCGACGAAAAACAGAACACTCGGTCAAGCAGGATCGCAGCAACCCACAGCTGCTCGCGAAAAATGAAACAACGTCGACAACAGTAAGGTCGACTCGAGGGGGGGCTGCTGACGGGCGTTTGAACGGCGTCGACGCGAGGAGGATGAAGCAGAAAAAGGGGTCGTTTGGACGCGAGGAAGGAGCAGGCTATGGAGCTGGTAGCGGGTAACAATGGTGGTGGGTTGTTGACACAAGGTGATGAGCCTGCAATGGTGGGAAAGCTGACGGGCTGGGGTTGGTGACTGTGTAAGACGGTGTTGGAGCTTGTTGCGACGATGGAGGTGATGTTTTGGTGGGTTGTTGATGGTTTGGGTGAGGGTTTTTGGACTGGTTGGTTTGGGTCGTTGGTTGGACAGTGACGACGAGGGGGGGAGCTGGAGGTTGACGGTGGTTTTGGGGTTGTTGATGGAGGTGGAACGATGGTGGCGATGGAGGAATCCGGACTGGTTTCAATGGAGGGAGCGTTAGGGTTTTGTTCTTCTCCTTTTGGAGAAGATGAACAGTGGTCGACGGAGAAGCTGGACGGGATGGAGGGAGTTGGTTGCGACGGAGTTTGAGAGGAGACGGGATGGTTTGGTGGTGGTGTTTGCTGGTGAGAGGATCGTGGGTTTTGACGTGAGCTCGGGTTTTCCTGTTCTTCTTCTCTTGAAGAAGATCAACAGTAGTCCCAAGTTTTTTCAAAAATCTGTCCGTCCTTCCTCTTTCAAAAAGTCCTGTTTTTGTTTTTGTTTTTCACAATAGGGTTTTTTCGTTGGTTCCTTTAGGAAAAGGAAGAAGATGATCGAACAGTGCTCTCCTCCCCCAAATTTTCCAAAAAAAGTCCTCCCTTTCAAAACTTTTCAGTCCGTGTATTTGTGCCCATTTGCCCAGAAAAATGAGCCCCACGCGTGGTGGGGTTCGAGGCTTGTGTTCCCCACGCGTGGTGGGGTTTCCCGTGTATGGGATTCCGTCTGTGTTCTCCACGTGTGGCGGACTCGGATTATTATGGGCTAAGTCCGAAAATTAGGCCTAAAACCGGGTAGTTCGAACCCGAATATTATTCTTTTGCCCGGACCCGAGAAATAGGAGCACATTGCTTAACTAGTCCTATGTAAGCAAAATAACTACCAAAAATAAGACTAGTATTTAAACAAAACTATATCTTTTTAAATATTTTTCAAGATTTAAAATAGCTACAAAATATTAATAAAACTATTTTTTTGTAATTTTCGTTTTTAAATATTAAGATAAAATATGAGGTAATATTTTTGTATTTTTCAAAGTTAAAAATGACTATAAAACCTTAATAGAAACTATTTTTTGTAATTTTCTTTTTTTAATAAAGACAAAATATAAAGTAATATTTTTTGTATTTTTCCAAAATTAAAACGACTACAAAACATTAATAGAATTATATTTTTTGTAATTTTCGAATTTATATAAAGTACCAAAATAAAGTACAATTTTTGTATTTTTCAAGTTTATGAGAAATACATAAACTAAAATTTATATATATATTTTTGTGATTTTTTCTTTTTGCAACGAAATAAAGTAAAATAGTTAAAATGGCTATATTAGACCCAATTTCACATATTCACGCTAAAAATGTGAAAATTCTCGGGGAGGGTCAAAAATCCGGTGTCTACAGCTGCCCCTCTTTGACTGGAAACACGAAGAGTTTTCCGACAAAGAACGACTAGACATGTTTTTGACCCGACCATTACTTGGACGGACTACACTAGGAAAAAAAGAAGGGATGTGACCGAGCCCTGGTATCTGAGCTGCCTACATATCCTTGGTTATACAGGAATCAGGCCACGTGTAGTTCGGAAATGAGAGAGATGGTAGAGTGTACCGAGGTGAGGAGCCGATCGAGGTGCCGTTCTGTTGAGGTTCCGGTCCGCGGTCATGTCGTTACAACAAAAATGAAGACTGAAAAAGACTAACTAAGCCTATCAGCTACTAGTTACAGGGATTCCTATCTGTAAGTCTTCTGAAACTTGGTCTTGAGTCTTGAATGGTGCTTCATACAGACTTCAGATTTGAACCTTGATACTGCTAGTTGTAGGTGCTAGTTCTTGAGCGGACCACATCTGTTCTCCACTTCCGTACCTTGGGTTCTTTTCCCCTCTTTTCTCCTCTTGTTTTCTTGTTGTCTTTTTTTGACCAGCCTTTTGTGAATGCTGGGGATTTTTATTGCTTCCTGCTGGGGATTCCTGTTGTATTCCTCTGCTTTATTGATTCTAAGTGTGCTCCTTTCTCATATGAGCGGGCTTTTGACTTCAATACTTCAATTGTATTCCCTTATTCTCCAGGTGGGTGCCTGATTTCTATTTCTTTTATCCTTGTTCTCCATGTGGACGCCTGATTTCTTCCTTCCTTTGTCCTTATTCTCCCGGTGGACGCCTGATTACTTCTTTTCTTTGTCCTTGTTCTCCAGGTGGACGCCTGATTTCTATTTTTCTTTGTCCTTGTTCTCCAGGTGGACGCCTGATTTCTTCTTTTCTTTGTCCTTGTTCTCCAGGTGGACGCCTGATTTCTTCCTTCCTTTGTCCTTATTCTCCAGGTGGACGCCTGATTACTTCTTTTCTTTGTCCTTGTTCTCCAGGTGGACGCCTGATTTCTATTTTTCTTTGTCCTTGTTCTCCAGGTGGACGCCTGATTTCTTCTTTTCTTTGTCCTTGTTCTCCAGGTGGACGCCTGATTTTTCTTTGCTTTGTCCTTGTTCTCCAAGTGGACGCCTGATTTCTTCTTTTCTTTGTCCTTGTTCTCCAGGTGGACGCCTGATTTCTTCTTTTCTTCGACATACAACAAACTCCGTTCTACAGGCGGGTCTCCTATTGGTAAGATTAAACTTAGGAAGTGCGTCTCCTATGGTGAAACTAAACTGAGGAAGTGCGTCTCCTATTGGTAATGACATGCCTGCAATTTATACTTGTGGGCGACCTAGAATATGGAATGAACAGATAAAATGTATTCCCGCATTATACTAGTGGGCGACCTAGAACTTAAATGTATTCCCGCATTTTACTGGTGGGCGACCTAGAACTTAAAAGTATTCCCGCATTATACTGGTGGGCGACCTAGAACTTAAATGTATTCCCGCATTATACTGGTGGGCGACCTAGAACTTAAATGTATTCCCGCATTTTACTGGTGGGCAACCTAGAACTTAAAAGTATTCCCGCATTTTACTGGTGGGCGACCTAGAACTTAAAAGTATTCCCGCATTATACTGGTGGGCGACCTAGAACTTAAAAGTATTCCCGCATTTTACTGGTGGGCGACCTAGAACTTAAATGTATTCCCGCATTTTACTGGTGGGCGACCTAGAACTTAAAAGTATTCCCGCATTATACTGGTGGGCGACCTAGAACTTAAATGTATTCCCGCATTTTACTGGTGGGCGACCTAGAACTTAAAAGTATTCCCGCATTTTACTGGTGGGCGACCTAGAACTTAAAAGTATTCCCGCATTATACTGGTGGGCGACCTAGAACTTAAAAGTATTCCCGCATTTTACTGGTGGGCGACCTAGAACTTAAATGTATTCCCGCATTTTACTGGTGGGCGACCTAGAACTTAAATGTATTCCCGCATTTTACTGGTGGGCGACCTAGAACTTAAATGTATTCCCGCATTATACTGGTGGGCGACCTAGAACTTAAAAGTATTCCCGCATTATACTGGTGGGCGACCTAGAACTTAAAAGTATTCCCGTATTTTACTGGTGGGCGACCTAGAACTTAAATGTATTCCCGCATTTTACTGGTGGGCGACCTAGAACTTAAAAGTATTCCCGCATTATACTGGTGGGTGACCTAGAACTTAAATGTATTCCCGCATTATACTGGTGGGCGACCTAGAACTTAAAAGTATTCCCGCATTATACTGGTGGGCGACCTAGAACTTAAATGTATTCCCGCATTATACTGGTGGGCGACCTAGAACTTAAATGTATTTGAAATTGTTTCCCCGTTCCTCCGAAAATTTTTTTTGACAATTGGCAGAAAATTTTCTGCCCCGGTTTTTGGTGACTTTCCTGGTGTTGCATCTTGCTGCCATCATCAATCCTTTGTTTTCCTGCAGCAGACAAAAGGATTTAATTAGTTTTAATCTTGGTGGTAGAAGGTGCCTTTCCAGCGGATGATTTTTCCTCTCTTCCCCTTTTCTTGCTCTACGTCCCCATAATTGGTTAGTGGACAAAATTGCCTGCTGGGGGTCTCTAGCCTGCTAGGGCTGGTTTTCAATTTGTTTCCTTTCCTGCTTTCTCTTTAAGCACATGCTGTGGGAATCTGCTTTTACTCCCGAAACCATTCCCTTTGGGAGCTTACTTCCTCCAAAACTGCGAGGCACGATCATTGCATTGCCTGGGGCCGGCCTTTAAGACTGTTTGTGTTATCCTGCATTGGATGAATTCCCCTTCGGTCTCTGGTAGTAAGCTTTGAAAAATCCTTTTCAAGACAAATTTTTAGGAAGAGAAATAAAAGCTAGAAAAGGAGAAAATCTTTCTGAACCAATATTTGGTGGGAGAAGAAACTCAGAAGAACTTATCTGGAGGACATGACTGGTCCTCGTGATCATGACGTGCACCATAGATTCCCGACCCAGTCTATTTGTATCAATCGATTTGCCCGATGGTATGACTTGCTGGGGATGATAAATGACTGTCCATTTCGTTGCGAATGTGGTCGATTTTTGTTGATCTGTCTTGTCGCCTCATAATGCCCTTCGAGGAGTTTTCACCAATGAGACTCTCTCTTTTCTCTCATCTCCCGGTGCCTTATGGTGCCTGTGAAGGTTTTCACCAATAAGACTCTCTCATTTCATATTCCTCATCTTACATCGCCTCTCGGTGCCTGTGAAGGTTTTCACCGATAAGACTCTCTCCTTTTATTTCTTTCGAGGAATCGGGGTGTTGTAGATACGACCCTCTCTTCTGGAGATTCCTTTGATCATCGATTCATTCCCAATCTTACGATCCTCTTCTTTGCTGGGGATCGGTGTATTATTCTCGGTCTTATTTGCCTGACTTGGCATCTCTTGGACATTGATCGGGAGGTCTTTTGGACGTTGATGTTGGTTTTGGTGTGGGGTTAAAGAAAGGCTATAAAAATGAAAATAATTTGATGGGTGATGTGCTACAACTTTTGGAATCAAACCTTTGTTGGAACTTAAAACATAACCTCTGCCCCAGTTTTCTTGCTTGGGGAATTTATTTTTTACACTTATGTTGCGCTATGTGCGTTACGCACACTGTGCCTATTATGCACACTATGTACATTATGCATCCTATATTCACTATGATGCATACTATGACCGAGCCGTGAGGCGCCTACGTATCCTCTTTGAGGAATCAGGTCAAACGTAGTTCCCACGGTTTTGTATTTCTTATGATTTTATCTTCTTTTTTCTTTTTCCTTCTTTTCATTTTTTTTCCATTAGTGATTCCAAAAGAGGGGTATGAAAGAATAACTTAAGGCTCAAAGGGGGATGCAAGGGTTAAAAAGTGTTTGGATAGAAGAAAGAATTGCCTCCGTCATCCCATTATCCAATAAATGCCAAATACAAACAAACAAACCAATAATTGCTATAATTAAAGAAATTACGCATAATATCTCTTGACTGCATCAGAATTGATAGCCATGTCGACACATCTCCCCTCGACATCTGTCAAACACAAAGCACCGTTGGACAATACTCTGGTCACGATATAAGGCCCTTGCCAATTTGGGGCGAATTTGCCTTTTGCCTCGACCTGATGTGGGAGGATCTTCTTCAATACCTGCTGCCCTACTTCAAACTTCCTGGGGCGCACCTTCTTATTATATGTTCTTGCCATTCTCTTCTGGTACAGCTGACCATGGCACACTGCTGCCAATCTTTTCTCATCTATCAGGCTCAACTGTTCCAATCGAGCTTTGACCCATTCATCATCATTAATCCCGGCTTCAGCGACAATTCGGAGGGACGGAATTTTCGACTTCCGCTGGTATTACGGCCTCAGTTCCGTACACCAACAAATAAGGAGTTGTGCCTATGGAAGTTCGGACGGTAGTGCGGTAACCCAACAAAGCAAAGGGTAATCTCTCGTGCCATTGTCTGGACCCTTCCACCATTTTTCGCAGTATCTTCTTGATATTCTTATTGGCTGCTTCGACTGCTCCATTCGCCTTGGGACGATATGGGGTGGAATTGCGGTGTGTAATCTTGAATTGTTGGCATACCTCTCTCATCAAGCTGCTATTAAGATTCGCACCGTTATCCGTGATGATCACTTTTGGGATCCCAAATCTGCAGATGATATGGGAATGAACAAAGTCCACCACTGCCTTTTTGGTTACCGATTTGAAGGTTTTAGCCTCAACCCATTTGGTGAAGTAATCAATGGTCACTAGAATGAACCTATGACCGTTGGATGCTGACGGCTCGATGGGCCCAATGACATCCATGCCCCATGCCACAAACGGCCAGGGTGCTGACATCGTATGTAACTCTGTTGGCGGAGAATGAATCAAATCTCCATGTATCTGGCACTGATGGCATTTCCTCACGAAAGTGATACAGTCGTGTTCCATGGTGAGCCAATAACACCCTGTTCGAAGGATCTTTCTTGCCAATACATATCCGCTCATGTGTGGCCCACAAACTCCAGCATGTACCTCTGCCATAACCGTCGTTGCTTGACTGGCATCTATGCATCTCAACAATCCCAAATCCGGGGTTCTTTTGTACAATACTCCTCCGCTGAGGAAGAAACCATTCGACAAACGCCGAAGGGCTCTTTTTTGGTCTCCAGAGGCATGTTCTGGATATATCCCCATTCTGAGGTATTCCTTGATATCATGAAACCAGGGTTCGCCATCTGCTTCTTCTTCTATGGCATTGCAGTAGGCGTGCTGATCACGGACCTGGATGTGTAGAGGATCAACATACATTTTGTCAGGGTGGTGCAGCATTGATGCTAAGGTGGCCAAGGCATCCGCAACCTCATTGTGAACTCTCGGGATGTGTTTGAACTTCACCGATCGAAATTGCTTGCTCAGATCATGCAAGCATTGTCGGTATGGTATGAGTTTTAGATCTCGTGTTTCCCATTCACCCTGAATTTGATGTACCAAGAGGTCCGAGTCTCCCAAGACCAAGACGTCTTGGACATCCATGTCAGCAGCCAAGCGCAGACCCAGAATGCAAGCCTCATACTCGGCCATATTGTTGGTGCAATAGAAGCGTAGTTGAGCCGTAACAGGATAATGCCGTCCTGTTTCAGAAATGAGTACTGCTCCTATTCCAACCCCTTTCGCGTTTGCAGCTCCATCGAAGAAAAGCTTCCAACCCGGTTCCTCAGGCAATTCCAACTCATTTGTATGCATTACCTCTTCGTCAGGAAAATACGTTCTTAAGGGCTCGTATTTTTCATCAACGGGATTCTCTGCCAAATGGTCTGCCAGCGCCTGGGCTTTCATGGCCGTCCTCGTTACATAGACGATATCAAACTCTGTGAGCAGAATTTGCCATTTTGCCAACCTTCCCGTGGGCATAGGTTTCTGAAAGATATACTTCAATGGGTCCAAACGGGATATGAGATAAGTAGTATACGAAGACAGGTAGTGTTTCAACTTCTGAGCTACCCAAGTTAGGGCGCAACATGTTTTCTCGAGTTGAGTGTACTTGACCTCATGTACTGTGAATTTCTTGCTAAGATAGTAGATGGCTTGCTCCTTCCTTCCTGTGTCATCATGTTGCCCCAACACACAACCAAATGAATTTTCCAAGACCGTCAGGTAAAGAATTAGGGGCTTCCCGGGCTTAGGCGGGACCAATACGGGTGGATTAGACAGATACCCTTTGATTTGGTCGAAAGCCTCCTGACACTCTGCCGTCCAACCTACCGCAGCATCCTTTCTCAGCAGCCGAAATATGGGCTCACAAGTTGCTGTGAGTTGAGCGATGAACCTGCTGATGTAATTGAGTCTACCCAGCAAACTCATTACCTCTGTTTTGTTCCTTGGCGGTGGCAAATCTCGGATGGATTCAATTTTGGATGGGTCTAACTCAATCCCCCGTCGACTGACGATGAATCCTAGCAACTTTCCTGATGGAACCCCGAATGCGCATTTGGCCGGGTTAAGCTTGATATCATACCTTCGGAGTCTTTGGAAAAATCTCCTTAGGTCTGCCACATGGTCCTCCTGACGCCAAGATTTGATGATCACATCATCGACGTACACCTCGATTTCTTTGTGTATCATGTCATGAAACACGGTAGTCATTGCTCGCATGTACGTTGCCCCGGCGTTCTTTAACCCGAACGGCATTACCCGATAGCAGTAGGTTCCCCATGGCGTAATAAACGCTGTCTTCTCAGCATCCTCCTCGTCCATTAGGATCTGATGATAACCCGCATAGCAATCCACAAAGGATCCGATCTCGCGCCCAGCGCAATTATCGATCAGGATATGAATGTTGGGTAACGGAAAATTGTCCTTGGGACTTGCTTTGTTGAGGTTGCGGTAGTCGACGCACACCCTGATTTTTCCATCCTTCTTTGGGACTGGTACCACATTGGCCAACCACTCGGGATATCGAGTGACCCGAATGACCTTCGCTTGCAACTGCTTAATCACTTCTTCTTTGATCTTTACACTCATTTCTGTTTTAAATTTCCTTAGTTTTTGCTTGACCGGAGGGTATGCCGGGTCAGTGGGCAATTTGTGAACCACTAAATTGGTGCTTAATCCAGGCATATCGTCATATGACCATGCAAAAACATCTTTGAATTCCATGAGGGTTTTGATCAATTCTTCTCTGACATTCGGCTCAATGTGGATGCTAATTTTGGTCTCTTGGACGTTATCAGCGTCTCCTAGATTCACAGCCTCAGTGTCATTTAGGTTAGGCTTGGGTTTCTCTTCAAATTGGCACAGTTCTCGGTTTATCTCTTCGAAGGCTCCCCCTTCGTCACATTCAGATTCATCGTCACAAACGACCTCTTGCATCATTGAGTCGGATTCAGATTGATTTATTAGACTAGGTCGAAGATCCGTTGTGCATGCCATGTCATTAGAACCAGTAAAAAGAGAACTGTTCAGAAAGAAAAAGAACAAAACAAAATTAAAATGGGACAAAAGAAAAGAACTTTATTAAACTTGCAGGATAAAAGGGTTCACACTTTTACAAAAACGAAAGTAAAATTTGGATTACACCCTTGAATAATCCGGACAAAACAAAACACACAAAACATAAATCAAAGCCTACTACCAAGACTCCCCTCGGACAGGAAGAGGAGTAACTGTCCAATTGTTGGTCTTGGCCTCAGGCCCCACAAACTGTATCTCTGCTCTGCTGGAACCTTCTCCAGCTTCCACCATACTGACATCCGCGAATAGCTTCTCAAAACTCTGATTCAGGTCTTCATTTATACCGATCAAAGGTCCTAGAATCTTTGGGACCGGTGACCCCTTGGCACTTGCTTTGACAAAAGACCTTGAGAGGCGTGGCACTGGTTTAGGCAGAAACCAGACCCTCTTCTTCATTTTTCGCGCTTGCTTCCTATCTGCTGCGGTTGGTTTGAACCCCAATCCGAAAGTTTCCAGATTTTTAGGAAGGGAGACAGGTTGGACAATCCCTTGAAGCTCGACTCCCAGGCCTTTTCCCGGCACAAATCCATTACCCAGCATTTCTGAGACCATCATGACTGTTGCGGCAGCTACCCTAGGGTGCGGGATGATTTCTCCTTCAGAAATTTTGTTGGCCGACCCTGTATCGAAAATCTGGTAGACCCAAGGACCTTTGTCATCAGCGGTCTCTATGAAAGGTACAATGGTTCCGCCCATGGTGCACGTTGTATCCTCGCCGTGTAACACGACCTCTTGTCTTTCCCACTCGAACTTCACCATCTGATGTAGGGTGGAAGGCACCGCTTTGGCTGCATGAATCCAGGGTCGTCCCAACAGCAGGTTATAAGATACTGTGGCGTCCAACACCTGGAATTCCATGGTAAACAGGACCGGACCAATGGTCAGTTCAAGTACAACATCCCCTACAGTAGCTGTTCCGTTTCCGTCAAACCCTCGGACACAGATACTGTTCTTGTGGATCCTTCCGTGGTCGATCTTTAACTGGTTCAAGGTAGATAGTGGGCAAATATTGGCGCTTGAGCCGTTATCCACCAATACTCGAGTTACCACCGAGTCTTCACATTTGACAGCTAGGTATAGAGCTTTATTATGCTCCGTACCTTCCACCGGCAGGTCATCATCTGAGAATGTTACCCTGTTCACCTCGAAAATCTTGCTGGCAATGGTTTCCAGGTGGTTTACAGAAATCTCACTGGGTACATGAGCTTCGTTCAATATCTTCAACAGGGCCCGACGATGCTCCTCAGAATGGATCAGTAATGACAACAGTGAGATCTGGGCCGGTGTTTTTCTCAGCTGTTCGACCACAGAATAGTCTTGTACTTTCATCTTCCTCAGGAACTCTTCAGCCTCTTCTTCGGACACAGGTTTCTTGGTTGCAACTGGGTTGGTTCTTCTTAGCTCCACCGGAGCAAAACATCGACCTGATCGAGTCAGCCCTTGCGCTTCACAACTGACTTCTTCCACCTGTTTTCCTTTGTACATCACCACCGCCTTTTCATATTTCCAAGGCACAGCCCTGCTGTCAATCATCGGCAGCTGGACCACAGGCTTTATGGTCACCAGTTCTCTACATACCCCTTTTAACACGACTGCCGGTGTGGGCGGGATTCCTGATATTACCAACTTGCTTGGCTCGGGTTTGCTTGTTATGGCGGACGGGCTCTTTCCCAATATCACTACCGGCTTGACGCCTTCTCCCTGCGACTGTACACTCGTCCCTCCACTGGTCGAGACTTCTTTCGGGGCGGCTTGGATCATCATCACTGTTTGTGAGGGTTTTCTCAACTCTCCTCCCTCACACACCAACTCAATCATGTGAGTTTCGTGGTGCGCTGGCAGTGGGTTTTGGTTGATGTTAGGAGCTTCTGGTGTCTGGACCTCGATCTTATTGGTGTCGATAAGATCCTGTATGGCATGCCTTAACTTCCAACACTTCTCGGTGTCATGCCCGAGCATCCCTGAGCAGTATTCACAACTTATTGATCGATCCAAATTCTGAGGTGGGGGATTTGGTTCTCGAGTCTGGACAGGACTAACCAAACCCAATTGCCTCAGCTTGTGGAACAAAGCAGTGTAGGTTTCTCCCAACTCGCGAAAACTTTCCCCGGGTTTCTTCCCAGTTCTCAATAATGTGAGACGGTCAGGGACTATCTCGAGATTGTACTGGAAATGACCTGCAAAAGCCTGCGCCAGATCATCCCACGTGTACCACCTGCTGGAATCCTGCCTGGTATACCATTCTAGTGCAGATCCGCTCAGACTTTGGCCGAAATAAGCTATCAGCAGCTCATCCTTGCCGCCTGCCCCTCTCATTTTGCTACAGAATCCCCGCAAATGTGCCATGGGATCACCGTGCCCTTCATATAAATCAAACTTAGGCATCTTGAACCCAGCCGGGAGTTGGACGTCTGGGAAAGGGCATAGATCTTTGTATGCTACGCTGACCTGGTTGCCCAAACCGTGCAGGTTCCTGAAGGGCTGCGTCCACCGGATTATGAATGAGTTGAAGAGCCTGCAAAGAGACCTCACACCTAGATCCGCGGAAAGGCCGAATGATGCCTCGCGGGCCCTTAAGTTGGAGAATTAGTTTTTGGTCAAGTCTTGTTTATTTGGCTTTTGTTGTTTTCCCATATGTTGTTTTCTTTTCTTCAAACCAAGTTTAAAACCGTGGAGTCTGTACTGTTGCTATTTTATTTGAAGTAATGTGTAATAGCAAATTTTGATAATGAAATTAAGTGATTCCAGAAGAATTTCTATGTGTCTTTACTTTGAGGCAGAACTACGCCTGGTCTGATTCACGCGGGGACGTGATACGTAGGCAATCCCCATAAGATTCGACCGCTTTTAATAAAGAAAGAAAAGAAAATACAAAATAAAATAAAACACAGGGTTTCCCAAAGTACTTTAAAAGGGGACGAATGAGCAAACCGGGATGACGCATGTTGTTTGAAGCAAAGCATGTAGAAACGGTTAACTGCCTAGGTGCATTGCATCCTCTATGTGTTATGATCAAATCTGTTAAACTCTAACGCTAACAAAGTTTGTTGTTGTCTGAATCAAACAAATTAGTTGTTAAAGAACTCTGGCAACACACTCCTATCAAACCAGATCCAAAGGACCGATAGCAACCAGCATGACTACTTCAGAGAATAGTAATGAGGAAGAGAGGCCGATGAGCCAGTTGCTAAAAGAAGCGATGGAAAAGATTGAAAGGATGGGACTAGAGATGAATGCAATGCAGCTAGCCATAGCCAAAACACAAAAGAGCCCTGAAACACTGGGACACATGCCGGAATACCCTCACTCTGGCCCTTCCACAAGCCGCCCAAATCCCCTTTATCATCAAGAAAGAAGCCCTCATGATTCCCAAGCTCCACCACCCCATCAACCTCTCCCAACACCCAATATTCCCATTTTTGTGGGACCAACATCAGCCCCTTTGCAAAGAACGACCAGTGAGCCATTGTTTCAGGCTCACGATACACAATACTACCCCCCCGAGCCTACGTTTCATGCCCCCGAACCACAGGCTTACAATCCACATTTGGAAGTGCCGGCAGAGATTGAGAAGCCGGCTAAGGCCCCTGAACAGGATGAAGTATTGAGAAAGTTCAAAAGCCTGGAGCAGTCCTTCAGGAACTTGCACGGGCTGGGCAATCAAGTCAGCGTAGCATACAAAGATCTGTGCCCTTTCCCAGACGTCCAACTCCCGGCTGGGTTCAAGATGCCTAAGTTTGATTTATATGAAGGGCACGGTGATCCCATGGCACATTTGCGGGGATTCTGTAGCAAAATGAGAGGGGCAGGCGGCAAGGATGAGCTGCTGATAGCTTATTTCGGCCAAAGTCTGAGCGGATCTGCACTAGAATGGTATACCAGGCAGGATTCCAGCAGGTGGTACACGTGGGATGATCTGGCGCAGGCTTTTGCAGGTCATTTCCAGTACAATCTCGAGATAGTCCCTGACCGTCTCACATTATTGAGCATGGGGGACATAGGGAATTCCAAGACTTCTTGGATTCCGCAAATGTTCCCCATGTGCTTTTCCCAAAAATGAAGCATGGGGGACATAGGGAATTCCAAGACTTCTTGGATTCCACAAAGGTTCCCCATGTGCTTTTTCCCAAAATGTAAAGCGTGGGGGACATATGGAATACCAAGGCCTCTTGAATTCCACAAATGTTCCCCATGCTTTTGATTAAAATAAGATCATGCTGGAAAAACGTGTGGCCTTCTTATTAAACGTGATCAACATAACAATTCACCCTTGAATAAGTACAACATGTAGCACATAGGATGCCAAAAGATGGTCTATTATTTTCAGGTTGCTTGTCCTAGACGGACCCAACCCCTGTGTTGAGTCCCCTAAGTCAAATGCACATGATGCAAATAAACGTTCCTACTAGGGATCCGGCATGTGGCTTTGTTATACTAAGTTCAGAACCTGGGTGTTTGTTCTAGACCTGGCTTACCCGAGCGGACAGCTCGAGCCGAGGGGGGGCAGCGTACCGGGAATACAGAAGCTTCACCGGCTTAGCAACTTGTCCGAACCTCGTTCTAAATTGGGATTTGACACTATACAGAAAAGAAGTCGTACGAAGTACACCCTTCTTCATGATTTAGAAGACTCAGAAAGGATAGGGGTTTCGGCACAGTTTATATACAGTTCACGTAATATCAAAGCGGTAAAAGCCAACCAATTAGCACATTAAGCACAGATCATATAACAAAATCAGATAAAACCAAATATAACAATTTATCTAAGCTCGAATTTCTAACCCTGAACCAGTGGTTCTGGGCAGGAATCCCCAGCAGAGTCGCCAGAGCTGTCACACCTCCTTTTTACGCACCTGCGAGGGCGCAAGGGGAGTTTTTCCAATTAAAGGACAATCGAAACGGGATTGGTTTATTTATTTCAGAGTCGCCACTTAGGAGATTTAGGGTGTCCCAAGTCACCAATTTTAATCCCGAATCGAGGAAAAGAATGACTCCATATTACATTCTGCGTACCAGAAATCTGGATAAGGAATTCTATTAACCCGGGAGAAGGTGTTAGGCATTCCCGAGTTCCGTGGTTCTAGCACGGTCGCTCAACTGTCATATTGGGCTTATTTATCTGATTTTAAATACAATTATGAACCAATGTGCCAATTTTAACTTTTTACCGCTTTATTATTATTATTTTAAAAGAATGTGAACATCGCTTAAAATATGTCTTTGGACTGCGTCACATGAAATGCACCCACAATCCGGAACATATTTTATTTGATGTTTTGGGATTTGGATCTGGGTCGCATGAAATGCACACCCAAGTTTTAAGAAAGTAGATTATTAAACACGCGCCTAAAGAGACTATCGTGTTATTATTTTGGGAAGGCCACGAAATTCGCTAAGCGGCCCTCCTGAATTCTAAGTAAATTTAAAACAAGTATTTACTGAGGGCCCTGTAATTTGTATTTTTATTCGGCGAGGCTCATCTCATTCTTGTTTTTTTTTTTAAGGAATTTGCAACGTCATGAAAATGCATCTCCGACCACGTCACAATCAATGTACCCGTGATTAGAGACACAATTCGACTTATTTGGATTTGGGTCACATAAATGTGCACCCGAGTTTAAGGAGAATAAATTATTGAAGACGCGCCTAAAGCAACTAGCGCATTATTATTTTGGGTAGGGCCGTGAAATTTGCTAAAACGGCCCGTCCCGGAATCTAAGTATTTAATATATACATTTAGAGGGGCCCGCAGCTTGTATTTTATTTGGCGAGGCTCGTCTCATTTTTATTTATTTATTTATTTTTTTCTCTTTTTTGTTTCTTTTAGAAAAAGGACAAGACTAAAATAACTACGTTTTTTGCTACTTCACGAGATCATGGGTTATAAATTGAACTCATTTGATGAAGCGGGTATTTTTCTGCGGAATTAAAATTGCTACTAAAATTTTAACATTAGTACCACATGTATAAATAACTATTAAGACAAACTAAGTAATTAACACCTTTCAGAATATGTGCAAACCCCTATCACGACAAATATTTGGATAACAACAATTTAAACATGAAGAAACAAAATGTCCAATAGCTACGTAAAATAATGAAACAAAGGAGGAGATATTCAACAAATCCGATACACAAACAGTGCATAGGAAATCCATATCATTTCATTCCATTTAAGCAAATATAACAAGTTTGGAAATGTGTATGCACCTGTTTGAAGCAAGAACAACAACCAAACTGTCCCGACAACTATCGGAAACCTCTCCAATGACGGAACGACGGAACCTCGACGTCAAGCTCAACGTACCGGACCTCGACGAACCAAAGTCGACCTCGACGGAAAACAGAACACTCGGCCAAGCAGGATCGCAGCAACCCACGGCTGCTCGCGAAAGATGAAACAACGTCGACAACAGTAAGGTCGATGCGAGGGGGCTGCTGACGGGCGTTTGAACGGCGTCGACGCGAGGAGGATGAAGCAGAAAAAGGGGTCGTTTGGACGCGAGGAAGGAGCAGGCTATGGAGCTGGTAGCGGGTAACAATGGTGGTGGGTTGTTGACGCAAGGTGATGAGCCTACAATGGCGGGAAAGCTGACGGGCTGGGGTTGGTGACTGTGTGAGACGGTGTGGGAGCTGGTTGCGACGATGGAGGCGATGTTTTGGTGGGTCGTTGATGGTTTGGGGTGAGGGTTTTTGGACTGGTTGGTTTGGGTCGTTGGTTGGACAGTGACGACGAGGGGGGGGAGCTGGAGGTTGACGGTGGTTTTGGGATTGTTGATGGAGGTGGAACGATGGTGGCGATGGAGGAATCCGGACTGGTTTCAATGGAGGGAGCGTTAGGGTTTTGTTCTTCTCCTTTTGGAGAAGATGAACAGTGGTCGACGGAGAAGCTGGACGGGATGGAGGGAGTTGGTTGCGACGGAGTTTGAGAGGAGACGGGATGGTTTGGTGGTGGTGTTTGCTGGTGAGAGGATCGTGGGTTTTGACGTGAGCTCGGGTTTTCATGTTCTTCTTCTCTTGAAGAAGATCAACAGTAGTCCCAAGTTTTTTCAAAAATCTGTCCGTCCTTCCTCTTTCAAAAAGTCCTGTTTTTGTTTTTGTTTTTCACAGTAGGGTTTTTTTGTTGGTTCCTTTAGGAAAAGGAAGAAGATGATCGAACAGTGCTCTCCTCCCCCAAATTTTCCAAAAAAAGTCCTCCCTTTCAAAACTTTTCAGTCCGTGTATTTGTGCCCATTTGCCCAGAAAAATGAGCCCCACGCGTGGTGGGGTTCGAGGCTTGTGTTCCCCACGCGTGGTGGGGTTCCCCGTGTATGGGATTCCGTCCGTGTTCTCCACGTGTGGCGGACTCGGATTATTATGGGCTAAGTCCGAAAATTAGGCCTAAAACCGGGTAGTTCGAACCCGAATATTATTCTTTTGCCCGGACCCGAGAAATAGGAACACGTTGCTTAACTAGTCCTATGTAAGCAAAATAACTACCAAAAATAAGACTAGTATTTAAACAAAACTATATCTTTTTAAATATTTTTCAAGATTTAAAATAGCTACAAAATATTAATAAAACTATTTTTTTGTAATTTTCGTTTTTTAAATATTAAGATAAAATATGAAGTAATATTTTTTGTATTTTTCAAAGTTAAAATGACTATAAAATATTAATAAAACTATTTTTTGTAATTTTCGTTTTTTAATAAAGACAAAATATAAAGTAATATTTTTTGTATTTTTCCAAAATTAAAACGACTACAAAACATTAATAGAATTATATTTTTTGTAATTTTCGAATTTATATAAAGTACCAAAATAAAGTACAATTTTTGTATTTTTCAAGTTTATGAGAAATACATAAACTAAAATTTATATATATATTTTTGTGATTTTTTCTTTTTGCAACGAAATAAAGTAAAATAGTTAAAATGGCTATATTAGACCCAATTTCACATATTCACGCTAAAAATGTGAAAATTCTCGGGGAGGGTCAAAAATCACGTGCTTACACCGTATATCACTCCTTAATTAACGCTACTGTATATTCCTCCAAATCCCCCTTCCCCCACATTTCTCTCTCCCAAACCCACACCATCACTCACGTATCTCCCCACACCCACGTTTCAAACCCATTATTCCCTTTGCTAAAACCAGAGAAACATATGTAACATCCTTCCATTGACATCCAATTTCAAGCTTTTTCTTCTACAACCAGTCAAAATTGATGTCAAATCTTCAAAGTTCATACACACATTTACCTTCAGCTTCAAATTTTCTCAATGAAGAAGAACAAACCTTCAAAGAGACAAGAGAACAGCAATTCCACCATTGACAGCCATTAAAAAGCTTTGAAGCTTTGAATTCAAATTTGGGTTTTCAAAAATCATTATTTGTTTGGATTGGGTATTGTTGTAAATAATTGGGAATATGGTTTGGAGTTTATATCTCAATTTTGAGGGGTTTTGGTGAAGATTAGACTTGGTTTTGGCTGAATTTTAGATTGAAACTCGAAGAAGAAGAAGAAGAAGACATGACATACATTATATTGCAGCAATTGTAGATAAATTGTAGAAAAATTGTAGACTGTTGTTTATTTATTTTTGAGCTTTTGTGTTTTTGTGTTAAAAGTTTTGATGGGAGCTTGTTATTCCACTTCGTCTGTTTTGGAGCTAACTTGTGCAGAGGAGAAGATGTTTTTTAAGTTATATATATTGCTATACCTTTAAATTCAAGAAAGTATGGTTGTATTGTATTTAAAGAGGCGTGAATTTGTAAGAATAGGTTGAATGTGAGGAATGAGTCAAATAAGACTCACAATGGCTTGTTTTCTACATTTAATCTACAACAAAACTACATATCATTTGAAAAATTAATATGAAAATACAGAATTTCAATGTTTCTACAAATTATCTACAAAATTTCTACAAACTGTTCATAACAGAATTTATCTTTATTTTCATGCATGTTCGTCTGGAACACTAAAGTTACTTGATATGCCAACATCTCTCATTATAGAGGATACAACTTATCTACAATTTTCTACAACTTTCACACATTATTTCCACCTAGTTAAATATAACTACAATAACATAAAATTTGAGCTTTGCGTTTTTGTGTAAAAAATTTTGATGGGAGCTTGTTATTCCACTTCGTCTGTTTTGGAGCTAACTTGTGTAGAGGAGAAGATGTTTTTTAAGTTATATATATTGCTATACCTTTAAATTCAAGAAAGTATGGTTGTATTGTATTTAAAGAGGCGTGAATTTGTAGAATAGGTTGAATGTGAGGAATGAGTCAAATAAGACTCACAATGGCTTGTTTTCTACATTTATTCTACAAGAAAACTACATATTATTTGAAAAATTAACATGAAAATACAGAATTTCAATGTTTCTACAAATAATCTACAAATTTTCTACAAACTGTTCATACCAGAATTTATCTTTATTTTCATGCATGTTCGTCTGGAACACTAAAGTTACTTGATATGCCAACATCTCCCGTTATAGAGGAATACAACTTATCTATAATTTTCTACAACTTTCACATATTATTTCCACCCAGTGAAATACAACTACAATAACATAAAACTTACATACAAATTTTATACAAAATTTATACAATATGTCTTTTGTGTATTTTGTATATGATTTATACATAGTAAAAATAATTTTCATACAATTAATTATATATTATACAACTTATCTACAAATTATCTACAATTTTTGTACATTATTTCTACTAAGTTATATATAACTACAATATAATATCACTTAAATATAATTTTTATACAATGTTGTTCAACTTTCATACAATAGTTAAATGAATAAAAGAAAAATAAATAAACAACAGAATACAATTTTTCTACAATTTCTGCAATATAATGTATGTCATGTCTTCTTCTTCTTCTTCGAGTTTCAATCCGAAATTCAGCCAAAACCAAGTCTAATCTTCACCAAAACCCCTCAAAATTGAGATATAAACTCCAAACCATATTCCCAATTATTTGCAATAACACCCAATCCAAACAAATAATGATTTTTGAAAACCCAAATTTGAATTCAAAGCTTCAAAGCTTTTTAATGGCTGTCACTGGTGGAATTGCTGCTCTCTTTTCCTTTGCTTTGTATTACTGAAATTTGGACATAATTGCATTTGATGTAGAAGAATTGTAGAAGATTTAGTCATTTTTGATTTGTGAAATCAGAAAAAATGTTGAAACAGAGTTTAGCGCAAAAAACAGAGTACGGAAATTTTGTAACGAAGACGACGATAGTGATTACTATGCGTGATTTGCGTTGGAAGATCTGGAAAATATTTAATTCCCCTTTTTAGTGCGCCTAAATAAAGAATCCTACAGCTATAATGATTCATTATTTAATGCATTATATATATTATGTAGAAATACTATTAGCATGAAAGGTAATATGCAAACTATGAACATATTTGGTAATATAGTTTCCTATATGATATAGGAACGAAAATTTCCCATAAAAACTATATATAACTCCAGCCTAACACTACATATTATAACCAAAACAAATATTTGATAGAATGCTCCACTTTGGGCTGTTGATTATGTGTATAAACAGAATATTAAGCTCATAAACTTAATAAATTCTTATCTAATTTACACAGCTCTACAACTTTACTAATAGTCTATTTAGCCAAGCTTTTTAAATTAGCTTATTTTGAGAAGTATTTTTTTCAAAAGTATTTTCAGTGAGAATCAGTTTGTGATTGACTAATTAATTTGAAAAGCACTTCTGAACAGCAATTAGTATTTGGTAAGTTTTTAAAAAGTGCTTTTAAGTGTGTTTTTCTCAAAAATGCTTTTTAAAAAAGTGATTCTAGGGAAAAGCTTTTTTTTGCTTTTCCATGACTGCTTCTACTCAAAAGCATTTTTTTTCTTCTAAAAACTTGGCCAAACACTTCAACATTGAAAAAATATTATTTTTTTTTTGGAAAAAAAAGCGCTTTTGACCTTGGAGAAACTTGGCCAAAGAGGTTATATGACAAAAAAAAAATTAACCCCACCCACCCACCCACCCCCACCAAATTATTACTGTACCTTGTTAGACACAGCTACTATCATTTTCTTTTCTTTTTTCCATTGCCTAGACTTTTTGACTAATTTTGACTCAATTTCCAAGCTGGCAAAAAGACAATGAAGCAAAAGAGTGTGCATGAATGGGAATAAGCACGTGTTGATTGTGAAAACCTATAGCCTTCCATGAGTTTACCTCATGCCATTCCCTTCCCTATACATTGTGTGGTCTTTAGCTTCTTGTTCCTCTCTTTTCACTATCACTATACCCTACCCTATCTCACATTTTCTTTATTTGTCTTTCACGTATATAGTGTTCAGTACTCGTATTCGGTCAAAACTTTTTCCATACTCAAGACTCGAACCTAAACCTCTAGCCAAGATCGGAGAGATTCTACCCATCCCACACTACAGCCACAACATGGTGGTACCCTATCTCACATCATGATTTCATTGTTCACTCAAATCTCAACAACAACAACTACGACAAGGTCCACTATAATTTTACAAGTAGAGTTTAAGAGGGTAATGTGTTTGCAGTCTTACCCTACTTTATAAAAGTAAAAAGTCTATTTCCGATAGACCATCGGCTTAGGAAAAACATAGACACAACATTATCAACAATGACAACTCAAATCTCAAAAAGTAGAAAGATTCAATCAACACTAATAAAAATGGGTCGATATTTTCTGCAAATGCCACTCATATCAATGCTATATAAATAGGACAAGAGTAGTATTACCCCTCATCAGTCATCAGTACTAAAAACTAGTGTTTTCCAGAGTTCTCATATATACTTATTTTAAGTTTTCATTTTGTCAAAAAATGGTGGTAATTGTGAGCGAAAACACATCACCTTTTCTTCCTAGCAGGATTCAAGCAATTGAAGCTAGGCCTGTATTTAGCTTCTGTTGTATGAATAGAGAGTCTGAAAGTGATGATGATGACGACATCGATGATGGAGCAAAAGTGGCACCTGCCGCATAATCTTTGCATGGGTAATTTATCGTTCAGATCATACATCCAATTAGAAATAATTTTTTTGTCCAATAAAAAAAAAATTGCTCTCACCAGAAATTATTCCTTAAGAAAATTGGGTTAGGGAGGGACTTGTTACCTCCTTAGAATAAGTAAGAACCCCTATTTAGTCATAAAGGGGAGACTTACACAACCGTAAAGTTGTATTCCTCTAATCTATAGGTTATGAGTACTTCGAGTCGTTGAATCAGTCACTCATATTTGTATTAGGGTAGGCTACCTACATCACTCCTTTTGGATGCGGTTTTTCTCTAAACTTTGCGTGAACACGGAATATTTCGTGCACCGAACTACTTTTGTTTTTAATTTGGTCTTAAAGTCTTTATTGGAGTAGTTAATAGTGATGTGAATGTACGAGGATATCTCAATTTCCTATTCCTAGAGCTAGCAAGTTTATTCATGTAGTGAAAGTAAACGACATCTAATTAAAGAAGTGCTTTGTCTCTACTTCGTTTAGTTGCAAAAATTTCCATTTATTGTCTTCTTTCTGGTATCAGTAATTAGAACCACTTTTTTATTATCTTGGAGCTATTATACATTTGGAATTAAATATCATAAGAGATTAAATAATTAAGGGTGTTCAAATTTAAAAGAAGTGGAAAAAATTTTGACAAAGGGCGTTAAATATGTGTTATATACTTCGAAAACGTAATATTTTACTTATGTAAACAGTGTAATTTTTCGACGAAGGGTGGTCAGTTGACCACCTTATCAATATGTGGCTTCGCCACTGCTTCCAATGGTGGTTTAATGCATTCCTCATTGACGCAAGCGTCACATGAGCCTGGCTGACCTAAACGGTACGGTTAAGTCTAAGATAAGCACGACCGTCATGGGTGATTTTTAGTATGGGAAGTAACTTTATTCCAAGAAATGAGGAACTTCAAAAAATAATCTACGTTTATACTTCAACCTTCATTTGGAACCACTACTTTAATCATTTCTTGAAACATTAAACTTATATTCTGTGGGTAATTAGTTTCTTGTGTTCTCGCGTTTTAGAATAGAATTGCTACATTTGTGGACTACTTTAGACTTTCCTATTTCCCTTTCCTTTCTAACAAACCCATTTCAAGAAAACCTACAAAAAAGACCAAATAAAAAAAAATACAACAAAAACACTTTTTTCATGGAAAAAAGAGGAAAAAAACGAGAGAATATATATATATTAAAAGAGGCAATGAATCTACCTGAAGATGTAATTTTCGAGATTTTGATCAGACTGCCAGTAACTTCTCTGGTTAGGTTCAAATGCGTTTGCAAATCATGGTATTCTCTGATCGAAAACCCTAATCTCATATCAAAGCATTTGCATAATCTGAGCAGCAGAAAAAATTACGTTCGTTTGTTAATTAGTCGCCGCGGAAATATTACAAATAAAAGGGTGGTCTCATTATCCATGAATGACACGTTTGATGTGTTTATTAATCAAGATTTTCCATCATATTTCAATGATAAATTTGGTCACGTTAGACTTATTGGTCCATGTAATGGAATTGTTTGTTTATGTGGATATCCAGATAATATTGTTATTTGGAATCCTTCAATTAGAGATTACAAAATATTGCCCCAATCACAAATTCAACGTCTAGTTGGTTCAACAGTACGAGGGAGTGATTTTGGATTAGGGTTTGATTCCAAAAGAAATGATTATAAGGTAATACAAATTTTATTTTGTCTTTCAAATGATCGTGTTGTTGTTTATCAAGTTGAGATATATTCATTAAATGAAAATATTTGGAGAAAATATAATGGAATTGTGCCAGCTAAAATAAAGTATGGTAATATTTCTTGGAGTATGATATATAAAAATGAGATTTTTTGTTGGTTAGCTCAAAATGGTGATAATAATGAGGTAATTCTTTCATTTAATATGAGTGAAGAGATTTTTGAAAATACACCATTGCCATCAAATATTGGAGTTTTTGGGGAGCAAGAAATTAGAAATATTTGGGTTATTTTACCATTAAATGAGTCAATTTCCCTTATTGTTTATTGTTTGAAACAAGTGGAGAAATATTTTGATATATGGGTGATAAATGAATTGGGAGTTAAAAATTGTTGGACTAAATTGCAAAGAATTGGCCCCCTTTCTAGGGTTGAGAGGCCTTTAGGGTTTTGGAAAAATGGTGAGTTTATTTTGGAAAATAGCAATGGACAATTGGTGATTTATGATCCTGTAAATCAAGAAGTGAAGACACTTGGCTTTTATGGGAAAAGAGACAGATTGGAGTTGGTTGTTTATAAGGAGAGTTTAGTTTCAGTCAATTGATAATTGTAATGCTATGTGAAAAATAGCAAAGACGAATTCAAAGTCTAGAGTTAGTAAGTTTAAACTTTTTTTTTTATATGTATATATTTGAGCTAAAAGTAGTGGATTCAGTCGAACCCTCAGAACTTGTCCTCGGTTCTCCTATGAGAAATAGTATAGGCTGCATTGCATTTTGAAACCTTGTAGTTGACGTGAAAGTAACTTTTCTTATAAATGCATGTAAATGAATAAAAAAAAAGAAAAGAAAAGGACACATTATTTTTAACTTTATATGTGTTTCTCTATTGAATTGCTAATATTCTTTTTACGAGCTTTTGTATTTTGGTACAAGATTGATGGAAAAGCTAATTTGATCATATATTATTGTAATCAGTTGCTTTGGCAATTAAAAATCTTTTTTCACACAGAAAACTGAGTTGTAACGTGCTGATTAGCCGAAAATTGAAGTTTATCCAGTCCCTAAAAAAAATCGCTTTTTATGATTACATCGGCGATAATTCAAAAAAGGGTGATTTTTAATACCGGAATTACAATTGACATGCCAACATGTATACCTAAATCTTCATGAAAGATGTCTTGGTTATGTATCTTATAGGCAAAAATAGGAAAAAGCTACAATGTAACTGAACTTGATTTCCCAAATATTTGATGTGTAATAAAATTTGCTTGAACAACTAGGCAATTCCATTAGTAAGATCTCTATTAAGGGAAAACTCAGCGTGGAAACTAAATTCATCACCTTTGACAATTTTAACTTGTTAATCATTTGCTTTTAAATTCAAGATTTCCACTTTCATGGTTATTAAACGAATTATAGAACTAGTTTGGCTATTAATACACCTTCGGGACGTTTGGTGTCAATAATATGCAACAGCAACAACCCAGTATAATCATACTAGTGGTCTTGGGAGGGTAGAGTGTACGCAAACCTTACCCCTACCCGGAGCAGTAGAGAGACTATTTCCGGAAGACCCTCGGCTCAAGAAAACGAGGGATAATAGATTCATAACAACAACAGGACCCAAAAAAAAATAATATCAGCAACGTAAAAGACAACAAATAAATGGAAGAGCAATAACACAACATAAACCGCTAGCGGTCAATAAAATGCAAATGGGAGTAAAAAATGAACGCTTTTGAATTTGGCGAAGAGTAGTCAAACTTGGGGCAATAAGAGTTGGCCAATACCAAGTTAAAAATATTAGTCTAGATTCTATGAATACCACTTAAAATTGGCACATCAACATTCTAAATAAAGATGAATGTAGCTATATAGATCACTAATTCACGCTACTTCAAACTGGCAAATGGACATACTAAATAAAGATGGATATAGCTATAAAAGACAAGATCTTAGAAGTACTTAACCAGTACATTTTTCAGTTGTATAGGTTAGTTGTCCTTGATTTTTGATTAGTTTGCTAATGGGAGGATTTCACTTTATCACCATCTCTGGGTCCATAGGACCTATGTAGTTAGGAAACAGAAACCTGAAACTCCACATTAAGGGCTACCGGAAAATGGACTTGTACAGGAATGTAGAAGCAACTTTTTTAGTAGCGGAGATGGCTCAGCGCACTGTTCAGCTTTGGAGTTACCTATCAAGCAGCAGGCACAGTTGACATAAAATTTAATTGCAGAATTGACTTCAAGTCTACATCGAAGCTGAAAGCGAGGGGAGAATCCAGTCCCAACACAAAGAGCACTTCTTCAATTCCTCGTAAGAGCAGTAGCATAACTAGTGCTACGGTGTAATAATGGCTGCATCCAGTTAGCAACTAGAATATCGCCTCTATTTCAACAGCTTAATAGCCGGTCTCTATTTCAGCAGCTTAATACCCCCATCCATCGTCCCTTTGATGTAGCAAACCTCATTTTAGGATTAAATTCCCTACAACATAAAAACTTATCTGTTACTTTTACCTTCTTGGGGTATCTGCCAACATGAAAAAAAGTGTAAAGGCAAGATTCTTACAGTTGTTTCTGTGAAGAGAGAACTCTCTCTCTTAATGTGGATAGATCAGCCAAAATCAGTTTTGTCAAGATCCATTTCCACGCTGCCGTTTAGGATGATCTCTTTTCATGGTTCCTCCTCCATGTATGAACGATCCCTGTATGGGTAAAGAGACTTTGAGGTTCAGAGTTTTGAAAAAATTCAAGCCAAATGAGATAAAAGTCTTTTGAACATGAAAATTTGATGAATCATTCCAGTTTGTCTTACCTTTGATATATGAATGCCGCCTCTTTGATGAGGTGTATAGGAGCGCTGATGCTGGCCGTGGTACATAGGTGAACTGAGAGAATTGTTGGGATTCATATCCATTCCATTATAACTCCCACGATCAGGCTGACCAATCTCAGTAGCACTGACCATTGTAGTAAGCGAGTCCACAGGCTCCAGCAGCGATGAGATACCTGCCATCCCATTGTACGAGAGGATGCAAGCCATTGCATATACAGAGGCTGCAAGAATCTCAGGAAGAACTTTTCCAGGATGTGAAACCTGCATAACATTCGATTCCAAATTAAACCAACCAAAAATCACATACTCCAATACTATCTTGACATGGCACCAGCGCAGGATACCTAATCACTTTGCTTTGTTTCACTCTCTTTTCTTCTTCTTTTGCTTGGGGCTGGAGGGGAGGGAGAGGAGATTTTCTCTTTAAAATAGTGCAGGATAGAGGAAATTACCTTGAATAAAATTGCTGCAGCTAATCGCTCTCTCAGGCAGTAAATTTGAGCAACATCAAGAGCTGTCGCCTTGAAAGGAATCCACCTATCAACAATGACCTTAACTGTATTTTCAGGAGAAGACATAACTTTCTCTCCTTGATCCGCTTTAATATTATCTTCCTCACCATCGTCCTCATCAGCATCTTCATAATCACTTCCATCATCATCATTGTCGTCATCATCATCATCTTCTTCATTTCCAGGAGCCACTACAATCTCTGTTGCCAGCAACAAAAGTGGGAGTGGCCCAATGACACTACAGTTCCTTATATGAAGACCTCCATCACCACGTGTTATCTCATCATATACAATTAATGGTCGATCAAAGAATTTTTTGAATGAAAGCTTAAACTTAGTAGAATGAGGGTGCAATCGAACTTTATCGCCACCTGCAGTCTCTATGACAACCCTCCTATCACCTTTCAGAGGCGGAAGCAGTCTTCCAACCATAGGGTACAAACCAGCAACAAGAACAGCATGTAATATGCCTGGATCCTGTGCGTTAAGGCTACAGGAAGATCCATCTCCTGGAATAAACCCATTCCGCAAGAGTTCAGATTGCAGTTGTTTACGCATTCCTGATAACATGTTCATAGTACTTGAGGATATAAAGTACGTAGAACAAAACCTCGACTCTTGGCCACTTTCTTTCGCACTTTTCCAGCCCTCAAACGCAGCCACAACTGCTAATTGATCACTTCTTCCACCATACCATGAGGCTAACTCGGCTCTTGCAGCTGAAGCTCTCTTCTTCTCAGTTGGCAACATAGGTAGGGTAAATGGATCTCTATAGTCAGAAGCACAGGCCAACGTCAATGCTGGATCAAGGCAGTTCAATAATATAGCAATTAACAGCATCTTGCTTGTAAGAGGATGAACTGGTAAAGACCCTAGCCTTTCACCAAGCTCTGTAAGTTTCTCATCAACTGATAATGCCCCAATATCTTGCAGAACAATGATTGCATTACGTATGGTCTCGTAAACCGGAGGGTCAAGTGTCTTCTTCAGAAATTCTTCTATCTTGCAATCAGGGTTAAGAAGCTTGACCTGCCAAAAACAAGGTATTCAACTGTTTTACAACAAGCTCTATTGTTTACAATAGTTTACATTCACTATCAGTAGCTTTTTTAGACAAAGCTATGATAATTTCCAAAAGCCTACTGGAATTTTTATTTTATTTTTAATTTTCATTATTGCAAATCTCTTCACCTTCTTTCACCCCTAGCTAATGTTTTACAACTACCAATAAAAAGCTAAATATATTTCACTTAATCGTCATGCTGAGTATTCCCAGTATAAAAATCATATTCATAAAGAACAAGGAAGAATAATGAAGCACCTGAAGACATAATTCCTCTATAGGAATCCTCTTAATCTCAGGAACCTGGAAATCAGGCAATGAAGCTGCTCGGAGTTTTGAATAAAGATGATAACAAATTCCTGGCTGGCAGCGCCCAGCACGACCCTCTCTTTGCTTTGCACTAGCTTTTGAGACCCAAGAAGATTGAAGCGTTGATACATTATTATAAGGGTCATAACTTTTTTCTTTCATTCGTCCACTGTCTATTACATAAACAACATCATCAATGGTAATGGCAGTTTCAGCAATATTAGTTGAAAGAACAATTTTGCGGCAGCCTGGTGGAGGGTGTCTAAAGACCTTCTTTTGCTCCACAGCTGGAACCATAGAATGGAGAGCGATTACTGAAAACTTAGACGTATCTTTGAAGTACTGGCTTGAGCGTAATCTCTCTCGTGTTCTGTTAATATCCTCCCAACCAGGGAGGAAAACGAGGATTGCTCCGTCCTCTGAGTCTATACATATTTTTCTTAATAGTTGCTCAATAAGGACATCATCAATCAGTTCAGGGTCAACTGTTGATAGGTATTTGTCAAGTAAATGCTGCTGTTCCTCACAATTGGAAGATGATTTCTCCATGTGTTTTTTAATTAGCTCAGCAGCTTCTGTCTGATTCTCCCGTTCAGCCCAATCTAGAGCATTTTTTCCATCATTAGCACGTAAATGGCAGTCAGCACCAAAAGAGAGGAGCATGCAAATGTCACCAATACAGCCTTTTCCAGCAAACACCATCAATGGTGTCACTCCACTCAAAGAATGCTGATAATTGAACACTTTTGGTCCCCCGTCAGAAGATATTAGATCTAAAAGGGGATCAAGATCATCATCTGAAAAAGCCAAATTAATTGCTTCATCTAAGGCAACTTTGTACTCCTCAGTTAATGTTGACTCCTCGGACATGGCAGCGGTTGAGGTGGAATCAAGGTGATTATTTTCAGTTGACTTTACAATAGAAAGTACATCCTCAAGATAAAACGTTTTTACCTGACATAGGTGTAAAGGGGTAAATACTTCAAAAACTCACATCACAAATCAACAAAGAGGTAAATCTGCATCTAGGAATTAAGGGAAAGGTTTTACAGGATAAGTAAATCCTGGGACTTTGATAACTGGGCAGCCGCCAAAGTATTTTGAAAAGCGTTCAGCATCAAGTGTAGCACTCATCAGAACCTGTTTGGAGGTTCATTCAATTGTTAGATCATCAAATGACATGCACGTTGAAACAAGAAAAGAAAGGCACCATCTTATACAATACAAAAGCATAATGAAAAATTCAACAATATACGTTCTTACCAGACGCAAATTTGGATATGACGGAAGCAAGTCCCTGCAAGTAAAGAAAGACTAACCTGAACATTTTGCTGTTTCACGGGAACTTTAAATTAATAGAAATTAGGTCTAACACCTTTTGAATATTTTGTCAAATGAAAATGACAAGCTAATTTCAGGAATCAGGACAGAGATTAGCATAAGTGAACAACAGAAATGAGGTTAATTGACTTGACTTGTTGACAAGCCAAAGATTAGCACATTATGGTTCCAGCTCCTGTCAGAAGGATCATTCAAAACAGGCAAAAAACCATGAAACATGTAACCGATGAAATAGATTAAACCAGTGCACCTGAGAATCGCGAGCATGAAATCGGAGTAGCGATCCCTTTCATGAATTTCGTCCTATGAAATTTGAAGCTCGTAAGGTAGCAGAAAACAAAGAAGAAGCACAGCTGAGAGTGCATGTCAAATTAGAAAGTATTAACATCATCTACAAGCAGAAGTAAAAAAGGATAACATGATCAAGAAATTTTGCAAGCAACAAAACAAACAATGAAACAGAGATCTATGAAATGTTTTTAGAGGATACCTCCGCATTCAAAGATTGTTAGATTAAAGAAGTACTATGAATCTGGCCAAGCCCTAGATTTTTAAGAGGGAAGAAAATGCAAAAGCCTTCAATAGGAATTATTCTGCAAATTCAAATTTACAAGAACTCTAGATGGAATTCCGATATACTGATAAAAGTCTATTTTTATAGTGTTGCATTAGATATGAAAGGGAAAAACTGCTAAGCATAACGATAAACACCCTACACCAACAAAAGTTCAATATGTTCCTTCCCAATAGATAGCAATAAATTTGACCTTGAATGCTTAGTGCATCCAGTAGTAATCTGTTCTATGTAATAGCAAACCCCTCAATTTCTATTTTTTAAAAATATTTAGCAAACCCCTCCATAAATTTAAAGAGCGACAAAGCTTATGTAAGCACAGAACCGGAAACAAGATTTTGCATCAACCAACATCTAGGATAACCTAGATGCCAAACTACTACTTCCAGGACATGGCCTCTAAATGACCAATGAGTGAAGAGGCCTTCTTATATATCTTGAAGAAGTGAGTTAGTTTAATGTTCATCTCCTTCTTAATTGCAAACAGACAGTTGAGTGAAGAGAGGTAGTGGATGACGGAGGGACTTCTCAGAAGCAGTGGATTAACAGCACAAGAAGAGGTCATAGCATATGTAAGAGCAGTAAATAAAGTTGAAATGCTTCAGAGGATATGTAAGAACACTAATTACGTGAGAAATGCAAAGTACCACAATGATGTGGGTTATATCAGAAATGTCATTCGTGCCCATTTTCCTGGGAGCTTTCTTGTTGAAGCTGGCACTTCCTTTGGTAACCAGGACCCTCAGTAGAACCCCATTGGTACAAAACACAATTGATGAGTGCTTCCCACCTCTGCTTTCCATCCGTATCTGGAATTTTCCACAACTCAGTAATTAAAGGCATACTTAAATTACATGCGTAAAATGGAGGAGGTAAAGAAGAAGTCTTTCTTCGACTGGGGATTGGGGGTGGGATGGAAAGGAAGAACAGTGACAATGATGGCATTTAAAGTGCTAGAACAAGCAGAAAAATACAGTCTTCATCATCCACTAAGCACCACATAAATCATCTTTAGAAAGTTAATAAGCACATGAAGATAAAATAATCTGTTGATTAAAGAATTTTTGCGACTGGTGAGGAAGCTAAAAGCTTAGATCTCTCCTCTGTTGCGCACCTCCAATTAATGCTTACAACCTCCTCTTGAAAACCATGCAATAATCCACCTTACCTCGACAAATACAGCTTTATCTTAACCTCTGCTTTAGAAAGGAAAGAATTTCAGAAAGTGAACTTCACCTTCACAGAATCCTCTTTTAGAAAGTCGAAAACCTCAGCCAGGATTTGAAATGGATTGGGTTGGATATCCATTTACGACACGGGTGGAATTAGCAGTTTTCTCTACTTGATACTGTTAAATCATAATTTATATGATTTAAACCTTATCTTAAAAATAATTATTCCATATGATTCATGGGTGGGATTAGCAGTTTTCTCCACTTGATACTGCTAATCATCATAATTTATTCCATATGATTCAAACCTTACCTAATCAAAGAAAAATATTCCATATTATTCACTTTAATGTTTCATCCTTTTTGTCACTTTATCATCTGACTCTGGTAGAAATTCATGATGTGGATATCAAGTTTGAAAGTCTAAACATCTTCTCAGTTGTTGTTTTCGACTTGAAATTGAGCGGAGAAGTCTTGAAATCTTTTTTAAAGTAAAAGAAACAACAACCCAGTAAAATCAGTTGGGTCTGGGGAGGGTAGTGTGTACACAGACCTTACCCCTACCCCGAAGGAGTAGAGAGGTTGTTTCCGAAAAGACCCTCGGCTTAAAGTAAAAGAAAGGAATAAGATTTTTTTTATATTGGGCCAAAACGCTTGGTCCCAATACCAAAAGAACAAAAACAAAATTTGGCGTGGGAAGGAGTATGATGTCATTAACAAAAGACGGTTCCCAAATCCCAGTTTACTAATATTTTGGTCAAAGGAAAAAGTGATACAGCAAAATTGAAAAAGAAATAACCACATTAGGAACAGTGTAGTACCTTGTAACCAACAGTGTCGCCAACACTTTCGCCTCTTTCAGCAGAGATTCTCTCAGAAACTGCACATTGAAGAAGCAATACTCAGAACAATTATGAATTGACCACCACATTCCACATAGAACACGAGAGAAATGGATCCTTCAAAGTGGACATAAGGTGCCAACCTGATGTGGCAGAAATTCGTCGGGGCTGAGTACATACAATTTTACATGTCTCACCTTTACCCCACATATGATCCAAAATAAATTGGGGGACCTGAATCATAGGAACAAAAAAGTTACATCTAGTAAGCACTACATATTTGTTTGAGAAAAAGATAGTAGACTAACTAAAGCCTTGAAGTTATAACCTGTGTAGTTTTTCCGCATCCAGTTTCACCAGAGATCAAGACCACCTACACATGGAATAAACATATAATATAGTCTGTCCAAGATGAGAACGATCAAACATCCAAACCCCATATCAGGCATTAAACCAGAATGATACAAGCAGTGCCAATATTTTGAGGGTAAGAAGTGCACAGTCCTGATGAAAGAAAACAAGCCTTTATCTGATCTCAAAGACTTTTCTTAGGCTGAACATAGTGACGGGCGCATTTATTGATTGAGATTGGAGAAGAAAAAGTACAAAGGCATAGTCAGGTCATGCAGTTTAATGCTATATAATGGTCACCTGATTAGATTCAACTGTTGATGTAATGACATCCTTGAAGGAAGCAATTGGAAGCTTAGACTTCTGTACTGTAATCTGCAAGTAAATAACCAGAACAAGCCATTACTAATTCTTTTCTTGTTCTCTTCGCTTTTGAAAGCATCTTACAAAGGTAAGGTGCTTTAACAAACCACAATCAAGATGGTATATAACATTAGTCAATTCTAAAATAGAAAACTTAACAAACCTGTCTCAGGTTTGGGGTATTTTCTATTCTTGAAGAAAGTGACTCCACCCTTTTTGCAATTTCAGACTTGTTCATTGCAGGTTTACAGAACACATCATCCTTATTTCCTCGATATTTATCAACTTTCTTACTGTGTTTCCCAACTGCTAGCTCACTTGTCTCCCCATTATCGGGTGGATATCTTGTAAATAAATCCTGTAGAACATCTTTTGCTTCTCCAAAAAATTTAAAACAACTTAGTGCATCCTTTCCTTCCAGTGTCTCCACTGTATTTTTAGTCTTGAAAATAGATATACGACGTTGATCCCCACGCCTACATAAGACAGGTCCATCATCTTAAGCCATAAAAGGAAAAAAATATACCGTCTATTTAACATGACAATTAAATGCAAAGGAAAAAATGCAAGTAACATGTTTATAATGCTGAAACTCACTACACCTACCCAGAACTTTTGGATTTCATACCCATTTTCCGGCATAAAATATGAACTGCAGCTCTGTCGCGATTTGAAAGGTTTGATTCAAATGTATACACTGCGTCAACAAATAGATATCTTAATATTTACATACAAATCACAATTACGTCATTCGTATATTTTTTGTGTGTGTGTGTGTGTGTGTTTGGGGGGGAGAGGGATATAAAGTCACAATTACCTCATTTACATGTCATGAACAATTATAGAAGAAATGGAGCATTAAAGATGTTTTATCTACGCAACAAGAGAACAGTTAAATTATTTCCAGACTATGCGGATTACCCTCCTTTCGATTTTCACCGAAAGAGGTCAATACCTTGAGGTGAGCGCAAACCACCAATTCTAGTAGACATATGTTATAGTAACAGGTTCATCACTTAAAAGAACATATTTCGTTCACAATCTTCCCACAAGCCTCATTTCATCCGTATCAAAGAAAATACGAGAATAAACATATATGAGCAGATACAATAGTTTTGGAAAAGAGCTTGTCATATCTCAGATTCTCAATGCAAAACCAAGCAAGAATGCATCAATTGCACACAAACCTTCACATAATCATGTACTTTACAAGTCACTTAATATGATGAAATCTGAACATACAATTTGTATTCGTGTAATACCCATGTTAAGCAGATCTAATTTAATGGTCGAATGATGCATGAAGAAAGTCATTACCCTCTCGATCATGAAAAGACACCTTATTTATATGTGTATCTTCTAAGATGAATATAAGGTTCCGGGTGCTAGTAACTTATCAACTTGGAAATGATATACATCCATGTAATAAAACCAGTACTTTTCTTCTCTCTTCTTTTGGCAAACCAGCTCATGCAGCATTTTCATTGTTTAAAGTTTTAAGCAGCAGCATTTCACATGTAGATGCTAAAAAACTAAACAGTTACGTAAAAGGGCACTAGCAACGTAAAATGAATGTAAATCATAAATAATGTAATAGTTGTCGAATTAGAACAAGGAAAAGCATGAACACTTCGGTAATTGGAATATGCAACTAAAACCACGCTTACTACCTGATCCTGTACAGCCCCTATTCCCCCAATTCAGTTTCTATTTGTGTCTCAGCTGTATAGAGCTATCCACCCATTAAGCTGTTTTTAGATAGAAAAAAACCTAATTTGTCTAACAAATTATTGAGCATCCGAATGAAACACGTCTTAATGGAGTGATATCGACGTTGAGGATTCATATAGGCAACCTCACTTAGTTTTCCCAAAACATTTTACAATCTTTAAACATCAAACACAGTTTTTGCAAAACAATTTACAGTCTTTAAAGCATCAAATACAGTTTTTCGCAAAACATTTTACAATCTTTAAGCATCAAACATTCCATTTATTAAATATCAGCTCCCAAAGCACCGTCCTCAGCAACAAATATATGAGACCTTAACATACAACCAATAAAGTATTAATCTTTTTTTTTTCTTTTTTCTTTGACAAGTTGTAATAAAGTTAAAAAAAAATTATCAAACGAAAGAAAACAAAAAGGAAATTCAAGTTAATTGAGTTTATTACTCTTTCCAAATTGACGTCATATTATTTAGTATAACTGCAAAAACAGTGACTATTACATAAATAAATAGATAAATAGTGATGTATCAAATTCAATTAAAATACCTTCATCATTAGAAGCACGGAACTGTTCAAGAACTTGGGCGACCCGAATCCGAGTGGATTCTGCAACATTTGTAACCTCTTGTTGTCTTTTCCCTTTCTTTTGCCTCGTTTTACCAAACCCAGATGATGATGGTGAAGCTCCTGTAGCTGTTGACGCCATTTTCTGTTCTATTTTAACCTCAAAATCTGATTCTCTTTGTTTTTTCAGGGGATATTCTGCAATGTACGTTTTGTTCTGTTTTCTTGTACGATTTATCTTCCTCTTCGCGGCGCTGCTTAAGTTCCTCTTTGCTCTCTGTCTAGGCTTCTCATAAATGGTTCTCTTTTTCCCTTTTCTTTTTTTTGGGTTTTAATTTGGGACAACAAACAATTTACAAGAAACATTAAAATGTATTAACAATCATTAAAAGATGAAAACTCAAAAAAAAGAAACAAAATAATCTAGAGACAAAAGGAGGGTTAAGTAATGTAATAATATATAGAAAAAAAATAATATACATAGTAGTAGCATATAACTTAATTTTTTCCATTTTTTTAATTGTCGCATGCCCTTGTAACTATTTATTGGAAAACAATAAGTAGCTTAATTTATTTATCGAGAACTATATATATTTGTTTAAGGAACCTCTCGCCTTTGCCTAATTTAATTGTTGAAAAAATATATATTTGTGTGCGGAGGAGACGGCCGGATGAAGTCGATAACAGTTTAATTTTATCCAAAAATACTGAATTCAATTAAACTCACTAAATTTGTTGTCAAGCAATCTTCGCATACCTTTTGTTAGTGATTTGACTGACTTCTTTCTTCGATTGTAAGGTGGTGTTTTTATCCACAAATAATTTTTTATGTCCAGAAAATGATATGTTACAATACACTAAGCAGTATGAATTGATACATTAATTTTTAACATCTTAAATATGAAGTTAGAAGCTAAACATTAAATTATATAATTACATTATGTACAGTTAAAAATATTTAGAAAATAAGAAATATAACTACTTGACTTTACAAATCAGCAACGTCAATGTATACAATAGCACAGAAGTTTAACTGTTATGTGCATGTGATGTTGTAACCGCAAGTCCGTACTTGAATAGAAGTTGGGATACAGGACTTGGACTTGGAAGGCCGGGAAAAAATATAGAAGTACACAAGTGATGGAAGTTGGAAAGAATATTTTGCCCAAAAATAAAAAATGTATATTTTTAGGCGCTTAAAAAAATAATAGTTAATAAAATATTTATATTTATATGTGTATTATAAACATATATATATATATATATATGAAATTTTTTCATAAAACATTATACTTTTAGAGCCTAATTACTATGTGTAAGTATAGTTTGCCTAACCAACTAAACTACGAAAACTTGTTACTCTCTTGTTTCAGTTCAAAGCAATTGATCTCTCGTTTCAATACTACAGATAGATTTGGTATAATTTCAAATATCAGTATGAATGGTCCGGCTATTATTTGTGTAAAGATCCCGCATGTAATCGATAGCGCTTCTGCTTCTCCCTTACAGTGGGCCTGTGAAATTAATTGGGCTTTAAAGCCCATGATCGATGCAAGTCTGTAGCATGGTGTTGGGACAAAATGTTCATGGGTTAGAAGTTTCTTTTTAAGAATTAACCTAAATAATTATTCACACAACCGCATAAATTAAAAATAGATGATGTGTAATATATATTAATCTATATCTATATTTATATCTATCTATCTATATTATTATAAAAGCATGAATACAATATCGGTTTACAACAATAACATTATAATATTAAGTATAATAACTCATAATAAAAGGATATAACCGGAATTCCAGATATTAGCCTTATAATCCTATTAGTTTTAGGACATAATACTACACGTTAAGAATCCTATTAGTATAATTACTTTCCGGCTGTAACTGTCCTCCTCAATTTTGCTCGAGTAAATATCATCCCATAGTTGATTCATAATGTCTTTAAAAAACTATCACGGTGAGATGACACATACTATTAAGTTACGTAACAGATTGCTGAAGAACTTTCACCCAATATGTAAAATAAGTACTCCGATATATTTGAGAAAAAATAAATATCTTTAGTCATGTAATTCTATTACTTTTAGGATATACTTTTTAAAAATTCTTATTACTAATTTAATTTGAAAATGTATTATAATGTCATATTACTAATTTAATTTGAGAATGTATGTTATTGTCCAAATTCATCTAGAAAAAAAGGGAGCTTATATTATTATAAAAGCATAAATATAATTTTAATATATCAAAATAGTCCTAAAATATTAAACGGAAGAATTCATAGGGAAAGAACATAACTGCAGTAAATTTTTTTGAATTACAATACCTTCTATACTAATTTTTAATATTTAAGATTTTAAAATTAATAAAATTTTATCTATTAAATTCTTATAAAAAATATGTGTAAGGTTTAATAAAATTAATTTCATAAAAATCTTCCGTATTGGCAGTACATTACCACTCTATAATGTCCAATACCAAGAAAAAATAAAAGTAGTATTAAATGAATCGCATAAAAAGTTGAAATTAAAAAAAAAATACCTCCATGAAAATATATTTTATATTATATTTAAACTATTTTTCTACTCAAATAATATTTTTGTCAATTTTTTGTGTAATATTAAACAACAACTAAGAAAATATTTAAGAATATAAATGTCTGAGAAAGAGAAAAAATGGTAGGTAAGAGTCAATATCACTAATAATTCTACAGACATAAAGATCTAAAAGTGAAATGTTATATCAATCTTTTACTATTTGAAAATAAAATTTATAGTGGATAAAATTATAATTAAGATTAAATATTTAAAAGAAGAGATGAACTAATATTAAGATTTGAATCAACATAGAATAAATTATTTTTTATGTATTAAATAATTAAATCTTTTAATTAATTATTTAGCAAGAGAATCCAATTCAATTATTTTTTACATTCATCATATGAGTAAAATTTTTATTCAAGTTTAAAAAAAAGTTTTAGGGTACATAAATTTATTCCATAAAAAGAGTGTTAGAACACAAAGTAAAAAGGTTAGTATATTATTAAGAATCAAAATGCTTACAAGTGTCCAAGGAAGCACAATCAAAGCTAAATATTAAACAAGAACAAGCTTTCAACACTATATTATACAGAGTCGACTATGCTATAATGAGATTATTCATTGTAGATGCCTCCGGCGGAATCGAAATAATATTTCTATGTCATGCATTGCTTACAAATATCATATCAAGAGGAATGACACTGTTAGCAATAATAGCAAATGGTGTACCAATAACAATTTTATTGTGAGGCCACCCACTTTAGATTTGATATACATCTTTAAATAACTTAAATAACCATCACAAATATATCAAAGCAGAGCAATGACGCTAAATTTATAAGGAAATAATATGATATGAAGCACTTATGGCTAAGTGTCAAATAATCGAAATAATTACCCGGAGTTCTAGAGATATATTGAATATTAATGAACCGTTTGGTGGGAAATTAATGGTTTGGGAGGTAATTTGTGTCACGTGCTACCAATAGTTCCAAAATCGACAAAAGTTGAGACTATAAAAGCTAGCTTGCCAAAGTTATACTCCCGACCTCAAATGAAAAAAGATTCAACTAACAAGAAATATAAAGTAAGAACAGATCTAGTATACAATATTTTCTTGCTTCGCGTCGGAAACGAAGAAGAACATCCAATAAAAGATGATTTGGTTCTTCTTGAACACTTGATTATCAATCCCAATGGTAATAGAAGTGCATTTAGTTAGGGAACATTTCTATCTTTAGATAAAACGCAATTTGTGCAAATCGCATGATAGAATTAAAAAAATATCTTAGCTAGCATAAATGAATATGTTGATCAACTTATAAAATATTGATTGCAAACTTTTATAGTCAAACAAAATATTTTTCTGTTTTTGACTCAGAAAAAAATGATACCAATAATTATTACCAAGAAGAACGCTTAAATACTTTAATACCAAATGGCCTTCTACCATATATGTTTGTTGTCAAGTATATTATTTCTTACGCATGTTAGTGTCACCGAATATATAATAGACTAAGTTAAAAGTGATATTCCATTATATATAGGTTGATTTTGAAGAAAAATATGCTTGTCATGTTACTAAAAAACTTAGATACGCCGAATAGGTTATGTAATAGCACACAATGGTATATAGAAGTTTTGACCATAACACCATACATGCAAAAATTATGATACTGATCAATGTGCTTCTAAGTATATTCTTATCCCTGAATTAAACTTTTGTCTTCCATAACTAAGGAATATCTTTTCAAATTTGTGTGAAAATAGTTTTTAGTATTTTTATATGTTGCAAATATAATAAATAAAGCACAAGGACAAACATCCTAAATATTGGACCATATTTATCGCAATATATTTTCTTGCGCGAACAACTGTATGTTGCACTTTCAAGAGGGATATTAAGATCGACAACAAGAGTTCTGGTTAAGGCAGAACAACCAAAGCATTAGGAGAAAACATACACAAAAAAATATTGTCCACAAAGAAGTGTTTGTTAAGATATAATCACATTAAATACTTTTAAACTATAATACATAATTATCTAACGAACATGACAAAATTGATCATTTGTGTAAGTTTTGATAGTGTCTTTTAATTTTAAATTCATGTATTATGCTAATGTAGTAATATTTTTCAACAATAGAGGATTGTTGTATTATTATACATAAGTTTTCTCCCACTAATTAAATTTTATTGTTCCTTCATATAAATAAATACTTAAATCATCATGTATCATTATTAACATGCAATGCACGTTCATAGATACTAGTTCATATAAAATATATGTATAATCAGTATGCGATTTATGTATATTAATTAAAGAAATAAACAGTAAATTCAACTGGCTAATTGTGTAAAGATCTCAAAAGCACCTAACTTTTTGGAATAAGAGTAGGTCGTGACTAGCGATGGAGGGAAAAACAGTTGGAAAATTACTAGTTATGTCCATTTATAAGTGGCTCATTACAAAAATTGGCTAATTGATAAAATATTACTAATATTAGCCAAAATAGCCAATTAGCTATTGTAGTAAAAAAATATCAAATTTTTGCTTTGTTTTGAGTGGGTGTTATTAGAATAGATTGGCCACAACTTAAGGAGCTTGAATCTCAGTTTTTGGGATGATTTGGTGAAGTTTTGAGGTGGTTTGAATTGAAAATTCGAAGTAAAAGCTGAACATGAAAAAAATGATGTGTATCATACTGTGTATCATTTGTGTATCACATATGTATCATATTTGTATCAATTGTGTATCACATGTATATCCATGTATACTTGTGTGTGAGATACATGCGTGATACATGTTTGATACATGTGTTGCAGAAGACTTTTTTGAACTCGATTTAATTACGAATTTTGATACAAAACTAGTCCAAATCACCTCCAATCTTCCTCAAATTTTGTGTATTGACTTATCTATATATTTTTAATGAATTTCAACTATACCCATTGAAAAAGTTCCTTTTTGTTTAGATTTTTGTATTTCATCACCTTATTTGCTACCCTGTCCATGAAATTTCCTTTCCGTTTTGTATGTAATGTTGCTAATCACGCTTAAAAATATGAAAAGTGAATTTTGCATGTGATTCTTTGATAGAAAGAACCCTATTATTTGGTTTCTCAATTTTTGTTGGCTAGTTTTGGTAAGTCTATGACTAATGGCTAGAGGTTGGTAAGTTGAGATTTATTTGGGACATTTGTGTAAGTTTCCCTAAACAGTTTATACTCAAATGTTTTTAATTACAACTCACATTATTTACATCCTAAGAGAAGAAACACTACATCATTATTTCCCTTTATTTAATTACTTGGAAAATATTATAGAAAAAATTACAAGAAAATATATATGACTTCACACCATAACAAAAAATGGCCCATGTTTTTAAGTTTTACCATACCTAGTCCATATTGTACATATTTTGAAAGCACTGGCAAATTCAAAATATGTGTTCTTACAATCATTGCTTCTAAAAGATATGGAGTTAAATATGTATTCTCACAACCATTACTTTCACTCTCTCTTCTTCTCACATCTTCTACATATGCTTCAAGGGCCTGAGTATTTTCTGCTTCTCCCCCTCTATCACCTGGTTGCAACGTAAGAAAATGAAAAAGTAGAAGTCCACCATTGAAGCCCATTCAAAGCTTTGCTTTCGAAAATATGATTTTTTGAGTTTGTTAGTTGTTTGAATTGGGTTTTGTTATAATTGATTGAAAATATCAAAAGGAGTTCAAGATTTAAATTTGAAGTGATTTGGAGTATATTTGAGCAAGATTTGAGTTAAATTTCAAAAAAGACGCAAGGAAGAAGACGAAGTCGGTTTTTTGTATAATCTTGTATAATAGTGTATATGAGTGTATAAACACATCTTATACACTATTATACGCTTTTATACACCTTTATACAAACGTTTGTAGACTAACTTCTTTCACGATTTTCAGTTGCAATTCTTGTTCAAAACCATTCCAAATCTCCATTAAATGACTTCAAATTTTATATACAACCTCCTTATACTATTTCTAACAAGTTTAAATAATACCCACTCCAAAATTCTCACGAAATCAAATTTGAAATTTAAACCCCACATATTTAAGCTTGTTAAAAATCTAATTTTTACTACCTAAATAAATTTGGTTTGTTGAACTAATATTTGAGTCACAGTTAATGATTCGAAAGTTAACTTAAAAGCTTGAGCAATCTTTTTTTAAAAATTAAATAATAATTTCGAGAATATATTGGAGTTGAATATTAAGTAATAGCCTATTATTTTGGGCTAGTTAATTGTAAACTAAAATATGGGCTATAAAATTAAAAAGTAGGGAGGCCAATTGATGTCACGTGAAATTTTCCCAATATTATAGGCTATATCAGCAAACTTGGAGGTTGGAGCTGGTAAGCTGTCCCTTTTGGATCTACTTTCAATCGACAAATTATAAATATAAAGGTATTGTTATATGTCATTAGTGGTAAAACAATAAATAAGATGATAAGAAGTAACATCTCATATTTAAATCATATTTATTAGTTTGGTTGTCTATGGACCTGATGAACCAATTTTGGAACTTTGCAGTTTTCCTACCTATATATTCAACTTATTATGTTTCCGAAAAAAAAAAAATCTGTATGTGACCAAATGAAAAAAGAAAAAGAAAACAGAACTATTTAAAAGGTTCAAGTGAAGAAGGATTATGAGAATTTTTTCAATTAAAGTGATATTATTCGAAATGGGATTATTTAATTTATCAGAGTCGCCATTTGGAATAGTTTATTTGGTGTCCCAAGTCACCGGCTTATTTTAAAATCCCAAATCGAGGAAATTTTGATTTTTATTTAAAGGTCTGCGAACCAGAAATTCTAGATAAGGAATTCTGTTAACCCGAGAGAAGGTGTTAGGCATTCCCGGATTTCGTAGTTCTAGCACGATCGCTTAGTGATTATTATTTGGCTTAAGTTGTTTAACTACTCATTTTTAAAACTTATGCGCATTTAACTCTGTACCGCTTTTAATCACTTGATTTATTCAAAATTAAAGAATTGAGATACGCGTACGTATACTCTTTTCTTTTGACGCGTCAAAAATTATGTCACGCGAACGTGTCCACAATTAATAACGCTTCGTTTATTTTATTGGGAAAAGTTTGGTTGAAGTTGCGCGAACGCATCCCTCGAGTTACTTTAAATTAAATTCGCAATTATGTTACGCGAACGTATACATAATCACAATACTAATCTAAATCGAGCCTAAAGCAAACTACGATTATTTAAGGTTATTTTAATACTAGGTTATGTATTTCCTATATTTCTTATATTGTTGTTATTTCGTTATTTTATGTTATGTATTTTATGTTATTTACTATGAGTCTATTGATAGTACTAATATATTGTCTTTTGTTGCTCTCTTGAGCCGAGAGTCTCCTGGAAACAGCCTCTCTGCCCCTCAGGGTAGGGGTAAGGTCTGCGTACA
The DNA here is from genome assembly GCF_000393655.2 of Nicotiana sylvestris. Taxonomy (NCBI): domain Eukaryota; kingdom Viridiplantae; phylum Streptophyta; class Magnoliopsida; order Solanales; family Solanaceae; genus Nicotiana; species Nicotiana sylvestris. The sequence goes on from NC_091063.1 coordinate 13,450,899, forward strand.
TATTACCCTCCCCAGACCCCACTTGTGGGATTATACTGGGATGTTGTTGTTGTTGTTGTTGTAATACTGGTTAATATTTATATGAGGGCCATAGGTTATTTAATGAAAAATGACACGCCTCAAACTATTTTAACTAAAGGGGGTTTGCATTTTTATTTAATTAAGACTAAAGATACTAATTTTGAAGTTCAAACTAAGAAATCTTTTAACCAAAAATGGGAAGGCTGTGCTTAGAATTATCATTGAACAATTGAATTGGGTTAGGACATTCAACATTGGATTAAATCCAGAAATACTCAGCTTTGAAAAGCTGGATTTGGGCTCCAAATTTGGGCCCATCAGAATGGGTATTCCAGGACTGAATTTAACTAGTGCTTGCCCACATTAGGCTTCAGGCGGGCCCAATTGTGAATTTATACCGGCTGGGTCTATCCACCTTTGCGTTCTTAGCCATAGCATACACATAAATCAAGAGCTGCAAGTGTACTCACTTTTAAATAGAAAAAAATTAGATTCAAAACCCAACTCAAATTTGAATATTAATTATACTACACATGATTTGCAAGATAAAAGAAACATACATTTATGCCATGAACTATAAGGAAAAGGGAAAGCTTGGATTTGGCTTAAATAGTAATTAAGGAAGAATTAGAACATGAGCTCAAGGTCGTTTGGGCCTGAAGTTGAGCCCGAAGACAAGGAATAAGTTCAAATGAAGGCAGCCCACCCTGAGTTTCACCAGGCTGCCTTGCCTGGCCTTAGCCAAGCCCAAACCAAAAATTTTAATTCTCTTCTTACAGCATATAAAAAATCAACAGAAAATATCTAATTTAAACCAATGCTATTAACAGGAACTAAACCTCAAATTTTACCATATACTAATCCATGCCATGATGAAATCAGTCTAATAAATATATACTTGTAACAGCTGGTTAGATGCATTAATTGCAATCCAGCGTACAAAATATTAAACAAAATATAGGCTGAAATTTACAAATACAGCCTGTTTAACCAAGTTCTTTACAGTCCACTTATTACAAAAATCTGAATACAATGGCAATTTTACAGCAGTAAACAGACTTTTGCATTGCTATTAAACCAAAAATACTGCTTTCTTAAAAATATTCTAAGTAACAGTCCAATCTACAGCTGCTTTACTAACTATATTTAGGCTAAAACTATTACAAACTTGCATAACTTATAGAGAATCTTTTGGACATGGCTTGTCTATTAGAGCTTGGTCTTCCTTTGTTAAAAGAACAGTGTGAGTCCCACTTTAAGGCTTCTGAACCTGCTGATTTAACCAACCAGCGGCTAAATTAGCAGGCTATAGCTCATGGACAAACAATCAAAGAAAGAGAAAACAATGGTTTTAAGTAAAAGAAACCAGATGAAAGAAGGAAGGAAAGCATAACTCAAATAAATCATAGACAACATCAAACCTAAATGTTTTGCTATGAAGCAAAGCTATTTGTGCAGTTTTAAGAACATTTTCATACTACCGAAGTGCATACAAAACACAAAAAAATTGATAAAGTAAGTGAACACACATTTATTTCTACCATTGAATCAGACATCATAGACATGAAGTATAGATCTAGACTGAGGATTTCATTTGATATAAAGATTGGTTACATACCTTGAAATAGAAACAGCAAAGATGACCAAATAAAGGTTAAGAAAAAAAAACCAAGAAGTTTCAGCAACCAAACACAGCAACAAACCCAATATAACGACACTCAGAATGCTAGCAAATGAACCAGTTTTTAACCAGCAGTCCACAACCAAAGATATCAGAACTTAAAAGAAACACTGAATTAGATTTTTGCCATAATAGGAGGAATTTTCAGAGGTTTTAGTTCGAAAGTCAATAGTAAGGAACAAAAGAATCCTTAAATCCTCAAAGTGCTTTTTTCCTTTACTTTTGGTAATTTTGAGAATGTTTTCCGAGGTGTTTTCAGGACCTTTTTTGTGCAGAAAAATGCTGATGATTGTTTGACTATGATTCTCTAAAATCAGAATGAGAGAGCCTACATATATAGGCTGCCTAGAGAGAGTATCTTTTTGGGCATATTCCTTATCCTAGGGTAAAAATAGTATTGTCCTTTTATAACCCTTGGTACAACTGTCCTATATTTCAACATCTTTTGTAACAGTTAGGACAACTGTACATTTTCTAGAAACTTCTGATTTTTTAGCCTAAGTGGAAATCCATTTTTACCCTTTGAATTACCACCTATTTCAGTTCTATCCTAAACTTTTAGGTTCAGTTAAGTCCCTAAAGTTTCAATTGATATACAAATCAAGGAAAACAAGGACAAACCTAGAAAGGATCAGCTGTTCGAATCAAAAAATGCCCAAGAGAAACAAATGGCTACAATCTAAAACCTTTAACAAATTAATATGCCTAAACAGTAATCCAAACAAAGTAAAGATGCAATTTGCAAAGGAGACCTAGAATTACCCTAAATTAGTTTGTAAACTTAAACAAATAAAAGAACAAATAGCCTAAGAACTTGTTAATTCAACTAAGATGAAACTGACTATGAAATCGTGGGAAAAAGAACAGGGTAGATATTAACAATGAAAACTAGTTAAGCTAAACTCGTGCAATTAGAAGCATGCTTTAATTTAATCTAATAAACAACAACAAATACCAAACAGAACTAAAGAGCCGCAACAAAAAAGAGGGAAATCCTAAAACTACCAAACTAAAATCATGCAACCATAACTAAAATATGCAGAAAAAGATGGAACAAACAGAAAAGAGAGAAGAAATTACCTAAGCTTATTTCCCAACTTAGGCAGTCAAAGGCATGTCTAAACTTCGAAAGGGGGATATGAATTTGTTTCATCCATTAATCGACTGTTCTTTGTCAAGAAAAGTTGGTTAATGGACGTTTTAAGTTCATAGGTCTCAAACACTGACCATAATCGAGAAGAGGAAATTAGGGTTTCAAAGGTCTCAGATTCAAAATTCGAAAATTTTTGGGCTTGTTTGAAGGGAATGGTTATGAGATATGGGAAGAGGAAGAGAAGGTGATTGTCTGGGGCTAATTTGGTGTGGTTTGGAGTAGTTAGGGTTTTGGCCTTGATTTCGATTCAAGATTCGAGAACTTTGATGATGATTCGAAAGAAATTGATTGGGGATTTGGAATGAGGAGGTTACGGGTGTCCTGTGGTGTTGATTTGGGGAAAATTGGAGCACCGGAACTAGGGCTGGGCATATATCGGGTAAACCAATAACTAGAACAGTTAATTGTTTATTGGGTTATCGGTATCGGGTTATTGGATTAACGGTTCGGTAACGGTTTAAAAAAATTTAACTATTGGATTATCGGTTCGGGCCTCAGTTTGCTAATTTTTTAATGGGTTAACCAATAACCCAATAAGAATTAATAAAATTACGACTTTACCCTTAATTATATACATACACTACGACTTCAGTTCATTTTCTCCTATTCTTTATCAGTCGAACTCTTCAGTTGCTTCATCTTCATTCTTCATAGACCTTACTAGTTACTCCTAGCGTAAGTCTTTAGTCTTATACGTTGGACTTTTAATTTCTATAACAAAATTCATCTTTATATTGGTATTTTTGACTGTTAATGATTTTTTATTTTTTATTTTTATTTTTATTTCTTAATTTTGTGAGCTCACGTTGTGCAGCTTATACCTACTACCAGTTTTTCTTCGCACTTATCAATTCTTAATCGACAATCTTTGTCAGTTTCGAGTGTATTTTTTAATATTATTCTTCTGTACAGTACGCTGAGCTTTGACAACAAGATAATATTGTCTTGCCTTCTAGGTATTTTTTATTTCTGTGTTAGTATTACCCATGCACAGATCAATGTTTTGCTCTATGGTTTTTTTTTCCAGGTTAGACATTTGACAAACAACATCCAGTTTATTTAGTGAAGCCTATAAGGATTGAGTAGTTGTTGTCTTGTTAACTTGAATTTGAATTGTTAGTAATATATGTTTGGACTTGTTAATTTTAAGGTGAAATTGTTACTACTTTGTATTATTATTATTAATGTATTTGGACAACTGTTGTTGAAGAATTAGTACTATTCCATTTGTGGCCACTGGACATGACACATAAATGGGCAGTATACTATATGTGAATTCTTCTCTTTTTTGCTTAACTCCGGTAAATTGTCTTCTCTTTTTTGGTTAAATTTAGATTGGGTTATCTTATCGGGTAAACCGATAATCGAACTGATAATGATCGATAATCGATTAACCAATAACCGATAACGGATATCTTATCAGTTCGGTTATCGGTTTATCAAATTTGTAAACCGATAACCGATATGCTAAACCGATAATATTCATAACCAAACCAAACCAAACCAACCGATGCTCACCCCTAACCAGAACCACCGTGAGGCGATTTCTGGTAGGTGGTTTGTGGCGGAGGCGGCGAATGTAAGATGGGGCGGTTAGGGTTCTCATCAGAGAGGGTGAGAGACAAAAATGAGCCGAGTTTAGGGTTTTTTTTTTGGGGGGGGGGGAGGTTGACTAATTTAGGACAGTAATATAGTTAATGAGAGATCAGTTCTAAGCCGTTAGATCATAGAGATCCAACGACTGTGATTAGGAGGGGACAAAACGAGGTCGTTTTGGACTATAGGGAGATGGACCGGGTAAGGTTGGTTTGGGCCTGGGTCTGGCCAAGTTTGGGGACGATTTTGACATTAAAGAGTCCTTTTTTCAATTTAATTAAAAATCCTAAATAAAAATCCTAAATTAATCCAAATTGTGAAACTAAACTAATTACCTAATTGCAAAAATTATAAAAACCATTTAATCATAAATTAAAAGTGAAAAATCAATAATCTAAAAGTAGAAGGAAATAATGTAAAAGGCCAATTTTTGTGATTTTCATTTTTTATAAAACAAGTAATTACTGATTAATCCTAAAATATAAAAATAAAGCCTAAATGCAATGCATGGTATTTTTGGTATTTTTCATAATTTAAATAAAACTTAAACATACACAAAAATGCAAACAATTAAATAAAATTCTACAAAAATTCCTAAAATGCCAAATAATTAATAGAAAAATATATTTTCTTGGGATTTTATAGGAGTATTTCGTATATGACAAAAATCACATGCTCACAGCTGCCCCTCTTTGCTCGGGAACATGAAGCGTTTTCGGGCTAAGATAAAATGAGCAATTACAAGCGATTTTTGCCCGTTTGAAACTCCATGAGAAGCATCTTTTGAAAAAGCCTGATCGAACCTTGCTTCGGAGGTTGCCTACATATCCTTGGCAATAAAGGAATCAAGTCAGTGTAGTTCTGGAAGTTTTGGTAGCTGGGACTATCGGGAAGCTGTGATTTCACTGATGTTGCCGTTGTTTCTGCTTGCTGAGCTCCTTATTACGCCAAGATGACAGATGAAACGCTAAACTAGCTAAGCCTATCAACTACGAGTTACAAGATTCCTATCTATAAACCTTCTGAAGCTTGATCTTGAATCTCGGATGGTTCTTCCTGCAGACTCCGACCCGAATCTTGATGCTCGTTAGCTGCAACCGCTGGTTCCTTCTTCTTCAACTTTTTTGATCAGGGCGGGACATGCAAAACTTGTGACTTCAATCATATCTTGAGCAGTCCGCATATTTTCTCTACTTCTATTTTTAGAATTCAACTTCTTTTCTTGTTCTTCTTTCTTTTATTTGGGTTGAGAATTTTTCTTTTGGTCATCTCAAACCTTGCGCCTCACGGCGAAAACCTGTTCATGCACCAAAGCAAAACAAACGAATGGAATTTCTGCCCTAATTTTCACTAGGAAAATTTCATGAGTTATTGCAACAACATCTAAACTATATGTATTATTGAAAGCAATAAAATCAGGATTGTGTATCCTTAGGAAAAATAGATTAGGGAGTGTAGCCCTATATCTACAATGAAATCAACTAGGGATCGGGGGCCCTGAGTTGGAAATATTGCCAGGTTATGCTGGAAAAATGGCCGGTTTATGACAGAAAGGTCCTCGGGTTATGCTGGAAAAGTCATCGGGTTATGCCGAAAAAGAAAAAGGTCCTCGGGTTATGCCGGGGAAGTCCTTGGGTTATGCCGGAGAAGGTCATCGAGTTATGCTGGGAAAGTCCACGGGTTATACCGGGAAAGTCATCGGGTTATGCCGGAAAAGAAAAAAGAAAGCCCTGTAATGAAAAAGACTACCAGGTTATGCTGTGAGCGACTAGGGAATGGGACCCTATGTTGAGAGAACGTAGCTAGAGATTGGGGACCCTAGGCTACCATGATTTTGAATCTTTTCTTTTTCTTTTCTTTCTTCTTTCTTTTCACTTTTTATTTTATTTAGGGGAAATGAATGAAGAGTTTTTTAAAAGGACTTCCCTTTTTCGTGTCCACTTTTGCTGCAGAAACGTTTTGGTTTCTGCGTAACTTGTTTTTATCGCACCTACTTCTTGCAAAGTTGTCTTGGACTGCACCTGTTTTCAAATCAAAGAACAATTTATCAGTTTGAAACGGTGGTTGGTTTTGTGGCCTTGAGTGTTTTGATCTCGGCCCAACTCTTTTGATGAAATCCTTTACTGCTCGCGGGCTTTCTGGAGACCGATCTCTCTTCTAAAACCAGGTATCTTGCCTTTCTTATTTTTCCTTTATGGGAGCTTGACTTTGGATTTCTTTCCTTTTCAATAATTTTGACTCTGGATCATCGGTCATCATGGCCAGTCGAGATCGACTTGATACACCTGCTGAGGGTGGGTATATTTACTTGAACTTGGCTTTTATTAAACAGAACCCTGTAAAACCAATCTTGCCATCTTTTCTTTGTATTAGTTTTGGAGGAGGATTAAACCGAAAGGGATTCAAAGAAGAGTAAAGAAAGGACATGATAATGAATTTAAAAAGAAGTGTCCCTTTCGGGGGAGGAAAGAAGGACTTATCTGGAGTGCATGTAGACTTCAATAGACATGACATGCTTCTTGGACTAGATACCCGATCTGCGCAGCTATCCAATCTCCCATAAACCCATCATGACTCATGTTTTAAAACCGAGAAACCTCGCTAGGACTCTATCAGTACCAATGGTTGTAAGGTATTCTTCCTTTTTTGATCAATGGCACCCTTTGCGGGTTTTTGCCAATGGACCTCTCTCATTTCTCTTCTTACAGTCGCCTTATAGTGCTCTTCGCGAGTTTTCACTAACAAGACTCTTCATTTTTTAGTTTCTCTGCTCATCATCGCCTTACGGTGCCCGTGTGGGTTTTCACCAACAAGACTCTCTCATTTTAATTGCATCGGATCTGAGTAGCTGCGTTCTCCGATCCTTGAACACTCTCACCGATCGATCGAAGGACTTGAATAGGGTTTTGGGGTAAAAAGGATTTGGATTGAGTTACAACTTTGGAACCTATCGGGCAAAACCATCGCCGAACCATTATAACATCTACCCCAGTTTCACTTTTTTTTGGGGGGGGGGGGAATTTGGATTTTTGTTTTGGTGTGACTGAACCCCAGAGAGAGTCTGCCTATATATCCTTTTGGAATTAAGTCAAACGTAGTTCAAGGAAACTTGTTTTTTTGATTTTGATTGATTTTTTTATTTTTTTACAAACGTTTTCAGGTTTCAAAGAAGGTAATTAAAGAAAGGTAACCAGATCAAAAGGGTTAGCAAAAGGGTTGAAGTGTTTGAGGTAGGAGAATGAAAGCCTTCGTCATCCCAATCGGATAATATTAGTACCGCAAAAAGGTTAAACGTAATACCTTTTGACCGCGTCTGCATTTACAACTGTTTCAAGGTCATTTTCTTCAATGTCTCCTAGGTACAACGCCCCTTTTGGCAACAATTTTCTGATAACGTATGGGCTCTTCCAGTTAGGAGCGAACTTTCCTTTTGCTTCCTTTTGTGATGAGGGAGAATACGTCTCAAAACGAGTTGCCCCACTTCAAAATTCCTAGGCCGCACTTTTTTGTTATAGGAAGGGGCCATTCTTTGTTGATATAACTGCCCGTGGCAAACTGCGGTCGTCCGCTTTTCATCAATCAAGGTTAACTGTTCTAGACAGGTCTTGACCCACTCACTATCCTCAATTTCAGCCTCAAAGATGATTTAGAGAGAAGGAATTTCAACTTCTGCATGTATTACAGCTTTAGTGCCATAAACCAATAGATAGGGTGTTGCCCCAACTGATATGCGCACAGTTGTGCGATATCCCAACGATGAAAACGACAACTTTTCATGCCACTGTCTCAAACTTTGGATCATCTTTCTAAGAATCTTCTTGATGTTCTTGTTTAATGCTTCAACAACACCATTAGCTTTGGGCCGATAAGGGGTAGAATTCCGATGCGTGATCTTAAACTGCTCACATATCTCCCTCATCAAGTGACTATTCAAGTTCGCGACATTGTCCATAATAATAGTTGTAGGAATACCAAAATGGCAAATGATATTGGAGTGCACGAAGTCTACCACTGCTTTCTTAGTGACGGCTTTGAGTATGACTACTTCAACCCATTTTGTGAAATAGTCAATGGAAACCAATATGAATCTATGCCCATTTGAAGCTTTTGGCTCGATTGGCCCAATGACATCCATACCCCAAGTAACGAACGACCACGGTGCTGATATAAGATGCAACTCTGTAGGTGGTGCATGAATCAGGTCGCCGTGCACCTGACACTGATGACATTTTCGGACAAAGCTGAAGCAATCCTTTTCCATGGTCATCCAGTAGTAGCCTGCTTGAAGGATTTTCTTTGCCAGGACGTATCCATTCATATGGGGTCCACACACTCCTGCGTGTACTTCATGCATGATTTTTTCAGCTCTTGTGCATCCACACATCTTAAAAGATTGAGATCTGAAGTCCTTTTGTACAAAACCTCTCCGCTCAAGAAAAAGCCACTAGAAAGCCTTCTAATGGTTCTCTTTTGGTCTCCATTGGCTTGCTCGGGATATTCTTTGGCTTTCAAAAATCTCTTGATATCATGATACCATGGCTGGACATTTGGTTCCGTCTCAACCGTATTGCAATAACCATGCCTTTCTCGGATTTGGATTTCCAACGGGTCAATGTGGACATTGCCTGGATATGGCAACATCGAGGCCAAAGTAGCGAGTGCATTGGCTAACTCATTGTGAAAATGAGGAATGTACCTGAACTCGACTGTCTTGAACCGCTTGCTAAGATCTTCCACATGTTGTCTGTATGGAATAAGCTTGACATCCCGAGTTTCCCATTCTCCTTGAGCTTGTCAAATAATCAGATCCGAATCTCCCATGATTATCAATTCTTCCATATCTTGGTTGATTGACATATTCATGCCCATAATGCAGGCTTCATACTCGGCAGTGTTATTTGTGCAGAAAAACCGAAGTCGGGCTGTGGTTGGATAGTGTTGACCAGTGGGTGAGATCAAAATCGCCCCAATCCCGACACCTTTTGCATTCACAGCTCAATTGAAGAACATTTTCCAAGCATTGGTATCTTCTGATGCTACCTCAACTGAATTTACTTCCTCATCCGGGAAGTAAGTACTCAAAGGCTGATATTCATCATCAACAGGGTTTTCATCCAGGTGATCTGCTAAAGCTTGGGCTTTCATTGCCGTGCGGGTGACATAGACTATGTCAAACTCAGTAAGCAGGATTTGCCATTTTGCTAACCTGGCATCGGCTTCTGGAATATGTACTTCAAAGGGTCCAGCCTGGTGATGAGATAAGTGGTCTAGTCCAACAGGTAATGCCTAAGCTTCTGAGCGACCCAAGTTAGGGCACAACAAGTCCTTTCCAACAACGTGTATCTGGCTTCGTAGCTAGTGAACTTCTTGCTCAAATAGTAAATTTCCTGCTCTTTCTTCCCAGTCACATCATGTTGCCTGAGGACACATCCGAAGGAATTCTCCAAGACTGTCAAATATAAAAACAAAGGCCTCTCAGGTTCGGGTAGGACCAAGACTGGCGGATTTGACAGATATTCTTTGATTTTGTCGAAGGCTTCTTGACACTCATCTGTCCATTTAATCGCCGCATCTTTCTTTAATAGCTTAAATATGGGCTCACATATGGATGTCAACTGAGCAATGAACTGGCTGATGTAATTTAACCTTCCCAACAGGCTCATAACCTCTTTCTTGGTTTTCGGAGGAGGCAAATCCTGGATAGACTTTATCTTTTTTGGATCTAGCTCAATGCCCCTCCGACTGACTATAAATCCTAAGAGTTTGCCAGACGGAACTCCAAATGCACATTTAGCTGGATTTAGCTTCAAGTCATACTTACGCAGCCGCTCAAAGAACTTTCTCAGGTCCCGAACATGGTCGTCCTGTGTTCTAGATTTCATGATAACATCGTCTACATACACCTCGATTTCTTGGTGCATCATGTCATGAAAGATGGCAGTTATAACCCTCATATAACTTGCTCCAGTGTTCTTGAAACCAAAAGGCATGACCCTGTAACAATAGGTGCCCAGGGTGTAGTGAAAGCTATCTTTTCCGCGTCTTCTTCATCCATCAAGACCTGATGATATCTAGCATAACAATCCACGAAAGACTGTATCTCATGTTTGGCACAATTGTCAACAAGGATGTAGATATTTGGCAAAGGGAAGTTGTCTTTGGGACTTGCTTTGTTCAGATCTCGATAGTCAACACACACTCGAGTCTTCCCATCTTTCTTGGGTACGGGAACCATATTAGCCAGCCATATGGTGTATCGGACCACTCGGATCACCCCCGCCTTCAACTGTTTGGTGACCTCTTCTTTGATCGTGTCACTGATATCAGTTTTGAAATTCCTCTATTTTTGCTGGACAGGGGGATAATCGGGGTAAGTCGGCAACTTGTGGACCACCAAATCGACACTTAATCCTGGCATAACATCGTAGGACCAAGCAAACACATCTTTGAATTCGAACAAAGTTGGATTAATGCATTACTAGTTCTTTCATCCGTGTGAATGCTTATCATAGTTTCTTGGACCTCTTCTGAACTACCCAAATTAACCGGCTCGATTTCATTTAAGTTTGGCTTAGGTTTATTCTCGAATTGTTCCAGTTCTCGGTATATTTCCCTAAAAGCCTCTTCTTCATCATATTTCGGTTCTTGATTCATTATTTCACAATTAGACAGCATGCTATGATCTGGGCATGAAATCCGCAAGCATGTCATATTATTTAAGTCTGCATTATTGGAACTGAAAGGAAGAAATAAGAAAAGTAACAAAAATAAAAAAGAATAAAGGAAGAGATTCATAGACGATGAAATATTGATTTCATTTCATTGAATTTGAAGATAGTAGGGTTTACATTAGAACTTTAAAGACAATAAACTAAAATAAACATTCGAGATACAACCTGGAAAAACTCGGAATGCAAAAAAGGTGGCAAGACTGGACTACCGGGATTCCCGCTTGCCTGGGAACGGAGTAGCCTTCAATTTTGTAGCTTGGCATTGGGCCCCATAAATTGCACCTCAATAGTGCTTGAGCCTTCACGAGGCTGGACCATGTGAGCTTCATATAACATTTGCCTCATGGCTCCACATATGTCCTCAATTTCCTCGCCCGTGAAGGCCTCATCATCTTCTTCTTCGATGTACTTGGGCTTGACGAATGTTTTGTAGAGATGCGGGACTAGCTGGGATAGAACCCAACCATTGTTCTTTTGTTCATTTGCCCACGTCACATCAGTTTCTGTGGCGTAAAAACCCACACTGAAGAACTTCTCGCTGGCAGCTAAAGTGATAGGTTCTGTAATACCTTGCAATGATGCCCCGAGTCCCTTCCCAGGCTTATAACCATGCTTGATCATTTCAGTAGCGACCATGATGGACGCATTTGACAGAAAGGGTTGAGGACATGGGCTTCCCTCCTCACATTAATCTGCGACCACAACCTCGAAAGCTTGATAGACTATATGCTCGCTACCTTCCCTACCTTTGAGACATGGGACTGACGGCTCCTAGTAAATTGATTGCTTGTCTTCTCTATGAACCACAATTTCCTGATCTTCGTGTTTAAACTTCACCATTTGGTGGAGGGTAGAAGGTACGACCCCCGTAGCGTGGATCCAAGGCCTTCCCAAGAGAAAATTATAGGAGGTATCTATGTCCAAGAGATGAAACGTCACTTCGAAATCCACAGGACCGATAGTCAAGATCAAATCAATTTCCCCTATTGTGTCTCTCTTGATGCCATCAAAGGCACGCGCACAGACATTGCTAGGCTTGATTCTCTCAGTCCCAATCTCCATTCTTTGCAAAGTTGAGAGAGGGCAGATATCAACTCTAGATTCGCCATCCAGCATGACTCTTTTCACATAGTACCCCTCATATTTAACTATCAAATGGAGGGCTTTGTTATGGGCAGCCCCTTCCGGGGGCAAATCATTCTTGCTAAAGGAAATCTGATTGACTGCGAAGAATCTTTCTGCCATCCTTTTCAGTTGTTTGACAGTGGTTTCAATCGGAACATAAGCTTTATTGAGGGTATTTATCAACACTTTTTGATGCTCAGTTGAGCTTATCAGCAGAGACAAAAGCGAGATCTGAGCGGGAGACTTCCGGAGTTGGTCAATTATCTCGTAGTCCACAATTTTTATTTTTCGGAAGAACTCCCCTGCTTCTTCGGCACTAACAGGTTTTTTGAGCGAGAAACGCTTTTGTTTGGCATTGTTCACTTCCTCCAGATTGAGGTATTTCCAATATGGGTTGGTTTCATTTACTTCTCCTATGATTTCCTTCCCCTTGTATGTTACAATTGCTCTGTTGTAGTTCCAGGGGACTGCAGTGGGGTCTTTCATAGGCCTTTATGGTGCGCGACTAATAATCACGGGCTCGTTCAACTTGGGTGGAATTACCAGCCTCCACGCTATATAAGTCCCTTTGGGTAAATACATCTTGGTTCCCTTGTTCAGCTCGAACCTCTTAGGAGGACTCAACGCCAATTGTTCTTTCCTGTGAGCTCGGGGAGCATAAAGAATGGCGTCTTTAGGGGGTACTGCCCCTGTTTTGATTTTCACAATCTTTTCTTCACTTCGAGGAGTGGAGCTACTCTTCTTCTCCCCTTATCTTGATTTGCGGTAGCCTTTGGATTCTTTTCCACATCAGTGATGGCAATGATGGCTTTTAGAGCTGGGTCAAACTCTTTATCTTCACAAATCATCCCAATAACTGGCCCGTTGTTGTGGGCCGACAATGGGTTGTTGGTCAAGTTAGGGACCTCTTTATCTTTAAGAACTACCCTCTTTTGCTCTATCAAGTTTTCAATTGCCCTTTTGAGAGTCCAATAGTCTTCAGTGTCATGCCCTTCCACCCCAAAATGATAGGCACATCGGGTACCGGGTCGATAGGAAGGTGACTCTGGGTTTTGTCTATTCGGGGGTAAGGGTTGCAACAAACCCATTTGGACTAGTTTAGGGAAAAGGCTAGAGTATGATTCACCAATAGGCGTGAAATTTGTTCTTCTGGGTGGTTCTCGAGCACGGGCATTGTATGGAAAATTATTTTGAGGGGGGCAGGGATTATATGGAGCTTGGTGAGGAGGGTTGTTTCTAGGAAGTGGAGCTCTATTTTGGTTAAACTGTTGTTGTGGCCGAGCGTATGGCTGAGTGTTCATTACTGCGTATGGCTGTGGAGCCATAGCATAGGCGACATCCTGATGAGGATAATAATGTTGTGGGGTGCTTGAAGGGAAGTAACCTTTGGGTGGACGAGGGTTTCTCAGACTTGAAGCCGCCATCGCCACCTCTTCTTTCTTCTTTCTGTTTGCTACACCTTCTGACCCGCTTTGAATTGCTTGGGACATAGCTCTTATGGCAGATTGGATCAATATGCGACCTGTTTTCAGACCATTTTCGACCATCTCACCAATCTTAATAGCCTCAGCAAACGGCTTTCCCATTGCAGACATCATATTCTGAAAGTAGTCAGCCTCTTGGGCTTGTAGAAAAACACTGACCATTTCGGTCTCATCCATCTGGGGCTTGACTCTGGCCGCTTGTTCACGCCATTTAACAACATATTCTCGGAAACTTTCCAATGACTTCTTTTTGAGATTTGACAGGGAATTCCTGTTGGGAGCTATGTCTATGTTGTACTGAAATTGTCTGATGAAATCTTGAGCCAGATCGTCCCATATGCGCCAACGAGACATGTCTTGATCCATGTACCACTCGGATGCAATGATGCAATGCCAACTAGACTCTCTCCAAAATAAGCCATTAGGAGCTCTTCTTTTCCACCTGCCCCTCTTAATTGATTGTAATACCTCTTGAGGTGGGCTATGGGGTCCCCGTGCCCGCCATATTTTTCAAACTTAGGGGTCTTGAAACCGAGGGGCAAATGCACATGCGGGAACATACATAGATCAGCGTAGGATACGCTCTTTTGTCCACTCAAGCCTTGTATACTCTTGAGGCTCTGTTCCATGCTCCTCATTTTTTGAGCAATTTCCTCTTTCTCGGGGTTCTTTGTAGCCTTCTCCTGTCCCGCGGTAAACTCGTACCGGGGTTGTTGTGGGTAAGAATTGGTGGTGAAATGGGTAGGTTCTGGTGGAAAAGATGGTACTTGGAAAGTGAAGGATGATGGATCAAAGCTTGGCCTGGGCAAAGTTGGTTGTGCCGGAGCCGAAGTTGGTGGTGCGGTAAATATATTAGAGGCCACTGCCGAAATCACCTGGGGGCGAACCTCAGAAGGTGTTCCGGCAAAGTGAGCTGAGATGGTGGGGTACCCAAGTGGGGTATTTGGGTAACTTATTGGGACATTGGAATTTCTACTTGCTCTGGGAAGTAACTCGGGGAAACTGGGTGTCCCACATTTCCAGCACGTGGAGGCGCATGGCTCTATTCTCTTCAACAACTGCTGACTCTAAGGTTGGGATAACCGATAGCAGGCTATCCTTTGGGATGGGAATTGTTGGTGGATGACCTTCTGATGACATTTCTATACTGCTCTTGGATATTGTAAAGTAAGGGTGTGAAGCCAGGTTACCACAAACCAACCACCTTAAAAATAGAACCTATACTCAACATTAGACAACAAATCGATTAGTTTGAAGCAATTAATACATAGGGAATCGCACATTAGGGGTGTGATTCACCTATACAGTTAAATGTGTTTCTATATGTTTTGCAACGGTCGTATGTCTCATCCCAGCTTTCGTTTATCTCCCTGATCTTCTCTCTTGCTCTCTTTTGCACTCTTATTTTCTCTCCTGTTCTCATTCTCTTTTCTTTGTTTTCTCTCTTTTCTTTTTGCTTTCTTTTTGGTTTTCTCTTTTCCACATTTTCTCTTTTATTGGAGTTATTTACAAAAATCATTATCGGATCCGATGAGGATTGCTTACGTATCACGATGCTGCGTGAATCAGATCATCACGTAGTTCAAGGAATAAATGGAAATAAATAAAACATTATTTGGTTTTTTCAAATTTTCATTAAAACAAGACTTCTATTTTTTCTCTATTGCAAAGACTCGATCCTACATACTTGGGAATTGAAAACTAAAACAGACTTTAGGAATGAAAATACAGACTCGAAAATAGGAAAACAATCAGGAGTACATCAATGCCTCCAAACTTGCCATAGGAACACCATCTGGTCTTGCTGCAGGCCTACGCGCCATGTCCTCCTGGAGGCAATAGAGATCATCCATTATCTGGCTAACAAAGATCATTACTGTGGCCAAGAACATGGACCCGTTCATGTCCTCGCACTCATTGCACTTCATCACAATGTAGTCGGTGATTCTTCTAACCCTTTCCCTGATGATGCCCTTTTCTTGCAACAACCGCCTAATCTACTGAGATCTAGCCTCCAAAACTTGGGTGGCCATATGATTCTGTTCTTGCAAATGTTGTAGGTCTTCCTCTAGCTGTGCCATCAAAGTGTAGCAATGTTCTCTCTCGGCTTTGAAGCTCTTGGCTTATTTAGTCATTTCAACCTCAAGGCTATTAAGCTCCTTTTTCCAACCCATGACCCCTCTGTCATATCTTTCCTTCAACTGTCGAACAAAAGTTGCCCGTTCTTCTGCATTTTTGGCCAACTTCGTTTGCACTTTTACTAGCTCAACTCAGTCTTTTACAAATCATCCTCAAAGTCACATGCTTTTTGCATAAGGTTGTAGATGAGCCTTTCATCTTTTCTGCTTCTGCCCTGGTTCTCAGCTGCTATTCTCATTTTTCGAACTTGGGCCCAGAGAGCTTCATTTTCTTGGACCAACCTTCTTCTTTCACCTTCAGCTTCTTGTGCATGTATATCATTATTGAATACGACGTTTCTCAATTCCTGGCCAAAGTCAATGTATCCGTCCATTTCCTCCAGAGTAGGGGTGAGCTCGAAATCCGAAAAATGGAACACATTGTAGATAGGATCCCAAAAGGTTACCAAGGCTTTGATTAAATCCTTCTAGGGTTTGATGCTCATGATGTCTATAAGGGGACCCAACTACTTTTTTACCCAATCCTGGCCATATTTATCTAAATCATTTCACCATATGCGAAGCTGCAGCTAAGCCTGTTCTATGACCAACTGTGACGGGTTCTGAACAATATTCATTTGTGACGGGTCCTGGATAGTATTCATTTGTGACGGGTCCTAGACATTATTCATTTCCGACAAGTTCTGGACAATATTCATTTGCACCTGTGGAGGGTTAAGGTTAGGGTTGACTCTTGTGGACTCATTTTGCAAAACAAGTTTTCAATTTCTAAAAGAAAATCAACGGACAAAGACCCCCTTGATGCTACTTTTAGCAAAAATGGCATTTTTGTAAACGTGGCCCCTTCACAATTCCCAACAAATTTTAAGGCCGGGGGAAAGTATTTTATGGAAAAAGACACTTTACAGACAAACTTGCTCGTTCTTCCCGAAAATAGCCTTTCGACAATTAAAAGATAATCTAAGGCTATTCTGGTAAGAACGACTTAAAAATATAACCGAACCTGGGCTGACTTATTCTATTGACCAAATCCCTAAACTACACTTTACTTTATTACTTTTAAGAAAAAAATGAGGCCGAACCTTATGTTGATTGCCTACGTATCCCACATCCGGTGAGAATCAGACCTGCGTAGTTCAGTAAAAAAACATGATATTTGACTTACTTTTTTTTTTAAAATACATTTTCCTTTCTTCTCTTTTAATTTCAAAATTTTTGGCAGAGTTTCGAGGCATTTTCAAATACCGGGATTTTCAGAACCGGGTAAATTCTCTATCCTACCTCACTCTTTGTTTTTCTCTCGACTTTCTTTTCCTGGCCAGTCAACATGCAAGTCGAAACAAATAAATATTCACATAGCACGTAGGATGCATCAGGATGGTCTGTTATTTTGGGTACACCTGTCCTAGATGGACCCAACCCCTGTGTTGAGTCCCCAAGGTCGAATGTACGTGATGCAAATAAATGTTCCTACTAAGGATCCGGCATGAGGTTATGTTATTCTAGGTTTAAACCTGGGGTTGTGTTCTAAACCTGGCTTACCCGAGCGGACAGACTCGAGTCGAGGAGGGGGAAACGTACCAGGAGCACGAAAGTCTGCCCGGCCTTGTTACTTGCCTAACCCCGTTCTATTTGGTATAACTCTAACAGAAAAGTGGGCCACGCGAACGTGATCACCGTTTTTTAGAAGACTCAGAAGGGAGGCGTAAGAAGACATTTAAATACAATTCAAGTAATATCAAAGCGGTAAATAAATGGCAATTAGCACATTAAGTCCACAAAATAAAATAATATCAACAATAAATAAAGCCAATTAACAAGCTCGAATTCTTGAACCCTGAACCAGAAGTTCTGGGTACTCAGATCCCCAGCAGAGTCGCCAGAGTTGTCACAACTCCTTTTTTATACCCCGAGGGTATATGAGAGTTTTTCCAATAAAGTGACATTATTCGAAACGGGATTATTTAATTTATCAGAGTCTCCACTTGGAATAGTTTATTTGGTGTCCCAAGTCACCAGCTTATTTTAAAATCCCAAATCGAGGAAATTTCGATTTTTATTTAAAGGTCTGCGAACTAGAAATTCTAGATAAGGAATTCTGTTAATCCGGGAGAAGGTGTTAGGCATTCCCGGATTCCGTGGTTCTAGCACAGTCGCTTAGTGATTATTATTTGGCTTAAGTTGTTTAACTACTTATTTTTAGAACCTATGGGCATTTAACTCTGTACAGCTTTTAATTACTTGATTTATTCAAAATTAAAGAATTGAGTTACGCGTACGTATACTCTTTTCTTGGCACGTCAAAAATTATGTCACGCGAACGTGTCCACAATTAATAACACTTCGTTTATTTTTTTAGAAAAAGTTTGGTTGAAGTTGCGCGAACGCATCCCTCGAGTTACTTTAAAATTAAATTCGCAATTATGTTACGCAAACGTATACATAATCGCAATACTAATCAAAATCGAGCCTAAAGCAAATTACGATTATTTAGGGTTATTTTAATACTAGGTTAATATTTATATGAAGGCCATAGGTTATTTAATGGAAAATAGCACGCCTCAAACTTTTTTAACTAAAGGGAGTTTGCATTTGTATTTAATTAGACTAAAGATACTAATTTTGAAGTTCAAACTAAGAAATCTTTTAACCAAAAATGGGAAGGCTGGGCTTAGAATTATCATTGAACAATTGAATTGGGCCAGGACGTTCAACATTGGATTAAATCCAGAAATACTCAGCTTTGACAAGTTGGATTTGGGCTCCAAATTTGGGCCCATCAGAACGGGTATTCCAGGACTGAATTTAACTAGTGCTTGCCAACATTAGGCTTCAGGCAGGCCCAATTGTGAATTTATATCGGCTGGGCCTATCCACCTTTGCGTTCTTAGCCATAGCATACACATAAATCAAGAGATGCAAGTGAACTCACTTTTAAATAGAGAAAAATCAGATTCAAAACCCAACTCAAATTTTAATATTAATTATACTACACATGATTTGCAAGATAAAAGAAACATTACATTTATGCCATGACCTATAAGGAAAAGGGAAAGCCTGGATTTGGCTTAAATAGTAATTAAGGAAGAATTAGAACAGGAGCTCAAGGTCGTTTGGGCCTGAAGTTGAGCCCGGAGACAAGGAATAAGTTCAAATGAAGGCAGCCCACCCTGAGTTTCACCAGGCTGCCTTGCCTGGCCTTAGCCAAGCCCAAACCAAAATTTTTAATTCTCTTCTTACAGCATATAAAAAATCAACAGAAAATATCTAATTTAAACCAATGCTATTGACAGGAACTAAACCTCAAATTTTACCATATACTAATCCATGCCATGATGAAATCAGTCTAATAAATATATACTTGTAACAGCTGGTTAGATGCATTAATTGCAATCCAGCGTACAAAATATTAAACAAAATATAGGCTGGAATTTACAAATACAGCCTGTTTAACCAAGTTCTTTACAGTCCACTTATTACAAAAATCTGAATACAATGGCAATTTTACAGCAGTAAACAAACTTTTGCATTGCTGTTAAACCAAAAATACTGCTTTCTTAAAAATATTCTAAGTAACAGTCCAATCTACAGCTGCTTTACTAACTATATTTAGGCTAAAACTATTACAAACTTGCATAACTTTAGAGAATTCCTGCCTCTTTTGGACATGGCTTGTCTATTAGAGCTTGGTCTTCCTTTGTTAAAAGAACAGTGTGAGTCCCATTTTAAGGCTTCTGAACCTGCTGATTTAACCAACCAGCGACTAAATTAGCAGGCTATAGCTCATGGACAAACAATCAAAGAAAGAGAAAACAATGGTTTTAAGTAAAAGAAATGAGATGAAAGAAGGAAGGAAAGCATAACTCAAATAAATCATAGACAACATCAAACCTAAAAGTTTTGCTATGAAGCAAAGCTATTTGTGCAGTTTAAGAACATTTTCATACTACCAAAGTGCATACAAAACACAAAAAAGCTGATAAAAAAAGTGAACACACATTTATTTCTACCATTGAATCAGACAACATAGACATGAAGTATAGATCTAGACTGAAGATTTCATTTGATGTAAAGATTGGTTATATACCTTGAAACAGAAACAGCAAAGATGACCAAATAAAGGTCAAGGAAAAAAAAACCAAGAAGTTTCAGCAACCAAACACAACAACAAACCCAGTACAATGACACTCAGAATGCTAGCAAAATGAACCAGTTTTTAACCAGCAGTCCACGACCAAAGAAACCAGAACTTAAAAGAAGCACTGAATCAGATTTTTGCCATAATAGGAGGAATTTTCAGAGGTTTTAGTTCGAAAATCAATAGTAAGGAACAAAAGAATCCTTGAATCCTCAAAGTGCTTTTTTCCTTTACTTTTGGTAATTTTGAGAATGTTTTCCGAGGTGTTTTCAGGACCTTTTTTTGTGCAGAAAAATGCTGATGATTGTATGACTATGATTCTCTAAAATCAGAATGAGAGAGCCTACATATATAGGCTGCCTAGGGAGGGTATCTTTTTGGGCATATTCCTTATCCTAGGGTAAAAATAGTATTGTCCTTTTACAGCCCTTGGTATAGATGTCCTATATTTCAGCATCTTTAATAACAACTAGGATAGCTATACATTTTCTAGAAACTTCTAATTTTTTAGCCTAAGTGGAAATCCATTTTTACCCTTTGAATTACCACATATTTCAGTTCTATCCTAAACTTTTAGGTTCAGTTAAGTCCCTAAAGTTTCAATTGTTATACAAACCAAGGCAAACAAGGACAAACCTAGAGAGGATCAACAGTTCGAATCAAAAATTGCCCAAGAGAAACAAATGGCTACAATCTAAATCCTTAAACAAATTAATATGCCTAAACAGTAATTCAAACAAAGTAAAGATGCAATTTGCAAAGGAGACCTAGAATTTACCCTAAATTAGTTTGTAAACTTAAGCAAATAAAACAACAAATAGCCTAAGAACTTGTTAATTCAACTAAGATGAAAGTGGCTATGAAATCGTGGGAAAAAGAACAGGGTAGATATTAACAATAAAAATTGGTTAAGCTAAACTCGTGCAATTAGAAGCATTCTTTAATTTAATTTAATAAACTACAATAAATGCCAAAAAGAACTAAAGAGCTGCAACAAAAAAGAGAGAAATCCTAAAACTACCAAACTAAAATCATGCAACCATAACAAAATATGCAGAAAAAGATGGAACAAACAGAAAAGTGAGAAGAAATTACCTAAGCTTATTTTCCAACTTAGGTAGTCAAAGGCCTGTCTAAACTTCGAAAGGGGGATATGAACTTGTTTCATCCATTAATTGATTGTTCTTTGTCAAGAAAAGTCGGCTAATGGGCGTTTTAAGTTCTTAGGTCTCAAACACTGACCAAAATCGAGAAGAGAAAATTAGGGTTTCAAAGGTCTCAAATTCAAAATTCGGGAATTTTTGGGCTTGTTTGAAGGGAACGGTTATGAGATATGGAAAGAGGAAGAGAAGGTGATTGTCTGAGATTAATTTGGTGTGGTTTGGAGTAGTTAGGGTTTTGGCCTTGATTTTGATCCAAGATCCGAGAACTTTGATGATATTCGAAAGAAATGGATTGGGGATTTGGAATGAGGAGGTTATGGGGGTCCTGTGGTGTTTATTTGGGGAAGATTGGAACACCGGAACCGCCATGAGGCGATTTCTGACGGGTGGTTTGTGGCGGAAACAACGAATGTAAGATGGGGCGGCTAAGGTTTCTCATCAGAGAGGGTGAGAGACAATAATGAGATGAGTTTAGGGGTTTTGGGGGGGGGGGTTGACTAATTTAGGACAATAATATGGTTAATGAGAGATCAGTTCTGAGCTGTTAGATCATAGAGATCCAACGCTTGTGATTAGGAGGGGACAAAACAGGGTCGTTTTGGACTATAGAGAGATGGACCGGGTAAGGTTGGTTTGGGCATGGGTCTGGGCAAGTTTGGGGACGATTTTGGCATTAAAGAGTGTCCCAATTTCAATTAGAAAGCCCCTTCTTTCAATTACTTCTTTTTTATTCCTTTTACTTTTTTTTTCTCTCTCTTTTTTTTTTGAATTAAAAATCCTAAATAAAAATCCTAAATTAATCCAAATTGTGAAATTAAATTAATTACCTAATTACAAAATTATAAAAAGCACTTAATCTTAAATTAAAAGTGAAAAATCAATAATCTAAAAATAGAAAGGAAATAATGTAAAAATAGGCCAATTTTTGTGATTTTCATTTTTTAAAATAAGTAATTATTGACTAATCCTAAAATGTAAAAATAAAGCCTAAATGCAATGCATGGTATTTTTGATATTTTTATGATTTAAATAAAACTTAAACATGCACAAAAATGCAAACAATTAAATAAAATTCTACAAAAAATCCTAAAATGGCAAATAATTAACAGAAAAATCTATTTTCTTGAGATTTTATAGGTGTATTTCGTATAGGGCAAAAATCACATGCTCACATCTGATACAATTCGTTCCTTTGTATTTAGAGTAACTAGTCAGATGTCTAGTTCAATCCTAAATGAAATCAGATAAGAGACCAACAGAGGAACAGATAGGGATCAGTTCCCCTGGTCGTCATGCAGTCAACTCTACAATTGTAAAAGCTATTACACTGTACCGTCTAGCAGTAGCACAACAACACAACTGTAGCTTGCTAAGTCTAAACTAAAGGACACTCGCTTGCATCATCTTTCATGACCTCACACATATATTATCAACATGATGCAAGAGGTTTCGCTTAACACTTGCAAATCCAAAAATCATCCCTCTCAAATGCTAGCTACCACATTTCTCAAGAACAAAGTTGCTGCAACCTCAAGGACCAGATCCATAGATTGAAGATATCTTAAGTCCTTAGGTTTGTTGAATCTTTGTCATTTTGTTCTTCATTTGTAATCCTATACTACTTTCAAGAAGTGTCTTTGTAGGACAGATTTCAACCATTATTTGGTTTAGTTTTTTTACTAGAGTTAGTCAAGGTTTGTTGCTTTATAATAGAGTTATTGCATTTATAATAGAGTTATTGCAAAGAGCTTACAATACCCTATTGTTTAAGTTTCTAGCATATTTTGTTAAGTTACAAACCACTGAATATTACTCCTAAAAGGTAGTATATGATAAGTTACGCGTCTTTTGTTTTGATGATTTGACAAACTTCATGAGATAACCAAATAACGAATCTGATACAATTAGTTTCTTTGTATTCAGAGTAACTAGTCAGGTCTCTAGTTCAATTCTCAATGAAATCATATAAGGGAACAACATAGGAACAGATAGGGATCAGTTCTCCCGGTCGTCGTGCAATTAACTCTACAGTTGTAAAATTTATTACACTGTACTCTTGTCACGATCCAAAACCCACAAGTCGTGATGGCACCTAACCCAACCCGCTAGGTAAGCCAAATAATAACTATCCAATTCCAATAACATTAATAAGATAATTAAACAAAATAAATTATCTGGATCTATTACATTTCTGAAGGACTGGTAGTACAAATTATGAGCTTCTAAGAGTAGAGATTACAAAGCTGATAGGAAATAAATACATCTTCTGTTTGAAAAGTACATAAACAGAATTTTATAATCTAGGGTAAAAGGGCCTGATATGCCCATCTACTATGATATATTGTTCAATACCGTCCCCCCTTATACTTTCAATCCCTTAAAGCCCTTACCGTCCAACAAAGTTGTATATTTGTCCCTATTTTAATGGCTGGGACACGTGGCACTCTCTAAAAAACCAAGACTCCACTACATTAAATAAACCCAACCCGCCCCAATTCCCTTGCCCTGCCCGACTAATAAACTCGACTAACTAAGTTAATATACTAAAATCACCATAAATAACACATAAACAAAAGATCAAAACTGAGAAAAGGAAAAAAGAGTGGGATGGGTTCCATCTAGGGTTTCCGTTAGTGGACAAAATTCTGGATCTAAGACTCGAGACATTAAAAAAGGTGAGTTATTTCTTCAAAAATTTCATGATTCAGCTTGTAAAGTGATCTTTCTACTAATTTTGTTGAAGAATGTGTGATTTCTACATAATGTTTCGAGTTAGGTTTTTTATTTTCTGGTAAACGTGCATATGTCTGTTCTTATACATGCTTCCTACTCTGTTATTTGTCGATTTATTGTTATTTTGTCGTGCATGTGTATCTTTTGAGGTGGTCCCTTAATTTCTAATTTCTGATGGTCTATTATTGCTTTGAGCTCTGTGTTTTTTCTTGTGTAAGATCGAATAGAGTCCAAATATCCCTTATGCATGTGATTAAGTACATTGGAAAGTTGTAGTTCTGCATTCTTTATTATAATGTTCTACATTCTTTATTGAAGAGTAACGATCACTGTTTTTTTCCCATTCTTTATTGTTTGATTTCTGATTTCTTTATTAAGTGGGGTCCATTATAGTATTACTTTATGGTCATAAAGTTTTTACATTATCTTATTTATGTTTGTAGATGGTTCTTGTCGACCTAGTTTTCAATTATAGGGGTGATTGGATTACAGAGCCACACCTAGTCTATTCAAAGAAGTTGGTCCACATCTGGAAAGATAATGATTCTGACCTATTGTCTTTTAAAGATATAGTAGATGAATACATTCTTAAGTTAGGGTATATAGGGGTATAACAATTAATAATTGCTGGCCCATCTGGTAAGTATTATGAAGTTGAAGGAGATATAGGGATTAGACAGCTTTTATGCCTTGTCTGTGAGGAATTTAAGGCACTAAATGTCTATGTTGTAGATGAGTGTAAAGAAAGTGTTTGTGTCTCAAACATTGTCAACTATACTGAGGCTTATATATCTCAAGTATTAGTTGGTACTGATGATAGTAGTAGTGAAGATGAAGATTAGGCAGGTTCTGATGGCTTGGCCTATGATTCGGAAGAGTTAGAACAATTTGAGGCTCAAAGGAAAAAACATCCTAGTGAAAACCTTAATGAATACAAAGAGATTCATAAAGGCATGTCTTTCAAGGATATTCCTGAAGCTAGAAAGTTTATGAACCTTTATTCATTGGTTAATCAAATGAAATTAGAGCTGTTGAAAAGTGACAAAATTAGAGTGAGGTATAAGTGTGTAGAGGGCTGCCCATTTAAATGTCTTATTTCCATTGACAAGGGTAGTGAGCGGTGTAAAATGAAGACACTAAATCCATGATATGACTGTAATCCTGCTTTTGATAACAGTAGGGTTGAATATAACACTATAGCTTACTACTTCAAGAAGAAGTTGCAAGACAACCCTAAGTATAAGGTGAAAGAAATGAGGGTAGACCTAAAGAATTTATTTCAACTTAATGCTAGTAAATCAAAGGTTAAAAGGGCAAAGAGAATGATATTGGAGAAGTTGGAAGAGAGTTTCATTGATGATTATAACAAGCTTGAAGCATATGCCAATGCTTTGAGGGATAGTAATCCTGGAAGTGATGTGGTTATTAATTTATCTAAAGAAGCATTGTTGCAAGGCAAAAGGAAATTCCTTAGGATGTGAATTTGTTTTCAAGCATTGAAGATGGGGTATAAAGAGGGCTTGAGACCATTTATTGGGCTTGATGCTATATTCTTAAATGGGAAGGCTAAAGGACAGTTGCTAGTTGCTGTTGGGCAAGATAACATGAATCACTTTTATCCACTTGCTTGGGCTATAGTTGATAGAGAAACAAAAAGAAGTTGGACTTGGTTTCTGGAGCTTCTTCACAATTCATTGGACTTGAATATGGGCAATGGAGTCACATTTATGTCGGATATGCAGAAGGTATTATTTCATTACTAATCTCTTATAACTTTATCATTACTAATCTGCTAAAATATTTTGATATATATAGGGATTAATGGAGGCAATAAAGACAGTACTTCCTGAAGCAAAGCATAGGTTCTGTGTGGGACATGTAGAGTCAAACTGGTGCAAAGAGTATAGAGGTCTTGAAATGAAGAAGTTACTTTGGTGGAGTGCTTGGGCCACTTATGCAGAAGACTTCAAGGATCAGTTGAGCAAGTTGGGAGAGTTGAAGGAAGCAGCTGTTACAGTCTTGTTAAAGTACCCACCCCAGAGTTGGTGTAGGGCATACTTTGACACTGTCTATAAGAATCAAGGTGTGGGTAACAATTTTACAGAATCTTTCAATTCTTGGATATTAGAAGCTAGATACAAGCCCATCATCAAGATGTTGGAAGATATAAGACTCAAAGTAATGAATCAGTTGAGAAATCATGAAGATAAGGTGAGAACATGAAAGACAGACTACAGTCCTCAAAACATGAAGCTTTATAATGACTATCTGAAGATAGCTCATTCCATTGAGGTTGATTTCAATGGTGATAATGGATTTGAAATATAGAAGGGGTTGACAAATTCATTATCAATTTACAGGGAAAAAGATGCACATGTAGAGGATGGGATCTTTCTGGAATCTCATGTCCTCATGCAATAAAATCATGCTTGTATTTAAAGGAAGACTGTCACGACCCAATCCCCGAACCCGGTCGTGATGGCGTCTCTCGTGAAGACAAGGCCAGCCAGACCAAAACGGAACACCTCTTTTAAACAGTTAATCATCATAAACAGTAATAACATATAATATAATATTCATAAATTGCGGAATTTTAATGTTAACAACAACAGGAACCATCCCGACACAACCCAAATAGGGGTGTCACAAGTCATGCGCTACTATAAAATCTGCTATAGGTCTACAAAGTACGGAATCCGATACAACAGTCTGAAGAAAAACATAAATGTTAGAGGATAAGGGAGACAAGGGGCTGCAGACGTCAACAGCTACCTCAGAACTCCAAATCACCCCCTAGCCTGGACAGAATCAGCGCTCAGGTGCGGACTCTGCTATGCCTGAATCTGCACACACGGTGCAGGGAGTAATGTGAGTACTCTGACTCAGTGAGTAATAACTATAAATAATGGCTGAAAGTATGAAAACACGTAAAGGCACAAAGCAATTCCATATCAAGCAGTAAAAATCACTTAAAGCAGTAAATTAGTGAAGAAATCAAATGATATTCCTTTTCAAACAAGTAAAACCGGTAATTTAACAGGTAAATAACAAGTAGAAATCCGCCCCTCGGGCATAGTATCAGCCCCTCGGGCTTAGTATCAATCACTCAGAACAGTGTCAGCCCCTCGGGCTCACTCTTAGAATAGTATCAGCCCCTCGGGCTACATCACAATCACTCATATCAGCTCCTCGGGCATAGCATCAATCACTCAGAACAATGGGTACCCGCGCTCACTGTGGGTGTGCAGACTCTGGAGGGGCCCCTTACGGCCCAAGCGCTATATCAAGCCACCTCATGGCATCATCACTCGGCACTCGGCCTCACATCACTCGAGCCACCTCATGGCATATAAAATATCTCAGGCCCTCGACCTCATATCACTCAGCATATCCTCACATATGGCCCTCGGCCTCACTCAGTCCAAAAATCATCACAAGCCCCTTGTGCATTAGTAAAACAGCCCAAAACATGATGTAGAAATATCATTTAAGTTTCAAATCTGAGTAAAAGTGGTTGAGTTTGTAAAACAGTAGATATCAACAGGATTGAGTTCAAATAATAAGTTAAGTAGTGAGGAAACAGTAATAAAAATCTCCGTTGGCACGAAACCCAAATATGGCAATCAACCCAAATCATGATGATAACAAATATATTTCAGTCAAATATTCGGTAAAATCATCAATCGGGATGGATCAAGTCACAATCCTCAGTAGTGAAAGACCCCACGCTCATCATCCAGCGCGTATTTTGCCTCAATATAGCACTACGATGTGCAATCCGAAGTTTCAAACCCTCAGGACATCATTTACAATCATTACTCACCTCAAGCAGGCCGAAATCCTCGCTCGCTACTCCCTTGCCTCGCAAATCAACCTCCTCGAGCGTCGAATCTTATCAAAACCACAAGTAATACGTTACAATAGGCTAAGGGAATACAACCCAATCGAAAAGACTCGAAAAATATCGAAAATCACAAAGTTGGCAAAACCCGAACCCCGGGCCCACTTCTCGAAAAATCAGAAAATTGACATCACCGGATTCATTATCTCGCCACGAGTCTATACATATCAAATTTACCGAAATCCGAGCTCAAATGCTCCCTCAAACCCCCAAATTTCTATTTCAAAAGTCAAGCCCTAATCCTTCCCTTTTTAATCAAATTTCCATGAATTTAGATGTTGAATCTACAATTAAATGACGTTTCTAGGCCATAGGACTCACCTCCAATCGATTCCCAATCAAAACCCTCTTTAATACTCGTCAAAAGCTCCCAAGGTTACTCAACAATGGAGGAAATGGGACTTGGTTCGCGTGTGAAATGTTTATTAAAACCCTTCTATCAGCCCAGATTTTACTCTATGCGATCGCATCCAAGCCTCTGCGATCGCATAGCTCAACTTTCCCAAGCCTCCAAAATGTCCTATGCGAACGCGACCCCTTAAATGCGATTGCACTGCTTTACCAATCAAACCTACGCGATCGCATACACTACTCCGCGATCGCATTGAGCAAAGTACCCCTCAGAACCTCAGGTCCATTTAACACTACGCGATCGCATTACTCCTTATGCGATCGCAATGAACAACCTCCTCAACCTTTGCGATCGCATACCCTATTCCGCGATCGCATTGAGCAATCAGAACGGCCTTCCCCAAACCTTCTAATGCTATCGCAATTGCACTCCTGCGATCGCAGAGAACAAAAATGTTTTCCAACACCCAGCTGAAATCTGCAACTTCAAAAACCAAGATTGGTCTGATTGACCATCCGAAATCACCCCGAGGCCCCCGGGACCTCAACCAAAAGTGCCAACCCATCCTAAAACATCATTCAAACTTGTTCCAATCATCAAAATACCACAAACAACACCAAAACCATCAAATTACATCGGATTCAAGCCTAAATTTCTTAAAAACTTCCGAAATACGCATTTGATCAAAAAACTGACCAAAACACCTCCGAATGATCTGAAATTTTGCACACACATCCAAAATCACCTAACGAAGCTACTGCAACTCTCGGAATTCCATTCCGACCCCCATATCAAAATCTCACCTACCAACCGGAATTCGCCAAAATACTAACTTCGCCAATTCAAAGCCTAATTCTTCTCTACAACCCCAAAACCCATTCCGATCGCTCTCCTAAGTCACAAATCACCTCCCGAAGCTAACCGAACCATCAGAACTCACTTCCGAGCCTTCTAACACATAAGTCAATACCCGGTTGACTTTTCCAACTTAAGCCTTCTTAAAAGAGACTAAGTGTCTCATTTCTTACCAAATCCTCTCCGAACTCGAACTAATCAACTCGATCACATAAAACACGGATAACGAAGCATAAAGAAGTTGAAATGGGGGAAACGAAGCGGTAACTCATGAGACGACTGACCGAGTCATTACAAAGACCCTTTGAAAGAGATGCACTGGTGGTATAGCAAAGAAGCCTTTCTACTTACTTACAAGCATAAGTTACAACCTGTACCTAATTCTGGAAGATAGACCTATCTCAAGCCATAGAACCTCCAGAACCGGTGAAACAAGCTGGCAGGCCTAAAGTCAAAAGAGATCGACAAAAGGATGAGGCGAGCAAGAGGCAAAGGGAGTGGAGTCAGTCTAGAAAAGGTAGAATTATGACTTGTGGCAATTGGGGAGAGGCAAACCATAATGCAAGGGGATGTAAAAAGGTATAGACCCAATTGTTATTTATGAACTTGTTATTATACTTAATTTTTATTAAATATTTCTTTTTTGCATTAAACAACCATTGACTATGCCGAAAGTGACAAAGAAGAAGTAGCCATCAAATGATGGGCAGACATCTAGGGCTAAGAAGCCAGCCAAAAGACAAAGGACTTTGCCTGATGAAGACACTAATGATGATGAGGTGTTGGAAGATATCAGTTTATCAGCACCCCAAGTGTCTCAAACAAGTCAAGGCATTGGCAGCAGTCAATCATTTATCTTTATGCCTACTCCAACTCTGGATCATTTTTCTGATGTTGATAATGGTCCTGGACCTCCATTAAGGCCTAGTATTATATCAGAATCTCAAACTAGACTTATGGAAAGGCAGTAGGTTGGTATAAACACCAGGACAAGGACAATCAAGTTTACAAGAGATAACACAGGTGTAAGTGAACATGTTGATCTGCCATACTCCCCACTAAACTTGACATGGAAGGGAAAGGCAGCACTCAATCATTCATGCCAAGGAGTAATTCACGCCTCTAAGCAACCGAGCAAGTTTCTACTCCATGAACACTACTTCCTTCACGAATAACCACTCAATCATTCCATGATTTCCATATACCCATAGAGTGTAATACAACCCATATCCAAAAATTTCCTTACTCGAGTCATTCTCGATCTCAACCTTTGTAAGCCATAACTAATTCACCAATATACCTCAAACTAAAACTAATACAACACATAATCGTTCAATAACCCGTCGATAACAGACTCCCATATTTGGCACAAAGCCAAGGAATAAAGCATCTGATAACTTACAATACCCATACTCTGTTACTGCCAAAATCCAGCACTGAAATTCAATAAAATCCTTCATAAGCTCATGTAACACAAACCATCTAATATCTCAGATCATCTGCAATTTTTGTATTCACCCTTGTAACAGTCAAGCGAACTTCCACAAGCTATCCAAGCTCAAATTGTTCTACATATAATTCACTGGTAAAAGAGGACTCGCTATAAAACAACATAGGGATCACACAAACCTCAGGACACCCCGCTGGAGATAACCCACCTGCTTTGCCTCAAACTAACATCTCCTCATACCCTTCCACAGTCATAACTATTATGAAACCACTTAATCTTCCTGAGTCTGAACTCATATCATGAAATGAAAATCTACTTCATTCCCCAACTAAACAACATTAAAAGATCCTTCAACACACCCATAACTCGAGACTACACATCAAATCAAGATGGAAATCAAGCACCAGATAGTTCTTTCTACACCTCAAGCAAACCCTGCTCATCACATTCAAACCATAGGAACACATCTCGCAGTCACATCATACTCATCACGTAGCCATCCAACCACAAATTCCACTAATAGGGGCAATACTGGACATATAAATCCAAAAGCACGTGCTCATACAATCAACATCTCTGCGCTCAAGCTACAGTCAAAACCCGACCTCAAGTCCTCCAGACTGGCCCTTTATCAACACACTGAAATCACATCTCGCACCTCATCCATGAAATCACAAGCCGTCGATGCACAGCTGATACCGAGGGCTCATGTGCACACACGAATGCGTGGAAGAAATTCAAAGAGTTACGCTTCAAGCTGAATCAATGCCGAACGATAAGAAAAGAAAGATGTGAAGTATATCCTAAATTTCCTGTAGCCTCTCGAAGATAGGTATGGACGTCATCATACTGATCCGCAAGACTCTACTAGACACTTGCTCATGACTTGTAGAACCTATGAACCTAGAGCTCTAATACCAATCTGTCACGACCCAAAACCTACTAGTCGTGATGACACCTAACCTAACCCGCTAGGTAAGCCAACTAATAACTATCTAATTCCAATAACATTAATAAGGCAATTAAACAAAATAAATTATCTAGATCTATTATATTTCCCAAGGATTGGTAGTATAACTCATGATCTTCTAAGAGTAGAGATTACAAAGCTGATAAGAAATAAATACATCTTCTGCTTCAAAAGTACATAAACAGAGTTTTATAATCTAAGGCTACCATGAACAAGAGGCAGCTACAACCGAGATGCAGGTACATCTTCCAATCCAGCTTCCGTCGAACACAGCAACATCGACATTCAAAATCTGCACGCAATATGCAGGAAGTGTAGTATGAGTACAACCGACCCCGTGTACTCAATAAGAAACAAACCTAACCTTAGGTTAAAAGTAGTGACAAGGTGGAACATAGGTCGGGTTCAACAACAATAACCAATAGCAGTTCATAACAACGTAGAGCATATAAATAAGGGAGTAACTTAGAATAAAATGCTCAGCTTTCTTTCACAGTTTTTCCGAAAATAGTTTTACTTTTTAAGAATATCAGTGAAAACTCAAATTCTCTTCCGAAATCATCGTAAAATATGATATAGTTTGAAAACTATAAATATTTATAAAAATCTTTTTCACAATAAATAAGACATTTCAATTTTTTTCCAGATAGCAAGTGTGAGATACCTCTCTAATGTGTGTAAAAAGTCATGAATGATGTGATACCGTACAACATGAGAAAAATGTTTCTCTATGCATGTATGTCATATATGCATTCGAATGCCATGTATCTCAAAGATGAATTATGTACTCACACTCTCAGAGTGCTCAATCTCACTGTCTCACACTTCCCACTCATCATGCGCAACCACTCGGTACTGTATATAGCCCATACAACCCATATACAATACTGACTATAAGTCACCCAATATCGAGTGAAAAGGGCAATCCAACCCTGTGGAGAAATCCATCTCCAAATATCAAGTACTTTGGACAAACCCATGTCTAGGGCAATCCATCCCTCTATAATATCATACGCGCTCACTGGGGGTGTGTACAGACTCCGGAGGGGCTCCTGCAGCCCAAGCGCTATCATAGTTATCAATATAACCACTGGGGCATGCAGCCCGATCCTATAACTGTCACTCATAATCAGGCTCTCAGCCTTACTTGGTCATCAATCTCTCCAGTCTCACCCATGGGCTCACAATGTCATGGAAGCTAACCCAGAACAATGATATGATGTATCAATAAATAACAACTGAGACTGAGATATGTAATGAATGCATGAATATGACTGAGTACAAAATATCAATAAAATCAGTGAGATGACACCAGACAACGACCACTATAGGTCCTAACAATATTAGCAAAAAGCCTAAACATGATATCTAGCATGATTGATAGCCCAGTTACTTTATCACATGGTAAAAACACAGATGTCAACAAAATAGGGCCACTATACAGTGCCATGGAAACAACAGAATCATAATTCACAAGGTGCACACCCACACACCCGTCACCTAGGATGTGCGTTACCTCAATACCAATCACACAACACATAATTTGGGGTTTCATACCCTCAACATTAAGTTTAGAAGAGCTACTTATCTTAAACAAGCCAATTCCTGACGCCGAGCAGGCCCAACGATGCTCTAAGAATACCATCTCATGCGTAGCGACCTCCGAACGGCTCAAAACTAGCCAATAACAACTCAAAAATATCAGATAAAGCCCAAGGAAACCATTACAAGTGATAAAGATCGAATCCTAAATTAAATCACAAATTCGGCCAAAAATCACACCCAAGCCCGCACCTCAGAACCCTAAAAAACTCATAAAATTTGATAACCCATTCGATTACGAGTCCAACCATACTAGTTTCACCCATTTCCAACTCCAATTCGATGTTCAAAACTCAAAAATTCATATTATGAAACTCTAGGCCAAAACCTCCCAATTTCACTTTAAAATTCATCAACCAATTGCGAAAATGAAGATAGATTCATGGAATATAACCAAAACTGAGTAGAGAAAACTTACCTAATACATATGGTAAAAACTGCTTCAAGAATCACCTCAATCCGAGCTCCATAGCTTCCAAAATGCAAAAATAGCCGAAACCCTCGAAATAAAGTACTTTATAATTGTTGGTCGAATCAATGAATCGCGATCGCGGAAGCAACTTTGCGATCGCGAAGAAGTAAATGCACTGCCCCCTAAAAATGCACTACGTAATCGCGTACAAAGGACTGCGAGCACGAAGAAGAAGCGGACACTGCCCAGCTCAGCCAAACACTCAACGCGAACGCGATGCTCAAATTGCAGCAGCCTACGTGATCGCATCTGAAGACTCGCGAACGCAATGAACAATTTCTCCCATAATTCAAAATAACTCTATGCGATCACAATCCATACCTCAGATCGCAATTAAGGATACCAGATACTTAGTTTCTGCACAACCGACAATGCATAATGAAGGGAAAATAGTCCGAAACTCACCTGAGCCCCTCAAAACCACATACAAAGATACCAACAAGTCTAATAACATAACACGGACCTACTCGAGGCCTCAAAACACGCATAAAAATATCAAAATGATGAATCACACCTCAATTCGAACTCAATGAACTTTGAAACTTCAAACTTTCACAACTGATGCTGAAATGTATCAAATCACGTCCGATTGACCTCAAATTTTGCACACAAGTCATATTTGACATTACGAACCTATTCCGACTGCCGGAATCAGAATTCGACCCTGATATCAAAAAGTCCACTCTTGGTCAAACTTCCAAAAATTCCAACTTTCGCCATTTCAAGTCAAATTCTACTATGGACCTCCAAATCACAATATGGATGCGCTCCTAAATCCAAAATCACCCAACAGAGCTAACAAAACCATCAGAAATCCAATCCAAGGTCAAATATTAAAAAGTCAAAACTTGGTCGAACCTTTCAAATTTTAAAGCCTCTAACTCAGAATCATTCTTCCAAATTAATTCCGAATAACCTAAAAATCAAAACTGACGGTCCATATTAGTCATAATGCATCATAAAGAGCTTTTCATGCCCTCTAACAACCGAACTAAGTGCAATTGCTCTGAATGACTGGCCGGATCATTACAATAGTCTAGCAGTAGTGCAACATCACAACTGTAGCTTGCTAAGTCCAAACTAAAGAATACTCACTTGCATCATCTTTCATGACCTCACACATATTTTATAAACATGATTAAAGAGGTTTCACTTAATACTTGCAAATCTAAAAATCATACCCTCTCAAGTGCAAGCCACCACCTTTTTCAAGAACAAAGTTGCTACAACCTCAAGGACCAGATCCAGAGATTGAAGATATCTTAAGTCCTTAGGTTTGTTGAGTCTTTGTCATTTTGTTCTTTATATGTAATCCTATACTACTTTCAAGAAGTGTCTTTGTAGGATAGATTTAAACTATTATTTGGTTTAGTTATTTTACTAGAGTCAGTCAAGGTTTGTTGTTATATAATAGAGTTATTGCAAAGGGCATACAATAGAGTTATTGTAAGGGGTGAAGGATTAAGAGATTAATCCTTAGATTACAATAGGATGTAATCTGAAGGTTGTCGTGGTTTTTAATCCCTTGAGCAAGGAGTTTTCCACGTAAATATCGTGTGTTCTTTATTTACCACATATTTATTGTGGGAATAGATAGACAACCTCCTTCCATATACTGTTTGATTTTACAGTCTGTTGCTTACTGTGGGAATTGATAGAGAACCCGGTTCTCTGTATTGTTTGGTGGACTCCTACTTTTTATCAGTTAGTATCAGAGCAGATGCTTTCTAAAAGGTTAACACCTAAAAAGAATCCCATAGTTTCTCCACGAAACTTTGAGGAAGGACAATCAACCAACAAACCACCAAGATTCAACGACCAATACTATGATTGGTGGAAAACAAGAATGCGTGACTTCATTATGGCTAAAGGCTCAGAGTTGTGGGATGTAATATATGATGGGCCTTTTTTTTCCCATGAAAACTATTGGTGAGAAAATAGTTACAGTCCCAAAAATAAGAAAATAGTACAAATATGCCGATAGAAAGGCTATTGAGAAGAATTTTAGGGCAAGAAGATTCATCTTTGTGGCATCGGCCCCGATAAATACAACCACATCTCAGTCTGCTAAGGAGATATGAGAAGCTCTCCAAACTGCCCATGAGGGAACTACTCAAGTTAAGCAGTCAAACATTGATGTGCTTACTACTGAGTATGAGCTTTTTAAGATGAAAGAGGATGAGTCTATTCAGAACACGCATACAGTTTCATCTCCATTATTAATGAGCTTCACTCCCTTGGATAAGTCATTCCAAGAAACAAGTCGGTCTAGAAAATATTCAGTGTGTTACTAGGATCCTGGGAAAGTAAATTAAATGATCTCACTGAAGCCAAGGATATACAGAAACTGGCCATTGATGAATTCATTGGAAATCTGAAAACCTATGAGATGAAGAGAAAGAAAGATCTTGAAAGAAGAGAGCTCAAGACGGAGAAGAACCTGGTTCTCAAGGATGCCAATAACGACTCAAGTAGTGATGAATACGACATGAGGTATCTTACTCGAAGATTTCAAAAGATGGTTCGTATAAAGGGTAGGATCCCAAAGAAAGGAAGTTCCAGCAGGATTTTCAAAGAAAATGATTTCTATCATAAGTGTGAAAAGTTTGTACACTTCATTAAAAATTGTCCTCTTCATAAGTAGGATCATGACACAACCAATACTGATAAGGCGGCTAAGCAGAACTAGGTCCCTAATAGAAAGTTCAAAAGAAGAGATGATGCTGACAACATGGTGAAGGAATCCCTGACTGCATGGGGAGATTCCTCTAGTGAATCTAAAGGTGAAGATGACCAAGGAGAAAATTCTATGGTGGTTATTGACAATGGATCTTCAGAATATGAGTCAATCTTTGCACTCATGGCCAAATCTGATGATGAGGAGGAGGAAAAGGAGGAAGACGAGATACGTTTTCTTAATGTTCAAAGAAATTTGAAAACTTCTCAAAGAAAAAATTGATGTCCTTAGAAAATGTGTTGATTGATGCCTATCGCAGCCTCGTTAATGAGAAAATTGCTTTAATTGAAGAAATTGGCAACATAGAGCAATAAAGGGATAATATGGTAGTTTCTATTATAGACTTGAAGGAACAAGTAGAAGAAGTAACTAGAGAAAATACCTTGTTGAAAAACTAAATAAAAAATAGATGGACATCCCTAAAGGAAAAGAAGTGGCTAGTGAGGCTCAACTTAAGCTGAGAGTGAGCTTAAGAAAGTTAAAACAAGTCTTGTTGTTGAGCTTGAAAAGAGTAGACAACTTCAAGAGGATCTGAAAAGGATTAAAAATAATCTTGATAAGTCACTTAAATGGACCTGGTACTCTGATATAATAACATCTATGTACAAGAGTAATGGTGGAAACTTGCAAAAAATCGAGTTCCAAATGGTTAGAACCTCCTATAATCCTCATAGCAAGTAAGTAACTGTGGGTGATAAATGGATGCGTACTCACTATGGTCAAACTGGTCATTACAAGGACTCTTATAACTCTAAAATTCAGTCTCTATAGAAAAATAAAGTTTTTGTTGAATATAAGTATATTATTGAGGAACATGGTCCTCTAAGAGAAAAATATGTGTTGCCTGTATGGGCAAAAAGAAGTTTAATTCTCACGTTCTATCATTATAAGGAACCCAAGATGGCTTGGGTTCCTAATTCTAATCAGTAATTTCGTGTGCAGGCTGGAGGGAGAGGTATTAATCAAAAAATTGTATATGGATAACGGTTGCTCTAAGCATATGATTGGAAGAATGAATGATTTCCTTTCTCTCTAGGTCTTCCAAAATGGGAGGGTGTCCTTTGAAAACAACAAGAAAGGCTATATTCTTGGTGTTGGAAAAATTGGCAAAATACTCTCCTATGCAAGTGAAAATATGTACTATATGAATAGCTTGAAATATATCTTGTTGAGTGTGTCTCAAATCTATAATAAGGAAAAATAAAGTGAAGTTTTGTCCAAATCTTGCACTGTCACCAATCTCAAAACTGCTAAAGTGGTGTTGATAGCTAAAAGGTTCAAGAACATCTATGTTGCAGGCATTGATTCATTGAATGGTGGTGATCTAATATGCTTAAGTGTCATAGATGATGATGCTGAGTTATGGCACAGACGACTGGGGCATGTGAGTTTTTATTTGCTGAAAAAGTTGATTTTATAGGACTTGGTTCGTGGGCTGAAGCAGTCAACACTACCTGCTACTTGATTAATAAGTGTATGATCAAGTCCCTTCTCGAGAAGTCTCTCTATGAACTACTCAATGAGAGAAAACTCAAGCCGACTTACTCGAGAGCTTTTGGATACAAATGTTTTGTTCTCAACAATGGTGGCAAAGGGTCACATAACAAAGACGATAAAGATGGAGAATTTATAATGTTCCTGCTGAAGCTATATATATATATATATATATATGTATGTATGTATATATATATATATATATATATATATATATATATATGTATGTATATATATATATATATATATATGTATGTATATATATATATATATATATATATATATATGTATGTATATATATAATAGAAAGACT
This sequence comes from Nicotiana sylvestris, assembly GCF_000393655.2. Classification (NCBI taxonomy): domain Eukaryota; kingdom Viridiplantae; phylum Streptophyta; class Magnoliopsida; order Solanales; family Solanaceae; genus Nicotiana; species Nicotiana sylvestris. The sequence continues at coordinate 13,489,008 of NC_091063.1, forward strand.
AATTTGATGAGTCAAGTCAAGCAGAGTGATGAAGGAGATGCAACAGAAACTTCAAAAGGCACAGAGGAACCTGGTCCCTTTATCACCTCGACTAAAGCTGAAGATAGGGTTGCTGATGATGCATCAAGTACTCCTGATGTGGAACAAAGGAGCGGAAGTCATAATTCTGTTGATGTCAATGATGTTTCAAATATGGAGGAACCTGATCCTTCAAATTTTGAAGTTTAATAATCCAACTAGAAGTAAAAGAGTTCACATCCCCTTCAAAGTGTGATAACATAAGTGCTCTAAACATGACAAAGAACTTGGTACAACACAAGAAGACAAAGCACATTGATGTGCAACATCACTTTTTGAGGGACAATGTTGAAATAAGGCTTATTCGTATAAAGGTTTGCAAGACGGAGGATCAAGAAACATATATCTTCACCATAACACTAAGTAGAAAACACTTTAAAAGAAATCATCTGGAGTTGGTATTAATCAGGCTCACCTAAGGACCTGGTCCATCGACGATTGGCTATGTAAAAAAGGAAAGGTACAATGATAGAAAGTGTTTTTCTTGTGGCATCTAACTCAATTTTATACCGCTACAGGTATACACGTATGGAAGTTTCAGGAGAAAATAAGTATGAGCAACATTGCACGTCTAGGAGTTTTTGCTTAAAATTTCAAAAATCATCAAGGAATCTGGTTCCTGCGACTCAGGTTAGTAGTCTCTTCAATACTTATATGCGTTTTTAAATTGCTGAAGAGTCATGTCATTAATTTATTCCGGCCACTCTCCTAATTTTTAAATACCAAAATATTAAACCTTTTCTGAACTGACCTGTTACCCCAAAAACCATTTGCCTCTCTCACACCCAACCAAAACCGATTTTGTTCTTCTAAACCAGAATCAAACTTGTTTAAAAAAGAATCACTCTCTCTAAATATACTATAAGTGAAGCCAACTCTGTCATCTTCAAAATTCATAACTCCATCTGAATCAAAACCCCAAGAAGTCTTTGGTAGATTTTGATGGGACTTTAATTGAAAGGGAACATGGTAGATCTGATATTCTAGAGAGTGAGGTTGAAATTATTATTGTATTTGTAGAAGCCTTGAAGGATGGATAAATTGATGAATGTGCTGGAAAAAGAGGAACTGAATAAGGGATATAATCCCTTTAGTCATAATTATGATACTAATTCTGATGATGACTTTTCTTTCTGACTATGTGTTTAGTCAAATTGTTTATCAGTAAAAAGGACTGGTAAAAAAGTAGGCTGAATGGTGATGAAGTGGCGTCACTTGATAATGTGGTGTATGTGGAGGATGGGAAGAATATAGTAAAAAGTCTCCATTTATGAGAAATAACTCAAAGAAGAACAAAATGGAGAAAAGAAAATCAGCTGAGAAAGATGTAACAAATGATAAGAGTGAACAGATTGAGAAAGAGAATAGGGAGACCTGACCGCTCAGAAAAAGAAAGGGTAGTGTGAGTGAGAAGCCCGGTTCCTTAAAGAAGCAAAAGGTTGAGTTATTGGAGTTGGAAAGGAAGGAGACATTGAAGTCTCAAAATGTGCTGTTGGACAGAGTGTTTGGCTCTGATATTCCTAGAAAAGGAGGAGCTTCTTGATAGTGTTGAGTTCCAAAATAGAATCACTTCTTTGTTCCTCCAAATCCCAAAGTTTATGAAGAAAAAGTAAAAACTTCTATGAAAACTTGTATGTTACTTATGTTGATACTTTGATGTTGTATATTAATGAGAGTGAGTTTGTTCTTGATAAGGAGAAGCTTGGGGAGATACTTGGTGTTCCGACTGATTGTTCAGCTCGCCCGGATAGGTAGAGAACCAGGTCCCCGTAGTCTCGTAGCAGAATAGAATGCTTAGTTAAAGGGTGAGATTGAAGAAATGGTGGAGGACCTAAGAGAGCAGATGATCATTGATCAAAAGACTGCAAATGAACAAATGGACAAACTCATAAAGGCCTTAGCCCCTTACTTTTCTTCATGCCCAGTGATCCATGCCTTTCACTCCTACCAAATTCCCTCGGATTCATATCTTCTTTTGATCCCTATGTTTGATGACTTTGGTACTTTAGTTGTTTAAATTGTCATATTTTGTATTGATTGGAACTGTTGTACTTTTGTTATAATTACTCTACTATGGGAAAGTACTCTATTTTGTGCAATGACATTCACTTGTTGCTCTTGTTATTTTCTATGTTGTGTTGCTCAATTAGCACGAGTTAATGTTTCTGAACTTCTTTTTGGTTGGGCTTCTTTTGTTATTCTTTTCAATGATGCCAAAAGGAGAAAGTTACATATGTGTCAACATGGGGAGGAACAAAACTAAATTGATATGTTGTGTTGTGCATGAAAGATAGGTCTGCTTCGCAGGGGAAACATTATTGGTAATGTGTTTATTATAGGTCTAATCTATAAGGGAACATGTGAGGAATCTGGTTCGTAGGGAGAATATCAATTTTGGGTTTGGCATCACTAAAAAGAAGAAAATTGCTCTAAGATATGCTATTTCGTATTTTGATAATTTGCCAAACGCTCTCGAGGAACTAGATAGGGACCAGATGTGATCAGTACATATAAGGAATCTGATCCTCAAGGGAAATATCAGTTTTGAGTTTGTCATCGTCAAAAAAGGGAAAATTGATAAGTTATGTTATTTCGTGTTTTGATGATTTGCGAAACATTCTCAAGGGACTAGATATGAACCAGATGTGATCAGTTCCCTTGGCCATTGTACAATCAACTCTACAACTATAAAAATTGTTGCACTGTACCGATTGCCAGATGATAACTTATTTGAAAATTGAAAGGGAGAAAACAGGTTCTTAGAGGGAAAAAGGTTGATTCGTAGGGAGGAACTGTCATACCTCCTTTTTCCGCCCCCGCGAGGGTACGTAGGGAGTTTTTTCCAATTAAAGGACAATCGAAACGGGATTTGTTTATTTATTTCAGAGTCGCCACTTGGGAGATTTAGGGTGTCCCAAGTCACCAATTTTAATCCCGAATCGAGGAAAAGAATGACTCCATATTACAGTCTGCGTACCAGAAATCCGGATAAGGAATTCTGTTAACCCGGGAGAAGGTGTTAGGCATTCCCGAGTTCCGTGGTTCTAGCACGGTCGCTCAACTGTCATATTCGGCTTGATTATCTGATTTTATACATATAGAACCTATGTGCGAATTTTAACTTTTAACCAATTTTGTCATTATTATTATTTTTATCAAGAATTGCAACATCATGAAAACATATCTTGAACCACGTTACATCAATGCACCCGTGGTTGTTGACATATCTCGACTCGATTGAGATTTGGATTTGGGTCACATAAATGTGCACCCGAGTTTAAGGAAAATAAATTATTAAAGGTGCGTCTAAAGCAACTAGCGTATTGTTATTCTGGGTAGGGCCGTGGAGTTTTGCTAAACGGTCCATTCCGAAGTCTAAGCAATTTTTTAAAGCAAATATGTACTGAGGGCCCCGCAATTTTGTATTTTTCTTCGGCGAGGCTCATCCCGCTCTTATTTTTAAAGAATTGCAACGTCGTGGACATGCATCTCGGACCACGTCACAATCAATGTGCCCGTAGTTTTTAACATATTTTAACGTCATTGAGATTTGATTTGGATCACATAAATGCGCACCCGAATTTAGGAAAGTAATTTTATTAAATATGCGTCTAAAGCAACTGCGCGTTTGCACTTTGCGAGGGCCATGAAATTTGCTAAATGGCATGCCTCGATTTATTTCAAAAGATCACATTTAACTTAAAGCACGAATGTTCATAATCAAAACAAACTTAACCATATTCATATCCATAGGCTAACTATAAGGAAAACAAGAAAAAACTAAAAAATATAAACTATGAAGACAACATTAACGTAAAGGAATCCACAAAGATATCATAACTTTATTCACTTTTAAAAAAAGACAACAAGCAAAATAATCACATGGGCCACAGGGTTATCATGGCTTTATTCACTTTTAAAAAGAGAACAACAAGTAAAATAATCACATGGGCATATAACTGGCGCAACAACCTTGACCGAACAGTAAAACTTTTCTTATTTTCATTTCTTCTGTGATTAAATAGAATAGAGATCCATTTGAAATAAACTTAATAAAAGGATATGAAAATCAGTCGAAATCAATTTCAACATATAACCAAACACAGTTACTACATTATGATACCTATTTCCATATTTGTTGGATTGTTTTTCTCTTTCGCTGGATTCACACTTTTAATGGATTAGTGTCTAAATCAAAACAAATAATCAAGGAAAACATTAATCTTCACACAAGTTACCGAAGAAGCAAAATACATAGACAGAAACATGTAAGCAGAACAAATCCAAAATAAAGAAAGTGGGTCTTACATTGAATCTTCACACACAAAAACGACATTAATCACTGGACCGAAATGGAAACCTCGACGGAAATAGGAAGCTCGGACCAAGACTGTCAACGACCCGAGATGTTGGCTGTTGCTGGGTTTTTGTTTTGACGCAGCAGATTGATTCGAGAAGATGAAGCAGAAGGGGTCGTTTTAATGTGAGAGAGTGGGAGTTTTTTTTCTTTTCAGTTTTTTTAGGAAGAAGAAGATGAAGTCCAAAACCTTTTTTCTCTCCTTTCCGTTTTTTTTCGTTTTTCCTTATGAAGAAGAAGGTGACCCCCTTCTTCTAATTTTCTTTTTTTTTTCAATCTCTTTTCCCTTCTTTTCTTTTCCAGACCCCCTTTTTCCTTTTTAAATCCACCCGTCCCTTTCCAATTTTCCTTTTCATTTTCAATCCAACCTTTTCCTTTTTTCAAACTCCCCTCCTCCGTTCCTTTTCCCCACTTTTCAAAAGATGTCCGTGTATTCCTCCTCTTTTTTCAAAAGATGTTCCCCATTATCTTGGAATTGGTGTAAGGTGTGGTGGGTTTTGATTGTTATGGGTTAGGTCCGAAAATTAGGCCTAAAAACGGGTAGTTTGAACCCAAATATTATTCTTTTGTCCGGACCCGAGAATAAGAACACGACGTTGTTCAATTAATCCTATGTAAGTAAAATATCTACCAAAATAAGACTGACATTTAAAACAAAACTATTTTTAAATATTTTTTCAAGATTAAAATAGCTACAAAACATTAATAAAACTATTTTTGTGATTTTCGTTTTTATATAAAGATAAAATATAAAGTATTGTTTTTTTTTGTGTTTTCTAAAGATTAAAATGACTATAAAACGTTAACGAAACCATTTTTTTTTGTAATTTTCGAAATTATATGAAGATAAGATAAAAAAAATACAAAGTACTAATTTTGTATTTTCAAAAGATTAAAATGGCTGCAAGACATTAGTAACTATTTTTTTGTAATTTTCGAAATTATATAAAGTACAAAAATAAGGTACTATTTTTGTATTTTTCAAATTTATGAGAAACGCATAAACTAAAGTATATATATATTTTTTTGTAATTTTTCTTTTTGTGACGAAAAAAGGTAAAATAGTCAAAATTAGCTAAAATAGCTATATTAGACCTAAATTAAATATTTACACTAAAAATGTGAAAATTCTTGGGAAGGGTCAAAAATCACATGTCTACAGCTGCCCTCTTTGACTGGAAACACGAAGAGTTTTCCGACAAAGAACGACTAGACATGTTTCTGACCCGACCCTTATTTGGAGGGACTAAACTAAAGGAAAAGAAAAGGAATGTGACCGAGCCCTGGTATCTGACCTGCCTACATATCCTTGGTTATAGAGAAATCAGGCCACGTGTAGTTCGGAAATGAGAGAGATGGTAGAGTGTACCGAGGTGAAGAGCCGATCGAGGTGCCATTCCGTTGAGGTTCCGGTCCGCGGTCCTGCTATTACAAAAAATGAAAGATGAAGAAAACTAACTAAGCCTATCAGCTACTAGTTACAAGGATTCCTATCTATAAGTCTTCTGAAACTTGGTCTCGAATCTTGAATGATGCTTCATGTAGACTTTGGATTTGAACCTTGAAACTTGCTAGTTGTAGATGCTAGTTCATCCTTCTTCAACTTTTCGGATCAGGACCAGGCTTGCAGTTCTTGCGACCTCAACCAACTACTGAGCAGAGCACATCTTTTCTACCCTTCTGCACTTTGGATTCTTTTTCCTTTTTTTTCCTGCTATTTCCATCTTGGATTGAATGCTGGGGATTTTTATTATTTCCTGCTGGGGATTCCTATTGTAACCCACTGTTTTATTGTCCTCTGACTTGATCTTAAAATGTATGCCTCTGTTGTATGGGCGGGCTCCCAACTTCAATACTTGAAAATTAATGATGAATATTCCTCTGTTATATGGACGGGCTCCCAACTTCAACACTTGAAATGAAAAGACTGAATGTATGCCTCTGTTCTATGGGCGGGCTCCCAACTTCAACGCTTGAAATGAAAAGACTGAAATGTATGCCTCTGTTCTATGGGCAGGCTCCCAACTTCAACACTTGAAATGAAAAGACTAAAATGTATGCCTCTGTTCTATGGGCGGGCTCCCAACTTCAACACTTGAAATGAAAAGACTAAAATGTATGTCTCTGTTATATGGGCGGGCTCCCAATTTCAACACTTTGGAATAAAAAGACTGAAATGTATGCCTCTGTTCTATGGGCGGGCTCCCAACTTCAACACTTGGAATGTAAAGACTGAAATGTATGCCTCTGTTATCTGGGTGGGCTCCCAACTTCAACACTTGAGATGAAAAGACTGAAATGTATGCCTCTGTTATATGGGCAGGCTCCCAATTTCAACACTTTGGAATAAAAAGACTGAAATGTATGCCTCTGTTCTATGGGAGGGCTCCCAACTTCAACACTTGGAATGTAAAGACTGAAATGTATGCCTATGTTATCTGGGCGGGCTCCTAACTTCAACGCTTGAAATGAAGAGATTGAATGTATGCCTCTGTTATCTGGGCGGGCTCCCAACTTCAATGTTTGAAAATTAAAGACTGAAATGTATGCCTCTGTTCTATGGGCGGGCTCCCAACTTCAATGCTTGAAATGAAAAGACTGAAATGTATGCCTCTATTATCTGGGCGGGCTCTCAACTTCAATGCTCGAAATGTAAAGACTGAAATGTATGCCTCTGTTCTATGGGCGGGCTCCCAACTTTGATACTTGAAATGTAAAGACTGAAAAATATTCCTCTCGTTATGTAGGTGGTCGCCTGATTTTAACAACAACGTAGGAGGAAAATGCCTCTCCTATGGGTAAAATTAAACTTAGGAGGAAATGCCTCTCCTATGAGTAAAACTAAACTTAGGAGGAAATGCCTCTCCTATGGGTAAAAATAAACTTAGGAGGAAATGCCTCTCCTATGAGTAATACTAAACTTAGGAGGAAATGCATCTCCTATGGGTAAAAACAAACTTAGGAAGTGCGTCTCCTAGGGGTAAAACTAAACTTTAGGAGGAAATGCATCTCCTATGGGTAAAAAAAATAAACTTAGGAGGAAATGCCTCTCCTATGGGGTAAAACTAAACTTAGGAGGAAATGCATCTCCTATGGGTAAAAAAATAAACTTAGGAGGAAATGCCTCTCCTATGGGTAAAAACAAACTTAGGAGGAAATGCATCTCCTATGGGTGAAACTAAAATAAACTTAGGAGGAAATGCATCTCGTATGGGTAAAACTAAACTTAGGAGAAAATGCGTCTCCTATGGGTAAAAGTAAACTTAGGAGGAAATGCATCTCCTATGGGTGAAACTAAACTTAGGAGGAAATGTCTCTCCTATGGGTAAAAACAAAACTTAGGAGGAAATGCCTCTCCTATGGGTAAAAATAAACTTAGGAGGAAATGCCTCTCCTATGGGTAAAAACAAACTTAGAAGGAAATGCATCTTCTATGGGTAAAACTAAACTTAGGAGGAAATGCCTCTCCTATGGGTAAAAAACAAACTTAGGAGGAAATGCATCTCCTATGGGTGAAGCTAAACTTAGGAGGAAATGCCTCTCCTATTGGTTCAACAACAACTTAGGAGGAAATGCCTCTCCTATGGGTAAAAACAAACTTAGGAGGAAATGCATCTCCTATAGGTGAAACTAAAACAAACTTAGGAGGAAATGCATCTCCTATGGGTAAAACTAAACTTAGGAGGAAATGCGTCTCCTATGGGTAAAAGTAAACTTAGGAGGAAATGCATCTCTTATGGGTGAAACTAAACTTAGGAGGAAATGCATCTCCTATGGGTGAACCATTTCCTTCTTCCTGAATTATTTACTTACCTGTGTTGTCTTCCCTCGAAACTGCTGGGGATTATTTTGATGGGGATGACTTTTCCTTTTCTTCCTTACCCACTCTGGGTTGCCCGAAACTCTGTCGAGGATACTTCTACATCTCGATGATCCGCTGGGGATAACTCTGCTAAGTAAATATGTTATCTTACTCCTTCCAAAATTACTTCCTTTTGAGTAGGATGTTTCATTCCTCTGCAAACTACTTCCCCCTTTTTCTTTTTTCTTTTTTTCGTTTTTTTTTCTCTTTTTTTTTTGTTTTTTTTGAAATGAAAAGACTGAATGTATTCCTCTGTTATATGGGCGGGCTCCCAACTTCAACCAACAAATCACCATTCTGTTCTTCAGGGGGCTCCTGACTTCAACCAATAATGTCAAAAATAAAACGTCATTCTGTTTTTCAGGGGGGCTCCTGATTACTTAAGATTTGAATTGTATTCCCTTATTCTCCAGGTGGGCTCCTGATTGCTGATACTTCCATTGTATTCCCTTATTCTCCAGGTGGGCTCCTGATTGCCGATACTTCAACTGCTCTTCCTTGTTCTCCAGGTGGACGCCTTATTGCTAATACTCCAACTGCTCTTCCTTGTTTTCCAGGTGGACGCCTGATTGCTAATACTCCAACTGCTCTTCCTTGTTCTCCAGGTGGACGCCTGATTGCTGAGGATAATACTACTAGGGAAGTCTCCTTTCTTCCCCTCCTTCAAATTCAATTTTTTTTTCAACACTGTTGGGGATAAAAGTGTTATCTTCTCGGGATAATGTTGTTGAGGATAACGCTGCTGGGGAATTTTATCCCTTCAAGTCGATGCTTCATTCTTCTGGAAGCTGCTGGGGATGATAATGGCTTTTTGCTTTTCTGAGCACAAGTGTCATCCCTTTATTCTGTCTGCTGGGGAATACTTCCTCCATTTAAACTTATTATGTTGGGGCAACACTGGTTCAAACACCACTTCCCTTGAGACTGGTGCTATCTTTATTCTTCCTCGAATGGGTACCTGACTTCCAGAAAATTTTCCAAATGAAAGGAAAATTTTCTGCCCCAGTTTGACAGTCTCCCTTATGGCATGCATTTCTGTCATCAATGCCATTTCCTTTACCTGTTTCAAATCAAACAAAATTTGTTAGTTTAAAACGTGGTGGTTGGTTGTGATACTCCTACTGGGATGGCTTTTCCTTTTCTCCTTCCTTGCTCTGCGCTCCACAACTTGTTGGGGATGATATTATTTGCTGGGGATAATCCCTTTCTGCTGGGGATATCCCTCTTCTTTTGTGGCATAGCTCGGAAACTGGCATTTCCCCGACCTTTTAGTCTAGTATGAATTTCCCCAAATCATGCTCACTGCTCTCCTTGCTTTGTTCAACGGGCCTTGGCCTTGAGGTTTATAACCTTTGATTTCGGCAAGGGTATCCCTCTTGACACTTGTCAATCCTTTTGTCAATTCCCTTTTGCTGGGGATATCTTTTTTGACACTGGCCTCGCGTTTGTTCCTCGCTGACTATACCACTTGGATGTACTAGTCAGATCTTATCTTGCATAATTGGAAAGCTGATGGCATATTTTGAAGTCAATTCACACTTGTTTTGACCAGACAGACTCTATTGGGGAGTTTTTCTATGAAAGGAAAAAGATAAAAAGGGAACAGAATAAAAGACAAATGAAAAAGATGACTCTGTAACAAAAGAAACTATAAATAAAAACCTATCAAACGCAGACACCGACTCTAATGGTCATGGCATGCATTTGTGGCCTATCTTCCGTCGTCAATCGTCTTTCAAGACCTTCAATTGGCAATTCCCCATCTGATTCTCAATCTTATTCGACTTGTAGTGCCCGAAGGGTTTTCACTATCAAGTCTCTCTCATTTTGGTTTTTCTCTCAGCTTTCATCGCCTTATGGTGTCCGTGAAGATTTTCACCGATAAGACTCTCTCATTTGTATCACTTTCCAGCTGGGGATTTGGAGTGTTGCCGGTATGACTCTCTCTGCTGGAGATTAGAGTCCTTTCTGCTGTGGAACAGAATGTTATGTTCGCCGGTAAGACTCTCATTTGTCTGACTTGGCATCTTTTGCAGACTGATCAGAAGGTCTTTCTTTGGACCGTAATGTGGGTTTTTTGGATAGGCTTAGAAAGAAAGGGTATTAAAGGCTCAAAAACAAATCAATTTGGGGTTCAAAATTACAACCTTCGAAATCATATTTGTTTATAACAAGCGCAACCCTTGCCCCAGTTTCTTGCTTGGGGATTATTTATTTATTATATATATTTTTTTAATTTTTATTACACCATGCACACCATGCACACTATGTACACTATGCACCCTATGACCGAGCCGTGAAGCGCCTACGTATCCTCTTTGAGGAATCAGGTCAAACGTAGTTCCCAATTCCTCTGTTTTCATTTGACTTTCTTTTGTTTTTTTTATTGTTATCATTTTTCTCTTCTTTTTTTTTCGTTTTTTTTATTTTTTTTTCTTTACCTTCCAGGCTCGTATTTCCTAGTCGTTGCTATTGATTCCGAACGAGTGGTATGAAAGAAAATAAATAAGGCTCATAGGGGGGTAACGAAGGATAAAGTGTTTAGATAGCAGAACAAAATGCCTTCGTCATTCCAGTCTTCAAAACATGCCAAATGCAAACAACACAATTGATCATAGATTTATAGTCTCTTCCGATGGTGCTGGACTTGACAATTATGTTAAACACTTGCTTTTTCATTTGTCATTTCTAAAGCACCGTTGGGCGACACTCTCACTCTCATGCACGACCCTCATGCCAATTTGGCGAATCTTGCATTTAACGATTTTCTTTATGTTTTACTTGCCCCAGTTCCATATGACTCGGGCTTCAAATAATCTCAAACCGTTCTTATTTCCTTTAAATGTTCTGATTGCCTTTCCGGGGTTTTATGATTAACTTTAAAGACTAGGCCCAAACTGTGTGCGCATGTCATGTCACTAGAATCGGCGCTGACCAAAATGATAAAAGGACTAAACAAAAGATGACTGGAAATAATAAAAGACCGGATTTTGCATTAGACTACCGGTGAAATGGTTTGAATAACAAAAACAAACCAGAATAAAATCCTAAAACAACCTGGACAAACTTAAACAAACCGCTATGACAAAACGGAAAGATAAGACAGTTTGACACGAGACAATATCCGAATTACAACCCTAATAATCCGAACAACAGAAATGACAACAAAATAAGCCACCACAAGCTTCTCTCTTGCTAACCAAGGAACGGAGCGTCCTCCCACTTTATCAAAATTGGCATCTTAGCCACTGAGCTTCGCATCAGTATTGTCCAGACCATTGCCAACTTCGATATCATCAAACTTAATCAACAATTCCCCAATAGGATTCGAGTGCTTCTCTCATCAGGCCTGATCCCCGCAAAGTGTGTATCATGATGTGCATGTAAAGGATTCCGCGCGATATTCTGGGTGTCATTGTCCGGCTTACCACAAACCAACCACCTTAACTTTCTTTGTGATTCAAAACAAAACAGGTTAAAATGGACTCAGTCGGTCCTCATTATTAACAACATCTTTTTTTTCTTATTTTTTCATTTTCCTTCTTTTTTTTTTTTCGATTTCTTTTTTCTTTCTTTTTTTTTCTTTTTTTTTCATTTTTTTGTTGTGGTCGAATCTTATGGAGATTGCCTACGTATCATGACCCCGCATGAATCAGACCTCGCGTAGTTCGTGACAAATGAAAGGTAAAAGCAATGGAACATTTTCTTTATCAGTTTTCATAATAAAACAAATTGGGTTTTAAGGGTTTGAAAGATCCAACAAATTCAAAAATCAAACAACCCACATATTCCAGTCAAAATATTTACAAACTCAAAAACAAACGGCCAGTTCCTTTTCCCGTTGGACAAATGCAACCAACTGGTTATTTTTCCCAATGTGGCCCCTTCCAAATTTCACATGAGTTTGAGGCCGGGAGGATTATTTCATGACACTTTACAAACTCGTCCATTCTTTTACGAAAATAGCCTTTCGACAATTGAAAGATACTCTAAGGCTATTTCGGCAAGAACGATTTAAGACACTGCCGAAGCTGGTTCGGCTTATTTTGATTAAAAACCCAAACGGTATTCACCTGACCGTTGACTCTTTTTTTCAAATTACAATAAAATCTAGTGTTGCAAACACGGCCCTTCAGCGTCTCGGGGACGAAGATTTTTAAGGCTGTGTAGGTCAACTGGACCAAATCTTAAAAAATGACCCGAAGGTGGCTGTTTATGCAAAGTCAGCCTTCCGGCGTCCCTTTTGGGAACATTCGGCTAATTATGACACAACAGCATCACCCGACCTCTTTATGACAGAATTGAAATTTTGACATTTTTTTTGGCTATTTTAGCAAAAGGTGGGGTTGGACCCGTTGAGGGTTGCCTACGTATCTCACATCCGGTGAGAATCAAACCCGCGTAGTTCGGGCAAATTAACCGAACTATTTTAAAACATGACTCTTTTCCATTTTTATTTTTCATGGCAAGACAAACTATTTTCCTTTTCTATTCTTGAAAATAAGACAAAATAACGATTTTTCATTTTCAACAAACAATAGAACAATCTATTTTTCCAAACTAAAATAAAAGACCCTTTTTTTTATTAAAATAAAATATTTTCTTTCTCAAAATTTCGGCAGAGTTTCACCAGTAATTGGTCATTGAATTTTTTCCTAAAATAATCAATTAACTCCCTAACTGATAAATTTTCTTTCTTTTTTTTTTCTTTTTTTTTCTTTTTTTCTTTTTTTTCTTTTTCTCCCTTCCATTTTCCAACATTCCCGAGATTCAGAAACCGGTCAACATGCAAGTTCGAAACAAATATATGTACAGAGCAAGTAGGATGCATCAGCATGGTCGTTTCATTTCCGGTTGCTAGTCCTAGACGGACCCAACCCCTGTGTTGAGTCCCCTAAGTCAAATGCAATGTGATGCAAATAAGCGTTCCTACTAGGGATCCGACATGAAGTCACGTTATTCTAGGTTTATAACCTGGGTATATGTTCTAGACTGTATACCCGAGCGGACAACTCGAGTCGAGGAGGGGGCAACTTACCGGGAACCATAAGGCCATCCGGCTTCGTAACGTATTCGTCCTCTTTCTTATTTCAGGTATTGACACTAACAGAATAGGGAGCCTCGACCAGCGAGCTTCTCCCCGGAGGTAAGAAGAGAAGGGTTTCGACACAGTTTATATACAGTTCAGATAATATCAAAGCGGTAAAAGACAACATTTAGTATATTATGTCAGAACATGCAATATATATCAGATAATAAAGCCAAATATAACAATTATTCTAAGCTCGAATTCTTGAACCCTGAACTAGTGGTTCTGGGTTTTTATCCCCAGCAGAGTCGCCAGAGCTGTCACACCTCCTTTTTCCGCCCCCGCGAGGGTACGTAGGGAGTTTTTTCCAATTAAAGGACAATCGAAATGGGATTTGTTTATTTATTTCAGAGTCGCCACTTGGGAGATTTAGGGTGTCCCAAGTCACCAATTTTAATCCCGAATTGAGGAAAAGAATGACTCTATATTACAGTCTGCGTACCAGAAATCCGGATAAGGAATTCTGTTAACCCGGGAGAAGGTGTTAGGCATTCCCGAGTTCCGTGGTTCTAGCACGGTCGCTCAACTGTCATATTCGGCTTGATTATCTGATTTAATACATATTGAACCTATGTGCGAATTTTAACTTTTAACCGCTTTTGTCATTATTATTACTTTTATCAAGAATTGCAATATCGTGAAAACATATCTTGAACCACGTTACATCAATGCACCCGTGGTTGTTGACATATCTCGACTCGGTTGAGATTTGGATTTGGGTCACATAAATGTGCACCCGAGTTTAAGGAAAATAAATTATTAAAGGTGCGTCTAAAGCAACTAGCGTATTGTTATTCTGGGTAGGGCCGTGGAGTTTTGCTAAACGGTCCATTCCGAAGTCTAAGCAATTTTTTAAAGCAAATATGTACTGAGGGCCCTGCAATTTTGTATTTTTCTTCGGCGAGGCTCATCCCGCTCTTATTTTTAAAGAATTGCAACGTCGTGGACATGCATCTCGGACCACGTCACAATCAATGTGCCCGTAGTTTTTAACATATTTTAACGTCGTTGAGATTTGATTTGGATCACATAAATGCGCACCCGAATTTAGGAAAGTAATTTTATTAAATATGCGTCTAAAGCAACTGCGCGTTTGCACTTTGCGAGGGCCATGAAATTTGCTAAATGGCACGCCTCGATTTATTTCAAAAGATCACATTTAACTTAAAGCACGAATGTTCATAATCAAAACAAACTTAACCATATTCATATCCATAGGCTAACTATAAGGAAAACAAGAAAAAACTAAAAAATATAAACTATGAAGACAACATTAACGTAAAGGAATCCACAAAGATATCATAACTTTATTCACTTTTAAAAAAAAGACAACAAGCAAAATAATCACATGGGCCACAGGGTTATCATGGCTTTATTCACTTTTAAAAAGAGAACAACAAGTAAAATAATCACATGGGCATATAACTGGCGCAACAACCTTGACCGAACAGTAAAACTTTTCTTATTTTCGTTTCTTCTGTGATTAAATAGAATAGAGATCCATTTGAAATAAACTTAATAAAAGGATATGAAAATCAGTCAAAATCAATTTCAACATATAACCAAACACAGTTACTACATTATGATACCTATTTCCATATTTGTTGGATTGTTTTTCTCTTTCGCTGGATTCACACTTTTAATGGATTAGTGTCTAAATCAAAACAAATAATCAAGGAAAACATTAATCTTCACACAAGTTACCGAAGAAGCAAAATACATAGACAGAAACATGTAAGCAGAACAAATCCAAAATAAAGAAAGTGGGTCTTACATTGAATCTTCACACACAAAAACGACAGTAATCACTGGACCAAAATGGAAACCTCGACGGAAATAGGAAGCTCGGACCAAGACTGTCAACGACCCGAGATGTTGGCTGTTGCTGGGTTTTTTTTTCGACGCAGCAGATTGATTCGAGAAGATGAAGCAGAAGGGGTCGTTTTAATGTGAGAGAGTGGGAGTTTTTTTTCTTTTCAGTTTTTTTAGGAAGAAGAAGATGAAGTCCAAAACCTTTTTTCTCTCCTTTCCGTTTTTTTTCGTTTTTCCTTATGAAGAAGAAGGTGACCCCCTTCTTCTAATTTTTTCTTTTTTTTTCAATCTCTTTTCCCTTCTTTTCTTTTTCCAGACCCCCTTTTTCCTTTTTAAATCCACCCGTCCCTTTCCAATTTTCCTTTTCATTTTTCAATCCAACCTTTTCCTTTTTTCAAACTCCCCTCCTCCGTTCCTTTTCCCCACTTTTCAAAAGATGTCCGTGTATTCCTCCTCCTTTTTCAAAAGATGTTCCCCATTATCTTGGAGTTGGTGTAAGGTGTGGTGGGTTTGGATTGTTATGGGTTAGGTCCGAAAATTAGGCCTAAAAACGGGTAGTTTGAACCCAAATATTATTCTTTTGTCCGGACCCGAGAATAAGAACACGACGTTGTTCAATTAATCCTATGTAAGTAAAATAACTACCAAAATAAGACTGACATTTAAAACAAAACTATTTTTTAATATTTTTTCAAGATTAAAATAGCTACAAAACATTAATAAAATTATTTTTTTGATTTTCGTTTTTATATAAAGATAAAATATAAAGTATTGTTTTTTTTTTGTGTTTTCTAAATATTAAAATGACTATAAAACGTTAACGAAACCATTTTTTTTTTGTAATTTTCGAAATTATATGAAGATAAGATAAAAAAATACAAAGTACTAATTTTGTATTTTCAAAAGATTAAAATGGCTGCAAGACATTAGTAACTATTTTTTTGTAATTTTCGAAATTATATAAAGTACAAAAATAAGGTACTATTTTTGTATTTTTCAAATTTATGAGAAACGCATAAACTAAAGTATATATATATTTTTTGTAATTTTTCTTTTTGTGACGAAATAAGGTAAAATAGTCAAAATTAGCTAAAATAGCTATATTAGACCTAAATTAAATATTTACGCTAAAAATGTGAAAATTCTTGGGAAGGGTCAAAAATCACATGTCTACAGCTGCCCCTCTTTGACTGGAAACACGATGAGTTTTCCGACAAAGAACGACTAGACATGTTTCTGACCCGACCCTTATTTGGAGGGACTAAACTAAAGGAAAAGAAAAGGAATGTGACTGAGCCCTGGTATCTGAGCTGCCTACATATCCTTGGTTATAGAGAAATCAGGCCACGTGTAGTTCGAAAATGAGAGAGATGGTAGAGTGTACCGAGGTGAAGAGCTGATCGAGGTGCCATTCCGTTGAGGTTCCGGTCCCCGGTCCTGCTATTACAAAAAATGAAAGATGAAGAAAACTAACTAAGCCTATCAGCTACTAGTTACAAGGATTCCTATCTATAAGTCTTCTGAAACTTGGTCTCGAATCTTGAATGATGCTTCATGTAGACTTTGGATTTGAACCTTGAAACTTGCTAGTTGTAGATGCTAGTTCATCCTTCTTCAACTTTTCGGATCAGGACCAGGCTTGCAGTTCTTGCGACCTCAACCAACTACTGAGCAGAGCACATCTTTTCTACCCTTCTGCACTTTGGATTCTTTTTCCTTGTTGCAACCTTCTGCTTCCCGGTGCTGGGGATTTTTATTGTTTCCTGCTGGGGATTCCTATTGTAACCCTCTGTTTTATTGTCCTCTGACTTGATCTTAAAATGTATGCCTCTGTTGTATGGGCGGGCTCCCAACTTCAATACTTGAAAATTAATGCTGAATGTATTCCTCTGTTATATGGGCGGGCTCCCAACTTCAACACTTGAAATGAAAAGACTGAATGTATGCCTCTGTTCTATGGGCGGGCTCCCAACTTCAACGATTGAAATGAAAAGACTGAATGTATGCCTCTGTTCTATGGGCGGGCTCCCAACTTCAACGCTTGAAATGAAAAGACTGAAATGTATGCCTCTGTTCTATGGGCGGGCTCCCAACTTCAACACTTGAAATGAAAAGACTGAAATGTATGCCTCTGTTCTATGGGCGGGCTCCCAACTTCAACACTTGAAATGAAAAGACTGAAATGTATGCCTCTGTTCTATGGGCGGGCTCCCAACTTCAACACTTGAAATGAAAAGACTGAAATGTATGCCTCTGTTCTATGGGCGGGCTCCCAACTTCAACACTTGAAATGAAAAGACTGAAATGTATGCCTCTGTTCTATGGGCGGGCTCCCAACTTCAACACTTGAAATGAAAAGACTGAAATGTATGCCTCTGTTCTATGGGCGGGCTCCCAACTTCAACACTTGAAATGAAAAGACTGAAATGTATGCCTCTGTTCTATGGGCGGGCTCCCAACTTCAACACTTGAAATGAAAAGACTGAAATGTATGCCTCTGTTCTATGGGCGGGCTCCCAACTTCAACACTTGAAATGAAAAGACTGAAATGTATGCCTCTGTTCTATGGGCGGGCTCCCAACTTCAACACTTGAAATGAAAAGACTGAAATGTATGCCTCTGTTCTATGGGCGGGCTCCCAACTTCAACACTTGAAATGAAAAGACTGAAATGTATGCCTCTGTTCTATGGGCGGGCTCCCAACTTCAACACTTGAAATGAAAAGACTGAAATGTATGCCTCTGTTCTATGGGCGGGCTCCCAACTTCAACACTTGAAATGAAAAGACTGAAATGTATGCCTCTGTTCTATGGGCGGGCTCCCAACTTCAACACTTGAAATGAAAAGACTGAAATGTATGCCTCTGTTCTATGGGCGGGCTCCCAACTTCAACACTTGAAATGAAAAGACTGAAATGTATGCCTCTGTTCTATGGGCGGGCTCCCAACTTCAACACTTGAAATGAAAAGACTGAAATGTATGCCTCTGTTCTATGGGCGGGCTCCCAACTTCAACACTTGAAATGAAAAGACTGAAATGTATGCCTCTGTTCTATGGGCGGGCTCCCAACTTCAACACTTGAAATGAAAAGACTGAAATGTATGCCTCTGTTCTATGGGCGGGCTCCCAACTTCAACACTTGAAATGAAAAGACTGAAATGTATGCCTCTGTTCTATGGGCGGGCTCCCAACTTCAACACTTGAAATGAAAAGACTGAAATGTATGCCTCTGTTCTATGGGCGGGCTCCCAACTTCAACACTTGAAATGAAAAGACTGAAATGTAGGAGGAAATGCCTCTCCTATGGGTAAAAATAAACTTAGGAGGAAATGCCTATCCTATGGGTAAAAACAAACTTAGAAGGAAATGCATCTCCTATGGGTAAAACTAAACTTAGGAGGAAATGCCTCTCCTATGGGTAAAAAACAAACTTAGGAGGAAATGCATCTCCTATGGGTGAAGCTAAACTTAGGAGGAAATGCCTCTCCTATTGGTTCAACAACAACTTAAGAGAAAATGCCTCTCCTATGGGTAAAAATAAAAAACTTAGGAGGAAATGCATCTCCTATGGGTGAAACTAAAACAAACTTAGGAGGAAATGCATCTCCTATGGGTAAAACTAAACTTAGGAAGAAATGCGTCTCCTATGGGTAAAAGTAAACTTAGGAGGAAATGCATCTCTTATGGGTGAAACTAAACTTAGGAGGAAATGCATCTCCTATGGGTGAACCATTTCCTTCTTCCTGAATTATTTACTTACCTGTGTTGTCTTCCCTCGAAACTGCTGGGGATTATTTTGATGGGGATGACTTTTCCTTTTCTTCCTTACCCACTCTGGGTTTCCCGAAACTCTGTCGAGGATACTTCTACATCTCGATGATCCGCTGGGGATAACTCTGCTAAGTAAATATGTTATCTTACTCCTTCCAAAATTACTTCCTTTTGAGTAGGATGTTTCATTCCTGTGCAAACTACTTCCCCCTTTTTCTTTTTTCTTTTTTTCGTTTTTTTTTTTTGAAATGAAAAGACTGAATGTATTCCTCTGTTATATGGGCGGGCTCCCAACTTCAACCAACAAATCACCATTCTGTCCTTCAGGGGGGCTCCTGACTTCAACCAATAATGTCAAAAATAAAACGCCATTCTGTTTTTCAGGGGGGGGGGGCTCCTGATTACTTAAGATTTGAATTGTATTCCCTTATTCTCCAGGTGGGCTCCTGATTGCTGATACTTCCATTGTATTCCCTTATTCTCCAGGTGGGCTCCTGATTGCCGATACTTCAACTGCTCTTCCTTGTTCTCCAGGTGGACGCCTTATTGCTAATACTCCAACTGCTCTTCCTTGTTTTCCAGGTGGACGCCTGATTGCTAATACTCCAACTGCTCTTCCTTGTTCTCCAGGTGGACGCCTGATTGCTGAGGATAATACTACTAGGGAAGTCTCCTTTCTTCCCCTCCTTCAAATTCAATTTTTTTTTCAACACTGTTGGGGATAAAAGTGTTATCTTCTCGGGATAACGTTGTTGAGGATAACGCTGCTGGGGAATTTTATCCCTTCAAGTCGATGCTTCATTCTTCTGGAAGCTGCTGGGGATGATAATGGCTTTTTGCTTTTCTGAGCACAAGTGTCATCCCTTTATTCTGTCTGCTGGGGAATACTTCCTCCATTTAAACTTATTATGTTGGGGCAACACTGGTTCAAACACCACTTCCCTTGAGACTGGTGCTATCTTTATTCTTCCTCGAATGGGTACCTGACTTCCAGAAAATTTTCCAAATGAAAGGAAAATTTTCTGCCCCAGTTTGACAGTCTCCCTTATGGCATGCATTTCTGTCATCAATGCCATTTCCTTTACCTGTTTCAAATCAAACAAAATTTGTTAGTTTAAAACGTGGTGGTTGGTTGTGATACTCCTACTGGGATGGCTTTTCCTTTTCTCCTTCCTTGCTCTGCGCTCCACAACTTGTTGGGGATGATATTATTTGCTGGGGATAATCCCTTTCTGCTGGGGATATCCCTCTTCTTTTGTGGCATAGCTCGGAAACTGGCATTTCCCCGACCTTTTAGTCTAGTATGAATTTCCCCAAATCATGCTCACTGCTCTCCTTGCTTTGTTCAACGGGCCTTGGCCTTGAGGTTTATAACCTTTGATTTCGGCAAGGGTATCCCTCTTGACACTTGTCAATCCTTTTGTCAATTCCCTTTTGCTGGGGATATCTTTTTTTGACACTGGCCTCGCGTTTGTTCCTCGCTGACTATACCACTTGGATGTACTAGTCAGATCTTATCTTGCATAATTGGAAAGCTGATGGCATATTTTGAAGTCAATTCACACTTGTTTTGACCAGACAGACTCTATTGGGGAGTTTTTCTATGAAAGGAAAAAGATAAAAAGGGAACAGAATAAAAGACAAATGAAAAAGATGACTCTGTAACAAAAGAAACTATAAATAAAAACCTATCAAACGCAGACACCGACTCTAATGGTCATGGCATGCATTTGTGGCCTATCTTCCGTCGTCAATCGTTTTTTAAGACCTTCAATTGACAATTCCCCATCTGATTCTCAATCTTATTCGACTTGTAGTGCCCGAAGGGTTTTCACTATCAAGTCTCTCTCATTTTGTTTTTTCTCTCAGCTTTCATCGCCTTATGGTGTCCGTGAAGATTTTCACCGATAAGACTCTCTCATTTGTATCACTTTCCAGCTGGGGATTTGGAGTGTTGCCGGTATGACTCTCTCTGCTGGAGATTAGAGTCCTTTCTATTGTGGAACAAAGTGTTATGTTCACCGGTAAGACTCTCATTTGTCTGACTTGGCATCTTTTGAAGACCGATCAGAAGGTCTTTCTTTGGACCGTAATGTGGGTTTTGGATAGGGCTAGAAAGAAAGGGTATTAAAGGCTCAAAAAACAAATCAATTCGGGGTTCAAAATTACAACCTTCAGAACCATATTTGTTTACAACAAGCACAACCCTTGCCCCAGTTTCTTGCTTGGGGATTATTTATTTATTATTATTATTTTTTTAATTTTTATTACACCATGCACACTATGCACACTATGCACCCTATGACCGAGCCGTGAAGCGCCTACGTATCCTCTTTGAGGAATCAGGTCAAATGTAATTCCCAATTCCTCTGTTTTCATTTGACTTTCTTTTGTTTTTTTTATTATCATTTTTCTCTTTTTTTTTCGTTTTTTTTTCTTTACCTTCCAGGCTCGTATTTCCTAGTCATTGCTATTGATTCCGAACGAGGGGTATGAAAGAAAATAAATAAGGCTCAAAGGGGGGTAACGAAGGATAAAGTGTTTAGATAGCAGAACAAAATGCCTTCGTCATTCCAGTCTTCAAAACATGCCAAATGCAAACAACACAATTGATCATAGATTTATAGTCTCTTCCGATGGTGCTGGACTTGACAATTATGTTAAACACTTGCTTTTTCATTTGTCATTTCTAAAGCACCGTTGGGCGACACTCTCACTCTTATGAACGATCCTCATGCCAATTTGGCGAATCTTGCATTTAACGATTTTGTTTATGTTTTACTTGCCCCAGTTCCATATGACTCGGGCTTCAAATAATCTCAAACCGTTCTTATTTCCTTTAAATGTTCTGATTGCCTTTCCGGGGTTTTATGATTAACTTTAAAGACTAGGCCCAAACTGTGTGCGCATGTCATGTCACTAGAATCGGCGCTGACCAAAATGATAAAAGGACTAAACAAAAGATGACTGGAAATAATAAAAGACCGGATTTTGCATTAGACTACCGGTGAAATGGTTTGAATAACAAAAACAAACCAGAATAAAATCCTAAAACAACCTGGACAAACTTAAACAAACCGCTATGACAAAACGGAAAGATAAGACAGTTTGACACGAGACAATATCCGAATTACAACCCTAATAATCCGAACAACAGAAATGACAACAAAATAAGCCACCACAAGCTTCTCTCTTGCTAACCAAGGAACGGAGCGTCCTCCCACTTTATCAAAATTGACATCTTAGCCACTGAGCTTCGCATCAGTATTGTCCAGACCATTGCCAACTTCGATATCATCAACCTTAGTCAACAATTCCCCAATAGGATTCGAGTGCTTCTGTCATCAGGCCTGATCCCCGCAAAGTGTGTATCATGATGTGCATGTAAAGGATTCCGCGCGATATTCTGGGTGTCATTGTCCGGCTTACCACAAACCAACCACCTTAACTTTCTTTGTGATTCAAAACAAAACAGGTTAAAATGGACTCAGTCGGTCCTCATTATTAACAACATCTTTTTTTTTCATTTTTCTTTTTTTCTTGATTTTTTTTTCGATTTCTTTTTTCTTTTTTTTTTTCTTTTTTTTTTCATTTTATTGTTGTGGTCGAATCTTATGGAGATTGCCTACGTATCATGACCCCGCATGAATCAGACCTCGCGTAGTTCGTGACAAATGAAAGGTAAAAGCAATGGAACATTTTCTTTATCAGTTTTCATAATAAAACAAATTGGGTTTTAAGGGTTTGAAAGATCCAACAAATTCAAAAATCAAACAACCCACATATTCCAGTCAAAATATTTACAAACTCAAAAACAAACGGCCAGTTCCTTTTCCCGTTGGACAAATGCAACCAACTGGTTATTTTTCCCAATGTGGCCCCTTCCAAATTTCACATGAGTTTGAGGCCGGGAGGATTATTTCATGACACTTTATAAACTCGTCCATTCTTTTACGAAAATAGCCTTTCGACAATTGAAAGATACTCTAAGGCTATTTCGGCAAGAACGATTTAAGACACTGCCGAAGCTGGTTCGGCTTATTTTGATTAAAAACCCAAACGGTATTCACTTGACCGTTGACTCTTTTTTTCAAATTACAATAAAATCTAGTGTTGCAAACACGGCCCTTCAGCGTCTTGGGGACGGAGATTTTTAAGGCTGTGTGGGTCAACTGGACCAAATCATAAAAAATGACCCGAAGGTGGCTGTTTATGCAAAGTCAGCCTTCCGGCGTCCCTTTTGGGAACATTCGGCTATTTATGACACAACAGCATCACCCGACCTCTTTATGACAGAATTGAAATTTTGACATTTGTTTTTGGCTATTTTAGCAAAAGGTGGGGTTGGACCCGTTGAGGGTTGCCTACGTATCTCACATCCGGTGAGAATCAAACCCGCGTAGTTCGGGCAAATTAACCGAACTATTTTAAAACATGACTCTTTTCCATTTTTATTTTTCATGGCAAGACAAACTATTTACCTTTTCTATTCTTGAAAACAAGACAAAATAACGATTTTTCATTTTCAACAAACAATAGAACAATCTATTTTTCCAAACTAAAATAAAAGACCCTTTTTTTATTAAAATAAAATATTTTCTTTCTCAAAATTTTGGTAGAGTTTCACCAGTAATTGGTCATTGATTTTTTCCCTAAAATAATCAATTAACTCCCTAACTGATAAATTTTCTCTTTTTTTTTCTTTTTTTTTTCTTATTCTCCCTTCCATTTTCCAACATTCCCGAGATTCAGAAACCGGTCAACATGCAAGTTCGAAACAAATATATGTACAGAGCAAGTAGGATGCATCAGCATGGTCGTTTCATTTCCGATTGCTAGTCCTAGACGGACCCAACCCCTGTGTTGAGCCCCCTAAGTCAAATGCAATGTGATGCAAATAAGCGTTCCTACTAGGGATCCGACATGAAGTCACGTTATTCTAGGTTTATAACCTGGGTATATGTTCTAGACTGTATACCCGACGGACAACTCGAGTCGAGGAGGGGACAACTTACCGGGAACCATAAGGCCATCCGGCTTCGTAATATTCGTCCTCTTTCTTATTTCAGGTATTGATACTAACAGAATAGGGAGCCTCGACCAGCGAGCTTCTCCCCGGAGGTAAGAAGAGAAGGGTTTCGACACAATTTATATACAGTTCAGATAATATCAAAGCGGTAAAAGACAACATTTAGTATGTTATGTCAGAACATGCAATATATATCAGATAATAAAGCCAAATATAACAATTATTCTAAGCTCGAATTCTTGAACCCTGAACCAGTGGTTCTGGGTTTTTATCCCTAGCAGAGTCGCCAGAGCTGTCACACCTCCTTTTTCCGCCCCCGCGAGGGTACGTAGGGAGTTTTTTCCAATTAAAGGACAATCGAAACGGGATTTGTTTATTTATTTCAGAGTCGCCACTTGGGAGATTTAGGGTGTCCCAAGTCACCAATTTTAATCCCGAATCGAGGAAAAGAATGACTCCATATTACAGTCTGCGTACCAGAAATCCGGATAAGGAATTCTGTTAACCCGGGAGAAGGTGTTAGGCATTCCCGAGTTCCGTGGTTCTAGCACGGTCGCTCAACTGTCATATTCGGCTTGATTATCTGATTTTATACATATAGAACCTATGTGCGAATTTTAACTTTTAACCGCTTTTGTCATTATTATTATTTTTATCAAGAATTGCAACATCGTGAAAACATATCTTGAACCACGTTACATCAATGCACCCGTGGTTGTTGACATATCTCGACTCGGTTGAGATTTGGATTTGGGTCACATAAATGTGCACCCGAGTTTAAGGAAAATAAATTATTAAAGGTGCGTCTAAAGCAACTAGCGTATTGTTATTCTGGGTAGGGCCGTGGAGTTTTGCTAAACGGTCCATTCCGAAGTCTAAGCAATTTTTTAAAGCAAATATGTACTGAGGGCCCCGCAATTTTGTATTTTTCTTCGGCGAGGCTCATCCCGCTCTTATTTTTAAAGAATTGCAACGTCGTGGACATGCATCTCGGACCACGTCACAATCAATGTGCCCGTAGTTTTTAACATATTTTAACGTCGTTGAGATTTGATTTGGATCACATAAATGCGCACCCAAATTTAGGAAAGTAATTTTATTAAATATGCGTCTAAAGCAACTGCGCGTTTGCACTTTGCGAGGGCCATGAAATTTGCTAAATGGCACGCCTCGATTTATTTCAAAAGATCACATTTAATTTAAAGCACGAATGTTCATAATCAAAACAAACTTAACCATATTCATATCCATAGGCTAACTATAAGGAAAACAAGAAAAAACTAAAAAATATAAACTATGAAGACAACATTAACGTAAAGGAATCCACAAAGATATCATAACTTTATTCACTTTTAAAAAAAAGACAACAAGCAAAATAATCACATGGGCCACAGGGTTATCATGGCTTTATTCACTTTTAAAAAGAGAACAACAAGTAAAATAATCACATGGGCATATAACTGGCGCAACAACCTTGACCGAACAGTAAAACTTTTCTTATTTTCATTTCTTCTGTGATTAAATAGAATAGAGATCCATTTGAAATAAACTTAATAAAAGGATATGAAAATCAGTCGAAATCAATTTCAACATATAACCAAATACAGTTACTACATTATGATACCTATTTCCATATTTGTTGGATTGTTTTTCTCTTTCGCTGGATTCACACTTTTAATGGATTAGTGTCTAAATCAAAACAAATAATCAAGGAAAACATTAATCTTCACACAAGTTACCGAAGAAGCAAAATACATAGACAGAAACATGTAAGCAGAACAAATCCAAAATAAAGAAAGTGGGTCTTACATTGAATCTTCACACACAAAAACGACAGTTATCACTGGACCGAAATGGAAACCTCGACGGAAATAGGAAGCTCGGACCAAGACTGTCAACGACCAGAGATGTTGGCTGTTGCTGGGTTTTTTTTTCGACGCAGTAGATTGATTCGAGAAGATGAAGCAGAAGGGGTCGTTTTAATGTGAGAGAGTGGGAGTTTTTTTTCTTTTCAGTTTTTTTAGGAAGAAGAAGATGAAGTCCAAAACCTTTTTTCTCTCCTTTCCGTTTTGTTTCGTTTTTCCTTATGAAGAAGAAGGTGACCCCCTTCTTCTAATTTTTTCTTTTTTCTTTTTCAATCTCTTTTCCCTTCTTTTCTTTTTCCAGACCCCCTTTTTCCTTTCCAACTTTTTCCTTTTTAAATCCACCCGTCCCTTTCCAATTTTTCTTTTCATTTTTCAATCCAACCTTTTCCTTTTTTCAAACTCCCCTCCTCCGTTCCTTTTTCCCACTTTTCAAAAGATGTCCGTGTATTCCTCCTCCTTTTTCAAAAGATGTTCCCCATTATCTTGGAGTTGGTGTAAGGTGTGGTGGGTTTGGATTGTTATAGGTTAGGTCCGAAAATTAGGCCTAAAAATGGGTAGTTTGAACCCAAATATTATTCTTTTGTCCGGACCCGAGAATAAGAACACGACGTTGTTCAATTAATCCTATGTAAGTAAAATAACTACCAAAATAAGACTGACATTTAAAACAAAACTATTTTTTAATATTTTTTCAAGATTAAAATAGCTACAAAACATTAATAAAACTATTTTTGTGATTTTCGTTTTTATATAAAGATAAAATATAAAGTATTGTTTTTTTTTTGTGTTTTCTAAAGATTAAAATGACTATAAAACGTTAACGAAACCATTTTTTTTTGTAATTTTCGAAATTATATGAAGATAAGATAAAAAAAATACAAAGTACTAATTTTGTATTTTCAAAAGATTAAAATGGCTGCAAGACATTAGTAACTATTTTTTTTGTAATTTTCGAAATTATATAAAGTACAAAAATAAGGTACTATTTTTGTATTTTTCAAATTTATGAGAAACGCATAAACTAAAGTATATATATATTTTTTTGTAATTTTTCTTTTTGTGACGAAATAAGGTAAAATAGTCAAAATTAGCTAAAATAGCTATATTAGACCTAAATTAAATATTTACGCTAAAAATGTGAAAATTCTTGGGAAGGGTCAAAAATCACATGTCTACAGGAACAATGTGGAGATCTGGTTCTTAGGGGGAATATCAATTCTAAGTTTGTCTTCATCAAAAAGAGGGAAATTGATAAGTTATGTGTGACGACCCGGCTGGTCGTCTTAAGAATTTATGCCCCGATCCCCCATTAACTGCTTTCCCCAAGTTTATTTCTGCTATTTTGGTTTGCCGGGATATTCGGTTTTGAGTTTCGAAGAGTTTTGGGGCACTTAGTCCCTAAATGGGAGCTTAAGTGTTGGAAAGTTGACCGTAATCGGAACAGTGTGAAGACGGCCTCGGAATGGAAATCCGATGGTTCTGTTAGCTCCATTGGATGATTTTGGGCTTAGGGGCATGCTCGAATTGTGTTTTGGAGGTCCGTAGCTAATTTAGGCTTGAAATGCCGTAGGTTGAATTTTTGAAGTTTCCGGTTCGATAGTGAGATTTTGATACGAGGGTTAGAATGGAATTCCGAAAGTTGGAGCAGCTTCGTAGTGTTTAATGTGACGCATGTGCAAAATTTCGGGTCATTCGGACGAGGTTTGATAGACTTTTTGATCGAAAGCGTATTTTTAGAGTTTTTTGGAATTTTTAGGCTTGAATCCAATGAAAAATACGTGTTTTGATGTTGTTTTGACCGTTCCGAAGGTTGGAGCAAGTTTGAATGATGTTTTAGGATTGGTTGTCATGTTTGGTTGAGGTCTGAGGGGCCTCGGGTGTGTTTCGGATGCTCAACGGGTCATTTTTGGACTTTAGAGAATTGCAGAAAAATGTTGCAGCAGTCAGTTCTGGTTTCCTTCTTCGCGTTTGCGAGTGGGGTCTCGCATTCGCGAAGAGGAGCTGGGGCTGGTGAGGAATTAACGCTTCGCGTTCGCGAGGCTGTGGGACTTTGTGCCTAGCATTCGCGAAGGCAGTCTTGCGTTCGCGTAGGAGAAGAGAAATGATCATCGCATTCGCGGCTCAGGCATCACGTTCGCGAAGAGGGAGACTGGCCAGTGGAACTTTAGTGCATCGCGTTCACGATCGTATCCTTCGCGAACGCGCCTGGGCAGAATATTTAAGTTCAAAGACGAGGGTTTAGCCATTTTTATCAAAACTTAAGCTTAAGAGCTCGGATTTGAGCGAGATTTTGAGGGATTTTCAGAGATATCGATTGGGTAATAATTCTTAACTCCTTTTTACTTGTAACACATTAATCTAAGCATGAATTCATCCTTTAATTTCGGATTGGAGATGAAAATTGGGGAAAAGTTGGAAGAAAGTTCTTAGACCTAAAATTCAACTTTTGATTGGGAATTTGACTTTGGATTTGGATAATTTTGGTATGCATGAACTAGTGAGAGCATGAGAATTCTGAAAATATAAATTTTACCCGATTCTGAGATGTGGGCCCGAGGGGCGTTTTGGTCATTTTACCTAATTTCGCGTATTAGCTTAGAATTTCTTTGTAGAATCAGTTACTTGAAGTATTATTTACATTATGCAATTGAATTGAATAGATTTGGCCATTTGGAGTCTAGTACTCGTGGCAAGAGCATGGTTTCGGGTTGATTTTGAGCCGGTTCGAGGTAAGTGGCTTGTCTAACCTTGTGTGGGGGACCTTCCCCTTAGGATTGGTATATTTGGTAATTGAAATGCCTTGTACGTGAGGTGACGAGTGCTACTTGTGCTAATTATTGGAAATCCGGTTTTCATTAAGTAATCACTAGTATGTTTCCTTTCCTATTTTTATTACTTGCATTATTAAGCTTGTTGTTAGCTTAGGAAAGCATATCTAAGTGACTTAATTGCTTTATTTGCTCAACTTGCCTTACCTGAATTCTGTGCAGCATGCTAGGCTAGAATCACTTGTTGCCGTAATATGAAATTTTGCCAATTCTGTATAATTTCCCGTTGCTGCTGTGATTATTTTGGGACTACGGATGTGGGCTTCCGGTAGATCCCCCTGCACAGTTATATGGAACTATGGGAATACACCCCGGTAGATTTCCCCAGTACTGGGTATTTACATTTGGGACTACGGAACCGGATTCCGATATATCCCCGCGCATTATGAGTTGGACTACGGGACGGGATTACGGGAGATCCATTGGATATTTACATATGGGACTACAGGATGGTGTCCTGGGAGATCCCCGGTTGTTATCTCGGTGCTAAGTTGCATTTCTTTCCGTGTTTTGCCTTGTCTCTGTAATAGTTGTTGTTGCCCTTTTTATATCATGTGTTACTTTTACTATTGTATTTATTTATTCTGTTCTACACTGTCAAACTTTACATTTTATTTAACCTCAGTAGGGACCTGACGTTCCTCGTCACTACCTGACTGAGGTTAGGCTTGGCACTTACTGAGTACCGCTGTGGTGTACTCATGCCCCTTTTGTGCATGTTTTCATGTGCAGATCTAGGTACTGTGACTCAATCCTATCACCCTTGAGGCTTGGCGACTGCTACAGTGACTTCGAGGTATATCTGCCGCGTCCGCAGATCAAGGAGTCCCTTTCTATTCTAGCTTTTAAACATTGCCCTTCTGTATTTCTTTCCCTTGATAGATATTTGGAGTTAGACATTGTAGATATCCAAAGGCTTGTGGTTCCGTGAGTTTCCGGGTTTTGGGATAGTGTACTTGATTCTGAGAATGTTGTGTTGTATATGTCGAGTGGCACTTTTAAACACTGTTTTTATCACTCTTCATTCTATTTTAATTTGTTTTATTCCGAATTTTGGTTATCTTCCACAATTTAGGCTTACCTAGTCGTAGAGGACTAGGTTCTGTCACGATGGTTCATGGAGGGCGAACCAGGGTCGTGACATTATGCGTCTTTTATTTTGATAATTTGACAAACTTCATGAGATAACCAGATAAGGAACTTGATAGAATTAGTTCCTTTACATTCAGAGTAACTAGTCAGATATCTGGTTCAATTCTCAATGAATCAGATAAGGGAACAATAGAGGGAACATATAGGGATCAGTTCCCCTTGTCATCGTGTATCCAACTCAATAGCTGTAAAACTTGTTACAATATACCATCTGACAGTAGTACAACAACACAATTGTAGCTTTCTAAGGCCAAACTAAAGGACATTCTCTTACATCATCTTTCATGACCTCACACATATATTATCAATATGATCAAGAGGTTTCACTTAATACTTGCAAATCCAAAAATCATACTCTCTCAAGTGTTAGCCACCATCTCTCTCATGAACAAAGCTGCTGCAACCTCAAAGACCAGATCCAGCTATTGAAGATATCTTAAGTCCTTAGGTTTGTTAAGTCTTTGTCATTTTGTTCTTCATTTGTAATCCTACACTACTTTCAAGAAGTGTCTTTGTAGGATAAATTTCAACCATTGTTTGATTTAGTTTCTCGACTAGAGTTAGTCAAGGTTTGTTGCTTTGTAATAGAGTTATTGTAAAGGTCTTATAATAGAGTTATTATAAGGGGTAAAGGATTAAGATTTTAATCTTAGATTGCAATAGGTTGTAATCTGAAGTTTGTTCGGTTTAGTAAAGTTGAAATTCTACTAGGGCAGGTCGTAGATTTTAATTCCTTGAGCAAGAAATTTTCCACATAAATATGTGTGCTCTTTATGTACTACATATTTACTATGGGGACAGATAGAGAACCTGGTTCCCTATACTGTTTGGTTTTATAGTCTATTGCGTACTGTGGGAACTGATAGAGAACTTGATTCTCTGTATTGTTCGGTGGCCTCCTAGTTTCTATCCGTATAAATTCTAATACTAGTTGACAAGCTAAGAATCAACAGTTTTACTATAAATTTGTGGGGAAAAAGGCGCCCCATATAACTATAAGCAACAAAATAAACTTGTCCGATCCCATTTGAATTTAACTTGATTCGATTTGCTTTTAAAATGTCAATTTTGAAATATATTTGTGATGACAAGATTTTACTATTTTGCTTTTCTCCTTCAGTGAACGCTATCCGTTTTAGGGCTCGACTAATTCGGATTGATGTCGAAAATTCTACTTTGGGGTAAACGCTCCTTATTAAAGGCGACCGCATATCAAGAACTCGAGCCCAATGCCTCTAATTAAAAGTAAGAGGCATGGGTGGCTCTAGGGAAAATGTACTGGTGGAAAAAAAGACATGACACGTGGGATATAAGTAAGCCGATGAGGCACAATGCATTGAGCATCGATATAGCGACAAGTGGCACTCTCGATTAATTGAATTAAGAGAGACAGGAAGGTACAAGAGAAATGCCCACAGGACAGTGCAAAGAAAAGAACTGGGCCTGACAGTTGTCAGAAGAAAAACGGAAAAGAAATGAATGAAGGCTATAAAGAAGGGAAGATACACAAACCAGAAGTAAATAAGAAAGGGAAATCGGAGTAGCTACAAGGAATCTTTACCCATAAATGTGCAGTTATGGATACGTATGGTAACGGGCTATCAATATAATTAATACCATTAGTAAACCCAAATTAAGTGTGGGAACCGTTATGATTGTAAGCTCCTATATAAGGACAGAAATCTGATTTGTAAGGACATGTTACGGTTATTACTGAAATACATACTATTTTCTTTGCTTACTCTGCAAGTTTTAAGCCTTAATTTCGAATAGTGATTGTTAGTTTATTCTCTAATTTTTCTTTGTCAATCATTTCTATTTTGCTATCTATTCTTTCTAAAATTGTCTGGATAGTGAAGTTAATCTCGGTTATCAGTAACCCATTTATTTCTAAATATTGACTTTGACCAAGAAAACTATTTTTGGTTAAACAAATTAGTTCTGTTACCGAGAATTTGATAATCTTTTAATTTTTCAAATTCCACTTTTATGACACAAGCTATGTCAACTGTTAACGAGAATAACCAACTGAACCAATAAGGTGAAAATCCACCATACCACTCACCAATGGGGTCCTCTTGACAATCCCGTGAAGGTTCACCCGAAAGGTCTATATCACGTGCTGATGATCAACAAGGGGACGAACAAACCATAGAGCAAGATGCTCTAAAGAAATTGATTGTGGAACATGTAAATAGTGCACTACAAGCTTTTGTCAGAGAATTTCCCAATACACCACAAACTCCTCCACCGGTCAATACAACAACCTTAGAAAACCCGCGCTCAAGGCTTGACAACTCTGGAAGTGGAGATATTCCTAACGAATCTCGTGATAAAGGGTTAGGTACACCAAATAATGCTAATTTATAAAATTTAGTACTAACTTTGCAGAAACAATTGAAGGAGCAAAATGATCGCATAGAACAAATACCTGGCATACCTCCCGTGATCAAAGGGGTAGATATTGATAAATATTCACAACAATCCTGGAAGCCACATGCAATACCTTCACTAATCCCTAAAAAGTTTAAGATGCCTGATATTCCAAAATATGATGGAACCATTGACCCTCGAGACCACGTGACTGCATTCACTATAGGCGTGAAGGGCAACAATTTAACTAAGCAAGACATCGAATTGGTTCTGGTCAAAAAGTTTGGTAAAACACTCGCAAAGGGAGCATTAACACGGTATTCTCTTTTTCCTGAAAGTTATATTGATTCTTTTGCTGAGCTTGTAGATTTATTTATAAAAACACATTCAGGAGCTCAAAAAGTTGAAAAGGGGATGGAAGACATCTTTAAGGTTAAGCAGGGGAGTACAAAATTGCTCAGAGAATTGGTAGATAGATTATAGCTGGAGAGGATGATGTTACCTCGAGTACCTGATAATTGGACATCTATGGCATTTGCGAGCAATTTAAACGAGAAAAATTTCAAAGTCACAAGAAGGCTGAAGGAAAGTTTGAGAGAATTTCCAACAACAACTTGGAACGATGTGTACAATAGGTATATTACAAAGTTGCGGATAGAAGAGGATACGGTCGCACAACCAAGGGCAGATGAAAGATCAGGGTCGAGACGGTCAAAATTAGAGAAGCAGATATCTGCCTAAATCTCTACTTACACGCATCAACCTTCTCCATTCATACTCCATAATTCTCCAAATTCTCCAAAACTCTCTTTATTCAACTTGTATCCTGTTCTTCAACAAAACTTTTCTTTCATCCAAAACATATAATGGCTTCTTCTTCAAAGAATACCAGTTCTTCAAAGAACAAGAACAAAGGCGAGGATGTTGCTCCTCCAACAGTTGGCACCATCATCCCTAGAAGTTTTGTTACGACAAAAGACTTCGAAGAGAAATTCCCTTCGGCCAATGTCACGCTCCTTTTTCTCGCGAAATCGGGTTTCGAAATTGACAACTCTTTTAAGGAAGGGTCTTAAAAGAGAGAGTCGCCACCTAACGGATTAAGGTGCGTTAGGGCACCTATTTGCAGATAATTCTGGATTAACTAGTTACGTCACTAAAGATCGGGTAAGGGCTCAAATTACCTTGAGGAGAAGGTATTAGGCACTCCTCGAGGTCTACAATGGTAGGTCCCGGCCGAACTTGAATTATGTGAATTAGTCTAAGTGGAAGGACAAATAAAAATGATTAAATTTAAAATAAAAAGGGGGGAGGGGTCCTAAGTTTTTAGCCTAAAGGATCACCCCATGCAACATAAATAATACTTCGTAACTCCCTCAAATATTTTAGCCTAAGTGTTGAGCAAACCAGGCAGACAGTTGATTAAATCACAAAGCTTAATGTAAACTGAGAAACATGTTCAACACTTAGCACAGAAGCAGTCACATACTAAAAGAAAAGTTGAGAGAAGAACATGTTTGCAGGATTGACTAAAGTTGTTACACACAGGTGCAAGACAGGTTAAAACATGGTTGAATTATGCCAAGTACACAACCTAATGTTATAACCAAGGAAACAGGGTAGCATTGTGATGAGTCAAATAACCATAGCAGAGTAGGGTATCATGTTAGCAAAGGGGGTGAGATTACAATCATAAATTAAGACACATATGTAAGCATGTGATTTTTGCTTCACGGAAATACTCCAAAAAAGAAAAGTAAGAAACTCAAAAATATATGCGTAAGTATTTTGTCATTGAGTGATTTTTATTTAATGTTAAAATTATGTGTTAACTACTATAGGTGATAACCAATATGGTGTAATTGTATTTAATTTTTGCAATTTAGGAGTTTTAGTTTAGTCTTGTTAATTAAAGGAAAATGGGGCTGTGGAAAATCAGATTGGGCCCCAAAATGAGGCCCAAAATCAAAACAGAGATCCAGTCCAAACCAGGCCTGCCCAGGCACGACCCCAAAACGACGTCGTATGAGCCATTTAATCTGAGCCACCTGTCCAGGCCAATCCAACGGCCCAGGATTCCTTTTCAGTAACCCGTTTCCAAACCCGACCCAGTAACCAGTTCGAACCGACCCCCCAACCAAGGCCAAACTATGTCGTTCCGTATTAAGTGAAAGATCTTGGCCATCAATCTCGATTCATCCAACGGCCAGGATCTAATTACCCGTTACATATATAAGCCTAACCCTTTACCCAGCCCCCTATACGAACACCCCCCCTTCCGTCGTCCCCAAACACGAACCCAAACCTCCCATTAGGAACCCTAGCCGCCCCATTTCCCCTCACCACTAATCCCGGCGGCATGGACGCCGGTGACCACCCCCTTAACACCCCTGATGCACCTCAACCCCCTGAATCCAAATCCATCAACAGCTTGGCTCGAATCCTCCTCCACCTTCTCGAATCTTCATTGGAAGATTCGAGACAAAACTCGATCTACACCGATCTACCCCAGATTCACACTAGATACTCCCCTAACATCCCTCGTGACCAAACCATGCTTGGTTTGGTCCGAATCCACCCACAAATCCCAAAAAACCAAATCTGGAAAAGTCAAATCCTAGAACATAAAGATTTCGTGGGGTCTGTTTGAATTTAGACAAGTTTGTAGTCTAGTAAACCCTAATCGAAGTGTTCTTGGTCGAGAACACCTCGGTTAGGATTTGTTCGACTTTAAACGAGCAAATCAAGCCCGGGCCTGGGTTCAGCTATGTTTAAAGTTTTTCAGGTTTGTTCATTTGTCCCTTTTATCGTCTATTTTGTTATTCAGATTAATTTGTTAGCATGTTTAGTTGTTTGTCTAGTTCTGGGATTTATGTTATCAGTTTGTCTCCCCATCTATACAAGACCTTTTGTTTAGTTTATTCTGTTATGTTAAGTTCATGTGGTAGTGTGTTTATTTCAATTCAGTTGGTATTCGTCAAACCAAAAATGTCCGTTTGTTTTCCTGTATCATTGCAAATTGCCAAGAGCGTTGTTACACTTTGTTTTGTGTTGTTTTGTTGGGGTTATTGCTTGTCATGTATCACAATTAATATAGTCGAGTCGATGTGTGTCGTCAATTAGTTTCAGTCATTAAATGGTAACAATTTGATTCATGTTGTTTGTGTTCTGCTGTGATCGTATTTGAATTCCATTAGGAACTGAAGTATGTTGCCTATTGATTTTGTTCAATTTGAATCAAAAAACATTTAGGGGTGCGTTATAATGGCAGTTCAGACTTTGGTCTTAAATGGATGGCATGTTTACTTGGTTCAGATTTTGGGCAGCATGTGCTTGGTCAGCTGATTAAGGAATTTAAATAATTGGACAGCATGTGCTGTCAGATTATATTCCTGCTGCTCATGCTTTATTAAATAAATAAGAGATTAGGCCACTTTAACAATAAAATAGAGAGGGGTTGTCAGGGAATCTCGTGGTAGTTTTGTTTATTTTAAATAGCTGAGTGGGAAAAACAGCAGGGAGGGGGGAATTCTGAGTTGTCCAACAGACTGTAAAGTGCTGAGGTTAGGCTATAAAAGAGGCAGACCTTCCATTAGAAGAGGGGGGATTTTTGAGCCTGGAGAGAAGGTTTTCTTAGAAAAGCTGAAAGAAAGAAACAAAAAGAAATCTCAGAACATTGTAACAAAGACTGTCTGAAAACAGCATAAGAATTTAAGCTGGCCAAGCTGTCTTGGCCAATTGTTGTTGGTTATTTGCCGAACTGTGTGTGATTGTTAAACTGCTGGTGCGGTTACATTCGATATTCTGGGCTTCCTGCTGTTTTTCTACTCTATTTCTGGGGTTGTCTGTTCATTGCTCGATCACTTGTGAGCTTCATCATTGTTGGGCTGGTTGTTGTCGCTGTGTTGTTGCTGTGTATCTGCTGTTGCTGTGTTTGGTTGCCTGTTGCTGATCATTCTCCTTCTTCTTTTGCTTTCTATACCAGGTACACGACTAATACACTGTCAATGTAACTTGAAGGTTTGAACATGAATTCAAAAGAGAAGAGTTGAAGACGTTATTTTTATACATATCCTGTTATATTAAATATCATGTGATGTATAATAGTTTACATTTTTGCTTGGATACTGGAGGTAGCCCTCATGTATAGTGAATGTCAATGTATGGTAACTTGATGTCAGATTGTGTATATAGGCTGTTAGATAAAAGGATTCACAGTGCAGTAGGTTATATCTTAGACTTTAGCTAATTTTGTTTAGCATATCCTTCAATGCATGTTAAGTATGGAAGCTATCCCTTGTTAGTTAATTTCATTTCCCTTCGATAAACTGCCTCATTATAATTGGCAAACCATTGCTTTTAGAACAAAAAACACAAGCCTGCACTTCTCAACCTCACGAAGGTTGAGCCCAAGTCGAACGAACCGAGCAGGCTTTCCGTCGGAAAGCAGTGGCCCAGGCCTAGCCGACACTGTGTGGGCTGGGTTTGGGCCCATAATAGTCGATATGCAGCCTGTGTATGTGGCCATGCTTCTGATTTTGCGTTAGCACTCGGAATCCTTCTATAAATAACCTGCAAGCATGTAGTTAAGTAGGATCATTTTTGCTTTTATTAAGTAGAGACGAACCTAATAGAAAACGTAGTCACTATAGGTTTATCCTTTTAAATAAAACGAGATGAGCCTCGCCAAATAAAACACACAGATCACGGGGCCCTCACAAAATATATGTGTTAATTACTTAGAATTCGGGAGAGCCGTTTAGCGAATTTCACGGCCTTCCCAAAATAATAACACGATAGTCTCTTCAGGTGCGTGTTTAATAATCTACTTTCTTAAACTTGGGTGTGCATTTCATGCGACCCAAATCCAAATCCCAAAACGTCAAATAAAATATGTTCCGGATTGTGGGTGCATTTCATGTGACGCAGTCTAAAAACATGTTTTAAGCGATGTTCACATTCTCAATAATAATCATTATAAAAGCGGTAAAAAGTTAAAATTGACACATTGGTTCATAATTGTATTAAAAAATCAGATAATCAAGCCGAATATAACAGTTGAGCGACCGTGCTAGAACCACGGAACTCGGGAATGCCTAACACCTTCTCCCGGGTTAACAGAATTCCTTATCCGGATTTCTGGTACGCAGACTGTAATATGGAGTCATCCTTTTCCTCGATTCGGGATTAAAATTGGTGACTTGGGACACCCTAAATCTCCCAAGTGGCGACTCTGAAATAAATAAACCAATCCCGTTTCGATTGTCCTTTAATTGGAAAAAACTCCCTTGCACCCTTGCGGGTACGGAAAAAGGAGGTATGACAGCTCTGGCGACTCTGCTGGGGAGTGGTGGCCCAGAACCACTGGTTCAGGGTTAGAAATTCGAGCTTAGATAAATTGTTATATTTGGTTTTATCTGATTTTTACATGTTGAGCCTAATGTGCTAAATGCTGCTTTTACCGCTTTGATATTACGTGAACTGTATATAAACTGTGCCGAAACCCCTATCCTTTCTGAGTCTTCTAAATCACGAAGAAGGGCGTACTTCGTACGACTTCTTTTCTGTATAGTGTCAAATCCCAATTTAGAACGAGGTTCGGACAAGTTGCTAAGCCGGTGAAGCTTCTGTATTCCCGGTACGCTGCCCCCCCTCGGCTCGAGCTGTCCGCTCGGGTAAGCCAGGTCTAGAACAAACACCCAGGTTCTGAACCTAGTATAACAAAGCCACATGCCGGATCCCTAGTAGGAACGTTTATTTGCATCATGTGCATTTGACTTAGGGGACTCAACACAGGGGTTGGGTCCGTCTAGGACAAGCAACCTGAAAATAATAGACCATCTTTGGCATCCTATGTGCTACATGTTATATTTATTCAAGGGTGAATGAGTCATTTGGCGGACAAATGATATTTGCGGACAAATGACACTTCTTATCATGCTGATCACGTTAAATAAGAAAGTTGCACGATTTTTTATTAAGCATGCTATTATATTAATCAAAGCATGGGGAACATTTGTGGAATCCAAGAAGCCTTGGAATTCCCTGTTTCATTTTTACCAATAGTGACATACAACAAAGTATATATGTATATATATATATATATATATATATATATATATATATATATACACATGTATATATATGCATATATTGTTTTTTCTTTTTTCTTTTTTCTCTCTCAAAGATTTTTTTTGGAACCAAAATAAAGATTTTTGTTGTCGCCTAAAAACACCTTAATAAATGTGCAGGATGAGCACAGAGCGAAATGAACCGTTCTCGGCCCTCAGCGAGGTCCCTCTACAACTCCACATGTGGTGGAATGACTTGGAAGCCAATGGCAAAGAGATAGCGGGAAGAATATTGGGAGGTTTTGTCGATTTGCTGAGTGTTAGGCCAAGGACAGATATTCTTGAAGCTCTAATACCATTTTGGGACCCAACCCGCAATGTATTCCGTTTCGTTGACTTTGAACTTTCACCAACACTGGAGGAAGTCGCCGGATATGCAGGATTGAGTGGGAGGTTAAGAGGGCAATACCTACTTTCGCCAAGGCCGGTATCTCCGCATGCGTTTCTGGATCTGCTAAGCATCAGTCGAAAGATACAACATGATGATTTATCGAGAGGATGTTGTGATCTCCATTTTTTGTATCAGCGGTACGGAACTCCGCAAGGTTTCGAGGAACCAAACCTTGGACTAACTCATGGCGGGAACAAAAACAAATGGGAAGCAAGACGTACTTTGGCTTTCATCACAGCATTTTTGGGAGTCATGGTCTGTCCAAGGAAGGATAAAAAGATAGAGATAGGCCTTGTAGGGATGGCCGACATTGCAATCAAAATAACCGACAGCATTGTGGTTCCTTTGATTTTGTCCGAAGTCTACCGAGCTTTGACTATATGCCGAGAAGGAGGCAAGTTCTTTCAAGGTTGCAATCTGTTACTTCAGCTATGGATGCAAGAACACCTCCATCACCGAGAAGGATACATGAACCACGGGTTGACCGAGAGGAATTGTATCAGCGGCTTCGAGAAGCGCATGACAGGCGCCAGATTTCCTGAAGGTGTCGAAGCATGGTTTACACGGTTAAGGTCAACAACAGCTGACCAAATTGAATGGGCATTCAGTTGGTTGATTGATACTGAGGTGATCTACATGTCGGCTGAAGAATGTCATGTTCTCTTAATGGGACTTCGCAGCATCCAGCCATATGCTCCTCATCGGGTATTACGACAGCTGGGCAGGTTTCAAGTAATCCCTACTGACGAAGATCTGAGCAAGCATGCCTTGGAGCTGAGCCCGAGAGTCATATTTCCCGAGGGGAAGATTAGAAAGCTGTGGCACGAATGTAGATTCTTGGAACACAAGACCATGGTGCGAGAACTAGCTAAAGGTTAGGTAGACCCAAAGTACGATGCTTGGTTCGAAAGAAGGTTTTAGATTCGGCAAATACCTGCTAAAAGAGCCCACGTTCAACAATTCACAGATGATTCGCAGGAGCAATGGGGATGGTTAAAAAGAGAGGAAGGCTACCGGGTTGAAATCGGGAAACTAAAGCAAGAAGTTGAAAGGCTTGTGTTTGAGAACAACGTGCAAGTTGCCTCGGAGTAGGCTGAAAGAAAAAAGATAGCCGAAGAGAACCAGACCCTAAAGACCCGCCTTCGCCAAGCCAGTAAGAGTAACATTGACCGATAGAAGCGTCGCTCTGACGAAAGATTGATAGCAAGTTTGAGAAACCAGGTTCTCCAAAGCCAAGAAGAGTTAGAACAATCAGAAGCTTGCATAGAAAGGATGAAGGTCAAATGGGCAAAAGGTACAATAGCCCGGAGGCAGCGTCTGCAACAGGTCATAAGGGATTATGAGATGAGCATCGGGATATTAAGGAAGACGAACTCCACTCTTCATGATCAAATCATCAAACAAGCACGAGATGCCCAGGCCGACGGAAGACATTGTTACGATGCAATGGCCTGCATGGAAAGACAAATGGAGTTGTTCCAGGATCGACTTGCCGACAATGCTCAGGTACTGGGATTGAAGAATCGACAAATCAGGCAATTGTTCATTGAAAGGAACAACATTCGAGGAAGGATCGACGAAATTGGGCATTACATCTACATGAAATGCCTAGCATGTGAGCAAATACCTCGGAAGACCCTCCTTGTTTCCATCATGGGTTGCGTCCACCGGATTATGAACGAGTTGAAGAGCTTGCAGAGGGACCTCACACCAAGGACCGCGGAAGGGCCGAATGATGCCTCGTGGGCCCCTAAGTTGGAAAATTAATCTTTGGTCGAATCCTATTTATTTGGCTTTGTTGCTTTCCCATATGTTGTTTTCTTTTTAGGTCAAACCGGGTTAAGGATTGTGGAGTCTGTACTATTGCTATTCCTTGTTTGAAGTAATTTGTAATAGCAAAGTTTTGAGAATGAATTTAATGATTCCAAAAGAATTTTGTGTTTCTTTACTTTATAGCAGAACTACGCCTGGTCTGATTCGCGCGGGGACGTGATACGTAGGCAATCCCCATAAGATTCGACCGCTTTAATAAAAAAGGAAAAGAAAATACAAAAATAAAATAAAATACAGGGTTGAGCAAACCGGGATGACACATGTTGTTTGAAGCAAAGCATGTAGAAACGGTTAACTGCCTGGGAGCATTGCATCCTCTATGTGTTGTGATCAAATATGTTAAACTCTAACGCTAACAAAGTTTGTTGTTGTCTATACCAGACAAGTTAGTTGTTAAAGAATTTTGGCAACACACTCTTACCAAACCAGATCCAAAGGACCGGTAGCAACAAGCATGACTACTTCAGAGAATAGTAATGAGGAAGAAAGGCCGATGAGCCAATTGTTAAAAGAAGCAATGGAAAAGATTGAAAGGATGGGATTAGAGATGAACGCAATGCAGCTGGCTTTAGCCAGGGCACAAAAGAGCACTGAGCCACTGGGGAACATGCCGGAATACCCTCACTCCGGCCCTTCCACAAGCCTCCCAAATCCCCGTTATCATCAAGAAAGAAGCCCTCATGATTCCCAAGCTCCACCACCCCATCAACCTCTCCCAACACCAAATATTCCCATTTTTATGGGACCCACATCAGCCACCTTGCAGAGAACGGCCAGAGAGCCATTGTTTCAGGCTCCCGATACGCAATACTATCCCCCTGAGCCTACATTCCACGCCCCCGAACCACAGGCCTACAATCCGCACTTGGAGGTACCGGCAGAGATTGAAAAGCCGGTTAAAGCCCCTGAACAGGATGAGGTATTGAGAAAGTTCAAAAGCCTGGAGCAGTCCTTCAGGAACCTGCACGGATTAGGCAACCAAGTTAGCGTGGCTTACAAAGATCTATGCCCTTTCCCGGATGTCCAACTCCCGGCTGGTTTCAAAATGCCTAAGTTTGATTTGTATGAAGGGCACGGCGATCCTATGGCACATTTGCGGGGATTCTGTAGCAAAATGAGAGGGGCAGGCGGCAAGGATGAGCTGCTGATAGCTTATTTTGGCCAAAGTCTGAGCGGATCTGCACTAGAATGGTATACCAGGCAGGATTCCAGTAGATGGTACACTTGGGATGATCTGGCGCAGGCTTTCGCAGGTCATTTCCAATACAATCTCGAGATAGTCCCAGACCGTCTCACATTGTTGAGGACCGGGAAGAAGCCCGGGGAAAGTTTTCGCGAGTACGGGTTCCGCTGGAGAGAACAAGAGGCCAGAGTCAATCCTCCCATGAGAGAGGGGGAGATGGTGGACTACTTCTTGCAAAACATTGGATCCAACCTACTTTGGTCACTTGGTGACGACAGTTGGAAAATCCTTCAACGAGGTAGTGAAGATAGGGGTCATGATAGAAGAAGGCCTAAGGTCTGACAAAATCTTGAATTATTCGGCACTCAAGGCCACGACCCAGGCTATTCAGAGCGGCACGGGAGGTGCGCTGGGAAGAAGAAAGAAAGAAGAAATTGCCACGGTCGAGGCAGGCAGTTGGTCCAGGGCTGGCAAGACACACTACAACCAACCCATACCTCACAGGCCAAACTACCCATACAACCCACCGCAACATTGCTATCCGCCTCAAGAACCACATTGCTCCGTACACCAGGCCCAGACATACACTCAGCCTTCGGTTCGCCCTCAATGACGCGCGCCGGCTCCCCAGAACACCTATACACCACCACAAAACACCTATCCTCCACCAGGGGCATATAGAAACCCTCCAGGGGCAGGTTTTTGGGGAAATCCAGCTGCTAGGAATGACAGGCTGCGGAAGCAGAGAACTTTCACTGAGCTGGGAGAAACCTACACCGATATGTTCCACAAATTGAGGCAATTGGGTTTGGTTAGTCCAGTCGAGACTCGAGGACCAAATCCCCCACCCCAGAACTT
Source organism: Nicotiana sylvestris (assembly GCF_000393655.2). NCBI lineage: Eukaryota > Viridiplantae > Streptophyta > Magnoliopsida > Solanales > Solanaceae > Nicotiana > Nicotiana sylvestris. The sequence continues at coordinate 13,531,617 of NC_091063.1, forward strand.
GGACCAATCAATAAGCTGTGAGTACTGCTCAGGGATGTTGGGGCATGATACCGAAAAGTGTTGGAAATTAAGGCATGCCATACAGGATCTTATTGACACCAATAAGATCGAGGTCCAGACACCGGAAGCTCCTAACATCAACCAGAACCCACTGCCAGCGCACCACGAGACTCACATGATTGAGTTGGTGTATGAGGGAGGAGAGTTGAGAAAACCCTCACAAACAGTGATGATGATCCAGGCCGCTCCAAAAGAGGAATTGACCAGTGGAGGGACCAGGGTGCGGTCACAGAAAGAAGGCATCAAGCCAGTAGTGATATTGGGGAAGAGCCCGTCCGCCATAACAAGCAAACCCGAGCCAAACAAGTTGGTAGTATCAGGGACTCCGCCCACACCTGCAGTTGTGTTGAAGGGGGTATACAGAGAACTGGTCACCATAAAGCCTGTAGTCCAGCTGCCTATGATTGATAGCAAGGCTGTGCCTTGGAAATACGAGAAGGCGGTGGTGATGTACAAAGGTAAACAAGTGGAGGAAGTTAGTTGTGAAGCGCAAGGGCTGACTCGATCAGGTCGATGTTTTGCTCCGGTAGAATTGAGAAGACCCAACCCAGCTGCAACCAAGAAACCTGTGTCCGAAGAAGAGGCTGAGGAGTTCTTGTGGAAGATGAAAGAGCAAGACTACTCCGTGGTCGAACAACTGAGGAAAACACCGGCCCAGATCTCACTGCTGTCATTACTAATCCATTCGGAGGAGCATCGTCGGGCCTTGATGAAGATATTGAACGAAGCTCATGTGCCCAACGAGATTTCGGTAAACCACCTGGAAACCATTGCCAACAAAATTTTCGAGGTGAACAGGGTAACATTCTCAGATGATGATCTGCCGGTGGAAGGTACGGAGCATAATAAAGCTCTCTACCTAACTGTCAAATGTGAAAACTCGGTAGTCACTCGGGTATTGGTGGACAACGGTTCAAGCGCCAATATCTGTCCATTATCCACCCTAAACCAGTTAAAGATCGACCATGGAAGGATCCGCAAGAATAGCATCTTCGTCCGAGGGTTTGACGGAAACGAAACGGCCATTGTGGGTGATGTTGTGCTTGAATTGACCATCGGTCCAGTCCTGTTCACCATGGAGTTCCAGGTGTTGGATGCCACAGTATCTTATAACCTTCTGTTAGGACGACCATGGATTCATGCAGCCAAAGCAGTGCCCTCCACCCTGCATCAGATGGTGAAGTTCGAGTGGGATAGGCAGAAGGTCGTACTACACGGCGAGGACACGGCGTGCGCCATGGGTGGCGCCATTGTACCTTTCATAGAGACCGATGATGACAAAGGTCCTTGGGTCTACCAGATTTTCGATACAGGGTCGGCAAACAAAATTTCCGAAGGAGAAATCATCTCGCAGCCTAGGGTATCTGCCGCGACAGTCATGATGGTCTCGGAAATGCTGGGTAATGGATTCGTGCCGGGAAAAGGCCTGGGAGTCAAGCTTCAGGGGATTGTCCAACCTGTCACCCTGCCTAAAAATCTGGAAACTTTCGGATTGGGGTTCAAACCAACCGCAGCAGATAGGAAGCAACCGCGAAAAATGAAGAAGAGGGTCTGGTTTCTACCCAAACCGGTGCCACGTCTCTCAAGGTCCTTTGTCAGAGCCAGTTCCAAGGGGTCGCCAGTCCCGAAGATCCTAGGACCATTGATTGGTATGGATGGGGACCTGAATCAGAGTTTTGAGAAGCTATTCGCTGATGTCAGTATGGTAGAAGCTGGAGAAGGTTCCAGCAGAGCAGAGATACAGTTTGTGGGGCCTGAGGCCAAAACCAACAATTGGACAGTTACTCCTCTTCTTGTCCGAGGGGAGTCTTGGTAGTAGGCTTTGATTTATGTTTGTTTGTTTTGTTTTGTTCGGATTATTCCAGGGTGTAATCCAAATTTTACTTTTGTTCTGTAAAAGTGTGAACCCTGTTATCCCGCAAGTTTAATAAAGTTCTCTTCTTTTGTCCCATTTTAATTTTGTTTTGTTTTTCTTTCTGAACAGTTCTCTTTTTACTGGTTCTAATGACATGGCATGCACAGTGGATCTTCGACCTAGTCTAATAAATCAATCTGAATCCGACTCAATGAGGCAAGAGGTCGTTTGTGACGATGAATCTGAATATGACGAAGATAAAGCCTTCGAAGAGATAAACCGAGAACTGTGCCAATTTGAAGAAAAGCCCAAACCTAACCTAAATGACACTAAGGCTGTGAATCTAGGAGATGCTGATAATGTCCGAGAAACCAAAATCAGCATCCATATTGAGCCGAATGTCAAGGAAGAATTGATCAAAACCCTCGTGGAATTCAAAGATGTTTTTGCATGGTCATACGACGATATGCCGGGATTAAGCACCAATCTAGTGGTTCATAAATTGCCCATTGACCCGGCATACCCTCCGGTCAAGCAAAAGCTAAGGAAATTTAAAACAGAAATGAGTGTAAAGATCAAAGAAGAGGTGATTAAGCAGTTGCAGGCGAAGGTCATTCGGGTCACTCGATATCCCGAGTGGTTGGCCAATGTGGTACCAGTTCCAAAGAAGGATGGAAAAATCAGGGTGTGCGTCGACTACCGCAACCTCAACAAAGCAAGTCCCAAGGACAATTTTCCATTGCCCAACATCCATATCTTGATCGATAATTGCGCTGGGCGCGAGATTGGATCCTTCGTGGATTGCTATGCGGGTTATCATCAGATCCTAATGGACGAGGAAGATGCGGAAAAGACAACTTTCATTACGCCATGGGGAACTTACTGCTATCGGGTGATGCCGTTCGGATTGAAGAACGTCGGGGCAATGTACATGCGAGAAATGACTACTGTATTTCACGACATGATACACAAAGAAATTGAAGTGTACGTAGATGATGTAATCATAAAGTCTTGGCGTCAAGAGGACCATGTAGCAGACCTAAGGAGATTCTTCCAAAGACTCCGAAGGTATGATATTAAGCTCAACCCGGCCAAATGCGCATTCGGGGTTCCATAAGGAAAGCTGTTAGGATTCATCGTCAGTCGACGGGGGATTGAGTTAGAACCATCCAAGATCGAATCCATCCGAGATTTGCCACCGCCAAAGAACAAAACAGAGGTAATGAGTTTGCTGGGCAGACTCAATTACATCAGCAGGTTCATCGCTCAACTCACATCAACTTGTGAGCCCATATTTCGGCTACTGAAAAAAGATGCTGCAATAAGTTGGATGACAGAATGTCAAGAGGCTTTCGACCAAATCAAAGGGTACTTGTCTAATCCACCCGTGTTGGTCCCGCCTAAGCCGGGGAGGCCTTTGATCCTTTATCTGACGGTACTGGAAAACTCATTTGGTTGTGTGCTGGGTCAACATGATGACACAGGAAGGAAGGAGCAGGCCATCTACTATCTTAGCAAGAAATTCACAGTATATGAGGTCAAGTACACTCAACTCGAGAAAACATGTTGCGCCCTAACTTGGGTAGCTCAGAAGTTGAAACACTACCTGTCCTCGTATACTACTTATCTCATATCCCGTTTGGACCCATTGAAGTATATCTTTCAGAAACCTATGCCCACAGGGAGGTTGGCAAAATGGCAAATTCTGCTCACAGAGTTCGATATCGTCTATGTGACGAGGACAGCCATGAAAGCCCAGGCGCTGGCCGACCATTTGGCAGAGAATCCTGTTGATGAAAAATACGAGCCTTTAAGAACGTATTTTCCCGACGAAGAGGTAATGCATACAAATGAGCTGGAGTTACCCGAGGAACCGGGTTGGAAGCTTTTCTTCGATGGAGCTGCAAACGCGAAAGGGGTTGGAATAGGAGCAGTACTCATTTCTGAAACAGGACGCCATTATCCTGTTACGGCTCAACTACGCTTCTATTGCACCAACAATATGGCCGAGTATGAAGCTTGCATTTTGGGTCTGCGATTGGCTACGGACATGGATGTCCAAGACGTCTTGGTCTTGGGAGACTCGGACCTCTTGGTATATCAAATTCAGGGTGAATGGGAAACGCGGGATCTAAAACTCATACCATATCGACAATGCTTGCACGATCTGAGCAAGCAATTTCGATCGGTAAAATTCAAACATATCCCGAGAGTTCATAACGAGGTTGCGGATGCATTGGCCACCTTAGCATCAATGTTGCACCACCCTGACAAAATGTATGTTGATCCTCTGCACATCCAGGTCCGTGATCAGCACGCTTATTGCAACGCCGTAGAAGAGGAAGCAGATGGCGAGCCCTGGTTTCATGATATCAAGGAATACCTCAGAATGGGAATATATCCGGAACAGGCCACTGGAGACCAAAAAAGAGCCCTTCGACGATTGTCGAATGGTTTCTTCCTCAGCGGAGGAGTTTTATACAAAAGAACCCCGGATTTGAGATTGTTGAGATGTATAGATGTCGGTCAAGCCACGACGGTTATGGCAGAGGTACATGCTGGAGTTTGTGGGCCACATATGAGCAGATATGTATTGGCAAGGAAGATCCTTAGGGCAGGGTATTATTGGCTCACCATGGAACACGACTGTATCACTTTCGTGAGGAAATGCCATCAGTGCCAGATACATGGAGATCTGATTCATTCTCCGCCAACAGAGTTACATACGATGTCAGCACCCTGGCCGTTTGTTGCATGGGGCATGGATGTCATTGGACCTATCGAGCCAGCAGCATCCAACGGTCATAGGTTCATTCTAGTAACCATTGACTACTTCACCAAATGGGTTGAGGCTAAAACCTTCAAGTCGGTAACTAAAAAGGCGGTGGTGGATTTTGTGCACTCCCATATCATCTGCAGATTTGGGATCCCAAAAGTAATCATCACGGATAACGGTGCGAATCTTAACAGCAGCCTGATGAGAGAGGTATGCCAACAATTCAAGATTACACACCGCAATTCCACCCCATATCGTCCCAAGGCGAATGGAGCGGTCGAAGCAGCCAATAAGAACATCAAAAAGATACTGCGAAAGATGGTGGAAGGATCTAGACAATGGCACGAAAGACTACCCTTTGCTTTGTTGGGTTATCGCACTACCGTCCGGACTTCCATAGGTGCAACTCCTTATTTGTTGGTGTACGGAACTGAGGCCGTAATACCAGCAGAGGTCGAAATTCCATCCCTCCGGATTGTCGCTGAAGCCGAGATTGAGGATAATGAATGGGTCAGAGCTCGACTGGAACAATTGAGCTTGATAGACTAGAAAAGATTGGCAGCGGTGTGCCATGGTCAGCTGTATCAGAAGAGAATGGCAAGAACATATAATAAGAAGGTACGCCCCAGGAAGTTTGAAGTAGGGCAGCAGGTATTAAAGAGGATCCTCCCGCATCAGGTCGAGGCAAAAGGCAAGTTCGCCCCAAATTGGCAAGGGCCTTATATTGTGACCAGAGTATTGTCCAACGGTGCTTTGTGTTTGACAGATATCGAGGGGAGATGTGTCGACATGGCTATCAATTCTGATGTAGTCAAGAGATATTATGCGTAATTTCTTTAATTATGGCAATTATTGGTTCGTTTGTTTGTATTTGGTATTTATTGGATAATGAGATGACGGAGGCAATTCTTTCTTCTATCCAAACACTTTTAACCATTGTTTCCCCCTTTTGAGCCTTAAGTTATTCTTTCATACCCCTCTTTTGGAATCACTAATGAAAAGATATGAAAAAGAGAAAGAAAAGAAAAGGAAAGTGTTAAGAAAAATGAAAAAGAGAATAAGAAAAAAAGAAGAAGATAAAATCACAAGAAAAACAAAACCGTGGGAACTACGTTTGACCTGATTCCTCAAAGAGGATACGTAGGCGCCTCACGGCTCGGTCATAGTGTGCATCACAGTGTACATAAGTACGCATAATAGGCACAGTGTGCAAATGCACATATCTCAACATAGAGTAAAAAATAAAATTCCCCAAGCAAGAAAACTGGGGCAGAGGCTATGTTTTAAAATTCCAACAAAGGTTTGATTCCAAAAGTTGTAGCGGATCACCCATCAAAGTTATTTCATTTTTTGATAGCCTTTCTTTAGCCCCACCCCAAAACCAACATCGACGTCCAAAAAAGACCTCCCGATCAGCTTCCAAGAGGTGCCAAGTCATGCAAATAAAGCCGAGAATAATACACCGATCCCCAGCAAAGAAGAGGATCATAAGACTGGAAATAAATTGATGGTCAAAAGGAATCTCAAGAAGAGAGGGTCGTATCGACAACACTCCGATTCCACGACGAAGAAATAAAATGAGAGAGTCTTATCGGTGAAAACCTTCGCAGGCACCGTAATGCGACGAAAGATGAGAGATGTAAAATAAGAGAGTCATATCGGTGAAAACCTTCACAGGCACCATAAGACGCCGGGAGATGAGAGAAAAGAGAGAGTCTCATTAGTGAAAACCCCTCGAAGGGCACTATGAGGCGACAAGGCAGATCAACAAAAGGGTCCGCGTTCGCAAAGAAATGGACACCCATTTATCTCCAGCAAGTAAGGTCATCGGGCAAGTCGATTGATACAAATAGGCTGGGTCGGAATCTATGGTGCACGTCATGATCACAAGGATCAGTCATGTCATCTAGATAAGTTCTTCTGAATTTCTTTTTCCACCAAGTATTGGTTCAGAAAGATTTTCTCCTTTTCTATCTTTTTCATTTCTCTTTCTAAAAATTTGTCTTGAAAAGGATTTTTCAAAGCTTACTACCAGAGACCGAAGGGGATTCATCCGATGCAGGATAACCCCAACCGTCCTAAGGGCCAGCCCCAGGCAATGTAATGTCGTGCCTTGCAGTTCTGGGAGGAAGTAAACTCCTAAAGGGAGCGATTTCGGGAGTAAAAGCAGACTCCCACAGCATGACCTGTAAAGAGAAAGCAGCAAAGGGGATAAATGGAAAACCAATCCCCAGCAAGCAACTTTCTCCACCAACCAATTGTGGGGGCACAGAGCAAGAAAAGAGGGAGAGAGAAAAAATCATCCCCCACCGGAAAGACACCTCTACCCACCATGATTAAAACTAACTAAATCCTTTTTTGTCTGCTGCAGGAAATAAAGGATTGATAATGGCAGCAGGACGCAATGCCAGGGAAATCACCAAAACCGGGGCAGAAAATTTTCTGCCATTGTCAAAAATTTTCTCGGAAGAACGAGGAAACAATTTTAATACTTTCAACTCTAGGTCGCCCACCAGTAAAATGCGGGAATACTTTCAGTTCTAGGTCGCCCACCAGTAAAATGCGGGAATACTTTCAGCTCTAGGTTGCCCACCAGTAAAATGCAGGAATACTTTCTGTTCTAGGTCGCCCACCAGTAAAATGCGGGAATACTTTCAATTCTTGGTCGCCCACCAGTAAAATGCGGGAATGCTTTCAGCTCTAGGTCGCCCACCAGTAAAATGCGGGAATACTTTCAGTTCTAGGTCGCCCACCAGTAAAATGCGGGAATACTTTCAGTTCTAGGTTGCCCACCAGTAAAATGCGGGAATACTTTCAGTTCTAGGTCGCCCACCAGTAAAATGCGGGAATACTTTCTGTTCTAGGTCGCCCACCAGTAAAATGCGGGAATACTTTCTGTTCTAGGTCGCCCACCAGTAAAATGCGGGAATACATTTCTGTTCTAGGTCGCCCACCAGTAAAATGCGGGAATACTTTCTGTTCTAGGTCACCCACCAGTAAAATGCGGGAATACATTCTGTTCTAGGTCGCCCACCAGTAAAATGCGGGAATACATTCTGTTCTAGGTCGCTCACCAGTAAAATGCGGGAATACATTCTGTTCTAGGTCGCCCACCAGTAAAATGCGGGAATACATTCTGTTCTAGGTCGCCCACCAGTAAAATGCGGGAATACATTCTGTTCTAGGTCGCCCACCAGTAAAATGCGGGAATACATTCTGTTCTAGGTCGCCCACCAGTATAATGCGGGAATACATTTAAGTTCTAGGTCGCCCACCAGTATAATGCGGGAATACATTTAAGTTCTAGGTCGCCCACCAGTATAATGCGGGAATACATTCAGCTCTAGATTTTGGAATCAGTCACCCCACCTGAAGACAGAAGGTTACAACAGAGATCCCCAAACGGGAAACAATAAAATCCCCAGCACCAAGAAGCAGACAACTGCAAAAGCAAGCGCACATTCAAAGGGAAGAAGGAACGCGTCTCAAAAGAAGTAGTTTGGGAACGTTGTAGCATGCCCAGTATAACAATTCTGATGAAAAGCCATACCACTGAAGAAACCATTGGAAGATCTAAAGAAGAAAGCCGTGTCCCCAGCAAATCAAGCAAAGTGATGAGAACTGACATTCAGAAAAGGTGAAGGACCAGCATCATCTCCAAGTTCACAAAATAAAGGCGTCGGAGGAAAGCATTAGCCGACAAGAAAGCAAGGCAACAAGAACAAGTTGAAGATGGATGAAATTTCAGGATCCTCAGTTTAACTTAGCTTCTTGTTTTCCTTTTAGAGCAATGTAATAGGGAGATCGGTTGAGCAGTAGCATCCTACAGCAGCATACAACAGCGCACAACAACAGCAAACACTACAGTCACACGGTAGTCCCAGCTACCAAAATTTCCCGAACTACATTGACCTGATTCCTGTTCAGCCCAGGATATGTAGGAAACCTCTGAAGCAAAGGTTCGGTCAAATATTTTTCAAAAAAAAATGCTTCACACGGAGTACTCGGACGAGCAAAAATCGCCCGCTTTGTCTTTGCGCGAAAACCCTTCGTGTCTTCGGGCAAAGAGGGGCAGCTGTAAGCATGTGATTTTTTCTTCACGGAAATACTCCAAAAAAGAAAAGTAAGAAACTCAAAAATATATGCGTAAGTATTTTGTCATTGAGTGATTTTTATTTAATGTTAAAATTATGTGTTAACTACTATAGGTGATAACCAATATGGTGTAATTGTATTTAATTTTTGCAATTTAGGAGTTTTAGTTTAGTCTTGTTAATTAAAGGAAAATGGGGCTGTGGAAAATCAGATTGGGCCCCAAAATGAGGCCCAAAATCAAAACAAAGATCCAGTCCAAACCAGGCCTGCCCAGGCACGATCCCAAAACGACGCCGTATGAGCCATTTAATCTGAGCCACCCGTCCAGGCTAATCCAACGGCCCAGGATTCCTTTTCAGTAACCCGTTTCCAAACCCGACCCAGTAACCAGTTCGAACCGACCCCCCAACCAAGGCCAAACGATGTCGTTCCGTATTAAGTGAAAGATCCTGGCCATCAATCTCGATTCATCCAACGGCCAGGATCTAATTACCCGTTACATATATAAGCCTAACCCTTTACCCAGCCCCCCTATACGAACACCCCCCCCCCTTTCGTCGTCCCTAAACACGAACCCAGACCTCCCATTAGGAACCCTAGCTGCCCCATTTCCCCTCACCACTAATCCCGGTGGCATCGACGCCGGTGACCACCCCCTTAACACCCCTGATGCACCTCAACCCCCTGAATCCAAATCCATCAATAGCTTGGCTCGAATCCTCCTCCACCTTCTCGAATCTTCATTGGAAGATTCGAGACAAAACTCGATCTACACCGATCTACCCCAGATTCACACTAGATACTCCCCTAACATCCCTCGTGACCAAACCATGCTTGGTTTGGTCCGAATCTACCCACAAATCCCAAAAAACCAAATCTGGAAAAGTCAAATCCTAGAACATAAAGATTTCGTGGGGTCTGTTTGAATTTAGACAAGTTTGTAGTCTAGTAAACCCTAATCGAAGTGTTCTTGGTCGAGAACACCTCGGTTAGGATTTGTTCGACTTTAAACGAGCAAATCAAGCCCGGGCCTGGGTTCAACTATGTTTAAAGTTTTTCAGGTTTGTTCATTTGTCCCTTTTATCGTCCATTTTGTTATTCAGATTAATTTGTTAGCATGTTTAGTTGTTTGTCTAGTTCTGGGATTTATGTTATCAGTTTGTCTCCCCATCTATACAAGACCTTTTGTTTAGTTTATTCTGTTATGTTAAGTTCATGTGGTAGTGTGTTTATTTCAATTCAGTTGGTATTCGTCAAACCAAAAATGTCCGTTTGTTTTCCTGTATCATTGCAAATTGCCAAGAGCGTTGTTACACTTTGTTTTGTGTTGTTTTGTTGGGGTGATTGCTTGTCATGTATCACAATTAATATAGTCAAGTCGATGTGTGTCGTCAATTAGTTTCAGTCATTAAATGGTAACAATTTGATTCATGTTGTTTATGTTCTGCTGTGATCGTATTTGAATTCCATTAGGAACTGAAGTATGTTGCCTATTGATTTTGTTCAATTTGAATCAAAAAACATTTAGGGGTGCGTTATAATGGTAGTTCAGACTTTGGTCTTAAATGGATGGCATGTTTACTTGGTTCAGATTTTGGGCAGCATGTGCTTGGTCAGCTGATTAAGGAATTTAAATAATTGGACAGCATGTGCTGTCAGATTATATTCCTGCTGCCCATGCTTTACTAAATAAATAAGAGATTAGGCCACTTTAACAACAAAATAGAGAGGGGCTGTCAGGGAATCTCGTGGGAGTTTTGTTTATTTTAAATAGCTGAGTGGGAAAAACAGCAGGGAGGGGGGAATTCTGAGTTGTCCAACAGACTGTAAAGTGCTGAGGTTAGGCTATAAAAGAGGCAGACCTTCCATTAGAAAGGGGGGGATTTTTGAGCCTGGAGATAAGGTTTTCTTAGAAAAGCTGAAAGAAAGAAACAAAAAGAAATCTCAGAACATTGTAACAAAGACTGTCTGAAAACAGCATAAGAATTTAAGTTGGCCAAGCTGTCTTGGCCAATTGTTGTTGGTTATTTGCCGAACTGTGTGTGATTGTTAAACTGCTGGTGCTGTTACATTCGATATTCTAGGCTTCCTGTTGTTTTTCTACTCTGTTTCTGGGGTTGTCTGTTCATTGCTCGATCACTTGTGAGCTTCATCATTGTTGGACTGGTTGTTGTCGCTGTGTTGTTGTTGTGTATCTGCTGTTGCTGTGTTTGGTTGCCTGTTGCTGATCATTCTCCTTCTTCTTTTGCTTTCTATACCAGGTACACGACTAATACACTGTCAATGTAACTTGAAGGTTTGAACATGAATACAAAAGAGAAGAGTTGAAGACGTTATTTTTATACATAGCCTATTATATTAAATATCATGTGATGTATAATAGTTTACATTTTTGCTTGGATACTGGAGGTAGCCCTCATGCATAGTGAATGTCAATGTATGGTAACTTGATGTCAGATTGTGTATATAGGCTGTTAGATAAAAGGATTCACAGTGCAGTAGGTTATATCTTAGACTTTAGCTAATTTTGTTTAGCATATCCTTCAATGCATGTTAAGTATGGAAGCTATCACTTGTTAGTTAATTTCATTTCCCTTCGATAAACTGCCTCATTATAATTGGCAAACCATTGCTTTTAGAACAAAAAACACAAGCCTGCACTTCTCAACCTCACGAAGGTTGAGCCCAAGTCGAACGAACCGAGCAGGCTTTCCATCGGAAAGTAGTGGCCCAGGCCTAGCCGACACTGTGTGGGCTGGGTTTGGGCCCATAATAGTCAATATGCAGCCTGTGTATGTGGCCATGCTTCTGATTTTGCGTTAGCACTCGGAATCCTTCTATAAATAACCTGCAAGCATGTAGTTAAGTAGGATCATTTTTGCTTTTATTAAGTAGAGACGAACCTAATAGAAAACGTAGTCACTATAGGTTTATCCTTTTAAATAAAATGAGATGAGCCTCGCCAAATAAAACACACAGATCGCGGGGCCCTCACAAAATATATGTGTTAATTACTTAGAATTCGGGAGAGCCGTTTAGCGAATTTCACGGCCTTCCCAAAATAATAACACGATAGTCTCTTCAGGTGCGTGTTTAATAATCTACTTTCTTAAACTTGGGTGTGCATTTCATGCGACCCAAATCCAAATCCCAAAACGTCAAATAAAATATGTTCCGGATTGTGGGTGCATTTCATGTGACGCAGTCTAAAATCATATTTTAAGCGATGTTCACATTCTCAATAATAATCATTATAAAAGCGGTAAAAAGTTAAAATTGGCACATTGGTTCATAATTGTATTAAAAAATCAGATAATCAAGCCGAATATAACAGTTGAGCGATCGTGCTAGAACCACGGAACTCGGGAATGCCTAACACCTTCTCCCGGGTTAACAGAATTCCTTATCCGGATTTCTGGTACGCAGACTGTAATATGGAGTCATCCTTTTCCTCGATTCGGGATTAAAATTGGTGACTTGGGACACCCTAAATCTCCCAAGTGGCGACTCTGAAATAAATAAACCAATCCCGTTTCGATTGTCCTTTAATTGGAAAAAACTCCCTTGCACCCTTGCGGGTACGGAAAAAGGAGGTGTGACAACATATACAAACTATTACTCAGAACAGAAGGTAAAATCATGTCAAGTAGCAAGCATAGGCTTTCAAGCATTGTTATAGTGGTCTAATTAACAAAAGATGATCCCGTTTGTATCGAAGGTTTAGCCTAACATCTTAAAGCAACGATTCAAACAAGATGAGATAATTGTTCCAAATCACAAGCAAACACTAGATGAGAGATGGTATGGGGTCGAGTGATCATGTTGAATGACACAATAGCAGGGAGGTAAAGTATGACTAACAATGATGGTCTTAACACATGCTAACACAAATGTGAGGCATCCACTATAGGGATTCAGGACCAGTGGTAAACATGTTCATGAGCATTCAAGAGTTTAACATGCTAACTGAATAAACCTCAAGAGAATCCAAATTAACTTGGCTAAGAATAGATAAATTCAGAATTGGTAGTATTAGGAGCAGTTAAGTATTAAAGAGGCCAAAACATGTAGACTTGATAGAACAATGCCTAACATAACTCAGAAGCGTATTGAACCATAAATTCAGAAGTAAGAATACATGCAAATCATAGACATGTAAGAATAAAATTACAGAAGTCAAGTGACTCATCAGTTAAGCGAAAATGCACAAAGTAATAAAAGTCCACAATATTCTGAGTAGCAATATCCCAGAACTAAATGGCCTTGGCTTCCAGCCGGCCAAAATTGAGTAAAGCTTTAGATTTGGTGAAGCTATATTGAATTCTGAAGTCTGTCTAAAGGGAATGGGGGAAGGGGTTTATATAGTGGTAGAAATTAAAATCCAAATAAGGAAAATCATCAATCAAATACGAGAAAGGGAAAGATTCATCGTCATGCAATCAGAATCGGTAAGGAAAAGGGAAAAGTCTCAAACTCTAGTGTAAAATCGGCAGAATAAAATCAAATACCACACAGAATAGGACGAACATAGACAAAATATCACTTAAAATCAGAGAATCAAACATGTTTTGGTTCGATTAAAAGAGGTCTGAAAACTCTAATTTAGGGTAGGTAAGAATCATCAACAGATATATAAAATATTCGTACTTACAAAGAATATATGATGAACAAAGACAGAATAATCAGAGAAATCAAGGATTTGAACCGATTTGGTTCAATTTTGGAGGGATCTTCTTGCCAAAAATAGAACCGATACTATGTAATACCACAAAGAGGTAACCAGTAGAGAAGGAACACAGATATGGCAAGTAAATAATAGGTAAATCCCATGGCTAACGGAATTAGGAAGGGGATTGGTAAAGGGCGGAGATTAGGGTTCTTCAGAGGTGAGACAAAGAGAGTTTAGAGGTGGCGGTCTTTAGGGAATGGGGATTAGGGTTAGGGTGAGGAGATATAAGGAAATGGGGTGGGGTTTTGTGAGCCGTTGATTATTTTTGATCAACGATTGAAGTTTAAGGAGATTTGGCTCAAGTTAATTAGCTGGTTGGGCTGGGGGGGTTATTTGGTTTGGGCTCAGGTATTATTGGAATGGTATATTGGGTAGTTTAGGTCCGAAAATGGGTTTTGAATTAGGCTAGTTTTTAAATACCCAATGTTTTAATAAATAAATAATTTATAAAAGTAAATAATAAATAACAAAAATATCTTTTGTGCACTGAAATGATTAAAAATAATTACTCAACATAATAAAAATATAAAAAGTTATTTTCTGCATAAATAATATAATTATACATTAATATGGACTATTATTGCAAAGATACGCAATTTAGCCTTAAATATGCAAATGTAATTATAAAAATGCACTGAAAAATATTTAAATATTATGTGGGTATAAATGATAAATTTAGATGATTAAATCATCATAAAAATAATTTAAAGAATAATTATTGGATATTTATATATAATAAAAATATAAGAATAAATTGGTTTAAAGCCTTTAAGAATTATGAAAAATATTTATGTATGCTTATAAATTAAATGATGATGCATATGCATTATTTTGAAAGTATATGTATATATGTTTAAAATATGAGGGAAAAACTGGGTATCAATAGCTGCCCTTCTTTTCCCGGGAATGATGAAAGAATTATCGGGTAAAGAAATAATGATCGATTTTGAACGAATGGGGTCATTTTAAAAATAGAGGCCGAACTCCAGTTTCTGAGTTGTCTACATATCCCTGGTTTTACAGGAATCAGACCATGTCTAGTTCTGGACCCAACGGTGAATGAAACTGATGGAATTGTTATAGGAATGGTTGTGTGTTTCGGAAAAGGTTCTTTTGAGTAGGATAATATCGGGTGCAGAGTTTTGAATGTGAATTTGAAATGTAACAGATGTGTTATAGAGCAAGTATCTAAATAGACGCAGATAAAAGTGAGTAATTGATGAGAGCCAGTTACGTTTAGAACATGTGAACGTTGTGAATAGAAACCGGAGCGAAGATTTCTCCCGTTTGAAGAACGGTTACCCCCTGGGTTACCTGCAAAACTTAAAATACGATGCATGCAAAACATATATGAGTTATTGCAAGAATTTAAACATGATGCAGATTCTTTTTGGACCATGAAGATTGTCTTCGGACGGTGAGGATGATGTCCTTGGACCATGACGTCCTGGGCCATGAATCGTGAGATAAGGGATTTTTAGGCCATGAAATGATGTTCTCGGGCCATGATAATGGTGCCTCTGAACCATGACTCCTTTGAATAATGATGTGCAGTATTGAGAGATTTTCAGTCCATGGCATGATGTCTTCCGGCTATGAGGATGATGCCTTCGGACTATAACGCCTTTGGATAAGGTGGCGATGTTTCAGCCCATGAGATGTAAAGACATGATGATGGGTCATATAGGAAGCGAAACAAGACAGAGCTTAGTCTTGCATAGGATTGGGACAAGCTTAGCCTCGGGAAGGAAAATAGTGCTAGATTTCAAGTAGCATAGCATATGGTATTATGCAAGGAAAGGCAGAGCTTAGCCTTACGTAGTTGGGGAGGTAATGCTTAGACTCATGCAAGAAAGAGAGACATTACTTAGTCTCATGCAATGGAAGGCAATGCTTAGCCTTATGCAGTTGAAGAGGCAGAGCTTAGCCTCATACAGGGGAAGGCAGTGCTTAGCCTTATGCAATTAAGGAGACAGGGCTTAGCCTCATGCAAAATGGAGACACTGCTGAGTCTCGTGCAAGGGAAGGCAGTACTTAGCCTTATGCAATTGAGGAGGCAGGGCTTAGCCTCATGCAAGATATGGAGACAATTCTTAGTCTCATGTAATGGGAAGGTAGAGCTTAGCCTTATGCAATTGAGGAGGCAGGGCTTAGCCTTATGTAAAATGGAGACAATGCTTAGTCTCATGCAGGGGAAGGCAGTGCTTAACCTTATAAAGTTAATGAGGCAGGACTTAGCCTTATGCAAAATAGAGACACTGCTTAGTCTCATGTATGGGAAGACAGTGCTTAGCCTTATGCAATTGATAAAGCAGGGCTTAGCCTCATGCAAGGTATAGAGACAATGCTTAGTGTCATGCAGTGGGAAAGCAGAGCTTAGCCTTATGCAAATGAGGAAGGAGGGCTTAGCCTTATGCAAAAATGAGAGGCAATGTTTAGCCTCATGCAAAGAAAAGATAATGAGTGATAGCAGAGTATTTCTTAGCTAGAGATATGTTTGCATTTGGCAGCTTTGTCGTTGTGAAGACAGTGATTCTAAAGTACATATGTACTTGTAGCTATTCCTTGTTCCTGCATCCAAAGGAAAATCATGAGTTACACGAGGGAGGTTCGTTCATGCCTTTGCCTCTTTGCTTTGCTTTGCTCTGTATCGAGATCCTGCTCAAGTTACCATGGGTAGCATCTGGCTGTTTATAAAGTAAAGTTTTCCAGAAAAATATGCGTGCATAGTTATTTAAAACACGGTAATATACAATATTATATGAATTAGATGAACCAATAACTGCGACACTTTTAGAGACATTACAACTTCCTTGCAATAGAATTTTGAGGGTCCTCCTCAAAATTCTGCCCCAGTTACTTGACTGTTCTACATATGATGACGTCGGCTGGACTTGCTCCAGAATTTTGAGGGTCCTCCTCAAAATTCTGCCCTAGTTTTTTGTTGTGGGAAAAATGAAAATTTTATTGAATTTTGACCGAACCTATAGGGTTTCCTACGTATCTCCTCTTAAACGGGAATTAGGTCAAACGTAGTTCAGTTACATCAGATCGAATAAATGTAAACAGCTTAAACATAATATCTTTTGACTACATCTGAGTTAATAGGTTTTGGCCAAACTTCTCCATCTATTTCTGCAAGTATAAGTACTCCTCTTGTTAGTACTCTATGGACCATGTAGGGTCCTTGCCAGTTGGGTGAGAACTTTCCTTTGGCTTCATCTTAATATGGAAAGATCCGTTTCAGCACCAACTGCCCCGGTGCGAACTGTCTAGGTTTGACCCTCTTGTTGAAAGCTCTGGACATTTTGTTCTGATAAAGTTGACCATGACATACTGTATTTATTCTTTTCCCATCAATGAGAGCTAATTGTTCATAATGACTTCTTACCCACTCTACATTATTGAGTTCGGCTTCCTATATGCTTCTCAAAGAAGAAATTTCTACCTCGATGGGAATCACGACTTTAGTACCATAGACCAGTAAATAAGGAGTTTCCCGGATGATGTGTGTACTGTGGTACGGTATCCCAATAAGGCAAATGGTAAATTTTCGTGCCATTGCTTGTGATTTTCTACCATTTTCCTTAATATCTTCTTAATGTTCTTATTGGCGGCCTCTACGACTCCATTCATTTGCGGCCTATATTCTGTGGAATTCTTATGCTTGATCTTGAAAGTTTCACACATAGCCTTCATTAAATCACTGTTAAGATTGGTAGCGTTGTCGGTGATGATGGATTCTGGAACCCCGAATCGGCAAACGATACGATATCGGACGAAATCTGCGATGACCTTCTTGGTTATAGCTTTGTAAGATGTAAACTTCAACCCATTTTATGAAGTAGTCTATGGCCACTAAAATGAACCTATGTTCGTTTGAAGCGGTGGGATCGATCGGTCCAATGACATCCATTCCCCAAGCGATAAAAGGCCAAGGTGCACTTGTTGCATTAAGTTCATTGGGTGGCACTCGTATCATGTCAGCATGTATCTGGCATTGGTGACACTTTTGGACATACTTGATGCAGTCTGTCTCCATGGTCATCCAAAAATACCCCGCTCTTAGTATTTTCTTGGCTAAGACAAAACCATTCATGAGCTGCCCGCAAGTTCCAGCATATATTTCCTTGAGAAATTTGGATGCTTCCTTGGCATCAACACACCGTAGTAACCCTAGGTCTGGAGTCCTTCTATACATAATTCTCCACCTTGAAAGAAATGATTGGACAATATCCGGAGCATGCATTTCTGAGTATGATTTTCATGCTCCGGATATTCTCCTTTTGCTAAATACTCCTTGATATTGTGAAACCATGGATTTCTGTTTGTTTCTTCTTCAACATAAGCACAATAAGTTAGCTGATTATGGATCCTTACTGGAATGGGATCGATGAAATTTTTATCCGGGTGCTGTATCTTGGAGGACAAAGTGGCTAATGCATCTGCGAACTCATTCTGGATTCTCGGGACATGTTTGAACTCTATCTTCGTGAACCTCTTCATCAACCCCTTGTACCTGATGTACCAGCAGATCTGAATTGCCAATTACCAAAAACTCTTGGATATTCATGTCAACGACCAAATTGAGTCCCAATATGCAAGCCTTATATTTCGCCATATTATTGGTGCACGAAAATTTGAGTTTTGCAAACACCAGGTAATGTTGACCGGTTTATAACACCAAAACGGCCCTGATACCCACTCCTCTAAAACTTGCAGCTTCATCGAAGAACATTCTCCAACCGTCGTAGACTTCGGCAATATCTTTTCCTACGAATGACACTTTTTCATCAGGAAAATACGTTTTTAGTGGTTCGTATTCTCCTCCTACAGGATTTTCCGCAAGATGATCCACTAATGCCTGTCCCTTAACCACTTTTTGAGTCACGTAAACAATGTCAAATTCACTCAACAATATCTGCCATTTTGCTAGCTTCCCTGTAGGCATGGGATTTTGGAAGATATACTTCAAGAGATCCATCCTTGATATGAGATATGTGGTATAGGCACAAAAGTAGTGCCTCGGTTTCTGGGCTATCCATGTCAAATCACAGCAAGTGCGTTCCAACAAAGAATACCGTGCTTTATAGGGTTTGAACTTCTTACTCAAGTAATATATGGCATGTTCCTTCCTTCCCGTCTCGTCATGTTGTCTCAAGATGCAACCGAAAGCCCCTTCTAATGAGGTAGAGTAGCAGTGGTCTCCCAAGCTCTGGCAGGACTATGACTGGTGGTGTGGACAAATATTCTTTGATTTTGTCAAAAGCTTTTTGGAAGTCTTCGGTCCAACAGGTTGTGACATCCTTCTTCAGCATTTTGAAAATCGGCTCACATATTACATTTGATTGTGCTATGAAGCGGTCGATATAATTGAGTCGCCCCAAGAAACTCATTACGTCTTTCTTGTTCTTTAGTGGCGGCAAATACTGAATAGCCTTGACCTTTGACGGATCTAGCTCAATTCATCGGCGGCTGACGATGAATCCTAACAACTTTTAGATGGGGACCCCGAAGGCATATTTTGCGGGATTCAATTTCAAATTGTACCTTTGAAGACGATCAAAGAATTTCCTTAAATCTGCAATGTGATTTGTACCCTTCTTGGATTTGATGATGACGTCATCAACGTATACTTCTATCTCCTTGTGTATCATGTCATGGAAAATAGTTGTCATGGCCCTCATATAAGTGGCCCCAGCATTCTTTAGACCAAACGACATCATTTTGTAGCAATACACTCCTCATGGTGTGATGAAGGTTGTTTTCTCGGCATCTTTTTCATCTATCCAGATCTGATGATAACCCGCGAAGCAATCTACAAAAGATTGGAGTTCATACTTGTCGCAGTTGTCGATCAGTATGTGTATGTTTGGTAGTGGGAATCATATTTGGGACTTGCTCTGCTTAGGTTCCGATAGTTGACACACACCCTGACTTTCCCATCCTTCTTCGGAACCGGCACAATGTTGGCCAACCAAATCGAATATTCAACCACTCTGAGAACCATAGCTTTGATCTTCTTGGTGACTTCCTCTTTGATTTTCAAACTCATATCTGGCTTAAAATATTTGAGCTTTTGCTTTACCGGTAGATACATTAGATTGGTGGGTAGCTTATGAGCCACTATAGATGTGCTCAACCTGGTCATATCATCATACAACCATGCGAAAATGTCTTCATATTTTTCAAGAAATGGGTGTATTCCGCTTTTTCTGATGGTGACAAGTGAATGCTTATGCAGGTTTCTTTAACTGTTTTGGAATCTCCCAAGTTGACTATCTCAGTTTCGTCTAGGTTGGACTTAGGCTTATTCTCAAAATTCTCAATGTCTCTAACAATTTCCTTAGGTATCAAATCCTCTTCATCTATCTCTTCCGAGTCACTATCCTTATGTTGCGTTGTCTCATTACATGTCACAGTCGTTGGTTTATCAGGATAAGTAATAATAATGTTGTAGAGAAAATGTAAAAGATAATAATAAATACAAAAATAGCAATGCATTAAATAAATCCATTAAAACAAATACGGTCGGATGACTCGAGCAATTATTTCAAAACAAAAATGTGTCTAAACAAAATATTGAAAATATCTTAAATGCTTAAAATTGCTTTTAAAAATGGATCATGCTAATTGCCAAGCTACCTAGGAACTCGACGGGCCTGGGGCGGTGCGGCAGTCCAGTTCTTGAGAACAACTCCCTTTCCTACGGTCTGAATTGTAAGGTCTTCCTCCTCCTCATCCTAAACTATTGTTTTCCAGTCCATGTTTTCATCATCCAGGAATAGCTTTCTTAGGCTAACTAAAGCCTCATCTTCTTCAGATCCCCATTGTCACACCTCCTTTTTACCACCCGAGGGGGATATAAGGGGAGTTTTTCCAATTTAAGTGACATTAATCTAAATGAAATTATTTATTTAATTTTTTAGAGTCGCCACTTGGAATAGTTTATTTGGGTGTCCCAAGTCACCGGTTTATTTTAAAATCCCAAATCGAGGAAATTTCAACTTTATTTGAAAAGCCTGCGAGCCAGAAATTCTAAGTAAGGAATTCTGTTAACCCGGGAGAAGGTGTTAAGCATTCCCGGATTCTGTGGTTCTAGCACGGTCGCTTAAACTATTAATATTGGCCTATTTTCTGATTTACTACATGTTTTAAACTTATTGTGCATTTTTAGCTTTATAACCGCCTTTTAATTATTTTAAAATCGCTTTTAGGATTTATGAAATTATTTCTTGAACAAGTTACGATTATCGTACACTTGTTTGTTTTGGAACACGCCGCGAACCACGCTACATGAAATGCACCCGCGATTCACAACATGTATATTTTATTAATATTCGAAGTTGTTGTGATCAGGTTACATGAAATTCACCCCCGAATTTGGAAATTAGATGTAATAACCCGATCGGTCGTTTTGAGCTTTTGCACTTTGATCGCCAGTTATCGGGCATGACTTGCCCCATGTGATGTAATATGACTTATGTAAATCGTTGGTTTTGGTTTTCAGGATAATTGGAATAAACTTGGAAGATCAGTTCCCAGTTTAAAACTTGAAACTTGAAAGGTTTGACCAGTATTTGACTTGTTTGTATATGATCTCGTATTGGCATTTTTATGATTTGGTTAGCTCCGTTAGGTGATTTGGGACTTAGGAGCGTGATCGGAATGCATTTTGGAAGTCCGCGGGAGGTTTAGGCTTGACTTGACGAAATTGAGATTTCGGCATTTTCCGATTGATAGGAGAGATTTTGATATAGAGGTCGGAATGAAATTTTGAGAGTTGCAATAGCTTTGTGGTGTCATTTGGGATGTGTGTGTAAAATTTCAGGTCATTCGGACGTGGTTTGGTTGGATTTTTGATCAAAAGTGTATTTTGGAATATTTTGGAGACTTAGGCTTGAATCCGACGTGATTTGGTATATTTGATGTCATTTGAGGCATTTGATGATTGGAACAAGTTTGAATAAGGTATTGGGTCATGTTTGTGCTTTTGGTTGAGGTCCCGGGGGCCTCGGGATGATTTTGGATGGTTAACAGAGAAATTGAAATTTGTGTTGCAGCTTCAGATTTGCTGCTTCTGTTATTTTTGCATTTGCGGTTTGTGGACCATAGATGCGGGTGATTCATCGCAGAAGTGAAAAATGGTCAGATGGGCAGAGACCGCAGAAGCGGTATGGTGACCGCATCTGCGATGTCGCAGATGCGGGAGTTTAGTCGCAGAAGCGGCTTTGGTCCCTTAAGTGATTCCGCAGTAGCGGAGGTTTAGACCGCAAATGAGATACTGCAGAAGCGGATTTTTGACCGCAGATACGGAAAGGGCTGGACAGAGTATATATGTTATTTCATTTCGCGAGTTTGAGTTATTCCACCATTTTTGACTTCGGCTTGAGAGCTTTTGGACGATTTGGAAGAGGGATTTCGAGGGAACTTCGTTAAGGTAAGAATTTGGACCTAAAAAACATTTCTATGGTAATATTTCATGGATTAAGATTGAAATTAAAGGAATTTAAGGGCTAAAAAAGGAGGATTAGGGCTTGAGTTTAAGAAGCCTGAAATTGAGGATTTGAGGGGTCATTTGGACTCCGATTTTGGTATTCTTGATATGCATAGACTCGTGAGGAGATAAGGAATCTAATGATGTGAAAATTTCTAATTTTCAAGATGTGGGCCCGGGTCGGGTTTTAATAATTTCGGGATTTGTGCCCTTTTCGTTGATTGTTTTCGCTTGGGCTTTGTTCTCTTAGCATATGTTGACGTACTCGTTCTGATTTTGGATAGATTCGATGCGCGTGGAGGCCGATTTGAGGGGCAAAGGCGTCGCGAGGTGGAGATTTAGCCGGTTCGAGGTGAGTAATGATTGTAAATGATGTTCTGAGGGTTTGAAACCCCGGATTGCACATTGTAGTGCTATATTGAGGTGAGGCACACGCTTGATGACGAGCGTGGGGTCATGCACTCTTGGGGATTGTGACTTGGTCCATCCCGATTGATGATTTTACCACGTATTTGATTGAAAACTATTTGCTATCATCATTATTTGGGCTGAATGCCATATTTGGGCCTAGTGCCAGCTATGTGAACTCATCGGGGATTTTTGTTGATATTTCCTCACTGTTTTGACTTTATACTTGAACTTAGTCATGTTATTTTCCACTGTTTTCAAAACACAGCAAAGTTTATTTTTCTTTAACACTTAAAATGATATTTCAAATAATATTGTGGGCTGAGCATCATGTTTTACTGTTGCCTGAGCGGCTTATGTGATTTTGACTGAGTAAGGCCGAGAGCATGTATGGTGAGGATACTTTTGGATCAGGCTACACGCCGCAGTAGTGAGATACTGATTTGATTATGAGGCCGAGGGCCTGAGATATATACGCCACGAGGTGTCTTGTCGATTGACATGAGGCCGAGGGCCTAGATTTGATGCCACGAGATGCCTTGATATTGCTCTTGGGCTGTAAGGGGGCCCTCCCGGAGTCTGTACACCCCCAGTGAGTGCGGGTACCCATTGTGATATGAGATTAGGCCCGAGGGGCTGTATTGCTCTACGATTGAGCCCGAAGGGCTGGTACTATTCTGAGACATTGCCCGAGGGGCGGGTTTGATGACATTATGCCTGAGGGGCGAACCTTATGTGCTTATCTTTTCTTATTTACCTGCCATTTACCTGTTTAAATTGTGTATTTGTGCCCGATAGGCGGAGTTTTGTGCTTATCTGCACTAATTGTTTTGCATAATTGTTTGAAAAAAGTCAATTTTAAAGAAGTTTCAAACTGAGTTAAGATGTTTTAAGAGATTTTACAGCTTCACTGCTTTCTTACTGGATTTGAATTACTTCTATACAGCATCCTGATATGCTTTACGTGATTTCTTACCATTCAGACTTTAGTTATGATTATTACTCACTGAGCTGGAGTACTCACTTTACTCCCTGCACCTTGTGTGTAGATTCAGATATTTCTGAAACCGGTAGTGGGTATTGGCTGGTCGGAGGCAGAATCATCAGAGTTTAGCAGGGTAGTTACCGATTTTTGTAGCACCTCTTTTCTCCCTCTTCCTTTTATTAGCCTGTATTAGTACACTTCAGACTTTTAGTTGTATTTATACCCTAGTAGATGCTCGTGACTTGTGACACCCCGGTTAGGGCTGTGTCGGGTTGGATTTTCCGCATTGTTATCGATATTTCCTCTATTCAGTATTGTTAAATCATGTTTAGACTATTTTTATACTGATTAACTGCTTTAAAAGTATTGTACACCCCCAGTGAGCGCGGGTACCCATTGTTATATGAGATTAGGCCCGAGGGGCTGTATTGCTCTGAGATTGAGCCCGAAGGGCTGGTACTATTCTGAGACATTGCCCGAAGGGCGGGTTTGATGACATTGTGCCTGAGGGGCGAACCTTATGTGCTTATCTTTTCTTATTTGCCTGCCATTTACCTGTTTAAATTGTGTATTTGTGCCCGAAGGGCAGAGTTCTGTACTTATCCACACTAATTGTTTTGCATTCGTTTGCATAATTGTTGGAAAACAAAAGTCAATTTTAAAGAAGTTTCAAACTGAGCTAAGATGTTTTAAGAGATTTTATAGCTTCACTGCTTTCTTACTGGATTTGAATTGCTTCTATACAGCATCCTAATATGCTTTACGTGATTTCTTACCATTCAGACTTTAGTTATGATTATTACTCACTCAGTTGAGAGTAAAGTAAATTTCATGTTGCGGAATGGGTTAAGACTCCGGAAGACTAAGTGACTGCGTATAGTTTATGATGGTGGAAGGTATACAGAAATGTTAATTGGGGGCAAAGCAGGTGGGTTATCTCCTCCGAAGTGTTCTGGGGTTGTGTGATCCTTATGTGACTGTTAGAAGATCTCATGTACAAGTAAAATATAAGTGTTGAAATTTGAATTTGGGGTCGCTTAAGAGAGTGGGCTTAACTGTTGCGAGAGTGAATGTGAAATTTGCAGAAGAGTTAAAATTCTAGATGATCTGTGTTTTCACAAGTTTATAAAAGATTTGAGTTTAATCTCACTATGGTATCATGGCATCAATAGAGTATAATCGTTATGAGTTATTGAGTGTGTGTTGATCTATGGCTTCGACCCAAATAGGGGAGTCTGCTATTGATTAGGCGATTGCACGGTTAGGTGCTATATTGGTTCCAGTTTGAGGTGTGCTGGTGAATCAGTTATGGATTGCGGAAATTGAGACCGATGATGGATGGAGTAAAGGAAAATTTTGACAAAGGTTATATTATGCTTCATAGGGTATGAGAATCAAGGAATGTCTTGAGTTGTTGGTAATGGATGCTCGGTGCATAGAGCAGGAAGTGGCTTGGTTGTTCTAGGATGAGGTTACACTCAGCGGTGTCGGAGTGCTATTGAGGCACGGGTGGTTCTGTTCGTTTGGTCAGGCTAATTGCAGTTTGAATAGAGTGAATAACTCTTGAGAATGGTTCTAATGTGTTCAAGATTATGCATGTAAAATGGGGAATTTTAAGGTTGTATATGTGGTTAGAAACTGAGTTTTCATTGGAAGATGTCAAGACTTGTGGTATTTTCTATATTAATTATGGGATTCTATGTATCAGTATCAGGAAGGTAAAGGTAACTGAATTAGATTCGCAGGAAGTTTCCTCAGAGTAAAGTATTTTGAATGTGGTGCTTTTGAGAATATTTAAGCGGCTTATGAGTCTTGGACGGTGTGGTTTGGTGCTTGGGTCTCGTGTGGTGAGTCTGGGTTGAGGAATTGTGGTGTCATAGCAAGAAGGAGTATCAAGTTGAAGGTAAATCAGAAGGAAACTCAGATAGATAGGGTAGCTTGATAGTAGGTCGGATCGGTGTGGTAAGGATATGATTAGCTCGTTGGATACTTATGAGGTAATGGGTTTGTACAGGTGTTTCGCGGCAATGCTCTTGAGTGTTAGTAGCTTGCGTAGCTTGATTGAGTTAGAAGGATTCAGTCCTGACGGTTCAGTCTTGTGTGAGTGGAATTCGGAGAGTCCTTGATGATTTCTACAACGGTTAGAGATGCGTATTTTCTGCAAGTGTGGGAAGCATGTGATGTGTAGTGATTTTCTTCTGAATGGGATCAATGGAAAGTTCTTGGTTGGTGGAGTACATAGATGCTTGTGGCTCAGAATGGATATGAAGTTCTCATGTTATCCTAGGATGGTATGGTATGTGCGGTACATGTGGAGGATTGAGATTGCATGTGTAAGGTTACGGTTCAGTTCTGAAAGGAAGGTTATAAAACTCTTAGGCAGTGGGAAGCTTCAAACAATTAGAGAAATGAGCTCCAGATGATTAGAGAAATGATCTTCAGGTGATTAAGGAAATGGTATTGCTAATTGGGGTGATTTCATGAGGGTATATGTTTCAGAAAAGCAATGTGATTAAGTTGATGGTACTTCGGTAGTATTGCAACGCTTTCTTGTTAGAACGACTGCGGATATTCGAGTTTGCTTGGTAGCATAGAGGAAAATTAGATTATCTCTCATGGAATGATTGGGTATTAGAGGTTTGGTATGTATTGCACGACAGAATTGGGATCTGATATAGTGATTCATGTGCCATAGGGATTTGGAGATGGGAAGTTCTCATATTTAGGCTATGTGTGGTTGTGGGTCGTGTGTATCGGCACGGTATGGTGACTATCGGGGTATGGAGACCCGAACGGATCTTTTGTTGCTTGGGATGTTAGATTCTGGATGTGATATTGGGTTTAGACTGGTTGTCTCTGTGTTTGTTATCCTGGACTATTGCGCTAAGGCGACGCTGTTGGCTATGCCGGAAATGTCATGGATTGAGTGGTGAGGCTCGACGGATTATGTCTTAGTAGAGTGGTTTTATATTTTGAAGACCCAACGAACGGCTGGGAAGGAGTGTCTTTATTAATTGGGCTCTCATGATGGGTGTCAGTGTAGAGGCTCCTCATATTGATTCAGTTCCGGTGGTGAGGGACTTTTCGGATGTGTTCCTTGCGGTCGGGCATGTCGCCGGGCAAGGTTGTTGATTTCAGCATTGATTTGGTATCGGGCATCGTATCGTATGGCACTGGTAGAGTTAAAGGGGTTGAAGGAGCAGCTTCAGGGTTTCCTTGATAAAGGGGTTTCGTTGGCAGGCCAATGTGGATGCGTGTTCTAACTTGAGTCGGCTCGGTTGGCTCCGGATTGTATTGTTGAGGGATGCGTTGATTCGATTGTTATTGAGTTTATTAGTAATCTGGGGAGATCTATGAGTTACCCTTCTGTGTTGCAAGGCATTATGAGTTGTTAGTTATAGGCGCGTATGGTGCGGTTCTATTGGGGTTTCATAGTGGCAGTCGAGCGAGAAGAGTAATCGAGTATTGATCGTTGAATGATGTATCGGTTATGTCCTTTGGGGTTTGTGTGGTGTAGGTTATTTGATTTACTGTGGGTATGATGAATTGCTTTAGTTCCAGACATCAAATTGTGCGTGGTTGTCGATTTCGAGCATAGTGACTTGAGGTGGTTCAGGTGGAGCAGTGTTGGATAGGATTGCGCATCGCAGTAAAGTTATGCAGAGGTATGACCTTGCGGGTTAGAATTGTGTGTTCTGTTCCTATGATGTGTGATAGGTTCTCAGCCTTGTGTTGTGGTGGTACTAGTGAGCTTGAGGTACAACTCTTTTATTTGAGTCATTTTCATGATTTGAGTATGTTCGGATCTGTTTCTTATTGGTGCGCGTATTATGCAAGTTGTGGCTTAGGCCTATATTGATGTGTCATGTCACCAGAGTGGTGTGTTGGATTAGAGAAGATCGTTGGGATCATTAATGAATACGAATGGATTCGATTTCAGTATGTTGGAAGGATAATATCGAGTTCGGCTCAGAAATTTGCTATGGTAGTTGCCAAAGGAGAAGTGGCTTCGTGAATGATCGATCTGAGAAATCGTTATGGTTTATTGCGTGTTTCATTTATCGTGGGCAGTATATAAAAGTGTTGGAATGGGACTTTAGTTGATAAGAGCTTTTCTATCGGTATTCGGTTGTTGTGGGCAGCTACTGTGAATAGAAGTTATCGCTACGAGCGTTTGAGTTATGTGGTTTATCATGTAATTGCACTTGAGATAGAAGATATGGTTTGTTACAGCTTGTTTGGACTTATTCACAGTATGAATGTGAGATTCTGACCGTATTGATGATTTTAGAAGCAGAAAAGTGGTTCTATGGTTTATGGACTAGGATGGATTATGAAATTTCAGTTATATTGTGTTATCGAACCTATGTGAGATAGGGTGATGTGGGATCACCCCTGAATATGTGCATGGTGAGGTTATTCAGCAATTGGCTAGCTTTTGGAACAACTCTGGGCATGTTCGAGGACAAACGTATGTTTAAGTGGGGGAGGATGTAACGACCCGACCGGTCATTTTGAGCTTTTGCACTTTGACTGCCAGTTCTCGGGCATGACTTGCCCCGTGTGATGTAATATGACTTATGTAAATCATTGGTTTTGGTTTTCAGGATAATCAGAATAAACTTGGAAGAATAGTTCCCAGTTTAAAGCTTGGAACTTGAAAGGTTTGACCAGTATTTGACTTGTTTATATATGATCTCAGATTGGAATTTTTATGATTTGGTTAGTTTCGTTAGGTGATTTGGGACTAAGGAGCGTGATCGGAATATTTGGAAGTTCGCGGGAGGTTTAGGCTTGAATTGGCGAAATTGAGATTTCGGCGTTTTCCCGTTGATAGGAAAGATTTTGATATGGAGGTCGGAATGAAATTCCGAGAGTTGCAGTAGTTTCGTGGTGTCATTTGGGATGTGTGTGTAAAATTTCAGGTAATTCGGACGTGGTTTGGTTGGGTTTTGATCAAAAGCGTATTTCGGAAGATTTTGGAGACTTAGGCTTGAATCCGATGTGATTTGATAGATTTGATGTCGTTTGAGGTGTTTGATGATTGGAACAAGTTTAAATAAGGTATTGAGTCATGTTTGTGCTTTTGGTTGAGGTCTTAGGGGCCTCGGGGTGATTTCGGATGGTTAACCGAGAAATTGGAATTTGTGTTGCAGCTTCAGATTTGCTGCTTCTGGTATTTTCGCATCTGCGGTTTGTGGACCATAGATGCGGGTGATTCATCGCAGAAGCGAAAAATGGTCAGATGGGCAGTGACCGCAGAAGCGGTATGGTGATTGCATCTGCGATATCGCAGATGCGGGAGTTTAGTCGCAGAAGCGGCTTTGGTCCCTTAACTGATTCCACAGAAGCGGAGGTTTAGACCGCAAATACGGTACCACAGAAGCGGATTTTTGACCGCAGATGCAGAAAGGGCTGGACAGAGCACATATGTTATTTCATTTCGTGAGTTTGAGTTATTCCACCATTTTTTACTTCCGCTTGAGAGCTTTTGGACGATTTGGAAGAGGGATTTCGAAGGAACTTCGTTAAGGTAAGAGTTTTGGACCTAAAACACATTTCTATGGTAATATTTCATGGATTAAGATTGAAATTAAAGGAATTTAAGGGCTAAAAATGGAGGATTAGGGCTTGAGTTTAAGATGCCTTAAATTGAGGATTTGAGGGGTCATTTTGACTCCGATTTTGGTATTCTTGATATGCATAGGCTCGTGGGGAGATAAAGAATATAATGATGTAAAAAAATTTGACTTTCGGGGCGTGGGCGTGGGCCCGGGGTCTAGTTTTGGTAATTTCGGAATTTGTGCCATTTTTGTTGATTGTTTTTGCTTGGGCTTTGTTACCTTGGCATATGTTGACGTACTCGTTCTGATTTTGGATTGATTCGACGCGCGTGGAAGCCGATTTGAGGGGCAAAGGCGTCGCGAGCTAGAGATTTAGCCGGTTCGAGGTGAGTAATAATTGTAAATGATGTTCTAAGTGTTTGAAACCCCGGATTGCACATCGTAGTGCTATATTGAGGCGAGACACATGCTTGATGACGAGCGTGGGGTCGTGCACTATTGGGGATTGTGACTTAGTCCGTCCCGATTGATGATTTTACCGTGTATTTGATTAAAAACTATTTGCTATCATCATTATTTGGGCTGAATGCCATATTTGGGCCTAGTTCCAGCTATATGAACCCTTCGTGGATTTTTGTTGATATTTCCTCACTGTTTTGACTTTATACTTGAACTCAGTCATGTTATTTTTCATTGTTTTCAAAACTCAGCCAAGTTTATTTTGCTTTAAAACTTAAAATGATATTTCAAATAATATTTTGGGTTGAGCATCATATTTTATTGTTGCCCGAGCGACTTATGTGATTTTGACTGAGTAAGGCCGAGGGCCTGTATGGTGAGGATACTTTTGGATCTGGCTGCACGTCGCAGCAGTGAGATACTGATTTGATTATGAGGCCGAGGGCTTAAGATATGTACGCCACAAGGTGGCTTGTTGATTGATATGAGGCAGATGGCCTAGATTTGATGCCACGAGATGGCTTAATATTGCGCTTGGGCCGTAAGGGGCCCCTCTCGGAGTCTATACACCCCTAGTAAGCGCGGGTACCCATTGTGATGTGAGATTGAGCCCGATGGGCTGTATTGTTCTGAGATTGAGCCCGAGGGGCTGGTACTGTTCTGAGACATTGCTCGAGGGGCGGATTTGATGTCATTGTGACTGGGGGGCGAACCTT
This sequence comes from Nicotiana sylvestris, assembly GCF_000393655.2. Lineage (NCBI taxonomy): Eukaryota > Viridiplantae > Streptophyta > Magnoliopsida > Solanales > Solanaceae > Nicotiana > Nicotiana sylvestris. The sequence goes on from NC_091063.1 coordinate 13,561,761, forward strand.
ATGTGCTTATCTTTTCTTATTTGCCTGCCATTTACTTGGTTAAATTGTGTATTTGTGCTCGAGTGGCGGAGTTCTGTGCTTATCTGCACAAATTGTTTTGCATAATTATTGAAAAAAGTCAATTTCAAAGAAGTTTCAAACTGAGCTAAGATGTTTTAAGAGATTTTATAGCTTCACTGCTTTCTTACTGGATTTGAACTGCTTCTATACAACATCCTGATATGCTTTACGTGATTTCTTACCATTCAGACTTTAGTTATGATTATTACTCACTGAGTTGGAGTACTCACTTTACTCCCTACACCTTGTGTGCAGATTCAGGTATTTCTGAATCCGGTAGCAGGTATTGGCTGGTCGGAGGCAGAATCATCGGAGTTTAGCAGGGTAGTTGCTGATGTTCGCAGCACCGCTTTTCTCCCTCTTCCTTTCATTAGCCTGTATTAGTACACTTCAGACTTTCAATTGTATTTATACCCTAGTAGATGCTCATGACTTGTGACACCCGGGTTAGGACTGTGACGGGTTGGATTTTCCACATTGGGTTGAACTGGCTGGCCTTGTCTTCACGAGAGGCGCCATCACGACCGGGTTCGGGTTTAGGGCCGTGACATTAGGTATCATGACCATGCCACGGAAACCGTACCCATAGTCACGATGGTTTATTATAAAACGCGCCTAAAGCAAACTACGAATGTTCAAAGTGTTTTCTAGACTAGTTATAATATTAATGTGAGGGCCATAGATTAGGTGATTCAATTGTGAATGACACGCCTCGATTTATTTTAAAAGATTTGTATTTCACTAAAGCAAACTAAGGATGCTCTTTAAATCTAATTTGAAATTAGGCATCACAAACGACGCCACGGGAACCGTACCCGTAATTGTAATGATTTAACAACGTACCTAAAGCAAACTACAATGTTCAAATTATTTCCTAAACTTATTTGGAGATCATTTCGAGGCCAAGAATCTATGAAAATCAATATGGAGACGTGTAGAAACTATTCATGAATTTAAGCACAAGAATATTGATAGTAAAAATGGGTTGATTTGATTATTTCACACCAAGTCTTACACGACCCAATTCTTATTAAATAAAAGATCTTGGACCTTTCTCGTTTATTAGTCTAGTTATTAAGTGGCCCAATTGATGCGGCAAAGTCAAGGAAACCTCAAACTTACAACTAGCCATGAAAATAGTACTGCCCAATCAAAATATTAAAACCAAGCAAACCAAATTGCAATATCTAATCAGATTAAATCTAAGCCCACTTAATGCTATATCTTCTTCCTTTATCAAAATTATTTGAGATTAAAAGATACTGCAAATTAAGGTAGTAGCACCAAATTCACGATTTTCAGATAACTACGCAACATTATTCGAACACAAAATGGCATAGCAATATTCTAAGTAAAATAAGATAAGAGGATAAATGATGCACCTTTGAATAAGCTTTCCAATATATCAACAAGTGAACCTCAAATGTATGGCAACAAATCATTTGGAGCCTGCGGACCACGGACGAAGACCTCGACGAGCTTCGAACCTCGAACCTCGACACACCTCCATGCTCGACTGAAACTTTTATAGAAGTGTCTAGTTTTGAGCTGGAGTTTGGTGCATTTTTTTACTGATTTTGGGGCTGCTTTGAGACTGCTTCAAGATGGTTTTAAGGGCTGGTTTATGGAGGGGTTTAGAAGTTGATTTTTGACGGTGTTTCATCGTGTTTTTTGTGCTGGTTTTAGGTGTTTTGGAACTGGGTTTTGGCTGGGATTTTTAGGTTTGTTTTTCAGCAAAAATGACAGCAATTTGAGCTGCTGTTTTGAACGTTTTTGGTGTTGTTTTAGCAGCATTTTTGGCTGCCTTGCAGCTGATTTTCGCTGCTCTTCTAAGCTGGTTGTTGTTGCGTGTTTAACCTACCTTTAAGAGGTTCATTGAGACTGTTTTAGGCTGGTTTTTGATTACGGAATAGTGAGGCTTATGGGCTACTCCATGGCTGCATTTTTTGGAGTGTTTTGAAGCTGAGCTTCATGGGTGTTTTGGTGATGATTTTGAGGTGTTTTGGAGGAGATTTCACTTCTGGTTTGTGACGTGAGAAACAAAGATGTTTTTTATGGCTGAAGCTCTTTGGCTCAAGGTTGAAGAAGAAAAGCAATTGGTTTCTTTTTTCTGTTTTGTTGTCGTGTTTTTCTTTTTCTTAGCTCCTCTGTTTTTCGTTCTCTCCCCCATTTTCTGTTTTCAGTGTGTATGTGTTTATATAGCTAAGGGATGAGGGAGAAGACATGAAGGAATTACTTTCTGTTAGGTCTCCCTTTTTTTGTACCTTCTTCCTTGTGAATTTACAAGATAAAATCTTCCTAAATGATTCCCCTCCAAATGCAGAAACGTGTCCTCCCTCCCTATGTGCAGGTGAGTTTGTTACATATGGATAATAAGGAATCTTTTCCAAGTGGCATTTTTACATTGATTCTTTCTTTTTCTTTTTTTCTCTTTTTTTTATTATCTTTTCTTGATAATAACTAAATAAAAATAAAACCTACTCCTACTAAATTAAAAATAGTTTGGTAAAATTACTTTTCAATCTTCATTTGTTGAAAGTATCTAACTTAAAAATTGCACTAAACTAAATAAAACTATTTTTTTTTGGAAATTTTCTTTCTTTGTAAATGAAAATAAAACAAATACTCTAAAAATATGTAATTCTTTTTGTAATTTTCAATTTATCTTAAAATAAAACTACAAAAAGGTGAAATAAAACTAAAATATTAAAACTAAACTTAACATCTATTTAAATACTAAAAAGTGAGTAGAAAAATCAAATATGGTCAAAAATTAGGAGCTCACAGCCATATTACGTCAGTCTGTTGAAATGTTTGGTGCAGATGCGATATTGGTTATTCAAGAGGGTAATAAGGACCACACCATGGTGGCGACCATTCCCGATACTCGTGCCAGGTGTATTTATATCCAAGCCCAAAAGTTGTGCTATGACGCTTTAACTGTATTAGTTTGGCGATCCCTTGGAGATTCTTGCCGAGACCCTTACTGGGTTCATACCCTGTCCATAACAATATGCTTTCAATCTTGTTACTCCATCATTTGTCTTTCTCAATTGTGTTGACACGCTCAATGCGATGGTACGTCTCTCCACCCAACTTCCTTCTATTCTCGACAAACGGAACAGTCTGATTGGTGTAAATGGGATTACTTCCATCTCCATAAATGATAACTTCTTGATGATTCCATTCGAACTTCACAGCCTGGTATAGCGTAGAAGCTACGGCTCGAGCAGTATGTAGCCAATGTCATCTCAACATCAGATTGTATGTGGCGGATATATCCAATACTTGAAATTCAACATCAAACCAGGTCGGGTCCATCTGCAAACATAGATTGATTTCCCCGATCGTGGCCCTTTGGGACCCATCGAATGCTTTTACGTTCATGGTTCCTGCTCGTATTTCATGCAAACCTTTACCCAATCTTTTCAAAGTAGTCAATAGACAAATATTGTGGCTTGAACCCCCATCTATCAGGATCCTGGCGGTGAATTTGTCCTCAAATTGCACTGTGATATGTAGTGCCCTGTTGTGACTCAGTCCTTTAGGTGGAAGTTCGTCTTCGTAAAAAGTGATCTTGTGGCTCTCCAATACTTGCCCTACCATGTTGGCTATCTCTCCACTGGTGATGTTGTTGGGTACGTAAGCTTCGTTCAACACTTTCATTAATGTATTCCTATTCAAGGTGAGGGAGAGGTTTTCCAAGTTACGGACCTGCTCGAGTTCCCCTTGTAACTCTAATATCTTCTATTCCAACCGTAAAACCAAGTCATTCTACGCTGGAGTGCTTCGACCATCTGAAGTTTCGATATTCTCTTCATGCATAGCATTGTCTTTCCTAATATTGCTTGTATCATCCATTCTGGCTTTTCCTTTACTTTTAAGATTACTTGGAGGAGGTGGAGGACCTGTAGATCTTGTATGAAATGCCGATGCTGCTAGTATGCACGAACCAATCTTAGGGGATGGGAATAAATAAAGAAAGAAAAAGCAAAAGGTAAACAAGTCAGTAGGGAGTTTTGAAAGGACATTTACAGTATTTAAACATGTATTGCAGAATTGTAAATTCGCGTCCTAGTTTGGGGGACCTCATTGTGCCCAATGTAGGCCTAGCGACACATAGATTTGGATAAATTCAATGCCGATTATTGTGTCATTTCATTAATATGATAAATAGACTAAATCTCTATTAAAACAACAATAATTATAAAGAGTTACTAGTGGCATTTGCCTTATTACAATCGAACTCTAAAATGACTCTAGGAAACAATTAAATATCAATTCTAATCTACTCGGTATTAGAGGGACCTTCTCCAAGATTGGACTTCTTATCCCCATTGATCAAATTCCCCAGGTCGCGCATGTCCATCAACAGATACGCCCTTGTTTGATGTCCTCCTTCATTACCCTCTGCATTCTGACAATCCACGATCCTTTTCCTCATCTTCCCCTCAAGCTCCATCAGACCCTACTCTAAATACTCCAACCTCTATGTTGATTTAGTAGCGATGCCTCTCCATTCATTGATTGCTTCCATGTTTGCTTTGTGATGTTCCAAATGTATGGCCTCAGATTCAAAAATCCTTTTGCGTAACCTCCTGTATTTGACTTGTGCCTCGGCAGCGTCGTCTATGACCCTATTTCCCAAATCAATCCCCCGCTTGACTTCTCTTGCTATGTCATCGACCAACCATGATGGGTAGAAGTACACATGGCCGGTATGGTACCGATCTGGCTCGATGGTATCCTTTTCCACAATGATTTTCAGATGCCACATATGTTGTGCCTCGTACTTGAACGAAATAGAATCACCTTGGAAATATGCTTTGTAGTGGTCCATCTTGGAAACTCGGGATATGACTTGTTTCCTCTCAGCTTGCCTCATGACTCTGATAGGAGCATAAGGATAGATACCTCTTAATCCGATTAGCTTTAGATGAGGAACATCTCTTGACCTGATGATGAATTCGCTAGTAGGGAACCATTCAAACATCCAGTGGACCTTGTCGTTAGTCAAATTGTTAAAGAAGTGTGCCCATCCCACAACGCTTCCTGGTTGTGCGAACCTATCTAGGATAAAAGTCATTATTTTCGGGTGGTAAAAAGCTATGTGGTCATTCCATGGTCATCACAGAAACTCTTGATGGTATTGTCCCCTTTGAAGATGTTCCAACAACCATATTTGTAGTAGCAAATTACAACCCTCAAAATGCCTATATCCTTTCTTGCAGCAGTCCAAAGCTCGGTATATCTCTAATACGATCATTGGGACAATAGTGTAGGTCTATCCATCAATTCCTTCCATTAGGGTCTTGGCAACCATAGCTAAGCGAGTGTGAATCCTTTCTCCTTGCATTGGGAACACCGGCATCCGGAGAAAATAGTCAATAAACATAAAACTCCGGCGGTGGGTCCAACCGAAAGAAGTAATGGAAAACTCATTATGGTAAAGGCGGTAGGATTTGTTGTGCCTACAGGGCCAATAATATATTCCCCTTACCAGTTTTAGCACCAAAGAATCCGCGCCCGAATGGTTTCTGCATATCTTTTCATGGACTTCTCGCATAACGTAATTAGCTTCGGATTCTCCTAAGCATCAGGCCAGCGGGCCTTGAAAAGATTTTCTGTACAATTGGCCTCCTTTGAAGCTATACCGTGCTGCTTTGGTACGCAACACCCAGGATGCCTTGGAATCTTCGGGCAACTTCCCGTTTTTTAGATAATTGATGATTGCATTCCTCCATTCGCACACCAAATTAGAATCTAATCCCTTAATTTTCGTTGATGAACCAAGGTTAGCCAGTGCATCCACTTCTATATTTTTTTCCCTCGGGATATGAGTAATCGACCACTCCCAAAATCGTGCCAGTAGAGCCTGGACCTTTACTACATATTGCCGCATACACTCCTCTTTGGTTTCGAAGATCCCATTGACCTGATTTACCACCAGTTGAGAGTCACATTTGATTTCTATGACCTTGAAATATAGTCCCCGGGTCAATTCAAGTCCTACAATAGAAGCCTCATACTCTACTTCATTGTTAGTTAAAGGGAACGTTCTAATGGCTTGCCTTAGGGTTTCTCCCGAAGGCATGATTAATATTACCGCCAAGCTCGGACGCCTTTAAGTTGGATGCTCTGTCCGTAAATAAGGTCAAACTCTTGATGTCGATTCTGACACCATTACTTCTTCTTTGGTCGCTAGAGGCAACAGTCCCGGACTAAAATCGACCACAAAGTCGGCCAAAAATTATGACTCAATCGCAGTGCTTGATTTAAATTTCATGTTGAATTCACTTATTTTGACGGCCCATTTGACCAACCTACCCGAGCGTTCAGGTTTATGAAGGATGTTCCGTAGGGGAAATGTGGTCACCACAGCTATCGGGTGACATTGGAAGTAAGGCCTCATCTTCCGAGCGGCGACTACGAGATCTAAGACCAACTTCTCCAAATGTGGGCAGCGAGTTCCTGCTCCCGTTAACATTTTAATAATGTAATAAATGGGAGATTGCGTACCTTCATCCTCATAGACTAAAACTGCACTTATCGCTACTTCCAAGACTATGAGGTAGACTAATAATGTTTCTCCTTCCTTCGGTTTTCAATGTAACGGAGGGCTTGACAAATATCTTTTCAAATCTTTCAAAGCTTTCTGGCATTTCAGGGTACATTCGAAGTTGTTCTTCTTTTTTAGCAACGCAAAGAAATGGTGGCAGTTCTCTGACGACCGGAAATGAACCTGCTTAAAGCGGCCAATCTCCCTATGAGCCTTTGGACTTCTTTCACATTTGACAGCTAGTCCGGGATATATTCGATGGCTTTGATTTTATCGAGGTTTACCTCAATTCCCCTTTGTGATACCAGAAATCCTAGGAACTTGCTGAAGCTAACCTCGAACGTGTACCTCTCGAAGTTAAGCTTTATGTTATGCTTCCTTAGGATGTCAAAAGTTTCTTGCAGATGCATAAGGTGATCACATGAATTCAAAGACTTAACGAGCATATCGTCTATATAAACTTCCATAGTTTTCCCTATTTGTTTTCAAACATCTTATTTACGAGCCGCTGATAAGTGGCTCTGGCGTTCATCAACCCGAAAGGCATCACATTATAGCAATATGTGTCGAAATTCGTTATAAACAAAGTATTTCCCTAATCTTCCGAGTTCATCTTAATTTGGTTGTACCCAAAATAAGCATCGAGGAAACGCATTAGCTCTTGCCCGTCCATTGCATCAATCATTTGATCGATGTTTGGTAGTGGGAACGAGTCTTTTGGTCATGCCTTATTCAAATTTTTATAATCTACACACATGCAAACCTTATTGTTCTTCTTAGAAACTACTCATACATTAGCTAGCCAGTCTGGATATTTTACCTCTCGGATCGAACCGATATCAAGTAGGCGAGTTACCTCTTCTTTGACAAATTTATTCCTGACCTCCGCAATAGGGAGTTTCTTTTGTCTTATCGGAGGGATGTTAGGATCCAAGATTAGCTTGTGCATGGACACTTCCATTGGGATACCTGTCATGTCCGCATATGACCACGCAAAACAATTGACATTATATTTAAGAAATTCAATAAAGTCAGATGAGCTCGGGGTGCAGTCCTGTCCCCAAGCGGAACTTCCTCTCCAAGAATATTTCAAACAATGCAACTTGCTCGAGTTCTTCCACTGTGTACTTTGTTGCGTCTGCCTCTTCCGGTACCTGGAAGTATCTTGGCACCTAATAAGATTCCGACGTTTCTCCCTCCTGGTTAACTTCACTTGATTCGGCAGCAAGCGCCGGTTCCTTGCCGCCGGTTGGTCGCCTCTTAGTTGCTTGATTCCTTCGGGGTGTCAGGAATTTCAATAACTGATGATACGTTGATGGTACGGCTCTCATCTCGTGCAACCACGGTCTTCCTAGAATAATATTATAACCCATATCGTCGTCCACTACTTCAAAAAGAGTCGTCTTCATTGCCCCTTTAGCGTTCGTGGGCAACAGTATCTCTCCTCGGGTTGTAACGCTTGTGAGGTTGAAACCGGTGATGAGTTTTGTTGCCGGAATGATACTTTCGGTAAGCTTAGCTTGCTCCAATACCTTCCATTGTATGATATTGGCCGTACTCCCTGGATCTACTAGAACACATTTGATTTTAAAGTCTAATACATTTAAAGAAATTACCAAGGCATCATTGTGTGGTAGCAACAATCTGTCTGCGTCCTCCTCTATGAAAGCGATGTCGCCTTCGGCAACTTCCCGGAGCCTCTTGCTATAGGTTATTGATACCTTTGTCTTTTTTGTTGCCGAGAAGGTGACCCTGTTGATCTCGTTCCCCCTGAAGATCATGTTGATCATCTGGCGTGGGGGATCTTCTCTTGCTTTAGAGGCCTACGCATTGTCATGATTGCGGCCATAGTTATTCTTGGCCCTGTCACTTAAGAATTCTCTGAGATGCCCTTTCTTCAATAGAGTGTCGCCACCTCTTCCCGCAGATATGGGCAGTCCCCAGTCCGGTGGTAATTCGTCCCGTGGTATTCACACTACAAGTTAGGATCCCTTTGATTGGGATCGGATCTTATTGGCTTTGGGAATCGCGCTTCTTTGATGTTTCTCATAGCTGATACCAACTTTACTACACTAACGTTGAAATTTTATTTTGATAGCCTGGGGTAGGAAAGATCCCGCGTACCTAACGCTTTTTTGTCCTGCAATGACCTATTGTTCCAACCGCGATCAGTCCTTCTATCGGTGGCAAACCTATCTGCTGACTAGAAGACTCTACCATGTACTTCAGCTCGTTCGTAAGGCAAAAACCAATCCATCAAAGACCGTTTATCTATATTGAAATTGTCTTTTAACTTTTCTTTATTCTTCTCCCGTTCTTTTGCCGATGACAAGAAGCCGACCTGATCATCTTCGATCCTTATCTTTGACTCGTATCGATTGTGGACGTCCCCCCAAGTTGTTGCTTAGAATTCCAGTAAACTTTCCTTCAGTTTTCGGGAAGAGTCTGAACTTCTTGGATTCAACCCCTTGGTGAATGCTTCAGCTGACCATTCGTCCGGAACAACCGGGAGCAACATCCTTTCCTTTTGGAATCTGGTGATGAACTTCCCCAGCAACTCGGATTCTCCTTGTGCAATTCTGAATATGTCGGCCTTTCGGGGCATGCACATTTCTGGCCCCGGCATGAGCCTTAATGAAAGAGTCTACGAGCATCTCAGAAGAATCTATGGAGTGCTCGGGTAACAACGAATACCATGTCAAGGCTCCCCTCGTGAGAGTCTTTCCAAATTTCTTCAGCAAAACAGATTCAATCTTGTGGGGAGCTAAATCGTTCCCCTTCACCGTCGTTGTATAGGTGGTAATATGCTCTTGAGGGTTCGAAGTCCTATCATATTTTAACACATATTCCGGAGTCGAGCTTGGTTTGTACGACAACTGAGTATACTTCTTTGAGTCCGGCCCTTTTAGCACCGGTGGTGCCCCCATGATTTGGTACATGCGGGCGTTCACTTCCCTCATAAACCGTAAGAGTTCGTTCTTAAAGGGATCGTTCTCGTTGTTGGGGCCGGATTCGCTCCCCCGGGTCCCATTGAAGCCGACCTCGCCTCTTGGGGTGTTGTTGTTAACCCTCTGCATTGTTTCATTTATGGGAGCACCGGGAGGAACTGGACCTCGCCCATTCATGTTATTGGAAGCACCCGACAACGCCTGCTTTAGTTCTATCATGACCTTATCCTGCCGTGTTAGATGGCCCAGAATGGCCTCTTATTGCTCCTGTAGGACTCTTACCGCTTCAACAACCTACTCTTCTCCAGCATCATCAGGAGTAGCCTCCCGAACATGACGTGGGTACCGTCTACCGTGGATTGGAGTGGCATCACTCCCCTCATTAGGGGTATCGCTGATCGAATCCTTACGTTGAGGTTGGTCTCCTTGGACCTCAAGATTATGTGTATTATTAACACCACTATCGGCCATTTTCTATAATTTTTTGGTAAAACAAATAATCAGAATATGTTAGTAGAAGAGGCAAAAATCAAGTTAATTACACAGCTGTCTAGGTCCCATGGTGGGCGCCAAACTGTTTACCCGTAAAATGATATAGTTGAATTTATATGTGGTTTCTAGACAAATGAATTAATTCGATCCTTAAATAATAATAAAAATTGAAGAAATATGTAATACTTAGCCTTGATATGAAGACGAAATAATAGAAATAGAGGGTGTTTGGCTAAGCTTATAAGCTGGTCAAACTGACTTATAAGCACTTTTTGGCTTATCTACGCGTTTGGTAAAATTAAAAGTGCTTATAAGCCAAAAATAAGCCAAAAGTCATAAGTTGGTCTCCCCCAACTTATCAAATTTCAGCTTATAAGCACTTTAAGTTTGACCAAAATATTTACTATTCTATCTCTAAAATACTTCTTTTTAAAACAAAACTCTTCGTATACCCAGTTCTTCAGTTGCATATTATTAATTTCAGAACTTTTATCCAAACACATAATTGCTTATTTTTTAAATCAGTTTCAGCACCTAATGCTTATCAGCTACTCTAAATCAGCTAAGAAACAGGCTCATAGTAATTCCGGGAATGAGACCTCCGGGCGCAACAATAATGAAACCAAGAAGTAAGAAGATAAAATTGTATAGAGCTTTGAATAGATTATAGCATAAGTTTTCCAGAAAATTTCACCTCTTACAATGATAACAGAGTTCATTATTTATAGCTGCACCTAGGGAACAAGGTCCTAGGATCATGCCCTTCTTTAATATCAATTTTGAGGATCATTGATGAAGGTGTAACGGTGAGCACAAATAATAAGTTCTCTGTAACGAGCATCGCACTGAATGTTGTGGAATATTCCCCATTAAATGCCACCGGACGGAAGGTATTTATTGCATCTTTACGAGTGTCATTCTTTCTAGTGACAAACAGGATAATTGCCTTCGGTTCTAACTATCCCTCGCCTTAAGTTCCACGTGTCACTCTTTTAAGCGGCCACCTAGCGTAGCATATTTATCCTATACAACATTACTAGTACTATTTCCTCACATCTTCTAAGTTTTGGCTTTAGGCCTCCGATTTTATTGTGCCGTCCCTATAAGCGGGTTACTTTCAATTCCACCATAATTTTTGGCGATAGCGATGAATAAACAAATAAAGGAAATTTTCTAATGATTCACTACGGCCTACATTTACAATTATTTAGCCAACTTAGGTCATTTCGTGCAAAGAAAATAATCAGCATTTACTTTGTTAACAAAGGCAAAAGCAAAACCAGTTCATAAGCAAAGAATTAAAATATAATAAAAGCAATATGCATCCTTGCTAATTGTAGCCTTGTAGGCTATAAAATGCTTGGATTCCAAGTTCTAACTGAATATTTGATACTTTAATTTAATACTAATGACAATTAATTAATCAATTTCAAACTTGATTTTTGAGATCCAATGCTCACAGATCTACACCGACTAATGGGAAATAATTTACATAGTCAATGTTAGATTCGATTTTTCTTACTTTTTTATTTATTTTTCTTATTTTGGGTATACTCTCCCTAAATTCTCGTCAATACATGTGTCAACTTGAGGTTGACAAACTCTGGCGGTCTTTTAATTATTTATTAAATACAATTTATTTTCCTTTTGCTATTTTTTGTTTTGGTCATATGGAAAGTTATTGACTTCAATCTCAAGCTTTACGTGTACACCTTTTATTGCTACCGAAACTCATCTAACAGTTCTGGAAAAAAAAAATTACGCGTAAATCTCTATAATAGACACTGCTAGAAAATTGTCAAAAATCGTCCAAAAAAATCAACCGAAATTAATCGAAAACAAAGGAAAATCGATAAATTTCCAACCAATTTTAATTTATTGGAAAAACAATAGTCGCTAACGTGTGGCGACCGAAAACGATCGCAATTTTCAACCAAAGTCGGTCGGTTAATTCAACCTGACCACTTTATCTGACAATTTTTGTTAGGAAAATAAATTTACCGACCGATTTCAATCGGTAATATATAAATTGTTATTTTTTTTTTAAAATAGCGGCTGATTTCGATCGGTTATATAATTATTTGATAATTTTACGTTTCTTTATAAATTTTAACATACCGACTGAAATTGATCGGAATCATTAAAAAGTAAATTAAAAAATGTTATTTCCGACCGACTTCGGTCAGTAATTTTAAATTTCTGCAGATTACATATTGAAATTAACGATCGATTTCTGAAATGTAAATTATGTTAGATGCTACAATAATTTTGATATTATGGGACCATATTTACTTACTTATGGTGGTCGGTATGTTTAATTGAAATTGATTGTTTGACTTTTGCGACCAAATTACACTTTTTTTTATCATTTTCGGTCGATTTTCCCTTCCGATCGATTCCGATCGATATGGTTTGAGCGGTTTTTGGCAGTTTTCTAGTAGTGAGATATTAATTATTCTTTGATAAAAATCTTACATGTTATAAGAGATTAAACTACATTGATAGTATTTATATTGTCAACGCATATAACTTTAATTTAGAAAAAAAAATATTTGTAATTAAGAATATAAAAACTTTTGATTTAATTTTATTCGATCCAGTTTTTCCACGGCACCTAAGCAACATTAGCATTGAAGAAAAGTGAGTGCAGTCTTCATACTCCAAGAATAATTTGTCTCATTCTACTAATACTGAAATTACCATACCGTCCTTGTTTCAGTTTTCATTTTCAATAATTTCACTTTAGCTCCTCAAACTTCAAAATAAGGGACAAGGTAACACTAAAACTTTGTATAAAAACAGTATGTTACTTGATCATAATTTTTTTTTTTGCAAGTTTGAAGAAATTACGAGGACATCAAACTAGTCTAAATAAGTTAATGCAACAATATGAGGGAAAATAATAACAATAGATCTGTGTATTGCCGCCTAACATATTACTCTTGAGAGGGGGAATGTAGCTTTATAATACCGAATTTAATTGAACTCATCATTTTTTTATGCGGAGCACAAATTTATATAAACAAAAAAAAATAACTAAAACGCAATAAATATATTATAGATATGACGTCATAATTTTAGGATATAATATGTTTGGATATGCATTTTACTTGAATTTTTTTTGAAGTTTTGTCAGTAGAAAACTTCAAAAACTACACTAGAATTGTTTTTGGGATTTGGAGATTTTATTTTCAAAAGGTGCCAAAAATGATTAAAATCGATAAACAAATAGATATTTAAAAATAAAAGTCCCAAATTTTATGGCCGAATGAGAGCTAAAAATAACATACTGTTACTGCAATAAGATGAAGGTAGCAGAGATGAGGATGTTGAGATGGATGTACGGGTACATCAGGTTAGATAAGATCAGAAATGAAGTTATTCGTGACAAGGTGGGTGTGACCCCTATTGAGGACAGGATGCGGGAAGCACGACTTAGGTGGTTTAGTCATGTGAGGAGGAGGAACACAGATGCCTCGGTGAGAAGATGTAAGAGGTTGACATTGGAGGCCAGGGCCTACAGAGATAGAAGTAGGCCAAATAAGAGGTGGGAAGAGGTGATTAGGCAAGATATGACGCAACTTCAGTTGATCGAGGACATCACCCTTGATAAGAAGGCATGGAGGTCGAGGATTAGGGTAATAGAATAGGTGGTCTAGGGTGTTCATAACAGTAGTATTGACACGCAGTCTCGCTTTCTGTTGGTAGTAGATTTTTATGACTAACCATTGTTTTCTTTCATTGTTGATCAACTTACTATCTTGTTGTTTTTATTCTGCTTTTTTATAGCTTTTTGATAATGTCCTTTCTTGTCTATATTTTCATTAATGTGGTGCTTATGTTTTCCTGAGCCGAGAGTTTATTGGAAACAACTTCTCTATTCTCACAAGGTAAGGATAAGATATGCGGACACACTACCCTCTCCAGACTCCACGATGTGAAATAATACTGAGTATGTTGTTATTGTTACTGCAATAATACGATGGAAAAGAAATACTCTTTTGTATTGCCGCCTTACATATTACTCTTGCCAAAGGCTGAATCCAATTAGTTAAGAATAACCTACTGATATATATGGGATTCCTTGCTTCATCTTTCCTGTTACTGATAAACGTGAAGAACTTTAATTTATTCCTAGCCTTGCTTCATCCTAGGTGCTAACTGCTAACATATTCTTATAGACTTATACTAGTGTTTAACTTTCATGAACCGTGTAAAAGAATTTTTATACTCTTACTATAACAACTGATAACTACAAGTAATCAACTCATAAAAAGTAAACTTAGCAACTTGTAAAATAAGATAACTTACTTGTTATAACATGCTAAATAATAGATTAAATTTTTGTTCTACATCTGCTTTATTAGTGTACGTAAGTTGAATTTATTCTCATATATTTGTTCCATAGAGGAGCGGATCTACCAAGCCCTAAGCAGTATCACCGGATACCAATGAATATTACCGACTATTTGTATAAAGATCCCATAAAAGATTCTACGCACGCTATTAGCTTGATAGAAAGATCATTGTGTAATTATGCACTCCCTCCGTATAACTTTTTCTTAGTAACCATAATTAATAATATGAAACGGAGTGAGTACATATTTTCCTTATATATACAAAATAGTGGTCCTCCAGTTTTTGAACCGAAGTAAGATTTATTTTATTTTGAAAAATAAAATTTCCATGTGGAAATACGATGTTACTTTTTGAATGGTCCTAAGTTAGCTTCACATTCCATGTTCCACGTTTCAAATGGAAAGATATATAGTGTACCCATCATTGCTGTCTCCTGTCTTAATCATATTTTGTTGTCATTATAACAACGTGGACGGACCTGATTGATCCGTTGCCATCGTAATTAATACCAATACTTAATTATTCATTGATTCCAATAACAATTACTTAATTATTTATTAGACACTGAAGTCTTCTCATTTTGCACAGTAGTTTGTCTTTGCACTTTGGAAACAACCAATCAGGAACAAACACATATTTCTAACATTTCTTTTAATTCGAAACTCCACTTTGATATAGTAATATTCTTTCCTGTTTCAATAACACGTCCTTCAACTTGACAATTGACTGTTTGGTTTGCATTTTGGTCGTTGATTAAACTTACTTATAGCGTTTTTTCAATAAGATTTTACAGCTAAGATCTTCAGACAGTTTAACTCGTCTGTATGTTGTAAACTGTAAAGTTTCTTTTTTCTTTTTTAAATATTAAACTCATAACAATTAGCAAAACTATTCATAACAAGCTTGAGAGGAATCTAAAAAAATAGACTAAATACTTGTAATTGGAGGTCAAACTACAGTGGTTGTATAAATTTTATTTATATATACAGTGTAAAGATTCTTTGCACTTCCAATGAATTTTAACATGTGGTAAACTGTTACTCCTTATGCTCCATTTTAGTTGATTTTTTGACCTTTTTTTATGATCCATAATATTTAATTTTTTAGATATTAAGAAGGAATTAATTTTCTTTTTAAAGTTGCGCCCGTAAAGTAAAGAGCCTAGTAGTATTTATTGTATTTTCAATAAATAAATTAAAGTTAATATGATCAATTTCATTATTAATTACTGCTAAAAAGTAGATTTCTTAATATGTGCGAAAATAACAACAAAAATCTACTAAAGTGGATCGAAGGGAGTAGTAATTACTAGTACTCCCTCCCCCTCCCAATTTATGTGTGACATAGTCTGACTCAAAATTTTAAGAAAAGAAAAAATTAAAACTTGTGCTCTTAAATATACTATAATATTTGTGCGGCTATAACAATTTTCTTTAAGAAAAAAATATGAGGCTTAAATTTAAATTATTTTAAATATAAAAACATGATATTTTTTTTGTGTAGAATGAATAAGTAAATAGGGTAACATAAACTGAAATAAAAGAAACACTACCATTTTTATTACATTGTCAATTATCATAAAAATTTATATGTAATTATCTTTTAAGTAACTCAAGTATTTTTAAATATTTTTGACACAAAAAACAAACAACATAAAACTTCATACTCCTATATAAAAAGTGGAGTCACATATCATAGAATTTCTCCCACCAAATTCCTACTTTTCCTTTTCTCCTCTTATTATTCTCTACTTGTTGTTCCTCTTCTTCTTCTTCTTCTTCAAATCCCACTTCCATTCATTAATTGCTTTATCTTTTTGACGTTCTCTTCTCCTCCCTCACCACAACATAAGCCTATCTAGCTAAGACTGATAATAATTATGTTGCCTTCTGAGAATACTTCCCCTAGAAAAACATTCAAAAAACTCAGAAATTCTTTCCATTTAATCAAATCCCAAGTTGGTTTTCATCACTGTAAATGGTTTTTCCTTATCATTCTCATTCAAATCTCCTTCATTCTCTTCCTCGCCGGAACTTCTACTCCGCCATCTCCGCCCCAACAACAACAACAACAACAAAACTTCCAAATCTCGAAACCTCAACAGAACAAACACCAAAAACAGAGCAAACAACGTGAGAAGTACTGTGAATACGGTAGGGTTTATGTTTACGATCTACCAACAAAGTTCAACAAAGATCTATTAAACAACTGTCATGATTTAGACCCGTGGAGTTCACGTTGTAACGCCGTTTCAAACGGCGGTTTAGGTCCAAAAGCAACTGGACTTGACTCAATAATCCCCAAAAATCTCGTCTCCGCTTGGTATTGGACTGATATGTATTCAGCAGAGGTAATTTACCACGAAAGAATGTTGAATTACAAGTGTAGAACCTTGAACCCGACAAATGCTACTGCTTTTTACATACCGTTTTACTCAGGACTTGCAATTGGTAAAATTTTATGGTTTACTACAGCAAAAGAACGAGATCGACCTAGTGAAGAAATGTTACAATGGGTTAAAGATCAACCTTATTGGAAACAGAATAACGGGTCGGATCATTTTCTTATGCTGGGTAGATTAACCTGGGCTTTTAGAAGAAAAACTGATGATGATTCAGATTGGGGTACGAGTTTTCTCCGAATGCCACTAATGAAGAATGTTCTCCGTTTATCTATTGAAAAGTTTCCATGGGATGATTTAGAGGTAAGTGTTCCATATCCTACAGCTTTTCATCCTCAATTTGAATATGAAATTAAACAATGGCAAGATCTAGTAAGGTCGAGAAATCGTACTAGTCATTTCTGTTTTGTTGGTGCTGTGAGAAAGAAAATCAAGAATGATTTTAGAGAAGTTTTAATGAATTATTGTAAGAACGAGACGAGTTCTTGCAAAGTGGTTGATTGTTCTGTAGCTCATTGTTATGACGGAGCACCAGCAATTTTAGAAGCATTTTTGGATTCGGATTTTTGTTTACAACCAAAAGGAGATGGATATACTCGAAGATCACAGTTTGATTGTATGTTAGCTGGTTCAATACCTGTTTATTTTTGGGAAGATAGTTTTAAGACTCAATATGAATGGCATTTGCCTTTGCAATATGAGGATTATTCAGTTTACATGGATCATAAAGAAGTTAGAAATGATACTTCTATAGTTAGAAAAGTTCTTGATAAGTTCAGCAAAGAAGATGTGCGAAAAATGAGAGAGATTTTGATTAATGTTATGCCTAAGTATTTGTATGCAAGATCTAATCAAGGATTAGGGAGTAGTAATGATGCTTTTGATATTGCAATCGAGGAAGTTTTGAAGAGATTTAAGCAGCAAAGGGAACAACAACAAATCTCCGAGAAAACGATTAAAAAGGGTAGCCCGGTGTACTAAGCTCCCGTGCAATCATACGCAGTTTTATCTGCAGGAGCCTGTTTCCAGCTCGAACAAGTAAAGCTGAAAATTCTATAGAATAAAGCAAGAATTGAAGGTACACTACTCCATTGGAATTTTGAGTCCTCATTCCTTTTTTTTTAAGGCAATTTTTTTTTTTTAATTTTTAAATCTTGAATACAAAGGGAGCAGCTGTTAGCTGAATAAAAAATTGTAGTGTTAGTAGATGAAGGTGTTAGCCACACCAGGTAGATCATCTCTACAACATATCATATACCTTTTTTTGTTCTTTGTAAATTTTGATCATTGATCTAAACGTTACATGATACTTCTGTTCAATGTGCTTGTAAATTCAGTGGAAAAATATAATGAAGAGTGGGATGGTATATTTTAATACGTAATATTTTGCTTAGTGTATTCAAATATTTTCAGTGAAGAGGAACTAGGGTCTTGGAATAACATCACTGGCCCTTTGGATACGACCATTTCCTAAATTATGCATGAGCGATAAATACTTCATATACCGGACTGGCTTTTTTATTTAAATATTTTCAGCCATACATCTTATTATTAACTCTGAGATTAATAAATATGGAACAACCAATTTGTTCCGTGAGTTGTTCCATAGAATTCTTAGCCTTGTTTGGTCCTTCCTCTTCAAAAGATTTCAAGTTTCTCAACTTTTTTTCTTTTTTCTTGATTGACCATTTCAGCTAAAAGCTAAAGAGTATGAAATATGAACTTAGTTAATTTCTCTTTTCTTCTTTTGGATATAAGTAGTAAATTATCTTACTATTCATCTTTTTAGTTAAAAATAAACGTGCTTATAAGTAACTATCTTTTTCCCCTTTATTAAGACAAGAAAACAGACAAAAAATTGAGGAATATAATCTTTTGCATGTTTGGTTTGAAAACATTTTACCTGATCTAATTAGAATTTTGATTAGTTATTCTTTTAACCAAAAATATTACTGGTTAGTGTACAAATACCACCTTTTTAGTAATAGCTGTGTAAATTATCTTCAATTACTTGTCTAAGTAAGTAGAAATAAAATAACTCTTTGAGTAAACTTATAAGCACATTCTTGTTCTAGTTTAAGCTTAACTTATAAGCACATTCTTGTTCTAGTTTAAGCTTAAAAAAAATAATACTTGTAAGCTAGTTAGATAGACTTATAAGTTTACTTAAAACACCTTTTCACCAACAAATAAAGTAAAGCAAAAAAATTACTATAGTTTATTAGCAGATCCTTAAATTACGGAGTTAATTCTAATTTGATATTTTATAATGTGGACTAATTTTCAATAACTTTTG
This sequence comes from Nicotiana sylvestris, assembly GCF_000393655.2. NCBI lineage: Eukaryota > Viridiplantae > Streptophyta > Magnoliopsida > Solanales > Solanaceae > Nicotiana > Nicotiana sylvestris. The sequence continues at coordinate 13,580,876 of NC_091063.1, forward strand.
TAAAGTCAACCGACACTTGCAATTTTTGTTGACTTCTCCACTTAATACACCTTTTAACCCTGGCCCATGGCTTGCTTTTCTGACGGGAGAAATTCAAAAATAGCCCAATTTAAAAATAAACAAATAATCGAAATTTAGCCAGTTAAATTTGAGCGAAAACACTGTTTAAAACTCGAAAAATACGTCAGTATATTATACTGGAGTTCCAGCATAAGTATGCTTGAACTCCAGCATATTATGCTGGAGTTCCAGAATAAGTATGCTAGAACTCCAGCATAAGTATACTAGAACTCCAGCATAATATACTGGAGTTCCTGCAAGTATAATTGTCCAGTATAATATATTGGAGTTTGGAGCACCGGTGCTCCAGTCTCCAGTATATTATACTGGAGTCAGCAAAGTATACCGGTCCAGCATAATATGCTGGAGTTCATACACAGGTGCACCGAACTCCAGTATATTATGCTGGATCAGTTTCTGTTGCAGCAAAATAGTGGCTATTTTTCATTAACTTCGTAAACGCTGGCTATTTTTGAACATGTCCAAAAACTGGCTATACCGTGCTATTTTTACTTTTCTGATGTTATAAATATCATTAAGGAAATAAGTACAATAACGACGACCCAGTAATATCTCACAAGTGGGGTCTGGGAAGGGTAGTATGTACGCAAACTTTACCTTTACCCGAGGGCGTAGACCGAGAGGTTGTTTCTGATAGATCCTCGGCTCAAGAAAACGAAATTAAGAAAATAAGTAATTGTTTAAAAAAAGATTCTCTATGTCCTCCACTGGTTCCTTAAAAAGGTTTGTGGTTCGATTTTTAGGTATGGAATCACTTTTATCAAGAAATGTTATCCTTAAGTATAAATTTTTCGGCTCAAATCCGGACTTAGTTGAGTTTCTTTAGAGATATCAGACACCGGATGAGAAAAACAACTCATCCATTTTCTACTTGATGAGAAAAACAACTCATCCATTTTCTACTTGCACCATGGGAAACCTATTTTACAAAGTTATAAGTAGTAAGTATGAGTAGATTTGAAGTTTTTTCAGGTGAAAATGGTATTTGGAAATAACGTTTTTTTTTTTTCTTTTCTCCGTCCATTTTTTATTCGCACCATGGGAAACTTCCCCACGTATGAGAATAAACTTATGTTGTTGTTGTACCGTGAGAAACCTTTTTGACAAAGTTATAAGTAGTAACAATGAGTAAATAAGTACTATTTTTTTCAAGGTAAAGGCCAAACATTATTTTAGTTAAGGGAAATTTGGCCAAACGACAGAGAGAGGAATTGATTGAATGTCGTATTGAGAGGGAAAGAAGTTGCCAGCTGAGAGCAGCTCTTAACTTGAAAATGATTTATATAATGGCAAAGTTAGTGGCTGAATTAATAAGAAAATAAATCTCAAGTTGTTTTCATTACCAGTTGTCATGTGCCACTAAAAGAAGATTGTATTGTTTTTGTCTAGTCCATCCGGATATTGGTTTCTCTTTTGTTTTGAATATAATTGAAATGTTTCTATTCTTGTTGGGGTGGGGTTGCATTGGCCTTTTTTTTGCCACCTGGCGTGACGTCTAGTACCCCTTTAATTTGGGACATCAACTAATTTAGAGTCACGTAAAATCTATTGATGAGACGTTTTCACTCTTTGAATTTTTTCCACACCACAAACTTTAATAGTAGGTTACGTCCTAATTGAACATTTCAATAATTCAATAATCTTTTTAGGACTTATAAAACATTATACTTGGTAGAATAAAATAGTTACCCTCCTTTTTAGGAATTAAAAAATATGACTACCTTACGAGAGAATCTTGAGCTGGATTTATTATAACTCAGTTCAATAAAATGTTTTATCATGTGTACGGAGGTCTGCAAAATAAGTAGTATACTATTATATTATCTGGCATGAAGGCGCGTAATACGACGATTAAGATCTTCAAAATTTTCTTACTTGCTATTGAAATTTTAATGCAAGCTAGGGGCCTAAAGCTTGGGTCATTGAATAACTATGATTTTTTTTTTCGAATTCAATAATTTTTGCTTAGATAGTATTTTTTTAAAAAAAAAAATTGTTAATTATGTACAAATAGTAAATTTAGAACGTAATTATTAATATTTGAAGTCATAGGGTTAGATTTTTGAGATCCAAAATAACTTCATAATCACTGTAAGAAGTGATTTAATTAACTGCATCGGATGAATCTACCCTAAAGGTGCTCTAAATGGCTTGAGATCTCAAGTATGAGAATCTCGAGGTAATTAGCCAAAGGCTTTATTAATCTCAGCAGACTAAATATACTTTCTTTTTGTTATTCTATCTCCTATAAATCATTGGACTATAAAAGGTTGATAACAATGCCAACAATATTAGTAACATGTTCAGGTAGATGACAAAGATTATAGCCAACATAACTAGTGTCACTCTTTAATAACAATGACAGCAAGTATGGCTTTGAAATAAACAGCTTGTTTTGCCCCTATTGTGGCTGTGCCGGACAACATTTTACCCCAAAAAACCCGACCCCCAACCAAGGGCGGAGCTAGGTGGGCAGAAGGGGTCGAATACCCTTGGTCAAAAATTACACTATATATATAAAATTAATTTTTTTTATGTATATACATTAGATGTTGAATTTTCTTAACTTATTAATATTTTTATTTTTTTTATTTTTTGAATTCCCTTCGTGAAACTACTGTTTTCGCCACTGCCCCAACCCAACCCCTTAAAGGCAGCCCGATGGACCGATCCTTAGGGGGCGAGTTTGGCCCGACCCTAAACGGTTAACAAGCTTAATTGTGGCTACGAGGGTGAGGCTGAGTCAGAGCGGTGGCTAGGAGAGGTATAAAATATGGAAAACTTGGGTTCAAATTGTGCTTATTTTAGTGCTCGTTGACAAATAAGCAAGTGACAATTACATTAGAATTTAGTTGAAAAGTTTGAGCTAATAGAATACCGTCAGCATTTGTCAAGTGGTCCTAATTAAAATATTACTATAAGGATTGGTCCAAACTTATTACTATACTAAAGTAATAAGGATTTTAGTAGCAACTTGAATTTTTCCATGTGTATAATGACGAAGACTTCTATCGAGTTGAATTAGTTTTGTTGTATTTTTTACACTATTTATGTAATGTCATAGAAGTACTTCTCCCTTATATGTGCACGTATCAAACATAAAATTTATCTGAGTATCGACTAGAAATTCCGATGTCCGTGGAATTCAGCATTTTTATGTACACAATAAGCTAAGGATTGTTACATAGATAGCCGGCTAAATTCATTGTTTACTTTATCTAGCCGGTGTACACAGATTATACACACTTATACACATAATGCACATGCATTATACATATATTATATATCTTCCGACTTTTTTTAGTATAAGAAATTGAATAAACGGCTATTTGGGTTAATTGTTTTTAATATATGTCGTAGAAATGACACTAAGTAGCCACTCTAAAGGGTTGTTATTTAGGAGTTAGGCAGTACGTCTTGAATTTCAGTTTTTCAATTCAATTTTTCAGGACAAAAATGCCATGAGTTGTCCCGAAGTTAGATTTTTAGTTTAAAATTTAGGACAAAATATGTACCGGCTAATCCCTGAGCATCCTTGAGAATGGTTATATGTCCACTTGCCCCATATATGCCCAACCCAATTTATTGGGTAGGTTATATTTTCATGGACTAAATTTGACACTCTTATAGCTTGTTAGGCCAAGCCGGAGAAATCAGCTTATTTTGAGAAGTGCTTTTGAAAAAAGTACTTTTAGAGAGAATCAGTTTGTGTTTGGCTAATCAGTCTGAAAAGCACTTTTGAGAAATAATTTGTGTTTGGCCAAACTTTTTAGAAAGTGCTTTTAAGTGTTAAATTACGAATAAGGACATGAATAGATTTACTTAATAATTAATATTATAAGTAAATAAATAATATCAAAATTTTGTTATTACATGCAATAATTAAAAAATATTTATTTTATTTAAGTAAAATATGAAAATAAAATTAAAAAGTACTTAATTCTTTTAATATAAGTTAAATATATTAAAATTCCTTTAACAAATATAAAAGCATTCACCCCTAAAGTCACTATATATTAGAAAGTTTCCTAAAAATAAGAAGAAATATTTATAAATTAATATCCTAAGTATTAGGTTTAAGGGTTATTTTGGTATATACTATATTTTGTTAAGGGTATTTTAGGTAAGAAGAAAAGCCAAAACTGCTTCTGCTTCTGCTTTTGGAAAGAAGCTACTTTTTTCTGCTTCTCTGAAACTGCTTCTGCTTCTTCCCAAAAGCACTTTTTTTCCCAAAAGTACTTTTTTCCCCAAATAAGCTTGGCAAACACCTCAAATTAGGAAAAAAAATGCTTTTGGAAAAGAAAAAAAAACACTTTTTTTGTCTTGTAAAGCTTGGCCAAACAGGCTATTAGATGTGATCTAGCTTCGGGAACTCCTTATCCCTAAAAACAAAGAAACAAATAAATAGTAGTAAATGGATAAGGAAGTGAAGCTGATAGCTATATATCCTTATCATTCTTGTAAATTACGTAGGAGAAACGAAACAATGTGTGGGACAATCCTTACTTGGCAATTGTCATAGCCTTATCCACAATCATATATTATCTTTATCTCATTAGCATTTAATTGCCAAAATCCAATCGTCAATCAAATGAACCAAATGGACAATCAAAAATATGAAGAAAAACCAATAATTTTGGCTATGAAAGGCCATCCAGGCACTGGAAAGAGTACAGTAGCATACTCTATAGCTAAAACTCTCAAATGTCCAATTATAGACAAAGATCACTTCAAAAATTGCACCAAACCTCTTCAACAAGTCCTCATGCAATCATCAAAGCTCCTCAATGACCTATCATATGAAGCCATGTGGCAAGTCGCCTCGGCTCAGCTAGACGTGGGGCTCAGCGTGGTGATCGACTCGCCACTCTCTCGTCGAGCTCATCTTGACCGGATCCTCGAGCTGGCAGCTCATAGACGAGCTCGGGTTGTTATCGTGGAGTGTAAGCCGAAAGATGAGGCTGAGTGGCGCAGGCGGCTCGAGTATAGGAGTGAGGTGGATGGCTCAAGCTGGCACAAGCCATCTACATGGCAAGAAATGGAAAAGTTGTTGGAAGGATATGAAGGGTGTTGGGATTATGATATAGGTAATGTTCCAAGACTTGTTGTGGATACTACAGCTGCTAAAGGGATTGAAGAAATGGTTTCTTCTGTGTTAGAATTTCTTGATACATGAATGCTACTACCACTTCACTAACTGAGAATTAAGAGTAAGATGAATTTTGATATTTAAACAAGAATAGGTGAAAATCAAGGTGTATATTTCAAGATCAGCCACTGTGATACTTTATTGTGTATGTTTAGATATAACACTTGGAGAGGACATTAAGTTAAAATGAGATTCTCTTCTTTTAATAGTTTAAATTCTTACACTAGATCAAATGATTACAATTGAATGAATTGCTTGATTCTCCATATTCATAATATCTGACTTTTTTACCGTTTTATTTTCGTCTAAAATAAGTGATATTTTACATAGTAACAAGGAATTAACTTTGTTTTACCAAACTTTGCCCTTGTTTATAAATCCCAATATTTCAACTTAACAATATGCTAATTTTAGTTAAGGGTAATTTAGTCAAAAAACTTTTTTTTAAGAGTTAGTATTTTCTTAAAAGAATGTGCTAAAGGCCAAAAAGTCACTTATTATGGACTAGAGGGAGTATATAGTGTGAGCACGTGATTTTTGCTTCACAAAAACTACTCCAAAAAAATCATGAATTCAGTTTTACTATGTAATGCAAAAAAAAAATGAAAAATAAAACAAATTGCCTTTGGGTACAATTTTGAGAATTTTTGCGGGACATTTTGGATATTTATTTTTGTCTGTGAATGTTTATCTTGTTTTAATTAATTGAAAAATACAAAAATACATGTTGCATGCACATTTAGGATTTAATTGCGCATTTTTGAATTAATTAAACCATGTCCTATTTTAAAAGAATGAAAATCACAAAAATATGAATTTTGGTAGCTTTGTCATTTTTATTGTTTAATTGTGTAATTTTATTTTAATCAATATTTGATCTTGTGTGTTAATTATTGTTAATGGTTAATTAATATATTTTTAAAATAATCTTGCAATTTAATTTAGGAATTTTGGTTTTTAGGAATTAAAAGAAATGAAAGGAAAAATAGAAAGGAGTGAAAAATTAGACCAAATCGGAACTGGGCCAATTTCAATGCAAAATCAGGCCCAAATCATATCAAGCGATCCAATCCAATAAGCTTGGTCTCTCAGACAGTCCAAACGACGCCGTTTCGGCGCCTCAGATCTAAGCCGTTGATTTGTTTCCATTAGACGGCTCAGTTCAACCCAGCATTATTTGAAACGACGCCGTTTTAGGCGAGTTGATCCGAGCCGTCCGTTCCCAGTGATCTAACAGTCCCAGCCTTCCCTCATAACCCGGTCCATTTCAACTCGGGTCGACCCAGTCTCGATGCATGACCAAACGTCACCGTTTCCTTTAATTGAATTAATCCAGGCCGTTGATCGTGCTTGATCCAACGGCCAAGATTAAACCACCCCTTCCCTATATAACCTTAATCTCTACCCAGCCCCCCCTGTTAATCGTCTCTCTCAGAGACGGAGCCTCACCATAGCCCAAACCCTAGCCGCCCTCTCACACCTTCGCCTGAAACCCGGCGGCAACAACGCCGCCGGTAACCAAACTAACACCCCTAGAGCACATAAACACCCCCAACCCGAATCCGTTAACCATTTGCTTCGAATCATCCCCCATCTTCTCGAATCTTCAATTGAAGATTCGAGCAAACCATGAATCAAAACCAATCCACCCAAACTCACACCAGATATCCACCTGACTTCCCTTACCTATAAACCACCATTGGTTTGGTTCGAATCGTGCTAGAACGGTTCGAATCCCAAATCGAACCAGGAACCCTAAGCGAAGACCAAGTTGGGATTTCTCCGAAATTAATGGGAATTTGGGGTTTCTAACTAACCTTAGTCCAGTGTTCTCAATCGAGAACACTCGATTAAGGTCCGTTTGACCTCAAAAAAAGTTCGAGTCCGAGTTGGTCAAGCCCGTCTATTTTCTGTTTTTTTTAAGGTATTTTTTTCTTTTTTCCCTTCTATTCTATTTTTGATATTAATGTCTGTTTATTTTATTTAGTATTGTTATATTAATTTTTCAATTTTTTGTCGATTGTTCTGTTCTTCTCCCTCAGACATTTTATTTGGTCGAATTTGTCTCTGCTCGTTGTTGTGTATAATTATAGGCTGTGTAATCGATTCGAATAAGTTTCGTCGATTAGTTAAGTCTTATTATAAATCCCTATTCTTGTCAATGCCGCTTGAATTGCCTGATTATCTATTTCTGATTGATTGTTGTCAATTGCTATAGGCAATCGGTTAATTAGTTATCGTCGATTAATTCAGTTTTATTAGTAGTTTTCGTCAAATGATTTGAGGTCGAATGTTGTATGTACTGATCTTTAGGCAATTAGCTTCAGGGCATTGTCAATATACTGACAATGATCCTGCATTCTTGTATAGGTTTGACTTAGAATTGTGTTAGTTTAATCCCTGCATTCATGTGATTTTGATTCAGTTTCAGCTTCAGCTTTAATGGTTTTGTTAAGTTCTGTGTTGTGTTAGTTTGGTTTTGATTTAAATTCAGTTCATTTGTTTCAATTGGAATTCAACCTTAGTCATTCAGTTGTCAGGAAGATTGGTTATAGCTGTTAATCAGAATTAGTTTTAGATAATTGTTAGCTTGAACAGATTTTAGAGTTAAAGGTTTTAATGTAGATGAATAGATTGTATTAGGGCAGTAATATTAAGGGGTTTCAGGGGTGATTTGGGAATGGAACAATTAGGATAATATTTTATGTTAGTGTCTTGTTAGTGGGGTATTAAATGTCTTTAAATTAATAAGTTAATGGGGAACAAGAGGGAATTGGGGCGGAAAATAAGGAAAAGCATTTCTTAGTGGGTTTTAAGTGGAAATATGCAGATTTTGGTTGTCGGGGGGTCGGGTAGTTAAGTTTTAAAGAGGGGGAAGGTCTGTAATGGCTATAAATGGAAGGCATTTGGACTGATTAAGGGGGGGAATTTTGGAGATCAGAAATTCAAAATTAGAAATATATAAAAATAGGCTGGCTTTTAATGTTGAAGAGGTCAGTTTAGTTTGAGAGTGAAAGTGACTGGATTCTAACACAAAAGTCCAGTTAGTTAGAGAGTGAAAACAGGCTGGATTTCAATACTAAGAATTCAATATTGAGAGTAAGGAAGTCTAGTCTTATTTGATTGCTGAAAATCAATTAAAAGAGTAGAGTTTCTTGAAAGTGTTGTTCTTTGAGAGTTAAAGAATATAGAATCAGAAAGTACTGTTTCATTGCATTTCTGAGTTGATTTCTGCCCTCTGTTTGTTTCTGGGAGTTCTCTGGTTCAGTTTGGGTATTGCTGGGGTTGTCAACTGGTTTTTCTGAGTTTGTTGTGGGTTTCTCGTTACTGTTCCATTGGTTATTGCTGGGATTTTGCTGGTTTTAATCTGTTATTGGGCTGTTGTTGTTTGTTGTTGTTGCTGTGTTGCTACTGCATCTGCTGTTTCTCATCTTCCTCTTCTTTTGTTTCCAATACCAGGTACACGACTGTAACACTGGCTATTGTAAGCTAAAATATGTGGAAGCATGAATATATATAAAAATGGAAGTCTGAAGTTTGATTCAGCTTTTTCTTTTTTTACTAATTGTAGTTAGAACATTTTGTATACTACTGTTATGCAGATTTATGCTGCTTTGTATAGCTGGACTGTTTTCAGTTGATTTGGATTAATTGAAATTATAGTTATAATGAACTATTAGGTGGTATTTATAGCTGTAGTTAGTTTTTTTGTATGATAGCATTTTTCTGTTTGAAGTTAAAAATTAGGAACAGTTTAAGCATGCTGTTAGATTGAAATTAGTAAGTTCATGCCTCCTTAGTAAATGCAATAGTTGAATATCAGTAGAGTAGGTTTCAATTGTCAAAATTAATATGCCTTTGAGTTCATTATTTTAGAGCAGACATTGGTAACTTCAGTAATTGGCGTTACGAGTCACTAGAACCAAACTTGCAATCTCGTATGCCTTTTTTATATATAATTTCAATTTTAGTGATATTCGCTTATAGAATAAGGCACGAAACAATTTTCCATTTTTATGAGTTCGAGTGCAATTTTCCGTTAGCATCTTTTATAATCTAATAATTAATAAGATGCCCGAACTTGCCAAGCATGTAATTTAATTAGGACTTTTTCTTCTTTCATTTTTAGAGACGAACAAAAAATAGAAAAAAATGTAGTCATTTTAGGATTACCCTTTTAAAATAAACGAGACGAGCCTCGCCAAATAAAACGCACAAGCCGCGGGGCTCTCATAAATGCATATATATTAAAAATACTTAGAATTCGGGATGGGCCGTCTAGCAAATTTCACGGCCTTTCCCAAAATAATAATACGCTAGTCACTTTTAGGCGCACTTTTAATAATTTACTTTCTTAAACTCGGGTGTGCATTTCATGCGACCCAAATCCAAATCCCAAAACGTCGAGCCAAATGTGTTCAGGATTGCGGGTGCATTTCATGTGACGTGATCCAAAAAACATGTTTTAAACGACGTTCAATTTTCTTTAATAATTTTTATAAAAGCGATTTGAAAATTTAAAATTTGTACATAGGTTCAAAAATGTATTAAAATCAGATAATTAAGCCGAACATAACAGTTGAGCGGCCGTGCTAGAACCACGGAACTCGGGAATGCCTAACACCTTCTTCCGGGTTAACAGAATTCCTTACTCGGATTTTTGTGTTCGCGGACTGTAAAACAGAGTCAATCTTTTCCTCGATTCGGGATTTGAACCGGTGACTTGGGACACCATAAAATATTCCCAAGTGGCGACTCTGAATTTTTAAATAAATGAATCTTGTTTCGATTGTCACTTTAATTGGAAAAAACTCCCTTATATACTCCTTTCTCGCGGGTGTAGTGTAAAAAGGAGGTGTGACAGCTCTGGCGACTCTGCTGGGGACCGAACCCAGAATCTCTGGTTCAGGGTTCAGAATTCGAGCTTAGATGAATTGTTATATTTGGCTTTATTTATTATCTGATTTTATTATATGTTTTGTCCTAATGTGCTAAATGTTGCTTTTATTCGCTTTGATATTATCTGAACTGTATATATAAACTACTACGAAATCCCTCTCTTCTCTCTCTTGAGGAGTGCATGCTGGTCGTGACTTCTTTCTGTTAGTGTCATATCCCAAAATAGAATGAGTATTCGGAGGAGTTGCAAAACCGGATGATCTTTTGGTTACCGGTACGCAGTTCCCATCCTCGGCTCGAGTTGTCCGCTCGGGTAAGCCAGATCTAGAACAAACACCCAGGATAAACCTAGTATAACAAAACCTTATGCCGGATCCCTAGTAGGAACGCTTATTTGCATCATGTTCACTTAACTTAGGGGACTCAATACAGGGGTTGGGTCCGTCTAGGACAAGCGACCTGAAATGAAAAAGACCATCCTGCTGCATCCTGTTTGTTTTACGCATTTATTTGCTGCAGACTTGCATGCTGACCGACTTCTGAAAATACTGGAATATCGGAAAAAGAGAAAAAGAAAATAGCAGTGTAGAGAGATAATTACCTATCTAAAAAAACAATGCCCAAATAGCAAACTCTGCCAAAATTTTGAGAAAATGAAAAAAATGTTTTTAGTGTAATTTATTTAAACAAGTCTTGTTTTCAGAATTAGGTTATTTTTGTTGTCCGAACTACGCTGGTTTGATTCTCACTGGATGTGAGATACGTAGGCAACCCTCATCGGGTCCAACCTCTCTTTTTGCAAAAATAGCCAAAAATGTCAAAATTTCAAATCTTTCGTCATAAAAAAGTCGGGTGATTCCATTCTTGTAAAAAATAGCCGAATGTCCCTGAAAAGACGTCGGAAGGCTGTTTTTGCGAGAACAGCCACTGTTGGTCATTTTCAAGGTTTTTGTCCGGTTGGTAAAACACAGTCTTTAAATCTTCTTCGAAGTGTTGAAAGGCCGTATTGACAAGACCGGAGTTTTATTTAAATGTGTGTCAATTTTAGTTTATTCTTTCTTTGAGTCCAATGAGTCTTAATCACCCCAAACAAACATGCAGAATGAGCACGGGTCCAAGTTTGCCGGTAACAGTTAGGAGCAAGATCCCTTTGGAGTTGCGCTTGTGGTGGGAGGATTTGGAAAAGTCAGAGCGAGATAAGATCAAACTACATCTGGGAGGTCTCACCAGTTTGTTGAACGTCAGACCCAGATGTGACATCATAAAGGCTTTGGTTACATTTTGGGACCCGGCCCACAGCGTATTCCACTTCTCAGATTTTGAACTCACCCCAACCTTAGAAGAGGTAGCAGGTTATATGGACATTACTGAGGGGCTAAGGCACAAATATCTGATTGCTCCAAGAGCCGTCAATTCGCACAAGTTCATGGATCTACTGAAGATAAGCAAGGGAGTCCCGTACTCTGAGTTGGATAGGGGTTTTTCTACTCTGCAGTTCATATACCAGAGGTATGGGCATATACGAGGGTTCGACGATCTGGAAAGCGGGGTTTGTAGCCGAGAGAATCGGACAAAATGGGATGAACATAGGCGGTTCGCCTTCATGGTAGCGTTCTTGGGCATTGTGGTGTTTCCTCGGAAAGACAGAAATATTGATTTGAAGGTGGTTGGAGTCGTCAAGGTCCTGATTACCAACAACAAAAGCACGCTTGCCCCTATGATAGTGTCCGAGATATACCGAGCTCTCACAACCTGTAAAGCCGGGGCAGATTTTTTTGAAGGATGCAATTTGTTATTGCAGATGTGGATGATCGAGCACTTGTGTTATCATCCTCAGTATATGAGCTATAGATCTACAAATGAAGGCTGCATTGAAGGATATAACACGAGGGTTTCAGGGCTCAAATTGCTAGAAGGGTCTGAAGACTGGGTATCTTGCCTTCGCGCCATCACTACAGCATAAATAGGGTGGACATTGGGTTGGCTTCTTGTTGAAGAAATTGTGTATATGCCCGCCACAGGGCCTTACTTCCTCTTAATGGGACTCCGAGGTATTCAACCTTATGCGCCCTACCGGGTGATGAGACAGTTAGGAAGGTGTCAGGTGGTACACCCAGATGAAGATCTCAGTGTTTATACAGTCGAGGTAAGCACCGACGGCCAATTTCATGAAGAAACCATCCGTTATATATGGAATGAATGCCAGTATTTGACGGTAAACACTCGAGTGCGCGACCTATCCAGAGGCGAAGTCTCACCGGCTTATCTCGCCTGGTACAGAAAGAAGGGCATTATAAGAGACGAACCAGAACGGCCAACCAAAAAACCTCACATTCAAGAGTTCGTTGAGGCGTCACAAAAACCGTGGGACTGGTTGGCCAAAGAGCGCGAATACCGGGCCGAAGTAGGCAAGCTGAAATAACAAATTAAGGATCTGAAATTTGAGAACAGGGTGCAAGTTGATGCCGATGAAGGAGAGAAGAACAAATTAGCCCAAGAAAATGAGGCTCTCAAGGCTCAGATCCGACAAATGAGGATAGATGCTGACAACCAGCAAAGGAGTCGGTCGGATGAAAGATTGATTAACGGACTAAAGAAGGAAATCATTGAGCGTCGGAATGACCTGAAGAAATCCGAGGGTGTCGTAGCACAGCTCCGGGCACAATGGGCAAAAAGAACAAAAGAATGCACACAGTACTTGCAGCAGGTGAAGAAGGAATATGAAAAAACCATTGCCAAACTAAAGAGAAAAATGACCACCTTTGAGGACAAGGAAGCTAAGCAAGCTGAAGCTTATGAAATCGAAAGTGGACACTGTTACGATTTATTGGCTCGAATGGAAGATGAAATACGGCAGCTACAAAGGCAGCATCTCCAAGATTCTCAGGTTTTGGGGGGCCGTAGTGATCAGATAAGGCACCTGCTCATAGAAAAAAGGTCGAACCAGGAACAAGATTTGGACTATTGCCCATGCCATCATTAGGAGATGTCGAATGTGTGAAGACATGACCCGCACTACCTTCTTGTCAGCGGTAATGATTTTTGTCAAGCGGACATTGTACGAATTGGAGCAACTTGAAAGGGATCTCGCACCTAAGTCCGCGGCAAGGCCGAACGATGCCTCGCGGGCACCAACTTTTGGAGCTTTAATGCATTCATAGTTCGAGTCAGTGTTCTTGTTTTTAGAGTCTGTTATCTGTTTGTATGTTCTCTTTTGCATCAAAATGTGTCAGTAGTTTTTTTTTAGTCCGTACTTGGTTTTACTTCGGGTTTGTTCTCCTTTCCCAAAAAAGTGTTTAGTTTGTATTATAATGTTTCAGTAAGGAAAATGGAAAATTCCCAAAATTTGCTTTCGCATTTATGAGATAGAACTACGCACGGTCTGATTCATGCGGGGACATGATACGTAAGCAATCCACATAAGATTCGACCACCGCTAAAAGAAAAAGTGAATAAAAGAAAGGAAAAGAAAGAAAGAAAAGAGAGAAAGAGAAAGCAAATAAAGGAAAGTTTCAGAAACACCTAAAGGGCACAAGTAAAATAAGTCGGGATGATGCATACGGAGCAAAGACATGTTATAAAGGGTTAAACAGTCTAGGAACATTGCATCCCCCAACGTGCAATTGCAATATGTGTTAAACTCTAACGCTAACAAGTTTGTTGTTTTCCAGAGATTTCAAACCAGTTAGTTTGTTAGAACGTTCTGGCAGATTACCATTACCAAACAAAATCCAAAATGCCCATACCGAAAAGCATGACTAACTCAGAAAACAGTATCGAAGAGAAAAGGACGGAAAGTCATATACTGAAAGAGGCAATGGAAAAAATGGAAAAAATGAGACTGGAGATGAACGAAATGTAGCTAGCCCTGGCTAGTGTACAAAAGAGGCCCGAACCACCCGTTACTCCTACTCTACCACCAGGACACACGCAGGAATACCCTTCACTTGGCCCTTCGACAAGCTTCCCAAGTCACCACTACTATCAAGGAAGAAATCCCTATGATCCCCAAGCTCCACCACCCAATCAGAACCTTCCCCCACCAAATGTTCCTGTTTTCATGGCACCCCCACCAGCCACGTTACAAAGATCATCCAGAAGGGCCGTTGTTTCAGGCTCACGATAACCAATATTACCCCCTGAACCTACCCTTAAAGCACCCGAGCCATATACTTATAATCCTCACTTTGAGATCCCGGTGGAGACTGAAAAGCTGGCTAAGGGCTCGGAGCAGGACGAAGTGCTTCGAAAATTTAAAAGCCTGGAGCAGTCCTTCAGGAATATACATGGGTTAGGCAATCAGGTCAGTGTAGCTTACAAAGATCTATGTCCTTTCCCTGATATTCAATTACCGGCAGGGTTCAAGATGCCAAAGTTTGATCTATACGAGGGGCACAGTGATCCAATGGCACATCTTGTGAGGGTTTTGCAGCAAGATGAGAGGAGCAGGTGGTAAAGATGAGTTGCTAATAGCTTACTTTGGTCAAAGTCTAAGTGGTTCTGCACTGGAATTGTACACAAGACAGGATCCGAGTAGGTGGTACACCTGGGACGATCTAGCACAAGCATTCGCAAGTTACTTCCAGTACAACCTTGAGATAGTCCCTGATCATCTCACATTGCTGAAACTTGAGAAGAAGCCGGGATAGAGCTTTAGAGAATTTGGGTTTTGGTGGAGAGAACAGGCAGCAAGAGTTGATCCTCCGATGAGAGAAGGGGAAATGGTGGACTACTTTCTGCAGACTCTAGAGCCAACTTACTTTGGTCACTTGGTGACGTCAGTTGGTAAATCTTTCAATGAGGTGGTGAAAATGGGTGGTATGATTGAAGAGAGACTTAAGTCCAACAAAATCCTGAGATATTCGGCAATCAAAGCAACAACTCAAGTCATTTAGAGCGGCACGGGAGGTGTGCTCGGGAAGAAGAAAAGAGAAGAGGTCGCAACAATAGAGGCAGGTAATTGGTCCAGATTGAGAGGTCCTTTCCCCTGCTACCAAGCCAGACCCCATCACCCAAATTACCCACACACTCCAAATTACCCCCCACAACCCTACTACCCACCACAAGAACCACATTTCTCCATCCATCAAGCCCAGACATATACCTAGCCTCCGGCTCGCCCACAGTGGCGCGCGCCGGCTCACCAAAATACCTATCTACCTCACCAAAATACCTATCCACCTCCACAGAATACATATCCACCTCCACAAAACACATATCCACTACCAAGGGCCTACAGGAATCCCGCAGGGCCAGGTTTTCGGGGGAATCAGACTTTCAAAAATGAAAGGGTGCAGAGACAAAGAACATTCACTGAGTTGGGAGAAACCTATACTGCTTTGTTCCACAAATTAAGGCCATTAGGTTTGTTGAGTCCTGTTGAGCCCAGATTGCCGAATCCCCTTCCCCAAAATACGGACCACTCGGTAAGCTGTGAGTATTGCTCGGGGGCTCCTGGACATGATACCGAGAAGTGCTGGAAGTTGAAACGTGCAGTGCAAGATCTTATTGACACCAACAGGATCGAGGTTCAGTCACCGGAGGCACCCAATATCAATCAGAACCCGTTGCCAGCACACCACGAAACCCACATGATCGAGCTTATGCACGAAGGAGGGGAGCTAAAGAAACCCTCACGGACAGTGATGATGATCCGTGCCAGTCCAAAAGAAAAGTCGACAGGTGGAAAAGAGGTGGTACAGTTGGAAAAGGTAGACGTCAAGCTAGTAGTGGTGACGGGGAAGAGTTCGCCTGTTGTTGCAAAGAATCTAGAGCCGGTCAAAGTAACGGTGTGAAGGGTACCAAGCAAGCCAGCATGCATAGGGCCAGTTGTCATCAGGCCAGTAATGCAGATGCCAATAACCAGCGAGAAAGCCGTGCCATGGAGCTACAGTAAAGCGATGGTAATGTACAAAGGGAAGGAGGTTGTGGAAGAAGTATGTGAGGCCCAGGGCTTAACTCGTTCAGGAAGGTGTTTTGCTCCCGTAGAGTTAAGAAGGTCCAACCCAGCGGTGGTAAAGAAGCCAGTGACGGAGAAAGAGGCTGAGGAGTTTTTGAAGAAAATGAAGGCACAAGACTACTCCATTGTGGAGCAGTTAAGAAAGACCCCAGCGCAGATTTCGTTACTATCACCACTGATCTATTCCAGAGATCATTGCCAGGCACTGATGAAAATCCTGAACGAGGCCCATGTTCCGAATAAAATCTCTGTAAATCACTTAGAGAGGATAGTGCACAAAATCTTCGAGGTAAACCGAGTGACATTTTATGATGATGAATTGCCAGCAGAGGGTACAGAACACAACAAAGCCCTATACTTGACCGTGAAATGCGAAGACTCGGTGGTCACCCGAGTATTGATTGACAATGGATCAAGCGCCAATATCTGTACTTTGACTACTCTGAACAAGCTGAAAGTTGATCATGATCGGATTCATAGGAACAACGTCTGCGTCCGAGGTTTCGATGGAGGTGGTACCGACACGGTGGGTGATATCATACTGGGATTGACCATGGAATTCCAAATGGTAGACGTGGCAGTATCATACAATCTTCTATTGGGGCAACCCTGGATCCTTGCCGCCAAAGCAGTGCCTTCTACATTGTACCAGATGGTGAAATTTGAATGGGACAGGCAGGAGATAGTGGTGCACGGGGATGACGGTACAGGCATTGTGAGTGATGTCGTTGTGCCATTCATAGAAACTGATGACGACAAAGGTCCATGGGTGTACCAGGTTTTCGATACGGTTTCAGTGGATAAAATTTCTGAAGGCGAGGACCTTCCACTTCCCAGGATCGCAGCTGCGACCCTCATGGTAGCCTCAGAAATGCTAAACAGCGGGTTTGTACCAGAAAAAGGTTTGGGGGTTGATCTGCAAGGTATGGTCCAGCCAGTTTCTTGGCCCAAGAACCTGGACACTTTTAGGCTAGGATTCAAGCCTACGGCAGCAGATGTAAGGTGGTCCCGAAAGTTGAAGAAGAAAGTTTGGGTTCTTCCCAAGCCAGTTCCACGTCTTTCCAGATCCTTTGTCAGAGCAGGTATCAGAAGGTTGTCAGTCCCCAAAATTCTCGGACCTCTGATTAGGTCTGATGGAGATTTGAATCAGGGTTTTGAAAGGTTGTTCGCCGACGTCAACGTAATAGAAGCTGGAGAAGGTTCCAGTAGGGCAGATATACAGTTTGTGGGGCCTAGGGCCAATATCAACAATTGGACAGCTACTCCTCTTCCTACCCGGAGGGAGTCTTGGTAGTAGGCTCTGGATTTTCTTTCTTGTTTTCTGGATTATTCCAGAGTGGTAGTCCAGTTTTGTTTTATTTTTGTATTCGACAAAAGCGTGAAACTCTGTTATCCCGCATTTTAATAAAGTGAAAGTTTTCTATCTTTATTTTGTTTTAATTCTATTTTCTTCTTTTCTCTTTCTAAACAGTTCTCTTTATACTGGTTCTAATGACATGACATGCACAACTGATCTTCAACCTAGTCTAAAAAATTAATCTGATTCCGAACTAATTGTACAAGAGGTCGATTATGATGATGAATCGAAATACAATGAGAATGAAGCCTTTGAAGAGATAAACAAAGAATTAAGCTAGTTCGAAGAGAAACCCAAGCCCAATTTGAACGACACTGAAGCTGTCAATTTAGGGGATGCAGACGATGTCAGGGAAACCAAAATAAGCATCCACATTGAGCCAAACATCAGAGAGGAACTAATCAAAGCACTCATTGAATTCAAAGATGTTTTTGCATGGTTGTACGATGACATGCCGAGCTTAAGCACCGATCTAGTAGTTCACAAATTGACCACTGACCCGGCATGCCCTCCCGTCAAGCAGAAATTGAGGAAGTTCAAGACAGATATGAGTGTGAAGATTAAAGAAGAAGTAACCAAGCAGCTGTAGGCAAAGGTTATTCGGGTCACTCGATATCCTGATTGGTTGGCTAATGTGGTGTCAGTGTCGAAGAAAGATGGGAAGATCAGAGTGTGTGTCGATTACCGCAATTTGAACAAGGCAAGCCCCAAGGACAACTTTCCATTACCCAACATCCATATCTTGATCGATAATTGTGCTGGACGTGAGATCGGGTCTTTTGTAGATTGCTATACTGGGTATCATCAGATTCTGATGGATGAAAAAGATGCGGAAAAGAGGGCATTCATTATGCCGTGGGGGACTTATTGCTACCGGGTAATGCCTTTTGGATTGAAAAATGCTGGGACAACGTACATGAGAGCAATGACTAAGGTGTTTCATGACATGATACACAAAGAGATTGAGATGTACGTAGATGATGTGATCATAAAATCTAAGCATCAGGAAGACCACGTGGCAGACCTAAGGAAGTTTTTCCAAAGATTTCGAAGGTACGACATTAAGCTCAACCCGGCCAAATGTGCATTTGGTGTTCCATCTGGAAATCTGTTGGGATTCATTATTAGTCGGCGAGGCATTGAGTTGGACCCGTCAAAAATCAAATCCATCCAGGAATTGCCACCGCCGAAGAACAAAACAGAAGTAATGAGTCTGTTGGGAAGGTTGAATTATATCAGCAGGTTCATCGCTCCACTCATGGCGACTTGTGAACCCATTTTTTGGCTACTGAAGAAAGATGCTGCGGTAGAATAGACGGCAGAATGTTAGGAAGCCTTCGACCAAAAAAAGGGGTATCTATCAAACCCACCTGTGTTGGTCCCACCTGAACTAGGAAGATCGTTGATTCTCTATCTAATGGTACTGGAGAATTCATTTGGTTGCGTACTGGGGTAACATGATATCACAGGAAGGAAGGAGCAAGCCGTCTATTATCTCAGTAAGAAGTTTACGGTCTATGAGGTTAAGTACACTCAACTTGAGAAGACGTGTTGCGCCCTAACTTGGGTGGCACAGAAGTTTAAACATTATCTGTCATCATATACTACTTATCTCATTTCACGCTTGGATCCACTGAAGTATATTTTCCAGAAGCCTATGCCCACAGGGAGGTTAGCGAAATGGCAAATATTACTCACGGAGTTCGACATCGTCTATGTGATGAGGACGGCCATGAAAGCCCAAGCATTGGCCGATCACTTGGCTGAGAATCCTGTTGATGAAGAATACGAGCCATTGAGGACGTATTTTCCTGATGAAGAAGTGATGCATATAGATGAGTTGGAATTATCTGAGGAACCAGGTTGGAAGCTCTTCTTTGATGGAGCCGCAAATGCGAAAGGAGTTGGAATAGGAGCGGTACTTATTTCTGAAACAGGACATCATTATCCTGTTACGGCACAACTACGTTTCTAGTGTACCAATAACATGGCTGAATATGAGGCATGCATTTTGGGCTTACGGTTAGCTGCAGACATGGATGTCCAAGACGTCTTGGTCTTGGGAGACTCGGACCTCCTGGTGCATCAAATCCAGGGTGAATGGGAAACACAGGATTTGAAGCTTATACCATATCGACAATGTTTGCACGATCTGAGCAAGCGATTTTGATCAGTGGAGTTCAGACACATCCCAAGAGTTCACAATGAGGTTGTCGATGCTTTGGCCACTTTTGCATCGATGTTGCACCACCCAGACAAAATTCATGTTGACTCGTTGCATATCCAGGTTCGTGATCAGCATGCTTATTGCAACATGATAGAGAAAGAAATGGATGGCGAGCCATGGTTTTATGATGTCAAGGAATACCTCAGGATGGAGATATACCCAGAGCAGGCCACCGGAGATCAAAAGAGAGCCATTCGGCGATTGGCAAATGGATTTTTCCTTAGTGGAGGAGTGTTATACAAAAGAACACCAGATTTGGGATTGTTGAAATGTATAGATGTTGTTTAAGCCACGACAGTGATGACAGAGGTACATGCGGGAGTTTGTGGGCCACATATGAGCGGATATGTATTGGCGAAGAAGATTCTTCGAGCAGGGTATTATTGGCCCACTATGGAGCGTGATTGTATCAATTTCGTGTGAAAATGTCATCAGTGTCAGATACACGGAGATTTGATTCATTCTCCGCCAACAGAATTGCATACAATGTCAGCACCATGGCCATTTGTTACATGGGGCATGGATGTCATTGGACCGATTGAGACGGCAGCTTCCAACGGTCATAGGTTCATTCTGGTCACCATCGATTATTTCACCAAGTGGGTTGAGGCTAAAGTGATCCCCAAAGTGATGGATTTCATTCATTCCCATATCATCTATAGATTTGGGATCCCCAAAGTGATCATCACGGAAAATTGCGCTAATCTTAACAACAGTTTGATGAAAGAAGTATGTCAACAGTTCAAGATTACACACCGTAATTCCACCCCGTATCTTCCCAAGGCGAATGGCGCGGTTGAGGCAGCCAACAAGAACATAAAGAAGATATTGAGGAAGATGGTAGAAGGGTCCAGGCAGTGGCACGAAAAGTTGCCATTTGCATTGTTGGGATATCGCACTACTGTCTGCACTTCAGTAGGTGCAACTCCTTATTTATTGGTATACGGAATTGAAGCAGTGATACCGGCAGAAGTAGAAATTCCGTCCCTCCGGATTATCGCTGAGGCTGGGATTGATGATGATGAATGGGTCAAAGCTCGATTGGAGCAATTGAGCTTGATTGATGAAAATAGATTGGCAGCAGTATGTCATGGCCAATTATATCAAAAGAGGATGGCAAGAGCATATAATAAGAAGGTGCGTCCCAGGAAATTTGAAGTGGGGCAACAAGTGTTGAAAAGAATTCTTCCACATCAGGCCGAAGCAAAGGGCAAGTTCGCCCCGAATTGGCAAGGGCCGTTCATTGTGACCCGGGTGTTATCCAATGGCGCTTTATGTTTGACAGATGTCATTATGCATGATTTCTTTGATTGCAATTGTTGTTTGTTTGTTTGTTTGTACTGGGCATTTATCGGAGAATGAAATGACGGAGGCAATTTGTTCTTCTATCCAAATACTTTAACCTTTGTCTCCCCTTTTGAGCCTTATTTATTCCTTCATACTCCTCTTTTGGAATCGGTAATGAAATTGAAAAAAAAAAGAAAAGAAAAAATAACAACAAAACAAAAGAAAGTCACAAGAAAAACAAAGGAATTAAGTGAACTACGTTCGACCTGATTCCTCAAAGAGGATACGTAGGCGCCTCACGACTCGGTCATAGTGTAACAAATAAATAAAAATAAAAATCCCCAAGCAAGAAACTGGGGCAGAAGTTGCGGGAAGGAAGTTTGATTCCAAGAGTTGTAATGTTTTACCCATCAAAATTATTTTGAACTTTTTTTTATACCCCTTTTCTTTTTGCCATACACAAATACCTATATTGATGTCTAAAAAAGACCTCCCGATCAGTATCCGAGAAGTGCCAAGTCATGCAAATAGAAGTCGAGAATAACACTCTGATCCTCAACAGAAAGAGGATCATAAGCTGGAAAGAATTGATAGACAAAAGAATCCCCCAGTAGATAAAGTCTTATCGGTAACACTCCAATCCCCAACTAAAAAAAATAAAATGAGAGAGTCTTATCGGTGAAAACCTTCACAGGCACCATAAGACGATGGAAGTTGAGAGAAATAAAATGAGAGAGTCTTATTAGTGAAAACCCCTCTAAGGGCACTATGAGGTGACAAGGATTTAAAAAGGGGCAAACAAGATAAGATTGACGGAAAGGTCCGTCGAGGCATCAAGCAGAATAAGATGTTGGTTCGGCAAAAAATTTGGGTTCCGGGGCCTTTGAAATGCAAAGTAAGGCCATCAGAAAGATTGATTGATATAAATAGACTGGGTTGAGACATCCAGAATGCACGACATGATCATTGGGATCGGTTATACCACTCAGATAAGTTCTTTTCCTTTTTCTTCTCCCCCAGCAGTTGTTCAGAAAGACTTTTCTTTTTATATCTTTTAAAGTCATCATTTTTCATTTCTTTGTTTAAAAGATTTTTTCAATAGTAGTTTGTGTTTTAGAAGGATTTTCAGAGCTTACTACCATTTTCCAAGATGGCGCAAAGCAAAAATGTGGATAAGATAGGCCGAAGATAATGCAATGGAACGAGAAAGATGTTCGTTGCAAGACCAAATGATGGATTGGTCTAGGATTTCGGGGAAAGAATGGAGAAAAGTGGAAAACAACATTTGGTGAAAAAAGAATCGTCAAGAAACAGGAGCATCCCCGGCAGATTATCGACCAAGTTCCAAGAAGGTCGGACAACACGGAGCAGGGAAAGAAGAAAGGGAAAATCATCCCCAACAAACAATCTCATCCCTAGCAAGCTTTGATAGTGTAATGGAACGCAGAGCAGGAAAAGAAAAAAAACCATCCCCAGCAGGAGTGGCACGACCACTCACCACGTTTTAAACTAACAAAATTTTCTTTGATTTGAAACAGGGAAAGGAAATATTATTGATGGCAGAAAGACATGCCACAAGGAAGATTACCAAAACTGGGGCAGAAAATTTTCTGTCATTTTTGAAAATTTTCTCGGAGGAACGAGGAAATCAATTCAAGTTTTAAGGGAAAGCAAGACAACAAAGTTTCGAAGAAAGCAGTTTCGGAGGAGGACAATACAAGTTTTGAAGTAAGTAGTTGTGAAGGAGGATAACACAAATTAAGGAAGGAAGTTTTGAAGGAAGATGAATCAAATTTCAAAGGGAAATGGTTGAGGAGGCAAGGAAAGAACAAGGTCGATAAAACACAGTTGTAGTCAAAGTCAGGAGCCCGCCTGGAGAATGGAGGTATTAAATTTTTAAGTAGTTGAAGTCAGGAGCCCGCCTGGAAAATGGAGGTATTATGTTTTAAGTTGAAGTTGAAGTCAGGAGGTCGCCTGGAGAATGGAGGCTGTTATATTTCAAATTTTAGTTGAAGTCAGGAGCCCGCCTGGAGAATGGAGGTTGTTATATTTTAAATTTTAATTAAAGTCAGGAGCCCGCCTGGAGAATGGAGGCTGTTATTTTTAAGTTGTAGTTGAAGTCAGGAGCCCGCCTGGAGAATGGAGACTGTTATATTTTAAATTTTAGTTGAAGTCAGGAGCCTGCCTGGAGAATGGAGGATGTTATTTTTAAGTTGCAGTTGAAGTTAGGAGCCCGCCTGGAGAATGGAGGTTGTATTATCTTTAAATTGTAGTTGAAGTCAGGAGCCCGCCTGGAGAATGGAGGCTGTTATATTTTAAATTTTAGTTGAAGTCAGGAGCCCGCCTGGAGAATGGAGGTTGTTATTTTCAAGTTGTATTTGAAGTCAGGAGCCTGTCTGGAGAATGGAGGCTGTTATTTTTAAGTTGTAGTTAAAGTCAGGAGCCCGCCTAGAGAATGGAGGTTGTTATATGTTATATTTTTAATTAAAGTCAGGAGCCCGCCTGGAGAATGGAGGCTGTTATTTTTAAGTTGCAGTTGAAGTCAGGAGCCCGCCTGGAGAATGGAGGTTGTATTATCCGTAAATTGTAGTTGAAGTCAGGAGCCCGCCTGGAGAATGGAGGTTGTTATTTTCAAGTTATATTTGAAGTCAAGAGCCCGCCTGGAGAATGGAGGTTGTTATCTTTAAGTTGAAATTAAAGTCAGGAGCCCGCCTGGAGAATGGAAGCTATATTATCTTTAAATTGTAGTTGAAGTCAGGAGCCCGCCTGGAGAATGGAGGTTGTTATATTTTAAATTAAAGTCAGGAGCCCGCCTGGAGAATGGAGGCTGTTGTTTTTAAGTTGCAGTTGAAGTCAGGAGCCTGTTTGGAGAATGGAGGCTGTTATATTTTAAATTTTAGTTGAATTCAGGAGCCCGCCTGGAGAATGGAGGTTGTTATTTTCAAGTTGTATTTGAAGTCAGGAGCCCGCCTGGAGAATGGAGGTTGTTATCTTTAAGTTGAAATTAAAGTCAGGAGCTCACATGGAGAATGGACGTTGTTATATTAGAATTAAAGTTGAAGTCAGGAGCCCGCCTGGAGAATGAAGGTATTATATTTTTAAGTAGTCGAAGTTAGGAGCCCGCCTGTAGAACAGAGGAATACATTTTAAGTTTGAAGTCAGGAGCCCGTCTGTAGAACAGAGGAATACTTTTCAAGTTGGAAGCCAGGAGCCCGCCTGTAGAACAGAGGGATACATTTCAATTTGAAGTATGGAGTCCGCCTGTAGAACAGAGGAATACACTCACAAGTCAAGTCAAAGAAAGAAACAGCGGAGGAAACACAAGCCAACAAGAAAGCAAGGCGACAAGAGCTAGTTTGAAGATAGATAAGATTTTGTAATCCCTAGTTTAGTCTAGCTTCTTGTTTTCTTTTACCAATGGTGTAATAAGGAGGTCGGTAAGCAGTAGCAGCAGCATGCAACAGCAGTAGCAGCAAAATTACAGTCTCATGGTAGTCCCAGCCACCAAACCTTCCGAACTACATTGACCTGATTCCCTTTTAGCCAGGGATATGTAGGAAACCTTCGAAGCAGAGGTTTGGTCAACTCTTTCAAAAAATGCTTCACACGGAGTACTCAAACGGGCAAAAAATCGCTCGTATCCGCTCACTTTATCTTTGCACGAAAACCCTTCGTGTTTCCGGACAAAGAGGGGCAGCTGTGAGCACGTGATTTTTGCTTCACAAAAACTACTCCAAAAAAATCATGAATTCAGTTTTACTATGTAATGCAAAAAAAAAATCGAAAAATAAAACAAATTGCCTTTGGGTACAATTTTGAGAATTTTTGCGTGACATTTTGGATAATTATTTTTGTCTGTGAATGTTTATCTTGTTTTAATTAATTGAAAAATACCAAAATACATGTTGCATGCACATTTAGGATTTAATTGTGCATTTTTAAATTAATTAAACCATGTCCTATTTTAAAAGAATGAAAATCATAAAAATATGAATTTTGGTAGCTTTATCATTTTTATTGTTTAATTGTGTGATTTTATTTTAATCAATATTTGATTGTGTGTTAATTATTGTTAAGGGTTAATTAATATCTTTTTAAAATAATCTTATTTTTACAATTTAATTTAGGAATTTTGGTTTTTAGGAATTAAAAGAAAATAAAAGGAAAAAAAGAAAGGAGTGAAAAATTGGACCAAATCGGAATTGGGCCAATTTCAATGCAAAATCAGGCCCAAATCATATCAAACGATCCAATCCAATAAGCCTAGTCTCTCAGACAGTCCAAACGACTTCGTTTCAGCGCCTCAGATCTAAGTTGTTGATTTGTTTCCATTAGACGGCTCAGTTCAACCCAGCATTATTTGAAACGATGCCGTTTTAGGCGAGTTGATCTGAGTCGTCCGTTCCCAGTGATCTAACGGTCCCAGCCTTCCCTCATAACCCGGTCCATTTCAACCCGGGTCGACCCAGTCTCGATGCATGACCAAACGTCACCGTTTTCTTTAAGTGAATTAATCCAGATCGTTGATCGTGCTTGATCCAACGGCCAAGATTAAACCACCCCTCCCTATTTAACCTTAATCTCTACCCAGCCCCCCCAAACCAGACCCCCCTGTTCATCGTCTCTCTCAGAGACGGAGCCTCACCATAGCCCAAACCCTAGCCGCCCTCTCACACCTTCGCCTGAAATCCGGCGGCAACAACGCCGCCGGTCACCAAACTAACACCCCTAGAGCACCTAAACACCCCCAACCCGAATCCGTTAACCATTTGCTTCGAATCATCTCCCAGCTTCTCGAATCTTCAATTGAAGATTCGAGCAAACCATGAATCAAAACCAATCCACCCCAAACTCACACCAGATATCAACCTGACTTCCCTTACCTATAAACCACCATTGGTTTGGTTCGAATCGTGCTAGAACGGTTCGAATCCCAAATCGAACCAGGAACCCTAAACAAAGATCAAGTTGGGATTTCTCCGAAATTAACGGGAATTTGGGGTTTCTAACTAACCTTAGTCCAGTGTTCTCAATCGAGAACACTCGATTAAGGTCCGTTTGACCTCAAAAAAAGTTCGAGTCCGAGTTGGTCAAGCCCGTCTGTTTTCTGTTCTTTTTTTAAAAGGTATTTTTTTCTTTTTTCCCTTCTATTCTATTTTTGATATTAATGTCTGTTTATTTTGTTTAGTATTGTTATATTAATTTTTCATTTTTTTGTCGATTGTTCTGTTCTTCTCCCTCAGACCTTTTATTTGGTCGAATTTATTTCTGCTCGTTGTTGTGTATAATTATAGGCTATGTAATCGATTTGAATAAGTTTCGTCGATTAGTTAAGTCTTATTATAAATCCCTGTTTTTTTCAATGCCGTTTGAATTGCCTGATTATCTATTTCTGATTGATTGTTGTCAATTGTTATAGGCAATCGATTAATTAGTTATCGTCGATTAATTCAGTTTTATTAGTAGTTTTCGTCAAATGATTTGAGGTCGAATATTGTATGTACTGATCTTTAGGCAATTAGCTTCAGGGTATTGTCAATATACTGACAATTATCCTGCATTCTTGTATAGGTTTGACTTAGAATTGTGTTAGTTTAATCCCTGCATTCATGCGATTTTGATTCAGTTTCAGCTTCAGCTTTAATGATTCTGTTAAGTTCTGTGTTGTGTTAGTTTGGTTTTGATTTAAATTCAGTTCATTTGTTTCAATTAGAATTCAACCTTAGTCATTCAGTTGTTAGGAGGATTGGTTATAGCTGTTAATCAGAATTAGTTTTAGATAATTGTTAGCTTGAACATATTTTAGAGTTAAAGGTTTTAATGCAGATGAATAGATTGTATTAGGGCAGTAATATTAAGGGGTTTCTGGGGTTATTTGGGAATGGAACAGTTAGGATAATATTTTATGTTAGTGTCTTGTTAGTGGGGTATTAAATGTCTTTAAATTAATAAGTTAATGGGGAACAAGAGGGAATTGGGGCGAAAATTAAGGAAAAGCATTCCTTAGTGGGTTTTAAGTGGAAATATGCAGATTTTGGTTGTTGGGGGGTCGGGTAGTTAAGTTTTAAAGAGGGGGCAGGTCTGTAATGGCTATAAATGGAAGGCATTTGGACTGATTAAGGGGGGAATTTTGGAGATCAGAAATTCAGAATTAGAAATATATAAAAATAGGTTGCCTTTTAATGTTGAAGAAGTCAGTTTAGTTTGAGAGTGAAAGTGACTAGATTCTAACACAAAGTTCAGTTAGTTAGAGAGTGAAAATAGGCTGGATTTCAATACTAAGAATTCAATATTGAGAGTAAGGAAGTCTAGTCTTCTTTGATTGCTGAAAATCAGTTAAAAGAGTAGAGTTTCTTGAAAGTGTTCTTCTTTGAGAGTTAAAGAATAGAGAATCAGAAAGTACTGTTTCATTGCATTTCTGAGTTGATTTCTGCCCTTTGTTTGTTTCTGGGAGTTCTCTGGTTCAGTTTGGGTATTGCTGGGGTTGTCAACTGGTTTTTCTGAGTTTGTTGTGGGTTTCTCGTTACTGTTCCATTGGTTATTGCTGGGATTTTGCTGGTTTTAATCTGTTATTGGTTTGTTGATGTTTGTTGTTGTTGCTGTGTTGCTACTGCATCTGCTGTTTCTCATCTTCTTCTTCTTTTATTTCCAATACCAGGTACACGACTGTAACACTGTCTATTGTAAGCTGAAATATGTGGAAGCATGAATATATATAAAAATGGAAGTCTGAAGTTTGATTCAGCTTTTTCTTTTTTTTACTGATTGTAGTTAGAACATTTTGTATACTACTGTTATGCAGATTTCTGCTGCTTTGTATAGCTAGACTGCTTTCAGTTGATTTGGATTAATTGAAATTATAGTTATAATGAACTATTATGTGGTATTTATAGTTGTAGTTAGTTTTGTTTGTATGATAGCATTTTTCTGTTTGAAGTTAAAAATTAGGAACAGTTTAAGCATGTTGTTAGATTGAAATCAGTAAGTTCATGCCTCCTTAGTAAATGCAATAGTTGAATATCAGTAGAGTAGGTTTCAATTGTCAAAATTAATATGCCTTTGAGTTCATTATTTTAGAGCAGACATTGGTAACTTCAGTTATTGGCGTTACGAGTCACTAGAACCAAACTTGCAATCTCGTATGCTTTTTTTTTATATATAATTTCAATTTTAGCGATATTCGCTTATAGAATAAGGCACAAAATAATTTTCCATTTTTTATGAGTTCGAGTGCAATTTTCCGTTAGCATCTTTTGTAATCTAATAATTAATAAGAGACCCGAACTTGCCAAGCATGTAATTTAATTAGGACTTTTTCTTCTTTCATTTTTAGAGACGAACAAAAAATAGAAAAAATGTAGTCATTTTAGGATTATCCTTTTAAAATAAACGAGACGAGCCTCGCCAAATAAAACGCACAAGCCGCGGGGCCCTCATAAATGCATATATATTAAAAATACTTAGAATTCGGGATGAGTCGTCTAGCAAATTTCACGGTCTTCCCCAAAATAATAATACGCTAGTCACTTTTAGGCGCGCTTTTAATAATTTACTTTCTTAAACTCGGGTGTGCATTTCATGCGACCCAAATCCAAATCCCAAAACGTCGAGTCAAATGTGTTCAGGATTGCGGGTGCATTTCATGTGACGTGATCTAAAAAAACATGTTTTAAACGACGTTCAATTTTCTTTAATAATTTTTATAAAAGCGGTTTAAAAATTTAAAATTTGCACATAGGTTCAAAAATATATTAAAATCAGATAATTAAGCCGAACATAACAGTTGAGCGACCGTGCTAGAACCACGGAACTCAGGAATGCCTAACACCTTCTTCCGGGTTAACAGAATTCCTTACTCGGATTTCTGTGTTCGCGGAATGTAAAACAGAGTCAATCTTTTCCTCGATTCGGGATTTGAACCGGTGACTTGGGACACCATAAAATATTCCCAAGTGGCGACTCTGAATTTTTAAATAAATGAATCTTGTTTCGATTGTCACTTTAATTGGAAAAAACTCTCTTATATACTCCCTTCTCGCGGGTGTAGTGTAAAAAGGAGGTGTGACATATAGTGTCTATCGAAAACAATGTCTTTACTTTCATAAAGTTAGACGTAAGGGTGCGTACACACTACCCTCCCCAGACTCTACTCGTGGGATTTCACTGGGATTTCTCAATAACCAACAAGTTTCTGCTGATGTGATTTAACACCATGTCTATGAAAGAAATAAGGAAAAGAGCAAAAAAATACCCCTCTACCATTCGAAAACGATTATTTAGAGAGGTATAAGTATCTAATTTTCTGGAATATATATGCAGGGGTCTTCAGAAAGCAAAGTCTTGAAATAAGTAAATTTCTGGAGAATACATGCTCTAAACTAAAGATCTCTTTTTAGTATATATCACCATAAACTAAACAATTTGCCAACTCACAAGATGTTACATAGGAAAACAAGAAACAAAAATAATTCCTTTACCTACTTTTATTCCTCTTTCTCCCACCCCCACAATCAATCCCCTCCCCTATATACCATTATACCTTACTACAATGTGATTACCTAAATTGTATGCAGATGTTACTTATACAATTTCTTCTTTACAAACAAGCTACCAAAAGAAGGGGAGCCTTGGCGTAACTAGTAATGTTGTTGTCATGTGACTAGGAGGCCACAGGTACGAACCGTAGAAACAGCCTCTTGCAGAAATGTAGGGTAAGGCTGCGTGCAATAGACCCTTGTGGTCCGGCCCTTTTTAGAATCCCGCGCATCACGTGAGTTTAGTGCATCGGGCTGCCCTTAAACAAGCTACCAAAAGTAAGAACCAAAAACAGGAAGAACAAGCAGATTAGTACTATACTATATGGAGCTCAATCATGTAAAGCTCATGACCGATGTTCAAAGCTAGCAATGTAGCTAAGGAGAGGACCTACTTCTTCCTAATCTTGTGGCTAACTCTAGTCTTTGGGGACGATGAGGAGGAGGAAGATGCAGAGAAGCCTTCCCAATACTTTTCAGCTTTGTCTTTGTTGAATGCATTCATAACATCATCCTTGAGTTCTGTGTATCGCATCTTCTTTAATCTTTGTTCTTCAGCGGTGCCTCTTTCCAACGTTAAGGAATCTAGCAAGTCGTCCTCTAGTAATCTATCTAAAACCTCGGAGCAATTAGGGAAGAAACGTTGACCTGTCTCCACTGCAGTTTGGGTTAAAAAACACAATATTGAGAAAGACTAATCATGGATAAAGCACCACTCCTACTATAAACAAAGATTGGTGTGAACTATAAACATGTAAGAATATGTTTCATGGTCCAATGACTATCTTTTGAAATTTCAAAAGTTTAATCCTTCTTTAGGAATTCTCCCTCTTTTTTTTCAATAAGGTACAAAGAATGACATAGAGTTACTATTACCTGTTTTTTGCAGTGCGCACAGCCGTTCTTGGAGTCTTTTCACTTGCTCAGATGGTAATTCATTCAAGTCAACCCCTCTCAGATTTCTAGATAAGCCATTTGTTGCTGAAATTCCAGTAAACTCCAACGTCGAATTAGCATGTGCTTTTTCCATAGCCAGCTTGGCTTCATGAGGAAATAACATTCGCGCCAATGCCACTGCAAGAAAATAAAAATTAGGTACATTCTGGTAATATAAGTGAGGAAAAGAATGGTGCAGACATTAAATTACACCAAAGACTTAACATTCTTATTACACCATAATTGTATATAGCGAGTGTTCTTTTGATAGATAAAACTTCAGTCGAAGGACAGAATTAGCGAGAAAGCTTCTTGATAAGTGTATAAATGTAAATATTCAATCACTCGTAGAGATCACATCAGTGTAATTTAACTAAGTTACCTCTATTTTCAAATAAAAGCAACCTCATGAGTAATTCATCAGCCAACACCAATGATGACGAAGACATGATCCCAACCATAGGATTCCTAATCGTCTCTCTCTCCAAAATATCAATGCATATGCGGTCCTTATTAGTTTCTTTCCCTTGCTTCGTTGGCTCATTATAATCCTTTGGCCGAGTCAATCTCCGACAGATTGATAGTGCTGTGTTTCCATCCCGTGTAGTATTCAAGACAGATGCTCCTTTTTCGAGTAGTCCCATTATTATTGATGGCTCCTTTCGTCTAGCAGCAATGTGAAGGACGTTATATCCTCGGGAATTCTGAAGATTGACATCAGCTAAATCCAGCTCGAGGACCTCATTCACAACCTTGGAGTTACAATAGGCAGCTGCGTAATGAAGAGCACAAGCATCGTCTAAAGTGACATTAGACTCTTCAAGAAGTAACTTAAGCAATTCAATGTCGTCGGATTCCAGAGCCTTCAGAATCCTCCTAATTCTCTTTTCACTCAAGGAGTCCACTTCTATCGAATCATGTTCAAGTTCTTGTCGAGACTTGAGGCGCCTTGTTTTTATGTCAGTCAAAACTTCATGAGGGAGTTCTTTCTCAAGAGTAGCATTGTCTAGATCGGATCGTGTCACTCTCTGGATGCAGTGCTCAAGAAGCTGGTTAGATGAGCAGTGAAAGGCAACTAAAAGTATGGGAATTACATCCTCTGGAGTAGCCTTATCGATGAAGTTGACAAGACGGCGCTGCAGACGAACAGAATATTCTTCAGATGAAAAACAATGTAACTACAAAGTTAGAAAGCAATAGAAATCTTATAGAAAGCTTCTGTGATTTCTTATCTAGTATATTGCAACCATAATTCAATAGCTAGGCCTTTCTTTATTGTATTATCAAGAATCATGTATAGTACAAGAATAACTCGGGACTCCACTAAGATCTTGAAACTCGTCTTCGCGGCAAAGCACTAAAATCATAAACCTCGTACTAGCTGTCACATCTTACTTATTAATCAGACCCTAACTACAAGCATTCAAAATCATACACCTCATACTCCTATTTATTAATCAGACCCTAGGTCATCAGCATTTTCAACAGAAATCCTTATACGAGACAAACATGAAAGAATGTCAAGAAATTGTGTCTAACTCAAGCATTTGATTTATATTCAGTATGCTTAACAAACTATATCACAAGGATTGTTATACAGTCAAACCTCTCTATAACAACGTCGTTTGTTCTGACCTTTTTTTTGGCTTTTGTAGTGAATGGTTATTATATAAGAATGTTGTTATAGAGAGGTCTGACTGTATGATACTTCAAGAATGAGAGCCAAATGCATTTGGTATTTGTTACTAATAGAATTTAACCAACACAGAAAACACTGACCTCTACAACCATAATGAGTTCGTTGATTTGAAAGGTGGATGAAGCATACATGAGTTCCATGAAATAATTAATGGCAGGGCGACAAGCATCATGAGCGCACACATTATCAACACAAGTTGAAACTTCTGGAGGAGAAGGTTTAATCTTTCCGGTATACAAATAATTCAGGAAGACCGAGAATACTTCATAGCCAATTGAGGCAAAAGGCACCAAATCCTTAAGCAAATACTTAGGCTTTTCATCTTTTGAGGTATTCTCATTGTGCTTCTTAAACTTTTCGTGGAAAAACTGACTTCGTGCAGCTAAGATACAGCGATTAACGCCAACACTAATCCCCTCAACGACTACTTCTGCATCGCTGTAGTCATATTCAGGATTAAGCAGGAGTTTCTCAAGACTGCCACTTAGATTACTCAAAAGATCAAGATTTGGTCCTGGTTCTTGGGGGCTACTGCAACCGTTCGATACATAAGAAGATGAAGCAAAACTCAAGGATGACGAAAGCTCGTTTCCGCTCTCCATTTAGTCCAACTTAATCTTGGTAATTTACTAGCAAAAATTCATCCCTGAGAGAGCAAGAATATAACTAATAAGCCCAGCCATAATCAAACATTTAATGATTTCAGACTCCAAATCTTTGAATCCAAAAGAATCAGTCCGCCAAATAGTTAAATCTATTCCAAAATCATCATTCAAAGTAAAGTTTTAAGATAAAACAGAAACATATCAGCTCCAATGGACAAGGGATAGGCTAAAAATTCAACCTTTTATCAGATTCCCAATGTATAGCTTTCACAACTTACTCAAAAAGCAGCTCCCCTTCTTCTTAATAACACCAAAAATTCAATCTTTTAGCTACCCACTTCCCCAAAGAGAGCAAATACCTCAAGAAATAAGGCAAAAAATTGGTTGAAGTCAAAAAGTCAACGCTATGTGATCTTAGCCCATAATCTCAGAAAATATGCTTGAACTGAATGAGACAATTGGAAATATCACTGATTTTCAGCACCCCTTTCTTATTAACAACACCAAAAATTCAATCTTTGAGCTACCCACTTCCCCAGACAGAGAAAATACCTCAAGAAATCAGGCAAAATTGCTAAAGTCAATTAGTCAACGCTATGTGACCTTAGCCCATAATCTCAGAAAACATGCTTGAACTGAAGAGTTGAGAATGAGAGAATTGGAAATTTCACTGATTTTCAGCACCTCTTCTAAATAACAACACCAAAAATTCAATCTTTTAACTACCCACTTCCCCAAACAGAGCAAATACCTCAAGAAATCAGGCAAAATTGCTAAAGTCAATAAGTCAACGCTATGTGTTCTTAGCCCACAGCCTCAGAAAATATGCTTGAACTGAGTAGTTGAGAATGAGAGAATTGAAAATTTCACTGTTTTTCAGCACCCTTTTCTTATTAACAGCATCAAGAATCTATCTTTAAGCTACCCACTTTCCCTAAACAGGGCAAATACCTGAAGAAAAAGCATAATAAATCTTTTCAAGAATCTGAAAAAGCTGCTAAAGTCAACGAGTCAACGTTGCATGATCTTAGCTCAAAATCTCACACCTGCTTAAAAATTAAAAAAAGAATAATGACCCTCATTGCTTTTTGTGAAAATCTGCTGGTGAAATCCCATCAATATGGAATAATAAACATGAAAAGAGAAAAAGAAAGTGATTAATTTTCTTACCCAAATTTGTATTGTAGTCTAGTGTTGCTTAACCCCAAATAGTAGTAGTCAATAAGTGATTGCTGTGACTGAATGTGAAGTACTAGTAATGATTTGAGTTGAAAAAAGGGAAATGAAAAGGAACTCCAAAATGGAAACTACTAAAAAGAAAGCAATTGCAAGCGAACTATTAAAGGTCAGTATTCCTTTATATTCAGACGTCTCGTAGAAATTTCGTTAAAAATATTCAAACTTTAGACAAATCAATAATTTCTTTTGTCGATAAATAGTGTATCAAAATTTTTAAATCAAACCATGTAATATTTACCTAAACAATAAAAAACTTAATAGAACAATAATTTTATAAATCGAAATTGTAATAATAAAAAAACAAAAAAAACAACATTAAAAATTTTTAGTCTGTAGAGACCGTTTGTTGAAGAAATTTTTATAAAGATTAGCTTTTAAATTATAAAATTTATTTTAAAAAATAACTTTTAGTTAAAAAAAATTACTTTTAAGATTAGTTGTTTATTTTTGCACAAGTTTTAGGTTTAAGAATTATTTTATTAGAAAAATTTTTAGATTGAAAACGAATTAAATAGATCACACATGGTGGTCTCCGTTTAGTTTTGACAAATAAAATGTGCAAAATTTTGAACCTATGAACAACAAGCCACTTTGAACACTCTGAACCGCTAGATTGCCTCACTCAACTTTGCTAAGGGTGGTCAAAATATAAGTGTCCATTCATATAATCAAGAAAAAATTTAATTTGTTTTTTAAAAATTACCCTTATGTACGTATCCCAAAAAAGTCTTTTACTCCTCACATTAAATTATACTGCAATATTTAATTAAGAGTAATTTAGTCACACTAATTATTTTTATCTAGAATTTAGTATTTTCTTAGTGGGCGAGCCCAAGGTAAATTGATCACTTATTATGAATCGAATGGAGTAATATTTAACTTATATACGGAGCACAATTTTTTACAAAGAGTCTTGACCATCTTGACATAGGGGTGGCTACGCCAGTGTGTTGAAATAAGAAATGAATTGTAAACGCACCACTAAATATGAAATATGTCAGTTGTGACGAATATAAGGCCTCGTAAAACTTTAAATAAAGTATAATAAGAAGAAAATATCTTCTCGACGTGAACTGCACTTGAGTCTTGACAGTGTGATTTACTGTAAACTAAGGTAGCTATTCTCATTTTCCAACGCAAAGGTCCGTTTCTTGTTTCTACTTGTTATAAAATAAAGACCGTAGAGCAAGGACAAGTATAGAGAGAAACTGATATATTATTCGAACTCAAACTGATGTACATAATGAACTGAAATCTCTTCTATTTATAGAAGAAAGGAAGCTGCTCTGTAAGCTGCTACTACAAGCTGTTGTGTGAACTGCTGTTGTACCAGATATGGATAATCTTCTACTGAGAGCAATATTTATCCATAACGGAGTACTGAATGGATAAGCTTATTATACCCGGTATGGATAATCTTCTACCGGGGGTAATGTTTATCCATAACTGGGTACTGAAAAGATAAGCTTATTATACCCGATATGGATAAACTTCTACTGGGGGTAATGTTTATCCATAACCGGGTACCGAAGTGATAAGCTTCTTCAGGAAGCTTATTTCCAATATAGTACTAAATAGATAAACATATTTACGGTGGAGTCCCATATGGATAAGCTTCTTCAGGAAGCTTATTTACAACGGAGTACTAAATGAACATCCATAATATAATATATTTATAACACTCCCCCTTGGATGTTCATTAAAAGATAATGTGTCTCATTAAAACCTCACTAGGAAAAACCACGTGGGAAAAAAATTCTAGTGAAGGAAAAAGAGTACACATATTTAGTAATACGCATTGTTAGGTGCCTCATTAAAAACCTTATAAGGAAAACCCCATGGGAAAAAACCTTAGTAAGGGAAAAAGAGTGCATCGCGTATTTTACTCCCCCTGATGAAAACCTTGTTTCAAATATTTGAGTCTCCGCATTCCAATCTTGTATACCATCTTCTCAAAAGTTGAAGTTGGCAAAGATTTAGTGAATAAATCTGTTGGATTATCACTTGAACGGATTTGTTGCACATCAATGTCACCACTTTTCTGAAGATCGTGTGTGTAGAATAATTTTGGTGAAATGTGTTTCGTTCTATCTCCTTTTATAAATCCTCCCTTCAATTGGGCTATGCATGCAGCATTGTCTTCGTATAAAATTGTGGGTCTTTTCTCACATTCCAAACCACATTTTTCTCGAATAAAATGAATTATTGATCTCAACCATACGCATTCCCTACTTGCTTCATGAATAGCTATTATCTCAGCGTGATTTGAAGAAGTAGCAACAATAGATTGCTTTGTGGAGCGCCATGATATGATAGTACCTCCATATGTAAATACGTAGCCGGTTTGAGATCGAGCTTTATGGGGATCAGATAAATAACCTGCATCTGCATAACCAACAAGGTCTGCACTATCTTTGTTAGCATAAAACAAACCCATATCAAGAGTTCCCTTTAAATATCGCAATATATGCTTAATCCCGTTCCAATGTCTCCGTGTAGGAGAAGAACTATATCTTGCTAGTAAATTAACAGAAAATGCTATGTCAGGCCTTGTAGCATTAGCAAGATACATTAGTGCACCAATTGCACTGAGATAGGGTACTTCGGGACCAAGGAGTTCCTCGTCCTCTTCTGGAGGTCGGAACAAATCCTTATTCACTTCAAGTGATCGAACAACCATTGGTGTACTCAATGGGTGCGCTTTGTCCATGTAAAAGCGTTTTAAGACCCTTTCTGTATAGGCAGATTGATGGATAAAGATCTCGTCTGCTAAATGTTCAATTTGCAGACCAAGACAAAGTTTTGTCTTTCCAAGATCTTTCATCTCAAATTCTTTCTTAAGATATTCAATTGCCTTTTGGAGCTCTTCTGGAGTTCCAACAAGATTTATGTCATCAACATAAACAGCAAGTATAACAAATTCTGATGTCATTTTCTTTATAAAAATACATGGACAAATAACATCATTTATGTAACCTTCTTTCAGCAAATATTCACTAAGGCGATTATACCACATGCGCCCAGATTGCTTTAAACCGTACAAAGATCTTTGTAATCTGATTGAATACATTTCCTGAGATTTTGCTTCAGGCATTTTAAATCCTTCAGGAATTTTCATATAAATTTCATTATCAAGTGAACCGTACAGATAAGCTGTAACTACATCCATTAGATGTATTTCAAGCTTTTCATGTAGTGCTAAACTGATGAGATATCGAAATGTTATGGCATCCATAACAGGTGAATATGTTTCATCAAAATCGACTCCAGGTCGTTGTGAGAATCCTTGTGCAACAAGGCGAGCTTTGTATCTTTCAACTTCATTTTTATCATTCCTTTTTCGCACAAAAACCCATTTATGACCAACTGGTTTTATACCAGCAGGTGTTTGGACTACTGGTCCAAAGACCTCTCTTTTAGCAAGTGACTTCAATTCCGATTGAATTGCCTCTTGCCATTTTGGCCAATCAGATCTTTGTCGACATTCTTCGACAGATCGAGGTTCAAGATCCTCACTATCTTGCATAATATTAAGTGCAACATTATATGCAAAAATATTATCCACCACTATTTCAAATCGATTTAAATTAATCCCATCACCGTTCGAACTTATTAAAAGTTCCTCACTCACATGAGCTTCGGGTTCATAGATTTCTTCAGGAATCTTAGAACTAATCAGATTTTGGGTCTCTTCAGGAGATCCCTTCATAGTATCGTTTTGATCATTTGTCGATTTTTTTTTCGAGGATTTCGATCCTTAGAACCCAAAGGCATACCACGCTTCAGGCGTGCTTTAGGTTCACTAGCTCTCATGCTAGTAGATGGTCCTACTGGGACATCAATTCGGATAGGCACATTCTCTGCTGGGATATGTGACTTAGTTATCCTTTTCAAATCAGTAAATGCGTCTGGCATTTGATTTGCTATATTCTGTAAATGGATGATCTTCTGGACCTCCTGATTACATATAGGGGTACGGGGATCAAAGTGAGATAATGATGAAACTTTCCACACAATTTCTCTTTTGATTTCCTTTTTCTCTCCCCCTAATTGTGGGAAATTTGTTTCATCAAACCGACAATCTGCAAATCGAGCAGTAAATAAATCTCCTGTCAATGGTTCAAGATAGCGAATAATAGAGGGTGATTCAAACCCAACATATATTCTTATCCTTCTCTGTGGTCCCATCTTACTACATTGTGGTGGTGCTACTGGCACATATACAGCACATTCGAAAATTCGTAGATGGACAATATTTGGTTCATGATCAAAAACTAATTGTGACGGAGAATATTTATTATAATGTGTCGGTCTGAGACGGGTAAGTGATGCTGCATGCAAGATAGCATGGCCCCAAACAGTAGTGGACAATTTTGTTTTCATAAGTAGTGGTCTTGCTATCAATTGCAGGCGTTTAATAAATGACTCTGCAAGGCCATTTTGAGTATGAACATAAGCTATAGGATGTTCAACTTTTATCCCAACTGATAGACAATAATCATCAAAAGCTTGAGATGAGAATTCTCCAGCATTATCAAGGCGAATAGCCTTTATAGGATAATCTGGGAATTGTGCCCTTAATCGAATTATTTGGGCTAATAGCTTTGCAAACGCCAGGTTGCGAGATGATAGTAGACACACATGAGACCATCTTGAAGATGCATCTATTAGGACCATAAAATATCTAAACAACCCACTTGGTGGGTGAATAGGTCCACATATATCCCCATGTATACGCTCTAAAAAGGCAGGGGATTCAATACCAACCTTCATCGGTGATGGTCTAGTGATCATTTTTCCTTGATAACAAGCATCACAAGAAAATTCGTCATTTGTAAGAATCTTCAAGTTCTTTAATGGATGCCCACTCGAATTTTCAGTAATTCGTCTCATCATTATTGATCCGGGATGGCCCAAACGGCCATGCCAAAGCACAAAAGTATTTGAATCCGTAAACTTCTGGTTTACGATAGAGTGTGCTTCAATTGTACTAATTTTTGAATAGTATAAGCCAGAAGATAAAGTTGGTAACTTTTCTACAATGCATTTCTGGCCAGAAATATTCTTTGTAATACAAAGATATTCCCTGTTCATTTCATCTATTGTCTCTACATGATACCCATTTCGGCGGATATCTATAAAACTCAACAAGTTTCTTCGGGACTTGGAGGAGAACAATGCATTGTCTATAATAAGTTTTGTTCCCTTAGACAGAAATATTATGGCTCTTCCGGAGCCTTCAATCAAACTTATATTACCAGAAATTGTTGAAACATTTGCTTTTTCCTTATGCAAATAAGAAAAGTATTTCTGATCGTTGAATATGGCATGAGTTGTTCCACTATCAATAACACAAATATCTTCATGATTTGTCTTTGATCCAAACATAATTTGAGGGTTATCCATATTCTTCAAAATAACATAAATAAAATATATTATAGTAAACATCATTATCAAAGCATAACTTTTATTTATGTACAACAATTACATAACCATACTATCTATTACAAACAACAAAAATTAAAATATTTACATTTCTACAGATTCACTACCGATTACATGACTTATTTCTCCTTCTGGGAGTGCAAAGTAATCAGCTACATCCAAATGCATGAAGTCTAAATTATCTTCAGAAATAAAATTTGCTTCAGCATTTTTCTCTGTCTTCTTCAGGGAGGCTTGATAAAGCTCAACCAGGTGCTTTGGCGTACGACAAGTACGTGACCAGTGCCCTTTTCCTCCACATCTATAGCATGCATTTTCTACATTTGGCGCTTGCACCGCTTCATGCTTTTGTTCCTTCCTTTTCCACTGCTGGTGGTGAGGAGGCTTCTTTGGTGCATTATTATTACCATGATTGGGGTTTCTTCCCCGACCACGGCCATGACCACGACTGGGGCCACGACCTCTTCCACGTTTAGCTTGGTGGAAGTTCGTCTCATTCACTTCAGGGAATGGACAAGAACCAATAGGTCGGCTTTCATGATTTTTCATTAATAGCCCATTATGTTGCTCTGCTATAAGAAGATGTGAGATAAGTTCAGAATACTTTTTAAATCTCATCTCTCGATATTGCTGCTGCAGGAGCATATTCGAGGCATGAAAAGTGGTGAAAGTTTTCTCCAACATATCATGATCAGTAATATTATCACCACATAATTTTAATTGGGAAATAATTCTGAACATAGCAGAATTATACTCACTGATAGATTTAAAATCTTGTAGCCTTAGATGAGTCCAATCATAACGTGCCTGTGGAAGAACGACCATCTTCAGGTGGTCATATCTATCTTTCAAATTATTCCACAGTATGACTGGATCTTTAATAGTGAGATATTCCATTTTCAGGCCTTCATCAAGGTGATGGTGTAGGAATATCATTGTTTTAGCACGATCTTGGTTTGATGCCTGATTTTTATCCTTGATGGTGTATGCCGGACCCATCGCATCAAGATGAATTTCAGCATCAAGCACCCAAGACATGTAGCTTTTGCCCGATATATCCAGAGCTACAAATTCAAGTTTAGAAAGATTTGGCATTATTTAGGAAAAGAAAGTTCTTACCTCTAATACTTTCAAAGTATTTTCTCGAGATGTCAGAGTCTCGTGCTGATAACGTGTTATAAAATAAAGACTGTAAAGTAAAGACAAGTATAGAGAGAAACTGATATATTATTCGAACTCAAACTGATGTACATAATGAACTGAAATCTCTTTCTATTTATAGAAGAAAGGAAGCTGCTCTGTAAGTTGCTACTACAAGCTGCTGTGTAAGCTGCTACTACAAGTTGCAGTGTAAGTTACTATAAGTTGTTGTGTAAGCTGCTACTACAAGCTGCTACAAGCTGCTGTGTAAGCTGCTGTTGTACCAGATATGGATAATCTTCTACTGAGAGCAATATTTATCCATAACGGAGTACTGAATGGATAAGCTTATTATACCCGGTATGGATAATCTTCTACCGGGGGTAATGTTTATCCATAACTGGGTACTGAAAAGATAAGCTTATTATACCCGGTATGGATAAACTTCTACTGGGGGTAATGTTTATCCATAACCGGGTACCGAAGTGATAAGCTTCTCCAGGAAGCTTATTTCCAATATAGTACTAAATAGATAAACATATTTACGGTGGAGTCCCATATGGATAAGCTTCTTCAGGAAGCTTATTTACAACAGAGTACTAAATGAACATCCATAATATAATATATTTATAACATTACTAACTTATTGCCTTTATTTATTGCAATTTGATTCATTTATTGCCACTAACTATTTAGCAAATACTCTCTTCGTTCTTTTTTACTTCGCACATTTTAACTTTTCATGCCCTTTAAGAAATAATAAATGTGTAAACAATAAATTATATCGAGAAAATAAAGTCAAGACCGAAAATATCGCAACAATCGTAGTATTTTATTTCAAATATTTGAGTGTTACAATCTCTATGCATCCTCTAATTCTACTTTTCCAATATAAATTCAAGGGCCTTTGAGCTTGATCTTGAATTTGAATTTGATTTATCCGTCGTGAACACTTTTATTATTGCCACTAACGATGATCTTGAATTCAACTAGCACGAACTTTGATTTGAACTCGTACTCCTTGAATCTTGATTTATTCTTCATTCTTGAGTGTCACATACCTAACCCTATGGGTCGCAACGAGCACCCCGTACCTTACTCAGTCGAGTACCAACATAACATATCTTTCTTATTGTGCTTTCATTGGCAAATGGCCAAACGGGCCGTCATGGGCTAATTAGAATAAACATAGGGGAATACTCAATATAGGACGACCTAACCTGATAAAAAAAACTTATACATGTGATATACGGGCATATAAGGCCAACATGATCATTTGTAAACTCAAAACATAGGTCGGCAAGGCCATACAAACATTCGTATACATAACATCTATCTATAAGCTTCTAAGAGTACACACTTAACATAAAGGTCGAGACAGGGCCCCGCCATACCAAACAATACGCGTCTAAATCATACTGACAAAACAAGTAACTCCGAAGCAAATGGAGTGCACCAACATCTTCCGTTGAGATGATAGCCTACTTGGAGGACTCTCGACCTGTCTATCGGGACCTGCGGGCATGAAACACAACATCCCCAGGCAAAAGGGACGTCAGTACAAATAATGTACCGAGTATGTAAAGCACATAAATAAGCACATAACAAACATGGAAGAAATATAGAGTAAATGACTCAACCTATAAGTCTGGATAACTCTGTAACTCATGAAATAATTATAATGTCATGCATATGCATATGAATGTCATGTTGTGCATAGGTACATGTTTCATAACATCATCAGGCCCTTGAGGGCATCCCATCCTATCATCTCGGCCACTGTGGGCAAAATCCTCAACGTATGCCAGCTGATTAGGTGGTGGTATGTATATAATGCCGTAACCTTTTCCCATATCCCAT
This sequence comes from Nicotiana sylvestris, assembly GCF_000393655.2. NCBI lineage: Eukaryota > Viridiplantae > Streptophyta > Magnoliopsida > Solanales > Solanaceae > Nicotiana > Nicotiana sylvestris. Next base: position 13,623,293 of record NC_091063.1, read on the forward strand.
ATACATATATATGCGTATATAACGTCGTCTGGTCATGGGTCAATGTGCATGTATAAATACATGAAATGCATATGAAATACGTTAATAAAATCTCTCGGTACGTCACAAGACCATTATGCCTCTCATTAATATCATGAAATAAACTTTATCAACTTACTTATCTTCTGAGATCCATGAACAGATGATAGAATAATATGACACATGGGGAATCAAGAACATAAGCATCTCTAGTATTTCTATGAATAGAGTCATTTATGAAAATTGTGCATTTGTTAGTTTCGCTTGTGTCGTATAGATCATGCCAAAAAGAAAGAAAGGATAGCCTTAACATACCTGAGCCGATTCTCTTGATAATCCTTCCAACACACGTCTTTTGTGACAAATCATGAAACGGCGGATCGAAGTAGGGAAAAATCTGCATGATATTCTTGAGAAAGATTGCACTGTACTCCCTTAAAATCGCAAAATCTCGTTGCTATTACGCAGTATAATTTCGTACGGATTCCTTTGCTAATCTAAGAATTCCCATAGCTTTCTTTGTGAAATAAATCCCAATCTTATGTGACTTATGTGAATTAATCCTAATCCTAAGCTTTCTTTGTGAATTAATTCCCGTAGCTTACCCTTTTCCATATACTTTGTAAATTTTGGAGCTTTTTATGGTTTAGGCAAGGATTCCTTTCAAAGTGACACCTAGAAAGATGATCTAAGAGTCACTTAAAGACTCTTATGCTGCTGCCGCATTTTAGGATGGTCAATCTTATCCAACAATATATTAATTAATTCCATACTTAATTTATTAATTCCTCATTAACCAATAATTAACCAATTATCCACATAATTAAGAATTATCTCAATTTACTTAAAAGACTATTCACTTTATACACTTTACTATCATGTTCATGTGGTGACTTGTATGATACTAGTCCATAAATATTGGATATTATAGCTCGAACCGTATTTTATCCCAAAATGTCAAACTTCGAAGAAACTCATCTTCTTCGATTTGATTACCCTCTCACCTTCACGAATTTACTTATCACTTTTTTGAAATAACGTAATACTTATAATCCCAAAATAAATCTCATTCCTGAACTTACGTCGATTAACTTACGACGAAACTTTAACATGCGAAAATGCGGAATGTAACATCTCATTTTCGAGCTTATGTCAGTTTACTTATGACATACTTCCACCTATGAAAACATGGGGTGTAACATTGAGCTTGAACTTGATTTTTTTTCGTTTTTGAGCTTGAACTTGATTGCTTGAAGGTTGGAACCTGTGGAGGAATTTGCAGCGTTTGATCCACGGCCTCTTTTTTGCTTCTTGTTATAACTTCTGGTCCTTTTTCTAGGTTATGAAGACCCCTATTTATAGTTGTGGAAGAGAAGAGTTAGGATGAGAACAAACTCTTCCCGACCAATCAAATTGAAGTGTGACAAGGTCGCATTTGATTGGCCAGAACATGTCACTTGCACACGTGGCACGGTTTTATTAATCTTTTAATTTGATTTGGCATGCCTTGGCATTTTGACATGTGGCATGATTCCAATGGCTCTTCTATTTGACTTGGCGTGCCATGTCATGTAACACGTGTCACCAAACTGGGCTTCTAGGAAGATGACATATTGGGCCTAATGAAGCGGGCTCATCATTTGTAGCCCAACTAAATGGGCTAGCCCAATGGATTAAGACTTATTTATTTAATTCATATATATTGGACTTATATAATTGACCCAGTTATATTAGCCCATAATATTTATTTGGACTAATATATTTAAAATATAGCCCAACTTATTTTATGAATTAATTTTCATAAAATTATATGTCTATAAATGCCCCTACTTCAAGACTTGTTGATATAACTTTGTTAAAACTTAGGCAAGGGTATTGAAGTATTAATATGGAATCATTTATTTTCCCTCGTATAATCTGAACTAGTCTTAGGATACGCGCGTTGCGCGTGTACCCATATTCATGTATGTAAAAAATTATATAACTATTATAAAATATATACTTGAGTTATAAAATAAAAAAATGAAAGAAAAAAGTGTAAGTTTCTGAAAGTGAAAAATGTTGATCCTTCAGTTAAACGGATAAAAATCTCGTGTATCTATCTAGCATAAGTATTTGCTTTGTCATGAAATGAGAAACTCAAATTTATTGATTATCTTAGTTGCTTAATTTGCTATAAAAAATTATTGTACTTTTTAGTTTTGTCTGAAGACAATTAAGAGAATGTTGAACCTATATTTTCTAATGATTTTTCTATATAAAAAAAGTTGTTTAATTTGGCTTACTACATTTTTGGAAAGAATTATAGTTATGTTACCGCTAATTCATTAAATGAATGATTTATATAAGCTAAAACCTTAGATTTTAAAATCCTACTTTCTCTGTCTCATGAATTTATGTGTCATACTTTATTTTCTAATATGTCCCAAAAATAAAATTCATACTTCTTTATTTAAAAATAATTTAATGTTAGACTTTTTAATTTACTCTTAAAAAGATGATTTATGCCTGCATAAATATTTGTGGCTTGTTTAGACAATAAATTTTAAAAAAAATCGTCTTTTTTAAACTTCGTGCTCAGTTAAATACTGCCAATAATTTAGGTTAAAAAGAGTAAATATTAGTGTTTCCTACATAGCTAAAATAAAAAAAAGATTTAATAAGCAAAATTTTAGTTTATATCAAAGTAATTGAATGATAATTTTGTCTAAGGTAAAATATATGTTTAGAGGATAAAAAAATCGATCAATATTTTGTATTGAATTTTCATTCAAAATTAATTTCACACAATTTTAATCGACATTTTTACTCTTTAAAAATAAATTTTATACTGGATAAAATTCTATCAATATTCTAAAGAGTAACATATAAGGTATTATAATTATATTAATTAATTCTAAAATTTAAATATTAAGACATCTTACATTATTAAATAAGGAAATCTGTAGGAAGATTTACTTAAAACTAACTTAAAATTTCTTATAAATTACAGTATAATTTATTGCTGTTAATTTCAATTTATAAATTAGAGTATCATATATATGCTTTACTTATCCAATATTGTAATTGAGCTTTTGATTTGATATAACTATATATTACAACATGTAAAAAAACTTAAAGTATATTGTAATATTTATTATTACAATAAATTATTATTATTTTCAAATGTAGGCATGTTGTTTGATACTTACTAAAAGATACTTTTTTACTAATGTGTCTCTATATGTTTCGTTTAGATTGTATATATAGTCAACTTCAATATTTAAAGACTTAAAATAGATCTATTATGATAAGTAAATATATAATGTACATGTAAGGAGAAGCTATTAATTTACACGAGTAAAATAAGAAAAAGATTTATGTAATCTAAATGCTAGGAATTTATTCAAAGTTCAAATAAGGAAAATTTACAACAACAACAACCCAGTATAATCCCACTTAGTGGGGTCTGAGAAGGGTATAGTGTACGCAGATCTTACCCCTACCCTAGGGTAGAGAGACTGTTTCCAAATAGACCCCCGGCATCCTTCTCTTCAAGAACTTCCCACCTTGCTCTTGGGGAGACTCGAACTCACAACCTCTCGGTTGGAAGTGGGGGTTGCTTACCATCAGAGCAACCCCTCTTGTCTAAAATAAGGAAAATTTAATAATAAAAATTTTAGTTGATTTTGAAGTCCTAAATAATCGGAAATTAACTTAAATTACAGTATTGTCCAATATAAAATCTATTCTTGAAGAATAAAAAAAACAAACAACATTTCGCTAAGAGCCTTCGTGCTTTTAATATAGTATAGATTATGCAAAACACTTATGGACTTGAGGATTCCCTTAATCATTCAGTTGGTTACTTGAATAACATATCTTTCGTTGGTGCAAATCCTCATACCATCGATCATGGCGCTGCACAATTTTATAAATTGGCAAGTTTCAACTAAGCATCTCTTTGGAGATTACACGTAAGCAGCACATGTGTTTCTTTGCCCAAATATGTTATTTACCATTATTTTGGTTTAATAACCTCTTGAACTTCAAAAGTTTAAAAAAGCCAAATCCTTGGTAGCCTAGTTTTCTTAGATTCAGTCCCTCTTTTTCAAATAGAGACTAAGTCATAAATGCATAAATCAGTGTTTGCAACCACTAATTCAATAGTTCTAGCAAGAACTAGGCTAAAACTCACTAACTCGTACACATTCATGCCCTAAAATTCAAGACCCATTAAATACTCACACTAGCTACTCATGAAAATAGCAGAAATCAAAGATAATGAAAAGAGAAAATCCATAATACTAAATTAAATGGAAATCAAATGTTATAAGGTAAATCTTGTACAAAATTGCCCAAATAGGAAAACCTAGTCGTCTTACGTACTCATCAAGAACATCACATGACCTAAAAATGTCAAAAAGATCAATTTATACTAAGCTGAAATTTTCGGACAAAAGTGCCCATATGGAGGTTTTGCGTCCACGTAGTTTTGACCGCGTCCGCACACTTGGTATCGCGGTATACACGTTGTAGACATGTAATTTTTGACCCTCCCCAAGATTTTTTATATTTTAGCATGTAAATATTTAATTTAGGCATAATATAGCTATTTTAATTATTTTTGACTTCTTTCCTTTATTTTCGTCATAAAAATGGAAAATTACAAAAAATATTTTAGCTTATGTATCTTTCATAAATTTAAATAAAAAATATACAAAAATAGTACCTTATTTTTATCTTTACATAATCTTGAAAATACAAAAAATATATAATAGTTTCATGTTAACTTTTGCATTATATAATATTTTTATCTTATTTTAAAAGGAGTCGATTAAGATGTTGGATCATAATTTTAAGAGTTTTAGAACTCAATTCTAGGCCCAATTCGGATTAGTCCATTAAGCCTAGGGAGACTCTTCTTTGGAATTAAAAACAAACAAAAAGACCCTAAGGACCTAATACACAAAAGACCTAAAAATTAATCGGCAAAATACACAAAAATACACCTAAACCTAGACTCTAACTATAAAGTAATGCTTAAAAAAAAAGGCGGGGAGGAGAACACAAAGAAATGAAAGCCTAATATCCTAGAAGGAGCAGCGCCGCAATAGGCGAACGACCCTCCAGAACTTCATCTTCTTCTTCATCTTTGAATACACACACAAAAACAGAGACAGGGAAAACGAAAAGGAACGAAGAGGGGAAGTATAGAACAAAAATGAGTAGCTTTGGTTTTCCATCTTTGATTTCAGCTTTTTTTTTAGTTTGATTTAATTCGAAAAAAAATCAAAAAAAAAAAAAAGAAGATCCAGTCCCTGTTTTGATTCTTCGTTCGGGGAAATTGATTGAGGGGCTGTTGAGGTCGGAATCTCGGCCGCCGTTCACGTCCGATTGGGTTTACGATTTGGATTGAGGCGAGGTTGCCGTTCGAGTTCTGCGTTTGAGCGGATCCGGTTTGTAGTTCGACGGTTGCCGCTATTCAAACTTTCGGGTGTTAAACATGTTCAAATTTAAAATTGTTTTGTTTTGAGGTCCGTCACTATCCTACCCTTTATCTATTAGTTTTTGTTATGATGGTTGAATGAGAGTTAGTGTGAATTCTTTCCTGCTTGTGATATTTTGAAGTGGAATGTCTGTCTTTAATTGAAGTTTCATTGTTTGTCGAGCTAGTTCACTTGCTAGTTTAAATTAATATGTGTGATATTCATTGATTGGTACTAGCTCAGATTTATACGTTTAAAGTAGATATAGGTTCCTAAAGAAAGAAAGAAAAAAGGTTTGGAAAACTGGGTTTTGGTCAGTCTTTGGATCCTCGATGTGGAAAGAGAAGTTCATGCAGATTTATGCTAGACCTTGACATGAGACTATATTGATCATGCTAATTTAAAGTCCGCCCGTAGCTAGCAGTTCACTAGAATCAATGTAATGGACTTCAATTCACGATCTGGAGACTAACTACAAATTTGGCTCTAAAGTATTCATGTTTATAAGGCACTAGCCTTCCCAACATTAATATAATTTGCTTGTTCACAAACTGATGTAGTGATTCATTATTGTCTTCCCTTCACCAAATTAATTTCCATAATTCATGATTCTTTACAATGAAGTTTCTGACTTAGCAATTAATTAATCCATAATTGGTTGTAGTTGCTTTAGGCGCGTTATTTTAATAATTTACTTTCCTAAACTCGGGTGTGCATTTCATGTGACCCAAACCCAAATCTCAACAACGTTAAATAAAATGTCTCGTAGACTGCGGGTGCATTTCATGTGACGTGGTTCAAGGCGTGTTTTAGATGACGTTGAAACCTTCCTTAAAATAATTAAAAGCGGTTTAAAGCTAAAATGCACATAGGTTTAAAAGTCTTTCTAAAATTAGATAATTAAGCCGAATATAACAGTTAAGTGACCGTGCTAGAACCACGGAACTCAGGAATGCTTAACACCTTCTCCAGGGTTAACAGAATTCCTTACTTGGATTTCTGGTTCGCGGACTGTTAAACAGAGTCAGTCCTTTCCTCGATTCGGGATTTGAACCGGTGACTTGGGGCACCATAAATTATCCCAAATGGCGACTCTGAATCTTTAAATGAAATAATTCCGTTTTGATTGTCCTTTAATTGGAAAAACTCCCTTATACCCTTTAGGGGAGTGTAGGTAAAAAGAAGGTGTGACACACGTTTCTTCACATCTGGGTCTAGGATGAACCTTGATTAGCGAACCGTGTACTTTCCACCACGTCCGCGTGAGAGACTTCTGCGATCGCGTAATTTGGACGCGGACCGCCCTTCTCACTTTTGCCTCACTTGTAAACTCTCTGAATCTTGGAACCGTGGTCCATTGAATTCCAATCGCGACCGCGATGGTACTTCGCGACCGCCTCTTTCTGACATGGTCCGCGTTCATATTTGTGGCAAAAAATAACCTTTACTATTATCTATTTCGCCGACCGCGTAATTATGACCGCGTCCGCGTTGATACTTTCGCGGTCGCACTTTTCTGTCGCGGTCCGTGTTCCCCAACTCTTAGCCTAGTCTTGGTCTTTGTTCAAGTTTTGACTCCTTTATGTGTTGATCATGGCTACTTTGGCTCATTGTGAACAATCCTTGCAAGCAAGCATATTTCATCAGTTTTCGGGAATACCTTCACGCATTTTAATCCCAAAATGCAAGTAAAAAAAGAAAATAATAGGTTAAAATCCCCACTTATCAGTGCGAACCCGCATAATCGACTGTTCGTTCGCATAAGCGGACTTTCAGTAAGTTGTGAGGGACTGGAGGTGCGGTCAGCTACCGTAGAAGCGGGAGTGCTAAAGCGCCCTATTGCGTGTAGAAGCGGGAGCGCAGGTGCGCCTTGAGGACCACAGAAGCAGAAAATTTTGGTCTTAACAAAAATCCGCACATGCGATGAATTTTCCGCAGGTGCGGAGCCACAGAAGCAGATGTTGGTCACCCTTAATTTTGGTTAAAATAGCACAGTCTAGCCAGTTTTCGGACTTGTCATTCAAAAATAGCCGGTGTTTGCCAAGTCATTGAAAAATAACCACTATTTGCTACAACAGAGACCGGTCCAGCATAATATACTAGAGTTCAGTGCACCTGTGTATGAACTTCCAGCATATTATGCTGGACCAGTATACTTTGCTGGCTCCAGTATAATATACTGGAGACAGTAGCACCGGTGCTCCAAACTCCAGTATATTATGCTGGACCGGTATATTATACTGGAACTCCAGTATATTATGTTGGAGTATTTTTCCGGATTTTGAACAGTGTTTTCGTTTAGATTTATCTTTACATGAAAAGTGGCTAAATTTCGATTACTTTTGAAACTGTGGCTATTTTGAATGATCACTTGTAAATCTGGCTATTTTTGAATTTCTCCCTTAATTTTGGGGCATTTGCGTCTATACCCGCTTTTTGGGTCACGTTTTAACTTGTGCCCGCTTTGCAAAAAAAATTGCAAGCGTCCCCACTTTTTCGCGTAACTTCAGCATACAGGGCTGAAGTAGCAAAGACAATCACGCAAAACTTCAGCATTCTAGTAGGCGGGACTGAAGTAGCAAGTGTGCTGAAATTTTTGTTTGTAATTGCTGAACTTAAGCATAGTAGCTGAAATTTTGTTCTCTATTTGCTGAAGTTTTTGTTTGTAATTGCTGAAGTTTTTGTTTTTGTAACTGACGAACTTCGGCTCTAGAGCTGAAGTTTTTGTTTTTGTAACTGGCGAACTTCAGCTCTAGAGCTGAAGTTTTTGTTTTGTAACTGACAAACTTCAGCTCTAGAGCTGAAGTTTTTGTTTTGTAACTGGCGAACTTCAGCTCTAGAGCTGAAGTTTTTGTTTTGTAACTGGCGAACTTCAGCTTTAGAGTTGTTTGTAATTGACGAACTTCAGCTCTAGAGTCTTCTTCCCTTCATAATGATACAACCATTTCTGCTCTAACTTCGAGAAGATTTCCAGCGTCATCTTATTGAACTCCATCACTGAACATCGAAACAAGCAATGAAAGTAATTTACTGTATTGATGGATTATGCAACAGTTAATGGAAATTGCTCTTGATGAAACGGAAACGTTGTGGTATGCCATCCCAACATTTGAAGAATCGAAGAATTACAATAAGACTTGACACCAATATGTTGCTGCTAATTCCTTGCATTATCAAATAAGATGTGTAGCTTCGTCATAAACCAGCTGTATCAACATTTAACAAATCATCTATTGCCACCATTCAATCAAGCAACAAGACTTCGATATTCTTAGGAGAGGCATTTATGATGCGAAATTGCACTGTATATTCCTATTTTTTTCTTATTTATTTCTTCTGCACTGACAGAAATACAATCTGTGTAGTGCGACTTCAGAAAGAGTTTGAGGGCGGATATAACTTTGAGGAGGAGAAGTGGGGCTGAAGTTGTTTAAAAAGTAGGTACAAGTTAAAACTTTTAAAAAAAATAGGTATAGGTTAAATGGGGGCGACCCAATAGGGCGCCCCGTGCAATTTTTACCTTAATTTTGACTAGGAAATATTTGAGCCCATCCCACCCAACTATCTAGTTGGGTTGGGCTTATTTGACGTGCCTATCCCATTTTGACGGGTTTAGGTTCGCCAACTTAATTTTAATTTTAGCCGGTGTAAAGATAGCTTCCTGTCTTAAGTGGCAAGGTCATCAATATCAAGAGGTAACATTAATACAAAAAAAAAAAAAGTTTTTCTTATTTTATTTGAACTGGCTACTTGGTATCCTTTTTTTGGCATCTTGAAATTATTATTTTAATACTTAGTTAGTAAAACCAAAATTAGTTGTTACAATAAGAATTACCCAATTCAACACCTTGGACAATGGCAGCTCGAGCAACGAAGTTCAAACAAATAGACAAAATGTTGCAACCACGAGCTAACGAGGTATTACTATCCAATCAATTTTATTATACAGTCAAAACTCTTTATAATAGAGTCGTCTGTTCTGATATTTTTATCTGCTATAACGAAATGATATTATAGAGAACATATAATAGAAGATACGTGAAAATCGGCTCCAAAATAAACTTGACCATTATAATTAAATGATGTTATAAAGAAAGAACGTTATAGAAAGGTTTGAGTGTAATAGAAATATCTTATTTTCGTTGATTAGACTTTTTTTAATTGTGTTAATATATTTGGTGACTAGAGGTGAAATGAAAAGAGACGATATTTTTTTTCGAACAAATGAGCAAATAATACTAAAATTCATCTTTACACAAATAGTCGGCCATATTCATTGTTTATTTTTTCTAGCATATTCATAGATTATACATTAATTATACATAATTATACACATATAACATATAAATTATGCATATATTATATTTTTACTGGTTGTTTTTAGTTTAAGTGGTTGGGCGTGCGACTATTTGTGTCAATTCTTCTATTTTTCTAAGGTGAATCTTAGACAGAGGCGGATGCAAGGCATTGGTACGGGGTTCAACTGAATCCAGTACTTTTTGCGCGGAGCATAAATTTATGTGTAAAAATTTATTAATATTACAATATATAGCAATATGAACCTATAACTTTAAAAATAAAATGGGTTCAATGCTAAAAACTTTATATATTAAACCCATAAAACTTAAATTCTAGATCCGCCTCTGATCTTAGAAAGCACATCTTGAACCAACATAGCAAAATTATGGATATTCTTTTAGCTGCTAATTAAAGTGGTACTTTATTTACTCAGAGGAGTTGAAAATTAATCAATATGGTATCTTGTTTACACTTTAAATGTTATATACTACTTCCTCCGTTTACTTTTACTTGACATGTATACTAAAAGTAGATTTTTATTTTACTTGTCACTTTACGTATATCAAGAGAAGACAATTTTTTCCCCTGTTATACCCACAATATTTATTACTGATTTTAAATCATTTTCTCAAATCCAGTAAAGTATGCATCAATTAATATGGGTATCATGGTAAATTATGTACTTCATTTTGTAGACATATAAATTTTATGAAAATTAAATTCATAAAATAAGTTGGACTATATTTTAAATATATTAGTCCAAATAAATATTATGGGCTAATATAATTGAGTCAATTATATAAGCCAATATATATGGATTAAATAAATAAGTCTTAATCCATTAGGCTAGCCCATTTAGTTGGGCTACAAAACCGCTTCATTAGGCCCAATATACCATCTTCCTAGAAGCCCAGTTTGGTACCACATGCCAAATGACGTGGCACACCAAGTCAAACAGAAGAGCCAATGGAATCATATCACGTGTCAAATGACAAGGCATGCCAAGTCAAATTAAAAGACCAAAAAAACTGTGCCACATGTGCAAGTGACATGTTCTGGCCAATCAAATGCGGCCTTGTCACACTTCAATTTGATTGGTCGGAAAGAGTTTGTTCTCATCCCAACTATTCTCTCCCACAACTATAAATAGAGGTCTTCATAACCCAGAAAAAGGACCAGAAGTTATAACAAGAAACAAGAAAGAGCTCGTGGATCAAACGCTGCAAATTTCTCCACGGGTTCCAAGCTTCAAGCAATCAAGTTCAAGTTCAAGAAATCAAGTTCAAGCTCAAGAACAAAGAACAAATCAAGATTCAAGGAGTACGAGTTCAAATCAAAGTTCGTGCTAGTTGAATTCAAGATCATCGTTCGTGGAAACAATAAAAGTGTTCACGACGGATAAATCAAATTCAAATTCAAGATCAAGCTCAAAAGCCCTTGAATTTATATTGGAAAAGCAGAATCAGAGAATCCATAGAGATTGTAACACTAAAATATTTAAAATAAAATACTATGATTGTTACGATATTTTCGGTTTTGACTTTATTTTCTCTACGCAATTTATTGTCTACAAATTCTGGCACGCCCAGTGGGACAATCTCTACCTCTCATCTCAACTTTTCAATCACCAAAGTTCAAGAACATCGAAAATGTCTTCAAAGAAAACCAACTCCAGATCAACTTCCACTAAAGCTGCTAATTCCAATTTCTATGCTGATGTGGAAAACATCCTCAATATTACCTTTGGAAGATTTGGGCCAGTTACAAGGAGCAAAGTAAGCTCTTTAGGACAACAATCACTTCAAGTGTCGTCCGCATCAACCCTTGTTGCCGGATCTTCATACTCAAAAGGAACAAGATCCTCTACAAGCATGACCCAAAAAGGAGACGATGTCACCGAAAGGATCGAAAAAGTTCTTGCTCAACTTAGTTTATCTAAGTCCAAGAAACCTTTCATGCAAGCCGATGATGATGATTGAGCATTGGATCTCCTCTAGTCTCCATTAATGCGACCTCTAAGCTCTATCCCAGCAATGATCTATATTATTCTTCATCCTCTACGGCGATCATGCAAGCAATGGTTATTGAAGCTTCTACTGTAGAAGAACAACTTGCAAATTTGACGAAAGCAGTTGAAAGCCTATCAAAGCGTGTGAAAGATCATGATGCTAAACTTTCCAAGTTAATAAATACATTGGATAGCATAGTAGAGGGAGAATTCACACAAACACCTTTAAATCTTCAAACATCACAAGAGAAAGAAGACTCCTCCGAAAAGCAAACAATAACAACCAAGGAGATTCAAGTCTCTGTTGAAGGTCTGATTCCTGTTGAGAAATTAAAGGACTTCATCATGGAAGCTATCAAAGATAAGCCTGAGTCTTCTAAATTATCTCTCACATATGCAAAGCCGTACACGTAAAGAATAACTTGAAGATGCATGTTGGTTATCAACCTCCTAAGTTGCAACAATTCGATGGCAAGGGAAATCCCGAGACAACATGTAGCACACTTTGTTGAAACTTGCAACAATGTTGGAACGTATGACGATTATCTTGTTAAACAGTTTGTGCGATCTCTCAAAGGTAATGCATTCGATTGGTACACAGATCTCAAATCTGGTTCCATCAATAGTTGGGAGCAGTTGGAGCAAGAGATTCTTAATCGTTTCTATAGCATAAGACGCATCATAAGCATGATCGAACTTACAAACTCTCATTAACGAAAGGATGAGCCGGTTATTGACTTCATCAATCGGTGGAGAAGCTTAAGCCTCAACTGTAAAGATTGCCTTAGCGAAACTTCTGGCATCGAAATGTGCATTCAAGACATGCATTGGGGTCTTCGTTATATCTTACAAGGCATAAAGTCCAAACATTTGAAGAACTAGCAACTCGTGCTCATGATATGGAACTAAGTAAGGCCATAAATGGAGACCAAGGGCAACCTGTCTTTGAGCCTTACAACGAAGAGAAAGAAGAACAAGAAGGCGAGGATGGGGGCAAGTTTTCATCCAAAAATAAAACTGAAGAGTCTGTGCATGTCACTATGCTCTTCAACGCATGAGCCTAAATTGCAGGTTATAATGCTCCTCAACGCACGAGCCTAAACTGCAAGTTATAATGCTCCCCAATGCACGAGCATAAACTGCAAATTATAATGCTTCTTGGCACAAGAGCCTATATTGTATGTCACGAAGCTCCCCAAGTTTGAACTAAATCTTTAAGATGTAAAGCTCTTCAAATTCGATCAAAGTGTTCAAGTCGCAAAGCTCTTCAAATTCGAGCAAACACTCAAGTCGAAAGCTCTTCAAAGTTGAGCAAAGACATTAAGTCGCAAATCTTTTCAAATTCGAGCCAAACTTCAAGACGTAAATCTCTCCAAATCCGAGCAAAGTCTTCATGTTGTAAAGCTCTTCAAATTCGAGTAAAGTCTTCAATTTGCAAAGCTCTTCAAATTCAAGAAAAGACTCAAGTCAAAAGCTCTTCAAAGTCGAGCAAAGATTGCAAGTTGTAAAGCTCTTCAAATTTGAGACAAACTTCAAGTTGCAAAGCTCTTCAAATTTGAGCTAAATCTTCAAGTAATGAGCTCTTCAAATTTGAGCAAGATCTAAATCTTCATGTTGCAAAGCTCCTCAAAATATGAGCTTAAATTGCAAATCACTACGCTCCTTAACGCAAGAGTATAAACTGCACGTTACTCCTGGCCCGCAAGAGTATAAATTGTGTACAACCCACCAAAATAATTTACCCGTTCTGAACTACGGTATGACTTGATCCTCTTCACCGAGGTACTAGGCAGCTTAGAGTTTCATTTTAAGTTCAGTCGCATGAGTTCAAAATATACATATTACCCCAATCGTTATTCGAAAGAAAAATGATGAAATATAATCTACTTGATTAGAACTTAAAAATCGAGCTTACATGAACTTTGTGCCTTATCAAGGATTGGTGGTTCAATGAGGGCAAGCCTCCATAGAAAATTGGCATCTCTAATAGAGGGATGTAGACTTTTAGTAGAAGGCCAAATCTTCAATTTGAAATCCTCAAGTTCACCGGTATTCAAGTTGAATTATATAAGCCCGCCAAATCTTCAAGTATGTCGCTCTTTATGTTGAATTTTGTAAGTCCATCGCCCTTCAAGTTGAAGTCTTCAATGCGGCCAAACTTTAAGTTGAAGTACTCAATCCCTCTAAGTCTTCATGTCCGTCGGTCTTCAATTTGAAGCCCTCAAGTTCGCCGGTATTCAAGTTGAATTATTTAATCCCTACAAGTCTTAAAGCTGAAGTCTTCAAGTCTGCTAATTTTTCAAGTTGAAGTTTAAAAGTCCACCACTCTTCAAGTTGAAGCATCAAAGTCCACCAAATTTTCATTTGTTGGTCTTCAAGTTGAAATCTGCAAAGTCCACCAAGTCTTCAAGTTGAAGTTTTCAAATTTTCCAATCCTAAGGTGAACGTTGAAGTCCCTTTGTACCTTACGTTGGCCTCTTCGGGAGTTTGTCTTTAAAAGGAATAATAATTTTTCAATTTTAAGGTGGACTTTTAAGTTCCTTTGCACCTTAAATTGGCCTTCTCGCGGGTTTGTCCTCAAAAGGGACCATAACTTTCCAATCTTATGGTGGACGTTTAAGTCCCTTTGTACCTTATGTTAGCCTCTTCGTGGGTTTGTCCTCAAAAGGGACTATAATTTTCCAATCTTAAGGTGGACGTTGAAGTCCCTTTGCACCTTAAGTTGGCCTCTTTGGGAGTTTGTCCTTAAAAGGAATAATAGTTTTCCAATTTTAAGGTGGACTTTTAAGTTCCTTTGCACCTTAAATTGGCCTTCTCGCGGGTTTGTCCTCAAAAGAGACCATAACATTCCAATCTTAAGGTGGACGTTTAAGTCCCTTTTTACCTTAAGTTGGCCTCTTCGTGGGTTTGTCCTCAAAAGGGACTATAATTTTCCAATCTTAAGGTGGACGTTTAAGTCCATTTGCACCTTAAGTTGACCTCTTCGTGAGTTTGACCTTAAAAGGATATGTAATTTTCCAATCTTAAGGCGGACATTTACACCCTGTTTAGATCATTATTCCCCATCGTTTTATAATGTATTGTATTGTATTGTATTGTATCGTATTGTATCGTACCGTTTAATAAATATAATGATTGGATAGATTGTATTGTTTGTTATTGTTAATAATATTTTGTTATTTGGTTTGACTGTATCGTACTGTACTGTAACTGATAAGTTTACTAAAATATCCTCAGTTGTTTAAATATTAAATTTATCAAAAATTATGTATAAAAATAATTTTAAAAAACAAAACAGAAGAAGACAAAACACCTTAAGAAAGCACATACCTCGGTAAAAAATAATAGACACGGGAACACCATGAAGACGAATAATCTCCCGGATATAGATCTCAGCTAACCTCTCTAAAGAATAGGAGACTGCCACATGAATGAAATGCGTTGACATAGTTAGCCTATCAACAATAACCCATACTGCATCGAACTTCCTCTAAGTCCATGGGAGTCCAACAACGAAGTCCATAGTGATACGCTCCCACTTCCACTCAAGAATCTCAATCTTCTGAAGCAAACCACCAGGTCTCTGATACTCGTACTTTACTTGCTGACAATTCAAACACCAATCCACATATGCAACAATATCCTTCTTCATCCTCCTCCACCAATAATGTTGCCGCAAATCTTGATACATCCTAGCGGTGCCCGGATGAATAGAATACCGGGAACTATGGGCCTCATCTAGAATCAACTCACAAAGTCCATCCACATTAGGCACACAAACTCGACCCTACATCCTCAAAACTCCATTATCTCCAACTGTAACATGCTTGGCACCTCCGTGTCGTACTGTGTCCCTAAGGACTAGCAAATGGGGATCATCATATTGTCGATCCCTGATACACTCAAATAATGAAGACCGAGCGACTATACAAGCTAAAACACGATTGTGCTCAGAAACATCCAACCTCACGAACTGATTGGCTAAAACATGAACATACAAAGCAAGCGGCCTCTCACCGACTAGAATATATGCAAGGCTGTCCATACTGACTGACTTCCTACTCAAATCATCGGCCACCACATTGGCCTTTCCCGGATGATACAAGATGGTGATATCATAGTCTTTCAATAGCTCCAACTACCTCATCTGCCTCAAATTAAGTTCCTTCTGCTTGAACAAGTATTGTAGACTCTTGTGATCTGTGAACACCTTACATGAAACGCCACATAAATAATGCCTCCAAATCTTCAGCGCATGAACAATGGTTGCTAGCTCCAAATCATGAACTGGATAATTCTTCTCGTGAATCTTCAACTGTCGCGAAGAATATGCAAATTGCCATTCTGCATCAACACAGCACCAAGTCTAATACGAGATGCATCACAATATACTGTATATGTCCTTGAACCTGTGGGCAAAACCAACACCGGCGCCGTAGCAAAAGCTGGCTTGAGCTTCTGGAAGCTTGCCTCACACTCGTCCGACCACTTGAACGACGCACCCTTCTAGGTCAACCTGGTCATCGGGGCTGTTATAGATGAAAACCCCTCCACGAACCGACGGTAATAACCCGCAAAACCCAAGAAACTCTGGATTTCTTTAGCTGATGTGGATCTAGGCCAGTCCTTGACTGCCTCTATCTTCTTCGGATCCACCTGAATACCCTTTGCTGATACAACGTGACCCAAGAAGGCAACTGAACTCAACGAAAACTCACACTTCAAAAACTTAGCATACAACTAGCTGTCTCTCAAAGTTTGAAGAACGACTCGAAGATGCCGCTCATGCTCCTCTCGGCTGTGGGGGTAGATCAAAATATCATCAATGAAGATAATCACTAAGGAATCCAGATATGGCCTGAACACTCGGTTTATCAAATCCATGAATTCTGTTGGGGCATTTGTCAACCCAAATGACATCACCAGAAACTCGCAATGCTCGTACCGAGTGCGAAAAGCTGTCTTAGGGACATCAGATGCCCTAATCCTCAACTGGTGGTAGCCCGACCTCAAATCAATCTTCAAAAACACTTTGGCACCCTGAAGCTGATCAAACATCTCATCAATCCTCGGCAATGGATACTTGTTCTTAATGGTAACCTTGTTCAACTGCCGATAATCTATACACATCCTCATCGACCCATCCTTCTTCTTAACAAACTACATCGGCGCACCCCAAGGCGAGACACTAGGTCTAATAAAGCCCTTATCAAGCAAGTCTTGCAGCTGCTCCTTCAATTCTTTCAACTCTGGTGGGGCCATACGATATGGTGGAATAGAAATGGGCTGAGTACCTAGAGCCAAATCAATGCAAAAGTTGATATCCCTATCGGGTGGCATCCCTGGCAGGTCTGCAGAAAAAAACTCTGGAAACTCTCGAACAACTAGCACAGAATCCATAGAAGGAACCCCAGCACTAGAATCACGAACATATGCCAAGTAAGCCAAACACCCCTTCTCAACCATACGCCGAGCCTTCATATAAGAAATAACCCTACTGACAGAATAACCAGGAGTCCCTCTCCACTCCAATCGAGGCAAACCCGGCAAGGTTAAGGTCACGGTCTTGGCATGCCAGTCCAAAATAGTGTGATAAGGTGACAACCAATACATCCCCAAAATAACATCGAAATCTACCATATCGAGGAGTAGGAGGTCTACACTAGTCTTAAGACTCCCAATAACAACCATGCATGAACGATAGACACGGTATACAACAATAGAATCACCCACCGATGTGGACACATATATAGAAGCACTCAAAGAATCACGAGGCACAACCAAATACGAATCAAAATAAGTAGACACATAGGAGTATGTAGACCCGGGATCAAACAAAACTGATGCATCTCTACTACAAACTGAAAACGTACATGTGATAATGACATCGGATGCCTCAGCCTCAAGCCTGACTGGGAAAGAATAACATCGGGGCTGGGCCCCACCACTCTGAACTACATCCCTAGGATGGCCTCCTATTGGTTGGCCTCTACCTCTAGTAGCCTGACCTCCACCTCTAACACCTCTGCCTCCACCTCTAGTTGTCTGACCCCTACCCCTAGCTGGCTGAGCGGGCGGTGGAACACCCGATGCTTGAACCACGGCACGAGAACCCTGATGCTGAGAACTACTCGATGCTCAAGGGAAAAATCTAGCAATGTGCCTTGGATCTCCAAAAGTATAACAAGTCGTCGGCTGCTGGGAATGCTGACCCTAAAACTGACCCTGACGGCTTGGGTAACCACCTTGAAAACTCTGGAGCAGAGGTGCACTGATAGGAGCGGGTGATGCACTATAGGGTAGTTGATCAGAATAATGCATCTGAGAACCACGACCACCTGGAGCACCGTGAGAAGCATGTAGTGCTGAATGAAACGGCCTGGGAGGATGGCCCATACCAAAAGAATCCCTACCTCCAGACGAGGCACCACTGAATCTACCAGAATGATGAGGCCTCTTGTCAGACCCATGATCACTCCCCTGATCTAGAACCATCTCAAGTCGTCTGGCCATATTGGCCGCATCCTGAAAAGAAATCTCGGTCCCTGTCTCCTTGGCCATCTTCAATTGAATGGGCTGAGCGAGTCCCTCAATGAACCTCCTCTCTCTCTCTCTCTCTCTTGGTGTGGAGTATAAGAAGAGCATAACGATCCAAATCAACAAACCTAGTCTCATACTGGGTGACAGTCATAGAACCCTACTGGAGGCACTCAAACTGCCTCCGATAATCCTCTTTCCTTGTGATAGGGAGAAACTTCTCCAGAAATAGCTGAGAGAATTGGTCCCAAGTCAGAGCTGTTGACCCAACTGGTCTAGCCAAACAATAATCTCTCCACCACTTCTTGGCGGAACCTGACAGACGAAAAGCTACAAAGTCGACCCCATTGGTCTACTAACCCCATGTTCCGCAGAACGTCATGACAACTGTCCAAATAATCCTGGGGTCCCCTAAAGATGTACTGCCATAGGTGGTAGTAAAAAGCTTGGTGAACCTGTCCAGCCTCCACAAGGCATCAACAAACATAGCTGGTCTACCACCGGTCTGTGCCACAATGCCCGGCGGAACTACCCCAACTAGCTGAGCTGTTGGAGTCTGAAACTAGGGAGCCATCTGCTCCGGAGTGCGAGTAGCAGAAGTCTGGGCTCCTCCTCCAACCTGAGAGACAGCTGGTGCTACAGGGAATATGCCTGCTTGAGTGACACTCTCCATAAGGCCCACTAGACGGACCAGAGCATCTTAGAGTACCGGGGTGGCGATGAACCCCTCTGGGACCTGAGCTGGCCCTGCTAGAACTGTCTAGGTCGGAACCTCATCCTCAAATTCTACCTGAGGCTCCGCCACTAGTGCTGCTGCTCGAGCTCTAGGATGAGCCCTGCCTCTGCCTCAGGCTCTAGTATGGCCTCAACATCTGCCCCTCGTAGGAGCTGCCACTGGGGGCTCGGGCTGCTGGTCAGCTGATGAAGTGGTACGTGTTCTCACCATTTGCGAAATAATAGAGTGGAAGTTCAATTAGCATTGAGAAATAGAGTCTCACGACAGAAGGGAATAGATGTGAAGTTTTCCTAAACTCTGTAGCCTCTAGGGGATAAGTACAGATGTTTCCGTACCGATCCCTCAGACTCTACCTAGCTTGTTCGTGAATTGTGAGACCTGGACAACCTAGTGCTCTGATACCAACTTGTCACGACCCGGATTTCCCACCTTCGGGAATCGTAATGGCGCCTACTCGTGAAAGCTAGGCAAGCCGACAGTTAAAGTTTTGCTACCATTATTATTAACCAAACACGGACAGATAATAGTTAAAACAAAATAACTAAGAAATGCGAAAGCAACATAACAGTGCCACAACATAACAGTGCTAACCCATAGATCTGGTGTCACAATCCACGAACGACTAAGATTTACTACAAATATAAATCTGAAAGAAGTATGATTGTTCTCGAAATTGAAGAGACAGAAGAAACTAAAGCAGGGAAAGGGGACTTCAGGCTCTGCGAATGCCCGCAGATCTACTTTGGTCTCCTTAGACTGAAGGCAGCAACCTCAAGAAATTCACAAGGTCCGGCGCTGAAATCTACACAAAAGGTGTAGAGTGCAGTATCAGTACAACCGACCCCATGTACTAGTAAGTTTCGAGCATAACCTCGGCGAAGTAGTGACGAGGCTAGGACACGGCAACCATATAAACATGTACAATTTAATCATATACGAACAGAACAATAATAACAGGAAATAGAAGATAAAACTGAGAAGGGGAACATGCTGCAGGGAATATCAAATTCTAACAGTAATTCAATAGAGAAGCATAATGAACACCATATTTGTATCAATAGGAATAAAGAAACAGTAACACGTGCACGACATCACCCTTCGTGCTTTTACTCTCGTCCTCACCACAAGAAACAACAGAAATGGCACGACATCACCCTTCGTGCATTAACTCTCATAATCATGGCATGACATCACCTTTCGTGTTTTAACTCTCACAATATCGGCGTGACATCACCCTTACTGTATTAACACTCACAATATTGGCACGACATCACCCTTCGTGCATTAATACTCACTCACAATATCATGCACGGCATCACCCTTCGTGCTTTACACTTATCCTCACCCAAAAAGTAGAATAACACATCCCGACAATGGAATCAACTATAGAAACAATAACATCCTGGCAAGGGAATCAGCAATAAAAACAATAACATCCCGGCAAGGGAATCAGCTATAACCAATCTCATTTCAACAGTTAACTCCACGAAATAAGTCTCAACTTGAGTCAATACTCAACAATAGTCAATTACCAAGAAAATATCAGAAGTCTGATTCAACATGGATAATCATCAATTTAAGCATGAATAGTACATAATAAGAGTCACAATAGTCACAGTATAAGACTCACTTGCATGCTCGATACCAACGTATAAATACTCGTCACCGCACCTATGCATCGTACTCAACACTAACACGTAGCAAATAAGACCACAACACCTATTCCCTCAAGCTAAGGTTAGACCAAATACTTACCTCAATTTTACGGACAAAATCAAGCCTCAATTACCGCTTTAACTCTCGGTTTCACTTCCAATCCGCTTGAATCTAGTCATAATTTACTTAATAACATCAATAAATGCTAAATAAACCAATACTAATACATGAATATAGATTTCCCAATGTTTCCCCAAAAAGTCAAAAAATGACCTCGGGCTCGCTTAGTCAAAACTCAAAGTTCAAACCAAAACCCGATTACTCATTCACCCACAAACTCAAATATGCAATTGGTTTTGAAATACGACCTCAAATTGAGGTCCAAATCTCCAAAATTTGAAAATCCTAATTTCTACCCAAGAACACCCAATTTCCCATGAAAACCCCTAGATTTTGAAATGAAATTATGTAAAAAGATGAAATAGATTGAAGAAAAAGAGTTAAGATTCATTTATGATTTGGGGAAGAACATGCTCTAGGAAAATCGCCCTTTGGAGTTTAGGCTTTGAAATTTTGAAGAATGAAGTGAAAATACCGTCTAAAATCTCACTTAAAAGGCTGCAGTTATCGCAATTGTGATCAAGGGTTCGCAACTGCAAACCCTTTGAATTTACTGTTGCCTTCGCATTTGCGACTTCTGGGGCCTTCGCAATTCGGGCCAAAGTTTCACATTTGCGAGGTTGACCTTTCCAGGCCTTCTTCGCATTTGTGACTATATTGTCGCATTTCCCAGGCCGGCAGACTTCGCACTTGCGAAGCCTAATCTCGCATTTGCGAGATCAGAGGCTTGTGCAAAACACCAGATGCACAACTGAGTTTTCTTAAGTTCTAATCACTTAGTGGCCTATCCAAAACTCACCCGAGCCCTCGGGGCTCCAAACCAAACATGCATGCAAGTCTAAAAATATCATACGGACTTGCTCGTGCTTTCAAATCATTAAAATAATATCAAAAACTACGAATTTAACCTCAAACTGATGATTTTCCTCAAGAACACTTCAAATTTACTATTTTCACAACCGGACGTCCGAATCACGTCAAATCAACTCCGATTCTCATCAAATTTCACAGATACGACTTAAATATTATATAAAACCTGTACCGGGCTTCGGAACCAAAATACGGGCCCGGTACCATCAAGATCACACACCATTTCATTTCTAAAAGTCCTTATATTTTACAACAAATAATTTTTCTTTAATTTTTTTTCTCAAGCTAGGGACCTCGGAATTCGATTCCGGGCATACGCCCAAGTCCTATATTTTAGTACGGACCCTAGGGACCATCAAATCATGGTTCTGGGTCCGTTTACCAAAAATTTTGACCGAAGTCAACTTTAATCAATTTTAAAGGCCAAATTCAATATTTTTCTTAAATTTCAAAATTAAGCTTTTCAGAAATGTGCTCGAATTGCGCATGCAAATCGTGGAGAAAAAATAAGGTTTTCAAGGCCTCGGAACCCGGAATCGGGTTCTAAAATAAAAGATGACCCTTTGGGTCATCACAGAGGCTGGAGAATGGAAAAAGAACATGGATCACTTGGCCTCAAAAAAGGAGACTGCCCCGACCCAACTAGCCTCGACTGAAATCCAGCTTCGAAGTATAAAAGAAAAAACTTTGGTGCAAGCCAAGAAAATCGAGAAGCTCCAATCCAAATTGGGTTCAGCAATTTCCGATCGGGAGAAGCTGGTCACAAAGCTCGAGGCAACCAAATCAGAGGTCGAAACGACCAAGGCCAACGCTGATGCAGTAGAGGCTATCTCCCGGGCCAATTCTGATGCTTCTTAGGTTCGAGCAAAAGAGGTTGCCGAGGCCGCTCAGATTCAAGCAGAGAGGATCGTCGAGCATACCAAATGTCGATCTTGAAGGGAGACTCTTGAGGAAATCCATGCTCGGGGCTTTGATCTTTCAATCAAGATCGAGAACGCTAAGAAGCTTGAAGTTGAAGCTGGGAAATTAGCCTATCCCGATAATGATGATGACGAATCTGAAAGTGTAGAAGACCCCGAGGGCGGAGATCTCACCCTTGGAGATGATCAGGCCACTTAGGGTTTTAAATAGTTTTTATATTTCTATGAGGCCGCTTTGGCCTTTTGTAAAGAACTTCCATCGAGCCGTGTTGCCCTTATAAAAAGGTTTTGATGAATATATCAAACTTTTTCCCTTCCATGGCTTCTGAATCTGTTGTCTTTTTGTTAATTTATATAAGAGTCAGAACACCTTAGCATAAAATTATGAAGTTTCATTCGAGGGTCCAAGGTTTAATATGGTCAGGATCAGTAATAAGTACTACTCTCGCCGTTTCTAATTGATGGACCCCGAATGATTATTCAAACTTGAGCTGATGTATCCCTTAAGCTTAATGATCGAGTTAGGACCTGCTCGAACTCGAAATAAGGTAACCCTTAGGATTAATAGTCGAGTGAGGATTTGCCCGAATTCGAAGTAAAAGTAGCCCTAGGCTTTGTGGTCGGGTGAGGACTTGCTCGAACTCGAGATAAGATATCCATCGGGTTTGATAGATATTCCCGAGTGAGAATTTGGTCTAATTCGGGTTAAGGTAGCCCTTGGGGTTTATAATCGAGCGAGGACTTGCTCGAACTTGGAGAAAAAGTAGCCCTTAGGCTTTGTAGCCGAGTGCGGGCTTGCTCGAACTCGAGACAAGGTAACCCTTAGGCTTAACAATCAAGTGAGGATTTACTCGAACTCGAAGTAAAAGTAGCTCTTAGGCTTTGTGGTCGAGTGAGGACTTGCTCGAACTCGAGATAAGGCAGCCCTCAGGCTTGATAGATATTCCCCGAGTGATAATTTGCTCGAATTTGGGTTAAGGTAGCCCTTGGGCTTTGTAATCGAGTGAGGACTTTCTCGAACTCGGAGTAAAAGTAGCCCTTAGGCTTTGTGTTCAAGTGAGAGTTTGCTCGAACTTGAGATAAGGTAGCCCTCGGGCTTGAGAATTTTCTCGAACTCGGGTTAAGTATACCCTTTCCGGCTCTCGAATTTTTTCCTTTGCTTTATTATTCGTATTTACAAAGGTTGGACTGCCTTAGCATGAAATAATAAGGTTGTGTTCGAGGGTTCGAACAAAACCTTGCCTTTATTGAATTTATGGGTTAAGGCGTTATCGGGGTTCTTTCACGACCCAAAATCTATTTAAAGGTCGCGATGGCGCCGAACACCACTATCAGGCAAGCCAACACTAAGAGTTAGTTAAATTCTCGTTTTAGTATTTTTGAAATCATAAAGTTTCCTTCATTTTCACTAGTAACAGATGAACTTTACAAATTAAATAATAATGTTTTCCAATTTCAACAAGGAATATCCGATAATCACCCTAGAACCCGGTGTCACAAGTGCATGAGAAATTTCTAGGAAATAAAATGTAATACAATAAATGTCTGAAATACAAATTTGGACAGAAAAGAAAATACAATACTCTGAAGGAGACTCTGCAGGCTGTGGGTCGTCTCGAGAGATGCAGCTCACCTAAGTCTCCGTATCAACCATGTCGCTGCGCCCAACTAGGACACTAGACATACATGTGCCTGTGCAACAAAAATGTACAACAAGTGTAGTATGAGTACGAAAATAATGCGTACCCAGTAAGTATCCAGTCTACCCTCGAAGAAGTAATAACGAGAGGTCGACTTCGGCACTTACTAGTGGTCCAATAATATCAGATACAGTAAAGAAGTGAATCAATATGAAATAGAGTAAATATATGAAACAAGCAAGTATAAAATACATGGTACAATTCCCCTTTCTACAATTTACTCAAGCTCTCAACTAGCAAGTCCCTCCGCAACCGGAGCATATATATAAATATAGTGGATTTCATCAAAGAGGCTGTCATAATTTAAATCAGGGAGAACACCCTCAGATACACTGGATTCTTGCCAAATATTACCTACGATTCCATGAGGATAATATATATATATATATAGGAAATGTCGAGGCGTATGGCCCGATCCAACATAAAAGTAAATTGTGCACTTCCGAGGGGCGAACGACGCGAACCATAGATGCATCTATTAACCTGTTGAGGTGAACGACCCGCTCCCATGAGAGTGTGGTACATAAATACTGTCGAGGAGAATGACCCGATCCCATAAGAGTAGTAAAAAGAAATATCCCGCTCGCGAATCATACATGCGACGCGGTCAAATATAAATTTAAGAAATCACCCCGCTCGCGAATCATACTTGCGACGCGGTCAAATATAAGTTTAACATTTAAATCATATCTCTTTCTTGATTCTTTTCAAAATAAGGGAAATTCAGCTTGTAGCTTTTTAAGGAAATTACCCCGCTCGCGAAACATACATGCGACGTGGTTACACATAGATTTCTTAAGCTATTGTAATATTTCTCTATTCTTTTCGAAAATACGAAGTTCAAATGAAACCTTTTAAATCATATATTCTTCAATTTGACTCCTTTCAAAACATTTAATAAGCAAACTCAATCTCTTTACCTCTCAAGGCAAGCAATAAATATAATCAATAACAATATCAACAAGACATGATGTAAGCCTAAAACTACCCGAACGTAGGTATAACTAGTAGATACGTACGAACTTTCGTCACCTCGTACATACGTAGCCCCCACATATAGAAGCACATAATAATTTAGTTCACCTAAGGGGTTAATTCCCTCTTACAAGATTAAAAAGGAGACTTACCTCGCTCCGAAGTTCCATAACCGGCTTCCAAGCCCTTCCAACGACTCAACCCGATGCTCGACGCTCCGAAATTAGCTGATAATTATGCAAACCCACTAATATACGCTCGAATACTCATAACAGTTCAATTTACAACAAATTCCCAACTCCGCTCGGAAAATCGATAAAATCACCCTCGGACCCACGCGCTCGGATTCCAAAATTTTTCGAAGATAAACTTTACACATAAGCCCACGAACTCAAATATATAATTTGTTTCCAATTCCATGCCCAAATTCGTGGCCAAAATCCAAAAATACCAAATTTTAAGTTTTCTACCAAAACACCACAATCTCCACTAATTTCCATGTTCAAATCCTTATATAATCATGTATTTAACTCAAAACTAGTATAAACCACTTACCTCATGCTTGGTGATGAAAATGACACTCACAAGTTGCTCCAAAAATTGGCTCCCATGAAATATTTGAGATGAAATGAGCCAAAACCCGTCTTTTAAATAAACACAATGCCTAGCAATTTTTTGCACCTATGGTCACTTGACCGCTTCTGCAGTTTCGCAGGTGCAGACAAAATACCGCTTCTGTGATCCAGGGCTTCCAGCCCATTTTTCGCTTCTGCGCTTTCCCTTCCGCAAGTGTGTTCTCGTTTCTGCGGTGAGATGACCGCATCTGCGGTCCCAGCATTCCCAGCACTCCCAGCCAAAATCGCTTCTGTGACTCATAGGGTCGCTTCTGCGGCCCAAGTCTTGCAGGTGCGGTTACACCAGAAGGCAACTACTCAATTCTTCTTCCAACTCCAAATTCGATCCGTTAATCACCTGGAATCCACCTGAGGCGCCCAAGACCTCAACCAATTATACCAACACATCCCAAAACATATTACGAACCTAGTCGAGCCTCTAAACCCCATCAAACAACATCAAAATCATGAATCACAACCCAATTTAAGCTTAATGAATTTTAGAACTTCAATCTTTAACATTCGATGCCGAAACCTATTAAATCTCGACCCAGTGACCTCAGATTTTGTACACAAATCATATTCGACATTACGGACCTACTCCAACTTCCGAATCGGAATCCGACCCCGATACCAAAAAGTTCACTTTTGGTCAAACTTCTCAAAAACCTTCAAATTACTAACTTTAGCCAAATGACTCCAAAATGACCTACGGACCTCGGAATCAGATTCCGAATGCGCTCCCAATACCAGAATCACCATACAACGCTATTCCTAGACTTAGAATCCCAAACGGACATCGATAACCTTGAAATGCACTCCAACCTAAATTTATGAAATTCTTCCAAAATACTAACTTTCACAATAGGCGCCGAAACACTCCTGGGTCATCCAAAACCCGATCCGGACATATGACCAAGCCCAAAATCATCATATGAACCTGTTGAACCCCTCAAATCCCGACTCCGAGGTCATTTACTCAAAATCAACCCTTAGTCGGTTTCTTCCAACTTTAAGCTTCCAAAATGAGAATTTTCTTTCCAATTGAATTCTGAACTTTTGAAATTCCAGTTCCGACCATGCATACAAGTCATAATACCTTATGTGGAGTTGCTCATGGCCTCAAACCGCCAAACGATGTGCTAGAGCTCAAAATGACCGATCGGGTCGTTACATTCTCTTCCATTAAAACATACATTCGTCCTCGAACGTGCTAAGAACTGCTCTGGAGTTGTCTGAAATCATTGTTTAACACCTTGCGCACCTACTAGTGCTACCACAACCCAGTTGAGCACATTAGATCGAGCTAGTCTGAATATTCCTCTTTTGCTTAGTCAAATTAGCCTTAGAGACATATTCCAACATCCGGAATTCTCTTCCGGCCATGTTTCCATCATTTGAACACCACATCAATCACTACACGATGTACCAATACATGATTGCATACCTTTGCTGAATCCACACTACGCATTACATAACCCACATGACCATAATAACATCTTCTGATAATAATAGCCAAAATTCTATGAATCTGATGCTCACAACACACCTTGTGACACATATAAGTCCTGCTCCAACTCTTGCAACACTGCCACAACGGAAGAGGTGTGTAGAAACTCATAACCAACTCCTGAGTCAACAAATCATTGAGTCTATTCTCCTAACAGGAACCATTACCTCATTATGAGCCAAATAACGATATTTGCTCTTTAATATACTTTATATAATCCGATCGCATTGATCCCAGATCCAATAATCTCGTCTCACCCAGTATAAGCTGCCCAGGAAATAAGCCACCTCAGGCACTGCCAAAAGTATCATATGATGTCACAGTGTGCCAATAACCTACAAACCCGAATGTGATACATAAGGAAAATGAACTCTAGAAAGGATTACTCAACCCGCGTAACTAATTAGACAACCGAAAAGGTATCATGAACCTTACTCAAAAAATGGAAAACAAAACACACAAAAATAGCTATAGGGGACTGTACCCAACATTACAATGTTGCAGCATGAAACTCGATCAAAACAATATACCCGTGGCGGTGCGCCACCCGATCCACATACAAAATCTACATAAGAAGATACTTACCGAGCTAGAACGCTCATAACTACGAAATACCCGAATATTGGCCACAAGCACGCCAAGTGCATAATACCATCCATGGGGAAGCAGATAGCACCATACGCTACAAAACTCAAGCACAACTAAGGTGCGATATATGATCTGCATCTCAAGAGCCATCCTGCTTACATAACACCATCGATGTGCGGAACCTCAACACATATGAAAATAAACAAGCTATTTCACAACTCACGCGGCACAATATAGTATTATATGAAGTAGTCGACGATGAATTAACATCCAACATCCGAATACTCCTCCACAAGGAGCACTTGCTGAAATGAACACCTCCGGCCCAACATAGAACCCACATTCATATCCAGATCCACCCACGGACCTCAAGACGATTCGGATCGCACCGTACTAGTTTAATAACCTTTCAAAGGTTCATAATAACCCTTTTCCATAACACACAAGAACAACCATCATATCCGGAACAAACCTCCACAGTCCACAACCAAATGAACCGAGCGCCCTCCAGGCATAAATTCTCATATGAACAATAGCACTGCAATCTCCATACTTGGTTCCAATCTTCGATCAATCAAGTGACTACATGTCACACTTATACAATCTTCCTGTGGGACGTTCTCCCACAACCTTCCATACCAAATAACAAGTCTGCACATCCTTACCACTGGCTGCACAATTGCTGTAAAGAAAATTACAAATCCGAAATCAGTACTCAAAACCTCTTACGCGGGGCATCGATCTCAGATGACGCTAAAGACAATACCAGCTTACTCTAACCATCTGAATCCTTTCCTACTCATCTGAGCTCTTGACATTCTCGTCGACACCAAACTGCAACCTTGATCCTCAACTTCTGAATCCCATGCAGATCACTACACATAATCATGCCAATGCGCAAGAGTACAAGAATTTCATCTTACTTCCAAACTACTAATAAGTTAAACACTTCATCATATAGAACCTTTTAATTAACTCATTCCAAGAGAACCATTGCAACACACGACTGAATCCTTATATCCGCAGAAAATACCAACCTCAAGTAGTGGTCTAAACCACCATAACCCTTCCGGGATCCATCTGTACATAACATGCCATAATACTCGAAAGCCTCCAAATAAGATCAGTTACGGCGACCGTCAAACCTCGTACATATCATCATAAATCACATGAGTAACTCAACATGCTGAAGGAGCTGATCATTGCCATCATCGTGCTGATTCAAACATTGCTAACCGATCTGACTTCTTCTAATTCAACCTGGACTTGCCTTAGAAATAATAATAGCTCCATTCAAAACTTAGCAAACTCAATTCACACTCGTCCTGAGTGACCCCATTTCTCAAGACCACATTATCTCATAACCCACGAACTATTTCATACCCTCCTTGTGCGCATAATCACATCTTTAACTGGTACACCCATTCTGACTTAGTCCCTAGTAATAATCAACTCCAAGGCTTTTCTAGCACATGAACACTTTCTCAATGAAGTACCTGACTGAATCACTTCCCTTGTAAATCACCTTCGTATGAAGCATAAATCCTGAATCTTCCCAAAGCTTAAACATGAGTCAATAAGGCCAATTATAGCACACATTTATCAAATCCTTTGCTCAAGTTACCACTTATGCTCTCTTCCCTTAACTGTAATAACCCACCAATATGCCAATCGCCAGAAACCTCACAAGTAGATAACCATACAATCCAATCGTAGGCGGTGGGACTCTCCCACTTAGCTTGAAACTACAATTGCATAAACTTGGAACCCACCAAGATTCTTTCTTCGTCGCTGCACTGAGTAAAATTGCTACAAAATTAGTAAACCATCCTGAGCTTGTGCTCATTCTCCAAGCATACGAGTCTTTTCACTTCTCATGGACATTAACTAAAAGGTGCGACAATACGTTTCAATCCAAAGTGATGTTGTACCCTTCTTCATATCAGGCAACTCCTCTCCGTCGTTTCCAACCTTCCTCCGCATAGCAGCCAATATGCCAAATTAAGGTCGTAGACCTAGTCATTGTCCACTATGAATCCCAAATCACTCTAAACTCTTCTCAAGGCGTGTAGTCATCCTACCAAAGAACCCATATGCTACTCTGCCACTCTCCCACTTTGGTCAAACTCACTCCTTTAAGCAACTACTCGACTCCTGTTTCTCACAATTGGCCTTCTAGGAGTTTATCCACCGCAAGACACCTCCCATTTGCCCTTCCTCTTCCTTTGCTGCGAAGTTGTTTCCTTAAGTCAAAATCTATCTTTATAGTACTTGAACCAATGGATCGCTACCAACCTTAAACCCCTCTGAAGATCATCTTCCTTAAGTCCTCAACATCAGGAACGTTGATTTAATCATGAACCACCGTACACCACGATCTCTGACCGTCGCTTTCCCGGTACTACTGCACAATACTCTGCCCTAAAGGCGAATTGAAGAAAACCATAACACCGACAAACTTAACATATTCAACAAGTACAATGACACCGCATCATAGATGAGATTCACCACGCTCGAAAATACCAATTTTCGTTACTCCATCAAACCAAACTTAAACATTTATAGCTCGATTGCCTCTCCTCCGTCGGGAAATAAAATTCTGAATCTCTGAATCTTGTATTGAGTAAACATCCTTCCAAGTCATTCACTGCTTCAACGCATAGACAAACACTTTACCATTATACCAATACTGTGCGTTAACAACGCACAAATCATCATAACAATTAATTCCAAATCTTAAAACCTTAGGTAATATTGATACAGAGCTGAAACAACAGAGCGACCTTCCGCAAGGCGACGATAATAGCCCGATCAAATACGCAGGGAGGAACATCCTGCACCACATATGTAGTACCATTACATTTTCTCCATTCCCGATTTATAATAAGCAATTCACATCGCATAAGATTGTGTAGGAAAAAAACAAAGGCATAAGCCTCAAAGGAATCAAACCGCACGATGAGAAATCAAGAAGGGAAGTACTCCTAACAGCTCTGTAGCCTCTCGAAGATAAGTACAGACATCTCTGTATCGATCCACAAGACTCTACTAGACTTGCTCATGACTCATGAGACCTAAGTGAACCTAGTGCTCTGATACCATGTTGTCACGACCCAAAAGCCATTTAAAGGTCTCGATGGCTCCGAATACCACTGTCAGGCAAGCCAACATTAAGAAGTTAGTTAAATTCTCATTTTATTATTTTTAAAATCATAAAATTTCCTTCATTTTCACTAGTAACAAATGAACTTTACAAATTAAATAATAATGTTTTCCAATTTCAACAATTAATATCCCATAATCACCCCAGAACCCGGTGTCACAAGTGCATAAGCAATTTTTAGAAAATAAAATATAATACAATAACTGTCTGGAATACAAATTTGGACAGAAAATAAAATACAATACTTTGAAAGAGACTTTGCTGACTGCGGGTTGTCTCGAGAGATGCAGCTCACCTAAGTCTCCGTATCAACCATGTCACTGCGCCCAACTAGGCCACTAGACATACATGTGCCTGTGCAACAAAAATGCGTAGCAAGTGTAGTATGAGTACGAAAAAAACACGTACCCAGTAAGTATCCAGTCTAACCTCGAATAAGTAATGACGAGAGGGCAACTTCGACACTTACTAATGGTCCAATAATATCAGATACAGTAAAGAAGTGAATAAATATGAAACAAAGTAAATATATGAAACAAGCAAGTATAAAATACATGGTACAATTCCCCTTTCTACAATTTACTCAAGCTCTCAACTAGCAAGTCCCTCCGTAACCGGAGCATATATGTAGATACAGTGAATTTCATCAAAGATGTTGTCATAATTTAAACCAGGAAAAACACCCTCAGATACACTAGTTTCTTGCCAAATATTACGCACGATTCCATGAGGATAATATATATAGGAAATGCTGAGGCGTACAGCCTGGTCCAACATAAAAGTAAATTGTGCACTACCGAGGGTCGAATGGCGCGAACCATAGATGCATCTATTAACCTGCCGATGCGAATGGCCCACTCCCATGAGAGTGTGGTACATAAATCCTGCCGAGGCAAACGACCCGATCCCATAAGAGTAGTAGAAAGAAATACCCTGCTCGCGAATCATACATGCGACGCGGCCAAATATAAATTTAAGGAATCATCCCGCTGGCGAATCATACTTGCGATGCAGTCAAATATAAGTTTAACATTTAAATCATACTCTTTCTTGATTCTTTTTAAAATAAGGGAAATTCAGCTTGTAAATTTTTAAGGAAATTACCCCGCTCGCAAAACATACATGCGACACAGTTATACATAGATTTCTTAAGCTATTATAATATTTCTCTATTCTTTTCGAAAATACGAAGTTCAAATGAAAACTTTTAAATCTTATATTCTTCAATTTAACTCCTTTCAAAACAGTTAATAAGCAAACTCAATCTTGCTACCTCTCAAGGCAAGCAATAAATATAATCAATAACAATATCAACAAGGCATGATGTAAGCCTAAAACTACCTGGACGTAGGCATAGCTAGTAACTACGTACAGACTCTCATCACTTCATGTGTACGTAGCCCCCACACATAGAAGCACATAATAATTTAGCTCACCTAAGGGGCTAATTCCCTCTTACAAGGTTAGAAATGAGTCTTACCTCGTTCCAAAGTTTCATAACCGGCTTTCAAGACCTTCCGATGACTTAACCCAATGCTCGACGCTCCGAAACTAGCCAATAATTATACAAACCCATTAATATACGCTCGAATACTCATAAAAATTCAATTTACAACAAATTCCCAACTCCACTCGGAAAATCGATAAAATCACCCTCAGGCCCACTTGCCCGAATTCCAAAATTTTTCGAAGAAAAAACTTTATCCATAACCCCACGAACTCAAATATATAATTTGTTTCCAATTCCATTTGGGCCAAAATCCAAAAATATCAAATTTTAGGTTTTCTACCAAAACCCCACAATCTCCACTAATTTCCATGTTCATATCCATATATAATCATGTATTTAACTCAAAATTAGTATAAACCACTTACCCAATCTTGGTGATGAAAATGGCACTCCCAAGTTGCTCCAAAAATCGGCTCCCATGAAAGATTTGAGATAAAATTAGCAAAAACCCGTCTTTTTAATAAACACGCTGCCCAACGATTCTTCGCACCTGCGGTCACTTAAACGCTTCTGCGGTTCTGCAGGTGCGGACAAAATACCGCTTCTGCAGTCCAGGGCTTCCAGCCTATTTTTGCTTATGCGTTTTCCCTTCCGCGAGTGTGTTCTCGCTTCTGCGGCAAGACGAATGCATCTGCAGTCCCAGTCAAACCACTTCTGCAACTCATAGGGTCGCTTCTGCGGCCCCGCACCTACGGTCCAAGTCTTGCAGGTGCTGTTACACCAGAAGGCAGCTGCTCAATTCTTCTTTCAACTCCAAATTCGATCCGTTAATCACCCAAAATCCATCCGAGGCCCCCAGGACCTCATCTAATTATACAAACACGTCCCAAAACATATTACGAACCTAGTCAAGCCTCCAAACGCCATCAAACAACATCGAAATCACGAATCACAATCCAATTTGAGCTTAATGAACATTAGATCTTCAATCTTCAAAATTCGATGCCGAAACCTATCAAATCTCGTCCTATTGACCTCAGATTTTGCACACAAGTCATATTCGACATTACGGGCCTACTCCAACTTTTGAAATCGGAATCCAACCCCGATATCAAAAGGTTCACTTCCGATCAAACTTCTCAGAAACCTTCAAATTACTAACTTTAGCCAAATGACTCCAAATGACCTACGAACCTCCGAATCCGCTTCCGGACGCGCTCCCAATACCAGAATCACCATACGACGCTATTCCCAGACTTGGAATACCAAACTGCCATCAATAACCTTAAAATGGACTCCAACCCAAATTTATAAAATTCTTCCAAAATACTAACTTCCATAATAGGCGCCAAAATGCTCCCGGGTCATCTAAACCCCGATCCAGACATACGCCCAAGTTCAAAATCATCATACGAACCTGCTGAAACCCTCAAATCCTGACTCCGAGGTCGTTTACTCAAAATCAACCCTTAGTTCGTTTCTTCCAACTTTAAGTTTCCAAAATGAGAATTCTCTTTCCAATTCAACTCTGAACTTCCGAAATTCCAGTTCTGACCATGCATACAAGTCATAATACCTTAAGTGGAGCTGCTCATGGCCTCAAACTACCGAACGATGTGCTAGAGATCAAAACGACCGGTCGGGTCGTTACAGGTCGAAGTTACCGAAGTTTTCTCCCGAAAATATCTTAAGTTTAAGATTCTGCCGATGGTAGCCTTTAAAACCGTTTGTGAAAGAATTTTTTGTTTTTCGAAGGCCTATTTTGTTTCAAGCTTCGGACGTCTCCGAGCTGTGTTAAATTGGTCGTAGCTTTTTAATTTAGGATCTACCGATTGGGCTTGTTTTCCCGTTTTATCTGGGGTTTCCCGAGATAACAGTCCCCGTTGGGGGTGACCATGGCCTTTAAAATTCGAGGGTCGCCTAAAAGGTCTTATGCCCTTGACGCTCAATAGCTCGATATTTTTGATTTTTATTTTTGGAAGGTAGTCCCCTAGTATGGGGGTGATTATCCAAACTCTGGTTATGATGGACCCTTGAGCTCGTTTCCATAATAGATTGAAAGTATGAAATTGTAAAGTAGGAAAACTTTTTCTAATACATGAGGTAAGTGCAAGGAAAACTACTTCTCTTTATTCTTGTAAAAAAATGATTACACATGTGTACATATTTTATGCTAGGGCTCGAGCAATCTATGTGGGCATGGTTCGTTCGATCGTTTAGCCCTTACAAATCTCACCCCGTCACTATGAAGTAAGTTCCTCGCAACAAAGTTGACATCCAAGGGCAACACCCCCTAGTATTCGAGGTTGATTGTAGAGAAACCTTGGATACTGTTAAAGCTATTTTTGACATCGATTCGTGATCGGCCTCCGATTCTGAGTTAGCACGATCCACTGTTGCCTCGTTAAAAATCTTGCCGAAAAACCCAATGGGGGCAAAAACGGTTCAAGGGAAAAAGAATACAACGCATGCTTTAAGACTTAAGGCTTCGTGGCTCTCCTTGTCGACAACCTGCAAGTGCTAGTCAAAAAATAGAAAGAATTAAAATGGGGCACGTACCTGATCATTTGGATTTTGGGTATTTAATGCGACCTTCCTCAATACCAAGTCCTCGTGAACTTTGACCTCAATAATTTCTCCTCTCATTCCGTGTAGAATTTCGCCCAAATTTGTTACCTTTACGGTTCCCATTATACGATTGATATTGTCACACCTCCTTTTTACTCACCCGAAGGTAGTACAAGAGAGTTTTTCCAATTAAAGTGACATTATTCGAAATGGGATTAATTTGTTCAATTTTGTTCAGAGTCGCCACTTGGGATAGTTTATTTGGTGTCCCAAGTCATCGATTTATTTTAAATCCCAAATTGAGAAATTTTTTGACTTTCCTTTTGAAGTCTGCGAACCAGAAATTCTGAATAAGGAACTCTGTTAACCCGGGGGAAGGTGTTAGGCATCCCCGGATTCCGTGGTTCTAGCACGGTCACTTAAACTATTATAACTGGCATATTATCTGATTTTAATACATGTTTTAACCTATTGTACATTTTAACTTATTTAAACCGCTTTTAATTATTATTATTATTTAGGAAAAGATTCAACGTTATTTAAAACACGTCTTGAACCACGCCACATGAAATGCACCCGCGGTCCACGACACATTTTTATTTAACGTTGTTGAGAATTGGAGTTGGGTCACATGAAATGCACACCCGGATTTAAGAAAATTAATTTAAATTACGCGCCTAAAGCAACTACGCACTTTCAGGTTTGCGAGGACCATAAAAAATTTACTAATGGCACACCTCGATTTCTAAAGAGTTAAAATTAATTAAGTGAGGTCCATGAGTTTTGGAATTTTATTTGGCATGACACACCTTAATTCTATTTTAAAAGATTTGTACTCAATTAAAGCAATCTACGGATGTTCGGGGTTATTCTTAAGACCAATTTAAGATTACTCTCATCAAATGTCCATACATGCACATCAATATAAAAGGAGTCACATAGTTTTACTACATATTAGTGTCAAAAGCAAAAGTAGAACAGTACAAATGTCAGCACAAACTGAAGTTACAAACTGAAGCACACATTTACGTGAAGAAACACATAAATGAAGAAATTATTAAAAAACATATATACATGATTAAAGAAAATACATGAAAACTAAAATTGAAATAACTATAACATGCAAATATGAAGTAACAAAAATATTTTTTAATTAAACCGAAAACCTTATCAATTTATCAATTAAAACACAAAGAGGCAATTTCTTGTTTCTCATCCAAATTAGGTACTAGTTTTGTTATTCTAAACGTCTGTCTCCCATGACTATGCTTCTAACCATTTACATTTTGGACCAAACACATGTTGTCTTTATGTATAGGTACACTGTCCATTTCCAAACTTTTTCCACATGAAATGCTTTTCGTCTTTCTTTCTTTCTTTCTTTTGGCTTATAGAATTTATTTAAATGTTAGTAGTCAAACATTTCATTTTGACACCATAACTTTTGACCATTGAAAAGACCCTTAGACCCCAAACCATGGCTTTTTCCAAAATATGCATGCTCAATAGTATACTTTGCCTACCTACACCTAGTTTTAGTTTTATGATAACCTAAACTAATTTTCGGCCTAGAAAATCAAGGAGGATTGTCATACAACAGATGTTTTCAATTTCCTTATTTTAGGGACCAAACTTGAGATAGTAAAAGAATGACTTTACTAGTATATGCATTTCATACATCAATTTTCACTACATAATCGCTAAAAAATGAAAAAATAAATAAAAGACTATTAGCTAGAAAAATAGTCATGATTTTATATTAAACCAGATATGAAAAAATACAGAAATAAGAGAACATACTTACTTGGACTTGAATTGACCTATTTGTAAGGAAAATTAGCTAAACCATACCAAACCCAGATCTGAAATCTTAAATTTATTCCCTCAAGAATTGAAATCAAATATAATCGGCCATATGTCTTTATCGTTTTTGGGAAAAGTTATTGAGGAAAGAGAAATGGGGAATTCCGAATTTTTGTTGTCCGTGCTCTTTCTGTTGTGTGTGTGTGTGTTTTTATGTAGAGAGAATGATGAAGAGTGGGTGGAGGAAATATTTTTTGGGGAGAGTAGGGAACATGAGTGGGGAAAGTGGGGAACATGAGTGGGGAAAATGGGGAAAGTGGGTAGTGAGTGGAGAAAGTGGGAAAAGTGGGTAGTGAGTAAAGAAAAGTAGGAATAAATTCAAACATGGTCAAAAATAAGCTGCTCACAGATATCAATCTATATTTGACCTTGGTTCTCGGTCAATATCTCTCTCGATTCTATCTACAAGCATATTAGGATAAATGGACCCAGAAGGAATGCCTAGTTGATCATCCTTGACCCTCATCTTCGATTGATACGGATTATGCACATCAACCCAAGTGATAGCTGGATACTCGATCAAATTCCGCTTCAATTGTTCTGAAGCTATGGAACTCCGAATGTTGAAACCTTAAGTGAAAGCTTGAATAGCCCAATCGTCGGTGACCAGTGGCAAATCCATTCATTCTATTTAGAATCGAGATACGAATTCTCTGAGCATCTTGTTATCCTTCTGCATTACTTTGAAAAGGTTCGACTTTCTTGTTGCGACCTTAATAGCCCCGGCGTGTGCCTTTACAAAAGAATCTGCAAGTAGAGCAAACGAGTCAATAGAATTAGGAGGTAAATTATGATACCATGTCATAGCACCCTTCGATAAATTCTCCCCGAACTTTTTTAGTAAGAAGGATTCGATCTCGTCGAGTTCCAAGTAGGAGGTGACGTGTTCGTCTAGATCAGCCATGCCATTATATTTAGGAATCCTGCGTATGCGAAACTTCTTGGGGATCAGTTTCGGAGCTACACTCGAGGGGAAAGGTTTTTGTACGAACTTTTTGAAATCTGGTCCTTTCAATATTGGTGGAGTCCCCGGGATCTAGTCGACCCCGGAATTATAGGTTTCCACCTTCTTGTCATTTTCCTCGATCTTCTTTTCCCCTGTCTCGATTCTCTTTGTCAATTTTTCGAGCATTTTTATGATAGCAGGATCGGTCTCTGATTCCTTCTCATTTGATTTTCTAGAAGTCGATTCGACCCTGTGTACAACTTTCTGGGATGGCTCGAGTTTGATCCTTCTTGGTGTGTGGTTCTAATTTTGTAGCTGGGCTATTGCTGCCTATTGGGCCTGCAATATTTCGAAGATCACCCGCATGTTGATCCCACCATATACACCGTCATGTGCATTCTCAGTAGTTGATCGGGTACCCCCTCAAATGCTGCTTTCGGGATTGACGGCCAAATTTCCATTGATGGCTACATGCGAACTGACGTCGATTGGATCTACAGCCGGAATTCCATCGAGGCCAGCATGGGGTACAACATTTCCTGGTGCAATGTTCTCATTTTCGCCGTGGTGGCTGAGATTATTATCAATGTGTTGAGGTGCTGACTGAGAGTTTGACAGTTTTTAATCATGTAATCATAGATACTTAAAAGAACAAGTGTAAAATAGTATGTGTTATGGAAATTTGTACCAAGCAATCACTATTATCCTTAGCCCCACGGTGGACGCCAAACTGTTTACCCTAAAAACCTATAGTAATTGAATTTATACTGTGATTTTAAGGACACGTAATTTTACTTGGCACAAACTGAGAGAAAACGTAAATTGATATTGAAGTTACATAAAAATAAAGCAAACTAAATGAGATATATAGCTTTGGTCCTCGAGCTAGGTCTCCTTCGAATCAAACAAGTATTTTACTAGAAAGTATGGACATGGTAACAAAGTATTGAGAGCTTAAGAAGAAGATAATTCGCTTTATGTAACGTGAATATGATCCCTTATACAAATGATCAGACCCCCTTTATATAGCAAGGGAGTCCTACTCTTAATACAATCCTAAATATGGTAAGAAATCCCATGATTAGCTGATTAATCGGCCTCTTCTTGATATATGCCAAAATTTTTTGCCGTGATCCTCGCCCGATCACGGATATCTTCGCTTTTCGTTATTTGGCTCGATAGGCTTTTCTCAATATTGCTCGATCTCGATCTTGGCTAGTCTCGATCTTGATCGGTCCCTGAGTCACGAGCTTGTCCATCTAAATTCATGTCACGGTCCAGTATGACATAAGGTTGAACCCTGGCCAGTCACGCTCCGGTCTCGATTAATCATAAAAAGGGACAAGCTCGATTTTAACCGTATACAAATGGTGTATAATTAGGCACGAAATTTAAGAAAGGAAGTGTAACAGTTTTACAATATGTGGTAAAAAATGAGTCATAAATATGTGTATGGCTATGAAGGATTTTATTGAGGGTTAAAATTGACATTAAAAAAGTTAAAATGTTATTGAATATACAAACATACTTTTCTGTTTTAGACTGACTAAAAAAGTGTCACATAAATTAGAACGGAATGAGTAGTAATTTTTAACATCTTGTCTTGTTTCTTGAGAAAATCTCACTTTATACCCATTAATTCCAAACTATTTACCTTTTAATGCCCAGACCCAAACTATTTACTACTCTTACTCATGGCCCCCAAACTATTTACTACTCCTACTCATGGCCCCCAAACTATTTACCCGCATTTTGTTATGTTCCTCTTCTTCTTCTTCCTCCTTATTTTGCGTTCCTTCAATTCTCCATCTCTTTTATATTTCTTCTTATTTATTCTTAATGTAATCGCCACTAGCTAGTCACATCAGCAACACGTAATATTCGTTCTTATTCGACCTTAATTTAGTTTTAGTTTCAATGGAATCTTAACAATTTGGATATTGTTTTCTCTCGCTCGGTTTTCTAATGGAGTACTCATTAATTGTTGAAGTGGTATTATTATTTTGAAGATTTATTGTTTGATTCGATGTGGTGCTATAAAATATTGCTTATAGTATCTTCGAGTAAGCTTTCCATATCTAAATTTTTATGTGTATTTGAATATCCACCATTGTTGGGCTTGAAGCTCAATTTTATTTTTGAAGATTTCTTCTTTGATTCAAAGTAAGTGCTGTTAAATATTGCTTATAATACCTTCTGGAAGTTCATACTGAAATTTGATAGCATTTGGAGCTGATTTGAGGTGATTGAGATCGAAATTTTCAGTTGAAAATCGAAGAAGAACACAGCTACAGTATACCGCTACGGTATATAATATGTTGTAGGAGTATATAGCTATACTGCAACAGTATACTATTATAGTTTACAATATACTGTAATGATATATTGTAATAATCGAAGAAGAACACAGTTACCTAGCAGTATACCGTTACAATATACAAGATACTATAAGAGTATATAGTTATACTGCTACAATATACTATGATAGTATACAATATATTGTTATAGTATATTGAATAATATACAATATATTGTAACAATGTGTTGTAATAGTATACAATATACTATAATAGTATACTTATTACCCCTAAATTCACTTGTGTTTTCCCTTTTAATTTGCTTTAAGCTTTTACCCAGCGTGAGGGGCAAATTAAAAATGCCAAAATAAAATAAAATATTATATTATGCTTTATAATGTAACGGTATACTCTTACAATTAGATCCTTTTAGAATATTTTGAAATTTTTATTGACAACTGATATTATTTCACTTTAATAATTGAATTATTTTTTTTTAACTTTTTGCGTACAATTGTATACCCTGTTGGTATAGCTATATACTATACTGGTATCATATGCTAGTTAATATTTTTTTTAGTTGTATTAGCTACATTTAATTGGTAGACAATTTGATTTTTCTTTAGTAATAATATTAAAAAAAGAATAATAAAAAATCGTGAAAATAGTAAATGAAATTAGATCATGAAGAGAAAAAGAAAGAAGTTAAATGAAATTAGAAAAGGAAAAAATAAAAAAATAAGAAGAAAACGAGAAAAAAGAAAAGGAGAAAAGAAAGAAAAAGAAGAAGAAGCATAGAAATAAAAGAGAATTGGAGAATAAAGAAAAAATTCCCTACAAAACCTACTATGGGTAGGAAATGTAATTAGTTTATGACTAGAAAAATAAATGAATAGACAAAGGTAAATAGTTTTATTTTTGTGAGTAACTGTGTCAAAACCCCTTGTTTCTTTAGATAGTGGAAAAATGGACGATGTGGTCGGATTTTGCTTTTAAAAAAATGCATTAAGAACTATTTTTTGCCATAAAAATGACATTATGACAAATTTGACTGAACTTCTTTAGGAAAAAAATGAAGTGCTAGCCACCCGCTTAATACGAGCGAAATTTAAAAATAGCCATATTTATAAGTGGTAATTGATAAATAGTCACAGTTTCAAAAGTAAACGAAATTTAGCCACTTTTCATGTAAAGATAAATTTGAACGAAAACACTATTCAAAATCCGAAAAATATTCCAATATAATATACTGGAGTTTGAATTTTTTACATGTGAACTTCCAGCATAATATACTGAAGTTACAACATATTATACTGGAGTAGAGGTGACAAAATAGTTAAAAAAATAGTTAATCACCTATATTATCCACTAAAAAATAGATTGGATAATGAACTTTTTAAAAATGGGTCAAATATGGATAAGAACCATATTATCCATTTAGAAAATGGATAATCAATGAGTAACCAATGAGTCTAACTTTTACATTTGTAAAGCCTCAAATTAGGGGTTCCTCAAGTTAGAGAGACTAAGAATTCTCCCAAAGTGATCATATGCAAATATTCATGGATAATATAGTTATCCATATTATCCGTCAGTTAACCCATTTTTTATCCGTATTAAATATGGATCGGGTCGGATAATTGATCCGTTTTTTCATTACCCATTTTTGACCCAAACCATATCCGACCCGCCCCGCCCGTTTGCCACTCCTATACTAGAGTTCCAACATAATATGCCGGAAGTTCATACATAGGTGCTCCAATCTCCAATATATTATGCTGGAACTTTTCGTGTGCTGGAGTTCTAGCATAATATACTGGAAGTTCATACACATTTTCACCAATTTCCAGTATATTATACTAGAACTTTTCGTATTACAACAAAATAATGGCTATTTATCAATGACTTTGCAAACGTTGACTATTTTTCCATTACCAGTCCGAAAACTGGCTAGCACGTGCTATTTTCACGCTTAATACTGGATTGTATTATTTATGCTAGAATTTTGAAGGGCTTTTCAAATGAACAATGAAAAAATGATATTGTATAGCCGTTGTACAAATAATAAATATATATATATATATATATATATATATATATATATATATATATATATATATATATATACACACACACACATATATATATATATATATATATGTTATATACAAAAATTATATAAATTTTATATACTTTTTCGGCTACAAAATATAAATATTTCTGACACGGGCTAAAAGTGATAATGAATTAACTCGATACTCCATTCGTTAAAAAAATGAACATATTACCATTTTGAAAGTCAAACAAAATTTTCTTTGATCACATTATTTGTAAATAGTTTTTACATATTTCGAATTGTTAATTATTAGTATAATTTATAGTACCTTTTATATATTTTTTAAATATATAAATTTTATTTAAAAAATTTATTTTCGAATTCACACTGAAATTGATCAATTTGACTCTCTTGCTCTGAAAAAATTCAAACAACTTGATCGGATAACGTATTTTAAATTCTAAATATAGCCTGACAAGGACGTGTTGAGCTGGCTAACCAATCCGTGTTGACAACTATTTCGAAACAAAAGGAGTAAGCTATCAACTTATTGAGAATATAAGAAAAAAGAACTAGAAAACAAACCGATTATTGGAATCCATAATACGTCATAGAAAGCTCTAATAGGAAAAATGGCACCGTATAGCCGTTGTAAAAATACTAGCTAAAAAGTTATATAAATTATATATATATATATCTATATATATT
The DNA here is from genome assembly GCF_000393655.2 of Nicotiana sylvestris. Classification (NCBI taxonomy): domain Eukaryota; kingdom Viridiplantae; phylum Streptophyta; class Magnoliopsida; order Solanales; family Solanaceae; genus Nicotiana; species Nicotiana sylvestris. Next base: position 13,666,363 of record NC_091063.1, read on the forward strand.
ACGTATGTTATATAAAAAAATTATACAAATTTTATATATTTTTTCGGCTACTAGATGTAAATAATTTCTGGCGCGGCTAAAAGTGATAATGCCCTAAGCTAATACTCCATCCGTTCACTTTTACTTGTCCACTATTGACTTTACACATACTTTAAGAAATAATGAATAAAATATATAATTTACCATGATACTCATATTAATTGATGTATAATCTTAATGAATTTGAAATATAATTTGGAATAAGTAATTAATGCTAAGGTTAAAATAAAATAAAAATTATTTTTTTCCATAAAGTGACCAAAATAAACGGAGGGACATAATAGAATGTAAGAATTGTATATTTGTAATATTAACCAAGATTGCAAAAATGTCCAATTTCAAGAATCATCTAGTGACACGTGTGAAGTAGATGTATATTCTAGAACAAATTTTATACACAAAAGCAATATAGACAGACAGAAGGAGCGAGAGTGTCGTCCTCGTCCAAGTCTTAACTCTCAGATTCTCTTTCTTTCTTTCTCTTTCAATTTCGGTTTCTGCAAAAAATTAAATAAAAAACGATTACTTCTTCCAAACAGAAAAGAAAACAAGCAAAGAATAGCACATAACCAAACCAACTTGCAACAAACAATATTCTCAATTATAAAGGCTGACCTTTTTTGTTTTCCTTTTGAGAAATCTTCCTTTTGTTGAAAGGTAAGTCAAAACTAGTCCTTCTTCTTATTCTTCTTCTTTTGTTTATCAGTTATGTTGCGAATTGAATCTGTTTTTTATATTTTTTTTTTATATCTGATTAGTTTGAATCGTTGCATTATTCTTTCTATCAAGTCTTAGTTTTGCTGCCTCTGTGTGTGTGTTTTTTTTGGCCCTGTAATCTATTTTCTGTATTCTGGCGTTTAATGTAGAGAAAGATGTTTTTTGTGGAATGTTTTATATTTGAAAAAAGAAAATTTGGATACTTTTTCTAGTGTTTGATTAGGTATAAAGTAGGTTGACATATGAGAATCCTACAAGGTGTAGAACAGGGAATGAAGATAGTTATTTCGTGAAATTTTGCTGCCATGTGACCGGGAGGTCACGGGTTCCAGCAGTGAAAATATCCTCTGGCGGAAATGCAGGGTAAGACTGCATACAATAGTTCATACAATAGTGAATAGACCTTGTGGTCCGGCCCTTCCGTGGACCCCGCACATAACGCTTAGTGCACTAGACTGTTTTTTTTAAGCAGTAAACATTGGCAGTTATGTATGGATATTGATTGAAGTAACTGATAGAGGAAAATGATTCTGTAACCTAATCTATGTAGCCAGGTGCACAAAGCATTTTGCATTCACATAGAGTCCGGGGAAGGGGCAGCCCAAGGGGTGTGATGTAAACATACTACCCTAATGCAAGCATTAGTGGCTGCTTCCACGGCTCGTGACCTATAGGCCATACGAAGACAACTTTACCGTTCCAAGGTTCCCCTTCTGATTCTGTAACCTATAATGCTATGAAATCGAAAATTTTACGAGAACCTATTTCTGGTAAAGTCTTGTAATTTGATCATGTTTCCCTTATGCTTGTGATTCAGAATTACTGCATCGAGTAGAAATTACAACTGATATACATGATTCCATGAAAAAGCTTTTGGTTAAGAAAAGGGGTCTCAACAAGATAGTCCAAAAGCAACTCGTATGATCAAACTGTATTAATTGTATCTTACTAGAGCCAACTGGATAGACATAATTTCCTTTTATTACATACTGATTCCTCAAAGTGTGTTACTGGAACTCTCGAAATCTCAACTATATATGTTGAAGGCTAAGACTACGGCTGAAATGTGGTCTAGTGTCTATATCGGGTTTAAACTCATGCAATGTTTTGAGTTTCTAGTCAAAGTAGAGAAGTTTATAAGTTAAAACTGCTTATGGTGTAAATTCTTCTGCTACGGCAAACATTTCTTGTCTTTGTTGGACTGCTTGCCATGTGAGACCGCCTACGTTATGCCTAGTTGCCAATTCTGACTGTACAATTTTGCTTTACGTCTGAAGCTGATAAATAGCATATTCTTGAGATTGATGTAGTTTATATTTAATATTTCCTCTTACAATTTTCAGGAGAAATATAGTACGGACAAAAGTCGAAGTAAGCTTACATAAACTTTTTAGGGGGAAGGGAAAGCCGGTATTCTTTCTTCTGCAGCAACTTTAATGGAAATCAACGCTTACCAAACTCGCGCTGAGCTTCTTCTTCGAAGCTACATGCTTTCAGATTCTTTCGTTGTCTACTCTTCTATTATTGGTGGCATTTTCGCATGTAAAATGGTATGATTAGTCCCTCTTTGTATCTTAACTTCTAATTGAGTAGTATTTCGCATTTCTGCGCTTGAATTTAATGTGTAATCATGTTTACTGTGCTCAATCCTCTTGAGAAAATGCATACTTCATTGTTCTGTATTACTAACATTTCTTAAATATCCGGTTGTTTCAGGTATATGATCTTAGCCAGATATTCTCCTCTATTTACTTTAAGGGCTATGCTGGCCTCTCAAAATCCCAACAAGTTGAGTGGAATAACCGGTAATTAATCATCCTTTTCTCCTCATTTTTACTATTCTTTGTCATGGTCAAGTAAATATAAGCTTCACTTATGGTGTAGGTCCATATCTACGGTCCATGCTATTTTCATTACAACCATGTCACTGTACTTGTCATTCTGGTCAGATCTTTTCTCTGATGATCAGCTCTCTGGCCTTGTCACTATGCGGAGTTCCACTTTATCAACCGTTGTATTGGGGGTGAGTGCTTTATTATCCACTCATGTTCTTGTTTACCTATCACTACTGGTAAAAAGAGGGATTGTGCTATAAAAATGGGTGACTGATTGGTACTAATTTGTTGGTAGAAAATAAGGAATATATTATCACATTAGTGTATTTAACTTTAGTTAATAGGCCTTTTTGAGCATCACTGAGCTTTGATGTTAGTTAAAGTTATCTGTTCATACTTCTGTTACATTGCTGAAATTTCTAATCGTTCTAGGGAGTGGTCTTTTCAAGAATTTGCATTAAACGGAACTCTTACATATTTGGTTATCACTTTACATGGTTTCTTTCACAAGTAGGTGGTGAAAAGTTTAAAGAGGTGATTTTGGGGGCGTCTGAATTCATCACGATAAAGCTCCTTTTGCTAGGTTCCTTTAACCACACCCATTATTGTGCATTCACCTTTAGAACCTAGAGTTGTTCGTTGTACAATTATCTGGATCACAAATGTCCAGCTGGGGTTCCTTGAATCCCCTCCCTTGTTTGTTCTTCTCATCTAATTATTTTTTTTTAGGGGCTGAGGCACTTTAGCCACAGAGGAGGATCCACGTGGAGAGGTATTTAAAACATAACGTCATTTAGCCCCTAAAACCTGTTAAAATGAAAATGGTCATTGTTAGGAGAGGCATGGGGCACGTGCACCCATGCTCCCCTCCTTAGGTTGTGTATCACAGGGATATTTTTCGGATAAAGTACTTAGTTTTCCACGTGGGAACCCATGGTCAAAAGAGCATTTGATATAGTGGTAGCTTTGTGCACCATTGACCCCTAGGTCTAGTGTTGGAATCCCACTTTCCTATCTTCCATCTCTCAACCATTTTTCTATTTCTTTTTCTATTTCTTTTTTTCGTTCTTTTCTTTTCTGTTCTGTTAAATTCCATGCCCTATCTTTCTTTTCTTTTCTTTTTTTCCATGCATTCTTCTGTTTTTGGGTTCACCCTTTGATATATCCTTGAATTAAATTTTCATTTTTATTGAATTCTTTTCTGTGTTTTCTTTATTCTCTTTTTTAGTTAAATCATTGAGTTTCAAAAACTATAAAAAAATGAAAATTAAATCATTTTGAATCTTTTCAATTTCAAGCTTCCTTTTTTTTTTTTTTTCATTTACCACTCTCTTTTTGATTAGTTAATAATAATGCTATTATTGATAGTTCTCCAAGGTAAGTTTTAGAGAACCAAATCAAACGGTGGTCGGATAGTGGTGCACCCATCCTCCTGAAATCCTGGATCCGCCTCTGTTTAGCCGGTGAAAGTAATTCTTCCTCGTGTTTTTCTGTATTTTCTGGTCATATTACTTCTTTAGTGTCATCACATTTCTTCCATTTATAACTTAGCTCCAGGTTCGTTTATTATCTCACATCAAAATCACCCAGAACTCGTGGTTCAAATCAGCATGTTACTTGTTTTTCCATTCGGTGATTTTACATACAAAGAAAAGAGAAAAGATTAGTTAGTTGGTCAAAGAATTAAGAAAAGTAGAAAACCATGAGCATTAATGACTTGAATCTTTGACCACATACTTCCTTCCTTTATTTCAAAAGTTGCAAATAGTGGAAAATTGCTATGCGTACTCTGAGGGACAACATACATGTCATACTCTTTTGCTAGTGATAGCTGCTATGTTGTCTCTGTTGGATGAATAATAACTGCACTAATATTAATGTATTCTGATCATGAATGGGATTCTTATGATTGTTGAGTTGCCCAATTAGATGTTAGCAGGGGCGGTAGCAGTTTCTCTGAGGCAGTAACGGTCTAATCATGAAATCATACCAATGGAACTATGTTATTCTTTGGAACTGGACACTGACATCTTTGGTTCTCGTGTGAGACACATAATAGCTTCAGACAGAACATTTAGGTCAGGTGTGACTGATGCCATAGAGTTTTTCAAAGATGCAATTCATCAGAGAATGTCAATCTTGAAATTAGTATTTGTGAGATGGTTAATCCTTGAGCCGAAGGTCTATCGGAAACAGCCTCTCTACCTTCAAGGTAGGGGTAAGCTCTGCGTACACACTACCCTCCCCAGACCTCACTTGTGGGATTACACTGGGTTTGTTGTTGTTGTTGTTGAGATGGTTAATCCTCTCTCTGTTTTTTATATGTTCTGGTAGCTTTTAAAATGTAATGTCCTTATACTTAATTCATTTTCATTTCCATTTACGTGTTTCTCTTTCAGCACTTGTTTCTTTTGTAATCAGTTTTAATTTTTTCTTCGTAGGTTTCTTTGGGATATTTTCTTTCTGATCTCGCGATGATCTTTTGGTATTATCCTTCTTTAGGTGGATTTGAGTATGTAAGTACCTTCTGTTTTCCTTCAGTTTAATCTAGACTTGCATTTCCTTTGACTTGAAAAAAATATGAACAACCTTTGTTTGGTGATTGATATATTCCTCATGCTTGTGCAGGTGGTTCATCACCTTCTTTCTATGGTGGCGGTAACATATGCAATGTTGACTGGTGAGGGGCAGCTTTATGTGTACATGGTTTTAGTTTCTGAGGCAACTACACCTGGGATCAACTTAAGATGGTACTAATAGAAATATCAAAAACCGACTTGCTTCTTTACAAATTATTTTTCCCCATATTCGATTTTCTTGACCAATCTTTTATGTCTGCAAAGGTATCTTGATGTAGCTGGATTGAAAAAGTCTAAAGCATACCTCCTAAATGGTTTCATGATGGTGTTTGCTTGGCTGGTACGTAAAGTATTTTCCTTCTTCTTTCTGTAACGACCGATTAAAACTTTTTGTCTGAGTTTTTGTTTTCTTTCGCTACTGTCTTTTATTACATACTAAATCATGGATCTTTATTGCAGGTTGCCAGAATATTGTTATTCATATACTTGTTCTACCACGTCTACCTCCACTACGATCAGGTATATTCTAAATTAGTGACGAGATTCTAATGTTTCACTAACAACGTTGCAACACCTGCAATTTTTTGATTCGCTAGTTTTCTCTATTTCGTTTTCAAATGATCTTAGTTATCCAAGTTTGAAGTGATTGACTAAAGAGCCATACAATCGAAATTCTGCTGAAAAACAAAATGTCTTTAAGTCTGCAGTTAATCGTTTTCTTTTTCCGGATTAAACAGGTTAAGCAGATGCATTCATTTGGGATTTTACTGATATCTGTTGTGCCATCGGTTATTGGTGTGATGAACTTGCTTTGGTTTTGGAAGATTGTGAAAGGACTTAAGAAGACTTTAGCAAAGAGGCACTGAAGTTTGGACCAATTTCCATGATAATACATCAAATGACTTTTTCAAAAACATGTACATTTCAACCCTGGGAAAAAGTAGCTTAGCAAGATCTGGGGTTTACATGAGGAAAAAATATTTACTCAACTAGTTTCTTTCTGTACATAACAATTGGATACAGCAAGACTTGACTTGCTGTTCCATCGGTAAAAAGGTCAACAAAAAATATTTTCTTTTGTCTTTTGTCTTTCTATTGTTTGTTTGTTTGTTTGTTTGTTCTCCTAGGAAAACGAAGTAAAAATTAGAGAGAGGAGGAGAGTTTAATTTGTGATTATTGAATTGATTTTTAGGGAGAGGAAAGAAATGGAAGCGCAATAAAAAACTTAAGTGTCGTTAAAAGAGATGAAAGGTTTTTTGATAAATCGTTGGTAAATGGCAATGCCATTCCAAAAGAAAGAAAAAAAGGAAAGAAAAAGCCTCATGCTTATTAACATACAAATATTTCGTTAAAATTAATATTATACTTGAGGATTGTGACCTGTTGGCTAATGAAGTACGACGAGAATCATGAGGTCATACGCAAATTCTAGTGGAGGCAAAAAATATTAAGTGATTTGTCCTTGTTTATCCAAGTTTTGGTGGATAAATTATCATATAAGTACCCATGTTGGTGCATGGTAATAGATACTCGATGAAATAGTTAAGGTGCGGCAATATCAGCTATTTCGGTAAAAAAATCTTTCACAAATTCTGTACATACACCAAACACAATTTTCTGGATTTCCGTGTTCAATATCAGAGGAAAAAATAAAGAAATTCTGAGCTTTCTGAACACAATCTTTATTCTCAAAAATTGAAGATATACTGATAAATAACTCCCTCATCAAAGTGTAGAAAAGGAAGGACCAAATGATAAGAATTAAATAATCCACTAGAATTTCTTTGTTCATTCGTACAAAAACTACTGGGCGCCTAGACCTAGATACAAAGGCCAGTATTATTGCTATACCACAATGTAGTATAAAATAAGACATAGTAATAGCTAGGGGACTACTCTATAGTCTATATTAGCATAATTAACAATAGAAACATGAGGAAATAGATAAATCTAGATTAATGTGAGAACTATCCTTAATAGACTGGGAATTTTGATAATCATTCAAAGGCCAAAAATTGATCTCCCGTTCACATTCACCATCTGCTTGTGGAAACTCAGAGATTTCACCTTCTTCTTCCTTCGTCATTCCACTACTTAAACTTCCTTGTGCTTCCTGCAAATTAATCACACAAATTAAGAAAATGAAATTAAAACAATTAGTACTTTGATAAAGCTAGCTACCTTCCGAAGTAATAACACGATTAGTGTGATTGATATTCACTTTATATTTTGCTAAAGTCATTAAAATATTTTTCCTAATAAAAAAGTCATTTAACTTTGTCTAAATATCATAAAAAAAAGTCAGTAGGAGAAAACAAAAGAGATATTTTCTATGATATTCAGGCAAAATAAAATGACCTTTCCGTTAAAAAAGATTCTAATGACTTTTTGAACACTTTAAGCAAAGTTGAGTGATATTTTTATTACACAAAATAGTCAAGTGACTTTCATCGATATTTCGGCAAACGTGAGTGACTTTTTTAACAAACAATAGTTTAACGAATTTTAGTAGGATAAAAGAAAAGTTGAGTGACCATGTGAAATTTCCAACGTAATAACATCAATAATATTTTATTTAGTTTAGAGGAAATGAAATAATTCAGGAGTTAAAGAAACCCATCAGACCTGGTAGTCATAGCAATGTACATTTTCAGCAATTTGGTCACTGTATCCATTTACTCCTGCTTTATAAGATAATTGAGTTCCAGCTTCTATTTGCCTGCAATGTGTAATGAAAAGCTAGCCATTAGTCACATGAGATGATGATATATATATTCCAATTCCCAGATCCCACACTATGAGAATATTTGTTGTATATATATATATATATATATATATATATATATATATATATATATATATATATATATATAATGAAGAATACTATAAATAGAAATGCTTCCCTTTTGACTTTAATCTAATAGTAATCCTTTTTAAATAATAACTTGTTATGGTTTAATTATTTAGAGATAACTAAAACTGCCTTACATCCTGATCATTAGGACATGTCGGAGCAATGTTTGAAGAACAAATTATAGCGTTATTATCTTCACTATGTCTACAGTTGCTAAAACTAAACTAAAACCTACCTATTTCAGGAAAAAAAAGGGGGGTTAATTTGGCCAGTTACATGTAAACTCGAGTTATATTACTAAAAACAATTAAAACTGAGTAGCAAAAAGTGGCCAATTTAATCACGAGCCACCAAAATATATACTATAGTTTTTAAAGTTATCCCAAAACTAAAAGACAGATCGATGTAAAGTTTCTTTTTATTTGTCTTATCTTCTTCTTTTCACCCCCTTTAGTTTCTTTACAAAAAAGTGACGATTGGGTAGAAATAGCCACTCAAAGTCTTATGGAATTATTTACACTGAGTTGATTAACTAGCTGGGATTTTATTCATAACCAAAAGTCATGGTGTTTTGGTAAGCTAATCATGCACTAATTAATGCATTGGAATCCAGGTCTTTCTTTCTGCAGTCAAGTAAAGGGAATTAAAATTCATACTTTAAAAAGAATGAGAAACAGCATCAAACTCTGAAGTGTACTAGTTAGTGAAGTTAGATTCCGTATGGGTAAAATTAAACTTCAAGATTGTGAAACATATTTGTAATTTAAGAAAGAGTTATAGTAATGATTAAACTAGGTTGATAATAATTTTAAAAAAACAAATACAATGAACCAGGAAGATAATATGGAAGTGTTAAACTGAGTGAGGATGTTAAAATATTGTTAGTAACTGCCAAGAATTGAGGTGGGGCGGATCCGATGCCTCTATATATCCTTACCTGGAGGTTTAAGGCTCGAATTTTTGGAACGGATAATTAAATTCTGATAGGGAGCGCTTTCTATTAAATGAGCCTTGTGTACGGGTAAAATCGGGGGTAACGTCTACCTCGATTTCTTGATGAAAGAACGAGAGGGGAACACAGATTTACGAGATTGTCATCGGGGCCAAAGACTCGTCGAGACCCAGGAAGGATGAACGATATATCAAATATCGGGTGCGGTAAAATGAGACACCCTAGACCGAGTATGACTTCTAGACCTCGGGAGACGCGATGGACGGTTATGCACGACTGATACGGGGCCGCAATACTCGCCCTCAACTGGATATTATGGGGCGAATCTCGCTCGGTGTCGATTATGGATCAACAATTACCTGGAAATGAAGATTTTTACTTTTTCTAAACTTGTACTAGGACTGAAACTCTTCTACTATATAATTTTTTTTTTCTTTATTCTAACACATTGTAACACGATATTTAAGATAATAAAAGTATATTTTTACCTTCTAGCTAATGTGAAGAATTTTGCTCACTTGTTCTGTTATTCATTCATGTCTGGGCTCGAACTGAGGGTCTTATTGAAGACGAGGTTATTGTTCAATCTAATTTAGGCTTAGCCATAACTTTGCAATTGGTTTGATCATTTATTTCGTTTTTAATTCATTTATCTGATATTCTCAACCATTCGTATACAATTAAACTACATATCCTTAAAATCACGTACAAATTTAATTGTTATCTAATTTTAGGGTAAACAAGCCTCACGCATTAAGAATTCAAATTAATCAAAACTCTAATACAGATACGGAACACTAAATAAAAAACTAAAACAATAATGTTTGTTAAAAATGTGGAGATAGTGACTTACTGATCAGGGGAAGACGACCTAACAATATTGATGCTGGCTCGCTCCTTTAAGTTTCTGTACATCTGAATTTTCAGAAATTCAATCAAATCAAAACAATGAGAAATTGAATAAAGCTTTAATTAAAAGACACTATATTCGTGGAATGGGAAAACAAATTTAAGATATAAAAAAAAAGGTTACATAAAGTGAAAGTATAACAAAAAGAAAACCTAAATTTTAAGCCCCCCAAAAAGAATACAAATTCAAAATAATTACTCAAGGGAAGTTATAATTGGTTACGTTAATAACTTTTTCGCTTATACTTTTTTTAAAAAATAAATTGCAACTCCTTTCAATTAAACAGGTGAAATTAAAAAATAGCCAGATTTACAAGTGGTAATTGAAAAATAGCCACAGTTTCAAAAGTAATCGAAATTTAGCCACTTTTCATGTAAAGATAAATCTGAACGAAAACACTGTTCAAAATCCTGAAAATATTCCAGCATAATATACAGGAGTTCTAGCATAATATACTGGAAGTTCATACACAGGTGCTCCAATCTCCAGTATATTATGCTGGAACTTTCCATGTGCTGGAGTTCCAGCATAATATGCTAGACATTCATATACAGGTGCGTCAATCTCCAGTATATTATGCTGGAATTTTTCGTGTTGCAACAAAATAGTGGTACAAACGCTGGTTGTTTTTCAATTATCAATCCGAAAACTGGCTAGCCCGTGCTATTTGGCTCGATAGAGTTTTAATAGAAAAGGAAAGCAAAATAAATATTCTGGTAAAAGAATGCTCATCAGTAAACTGGATTTCAAGCTTTTGAATAATTATCTTTCAATAATTTTAAAACTTTTAGGGCTAGCTAGCATGCTTCATACCTAACCTAGACACTTGTCTAATAAAAATATCATATGCCAATTTCTGTAATTAATAAATAAAAAGAACACACAAGAACTGTTACATTTTATAACCGATCTAATCAGTTGTTAATAAACTATCTTTTACTACCAAAAAAAAACATACGATTAGGTCTAGCTTCAATATGCATATGATTTTTACTGAAGTTTGTTGTGTTTGTAATATCATTATAATTAGGGTGTTATTTTTTGACTTGCAGAGCTAGAGTTTAAGTTATGAGTTTAGTCGAACCGGTAATTTTGATCCAAATAATATATTTATCTTAAAAAATCTATTTAATATGTATATATTATTAATATAGAATTATTTCATAAGCTTTAAATTATGGCTCCATTTTGAACCATAGGTCACCAACAATTAATTGAGAAAGAATTTAAATTAAAGCTTTGGATTATTCAGTAACCTGATATGTTGTTAATTATTTTGCACATTAAATTAAAGGAGTAAAAGATAAATAACTATGCATTCTTAAGTCTACACCAAGTTCTTTCATCCGTCTCTATGCCTCGCTAAATATGGAAATACCTACGCCAAACTGGTAGATATTAAATAAAAATGAGAGAAATATTGCGTTTGGATCATGTTCAATTAAAAAAAAAAAGGAAAAAAAAAAAGACAAATGGTAGTAAGTCTTTTGTTTTTCGAAATAAACATACTAGAGTATTAAGAAGAAGAAAAAACTTGCGCGTCATTAAATTTCTCTTTTCTTTATAACTTGGATTGCTTAAAAAGTCATGATTTGTATACTGGAAAATTCTGGTTCCAAGAAAATTAAAAGGACAGAAAATTCCATTTAATAAATTTTAAAATTGATACTAATATAACAAAAAAAAACCATATAGAATATGCTAGGGTATATAGTACCTGGAGATGGCTTTTAACATGAGAAATCTTCAATCCCTTTACAGCCATCATCTGTTGAATTCTCTTTGGAGTTGCTTCTGTCAAATTAAAAACCAACGAATTTTACTAATATATCATCAATTCATCATTATTAATTAATGACGACTATATATCCCATGTTTCTTTTCCATATACCCTAATGTGATTCTTGCTCTTCATAAGAGTCCTGTGGCGGATGTAGGATTTTTATCAACGGGATTCAACATCAACTATATATATACATAAAAAAAAGGAATTGAACTAATAGACGGTGTGGTTTTCGGGAGAAGAGGGTTTGGATGAACCCGTTCGACCCCCTCACCACCCCCCCAAAACCAACAAACACACCCACCCCTAAAACATTTAGGACCAGGGCGAAGCCACACTTTGGTTAGGGTGGTCAATTGACTATCCTTTGTTGAAAAATTACACAATGTATATAGGTAAAATATTAGGTTTTCGAGGTATATAACATATATTATTGAAAACCCTTTATCGGATTTCAAGTTTGAACACCCTTAAGAAAATTCCTGCTTCACTACTGTCTACGACTTTCACCCTTTCTTAGCACTTCATATATAAAGCCAAGACATCAAAATAATGAATTAGCTAGAAAGTGATCAAAAGGAGAACAAAAATGGATCAAGAAATAAACAACTAAACAGCTGCAATATTAGAGGTAACCAAAAAAATAAAATAAAAAAAGTCATTTTTCTGTAGTTGGAAATTACTTACTGTCACTTCCTCCAAGATGTTCAACAGCTTCAATGAAAAGTTGATGAAGCTCAGGCGTCCATCTCAAACGAGGAACTGAAGATTTCTTGTACTGTCTAACCCTTGATATTTTCTGAGAAGAACTGTTTTTCATTATTGAGAATTCCATCATCAAACATAAATGGATTGGCCTAACTTGGATTATATATATTTATAGAGATATATATATAAGTGGTTCCAACCAAAAAAAGAAAGAATAGAATTACGGCTAAGAGAGTCTGATTTATGGACTTTTCTTAGTATGTGTGGACTTTTGGGTAACATCCTTTCATTCCTTGCCATTTCCTTTTCATGGCAGAGCAGTAGCCTACGCAGAATTTTTTGGATAAGCGATGTCAATATTTGAAAAAGATAAGTGAATGAATAAATTACTATAATGACAAGCAATGTCATTTTGATATTTATACCTAATAATTTTATTTTGTGTACTATGTACCTATTTTTAATAAAAAATTTAACAAAGCGGTATCACGTGATATCACTTGTTGCAAGGTAATATCCGCCCCATGTTACCAGAAGCAAATTCATAATTTAAATTTTATGATTTTGAAATTATTGTAAGTATTATATCTTATCTAACTTACCGGGCTCAAAATATAATATTTATAATAATATATTGAGCTTTATAATATATATACACAGAGTTTAAACCAATACTATTGAATTCAAATGAACACTAGACTGCACCCCTTCACCCAAAAAAATAAAAATTAAAGAATAAAAAGAAAAAGAAATGACCAAAACCATAAAAAATTTAAATATGGTAGTAGTCTAGTAGAAGCTAAAGTTCTGTATGGGAAACAAATTTTCTTTCTGAAGAGACTTCTGCACACGGTAATTTAATGATTAAAGACTTTTGATATATATATATACTTTATTTTCGTATACGTAACACGGAAACTGCATTGAATCCTAATGCATTACTCCTTCTGTTCCAGTTTATACGTGAACCTATTTCCTTTTTGGTCCGTTCCAAAAAGAATGAACCATTTTTAAATTTGGTAACAATTTAGCTTAAAGTTACAACTTTACCCTTAATGAGAAGCTTTTATAACCACACAAATACTCTGGGCCCCATTTGGACTTGTTTAGGACCACAAATTCCAAAAGTCTTCATTTTTTACTTAAACTCCGTGCCCAGTCAAACAGGTTCACATAAATTGAAACGGAGGGAGTATTAATTTCTATTGGCCCTTAATCCACAAACTTAAGACTTAAGAAATATCATAAATACTTGAAATTTTCAATTCAATCTCATAAATGCGTTTTTGCTTTCAATTATGACAGAGCCGAAGCATTAAGTTTTGATCGTTTGTCGTTACTAGGAAAAAACCGCATGTCTCTTTTGAGTGTTAGAAAAGAAATTGTACAGTAGTAGAAATGATTAATGAAGAATTAATATCCTTAATGGAACATGTAGTTCAATCATTAATTACGTATTACAATATTGCCTGAAGCCAGAAAGAGTGAAGTTATTACCTAAGGATTTAACTCATATTCATTTACAATAATTTCTTTCATTTACGGCGTCGAGTATTTTAATATGTCATAGCAGATAATATGACTTAGAAGGTTTCGGTTCGAGCCGTGAAAACAACCTCTTGCAGAAATACATAGTAAGGTTGCGTACAATAGATTCTTGTGGTCCGAATCTTTATTGAATCCCACGCATAGCAAAAGCTCAGTACACCGGATTGTCTTATGAACTATTAACAAAATGCAATTATCTTAAATTATCTAATAGTGTAAAAAATATTTTACACTCACTGTATAGAAATTAAATTTATAATCTAATAGGAATAGTTATGATGATAATGAACACAATGATTACAGACAGACCGGGAACCTAGATTATTGATGTCACCTTATTTTTGGTGTTCATAATATTCGTGTAAAGAGCTCCAAAATGGGTACGTGCAACGCAGTGTGTACGATGACCTCACCCTTATTTTGGAGGATCAGAAATACCGTTTTCGATAGACCATCAACTCAAGAAGATGAAAATAAAAATATATAGTAAATCAGTAACAACAACGAAAACTAGAAAAAAAATACCAGCTATGTAAGAACCAAAAATAAAAGGAAAGCAATACAATAAGCAGTTACAATAGCACGGTACGACAGACACGATGAACTAATATGGACACAAACAGGAGCCGCTAGCCGTCCATAACAAAATACTACTATGAGACTACACTCCTACCTCCTAACCTGCAATCCTATTACTCAACCTTCATAATCTTTTATCAAGGATCATGTTATCGGCATAACCAAAAAAATTAAAATAGAAGAACCTTACAAAGTTGAAAGGTATGAACCAAGAAAAGGAAGTTTTGTTTTGTCTTTTAATATAAGTACTCATATATATTCTCCTGTCAATAAAAGACGGTGCCTACTTTTGGACCCCATCTGCTTAATTATATTGGTCCTGATCTTATATTATATATGCCGTGTTCAACACAATAATTCTTTGCCAAATTCAACGTGCATGAAAACAGTAGAAAAGAATAGAAGGTGAACCAAATTTCGTGAAAGCTACTGCTTTGGAATTAAATTAAAAGGGGAAGCTCACCATCATGTGCTCTATAAATGAAAATTTCCAAAACATTCTGCTTCCCATTTTAAGAAAATTTCCTTAAAAGTGAAAGAAAGTTTAATTACGTTTAAGTTATTAAATTTTTCAAGTCGTACCTTATAATTAAGCTTAAGAATTAGTCACTGGTTTTGGTGATTTAATTAATTTTATTTATTATTTTTTTTTGCTTTTGGTGATTTAATGTTTGCAAGAAAAGAAGTGGCAGGTAGGTTGATAAAGAAGGGAATGTTTACATCGGGCTCGCCTAATGCAGTTTACATCTCCTATATAGTTTGCGAGCTATTGCACAGTGAGCATATTACTCAATGCTCACCCTAAAGATAGCAACTGCGAGTTTCCTTAGGAATTTCCCCCAAAAAAGGAAATATTTTGATGAATACGTAAAACTTCGTCTCACATTAACTCATTAAGTATATAAGAATTGTTATTAAAATATTTTGTAAAAGTGTAATTTATTTAATTAATATGGGTTCGTGTTATATGTTCAGAGGAATACAATTTGTGTGTCTTTAAATTATTCATTAGATACATGTTATCTTGTGTCGATACAAATATTGGTGTAACTTTGTCCACTAGCCAAGGCTTATATTATAGTTTGGATTAAAATAAAAAATGGTAACGAGACCCTAATTAATTTCTTAGCTGTATCGTGTATTATTGATCTTTCAGAAAGAGTGTATAGATTTAAAATATTGCAAAAAGTCCAAAAAGAAGAAAGTTGTGATTGGGTTATGCTACGAGTGTGAAAGTGTCTTTATGCTTAAATATACCCTCCTACCTATTTTCAAACCAATTTTCAAAAATGAACTTACGTAGAAACTCCATGCACGTAACCCGAAGAAATGTGCAAAAGAAGAAAAAAAAAAATAGAAAACAACAAAAAACCAAATGCATTTTCCGCAATAAACAATTGAGGAATATTTCACTCCTAGAAAATTATATCATGTAATTTATATAAGCAAGATTTCATAATGAGTTTGGGGGGGGGGGGGGGGGATCAAGCTTCACCACTGCGTGCTTTTTCTATCCAAAAAAGGGTAACTTTTTCATTCCATTTTATTTAATAACCTTTGTTCTTGTTTTTTTTTTCCTTAAAAATAGGACCACGACCAAAAAAGGGAAGATTTTGAGAATGTTTTATTGTTCCTACGTATGTATAAACTTGGTTAGAATTCTTGGAGCCTAACAAAATAAAATCGTTCCATTATTCAACTGTGGATCCCATTGAAGTCATTTTTTTTTGGTAAGAAATGCATTCGGATTAGTCGGGTCCCAAAGTGGTATGGAACACAGTACAAAAAACAAAAACAATATACCATCTTTGACCAAATTAATTTGCTTGATAAAAACTATATATACGTAGCAATTAAGAATTTGTTGAATAAGTTTCCTTGTAGTTCTTCGATTTCGAAAGCAAAATTTGTCGAAAAGAATAATCAATAATGAAAACTTGAAAGGCCCATATCCCTAAATACAGCAAAATGCGGCGCACATTTAAAATGTTTATCGTCCATGAGTCTAAAATGTTTAGTTTTGTGTCATTGTTTTTGTAGGTTTGAGGATCCTTTTGGTTCATTCCTATTGTCTAACATGGACGTGTTCTCTGAAGGACAAAGCTGAATGAGTACATGATAAAAGAATCCATCAAATATAAATTTTAGATTCAATTCTTGAAATCATAAAAACTTCAGCTAAAATTTAAACCTAAGACCACGTATTCTCAATCCACACCACTCATTATTTACTATTATTAGATAAGTCGTCGAATTGGTGGAATAAATAACTAAAAAAAAGTACATCGTCGACTTTAATTTCAACCACTTTCTCATCCTAAATTTTTCCACTTGGATCAATCATTTGACATTTGAAGACCTTTATACTATCTTTTGAAAATGAAGCCCAAATAATTTTGTCTGTTTGGCATTTCTGCGCGTGGCTTTTGAATCAATTAATATGCTTCTTTCTTCAAGAAGAATAATTTAGGTTAATGGAAATCGACCGAAGAAAGTCAAAAAATGTAAAAAAGAAACATAGTAATTAGCAAATAAGGTAATAATTGATTTAATTTAATTAGGAAACATGTCATTTTTTAGAATTGAACATTTCAACTTTCAACTCTTTACTCATTGGAGGTGAGAAAGAAACAGAACAAAGAAAAGAAGAAATGTAGTTTGTAATTCTTGCAGAGAAATCTTTTTAGATAATTCACCACTAATTATGTTTGGGAATTTTTCGTTCCTATACTATATAGGAAACTATATTACGAAAAATGTCCATAATTTACAAATTACCCGCCCTACTAATAGATTTTCTACAAAATATAAACAACTCATTAAAAACAGAATCCTATTAGTTGTACAATTCCTTTAATAGGCGCGCGAATGTTGGGATATTCTTCCAGATTTTATCAAACGCAAATCTTGCTATTAAATTTCGCCCGTTTCTCTCCAAAATTCACTACTCTATTTTTACGGCAATACTCTGTTTCACTGGTTTTTCTGATTTCACAATTCAAAAGCGACTAAATTAGCTACAATTCTTCTGTAACAATCGCAATTATGTCGAAAATCCCAATTATGCTTCAATTGAATGGGAATTGGGATAACTATGGGAGATATAAAGACTTTCAGGTCGATGAAATTGTAGTCGGCGATGATGCGAGTTATAGCCTATTGAATTCTACAATAGCAGAGCATCTAATGATAGATACATTCGAAAAAATAATAGAAATCAAATAGATTGTCAATGAACATTGTCTTCCAATGGAAATTAGGAACGATATGGGTGTTCGTGTATACATGGAGACGGAAAAGGAAAACAAAAGCTTAGGAATATATCCACGATGTATAACAGTACGTGATTTCAATTTGGAATTGAGTGTCACCAATTCAAACACAATTGCCGGTTTGTTCTGTTACATTACTATCGAGTTTTGGTTGTATATTACTTATCTACAAATTATTTACAATATTTCTATAAAAAAAATTACATGTCAAAGTCTATATATATATTAGTATTGAATTTCATTCTATCTAAAATATTTCTACAATAAAACTACATATCATTTGTAGCTCAATATGAAATACAAAATTTCAATATTTTTACAAATTAACTACAAAATATCTACAAAAAAAATAGTTCATAACAGTATTTAGCTTTATTTTACTGCATGTTCATCTGGAACACTGAAGTTAATTGATATTCCAACATCTCCGGCGATAGTGGAATATGAAAGTATAATAATAACAGAAAGTACACCAAGTGTTATTGAAGTAGGCCAAGAATACCAAGACAAGCAAACAATTGCAAGTGCAATGAAGCACTATTCTGTCATGAACAAGTTCCAATTTAGGGTGAAAAGATCTAGTGCTAGAAGGTAGGAACATATGAATGGTCAAAAATCATTTTTTTTATTTGTAGTTTATTTGTAAATTTTTACTTCTTCAGTTTTTTTGTGATATTGCTTAACAAAATTGTAGATAGTTTGTAGTTGTTTTGTATATAAATTATTGAATATGATCTTTTATGCTACAACAATTTTTTTTTATCTACATTTTTTATACCAATGTTTGAATTATTTTTATTTTATAGCTACTGGCTGGTATGTGTTGGTAAAAATTGTACATGGCACTTCAAGGCAACTAGCATAAATGATTCTGCAATGTTCAAGATTAGAAAATTCAACAGCTTACACACATGCTCTTTGATGGACAATACATTCATACAACGCAAACCTACTGCCATGGTAGTTGGTAGCATGGTTATTCCAAAATATGCTGATCCTAAGACAATTTACACACCAAAAGACATACAAACTGATATGTTGTCTGAACACGGCGTGAACTTAACATACATGCAAGCTTGGAGAGCAAAGGAAAAGGTTTTGGACTTTTGAGAGGTCATCCTGCTGACTCCTACAACAAATTGCCTAGTTATTTATATATTCTGGAGAAGACTTATCCGGGGTCTATAATTAAATTGAAGAAGACGGACGATGACTGCTTCTTGTATGTATTTGTTGCGATTTGTACGTCAATCAGTGGTTGAGAATATTGTAGGCCAGTTGTAGTAGTTGATGGGACCTTCTTAAAGTCAGCATACAGGGGAATAATGCCAACAGCTATTATAATAGATGCAACATGTATTGTAAATTTATTGTAGATATATTGTAGCTTGTCTGTTTATTGTAGTACTTGTAAATTTATTGTAGAAATATTGTAGCTTGTCTGTTTATTGTAGTACTTGTAAATTTATTGTAGATATATTATTAAAAAGTTGTAGTTTGTATGTATATGTTTTCCTCTGCATTTTTCTTGCAGTCAATTAATTGCTTTTTGCCACATAATGTAGGTACCATATTACCATTGGCATATGTTGTTGTTGATTCAGAAAATGATGCATCATGGAAGTGGTTTTTTGAGAAACTCAAACATGCATATGGTGAAAGACCAAATATGTGTGTTGTTTCGGATCAGAATGAGAGTATCTTGAAGGCAACATCTATTGTTTATTCTGGCATGCTACATTATTCTTGCATGCGGCATATTTGGACAAATATAAGGGCAAAGTTCAAGAAGGGTCATCTAAAGTTAAGCGAATTATACTTTGCCACGGCACGATCATACACGCTTGATGAATTTAATGAAAGGATGTCAAAGATTGAAGAGTTTGACCCGCGTGTTCTAGCATACTTATACAATATTGGCTATCATAGATGGTCTCGAGTACATGCTACGGTGAACAGAACTTGGACTATGACATCAAACATTGCAGAGTCGTTGAATGTTGTAACAAAAGATGCAAGAGAGCTGCCGATAGTAGAACTATTAGAATATATGAGGACTCTTCTTAAACGTTGGACTAATGAAAAGTTATTGAAAGCAAATGGTACATTTACATACCTTGGAATTAAATTCAACAAAGAGTTGGATGACAATAGAACATTGTCGCACAAGCTTAAAGTAAGATCTGACCATTTATTGCATCAAAATAAAATATCAAAAGTCAATGTAGATAATTTGTAGATATTTTGTATTTAACCGTATATGAATTGTTTTTTGTTTGTAATGTAATTGTAGGTGAGGACTTCAACAGATTACATCCATACAGTACTAGATGGTGTGAGACGCTATATTGTTTATCTTGAAAATAAGAGATGTAGTTGTGGGCAATTCCAGCTTGATGAACTTCCTTGTCCACATGCTTTGGCTGCTTTAAGGCACAGAGATGAGTCTTATGAACAATATTGTTCTCCTTATTACACAAGGGAGAGCCTCTTGCGTACTTATGAAATACCAGTAAATCCCCTACTTGATGAAAGCAAATGAAATATGCCACAACATATAACTGAAGAAGTTGTAAATCCACCTTCAGGTGGAAAAAGACAGTCAGGAAGACCTCAAAAACAAAGATACAAAACATATGATGAAGTAAATCAAAGAAGTACAAGGTTTTATGTGGCAACTGCGGAGTAGAAGGGTATAACAAAAGATCTTGCAAGAATTCTCACAAAAAGAAATAAAATTTTATGTAGTAAACTGATTTTTTCATAAAAATTGTTGATGAATTCAAGAGAATTATATTTTATGTGTAATAGTTGAGGCACCTTCAACTCTTAATGCAGTTAGTTTGAAATTATTTTGTTTAATTAGTATTCTGTATTGAGTTAATACTTTCATAGCTTGATTGGTTTGTGAATGATTTCTATATATATAAAACA
The DNA here is from genome assembly GCF_000393655.2 of Nicotiana sylvestris. Taxonomy (NCBI): domain Eukaryota; kingdom Viridiplantae; phylum Streptophyta; class Magnoliopsida; order Solanales; family Solanaceae; genus Nicotiana; species Nicotiana sylvestris. Next base: position 13,687,073 of record NC_091063.1, read on the forward strand.
CAATTGTTTTATTATCTCTAGCACCCATCGATAGTTGTTAATGATCCCTACAATTTATCTACAAAAAAACTACAAAATAACTACATAATCTGGAGTTGACAGAGTAACTATATAATAATTAAGTTGAAAAGGAGTTAACCAGTAACAATAATTAGATCAAGTACTGTTTACTTTCAACAAGTGAATATAAAAACAATAGAATGTTTCCCCATTGATCGAACTACTATACTGGATAAAATAAAAAAACAAAAGGTAAAATAATTGTAGCACAAATCTGCTACAATTAAACTTCAACAATCTTGTTCATAAACTTGTCTACTATTTTTCTACAAAACTAGTTGCAACTAAACAATTTAACTACATGTTCCATACAAAAAATTGTAACTAATTCTTCTTCCTCAGGACTTGTATTTTCTCGTTCACAACTGGTGCACCTTTTTTCCTTGCTAATCTGTCAGTAACCTCACTTTCACTAATTGCACGATTCTCTTGCTTCTTCCTAGCATAGACCCACAGTAGCACTCCATAGCGTCTACGATGTTGATCAATATCAGAAAGGTCATTCGCAGGAACTACTAGGTCTCTAATGCTGACATACTCTGCAAAGGCAGCAACATATACACCACAGTCGCTGCAAAAATAAATGTGTCAATATTTAGCAAACAATGAACAAAAAAATGTTAAATAGATAGAAAGAAATAAGATTTTTCATACAGTGATCCTTCTTTTTGATGGGGTATCTCTCCGACGATCCACTGAATGTCAATAGGGTCGGTAACAACTTTTTCAATGTATGCCTTTGTGTTCTTAAAGTTGATGTCTGAACGCTTGCCATAAAAACCGGTGCATGACATGTAAAGGGGGATCATAACAGAAAACTTGGTGACTACAGATTCAACAATAGTGTGATTATGTGAAGAGACCATAAAATCATACACATAAAGAACCTTATCGGCAATGTCAAAAATAACCAACAACCAACGAAATTTTTCTACAATGTTGACGGGCATGATCACATAATCAAATTGATCCCATGCAACATTTGCGAGTAATTTGTACCCCAACATGTATTCTGCTACGACGTCCTGGGGTTTGACAACAACAAACTTCTTTTCTTGAGGAGAATTGATGAACTTATTATAAATTTGTTCAATTCTAGTCTTGAACATACAATCAATGGTAATAAACCTTATCTTGTTGTGGGGGCCATACTTTCCTCTTTTCCTCAAGTAGTACATTATAACATCAATGTGCTGCAACAAAAATAGATTGCATTTAATTTATTCCTTTTGGTAATTATCTACAAAATAACTACAATTACATTTTGTTTTAAATCGGTATTATAAATTATCTACAGAATATCCACAGAAAAAATACAATTTTATTTGTTTTTAATCATTATTACAAATTATCTACGATATATATACAAACTAAGTACAATTCCGTTCGATATTAGGCATTAATACAAATTATCTACAAAACATCTACAATATACCTACAATTCAGTTTGTTGGTAAGCATTTATACATAATATCTTGAATATATCTACACAATAACTACATATACTGGAGATGGCACTATAACAGTGTTATAGATACAAATAAAAAAAATTCAACAAAATAACTACATATTTTTTAGTATGAGTTTATCGAGTGGTTGAGGACTTATCCGGGGTGTGCCATATTATAGAACCACTCCTTTTTATCAATCTTTTCCACTCCAAGATCAAACCATGGCTTAATTTGGTTATCCTTTATAAAATATAGAACCTTCCTCCTATTTAAACAAATAGAAATTAAAATAAATTTGTTGAATGAAGTAGATATCTAAAAGATGAATATTGGAATCAAAGGGTCAAATTGTGAAAAGTAACCTTTTTGAAGCTGTGTCGGTACCAAAGTATAACCACTTGTTGAATTCTTCCAACAAATCAGGATCAACATCTTGACCAATAACACTAGTAAATGGGTGCTTCAGGTGATAAATTGGAGGTCCAACCAAAGTGCTACCACCAGAACTGTATAAAGGGAGAAATGGTGATCAGACATGCTTTCCAGGCTGCCTTGTTCTACCTTGATGCACAGGTGTTGTTTTATCTTGGTTAGGATCGCCGAACTTAACCAACTAGGAGAAGTTATATGGCAGCTCAAAATCATCAAGTGTAACCTCCTTCTTCTCACCTTTGGAGTCGCCCGAATCACCTACATTTACATACTCGGCTTCTTCACCTACATTAACATCTTCCTCATTCTTCTGTTATCCTTAAATTGTTACTGTGACTCCATAAATTGGAGATTGTGCATGCATATCTTCCCTCACTGTTACATTTAGTATATCTAGCTTAATAGAATAGTAAAAAAATTGAAACAGAAAGCAAAAATTTCTGAATACAATTTGATACATGCATTTTCTTCATCAACTGCACCTTCAAAATGGGAATATAAATCAACACGTGCCGGAAGATTCTCATTATTTTCCATGTCATTCACATGCCTTGTTTTTTCATTAAAGAATTTGAATTATAATGGATAGTAGTTGCTTGACAGTTTTAGGAGATATGTAGTTATATTATAGAGATATACATATATCTGTAACGACCCTAAACCCGGACTGGGTCGTGATGACGCCTCTCGTGAAAACAAGGCCAGCCGACACTTCTCATATCCAATTATTAACAGTTAAACCGTAAAAAATAAATCTAAAGCATGATAAGATAATCCAAAATTAACAAATAATAGCATGATTCGCGGAAAATAACCCAACACAGCCCGATACCGGGGTGTCACTAGTCATGAGAATCTAAACAATCCGGAATACTCCAAATCAAACTACAGAGTTTAATACAGAAAACCAAGAACATGAAGAAGTAAGATAGGGAAGAGCTCCGGGCTGCGAATGCCAATAGCTACCTAGAGACTCCTCGGATACGCCTGAGCCGGAATGATCAGCACTTGGGAGCGGAACCAGATACACCTAAATCTGCACATATGGTGCAGGGAGTAAAGTGAGTACTCCAACTCAGTGAGTAATAATCATAAATAAAGACTGAAAGCAGAAAATCACGTAAGGCACAAAAGCATGCTATAATGAAGCAGTAAAACCATTAAAACAGTAAACCAGTGAAAGATAGGTAAAAATCCTTTAACTCAAATTTAACTTTATGAAAAGCCTTTTACAACAATTAAGCATGGTAATTGACAGGAAATTAAGAAAAGATAAACACATAAAGGTTCGCCCCTCGGGCACAGTATCAACAAATTCACCCCTCGGGCAACATCTCAGAACAATACCAGCCCCTCGGGCTCAATCTCAGAACAGTACAATCCCCTCAAGCTCAATCTCAGATCACAATGGGTTCCCGAGCTCACTGGGGGTGTACAGACTCCTGGAGGGGCCCCTTACGACCCAAGCGTAATATTAAGCCACTTCGTGGCATCATCACTAGGCCCTCAGCCTCATATCAATCAAGCCACCTCGTGGCGTACATATCGCAGGCACTAGGCCTCATAATCAGTATCAAATGTTTCCTCACAACATAGGCCCTCGGCCTTACTCAGTCAAAATCCTCACAAGCCACTCATGCAATAGTAAAACATGATTCTCAGCCTAAAAATATCATTGAAAAGATCATGTAAGTGTTAAAACAGAGTAACCATGGCTGAGTACGAAAAATAGTGAAATACAACATGACTGAATTCAAGTATAAAGTCAAAACAGTGAGGAAATACCAGTAAAAATCCCTGAAGGGTTCAAATAGTTGGCACAAGGCCCAAATATGGCATTCAGCCCAATTATGATGATAGCAAATAGATTTCAATCAAATACGCGGTAAAATAGTCATTCGGGACGGACTAAGTCACAATCCCCAACAGTGCACAACCCTACGCTCGTCATCAAGCGTGTGCGTCACCTCAATATAGCACCACGATGTGCAAATTCGGGGTTAATTTCATACCCTCAAAACATCATTTACAATCATTACTCACCTCGAACCGGTAAAATCTCTAACTTGCGACACCTTTGCCCCTCGAATCGGCCTCCACTCACGTCGAATCTATCCAAAATCAGAATAAGGACGTCAAAATATGCTAAGGGAACGAAGCCTAAGTGAAAATAATCAAAATACGACACAAATCCCAAAATTACCAAAACACGATCTCTAGGCCCACATCTCGGAATTCAATAATTTTTACATCAATAGGTTCCTTATCTCCCCACGAGTTCATACATATCAAAAGTTCTGAAATCCAATCTCAAATGGTCCTTCAATTCCTCAATCAAAGCCCTAGTTTCCCCAATTTTAGCCCTTAAATTCCATTAATCATAGCTCTAATCCGTGAAATAATAGCATATGAACGAGTTTTAGGTCCAAATTCCTTACCTCAATGAAGTTCTCTTGAAATCCCTATTCAAAATCATCCAAAAAGCTCCAAAGCCGAATTAGAAATGGTGAAAATAACTCAAAATCGCGAAGGACACAATTTATACCTTCTGCCCAGACATTTTTGCATCTGCGACCAACACCGTATCTTTCGTCCTCACTTAAGTTACCAAAACTGCATTTGCGATGCATTTCCCGCATCTGCGCCTTCGCAGGTGCGGTCCCACAACCGCATCTGCGGTTCCTGCCAACTCCTCCAAACTCTAATTCTGCGACCTCTCTTCCGCATATGCGGTGTCGCACCTACGGTTCCCAATTCGCAGGTGCGGAAATATCAGAAGCAGCAAAAAAATCTGCAGCTGCAACAATTTCTCAAACTCTCCGTCAACCATCTGAAATCACCCCGAGGCCCCCGGGACCTTAACCAAAAGCACCAACATATCCTAAAACCTTATTCAAACTTATTCCAATCTTCAAAACACCTCAAACAACATCAAACCAACCAAAACACATCGGATTCAAGCTTAACTTTCCAAAATCTTTCGAATTACGCTTTTGATCAAAAACCCAACCAAACCACATCCGAATGACCTGAAATTTTGTACACACATCCCAAATGACACAACGAAACTACTACAACTCTCAGAGTTCCATTTCAACACCTATATCAATATCTCACCTACCAACCGAAAATCACCAAAATGTCAACTTCGCCAATTCAAGCCTAAATCTACTCCGAATTTCCAAAACTCATTCCGATCGCGCTTCAAAGTCCCAAATCACCTCCCGAAGCTAACCAAACCATCAAAACTCACACCCGAGCCCTCTAACACATAAGTCAACATCCGACTGACTTTTCCAACTTAAGCTTCCTCAAAAGAGACTAAGTGTCTCAAACTTTACTAAAATCATTCCGGATTCGATCCGACCAACCCGATACCTCGTAACACGGACAAACAAAGCATAAAGAAGTAGAAAGGAGGAAAACGGAGCGGTAACTCATGAGATGACTGGACGGGTTGTCACATCCTCCCCAACTTAAACAAACGTTCATCTTCGAACGAGTCAAGAGACATACCTGAAGTCTCAAATAGGTGAGGATATCTTCTCCGCATCTCCCGCTCGGTCTCCCAGGTAGCCTCCTCCACGGGCCGACCTTTCCATTGCACTTTCACTGAAACTATATCCTTCGACCTCAACTTTCGAACCTGACGACCCAAAATAGCTACTGGCTCCACATCATAGGTCAAATCATCGTCCAATTGAACCGTGCTGAAATCTAGAACATGAGATGGATCCCCAATATACTTTCGGAGCATAGAAACATGAAATACCGGATGCGCACTCGATAAGCTAGGTGGCAAAGCAAGCTCATAAGCCACCTCCCCAATCCTCCGAAGCACCTTAAAAGGCCCAATGAACCGCATACTCCATTTCCCTTTCTTCCCAAATCTCATAACACTCTTCATGGGCGAAACCTTCAACATAACCTTCTCACCAACTATGTAGGACACATCTCGAACCTTCCTGTCAACATAACTCTTTTGCCTTGGCTGCGCTGTACGAAGCCTCTCCTAAATCACCTTCACCTTTTCCAAAGCATCCTGCACCACGTCTGTCCCCAATAGCCTAGCCTCACCGGGATCGAACCAACCAACTGGAGATCTACACCGCCTCCCATACAAAGCCTCATATGAAACTATCTGAATACTCGACTGGTAGCTGTTGTTACAAGCAAACTCTACAAGTGGTAGAAACTGATCCCATGACCCTCCGAAATCAGTGACACAAGTATGCAACATGTCCTCTAATATTTGAATAGTGTGCTCGGACTGCTCGTCCGTCTGAGGGTGAAAAGTTGTGCTCAACTCAACCTGAGTACCCAGCTTTCGTTGCACAGACCTCCAAAACTGCGAAGTAAATTGAGTGCCCCTATCTGAAATGATGGAAACTAGGATACCATGCAAACGAACAATCTCCCGAATATTGATCTTTGCTAACCGCTCTGAAGAATAGGTAGGACACATAGGAATGAAGTGCGTGGACTTGGTCAGCCGATCCACAATCACCCAAATAGCATCGAACTTCTTCAAACTCTGTGGAAGTCCAACTACAAAGTCCATAGTGATCCTCTCCCACTTCCACTCTGGAATATCTATCCGCTGAAACAAGCCACCCGGTCTCTGATGCTTATATTTCACCTGCTAACAATTGAGACACTGAGCTACAAATCCCACAATGTCTTTCTTCATTCTCCTCCACAAATAGTGCTGCCTCAAATCCTGATACATCTTCGTGGCACCCGGAAGAATGGAATACCGCGAGCTATGGGCCTCCTCTAGAATCAACTCCCGAAGCCCATCCACATTGGGCACACAAATCCGGCCCTGCATCCTCAACACCCTATCATCACCAATGGTCACATCTCTAGCATCATCATGCTGAACTTTGTCCCTAAGGACAAGCAAATGCAGATCATCATACTGACGCTCTCTGATGCGATCATATAAGGAAGACCGAGAAACCATACAAGCCAATACCCAACTAGGCTCCAAAATATCTAACCTCACGAACCGATTGGCCAAGGCCTGAACATCAATTGCAAGAGGTCTCTCCCCAACTAGAATATATGCCAAACTCCCCATACTCATCACCTTTCGGCTCAAGGCATCGACCACCACATTGGCCTTTCCTGGATGGTACAATATAGTGATATTATAATCCTTTAGCAACTCTAACCATCTCCGCTACCTCAAATTAAGATACTTCTGATTAAACAAGTGCTGGAGGCTACGATGATCAGTAAACACCTCACAAGACACACCATACAAGTAATGCCTCCAAATCTTCAACGTGTGAACTATGACAACGAACTCCAAATCATGAACAGGGTAGTTCTTCTCATGGGGCTTCAACTGATGAGAAGCATAAGCAATAACTCTACCCTCCTGCATCAATACACAACCAATACCAACTCTCGAAGCATCATAATACATGGTATATGAACCTGAAGCAGATGGCAAATCTAACACTAGAGCTGTGGTCAAAGCTGTCTTGAGCTTCTGAAAGCTCTCCTCACACTCGTCCGACCATACAAATGAAGCACCCTTCTGAGTCAACTTGGTCAAGGGCGATGCGATAGATGAGAATCCCTGAACAAACCGGCGATAATAGCCTGCCAAACCAAGAAAGCTGCAAATCTCTATGGCTGAGGACGGTCTAGGCCAACTCTGCACCGCCTTTATCTTCTTCGGATCAACCTGAATATCCTCATCAAACACCACGTGCCCTAAGAAAGCCACTAAACTAAGCCAAAACTCACACTTAGAGAATTTTGCATAAAGCTTGTCCTCTCTCAATCTCTATAACACAACTCTCAAATGCTCCGCGTGCTCCTCCTGACTACGCGAATATACCAGAATATCATCAATGAAGACTATGACAAACGAGTCAAGATAAGGCCGAAACACACTGTTCATCAAATGCATGAACGCTGTTGGGGCATTGGTCAACCCAAAAGACATCACCAAGAACTCATAATGACCGTATCGGGTCCTGAAAGCTATCTTAAGAATATCCGAGTCCCTGATCTTCAACTAGTGATAACCTGAACGGAGATCAATCTTGGAGAACACTCTCGCTCCCTGAAGCTGGTCGAATAAATTATCAATGCGAGGCAAATGATACTTGTTCTTAATTGTTACCTTGTTAAATTGCCTATAATCAATACACATCCTCATAGTGCCATCCTTCTTCTTCACAAATAGAATCGGCGCACCCCAAGGTGACACACTAGGCCGAATGAACCCTTTATTAAAGAGTTCCTGAAGCTGCTCCTTTAATTCCTTCAACTCCACTGGTGTTATACGATACAACGGAATAGAAATGGGCTGAGTGCCGGCACCGGGTCTATACCAAAATCAATATCCCTATCCGGTGGCATGCCCGACAGCTCTGCAGGAAACACATCGGAAAAATCCCTCACAATTGGAACATAATCAATACAGGGAGTCTCAGCACCGACATTCCTCACAAAGGCTAAATACGAAAGACAACCCTTCCCAACCATACGCTGGGCTTTCAAGAATGAGATCACTTTACTGGGAACATAATCAGTCACACCTCGCCACTCGATTCGTGGCACACCCGGTATAGCCAATGTGATTGTCTTAGCATTACAGTCCAGAATAGCACGACATGGAGATAGCCAATCCATGCCCAAAATGACATCGAAATTCACCATACACAATAATAAAAGATCCACACGGGTCTCTAAACCCCCAATAGTCACCACACATGACTGGTACACATGGTCTACAACAACAGTATCGCCCACCGGGTTAGATACATGAACAGGTGAAACAAGAAACTCACGGGGCATACCCAAATAATGAGCAAAGTATGATGACACATAAGAAAAGGTGGAACGGGGATCAAATAATACAGAGGCATCTCTGTGGCAGACTAAAATAATACCTGTAATAACAGCATCTGAAGAAATAGCATCGGGTCTGCCCGAACGTGTATAGAATCGGTCCTGACCGCCACCTGATCGACCTCCCCCTCTAGGGCGACCCCTAGGTGACTGACCTCCACCCCTAGCTGGCTGGGCGAGTGGTGGTGAAGTAATTGGCACTGAAGTCGATGACCGACCCCTTTGCTGAGATGAGCTCGCAAGACAATGAGGGCACTGCCTCCACATATGACCCATCTCACCACACTCATAACAATTCCTAGGTGCTGGAGAAGGGGACTGAAGGGAACCCCTTGCACCAGAGTGACTAGCAGATGCACTCGGCATAGAAGAGCCCTGAACTGATAGAGCACGGGACGAACTCTAAGCTGGAAGGGCACTAAGTGATGACTGGCCATGATGAGAACTATGAGAACCATGACCCGATGATGCCCCACGATAACCTGGGCGAGCTGGCTAAGCATGCCTAAATGGATGGCCTCTACCATGCTGAAACTGACCTCTCGAAGGAGTACCGCTATAACTACCAGATCCTCGAGGCCTTTTGGCCTCCCTCTCCTCGCGTTCCTAACGACGAATAGACTCAATCTCCCGAGCAATATCTACAACTTCCCCAAAGGTAGTACCAGTCACCCTCTCCCTGGTCATGAGAATACGAAGCTGATAAGTTAGTCCATCAACAAACCTCTTAATCTTCTCTATCTGTCGGAACCATCAAAATAGCATGACGAGAAACTCAGAGAACCTCATCTCATATTGCGCCATAGTCATCTCTCTCTAGTGCAACCACTCAAACTCCCTACGCAGCTCCTCTCTGCGGGACTGCGGCACATACTTCTCCAGAACGAGAACGGAGAACTATTGCCAGGTAAGGGGTGCTGCACCAACAAGCCTATGCCTCTCAAAAGCCTCCTACCAAGTGAAAGCAACTCCAGAAAATTGATAAGTAGTGAAAGAGACCCCGCTGGTCTCCAGAATATCCGCTGTACGAAGTATCCTCTGACACTTATCTAAGAAACCCTAGGCATCCTCACCCTCTGACCACTGAATGTCGGAGGGTGCAATCTACCAAATCTCTCCAACCTACACTGCTCATCCTCTAGCATAGTAGGAACTACATAGTTTTGAGCAGCTGTAACCGGCTGGGCTAGATGTGCCCCCAGAGTCTGAAGTCCCTGCACGACCTGCTCAGGTGTGCGAGCGGCGGGAGTCTGATTGCGTCCCCCAGCCTGAGAAGTAGCGGCGGCTGTAGTGGCTGAAACCGCCTGAGCTAGGCCAGTGCAAAATGATAAGATCTGAGCCAAGGCCTTCTGAAGACCCGGAATCACAATGGGCACAACTGTTGTCTTAGCTGGTGCTAATGGAGCGTCCATAATTGGGACCTGATCCTAAACCGGGGCAGTTAGTGGATCTGCAGGTGCTGCCCTAGTTGCTCTGCCCCTACCACGACCACGGCCTCTGGTGGCCACAATTGATGGTACTGGTGGTCGTCCATCCTAACTGGTATCGTGTGTCCTCACCATTTGCGAGAGAATATAACAACAGAAGTTTAGTACTCGGATCAACAAATTCGTACGACAAGAATTTCAAAAATATGAAGTTTTTCCTAAAGGTTCTGCAGCCTCTCGAGGATAAATACAGACGTCTCCGTACCGATCCGCGAGACTCTACTAAACCTGCTCATGACTCGTGAGACCTATGTAACCTAGGCTCTGATACCAACTTGTCACGACCCTAAACCCGGACCTGATCGTGATGGCGATTCTCGTGAAGATAAGGCCATCCGACACTTCTCATATCCAATTATTAATAGTTAAACTGTAAGAAATAAATCTAAAGCATGATAAGATAATCCAAAATTAATAGATAATAGCATGATTCATGAAAAATAACCCAACACAGCCCGATACCGGGGTGTCACTAGTCATGAGCATCTAAACAATCCAGAATACTCCAAATCAAACTACAGAGTTTAATACAGAAAACCAAGAACATGAAGAAGTAAGATAGGGAAGAGCTCCGGGTTGCGAACGCCAACAACTACCTAGAGACTCCTCGGATCCGCCTGAGTCGGAATGAACAACACTAGGGAGCGGGACCATATACGCCTAAATCTGCATACAGGGTGTAGGGAGTAAAGTGAGTACTCCAACTTAGTGAATAATAATCATAAATAAAGACTGAAAGCAGGAAATCACATAAGGCACAAAAGCATGCTATAATGAAACAGTAAAACCATTAAAACAGTAAACCAGTGAAAGATAGGTAAAAATCCTTTAACTCAAATTTAACTTCATGAAAAGCCTTTTTCAATAATTAAGCATGGTAATTGACAGGAAATTAAGAAAAGATAAACACATAAAGGTTCGCTCCTCGGGCACAATATCAACAAATCTGCCCATCGGGCAATATCTCAGAATAATACCAGCCCCTCGGGCTCAATCTCAGAACAGTACCACCCCTTCGGGCTCAATCTCAGATCACGATGGGTACCCGCGTTCACTGAGGGTGTGCAGACTTCTAGAGGGGCCCCTTATGGCCCAAGCGCAATATCAAGCCACCTCGTGGCATCATCACTAGGCCCTCGGCCTCATATCAATCAAGCCACCTCGTGGCATGCATATCTCAGGCCCTCGGCCTCATAATCAGTATCAAATGTTTCCTCATAACATAGGCCCTTGGCCTTACTTAGTCAAAATCCTCACAAGCCACTCGGGCAATAATAAAACATGATTCTCAGGCCAAATATCATTTAAAAAGTCATGTAAGTGTTAAAACAGAGTAAACATGGATGAGTACGAAAAACAGTGAAATATAACATGACTGAGTTCAAGTATAAAGTCAAAACAGTGAGGAAATACCAGTAAAAATCCCCGAAGGCTTAAAATAATTGGCACAAGGCCCAAATATGGCATTTAGCCCAAATCATGATGATAACAAATAGATTTCAGCCAAATACACGGTAAAATAGTCATTCGAGACGGACTAAGTCATAATCCCCAATAGTGCGTGACCCCACGCTCGTCATCAAGCATGTGCGTCACCTCAATATAGCACCACAATATGCAAGTCCGAGGTTTCATACCCTTAAAGCATCATTTACAATCATTACTCACCTCTAACTGGTCAAATCTATAACCCGCGACACCTTTGCCTTTCGAATCGGCCTCCACTCACGTCGAATCTATCCAAAATTAGAACGAGGACGTCAAAATATGCTAAGGGAATGAAACCCAAGTGAAAATAATTAAAATACGACACAAATCCCGAAAGTACCAAAACCCGACCCCCGGGCCCACATCTTGGAATTCAATAATTTTTACATCAATAGGTTCCTTATCTCCCCACGAGTTCATACATATCAAAAGTTCTGAAATTCGACCTCAAATGGTCCTTCGATTCCTCAATCAAAGGTCTAAGTTCCCAAGCCCTAGTTTCCCCAATTTTAGCCCTTAAATTCCATTAATCATAGCTCTAATCCGTGAAATAATAGCATAGGAACGAGTTTTAAGTCCAACTTCCTTACCTCATTGAAGTTCCCTTGAAATCCCTCTTCAAAATCGTCCAAAAAGCTCCCAAGCCGAATTAGAAATGGTGAAAATAGCTCAAAATTGCGAAGGACACAATTTATACCTTTTGCCCAGACATTTTCACATCTGCGAGCAATATTCCGTTTCTGCGGTACCGCTTCTGTGGTCAGACCACCACATCTGCCGTCCTCAATTAAGTTACCAAAACCACATATGCGATGCATTTCCGCATCTGCGCCTTCGTAGGTGCGGTCCCACAACCGCATCTGCGGTTCCTGCCAACTCCTCCAGATTTTGCTTCTGCGACCTCTCTTTCGCATATGCGGCGTCGCACCTGCGGTTCCCAATCCGCAGGTGCGGAAATACCAGAAGCAACAAAAATATCTCCAGCTGCAGCAATTTCTCAAACTCTCCGTCAACCATCCGAAATCACCCGGGGCCCCCGGGACCTCAACCAAAAGCACCAACATATCCTAAAACCTTATTCAAACTTATTCCAATCTTCAAAACACCTCAAACAACATCAAACCAACCAAAACACATCGGAATTACGTTTTTGATCAAAAACCCAACCAAACCACGTCTGAATGACCTGAAATTTTACACACGCACTCAAATGACACAACAGAACTACTGTAACTATCGCAATTCCATTCCGACCCCTATATCAAAATCTTGCCTACCAACCGAAAATCTCCAAAATGTCAACTTTGCCAATTCAAGCCTAAATCTACTCCGAACTTCCAAAACTCATTCCGATCGCGCTCCTAAGTCCCAAATCACTTCCCGAAGCTAACCGAACCATCGAAACTCACATCCGAGTCCTCTAACACATAAGTCAATATCCGGTTGACTTTTCCAACTTAAGCTTCCTCAAAAGAGACTAAGTGTCTCAAGCCTTACCAAAATCATTCCGGATTGGATCCGACCAACCCAATACCTCATAACACAGACAAACAAAGCATAATGAAGCAAAAAGGGGGGAAAATAGAGCGGTAACTCATGAGACGACTGGCCAGGTAGTCATAATATCTGTAGATCTATGTAAATATACTGTATTTAATTGTATATATATTGTAGATATGTTGTAAACATACTGTAGATATTTTTGAAGATATATTGTATATATGATGTAGATAGCTTGTAGTTAATATGTAGATAAAATGTACGAATTTTTGTATATACAAGTTTTGTTGCTACTGGCAAGCACTGGTTCTCCACTAGTACACTAAAATTGTTGATTGTTCTTTTCTTTTGGGTGGTCAGCATTTTCTGTAGAACTCCCAACAAACTGAAAGTTTTATATTAGTTAGGATATCTATTTTATGAATAACAATATAGCTTAAAGGTGACAGAAATAATTTTGATAAATGAATAAACTGATAAATATTACCTTGGCATCAATGTTATCATTTCGACTGTTTATCGCCTGCAAAACAGACTTGATTGACTCATTTAGTAGCGCTCGAAGGCTACCTAGTTCTTCAAAGACATCTTTCCTGAAAGATGCAAGATCTGAACCAACCTACATATTAAAAATATAGAGAGTTAGTTTCAAAATATGGCTTAACATACATTAAAGAACAGATGCAATTTTATGTATACATGTTACCTTCTCAAGACCTTTTTTTAATTTTCTAATTTGTTTAAGAATAGACTTCTTGTCCTCTTTTCCAATTGACTCTTTGGGTTCCAATGGAGGAGCATCGATTTTCGGATCCTCAGAAATGTGTTCAAATTCTTCAAGTATATACTCAACTTTATTAGGCAAAGACATCATAGAAAGCTCTTCAGGTGCTTCAATTATGTTGGTGAACTGGATGAAAAAAAAACAAATTATCTTGACTAAACAGAATATGTATACAAATTGTAGATAATTTTTATTAAATTGTATATTCATAAAAAAAACCATTTACCTTGATAAATTCAGGTTTGATCATTCTATCTTCAATTGCAGCTAACCATATCTTGTCCTTACTAGCTGACCAGTTAAGTATGCGAGGAATTGAATTAGCAACTCTTATAGCTATATCAATGTTGACGGTAGAGCAACACTCAAACAACCATGCTTGCATAGCTAGTGCGAATCCTCGAATGAGATAAGAATGAACAAAAGGATTGAGCTTGTGCCTCACTGATTCAATCAACTGTTTGTAAGACTCAATACCCCATGCATATGTCGCATACTGTCCAGACTCCACCAAATAAAACCTAAAATGGTCTACCAACCCAACATTGTCTTTGTCTGAAGGACAGATGAATAATTCTATGAGATATAGAATACATAACTTGATTGTGTCCTCATCCTTCACCCAGCTTTTGTTGTTTACAATTTGTGTTAGGTATGACTTCTCCACTTTTTCCTTGTTTGGAAAATAACTCCTTATTATCTGACTGTCATAATCCGGAGTGTAACCAAAGTCTGTCACTTCGATAAAACATCTAAGACCAGTTATTAACGCAAACTCTCTCAAGCCAAAATTCAACCTCTAACCCTTTAACTCAGTTGAAAAATAGGAAGCACCAGATGCTATTGATACCCAATTTTTCTCTATGTATTTTTATACAAAATGCTTTCAAAATAGCATGCCCAAGAGTTTTGATTTTTTTTCTCTAATTTTTAAAGATTTTAAAATCAATTCATTGTCTGTTTTAGCAGTACAAAATCCATAATTATTCCCAAAATCATCAATTTTGGTGAATAATTTATTTTATTCCTATATTTATACCAAAATATAATTAAGATAATTTTTGTATATTTTTACAAATTTATTTGGTATTTAAAAGAATAAATTGCATATAATTGCAATTTTAGCCTAGTTTACGATTAATAATATTTTTATAATTATAAAATTGGTTCCAGTATTTTTAAATTAATATTGATGTATTATTAACTGACCCAGTACTTTTAATTTGCATTCAAAATTATTTTTACTATTTTTTATAAAAATAAAGGAAAAAACTGGCTATTTAATATATAGCCCCAATTTGTTTCAATTGTAGCCCCATTTACATTTAAATTTTAGCCTAAAATTGACCCAATTCTAAATCCAAATTAGACTGGCCCAATTCCGATTTAAACCAACCCCTTTACCCATTTATCCAACCCGCCCGATTTTTTTTAATCTAGGCTGTTGATCCTTTTGATCAACGGCCACGATTACCCATTTCCTTTTTAATTCACCTAACCCTACCCTAATCCCCCCATTTCGTTCTGTCAGTCGCCTTTGAATACTCTCCCTCTCTCAAACTCTCTCTCGAAGGTTCCTAAAACCCTAGCCTCTCTCACCCCCTTTCAACCACAACCTTACCTGAATCCATGGCTTCTCAGGCCATTGACGGCCTGTACTCACCTCCCTTTACTCTTAAAGGTTTGGGGTTCAATGTTTTGAGGTCTGAACTCAACGGTGTCCGTTCAGATCTTCTCATATCCATGGTTTTGAGGCCTTTCCGGCCATGCTCCGGCATATTCAAGCATTAGGAGCCTGATTCTAACTCATCCGACTCAAGATCGGACCTTCTTCCTAGCCTTTCTCATTTCTAGGATTTCGCCGAAACCCTAAGCTATTCTAGGTTTTTCTTTGTTTGTTTTCTTAGATCTATGTTGTATCTATGTTGTACTTGATTTTTAAAGTGTTTTCCCCAAATTTTCTTTTCAAAATCGTTTGTCTGCAATATTGGGTTTTTGAAAGATTTCTTCAAATTGTCTTTCTGATTCTTTCTGTTCTTTCTTTATGTGTGTTTGTCTGTGTTATGCTCGTATGACTTCTTTTACTATGCATGTACTATTCTTCTACTTTCTTTTCTCCTGTACTCGCATGTTAATCCGTGTTATGTTTTCCTTACTCTTCTACTATATGTGCTTACTGTGAGTTCTTTGATGTTGTTTGCTTTACTGGACTATGTTTGTGTTCTTACTAAGCATGATTCATCTGTTTTACCTAAGTTTGTATCACTCCTTCTCTTTTGAACTTGCTTAAGTTTTGAACTTTTCTTAAAACATGTTCTTCATGCTTTAAATCAGTTTTCTTTCCTTGTTGTTTCAAACCTGCTATCATATTTGTTTTGTTTCTCATGAGGCTCTGAAACAGACCTTTGAGTCTGTTTTCAATGACTTGCCTTCTCACCTTCATGTCTGATCTAAGTTGAAACCCTAGTATTTAGGGTTTCCTTGGGCAATTTTGATTTTGTGTTTGAGTTAGAGTTTCACTTTGGGACCCTGGACTCTCAGACTCATTATGAATCTACAAACTGAACTTGTATCCCTTTGCTTATGATTCTGAACCTTTCTATGTTTGACTCTTTTCTAAGTAACATGACAGTTCCTTCTTGATTCACATATTTGTGTGCTTTATATATGAGAAATTCTTCTTTCAAAAGGGTTTTGCCAACTATTGATTGATTCCGAATTCCTTTTAATAGGGTTTGATTGATTGTTACTGATTTTCTCTAATTGAACCTCCTTTACCTTTTTCTGACTTGGTTCATTCGAATTGAACTTGTAATTTTGATTTCCCTGGCTATTTGATTGATTCCCATTCCTTATTTTTCCAAGCCATGTATCATTGGACTTTTGCCTTAAATAACTTCTATGTATTTACCCTTTTTGTGCTACTTTGAAAAGTTTTTAATCAAAATTTTTTCCTTAATTGTCTTCTACCCGTTTGAAATCAAAATACCTTAACTGAAGGGAGATTCTGTGTGATTGATTGAAGACTATTCCCTTACCTTTTCTTACTTGTTTTCTGTGCTATAAAAGGGGCACGACCCTTCTGCACTTAGACACCTTGAACCTTCAGTTCAACACTTCGAATTCAATACTTTACACACACACCTCTCAATTTCAATACTCTTATAATACACTACTCTCTTCTGAGATCTTTTGTACTGTTTGCTTGCAATTTGGTTTACAAGACTTCAACTTTCACTTATTTGTTTCCCTAAAATTGGTATGACTTAATTTCGATTTCAGCACCATCCCTATGTGTTTATTTTATAGTTGCTACATTCCTGTCTACTTTGTTGTTCATGTTCTGTATTGAATATGCTACTCTCTCTTTGCATCTGCTGTTTGTTATGAACTCCCTATACCCCACTCCCTTCTATGTGTTTGAGTTAAGGTTCATGAACTGACAACATCCAAATTGCTGCTTAGGTTTGAACCTGATCCTCAATAGATCCCAACTCTCAAAATGTGGCTAATAGGCTAGTTAGGGGTGTGCCAGCACTCCTGATTGCTGGGCATGACCACAAGCCTGCCATGGCTTTCCCTGATTTTCCCCTTGTGCACTTACACTTACTCTTAGATTCTAAGTTCTGCCCCCCTCTTATGAGCCTTGCTTTGGGACCTTGAGTTCTCTCTGAACTTGGATATATGAGGGCTGGCATTTCCACACTGCACTATGCTCTTAATTCTGCAATATATTTGGGTTGTAAGCACTGCCCGGAGTCCATTTGAGGCTCTTGAGGAACTTTGACACATCCCAAATAAGAAGGCTTTGGAAACCTGATCCTGGAAGTTGGTTCACCTCATATTGTTGGACCTTGAGTCTGAATTAGGCTCCTTGGTTGTAGCTTAATTTCTGATGTAATTTTACTTTTCTTAATTCATTATGGTCTGTAATGTTATAATAACTTATGGGGTTCTTGTGAAAAGGGGAGGATCACCTATGTATGCAAAGGGTAGGCAACATGCTCATAGGCGTTACTATTTACAAGCTCTGCACTTACGTATGTCATATAGAAATCCTGCCTATAGTTTCTACACTTTTGCATATCGTATAGAAATCTTGCCTATAAGTTTACTGCATTCATGCACGTCATATAGAAATCCTGCCTATAGTTTTCTGCATTCATGCACGTCATATAGAAATCCTGCCTATAAGTTTTCTGCATTCATGCACGTCATATAGAAATCCTGCCTATAGTTTTCTGCATTCATGCACGTCATATAGAAATCCTGCCTATAGTTTCTGCACTTCTGCATTTTTTATCTATCATTAGGCAAACAGTTATAGGTTAAAACAATAATCAACTGCCTTCTAGATACCATGTTTATAGGTCTCCCTGCACTTTTATAATCGTCTTAAAACCAACAATGCCTAGAAATCATGCCTATAGGAGTAATCAGTTGAATCTGATTCGTTTATTTCATCTACAAACCTAAAATCAGTAGTAACGTCGTTTAACATCCGCAGAACTTATGTGTTTTCTACAATCAGTAAGCCTTCTGTAAAATCAGAGTAAGCCCTGTTAGATATCATGCCTATAGGTCTCACTTAGGCAAACCATTAGGTAATTGATTAACTGCATCAGTCTTTGATAAATTACAACCAGGGAAGGCTAATTCGGACTCTTTATTTAAGAAATATATGATGAATCAGACTATCCTATGCTTTAATTTGATTTCAGACCATAACCAGTACTTGTAAGTCATGCTAGTCAATTTGTCTCTTTAAATGAGGAGGCATGTTTGAGCCCTTTAAACTGTTATGTGTTCTCCCCATACCTACCTTATATATTTTGATTGTCGCCCTAGAATTTTTTTCTTTGAAAACTCTGAAAAGCCAAATTTTCCTTCCCTTTAGGACTAGTAGTCCCAAATGCCTCCGGGACTGATAGGATTGAGGCATGTACTAACATGCAATAAGTAACGATACTATTTGTAAGCACGTGATTTTTGCTTTACGAGCAATCGCTCCAAAAGAAAATAAAAATAGTGACAAATGGTTTCGCTGTACAATTGTTCGAGTTTTCGTGACATGTGTTGTTAGTCATTTGTGGATCTGTCCATTTTTGCATTTAATCATTAGCAAACAAAATACAAAATATGTATGTCAGGATGATTAAACCATAATTCGGTCAGTAAAAGAAAATTCAAAAAATATATATATATGTGCATCGTTCGTTCTAGGCTTTTAACTAACTTACTTAAATATTTTTGTGATAATTGTGTTAAAATGTTGCATTGTTGCTTAGTTTTAATTTCGTTATTTTATTATTTGTTATTTTTATTTTTGTTTTAAAAGAAAAAATGAAATTAGAAAACAAAAAGTGAAGGAAATCGGTTTGGGCCAAAAGAAATTAAACAAAAATAACAGGCCCAACCAGCACTCAGACCCAGTCCAAATCCGGCTGCCCAGGCCTCTCCTGAAACAACGCCGTTTCAGGCAAATCAATCTGAGCCGTCCGTCCAGGCCAATCCAACGGCTCAGAACCCCTTTCAGCAACCCGTGTTCAAACCCGACCCAATAACCAATCCGACCCAAACCCTCACTTAAACCAAACGACCCCGTTTAACTACCAAACGACCCCGTCTCATTCCTCACCCTCAGATCCAAGCCGTTGAGATCATATGATCTAACGGCTCAGATCCAATCAACCTCCCCATATATAAACTCAGCCCTTTACCCCGCACCCCCTATCCGAACCCCCCCTTCAGTCATCTCTTTCCCCGAACCCTGAAACCCCCAAACCCTAACGCCGCCCTAGTTTCCCTTTCACCTAAAGCCGGCGGCACGAACGCCGGTGACCACCCCTTTCACACCCCTAAAGCATCCAACCACCCTGAACACGAATCCACTAACCACGAACCTCGAATCACCTCCTATCGTCTCGAATCTGGATTTGAAGATTCGAGACAAAACTCGATCTATACCAAACCTCACCATCTTTGTATCAGACACTCCCCTGACCTTCCTCGTGACCAAACCAAGCTTGGTTTGGTCCGAATCTACCCACAACTCCCTAAAAATCAGATCTGGAAATCCAGACCTTAGAACACATGCACCTGGGGAATCCGGCCGGTTTTGACAAGGGTTTGAGGTCTAATAGACCTTAATCAAGGTGTTCTCATGTGAGAACACCCTGATTAAAGTTTGTTCGGCCTCAAGAGTTCGAAGTTGAGTCTGATTTGGGGTCCATTTTGATTTCAAACTTTGTCGGTAAGTTTTTTTCTTTCCCTTTTCGTTTATATTAACTGCTGATTAAGTCATTAGCATGCTTTGTGGTAATTGTTTGTTATTTTCTGATAGTTTCTTAATTTCTTTCATCTCTGTAAAGACCTTTTATTTGGTCGATTGTCTTCTGTTTGTGTTCTGAATACACTCTGTGATAAACATGATCGTCAGTTAGATTAGTCGTCAAATGAATTAATTCATATAGGCCCAGTAATTTAACAAAAGTTGTCTGATACCCTTTAGGTCCCTGAACGTATTGTTTATATGAGCGACTGGTTATTACCTGTTATAATTAGTATAGTCGACTCGATAAATGTCGTCGATTAGTTTTCTATAACTAATGAATCGAATGAGCTAGTAATGTCGCATGACTAATTGAACCTTGCCACTGACTGAATTGCCCCAACATTGTTTGAAATGAGTTTGTCTGCATTGTAAAAATGACTGAAAAGGTCAGTCCAGGGCAGGCCTGAATTTGAACTTTCATCAGTTCAAAATACCCTGATGATGCAATAGGCAGGGCAGTAATAATCAAGGTTAAGCAGGGGTATTCTGGGGTGTTAAAAAGACAGAAAATATTAGTTTAAATGGGCTGACAAGTAGGGGATTAAGTTGGGATTAAACTAATACCAATGGGGAACAAGACACAAGGGTATGGGGCTTAAAATGAATAATAAAATGAGCCCATAATTCTGGATTAAACAAAAACCAGGCATGGGGAATAAAGGGGCTGGAACCAAAAGATGCTTAGGCATGGGCTTTAAAGAGTATGGGCAGACTGCAAGTTGCAAAAAAGGCAGCTTAGCTGCACTTGGACATTTGGCTTATAAATAGGCCATTCGAGAACTAAAACAGGGGGATTTTTAGTCTTCAGAAAAAAAGAAGAATTTTGAGTCTTGAGGCTGGAATCTTTAAGTCTTAAGAAAGGTTTGTGAGTTAAAAGAAAAGACTGAAAACATAAGAGAGTTCCAGTAAGACATTGCAACCAAACACTGTCTGAAAGTTGTATAAGAGTGCATTTTGGTCAAGCTGTCTTGGCCAAGTTCTGTGTTTGCATTGACTGAACTGTTTCTGGTTGTTGAATTGGTAGTATTGCTGCATTGAATACTCTGTTGTTGCTGTTGTTTCATCATTCTTTTCTGGGTTCACTGGTTTGGTACTCGACTATTTGCTGGTTCTCTTTGGTTCTGGGAAATATTGTTGTTTGTCTGTGGCTGTGGAAAACACTTGGTTTGGTTGGTTGTTGCTGTGTTGTTGCTGTGTGTCTGCTGCTGCTGTATTCGTTGCATACTACTCAACTGATCACTCTCCTTCTTCCTTTCCTTTCCTTACCAGGTACACAATTGATACCACCAATGTAACTGAGAGTTTGAGCATGAATGCAAAAGAGAGGACCTGCAGATTGTTTTTTTTATATATACATGAACTGTTACATTAAATGTCATGAAATAGTTACATTTTCATTTGGATAATAGAAGTATCCTACATGCTCAGTATATCAATGTAGGTTAATGAATGATAGTCATGTATGCATGTTGTTAGGTGAAAAACATTCCCAGTGTAATAAGTTGTATTTTAGACTTAGTCTGATGGTGTAGTATATTCTCTAATGTAGGCCAAATAGGAAAACTATCCACATGAGTTAAAGTTCTTTCCCCTTTTGCCAGATTGTCACATATAAATTGATAAAGAACAAAGAATCAGTTCTAGGCCTCAACCTCATAAAGGCCGAGCCCAAATCGAAACAAATCAGTTAGGCCTGTATCGGAAAAATAGGGGCCCAAGTCTGGCCATCTCGCATGAGCTAGGTTTGGGCCCATAATTTTCGACTAGTTGTCCATAAGTGCAGTCACGTTTTATTATTCTGTAAAAGCACTTTAAATCCTGTTATAAATAAGCTCGCAAGCATGTAATCGACTAAGGCTATTTACTGTTTTCAATTAGTAGAGATGAACGCGATAAGAAACGTAATTGTTATAGGACATCCTTTCAAAAATAAAGACAAGATGAGCCTCGACAAACAAAAACGCATAAGATGCGGGGCCCTTGTTAAATGTATATTATCGAAGCATTTAGTTTCCAGGACGGGTTGTTTATCAAATCTCACAACTCTCCTAAAATAACAATGCGTTAGACTCTTTAGGCGCGCCTTTAATAAATTAATTTCCTTAAACTCGGGTGCACATTTATGTGACCCAAATCCAAATCTCAACGGAAGTCGAAATGTGTCTCTAGTCACGGGCGCATTGATTGTGGCGTGGCCCGAGATGCATTTCCATGACGTTGCAAATTCCTTTAAAAAATAAGAATGAGATGAGCCTCGCCGAATAAAAATACAAATTGCGGGGCCCTCAGTAAATACTTGTTTTAAATTACTTAGAATTCAGGAGGGCCGCTTAGTGAATTTCGTGGCCTTCCCAAAATAATAACGCGATAGTCTCTTTAGGCGCGTGTTTAATAATTTACTTTCTTAAGCTCGGGTGTGCATTTCATGCGACCCAAATCCAAATCTCAAAACATCAAATAAAATGCGTTCCGGATTGTGGGTGCATTTCATGTGACGCAGTCCAAAGGCGTGTTTTTAAGCGATGTTCACATTCTTATAAAAACAATAATAATAAAGCGGTTAACAGTTAAAATTTGCACATAAGTTCATATTGTATTTAAAATCAGATAAATAAGCCAAATATAACAGTTGAGCGACCGTGCTAGAACCACGGAACTCGGGAGTGCCTAACACCTTCTCCCGGGTTAACAGAATTCCTTATCTAGATTTCTGGTACGCAGACTGTAATATAGAGTCATTATTTTCCTCGATTCGGGATTAAAACTGGTGACTTGGTACACCCTGAATTTCCCAAGTGGCGACTCTGAAATAAATAAATAAATCCCGTTTCGATTGTCCTTTAATTGGAAAAAACTCCCCCTGCGCCCCTCGGGTGCGGAAAAAGGAGGTGTGACAGCTCTGGCGACTCTGCTGGGGATCATAAACCCAGAACCATTGGTTCAGGGTTAAGAATTCGAGTTTAGTGTAATTGTTATTATTTGGCTTTATTTATCATCTGATTCTATTACATGTTTTGAGCCTAATATGCTAAGTGCTGCTTTTACTGCTTTGATATTGTTTGGACTGTATATATAAACTGTGCCGAAACCCCTCTCTCTTCTCTCTTGAGGAGTGCACGCTGGTCGTGACTTCTTTCTGTTAGTGTCATATGCCAAAATAGAACGAGGATTCGGAGGAGTTGCAAAATCGTATGGCCTTTTGGTTACCGGTACACAACTCCCATCCTTGGCTCGAGTTGTCCGCTCGGGTAAGCCAGGTCTAGAACAAACACCCAGGTTCCGAACCTAGTATAACGAAGCCACATGCCGGATCCCTAGTAGGAACGTTTATTTGCATCACGTGCATTTGACTTAGGGGACTCAACACAGGGGTTGGGTCCGTCTAGGACTAGCAACCTGATATGAAAAGACCATCCTGCTGCATCCTGCTTGCTTTATGCATTTACTTGTTTCAAGGCTTGCATGCTGACCGGTTTCGGAATAACGGATAAGGAGATAATTATTTTTGAAAGATCAATACCCAGAAAATGGTTAAAACTCTGCCAGAATTTTGAAAAAAAAAAAGAAGAAGAAAAAAAAAAGAAAGAAAATGTGTGTCTTATTAATTTGTTTTAGTAAGGGTCTTTGATTCATCTCTAAGAGAAAAATAGTGTGTCTTCAAATTTCGGCTTATGCCCGAACTACGTCAGTTCGATTCTCGCATGGTGCGGGATACGTAGGCAACCCCCATCGGGCTCAACTTGTTTTTCAAAAATATAGGTACAATCCAAAGAACGAAAGTTCTTAAGGTAACATCATACTTTTTCGAAAACAACCAAATTTCATTTTTCTTTTAGAAGTGTGTCAATTTGGTATTTGAGTCCAATGAATCTGGATCTTTGCTTAATCACCCCAATAAACATGCAGAATGAGCATGAGTCCAAGTTTGCCGGTAACAGTTAGAAGCAAAATCCCCCTGGAAGTGCGATTATGGTGGGAGGATTTGGAAAAGTCAGAGCAAGACAAGGTCAAACTGCACCTGGGAGGTTTGGTTGATTTGTTGAAAGTCAGGCCTCGGTGCGACATCATAAAGGCTTTGGTTACATTTTGGGATCCGGCCCACAACGTGTTCCGTTTCTCAGATTTTGAACTCACCCCAACCTTAGAAGAAATGGCGGGTTACATGGACGTCACTGAAGGTTTGAGACACAAATACCTGATCGCTCCAAGGGCTGTGAATTCACACAAATTCATGGATCTGTTGAAGATAAGCAAAGGAGTCCCATACGCTGAACTGGATAGAGGTTTTTCTACCCTACAATTCATATACCAGAGGTACGGGAGCAAATGAGGATTTAATGACCCAGAAAGTGGTATTTGCAGCAGGGGAAATCTGGTAAAATGGAATGAGCATAGGCGGTTCGCTTTTATGGTGGCGTTTTTGGGCCTTGTGGTGTTTCCCCGAAAAGATAGAAATATCGACCTAAAGGTGGCTGGAATCGTCAAAATCCTGATTACCAACGATAAAAGCATCCTTGCTCCCATGATAATGTCAGAAATATACCGAGCCCTCACGGCTTGTAAGGCTGGAGCAGACTTCTTCGAAGGGTGCAACTTGTTGTTACAGATGTGGATGATCGAACACTTGTGTCACCACCCTCAGTATATGCGCTACATGTCTACAAATGGGGGCTGCATCGAGGGTTATAGCCTAAGGGTTTCAGGTTTCCGATCACCGGGAGGGTTTGAAGAATGGATATCCTATCTCCGGATCATCACCGCAGACCAAATAAACTGGACTTTGGGTTGGCTTTCTGTGGAAGAAATCATATACATGCCCGCCACTGGTCCTCACTTCCTCTTGATGGGACTCAGGGGTATTCAACCTTATGCCCCTTACAGGGTAATGAGACAGTTGGGAAGATGTCAAGTACTACACCCGGACGAAGATCTCAGCACTTATGCAGTCGAGGTCAGCAGTGACGGCCAATTTCCTGAAAAGACAGTTCGTTGCA
The DNA here is from genome assembly GCF_000393655.2 of Nicotiana sylvestris. Classification (NCBI taxonomy): domain Eukaryota; kingdom Viridiplantae; phylum Streptophyta; class Magnoliopsida; order Solanales; family Solanaceae; genus Nicotiana; species Nicotiana sylvestris. Next base: position 13,712,476 of record NC_091063.1, read on the forward strand.
TATGGAGTGAATGCCAGTACTTAACGGCGAATACCCGAGTAAATGATTTGTCTAGGGGTGAAGTCTCGCCGGCCTATATCACTTGGCAGAACAAGAAGAACATCGTAAAACGGCCAACCAAACGGCCTCACCTCCGAAATTTTGTTGAGTCATCGCAAGAACAATGGGACTGGCTCGCAAAAGAGGAAGGTTACCTTGTTCAATTGTGCATGCATCACTGTCAAAACCTAGCCGAGTCAGTTATATTGTCCACATAATGACTCTTTAAGATAGCCTTGTCCAAAGTCCACTGGGTTCCCTGGGAACCCAAACGAACGTTACCATATTCTGTGCATTTATTTGGAGAACTAAATGCTGCTTATGCTAATTATTGGTTTAAATAGTCGAGTCCGGCGGGGGTAAGGGTCTAACACTTTGTTTTGCAGAAATGAGGCACGAAGTCCCCAGATTTGACATGGTCACCAACATCCACCCAAGGTTGCTAAGCTGGTGGGAGGATCTTCACTCCAGTGATCAGACTCTTGTCTGGAAATACCTAGGAAATTTGCCTTCTCTCCTGAAGGTCTAACCCAACAACAAAATGAAGTTGCTACTCTGTTCTGGGACTATGATAGGTCTATGTTCCGCTTTGGGGAGATTGAGATGACACCTCTGCTCGAGCAAATAGAAGGATTAGTTGGTATTCCGTGGGAGACTCCAGGTTTGCTTATGCCGGAAAATCGTAAGGGTCGGGGTTTTCTCAAAATGATGGGACTAAAGAAAAACACAGACTTGACCTATTTGAAGGATTCCTACATCCCTTTCGACTATCTGTACGAAAGGTACGACCATAGTAAGTCCTACCGCACTTACCCAGATGAATTCTCCCTCACCTCATTGGGGCATATCCACAGAAGGGTCTTTGTCTTTATGTTCTACTTCTTGGGGATGATAGTGTTTCCTATGAAGAAAGCGAGGATTCACACCTGGCTAGCTATGGTCACTAAAACATTAATGGAGCGAATTGGTGGGCAACTCTTTAGCATAGTGCCCATGATTATTGCATAAATGTACTGAGCCTTGGAAAAGTGTCAACAAAGAGCCCCACACTTCGAAGGATGCAACTTGCTACTCCAGCTCTGGTTCATGGAGCATCTCCAAAGGGGTGAATATCGGCAAGAGATTCAACGGAGAGACTGGGATGATCATATAGCCTTCCATCAACCAAGGCGAATGAACTACATGCCCGACATGTTTGCTCAGCCAGAAGATGCCAAAGGATGGGTGGAGCTATTTGAAAATCTAACTGACGATCAAATACAATGGATGTTCGAATGGTTCCCTACTGACGAGTTCATCGCCCGATCTAGGGATGAACCATTTCTGATACTGGTTGGTTTAAGAGGAACCTACCCTTATGTCCCCCTCCGGGTCATGAGACAGGCTGGTAGGAAGCAGGTTATACCAAGGGTCGACAAGATGAGTCACTTCCGGGCTGATTTCCAAGCTGATGATAGTCCTTATAAGTGCCAAGCTCAGCATATGTGGCATTGCAAGATCATCATGGGAAGAGATACTATCGAGCCAGACAGATACCATGCTGGCTGAACCCCATACTATTCGGGATGGATGTAGGATAATCACAATGGTCTGGGCCAACCTGGGTTTGTTCGAGGTCACAGGATCATCGATGAAAAGGCTGAAGCATAGGTCAAGTACAACCAATTGCGCAAGAGGATTCGAGAATGCGAGAGTGAGCACCAGGAAATTCAAGAAGCCCATCAAAAGTTGATTGAAGAACGGAAAGATATGGCTGTCAGTGCTAACAAGCGACTAGGGTATTTGGGGTGGGGTTTAGTGGAATTGGAAAGGAAGTTCATCCAGAGGATTGAAAACTGCCAGAACGCTGAGGGAAACGAAGGAAGACACTTGGCTAGAGCCTATTTGCTGCTGGGACTGCGTGAGCTGGTGAAGCTGTTCGATGGAGCTAAAGATGCCGAGTCTGGGGAAGGTCCTTCTGGGACCAAGTAGTTAGGAGTCTTTTCTTTTGCTTTAAAAATGTAATAAGGCCAACGACCATTAGTAACATTTTATTTTCTGCTATTAGTGTCATTTTGGGATTCACCTTATTTTTTATCAATAAAATGAGGCATTTAGCATTATAAGTTCTCCAAATCAACTTGTCGCTAGGCCTACCTCGGGCACAACGAGGCTCCCAAATTAGGACACGATTCATATTCTTGCACTATGTGTTTAAATATTACAACGTTTTCTTCTCATAATCCGCACTAACTTGCTACATTTTTTGCTTTTTACCTTTTGTTTATTCTCCTCCCAAAGGTTAGTTCGTGAACTCTGGCATTGTCATCATACTCCACAAGATCTAAGGGCCCTGCACCTCCTCCTCATTTGAGTCCTATCAGAAACAAGAACAAGGTAAAGATGGAAGATTTGAGCAACATCGGAAAGTAGAACTTAGTTGAAAGGGTAGAGGTTCCTCAGGGTATTCAGGTTTCCAAGGAAAGTGCCTCCCGGCTCGAATAGAAGTTATTGAGGTTTCAGGAAGAACTGGACCAAGTTCGGAACTTGGCGAATTTGTCATTTTCCCTCACTACCCCAAATGTCAACTTTGCCAACACTCAAAATCCCACACCTCCACAAAGCATCCCGAAACCATAAAACCAACCCGCTCCCCATCACCACTGCAACACATGCCACACTTCAGACAATACTCCACTGCTCATTCCTGAACCACTAAACTCCACAAATGATTATCCCCACAACACCCCCATCTATGTGGAAACCACACCACACTATACTCAGCCTATTTCAAGCATGCCGGAGTCTGACTCTCTTATCAGGAATCTGGCCGCGGAACTCAAGAAGCTGACTAGCCGAGTTCAGGGTGTCGACGGAAGCAAGGGGATTGAGGGACTGAATTACGAGGACCTTTGCATTCAGCCAGATGGAAAACTTTCTGAGGGGTACAAACCTCCCAAGTTCGAGATGTTTGATGGCACAGGGGATCCCAGAGTCCATTTGAGGACGTACTGCGACAAGCTGGTTGGAGTAGGAAAGGATGAAAAGATTCGCATGAAACTCTTTATGAGAAGTCTGAAAGGAGATGCTTTGTCTTGGTACATCAACTCTCGGAGACATTCCGCGAGTATGCTACTCGTTGGAGATCAGAAGCTACTAAGGTCAGACCGGCTTTAGAAGAAGAACAAATGAATAAGTTTTTTGTCCGAGCTCAAGACCCATAGTACTATGAAAGGTTAATGCTGATTGAAAGAGAGAAATTTTCCAACATCATCAAGCTAGGGGAAAGGATCGAGGAAGGTATCAAAAGTGGTATGGTCACTAACTTTGAAGCTTTGCAGGCCACAAATAAGGCTCTACAATCTGGTGGAACGTCCAAGAAAAGGGACGTGAGTGCCGTGATGGTTGCACAAAAAACAAAATCCCCAATTGGATACCAAACCTACCCAATACCTCCACTCACATATCCATCTACCCCAAATTACCAAGCACCCCTACCCTCCCACCAAGCTCCACCACCTAGTTACCAATCGCCTTCGCCTCCCACATATCAGCCCACTTCACCCAAATATTCTCAACCCGTACATGTCTACCAAAACTACAATACTTAATCACCTCCCACCCGCCAAAACTTTCCTAGACCCCGACCAAACTTCCATCGCAGACCCCCCAAACAGTATACCTCAAAGTTGCTGGTTACATCACCCTCATCCCTGCCGTAAATCCCGAAAACCCCTCCCAATGGGTCAACCCAAACAAAACTTGTGCATACCATTCCAGCATGAAGGGGCATACCATTGATGAGTGCCACTCTCTGAAGGATAAGATCCAAGCTTTGATTGACAACAAGATCATCATAGCAAAGGAGCCAGCTCCGAATGTCCGCAACAACCCTCTGCCTGACCACAAGGGTGGGGGCGTTCACATGATTGAGATAGAGGTCGATCAAATTGATCGCTGAAGGTGACGAGCCAAAGAAACCAACAGTCACACTTAATCCAATTGCGGTCCAGATCCAGCCTTCTGAAAACACTGAAGTAGACATGTCCATACCACTTGAGTTCGAAGCACCTTCTTCTGCAAAGACGCCAGGACCTATTGATGCCGAGTTTGGGTCTCCAAAGACACCTGTACCATTCGAAGTAGCTGCGTTACCATCCAAGGCAAAGGTACCCATACCGGTGGCTATGACAGCCATAACACCGTTCCACCCAAAGGCCATACCATGGGATTACACCGCCGAGGCGAGAAGGAAAAGGAAAACCAAATCAGGAGTAGCAATTGCAACACATGGTATGACAAGAACCGGCAAGGTTTATACCCCAGAACACCTAACCGAGTTCAGTAAGTAGGCCTCTAGATGACCAACCGTCACTAAAACTAGGCCTGATGATCTCTGGAGGAAGATACATGCCAAAGAGTATTCAGTCATTAATCAGTTGAACAAAACGCAGACCAGATCTCTATCTTAGCTCTGCTACAAAGCTCTGACGCACATAAGAATGCCTTATTGAAGGTGCTGAGCGAGGCATATGTACCCAGCAACATAACTGGAGGAGAAATGGCAAAAATGGTGGGGCAAGTATTGGAGAGTCACAAAATCACTTTCCACGAAGATGAACTGCCACCTGAATGGCTAAGCCACAACAAGGCCTTGCACATCACTATGCAGTGTGAAGATCATTTCATCACCAGAATCCTGATTGACGGAGGGTCTAGCCTCAATATTTGTCCCTTGGTGACTCTCAGAACATTGGAAAAGAGCCTGCATGAGATCAAGGATGGAGCCATCAATGTTAAAGCTTTCGATGGATCCTAAAGGTCCACTATTGGGGAAATCAGTTTGTGTCTGCAAATGGGACTGACTTGGTTCGACGTTGATTTTCAAGTGATAGACGTCCCAACATCTTACAACTTGCTATTGGGACGGCCCTGGATCCATGTCGTTGGGGCTGTAGCATCAACCCTACATCAAGTAGTGAAATTCGAGTGGAATCACCAAGAGGTAATTATTCACGGTGACGGTAGCAATCCCATATACAGTCGCCAGACCATCCCAGCAATCGGAGGAAGAAGGAAGATAGGTGGAGAAACCTACCATCATATTGAGCGAGTCAACGCCGTGGACAAGGACAAATGGTTGGATAGCAAAATTGAAAGTATACTGAATTGGTGTGGATACGAACCTGGCAAGGGACTTGGCAAGAATCTCCAAGGAATCACTAAGCCTATCAAGTTGAAGAAACATGGTACCACTTTCGGTTTGGGATATGAATACACTTGGGAGGAATTCAACCACTGGTCTCCACCATGGCGCAGTCCCTACTACCCACTGGAGCATCCAATACCTCGCTTGGAACAGACTTTCCAGCTCGCCAATGTCATATATGGTTCAGGAGAAGAGGAAGCATTGACGGCGATGAGGAATTTGTTTTTGGAAGATGATAATATGGACTATTGCGTCATTTTCGAGGAGGAGGGGGAGGAAAGCCCTTCTATACAAGCTGTGAGCCAAGGAGTACACCTCAACAATTGGTCCATCAGAACCACCAGGGCCTGGAAAGCTTCGGGGTAGCAGGGCCGAACAAAGCACCATGCATTATCTTTATTTTTTTTTCGCTAATTGACTTTCTTTCCACATTTTTAATATTGAAATAAGATCTCCAATGTTCAAAACAATTATAAAAATTTATCAAAGCATTTCAGTTTTTGACTTTCTCCATGGCCTGATGCATAAGGTCCGACCCTATCAATTCTGCTTCTCCAACCTCGAACCATCCGATGGGAGACCTACATCTCCCACCATACAATACTTCGAATGGTGCCATCTGGATACTAGCGTGGAAGTTGTTGTTGTAAGCAAATTCTATGAGCGGAAATGGTCGTCCCAACTACCCTTGAAATCAATAGTACAAGCACGTAACATGTCTTTAAGCGTCTGAATAGTCCACTCTGCTTGTCCATCGGTTTGTGGATGAAAAGTTGTGCTAAGATTTACCTGCGTACCCAAACCTTTCTGAAACTTCTTCCAAAAGTTGGCTGTGAACTGAGCCCCTCGATCTGAAATGATGGAGACTGGAGTGCCATGTAACCGGACTATTTCCTTGATATATAACTGAGCATACTGTTCCGCTGTGTCGGTAGATTTAACTGGCAAAAAGTGCGCTGATTTCGTGAGTCGATCCACGATCACTGAAATTGAGTCGAACTTGCACGGAGTGCGCGACAACCCTACCACAAAATCCATATTAATCATTTCCCATTTCCACATTGAAATTTCTATGCTTTGAGTCAATCCAACGGGCCTTTTATGTTAGGCCTTCACTTGTTGACAATTCAGACATTTTGCCACAAAATCCGCCACATCCCTCTTCATGTTGTTCCACCAATAAATTTCCTTAAGATCATGATACATTTTCGTAGAGCCTGGGTGCACGGAATACCTAGATGTGTGAGCTTCTGCCATGATTCTTTCTCGAAGACCGTCGATATCAGGAACACATAGGCGGTCTTGGTACCGTAGGGTACCATCATTTATGCCAAAGGAAAAAGCTGTGATCTTGTGTTTGTGAATCCCCTCTTTCAGTTGTGCTAACAATGGATCATTGAATTGTTTTTCCTTCACTTCTACTACAAGTGATGATTCCGCTCTATTCTGTATAATTACTCATCCTTCACTAGACTCTATAAGGCGAACTCCCAAACTGGTCAACTAGTAGACCTCCCTGGCTAACGACCTCTGATAGGCCCCCAAATGAGCCAAACTTCCCATAGATTTTTGACTAAGTGCATCTGCCACGATATTTGCCTTTCCCGGGTGACAGAGAATGTCGATGTCATGGTCCTTGAGTAACTCTAGCCATCTTCTTTGCCTCAGATTCAACTCTTTCTGCTTGAAAATATATTGAAGGCTCTTATGATCTGTAAATACATCCACATGGACCCTATACAAATAATGTCGCCAAATCTTTAGCGCAAACACCACTGCTGCCAACTCTAAGTCATGGGTTGGATAGTTCTTCTCATGATTCTTGAGTTGCCTAGAAGTGTAGGCTATAACTTTGCCATGTTGCATAAACACACACCCAAGCTCGACTCTCGAAGCATCGCAATACACCACAAATTCCTCTGTACCCTCTGGCAAGGCTAATACCGGTGTTGTTGTCAATCTTGATTTCAATTCTTGGAAACTCTTTTCACAAGCATCGGACCATTGGAATTTAATTACTTTCTGTGTCAATTTAGTCAATGGAAAGGCAAGAGTAGAAACCCCTTCCACAAACCTCCTGTAATACCAAGCTAAACCCAAGAAACTACGGATCTCGGTTGGAGTGGTAGGTCTAGGCCAATTCTTCACTGCTGCAACCTTCTGAGGATCAACCATAATTCCTTCCCTGGAAACAACATGACCCAAGAATGCGATAGATTCAAGCCTAATAGTTCTAGTCCGACAATCAAGTTTGGCAAAGCATGAATAAAGCCAATCCATTCCCATTATTACATCAAAGTCGACCATCTCTAACTCAACAAGATCGGCCGTGGTATCCCTACCCCGTACCGTGACAATGCAACTCCTATGGACTCGAGCAGCCAAAATTGACTCACCAACCAGAGTAGATACTGAAAATGGTTCATGAAGCTGTTCTGGTCTTATCCCGAATTCCATAGCAACAAATGGGGTAACATAGGATAAGGTGGAACCGGGATCAATAAGTGCATACACATCATGAGATTGGACAGTCAGATTACCTATAACAACATCTGGAGAAGCCTTTGTAGTCTGGCAAACACTCATAGCATAGAACCAGCTGGGTCCTCCTGAACTCTGCGCACTATCCCTAGCTGCACCCCGCCCTGCAGGTGCTGGGGTACCTCGAGCTGGATAGGGCCGAAGATATAGTAGCTGTTGGACTGGAGGGCTGAGCTATGCCCCTACCCGCTCCCTGGAGGGATACACGACAATGTCTCTAAATATGACCTCTCATCCCACATCCATAACATATAGGTAACTCCATATAGCAAATTCCCGAGTGCATCTTCCCGCACTTAGGGCACGGGGACCTCTGCTACTGCTGGAACCTCTCTCCTGACCGACCCCACTGATGGGATCCCCTGTTGCCCTGCCCAGGCCTGAAATGACTCCATTGCTGCTGGCTAGGCCCTGATGGCAGTGCACTGGCTGAAGACTAGGCAATAGACTGGGAAGGCCTTGATGATCTTCCCCTGAAAACTGACCTTCCCCCACCTAGTGACTCTCTTATGTTTCCCGTAGACCGGACCTTGTTGTTACCCTCTCTCTCCATTCTGTTCTTCAATTTACGACTCTTTGTGGCCTGAGCAGATACTACACCTACGAAGCTATTCAGATGCTGACCCGGAAGCTAGGGTTGGAGGCGGGACAGAAGTATCAACGGGAGGGATAGTGGTACCCTTCGTAGGTGTAGGAACTGGGGTAGTCTGCTCTGGAATAGAAGGATCTGATAGAGTAATAGCAGGGCGACTACCCTCGCCCGCAACATCAAGTAGCGAACCATCAACCACTCCTAGGGTGGCATTGGCTTCTTGGCCAGTTCTTGCTTTCTTCTTAGGTGACATTTACTAAAAGATAGAACAATGCACTGATTAGGAAGGAAACAGTTTCACCGTAGTGATCCAGAATATCAAAGAAGGGTGTTATTCCTAAATGTCCAAATAGCCTCCAACTTATAGATGTGGTAGACAACACATCGATAAGAAGGACTCTACCAGACACGGCTCTGATACATCCTAGGACACTTTAAAACCTTAGGCTCTGATACCAAGTTTGTCACGCCCCAACTTCAGGAGGCGCGACCGGCGCTTAATCGAGTGAACCCAACTGAGCAAGCCTGGTCAACCACTACCTACCTAACTCGATAGGAATAAGGAAGTCATGCTTACCTTTGTTTAAACTAGGAAAGGTAGTACATTCAACATCTTAGTTCATTTTATATCACAACATTAAATCGTGATTAAGTTCCAAGATTCCATACAAGTTACAGTTTAGAAGAAAACATGAGTACAAGCTTACAACATGGTCCATTGACCTACCCAATACCCATACATAACCCACACAAACGTCTATGGAACCTCTAAGGATATAAAAGACAGTGATAACAACAACGGCAACAAGGCCCCGGCTATACCTCAAAAGTGAAAGTCCAAAATAAGAAGATATACAACACAACCCCCTTGAAGGATAAGGGGCTCACCAAGGCGTTGAGGAGAAAGTAATCCACTACGTGCGATCGACACTGTTTGCTATGGAGCCACCTACATTCATTTAAAAGAATGTAGCGCCCCCGGCAAAAGGGACGTCAATACATTTGAATTGTATTGGTATGTATAACTAAACACCATTTTACTAGAAAGAACTATCAAGCAAGTACAAGTAAATCTCATGAGTAAATCAAAGATGAAATTCATATAATCTTTCATATAATTTCCAAAACTTAGTTTGGGGCATTTCTTTCATATGTTCATCAATGTTCTCAATACCATCGCTATCTTGAGCGGAGTCCGATCACGACCTGACCGGCTAGGTCACCTCATTGGAGGCATATATCTCAATCACTATTTTATTTCCCTTATCCAGAATTCAATATGAGCATATTACCACAATGTGTGCGGCATGGTGTCTGATCACGACCCGCTCGGCTAGGTCGCCTTGCCTAGGCATTATCCCTTTCTCATTAGTCAACATATCTAAATATTTATTTCACATATATCATATCAATTCCTTGGCACTCAGGGCCACCATTATGATATCGTTTTCCATTTTCAATATTCATCTTGCAAGTTGTGATCATAGGCATATACAAAAATAATTCAAGTTGCAATCACAGGTAAGTGAGCACATAGCTAGCATGAATAATTCTCCGTTTCAATCTTGGCTTACAGCCTAAGCATTTCAACACATAATTGTATTCTTCATACTTCTCTAATTAGCAAGAATGGTACATTACTCACATTGAGGCACATCTTTCACGTATATGTGTAGATAATTGCAAATCAATTAATGCATAATAACAATCAATACACTAACCAATTTAACTCTTACCACACTTCCGTAAATGCCAACGGAGTTCAATTTCTAATAAAAGGGGGTTTAGCCATACATTCCTCAATAAAGCTTTCCTTACTCTTTACAAAATTCTGTAACTCTTAGCACTTCGATCTATTGTGTAAGAATTACAAATTAAATCGAGAATTAGAGACGAGATTGAGATTCTAGTTTGGTTCAAGCATATTATCAAACACTAAAGGTGCAGTATGATCTTAGGTCCCTTTTGGGAGAAATTTCTATCATTTTATACCCCAATTGCTTTATCTTTAGTTCATTATCCCCCAATACCCTAAGGTTTGATGTGCATGAAAGGAATCCATTTTTATACCCATGAATCACCTCACTAATGACCTCTTATAGCTGTGAATAGAAATAAAAGCTGAGGTGATGAAGTCTTACCTCTTGGGATGAAGATCTAGGGGCCTTCACTTGATTATCTTCAAGGATTTAGCAAGATTTTATGGAGTAATTTGATGGGGAGAACTTTCCCTCTCTAAAAACCCTCTCTCTCACTCTAGAAATGCTCAAAATAATACTCAAATGAGCTATAACACTGAATATATCGATAGGGGTTCGGGTTTAAAACTTAGAAAATTGGAGCCCCGAGTCAAATATGCGATCGCATTTGTCGCAAAATCAACATGTGGTATGCAAAATGGATCGCAAAATGCTCCCCAGAAACTGGACACTCTGGCTAAGTTTGCGGCGAAAATGCGGTCCGCATTCACGTTATGCGACGCAAAGTGTACCGCTGAATTGACATTCACAAAATCCCAAGGAAATTATGCGACGACTATGCGGTCCGCATTTTGATTAAGCGATCGCATTATTGACCGCATAGTTGACATCAATTTAACCAACATGCTGACTAGCTTTGTGGAAGATATGCGGTTCGCATACCTGGTTTGCGACCGCATTCTGGACCGCATTTCTGCACTTTTCTGGAAAACTCTGATTCTTGACATTTTAATGCACTATTCAATCCAAAGGGTCCGAGCCTTTTATGAATTTCTAACACATGCTCCTAACTTAGCGCCACAGGATTCGAATTTTTTTTTGAGTAGGAATTTCACGGGGCCTTACATCCTCCCCCACTTAAGATCATTCATCCTCGAATGAGAATCAAGGTTCACTTATTAATAGTCTTAGTGCAATCTTCTTCTCTTTACAACCTGAAACATGTTGACAGTTCCCAAATTTAGTTAACTCCCTAAATTTCCGAAAATTTTGCCAGAGTTTCCTTTGTATCTAGGCCTTATCCACCTGTCAGAGAGCCCCAGAAACATACCCTAACAGCATAAACATATTCATAAACATAGTACAACTTGTACAACATCAACCATGGCCATATAGGCAATCATGTTACCAGAAAGGGAACGGTTTTACATAGTATCAAGCCAACAGAAACGGGTTCGTAGGAGCTAAATGCATAACAGCTATTACAGGACTATTCAAACAAGTGTGGATACTTCTTTTTCATTTCCTCCTCGGCTTCCCAAGTAGCTTCCTCAACTTGCTGGTTCCGCCATAATACTTTCACGGATGCAATTTCCTTATTTCTCAATTTTTGGACATGTCTATCAAGAATGGCAACTGGAACTTCTTCATACGATAGCCCTTTATTAACTTTAATAGTCTCGACTGGCACAATAGTGGAAGGATCTCCCACTACCTTTCTCAACACAGACACATGAAAAACCGGGTGTACCAATGATATCTCAGGTGGCAGCTCGAGCTTATATGCCACTTGACCAATTCTCTGAATGATTCTGTATGGTCCGACATACCTCGGGCTTAACTTTCCCTTCTTTCCAAATTGCATGATACCCTTCATAGGGGAAACTTTCAAGAATACCCAATCGTCTTCTCTGAACTCCAAATCTCTGCGACGCACGTTCGAATAGGATTTTTGGCGACTTTGAGCAGTTTTCAACCTTTCCTTAATAAGCTTGACTTTCTCCATGGCCTAATGCACAAGGTCCGGCCCTATCAATTTCGCTTCTCCAACCTCGAACCATCCGATGGGAGACCTACATCTCATACCATACAATGCTTCGAATGGTGCCATCTGGATACTAGCGTGGAAGCTGTTGTTGTAAGCAAATTCTATGAGCGGCAAATGGTCATCCCAACTACCCTTGAAATCAATAGTACAAGCACGCAACATGTCTTCAAGCGTCTGAGTAGTCCGCTCTGCTTGTCCATCGATTTGTGGATGAAAAGTTGTGCTAAGATTTGCCTACGTAGCCAAACCTTGCTGAAACGTCTTCCAAAGGTTGGTTGTGAACGGAGCCCCTCAATCTGAAATGATGGAGACTGGAGTGCCATGTAACCTGACTATTTCCTTGATATATAACTGAGCATACTGTTTCGCTGTGTCGGTAGATTTAACTAGCAAGAAGTGCGCTGATTTCGTGAGTCGATCCAGGTTCACTAAAATTGAGTCGAACTTGCGCGGAGTGCGCGACAACCCTACCACAAAATCCATATTAATCACTTCCCATTTCCACATTGGAATTTCTATGCTTTGAGTCAATCCACCGGGCCTTTGATGTTCGACCTTCACTTGTTGACAATTAGGATATTTTGCCACAAAATCTGCCACATCCCTCTTCATGTTGTTCCACCAATAAATTTCCTTAAGATCATGATACATTTTCGTAAAGCCTGGGTGCACGGAATACCTAGATGTGTGAGCTTCTGCCATGATTCTTTCTCGAAGACCGTCGATATCAAGAACACATAGGCGGTCTTGGTACCGTAGAGTACCATCATTTATGCCAAAGGAAAAAGCTGTGATCTTGTGTTTGTGAATCCCCTCTTTCAGTTGTGCTAACAATGGATCGTTGAATTGTTTTTCCTTCACTTCTACTACAAGTGATGATTCCGTTCTATTCTGTATAATTACCCATCATTCACTAGACTCCGTAAGGCGAACTCCCAAACTGGCCAACTGGTAGACCTCCCTGGCTAACGCCCTCTGATAGGCCCCCAAATGAGCCAAACTTCCCATAGATTTTTGACTAAGTGCATCTGCCACAATAGTTGCCTTTCCCGGGTGACAGAGAATGTCGATGTCATGGTCCTTGAGTAACTCTAGCCATCTTCTTTGCCTCAGATTCAACTCTTTCTGCTTGGAAATATATTGAAGGCTCTTATGATCCGTAAATACATCTACATGGACCCCATACAAATAATGTCGCCAAATATTTAGCGCAAACACCACGGGATTCGGGTTTTTTTTATTAGGAATTTCACGGGGCCTTACACTTTATATGGGGTAGCTCAATAGAAAAAAGGAAAATTCACTTAGTCAACTGGTCTACCCTTTGCCAGCCTAAACCTAATGGTGGCTTAGGTATTCATAATGCTTTGAATAAAAATCTGTGCACCTTAGCTAGCCTAAGTTGGAGACTTCTTACAAATTCCACAATCCCTTGGGCCAAACTTATCATTTTATACTATTGTACTAGTACCATAATGAATAGGTGTTCCTTCATTTGGAAAAGTATTTGCAAAGGTTGGAAAATTTGCTCTAAGGGTATAATATGGTCCCCCCACCTTCACTCCAATCTTAACATATGGGAAACAAATTAGATCCCTAAATTTAGTAACCTAAGACAAAGTATGATAGGACCACCCTCCACTAGGGATACTATGACAAAAATTAGAAATATCTTCGATGGTTGCAATTGGAACTTGGATGTCCTATCCTTTCCTCTTCCTCTGGGACTATTAGCTAATATCACAAAGATCAAAATTCGTCTCAAGAGACCCTCTAATGATTTACCTATTTGGTCTCTCAGCAAAAAGGGTGTGTTTACTACTAGGTCTTGTTATACTCTTCTAGAAACACCAAAAAACACTGACTTAGAATTTGATTGGATTTGGAAACTAGACTGCCCCAATAAAATAATATATTTTTTAAGGCAATGTCTTTATGATCGAATCCCCTACAGAAAATACCTTTCACAGATTGAGCTAAACATTGACCTTTACTGTCCCATCTGTAAATGTCCTAATGAAGAATCCATAAAACATATTTTCCTAGAATGCAAAGCCGTCAAAAAGTTCTGGGCTTGCCTTCGATGGCAAAACCACAATAGTTTAAATGGTAACCACTGGCTTATCCAAGTAAGAGACCTTAACTATCCTTTTAATAACACATACTTAAACTGGAACTCTTATTTTTTCTTTATCATTTGGCACATTTGGATAAATAGAAATAATAATAACCATAATAACACTACTAACCCTATCAATGATTCTCTTATTATGCAGAGGGATATAGAATTCAAATTACTCACGGAAAAACTCTCTATAAACCCTCCAAAATTGCTCATTAAAATCAATTGGCATAAACCTCAAAAGGGTTGGTTTAAACTAAACGTTGATGCCAATTTCAATAACTATAACCAAAGTTGTGGATTGGGTGGTATTTTCAGGAATGCCAATGGTAATTGGGTGGTTGCTTTTACAAAATCGGCTCATGTAAATGGTTCCCTAGCAGCAGAATTGAAATCCCTAAGAGAAGGTCTCAGAACAGCAATGGATTGGAATCTATTCCCACTTGAAATAAAGACAGGTTGCACAGAGGTAACCCAGACAATACATAAAGGTAATAATTTATTTAATGAGGTTGTGAATGATTGCAGGTGGTTAATGCACCAACAGAAGGTTATCCTCCAGCACACCTTCAGGCAGGGGAATAAGACAGCTCATCAACTAGCAAAAAAAGTGCCTGAATGTGGGAAGTCAAGTTTTTGGAGCAGCTGGAAGAAATAATGATCAGGGTAGCAATAAAAAAAAATTTGTTAGACCTCCAAGTGATGTAATATATTTTGTGGATAGGGAAAGACTTGAACTTACTACTGATGAAAAATTACTATCTTTTGAAGCTTGCCAAGTGTTGGCAAGCTTAGGGAACCAATGTGTCCTTCGTGACACATCTTATGATAATCATGTACTGAACGCTCTTTAGTTATTAATATATATATTTCCTGTTTGCTAAAAAAATATTTTAAATATATAAAAAAAAGAATATATAATAATTACGTTACATAATGAAATAAGGAAAGAACTTTCATTAAGGTAAAATTTTAGACATTTATATATTGACCATAGCAGCAGCAGCACACGCTGTTCACAATCATTAATTAGTTCAAAGTTACAAATTACAACTCATGTTCTACTGCTCACAATTTTTTTTAATTTTGAGTCTATGATTTTTGCAATTAATTCAATTTGGTTTGAGTTGTTAAAGAATCAACCATAAACCACAAATTGTGATAGATCTTTTAAAAATATTATATTTAAAAGTAGAAAAATTTATGTGTAATAACAAATATATCATTCATAGGTTTCTTTTTGGCCATTATTTTCATTTAGACACCTTAACTAAAGGGTGTGACCTATTAGACAATTGAGGGCATTTGGTAGGGTGTATAAGAATAATATTAAGTATGGTGTATTTGTAATGCTGTAATTATTTCTTATACACTGCTTGATTTGGTGTTCCAAAAATAACATGCATTGCATATGGGTGTATACATGTTTATCCTTGTATTAAGTCATTGTGTTACTAATGCCATGGTTTGCTATGTATTAGTTATACATAGGATAATGCTAAATAGGGTGTATAACTAATACGCGTATTAGTTATACCGAGATTGAAAAATAATACCAAGCAAGCGATTAATAATATCAAATAATCCGTTGATGTATGTGCAAAATGTGTCGATTGAACGCAATACTAATAACCACCAAATGCATGAAACTCAAAGCGGGTGATATGGCAACTAAGTTAATGAGATGATGACATGTGTCAACTTAGACCAAGTAATCTTAGCTGGAATTTTTACCCAATTTTTTCTTTTAAAAAAAAAAGAAGAGAAAAGTAAAAAGGGGGAAAAGGCCAAATTAATCCCAACGTGATTTCAAGACGAGTGTACATACATTATTGGTGATTTATATGAGGGACAAGCATATGGTACTTAGAGCCGTGCTTGTGATATTCTTTTGCGAGAGATGAGCAAACTTTTCACAAATTCCTTGAATTGAGTGCTATATTCTTAAGTGAGATATGCTAACGGGGAGTAGAGGAGGAGGAGTTTGGGATCCACAATGACCTACATGAAAGAGCGAGCCTTGTTGATGAATAAAGTCAACTCTTGATGCTCAAGTGTCACATTAGAACTTTTGGTTCTTACAATTCAAATCATTGTCTTGTTGATAATTTATAAGTGTTGTGGGTAATTGTTGGTCCCAATTGATGTGTGATTGATGCACCTTAGATTAGCTGGAATAGCTCTTAACTTGTGGAGGTGGGAATTACTTTAATGGCTTGAGGACAAGCAAAAGCTTAAGTTTGGGGGAGTTGATAACTGGGAATTTTGACTAATTATTAGCGCTTTTTTACTTTTGTTTTAGTCCAAAAGTGTTTAATTGTATTCCCAAAAACCGATATAATATGCTTAATTGCAGGAGTTTGGGAAATGATCCACAAAGATGAAATAAAACTAAAGAAGGAGTGATCTAAACTCAAGGACAAAAATCAGGCAAAAAGGCTCAAGTGTGGACCGAAGATTTCTATATGCGGCCGAGAATGCGAAGGAAATCCATCAGAGTGCTAGTGCAAAGTGCGGGCTGCACAATTATTGTGCGGTCACAGAAGCTAACCAAAAGCAGAAGTTCAGAGAGTTAACATTTCAGGCCTAAAGGAAATGCGGACTGCACAATTATTGTGTTGACGCACAAGACAGCCACGCGGCTGCACTCAGAATTGTGCGATCCGCAGAAGGGCTCTGTGCGGTCGTACCAAGATTTGTGCGGACCGCAGAATATAAGAGATGCGACCGCATTCCAGAATTGTGCGACTTTAGATCCAGCTCCTATCAAGATTGAAGAAAAGTACGGACCGCACATGGAATTGTGCGGCCGCAGAACCTGCGAAAGGGAATTTTTGTCTGAAATTTCGAGCTTTGTATAAATAGATTAGTTTCACGAATTTAGGTCAAGTTTTGAATATTGGAACTCATGTAGATGTTTTCCGTACTATTTTAGGCAACTTTAGCT
Organism: Nicotiana sylvestris; assembly: GCF_000393655.2. NCBI lineage: Eukaryota > Viridiplantae > Streptophyta > Magnoliopsida > Solanales > Solanaceae > Nicotiana > Nicotiana sylvestris. Next base: position 13,729,652 of record NC_091063.1, read on the forward strand.
TACTTTGGTGATTTAACATTGAATTTTTATCATTTAATCTTTCAATATGAGTTTTATCATCTTTTCTTCTATAACCATTATGAGTAGCTAGATTTTTAACTAGGGTTGTGATCCAACTCTATTATGTAATCCTAATGGGTGTTTGATTTATGAATTGTTTATGGTTGGGTGTTTATTATTTAGCCTTGTTCTTGCTTTTAATTGTAGAATTAATGATTGCAAACATTAGTTCATGCCTAGTTGACTTGGTCTCTACTTGAAAAAGAGAGACTTAGTCTAGGAAAACATGGTTACCAAGAATTTGGGATGAAATCAAGAGATTGATAGTCCCAATTAAAGGGTTGAACCTAGATATAGTAAAACCCGACTTGAGCATTTTATCAACTGTTTGGTTTAATACCCATTTGGATTTGAGAAAGCCAAATTGGGCAAAATCACTCTATTACCGAGAGGTATTGAGTGGGTACTTGAGTGTTGATAGCTATAATACACCCTGACCAACAAAACAAGCTTTAAATTTTATAACCCGTTAAGTAAACACCTAGGTGAAGGTCATAGCCCTATGCCTTTTACAGTATATGAAAACAACAACAAAAACACAATTTCTTAGTTTCAATTGTTTTAATTGCAACCTTAGTTTAAACTAGACCTAGAATCAACCAAATTTGTGGAAGTATAATGTAAGATAGTTCAAGCTCATTCACCATAATATATACTTTAAATCTCATTCATATAGCTCCCTATGGAATTCGACCCTGACTCTAAGTTGGGTATTATTATTGCATCGACTGTTTCACAACCTCGAATAGAGGTGTGACTTGGACGAGATCATCAACCAGGAGTTATAAGTTTTCGCCTTCTCGTCATTTTTCTCGATCTTATTTTCCCCCGATTCGATTCTCTTTGTCAGTTCGTCGTGCATATTCATGATAGCATGATTGGTCTCCGATTCTTTTTCACTCAATTTCTTTGAGACTGATTTGACCCTATGTACAATTTCCTGGGACGACTCGAGCTCGACCATGCTCGGTGCGTGATTTTGATTTTGGAGTTGGGATATCACTGCCTGTCGGGCCTGCAATATTTTGAAGATCAGTTGCAGGTTGACCATATCGTCCTCACCACAGTGTGTACTTTGAACGATTGATTGATTGTCCTGGCGGACGCTGCCCTCGGGGTCGACTGCCAAATCAGCATTGAGGGCTACATGTGAGCTAACGTCGATTGGATATACAACTGGAAATCCATCGAGGTCAACCGGTGGTACGTCGTTTCCTTGTGCTACGTTATCATCCTTGTGCTACATTATCATTCTCGCCGGGGTGGCCAGAACCATAGCCGACGTTAAGGGGTGCTGACTGAGAGTTCTACATTCTGATCCTGGAATCAAAGATACTTCAAAGAACAAGTGAAAAGGTAGTGTGTGTTATGAAAGTTTGCACCGAGTAAACACCATTATTCTTAGCCCCACGGTGGGCACCAAACTATTTACCCTAAAAATGGATAACAATTGAATATATACGTGTTTTTAAGGATACGTGATATAACTTGGCACAAGAGAATATATATATATATATATATATATATATCAGAGTTGACTATAAAAGAAATAAATGCAAACTAAACGAATCAAATAGCCTTGGCCATCGAGTTCGATCACCCTCGAACCAAGTGGTGTTTCAGTTGATATAAGAACAGAGTAACAAGATAATGAAAACTAGAGAATATTGCTTTGTATTGCGTGAATATGATGATCGTTTATAAATGATTAGACCCTCTTTATATAGTAGGGGAATGTCACGACCCAAATCCCGACCCTGGCCGTGATGGCACCTCTCATGAAGACAAGGCCAACCAGTTTAACCCAACTCGTCCTTTAAAACAGTAATTTAACATAAATATATTATAAACATGGATTAATAGTACCAAATAACAGAAAGTATGAATAAGAAATGCGGAAAACCAGCCCGACATAGTCCTAACCGGGGTGTCACAAGTCACGAGGAGAGAGAAATACAACTGAAAGCTTGGAGCGTACAAATACAGACTAATGAAATGAGGAGAGAGAAAAGCAGTGCTGCGAATGCCGGCAGCTACCTTGCTAAACCCTGATGACTCTGCCTCCGATCAACCAAAACATACCTGAATCTGCACACAAAGTGCAGGGAGTAATGTGAGTACTCCGACTCAGTGAGTAATAATAATAAATAAATACTGAAGGCAAGAAATCACGCAAAAACATAAGGCATTCCATATTGAAGCAGTAAAATCACTTTAAACAGTAAAGCAGTGAGAAATCAAGTGAAAAATCCTTTTTTCCCAACAAGTAAAGCAAGTAGTTTACAAGTGAGTAACAAAATGATGGAAATGTAACAGCCCCTCGGGAAAAACATGTACAACAAACCGCCCCTCGGGCATAATATTAACAGAACCAGCCTCTCAGGCTCAATATCAGAACAGTGCCAGCCCCTCGGGCTCAATATCAGAACAGTAAGAACCCCTCGGGCTCAATATCAGAGCAGTAACAGCCCCTCGTGCTACCTCACAATCACTCATATCAGCCCCTCGGGCATAGTATCAATCACTCAGAACAATGGGTACTCGCGCTCACTGTGGGTATGCAGACTCCGGGGGGGCCCTTACGGCCCAAGCGCTATATAAAGCCACCTCGTGGCATCATCACTCAACATATCCTCATATCACTCAAGCCACCGCGTGGCATATAAAGTATCTTAGGCCCTCGGCCTCATATCACTCGGCCTCACATCACTCAAGCTACCGCGAGGCATATAAAGTATCTCAGGCCCTCGGCCTCATATCACTCGGCCTCACATCATTCAAGCCACCGCGTGGCATAAATAGTATCTCAGGCCCTCGGCCTCATATCACTCAGCATATCCTCACATATGGCCCTCGGCCTCACTCAGTTCGAAAATCATCACAAGCCCCTCGGGCATTAGTAAAACAGTAGTTCTCAGCCCAAAACATCATTTGGAAATATCATATAAGTTTCAAATCTGAGTAAAAGTGGCTGAGTTTGTAAACCAGTAGATATCAATGGGACTGAGTTTAAATAATAAGTCAAAGCAGTGAGGAAATAGTGATAAAATTTCCCGAAGGGTTCAAACAGTTGGCACGAAGCCCAAATATGGCAATCAGCCCAAATCATGATGATAACAAACAAATTTCAGTCAAATACGCGGTAAAATCATCGATCGGGATGGACCAAGTCACAATCCCCAGTAGTAAAAGACTCCACGCTCATCATCCAGCGCGTGTCTCACCTCAATATAGCACTACGATGTGTAATCTGGGGTTTCAAACCTTCAGAATATCATTTACAATCATTACTCACCTCAATTCGAGCAAAATACTACTCCACAATGCCTTTGTATCAAATCAACCTCCGAATGTCTCGAATCTAGTCACAATAATTCGATTCAGTTAATAAAAATTATAGGAATTAATTCCATATGAAATTCTACATTTTCCATTAAAAATCTTAAATTGTACTCAAAACTCGCCCGTGGGGCCCACATCTCGGAACCCGACAAAAATTACGAAATATGAAACCTCACCCAACCACGAGTCCAACCATACAAATTTTTCCAAAATCCAACAATAATTCGGCCTCCAAACCATCAAATCTTATTTTCAAATCTCTAGGACCAAATTCCCGATTTACACCTCAAAAACACGTAATCTAGCCGGAATATTCAATGATAATTCAATAATATTGACTAACAATGATCATAAGAGACTTACCTCAAGAATTCCCGTGATTTTTCGCTCAAAATTGCCCAAAATCCGAGCTTGGAACTAAGAAAAAAAAATGGAAAAAAAAAAGACTGCCCCTTTAACTGCCCAGAAATTTTCGGGGTACTGTTCACGCGTCACTGTTCAAGCTGCTAAAAAAATCTAGCAGCTATCCAAGGCAATTGCAGCAGCTTTTTATTTCAGTAAAAATGCTCTAACTCCATCATACGAACTCGGAATTCGACAATTCTTGTTCCTATGAGTCACAAATAATTATACGAACCTATTACTTCAATCAAAACACAATTTGGAGCTCATGTTCTCAGTGCAATACCCGTTTCGCTCGTTAAACAATTAACTCATATTTCGCTTCAAAAACCCAATCGCGACTTGATGAAATTAGACCAAACTTTCCAGATCACTCCTATAATTCATTATTGAAATTTTGGAAGTCTCGAAATCAAATTTCGATCTCTAGAACTAAAAATGGACCTTTTATCATTACATGCTTATGCTCAAAACGACAAAAATCTTTCAAAAACTCTTCCAAAACTTATCCTAGCCTCATGGGACCCCAAACAAACATGCCAACATAATTCATAACATAATTCAAACCTGTTCCAATCATAAAAACACCTCAAACAACATCAAATTACCCAAAACTCATCGAATTCAAGTCTAAGTTTCCAAAAACTTCCGAAATACACTTTCGATCAAAAACCCAACCAAACGATGTCCGAATAACCTGAAATTTTGCACACACATCATAAATGACATAATGAGGCTACAAAAACTCTCGAAATTCCATTTCGAACCTCGGATCAAAATCTCACCTATCAACCGGAAAACGCCGAAATCTCAATTTCGCCAATTCAAGCCTAAACCTTCCATGGACTTCCAAAATGCATTTCGATCACTCTCCTATGTCCCAAATCACCTGACGGAGCTAACCAAATCATAAAAATTTAAATCCGAGATCAAATACAAACAAGTCAAATCTTGGTCAAACCTTTCAAATTTCAAGCTTCAACTGAGAACTGTTCATCCAAATTCATTCTGATTAACCTGAAACCCAACACCAACGATATATATAAGTCATAATACACCACACGGGACAAGTCATTCCCGAGAACTGGCGATCAAAGTGCAAAAGCTCAAAACGACCGGTCGGGTCGTTACATCCTCCCCCACTTAAACACACGTTCGTTCTCGAACGTACCCAGAGTTGTTCTAGAAGCCAACCCATAGCTGAATAACCTTACCATGCATATGCCCGGGGGTGACCCCACATTACCCTATCTCACATAGGTCCGATAACACATTGCAACTGAAATTGCACAATCCAATCAGGCCCATAAGCCATAGAACCACCTTTTCATTTCTGAAACCATCGATACGATCAAAACCTCACACCTATACTCTGAATAGACCCGAACTAGCTGTAGTAACCCATGCCTGTAACCTCGGGAGCAATCCCATGATATACCATATAACTCTAATGCTCGCAACAATAACTTCTATTCACAGCAGCTGCCCATAACAACCAAAAACCGATAGAAAACCTCTTATCAGCTAAAGTCTCATTCCAACACTTTCATATACCGCCAACGATAAATAAAACACGCAATAAACCATAACCATTTCTCAGATCAACCATTCATGAATCCATTTCTCCTCTGGCAATTACCATAGCAAATATTTTTTTGGAATCGAACCTCGATGTTTACCCATCAAACATGCTGAAATCGAATCTATTTGTTTTCATTAATGATCCCAACGATCTCCTCTGACCCAAAGCACTACCATGGTGACATGTCACACCAATAGAGGCCTAACCCACATCTAGCATAATACGTGCACCAATAAGCAACTGTCCGAACATACTCAAATCATGAAAATGACTCAAATAAAAGAGTTGTACCTCAAGCTCACCAGTACCACCAAAACGCATGGCTGAGAACCCGTCTCACATCATAGAATAGGACACATGAATCTAACCTGCAAGGTCATATCTCCATATAGCTTTGCTACAATGCGCGATCCTATCCAAACACTGCTCCACATGGGACACCTCAAGTCACTATGCTCGAAATTGACAACTACGCACAATTTGACATCTGAAACTAAAGCAAATCATTACACCAATGGTGAAACAAGTAACATATACCACGCAAACCCGATAGGACGTAACCGATATACCAGTCACCGAGCAACATCCGATTACTCTTCCCGCCCGACTTCCACTATGAACCCCATTAGAACCGCACCATATGTGCCCATAACCAATAAATCATAATGTCTCGAAACACAGAAAGACAACTCATAGATCTCCCCAGATAACTAATAAGCTCAATAACGGTCGAATCAACCTATCCCTCAACAATACAATTCGGGGCCAACCAAGCTGACTCGAGCTAGAACACACATCCACATTGGCCTGCCAACAAACTCCTTACCAAGGAACCTAAAGCTGCTCCTTCAACTACCATAACTCCTGCCGGAGCCATACGATACGGTGCCCAACATCACATAAATACCAAAATCCACAACCTCTAATACCCAATCATTCCACTATAGATACTCTAAAATTTTCCTGTGCCACCAAGGAAACCCGAATATCACCAGTCGATCTCAAAAAAAGGTGCCGCAATACTACCGAAGTGCTATCAACTTAATAACATTGCCCTTTTACTAAAACATAGACTCTCGTCAAATCATTTCCAATTAGCAGTACCATTTCCTTAATCATTTGAGGCTACCCGCTTCCTAAGAGTTTTATGAACTTTCTTTCAGAACTGAACTGTAACTCATCTAGCCAAGAACTTCCATTGATCCCATCTAGAAGAAAAATCATTACATATCCTATGCTTCTCACACTCGGAGAAATTGCACCTCTCCAACCACGGTAGAAATCAATAAGAACTCTCCCAATTCCATTTGCACAAATTCAACTGCCATGACTGAATCCTTCTAACTAGACCAAGCTAAGCAAGCCATCAAAACCCAAGAGCATTGTTGCAAAATAGCTGTAGGAACTCATTACCTCGAACACACACAAGGAATTAATCATATCCTTACCATACCAATTTGGTCTACTATCAAGATACCCCATCTATCTAAATTCCTTCTGATTTATCTTCAACTTGATATTCCTTCTTGCTGTAGCACCACAATTTCCTCAACCTAGGCTTATCACACGAAACCCAAGCATAAAGCTACACCGTCTAAGGCTCCTAAGCCACTGAATACTCTTTAAGTGTTCCCCAAAGCCATTACTTTCACCTTTCTGATACTGATATATAGAATCCTATAATTAATATAGAAAATACCACAAGTCTTGCCATCTTCCACTGAAAACTCAGTTTCCATCCATAAGTACAACTTAGAAGCCTCCAATTATTGCATGTAGAGTTTTGAACACAATAGGACCATTCTCTAGAGTCATCCACACTACTCAAACCGTAGTTAGATTGATTAAACGAACCGAACAACCTGTGCTTCATTAGCACTCTGACACTGCAGAATGTGACCTCATTCCAATATAACCAAGCAACTTCTTGCCCTATGCACCGAGCATTCCTTACCATCCACAACTCAAGTCATTCCCCAATTCTCGTACACCCATAAAGCATAACATAGCCTTTATTTAAATTTCCTTTACTCGAGCCATAACTGATTCACAAATGCGCCTCGAACTGGGATTATTAGAGCATATAACCGTGCAATCAACTATTCAATAGCGGACTCCCCCACTTGGCTCAAATCCATAGGTCAAACATGCACCATAACTCATAACACATACGCTTTATTGCTTCCATAATACCATAGTGAGATTAACTCAATCCTTCATAAGCTCGTGGAACTCAGACCATCTGGTACTTTATATCTTCTACAAATCTCGTATTTACTCTCATAACAATTAAACCCACTCTCTTAAGCGACCCAAATTAAATTCACATATATATTTCACTTGTAAATGGGATCTTCTAACAGACAACATAAAGATCACACAACTCCAGAACACTTTGCAGGAGATAACCCACCTGCTTCGCCTTAACAAACATTTATGTATACCTTTCACCATCATAAACTGTACGTAGTCACTTAGTCTTCCTGAGTGTGAACTTATACCGCAACATAATTTTTTTTACTGCACTCACAACTAGGAAACATGAAAAGATTCTTCACACACCTATAACTCGGAGCTATACCTCGAATTAAGATGGAATTCAAGCACCTAATAGTTCTTCTATCCTCCAGCAGACCCTTCTTGTCGTTTCCAAATCATATGAATACATCTCGCAGTACTAACATACTCATCACATAGTTACTCAACCTTCACTTCCACTAATAGGGACAATACCGAACATATAAGTTCAAAACACTTGCTCACATAATCAGCACCTCGGTGCTCAAGCCATAGGCAAAGATCTGACCTCAAGTCCTTTAGACTGGCCCAACATCAACTTACAGAGATCACACCTCGCCCCTCAATCGGGAAATCACAAACCATCAAGGCACATCTGATACTGAGCGCTCGTGCGCGCATACGAACGCGTGGAAGGAATTCAAAGAGTTACATTTCAAGCTGAATCAAAGGACGCACGATAAGAATTCAAGAATGTGAAGTTTTCCTAAAGGTTCTGCAGCCTCTCGAGGATAAATACAGACGTCTCCATACCAATCTGCAAGACTCTACTAACCCTGCTCATGACTCGTGAGACCTATGTAACCTAGGCTCTGATACCAACTTGTCACGACCCAAATCCCGACCCTGGTCGTGATGGCGTCTCTCGTGAAGACAAGGCCAGCCAGTCTAACCCAACTCGTCCTTTAAAATAGTAATTTAACATAAATATAGTATAAACATGGATTAATAGTACCAAATAGCAGAAAGTATGAATAAGAAATGCGGAAAACCAGCCCGACATAGCCCTAACCGGGGTGTCACAAGTCACGAGGAGAGAGAAATACAACTAAAAGCTTGGAGCGTACAAATACAGACTAATGAAATGAGGAGAGAGAAAAGCAGTGCTGCAAACGCCGGCAGCTACCTTGCTAAACCCTGATGACTCTGCCTCCGATCAACCAAAACATACCTGAATATGCACACAAGGTGCAGGGAGTAATGTGAGTACTCCGACTCAGTGAGTAATAATAATAAATAAATACTGAAGGCAAGAAATCACGCAAAAACATAAGGCATTCCATGTTGAAGCAGTAAAATCACTTTAAACAGTAAAGCAATTAGAAATCAAGTGAAAATTCCTTTTTTTCCAACAAGTAAAGCAAGTAGTTTACAAGTGAGTAACAAAATGATGGAAATGTAAACAGCCCCTCGGGCAAAACATGTACAACAAACCGCCCCTCGGGCATAATATTAACAGAACCAGCCTCTCGGGCTCAATATCAGAACAGTGCCAGCCCCTTGGGCTCAATATCAGAACAGTAAGAACCCCTCGAGCTCAATATCAGAGCAGTAATAGCCCCTCGGGCTACCTCACAATCACTCATATCAGCCCCTCGGGCATAGTATCAATCACTCAGAACAATGGGTACTCGCGCTCACTATGGTTGTGCAGACTCCGGAGGGGCCCCTTACGGCCCAAGCGCTATATCAAGCCACCTCGTGGCATCATCACTCAGCATATCCTCATATCACTCAAGCCACCGCGTGGCATACAAAGTATCTCAGGCCTTCGGCCTCATATCACTCAGCCTCACATCACTCAAGCTACCGCATGGCATATAAAGTATCTTAGGCCCTCGGCCTCATATCACTCGGCCTCACATCACTCAAGCCACCACGTGGCATAAATAGTATCTCAGGCCCTCGGCCTCATATCACTCAATATAACCTCACATATGGCCCTCGGCCTCACTCAGTCCGAAAATCATCACAAGCCCCTCGGGCATTAGTAAAACAGTAGTTCTCAGCCCAAAACATCATTTGGAAATATCATATAAGTTTCAAATCTGAGTAAAAGTGGCTGAGTTTGTAAAACAATAGATATCAACAGGACTGAGTTCAAATAATAAGTCAAAGCAGTGGGGAAATAGTGATAAAAATTCCCGAAGGGTTCAAATAGTTGGCACGAAGCCCAAATATGGCAATCAGCCTAAATCATGATGATAACAAACAAATTTCAGTCAAATACGCGGTAAAATCATCGATCGGGATGGACCAAGTCACAATCCCCAATAGTAAAAGACCCCACGCTCATCATCCAGCGCGTGTCTCACCTCAATATAGCACTACGATGTGTAATCCGGGGTTTCAAACCCTCAGAATATCATTTACAATCATTACTCACCTCAATCCGAGCAAAATACTACTCCACAATGCCTTTGTCTATCAAATCGACCTCCGAATGTCTCGAATCTAGTCATAATAATTCGATTCAGTTAATAAAAATTATAGGAATTAATTTCATATGAAATTCTACATTTTCTATTAAAAATCCGAAATTGTACTCAAAATTCGCCTGTGGGGCCCACATCTCCGAACCCGACAAAAATTATGAAATATAAAACATCACCCAACCACGAGTCCAACCATACAAATTTTTCCAAAATCCGACAACAATTCGGCCTCCAAACCATCAAATCTTATTTTCAAATCTCTAGGCCCAAATTCCCGATTTACACCTCAAAAACACGTAATCTAGCCGGAATATTCAATGATAATTCAATAATATTGACTAACAATGATCATAAGGGACTTACCTCAAGAATTCCCGTGATTTTTCGCTCAAAATTGCCCAAAACTCATCGAATTCAAGCCTAATTTTCCAAAAACTTCCGAAATACACTTTCGATCAAAAACCCGACCAAACGATGTCCGAATAACCTGAAGTTTTGCACACACATCACAAATGACATAACGAGGCTACAAAAACTCTCGGAATTCCATTCCGACCCTCGGATCAAAATCTCACCTATCAACGGGAAAACGCCGAAATCTCAATTTCGCCAATTCAAGCCTAAACCTTCCACGGACTTCCAAAATGCATTCCGATCACTCTCCTAAGTCCCAAATCACCTGATGGAGCTAACCAAACCATAAAAATTCAAATCCGAGATTAAATACAAACAAGTCAAATCTTGGTCAAACCTTTCAAATTTCAAGCTTCAACTGAGAACTGTTCATCCAAATTCATTCTGATTAACCTTAAACCCAACATCAACGATTTACATAAGTCATAATACACCACACGGGGTAAGTCATGCCTGAGAACTGGCGATCAAAGTGCAAAAGCTCAAAACGACTGGTCGCGTCGTTGCAGGGAATCCTGCTTTTGCTACAACTCTAAATACAGTAAGAAATCCCATAATTGGCTAATTAATCAGCCTCATCTTGGTACGTGCCGATTTCCTCCGCGATCCTTGCTCGATTACGAATATTTTGGCTTAGCGTTACTTGACTAGGTAAACTTCCATCGGTCTTGCTCGATCTCTATTTTGCTTGGTCTGGATCTTGGCCGATCTCGACCTTGATCGGTTTCTGAATTACGAGCTCAGCAATTAAACTCCGCACTATGTCTCGATATAACACGATGCCGAACCTTGACCTATCATGTTCCAACCTCGATTAGTCATATAAAGGGCAAGCCCGTTCTGACCGTATACATTATTATAATTAGAACTTTCATGAATTGCATTTTTCATTAGAAGATTTTCTTCAAGAAGAAGAAAAAAAAATTGTCGAGGAAAAGAGAAAAGAAATTAATGCTATAGTAAAATTTGGCCGAACAAACTTGAGATGTTATTCTCGATTTTCCTCTCTCCTCTTTCTTTCTCTATATATATGTGGTCATCGATACATAATGAATTTCTAGCGGTTAATAATCTTCTTATACATTCAAACTAATAAACTTGATAAATAAAAGAAAGTACTCAAGGTAAGCTATTTCGTCTTTTTAACTTTCAAATTTAATAATTGTCGTAATGGGAACCCTATACATCTTGCAAGCTTTTAAATTGAAGTGAAACTGCATCTCCCCTCTCTCTTGTCCTCTTTTATTCATGTTCCAATTCACGTATTAGGAACAATATAATTTTAGATTATACAATAATTTTGTACTTTATGATGTTAGTATATAATAAGCCCATATATATTCAAACTACCAATGTGTATATAATTCAAACTAACTACCATACATATTGACACACATACTCTCTCTACACATGTACCTCGCACAAAATGTACATCAATGTGTATATAATTTATTTATTTTTGGTATGATTCTGTTGCCTATTAGCTACTTTTAGTCGGTTTATCCCGCTCTAACTTTACATTAGTTAACTGTGTCTTAATTGGTGCATGCTGGATGATATGTACAATAATCTGTATTCACATATTCTAATTACTTTTTGTCGTATGACTATGATATCTTGTTGCTTTAGCTACTTTTGGTCTATGTATGCATGTCTAACCTTTTTAAGTTAACCATGGGTTTGTGGTGCATGCTAGTTAGTTTATCAGAAAGTCTTTTGACATTTACTTCCTGTGCGTAGTACTAATGATGCACATGCTCACTACAATGTTTAAACCAATGCTAGCATCATGGGGTAGAATGGAATTTGTGCATGCTGTTTCACTATCTTCCTAGTTCTTTGTCTATTACTGTGGTATTTTGAAGATTCATGACATTCAGTTGCCAAATAAAGTATAGAAAAAGAGAAGAACAAGTGTTACCCTTGCTCGGTTTAAAGTTGCTGCTTAAATAAAACTAAATGGCATCAGTTATCACAACAAATTATTATTAATTGTGGTAACCACAAGCTAATATATTCTTGAAAAACATGCATGGAAAAACTTTTGCAATTATATGGATCATTTATTTGGAGGTTAACTTGTCGCAAGAACAAAGTGGTTGCAATAGGTGATTTTGTCTCCTTATCTGGAAATAAAGGTGATTTTTATGTCTCATTTGTTGCTTGTACTTTGTTAGGGATTTGACGTTAAAGACTTTCCAGGACCTAGCTTGATGGTTACAGTTTTCCCGTTGTCGGGCTTCTCGACCCATCCTGAGAATGTTGTCATGTTGAAGGGTTATGCAGAAAAGGCACTTAAGAAATACAATGATACTTCTGTATGCTCAAGCCACACTTTCATCTGTCTTGTCAGCTCTTTTTTCCTTTGTTTTCTTCTTGGTAACTAAAAAATTTACCTTTGTACTGGTTTTAGAGCACCTGTTGGGAGGTTGATGATATTTTGAAGGTGAATGGAGGTGGCTGCAGTAGCTTCATTTTCTATCTTACCCTTTCGGTCAAGACACATAAAGGGGAAAAGGACTATTTTCAAGTTAAGGTGGTGAGAGATTTAGATGGTCATTTGGACTTTCCTATCGTCAGGCCCCAGGTATAGGTTGTTATGAGAACTGTTACACTCTTCTTATGTTTCCTCTGATGTTTTAAACATGTTGATATATCTTTCTAATGTTTTAACGTGTTTATTCTTGAATCTCCAAGTCTTTACCTACAAATATGAACAAAAATCCACCATGAGTGCCAAGTAATGAAGGTGCAACATAGACTAAGTGCGAACCAATTAACATCCTTTAGGAACCAACTTGTGACAATTGATGTGATATAGTTGCTACTTGCTCTTTTAGGGAGAGTTTAGAAAGAGAAACATTCCCTTAATCGTGACTTTCCATTCATCAGTTCCCATATTTCTTTCATGCTCCGAAAATAACCATTTTTGTGAGAATTGCATTGGTCATCTGATAACTTTACCTTAGCATATGTCGACTTTAAAGACGATTGAATTGAACTTAAAACTTTTGGAAGTGAAGGATGGGGAAAACTTTTTTTTTTTGGGCTAGAAGTAAGTCCGTTGTACCGATAGAAAACAAGAATGAGAAATTTGAATTAGCCCTCCCCCCCGGAGTCCGCCCGGTTCCGCTACAATCAATCTGAATTCCCTTGTCTCTGTTATCACATTATCATTCCTTATTTATACTTGTAAGTTTAGTCTATACCATCTCCCTTGGCTGGACTTTGACTCTTTTCTATCTCCTTCTCCTTCTGGAGATATTTGCTTTTCTTCTGTGCTCTTTAACTTGACACAGCAGGCTGTCACTGAGTCCTTTTCTCTTTCCACTTCCAAAAGATTAGATGTCCTGATCTTCGAAAGTTCATGATCAAGTCTGTTATTTATAGTCGGGCACATGGGGTTGGGCTCAATGAAGAGAAGCTTAGAGGAAATGAGTATAGACTGAAAGTTCTTGGAATTGTCTGAATCACAGTTAGGCATATATTGTGTGATAACCAAATTGAGAGTTCTCTCTCTACTAGACGATTTTCAAAATCTATGTGATCTGAATTTTTGGTGATTAAATTCATTTGTAAGCATAATTATTCCTTGATCTGAAGTTGTGCTGATGAATTTCATTTATATGCATAATTGTTCCCTGATATTTGGTTAGGTTATATACTTCAATTGCCTTGAGTTTGTATTATATTACTACATGTCAATTTGGCCTCTGATTTGTATTTTCTAATTATTCTTTATATCTGAATCTCTTGATTTTTGGTCAGATTGTTACAACTTTCTGGGATCCTTCAATTTGAAACCTTGATAAAGATTATGAGAACGAATTTGAAAACAATGAGTAATTTGATATTTTATTTTACAAACTTGTTAACTACCCATCAATATATACTAAATATTGGAGAATCATATAAGCCTTTGATTCAGTAGCGGAAACCAAGTTTAATGGGCAGAAACCGTGATCAACATCGGCTTTCAGCATTTTCGCACCCCAAATGCCGTAGCTCACACCTTTTAAAGTATGATTTGTACACCTTATGCCGTAGCTCGCACCTTTTAAAGTATGATTTGTACACCTTTCACAGGATGAATGCTCCATGTTGCTTTGTCATGATTATGTTATTTCATGCTGGTCTATAATTGGCTCATGATTTTTTTTGTTTTGTTTGTGGAAAGCTGCAAATACATGGAATGGGGGAAAATTAATCAGATCAGCACTACCCTACTATCTCATTAATTATAGTTATAATTATTTTTCCTTATTGAAACATCTTCCACAGACAAGGATGATGCAGAGATGAACATGGAAAATGTCTTAGAAAACCTCATTAATTTTCTCTTGGATATGATGCGTGTTGTTCCCTTAGAAGAAATACCATCTCCCATTGTGCTGTTGGAATTGTCAAATTTTAGCATTTCTGGCTACTAATTCTCTCTTATGCAAATAATATATGCAGCCAAAGAAAGATTCGGATATGCAGTGATCTGATCGAACATCCTTTTGGTACTAAGCTTTGGGCTTTATGTTAACATTTAGTGAGGCTCATTGAACATGGCTACTAGCTCTATGAATTTATGCTATTTAAGTTATCTTTGTACTTTTTTTTGTTGGACATGTAAAAGTAGTAGTAAAAAACAGAGTATCTGACTACTTCATTTAAGTGGAAAGAGCTGCTTATCTTCTCTTTTCTTTATTATATATACTGGTGATGTTGCCAGAGCTATGCTCAGGCCCAATGGCTATGTGAACAATTTATGTCTAAATATATATATATCTTAATTTAATTTTTTTATATATATATATATATATATATCTTAATTTAATTTTTTCTCTGTCAATTGTTAATGGTAGCACCATAGTGGTACCATTTAGTTTTTTTTTAGATATTTTAAAAGACCTCAAAGTTGGCTATATTCACCTAATAGTATGAGACAACCTAAGTTAGAGAATATTTTTAGCTCAAGCTTCCGACTATTTTTAGCAAAATTACTACTTTTGTATCTGCAAATATATTACACCACTTAAGAGAATTACAAATTATTACTCCAATCCTCTCATTTTAGCATCACTATTTTTAATTTGAATAAACGGTAAAAAGAATGATATATTTATATATAAAAATAATTTTAATCTTCAACGTCTTAATTTACTCTTAATGATATACTTTTATAGTTATAAAATTATTATGGTCTATCTATTTGGCCATAGATTTTGTCAAAATTTTCTCAAATTATTTTTGACAAATACATGTTTGTTCATAAATTTTATCCATATTTTCGCAAATTACCAAATCCCAAAATCGAAATCTCAAAACCAGCTCTTTTGCCCAATGCAACTATATTGAAACTATATTACCAAATATATACCATATATGAAACTATATTACCAAACATGTTCATAGTTTGCTTATTACCCTTCATGTTAATAGTATTTCTACCTAATATATACAATGTATTAAATAAGGAATCATTGTAGCTTTATGATTCCTTATTTTGCGCGCTAAAAAAGGGAAATTAAATATTTTCTAGATCTTCCCCAACGCAAATCACGCACATTCCATAATTATCGTCGGCTTCACTCTGATCTTCCACAACACAGAACAAGATTTTTCATACTCCGTTTTTGCGATACACTCTGTTTCCAGAAATTCTCTCTACATCTCTCTTTAGTTCTCAATCGCAAATTTCAGTAATACAAAGGAAATGAAAAGAGAGCAGAGAACTAAATGTTGCTTATGCTAATTATTGGTTTAAATAGTCGAGTCCTGCGGGGTAAGGGTCTAACACTTTGTTTTGCAGAAATGAGGCACGAAGTCCCCAGATTTGGCATGGTCACCAACATCCACCCAAGGTTGCTAAGTTGGTGGGAGGATCTTCACTCCAGTGATCAGACTCTTGTCTGGAAATACCTAGGAAATTTGCCTTCTCTCCTGGAGGTCCAACCCAACAACAAAATCATAGAAGCTGCTACTCTGTTCTGGGACTGTGATAGGTCTGTGTTCCGCTTCGGGGAGATTGAAATGACACCTTTGCTCGAGGAAATAGGAGGATTAGCTGGTATTCCGTGGGAGACTCCGGGTTTTCTTATGCCGGAAAATCGCAAGGGTAGGGGTTTTCTCAAAATGATGGGACTAAAGAAAAATACAGACTTGACCTGTTTGAAGGATTCCTACATCCCTTTCGACTATCTGTACGAAAGGTACGGCCATAGTAAGTCCTACCGCACTTACCCAGATGAATTTGCCCTCACCTCATTGGAGCATAACCACATAAGGGTCTTTGTCTTTATGTTATGCTTCTTGGGGATGATAGTGTTTCCTATGAAGAAAGCGAGGATTCACACCAGGCTAGCTATGGTCACTAAAACCTTAATGGAGAGAATTGGTGGGCAGCCCTTTAGCATAGTGCCCATGATCGTTGCAGAAATGTACCGAGCCTTGGAAAAGTGTCAACAAGGATCCCCACACTTCGAAGGCTGCAACTTGCTACTCCAGCTCTGGCTCATGGAGCATCTCCAAAGGGGTGAATATCGGCAAGAGATTCAGCAGAGAAACTGGGACGATCATATAGCCTTCCATCAACCAAGGCGAATGAACTACATGTCTGATATGTTTGCTCAGCCAGAAGATGCCAAAGGATGGGTGGAGCTGTTTGAAAATCTAACTGAGGATCAAATACAATGGATGTTCGAATGGTTCCCTACTGACGAGTTCATCGCCCGATCCAGGGACGCACCGTTTCTGATACTGATCGATTTAAGAGGAACCTACCCTTATGTCCCCCTCCGGGTCATGAGACAGGCTGGTAGGAAGCAGATTATACCAAGGGTCGACAAGATGAGTCACTTCCGGGCTGATTTCCAAGCTGATGACAGTCCTTATAAGTGTCTGTCACACCTCCTTTTTCACCTACACCCCTGTAAGGATATAAGGGAGTTTTTCCAATTAAAGGACAATCAAAACGGGATTTATATTAAGAAATTCAGAGTCGCCATTTGGGAGATTCATGGTGTCCCAAGTCACCGGTTGAATCCCGAATCGAGGAAAATATTGACTCTGTTTAACAGTTCACGAACCAGAAATCCGGATAAGGAATTCTGTTAACCCGGGAGAAGGTGTTAGGCATTCCCGAGTTCCGTGGTTCTAGCATGGTCGCTCAACTGTCATATTCGGCTTAATTATCTGATTTTTATACAATTATGAACCTATGTGCAAATTTTAACTTTTAACCGCTTTTATTATTATCATTATTATTTTAACAGAGAATTGCAACGTTGTGAAAACGTATCTCGAACCACGTCACATTAATGTACCCGTGGTTATCGACATATTTCGACTTCGTTGAGATTTGGATTTGGGTCACATAAATGTGCACCCGGGATTAAGAAGGTAATATTATTTAAAGTACGCACCTAAAGAGACTAATGCGTTGTTATTTTGGGAAGAAGGCCGTGAAATTCGCTAAGCGGCCGATCCCGAGTTCTAAGTAATTAATATATACAATCGTGAGGGCCCCGCAATCTATGAGTTTTACTAGGCGAGGCTTATCTCGTTTATTTTAAAAGGACAATCCTAAAGCGACTATATTTTTTCTATTTTTATTTATCTCTAAAAGAAAAAGAAATCCTACCCAATCAACTTAATTCACAAAGTCCGGTACAATAAGGTTTGTTATAACTAAGGTTCATGGGCACATGAATTCAAATCATTCAACGGTTTTGGGCCTTTCTACAGTCCGTGTAAGAAATCAGTACAGACGCCATCTTGGGCCCAAATGTGAGCCCAATTAAACAACGGCTGAGGGCAGGGCCCCAAGTCAAATCTCCACAGCATCAGTTACATGAATAAAATGCAAATATTACTCCTACTCATTCTACTGTTCGTTATTTACATATAAGAAATGGCTTATATCATGCATCAAGTCCAATTTGGTTTAACACTGCCTTTATTAACGTCAATCCGAGCAACCAGTACCTTTAATTTGAATTACATGTTCCTGCTTCAAAACTAGTGAACCATTACCAATTGTTTTGAGAAATCTATGATTATTTAACAGTAGAACAACACAATCAGAAATGCTAAAATCATAATTGACGCCTACGACTGGTGTTATCTAACAATGCTAGTCACATTTACAATCTTCTCTTCTTTTCAATTGCTGCAGTGATATCTGAATTATCAAATGGTGTGCAAGCTAAATACTCAAAACTAATAGAACATAATCTAACAACTATAGCTTCCGATTGATTTTAACAGTCCATTAAGCTCGTTCCTAACTTCACAGATGCCCACATGTAGTAGTATGAACTATGTTTTTAAACAACAGGAGAAACTCATACAACTTAATTTCAGTCCAACTATTATAGACTAACAGGGATCTATATCATCAGTGAGTGTAGAATTTAACACACAACTCAAAGAGAGGTTAAATCAGAAACAAGCTTCAATTCTTCATATAGCATTATTTCCGCACATTTTCAGCCTACAGTCATTCGAAGGATGCAATAGTGTACCTGGCATTTGAAAATATAAGAAGAGGAAGATGAGAATCAGCAGAGCAGTAACAACACAGCAACAACAAACAGCAATAGATAACCAACAACTTGAAAGTGACCCAATGTGGTACCAGAAGGACCAAAATGCAACCCAGGAACGAAATAGAAAAGAGATTGACCCACAACACTTCCAGTAGCAAAATACACCAGGAATAAATCAGGAAAACCAGTTAAAGCTCCAGCAATACCAATAGAAACACAAACACCCAAAGTAAGCCTAACAGAACTTGAGTTTAAACCAGAAAGTAGACCAATAGACTTCAAGAGTAGATTCAGCAGGCAACAGAGAGCATGAATCAGTGTTTAAGACTCCAAATCCAACTAAGAACCAATGGAACAGTAACTTTCAATAATTTCCTATTTTTTCTTCTTTTTTCAAACTCTCAGACTTAGTTTCAAAACTGAATCCTTCAAGAACTCCTAAACCTCTCAGAATACCTCTCTCCCATCCCCCCTTATTACTGTCCAGACCCCTCTCTTTTATAGCCAATCTTTTTTTATCCTTTTTCAGCTCTTAGGAGCATTTAGACCCATTAATCAAACATTTTTTCCCATCATCTTCTCTAGAACTCCACTAAGGTCTGTTTTGTCCCCCATTAACCCTTGTCTTTTCTTTATTTTATTCAATGGTTATGGGTAGTGCATACTTTAATTAAATTCCCCTTAGGTCTCCCCATGCTATTATGTTTGTTCCCCACTATTACTAAACAATTGCATTAGTTTAAGGGTACTTTAGTACCCTACTGTCAGCCCATTCATCTTAAGCCATTTTCAAACCTTTTAAATCCTAAAATACCCTCCTAAAGTCCCTGAAATTACTGTCCTACCCAATCCCTTTCACTCTGCATTGAACCTTTCAGCTATAACCAGTTCAAACTATCAAAATCCTAACAACTGACTCCTAACTCAACTGGACAGATTACAAAACTTCAGATTGAAAGACCAGTAGACCTCCTGATGACCAACTAGGCAGGTAATCAACAGCATGAATTGCACACAAAGGGAATCACACACTATAGAATAAGTTTTAATTCACAACAATTTGGCTAAACCCAACTACTATCAATATGAGACTACAATTAGAGATGAGGCAAAGCAAGTGTCATGAAACGAAACCTGATTAACAGTACTAGTCTAAGCTTAGACAATCACGAACCATTTCCTAAGCATTAGGTCTATTGTACAGGCTAACATTACTGATTAAGGGATCACAACGACAAAATAATTGGTAGCCTGAACTTGACCAAACTAAACAAACACAAATTAAACCAGTTCTTGACAAATTCAACTCGCAGACTGGCCCAAGTTTGGACCTTAGACTACTGGCCATAATTCAAGTGGGAAATTCATGCCAATTTATAGAAGAGGAAGGGACAAATTAAACAAACGGAACTGCAAGAGCGAACAATCAAAATTGGACGTAAAAGACTTACCCGAATCACAACTCGATAAAAAAACTCGAGGCTCTTCCCATTTTCAAGCCGAGGCGGACTTTAACCATGTTCAAAGGAAAACAGCATGGCTAAAGTCAGTCTCTGGTTCAAAATTCATGGAACCTGGCCTGCCTAACTTCGATCTGGAATCCGAGCTACCCCACGATGATTTGAAAAGAGTCGATCAGGGATTCATGGTGAAGGGGTCCAGGAGATCACAGGGTGTGAGTTTGGTGGCATTTGAACGGATTAGGGTTTGGGTCGATTCCTTTGATCTAAGATTCGAGGAGCTCGGGGGTGATTCGAAGAAAACTGAGCGTGGTACTGGAACGAGGAAGTCTTGGGGAAGCTGTGGTGTGAAATTGGATGCTATTGGACGAGATAGGGTTCCGGCCTGATTTTCGATCTAATATTCGAAGCACACGGCTGGGATTCGAGGGATAAGAGTTAGGGATTCGGAATGGGGAGGTTGAGGGGAATCAGTGGTGAAAAGATGGGGTCGTTTGGACCACCGGAACTGCCATGAGGCGATTTTCGGTGGGCGGAGCACGGTGGTTGAAGGCGGAGGATCTGTTTGATCTCTGAAGCTCAGAGACGAAGAGGTGAGCGGGGGTTTTGTTTAGGGGGCGGGGTAGGATTTAGGAATATATACGGAGGGGGTGTTTTAATCCTGGCCGTTGGATCAAGCACGATCAACGGCCTGGATCAATTCACTTAATAGGCACGGTGTCATTTGGAGTAGTACTGGGGCGGTCCGGGTTGGGTCAAAAACGGGTAAGGGAGATTGAATCTCAATCGTTGGATCGATTTAATCCAACGGCCTTGATTAAGAGTCCAAACAACGTCGTTTTAAGACGTCTCTGGCCAGGCCAACTGGACCTGGTAAATGGGTGATTTGGGCCTGATTTTTTTGTCCAAAAATAAGGGCCCAATCCGATTTTCACTCTTTTCTTCTTTTTCTTTCATTTTCTTTTAATTCCTTTTCAACTAAAAATCCTAATTAAATTATAAAATCGACAATTAACTAAAACATTAACTCTTAATAATAGCTATCACACGAAATTAAACATCAAATAAAGATAAAATCACAAAATTCGGACATTAAATGCAAAAATGCAAAGTACATATTTTTGTGATTTTTCCATTTTGTAAAACAAACTTGATTGTTTAATTAATTCCTAAATTGTAAAATTAAATCCTAAATACACATGCAACACATATTTTTGTATTTTTCTTAATTAAAGTAGAAATAAACATGCACAGACAAAATACAAATAAATCACAAACAACACAACTATTTTTATTTTGAATTTTTGTGGGAGTATTTCTTGCAGGGCAAAAATCACGTGATCACAGTTGCCCCTCTTTGTCCGAAAACACAAAGAGTTTCGTGCAAAGATAAAGTGAGCGGATACGAGCGATTTTTGCCCGTTGGAATACTCCGTGTGAAGCATTTTTGAAAAGATTTAACCGAACCTTTGCTTCACAGGTTTCCTACATATCCCTGGCTAAAAGGGAATCAGGTTAATGTAGTTCGGGAAGTTTTGGTAGCTGGGACTACCATGGGACTGCATTTTTGCTGTTACTGCTGCTGCATGTTGTTGCTACTGCTTTTCGATCTCCTTATTACACCGTTCCAAAAGAAAACAAGAAGCTAGACTTAAACTAGGAATTACAAAATCTTATCTATCTCCGACTTGCTCTTGTAGTCTTCTTTCTAATTTCTGAAATGGGATTCATGTTGGGGGTATTTTTGTTGTAACCCTCCGCATTACTGACTTCTAGCTTGATCTTGAAATGTATTCCTCTGTTCTGCAGGCGGGCTCCTGACTTCAACTTGAATGCGTACTCATTTGTTCTACAGGCGGGCTCCTGACTTCTTCAGCAATTTGAAATTTAACGACCTCCATTCTACAGGCGGGCTCCTGACTTCTTCGACTTAAAATTATAACAACCTCCATTCTACAGGCGGGCTCTTGACTTCGACTTGAAATTGTAACAACCTCCGTTCTACAGGTGGGCTCCTGACCTCATCAACTTAAAATTTAACAACCTTCATTCTACAGGCGGGCTCCTGACTTCTTCGACTTAAAATTATAACAACCTCCATTCTATAGGCGGGCTCCTGACTTCTTTGACTTAAAATTATAACAACCTCCGTTCTACAGGCAGGCTCCTGACTTCGACTTGAAATCGTAACAACCTCCGTTCTACAGGCGGGCTCCTGACCTCATCAGCTTAAAATTTAACAAACTTCATTCTACAGGCGGGCTCCTGACTTCTTCGACTTAAAATTACAACAACCTCCGTTCTACAGGCGGGCTCCTGACTTCTTTGACTTAAAATTATAACAACCTCCATTTTACAGGCGGGCTCCTGACTTCTACAGCAATTTAAAGATGAAGGGGCCTCCATTCTCCAGGTGGTCTCCTGACTTCAACAACAATTCAAAAATATAACACCTCCATTTTTCAGGCGGGCTCCTGGCTTCTTCGACTTAAAATTATAACAACCTCCGTTCTACAGGCGGGCTCCTGACTTCGACTTGAAATTGTAACAACCTCCGTTCTACAGGCGGGCTCCTGACCTCATCAACTTAAAATTTAACAAACTTCATTCTACAGGCGGGCTCCTGACTTCTTCGACTTAAAATTATAACAACCTCCGTTTTACAGGCGGACTCCTGACTTCAACAGCAATTTAAAGATAAAGCAGCCTCCATTCTCCAGGTGGTCTCCTGACTTCAACAGCAACTCAAAAATATAACACCTCCATTTTTCAGGCGGGCTCCTGACTTCGACTATTTCTTAAATATATAACACCTCCATTCTCCAGGCGGGCTCCTGACTTCAATAAACAATTTAGAGATAATACCTCCATTTTCCAGGCGGGCTCCTGACTTCGAAAATTTCTTAAAAACATAACACCTCCATTCTCCAGGCGGGTTCCTGACTTCAACAACTTCTTAAAAATATAATACCTCCATTCTCCAGGCGGGCTCCTGACTCCAATTATGACTTAAAAAATATAACACCTCCATTCCCCCGGCGGGTTCCTGACTTCACTACTTCTTAAAGACATAACACCTCCATTCTCTAGGCGGGCCCCTGACTTCAGTAAACCATTTAGAGATAATACCTCCTTCAAAGACTACTTCCCTTAAAGTTGGTGATTTCCTTCCACTGGAACTACTTCCCTTAAGACTTGCGTTATCTTCCTTCCGAGATTGCTTCCTTTAAAACTTGTTTGGCCTTCTTCCGCAAACTGCTGGGATACCATTTTCCCCCAAACTTGTGCTATCTTGCTTCTTCCCCAAGTGGGTACCGGACTTCCAGGAAATTTTTCAAAATGAAAGAAAATTTTCTGCCCCAGTTTGACAATCTTTCTTGTATCATGATGTCTTTTCATCATCTATAACATTTCCTGTCCCTTCTTCAAATCAAAGACAAAAATTTTGTTAGTTTAAAACGTGGTGAATGGTCGTGCCACTCCTGCTGGGGATGGTTTTTCCCCTTCTCCCTTTCCCTGTTTTGCATTTTATTATAAAACTTGTTGGGGATGATATTATTTGTTGGGGATGATATTCCTGCTGGGGATGGTTTTTCTTTTCTCTTCCTTCCCCGCTCTGTGTTGTCCGACCATCATGGAACTTGGTCGATAATTTGTTGGAGTTGTTCCTGCATATCGCAAATCTGATGGGGATCCTCTTGGAATTTGATCCATAACTTTTCAACTGTTGTTTTTTCTGTTTTTCTCAAACTTCCCCTAGAAATTTGGTCCTCTTGGAATCTAGACCCATTCATCATTTGGTCTTGCGACAAACTTCCTTTCACTTTGTTGCCTTATCTTTGGCCCGTCCTATCCACATTGTGTTTTTGCACCATCTTGGAGACTGGTAATAAGCTCTGAAAATCCTTTTCAAAAATAAACTGCTGGGGAGATAAAGTCTTTAGACCAAGAAATGAAAAAGTGATGATTTCAAAAGATAGAAAAAGAAGAAATCTTTCTGAACAAATGCTGGGGAAAAGGAAAGAAAAGAACTTATCTGAATGATATAACCGATCCCAACAATCATGTCGTGCATTCCGGATTAATCAACCCAGTCTATTTGTATCAATCAATCTTTCGGACGGTCTCATCTTGCTTGGGATAAACATGCACTCAACTCTTTGCCAAATGCGGATCTTTTCCGCCAATCTTGTCTTGTCGCCTCACAGCGCCCTTCGAGGGGTTTTCACTGATAAGACTCTCTCATTTCTCTCAACTCCCCTCGCCTTATGGTGCCTATGAAGGTTTTCACCGATAAGACTCTCTCATTTTATTTCTCTCAACTTACGTCGCCTTATAGTGCCTGTGGAGGTTTTCACCGATAAGACTCTCTCATTTTATTTCTCTCAACTTCCGTCGCCTTATGGTGCCTGTGGAGGTTTTTACCGATAAGACTCTCTCATTTTATTTTATTTTTTCAGCTGGGGATTGGAGTGTTACCGATATGACTCTCTCTACAGGGGATTCTTTCGGCTATCAATTCATTTCCAGCTTTTGATCCTCTTCTCTGTTGGGGATCATAGTGTTATTCCCGACTTCCGTTTGCATGACTTGGCACTTCTCGGATACTGATCGGGAGGTCATTTTTGGACATCAATAAGGGTTTTCATGTATGGCTAAAAGAAAAAGGGGTATCAAAAGGTTCAAAATAATTTTGATGAGTAAAACATTACAACTCTTGGAATCAAACCTTCTTCCCAAAATTACAAACACAACTTCTGTCCCAGTTTCTTGCTTGGGGATTTTTATTTTTTGTTACACTATGACCGAGCCGTGAGGCGCCTACGTATCCTTCTTTGAGGAATCAGATCAAACGTAGTTCCCAGTTCCTTTGTTTTTCTTGTGACTTTTCTTTTGTCTTTATTATTTTCTCTTCTCTTTTTCTTTCATTTTCATTACTGATTCCAAAATAGGGGTATGAAAGAATAAATAAGGCTCAAAAGGGGAAGCAAAGGTTGAAGTGTTTGGATGGAAGAACAAATTGCCTCCGTCATTTCATTCTCCGAAACCATGCAAAGTGCAAACAAACAACAATTACAATCAAAATAAATTATACATAATATCACTTAATTGCGTCAGAATTGATAGCCATGTCGACGCATTTCCCTTCGATATCTGTTAAACACAGAGCGCCATTGGACAACACTCCGGTTACAATGAATGGCCCTTGCCAATTCGGGGCGAACTTGCCTTTTGCTTCTGCCTGATGTGGCAGGATTCGTTTCAACACCTGCTGCCCCACTTCAAATTTTCTGGGGTGCACCTTCTTGTTGTAGGCTCTTGCCATTCTCCTTTGATACAATTGGCCATGGCATACTGCTTCCAATCTCTTTTCATCAATCAAGTTCAACTGCTCCAATCGAGCTTTGACCCATTCATCGTCATCAATCCCAGCCTCAGCGATAATCCGAAGGGATGGAATTTCAACTTCTGTTGGTATCACTGCTTCAGTTCCGTATACCAACAAATAAGGAGTTGCACCTACTGAAGTACGAACAGTAGTGCGATAACCCAACAATGCAAATGGTAATTTCTCATGCCATTGTCTGGATCCTTCTATCATCTTCCTCAGTATCTTCTTTATGTTCTTGTTGGCCGCCTCGACCGCTCCATTCGCCTTGGGATGATATGGTGTGGAATTATGGTATGTAATCTTGAACTATTGACACACTTCTTTCATCAAACCGTTGTTAAGATTAGCACCATTATCCTTGATGATCACTTTTGGGATCCCAAATCTACAGATGATATGGGAATGAACAAAATCTACCACTGCCTTCTTGGTTACCGACTTAAAAGTTTTAGTTTCAACCCACTTAGTGAAATAATCGATGGTCACCAGAATGAACCTATGACCGTTGGTAGCTGCCGGCTCAATAGGTCCAATGATATCCATGCCCCAGGCGATAAATGGCCATGGTGCTGAGATTGTATGCAATTCTGTCGGCGGAGAATGAATCAGATCTCCGTGTATCTGACACTAATGGCATTTCCGCACAAAACTGATACAATCGTGCTCCATAGTGAGCCAATAGTACCCTGATCGAAGAATCTTCTTTGCCAATACATATCCGCTCATATGTGGCCCACAAACTCCAGCATGTACCTCTGTCATAACTGTCGTGGCTTGACTAGCATCTATACATCTCAGCAATCCCAAATCTGGTGTTCTTTTGTACAACACTCCTCCACTAAGGAAAAATCTATTTGCCAATCGCTGAATGGCTCTCTTTTGATCTCCGGTGGCTTGCTCCGGGTATATCCCCATCCTGAGGTATTCCTTGACATCATAAAACCATGGCTCTCCATCCATTTCTTCCTCTATCACATTGCAATAAGCATGCTGATCACGAACCTGGATATGCAATGGGTCAACTTGAATTTTGTTTGGGTGGTGCAACATCGATGCTAAAGTGGACAAAGCATCGGCGACCTCATTATGAACTCTTGGGATGTGTCTGAACTCCACTTATCGAAATCGTTTACTCAGATCAAGCAAGCATTGTCGATATGGTATGAGCTTTAAATCCCTTATTTCTCATTCACCCTGAATCTGATGCACCAGGAGGTCCGAGTCTCCCAAGACCAAGACGTCCTAGACATCCATGTCTGCAGCTAGCCGTAGACCCAAAATGCATGCCTCATACTCAGCCATATTGTTGGTACAATAGAAACACAGCTGAGCCGTAATAGGATAATGATGTCCTGTTTCAGAAATAAGTACCGCTCCTATTCCAACTCCCTTTGCATTTGGGGCTCCATCGAAAAAAAGCTTCCATCCTGGTTCTTTGGTCATTTCCAACTCATCTATATGCATCACTTCTTCATCAGGAAAATACGTCCTCAAGGGCTCGTATTCTTCATCAACAAGATTCTCGGCCAAGTGATCAGCCAATGCTTAGGCCTTCATGGCCGTCCTCGTCACATAGACGATGTCGAATTCTGTGAGTAATATCTTCCATTTTGCCAATCTCCGTGTGGGCATAGGCTTCTGGAAAATATACTTTAGTGGATCCAAGCGTGAAATGAGATAAGTAGTAAATGATGACAGATAATGCTTCAATTTCTGGGCCACCCAAGTTAGGGCGCAACATGTCTTCTCGAGTTTAGTGTACTTAACCTCATAGCCTGTAAACTTCTTGTTGAGATAATAGACGGCTTGCTCCTTCCTTCCTGTAATATCGTGTTGCCCCAGTACGCAGCCAAACGAATTCTCCAGGACCATTAGATAAAGAATTAATGGTCTTCCCGTCTTAGGTGGAACCAACACAGGTGGGTTTGATAAATATCCTTTGATTTGGTCAAATGCTTCCTGACATTCTGTCGTCCATTCTACCGCAGCATCTTTCTTGAGTAGCCGAAAAATGGGTTCACAAGTTGCTGTGAGTTGCGCAATAAACCTGCTGATATAATTCAACCTCCCTAACAGACTCATTACTTCTGTCTTGTTCTTCGGCGGTGGCAAATCTTGGATGGATTTGATCTTTGACGGGTCCAACTCAATGCCTCACTGACTGACGATGAATCCCAACAGCTTTCCAGATGGAACACCAAATGCACATTTGGCCGGGTTGAGCTTAATATCGTACCTTTGAAGTCTTTGAAAAAAACTTCCTTAGGTCAGCTACGTGGTCTTCCTGATGCTTGGATTTTTTGATCACATTGTCCACGTATACCTCAATCTCTCTGTGTATCATGTCATGAAACACAGTAGTCATTGCTCTCATGTACGTTGCCCAGTATTCTTCAAACCAAATGGCATTACCCGGTAGCAATAAGTCCCCCGCGGCGTAATGAAAGCCGTCTTTTTCGCATCTTCTTCATCCATCAGAATCTGATGATACCCCACATAGCAATCCACAAAAGACCCGATCTCACGTCCGGTATAATTATCGATCAAGATATGGATGTTGGGTAATGGAAAGTTATCCTTTGGGCTTGCCCTGTTCAGATTGCGGTAATCGACACACACCCTGATCTTCCCATCTTTCTTCGGCACTGGCACCACATTAGCCAACCAATCAGGATATCGAGTGACCCGAATAACCTTTGCTTGCAGCTGCTTGGTTACTTCCTCTTTAATCTTCACACTCATGTCTGTTTTGAACTTCCTCAATTTCTGCTTGACGGGAGGGCATGCCGGGTTAATGGGCAATTTGTGAACCACTAAATCCGTGCTTAACCCCGGCATGTCATCATACAACCATGCAAAAACGTCTTTGAACTCAATAAGTGCTTTGATTAGTTCTTCACTTATATTCGGTGCAATGTGGATGCTTATTTTAGTTTCCCTGATATAAACTGCATCCCCTAAGTTGATGGCTTTTGTGTCATTTAAGTTGGGCTTGGATTTCTCTTCAAACTGGCTTAACTCTATGTTTATCTCTTCGAAGGCTTCGTCCTCATCGTATTCAGATTCATCATCATAATCGACCTCTTGTAAAATTAGTTTGGAATTAGATTTATTTTTTAGATGGGGTTGTAGATCCGTTGTGCATGGCATGTCATTGGAACCAATATAAAGAGAACTATTCAGAAAGAGAAAAGAAGAAAACAAAGTTAAAACAAAATAAGAAGAGAACAACTTTCACTTTTTCTTTTTTTTAAAATATGGGATAATAGAGTTTCACACTTTGCCGAATACAAAACAAAACTGGATTACAACCCTGGAATAATCCAAAAAAAATAAGAAAGAAAAATCAGAGCCCACTACCAAGACTCCCTCCGGGTAGGAAGGGGAGTAGTCATCCAATTGTTGATATTTGCCCTAGGCCCCACAAACTGTACATCTAACCTACTGGACCCTTCTCTAGCTTCTATCATGTTGACATCGGCTAATAGCCTTTCAAAGCCCTCATTCAAATATCCATCTGGCCCAATCAGTGGTCCGAGAACTTTCGGGACCGACAACTTTCTGATACCTACTCTTTGGATCTTGTTTGGTAATGGTAATCTGCTAGAATGTTCTAACAAACTAACTGGTTCGAAATTTCTGGAAGGACAACAAACTTGTTAGCGTTAGAGTTTAACACATATTGCAATTTTACGTTGGGGGATGCAATGTTCCTAGGCAGTTTAATCATTTCTAACATGTCTTTGCTTCGACCGCATGCGTCATTCCGGCTTACTTTGTTTGTGCCTCGTTTAAGTGTTTCTGAAACTTTCTTTATCTCTCTTTTTATTTCTTTCTTTTCCTTTCTTTTATTCACTTTGCCTTTCTCTTTTTCTTTTTAGTGGTGGTCGAATCTTATGTGGATTGCCTACGTATCATGTCCCCGCATGAATCAGACCGTGCGTAGTTCTACCACAAGTGCGGAAAATAAAGACACCATTTTTGGATTTTTCAACCTTTACTAGCAAAATGTTTTATTACAAGGCAAAACATTTTTGAAAGGAAATTGACAGACTTGATACAGACTACAGACTTTGTACCAAAAAGGGAAATACAAACTCCGACGGACAACAGATTCTGAAGACAAGGAAAATACAGACTCAAACTATGAATGTTTCAGAGTTTTGAATTTTTGGCTCCCGCGGGGCGTCGTTCGGCCTCGCCGCGGGCTTTGGTGCAAGGCCCCTTTGCAGATCTTTCAAATCTTCCATGATCTGGTGGACATAAATCATTATTGAAGCAAAGAAGGTGGTACGGGACATATCCTCACAAGCTAGGCACTTTATGGTGATGTAGTGCCCGATATCGTCGATTCTTCCCTTGATTCTTGTGTAGAACTCTTCTATGCAAGTTTTCTTCGAGGAACCATAACTTAGGAGCTGGGAACGGTGGCAGAGATGCTCAGTCATCCATATTTGTAGCAACAAGTTACACCCCTTGAAAAAGTTCCCTCTGGATTTGCAGGCTGTGAGAGCTCGAAAGATATCAGATACTATCATAAACGCAAGAGTGCTTTCATCTTGAGTGAGCAAGGTACTAACGACCCCGGCTATTTTCAGATCAATGTTTTCGTCTTTCCTTGGAAATACCCAAAAGGCCCAAAAAGGTTATCATAAAAGCCACTCGTCTATGCTCGTCCCATTTTTGACGGTTACTTTTGTTGCATAACTTGTTACCCGGGTTGTTGAATCCTACGACATGACCGTATCTGTCATATATGAAGCGCGGATTACAAAAACCTGCGGCCAGATCTGGGTTATGGACCGTCCTGGGTATCTTTAACGAATCTAAAAATCGATGCACAGTGACAGCTCTTGGAGCAACCAGGTATTTTTGCCTCAACGGAACTTCAGCATTTCCGATGTACCCGGCTATTTCCTCCAAAGTCGGAGTGAGTTCAAAATCGGAAAAGTGGAAGACATTGTGTGCCGGGTCCCAGCAAATGACCAAAGCTCTTATGATATCCCCCCGAGGTTGGATTTCCAATAAACCCGTAAGACCTTTTAGATATTTCTTGACCTCATCTTGCCCTTCACCACCTAAATCATCCCACCATAGTCGCAACTTGAAAGGGATTTTAGTCATTATTGAAAAAGGTTCATTTTGCATCGTGCTCATCCTGCACATTTATTAAGGTGATTTGAGCAAAAAAAAAATTATTTGACTCAACCAATTGGCTATTTTTTTAAATTTTTCATAGATTAAAAGAAAGATCCGGCTCCGCACACGGCTTTTCAGCACTTTGGGAAGGAAGATTTTAAAACTGGGTGAGTCAACCGGTCAAAAATTCAAAAATGACTAAAAGTGGCCGTTTATGCAAAGTCAGCCTTCCGGCGTCCCTTTCGGGAACATTCGGCTATTCTTGCCAAAAATGGCATCACCCGACTTATTTATGTTGACAATTAAAATTTGACATTTTTTTGGCTATTTCTGTAAAAGGGGAGGTTGGACCCGATGAGGGTTGCCTACGTATCCCGCACCCTGTGAGAATCAAACCGGCGTAGTTCGGGTAGATAAAACAAACTTCTTTTGAAAACAAGACTCTTTTCAATGGCAAACAAAACCATTTTTCATAAACAACCCCCCCCCCCTTTTTCTCAAAATTTTGACAGAGTTTCGACGCTATTTGGACATTGATTTTTTCAAAACAGGCAATTAACTACCTCTATCTCTCTTTCCTCAAAGTATTCAAAAGCCGGTCAGCATGCAAGTCCGAAGCCAACAAATGCACAGGTAGCAAATTGGATGCATCAGGATGGTCTTTTGTCGTTTTGGTACACCTGTCCTAGACAGACCCAACCCCTGTGTTGAGCCTCCAAATTCAAATGCACATGATGCAAACAAACGTTCCTACTAGGGATCCGGCATGAAGCTGAGTTATTCTTGGTTCGTAACCTGAGTATTTGTTCTAGACTGTGTACCCGAGCGGACAACTCGAGTCGAGGAGGGGGCTACGTACCGGGGACCCGCGAGATCGTCCGGCTTTGTAACTTGTCCGGCCTCTTTCTTATTCCAAGGTATAACACTAATAGAATAGGGAGTCTCAACCAGCAAGCACATCCCCGGAGGTGAGAAGAGAAGGGTTTCATAGCAGTTTATATACAGTTCAAATAATATCAATGCGATAAAAGCAACATTTCGCACATTTAGGCCAAGACATGTAATAAGATCAAATAATAAATGAAGCCAAATAATAACAATTATTCCAAGCTCGAATTCTTGAACCTTGAACCAGAGATTCTGGGTTTATCTCCCTAGCAGAGTCGCCAGAGCTGTCACACCTCCTTTTTCACCTACACCCCTGTAAGGGCATAAGGGAGTTTTTCCAATAAAAGGACAATCGAAACGGGATTTATATTAAGAAATTCAGAGTCGCCACTTGGGAGATTCATGGTGTCCCAAGTCACCGGTTGAATCCCGAATCGAGGAAAATTCTGTTTAACAGTCCGCGAACCAGAAATCCGGATAAGAAATTCTTATAACCCGGGAGAAGGTGTTAGGCATTCCCGAGTTCCGTGGTTCTAGCACGGTCGCTCAACTGTCATATTCGGCTTAATTATCTGATTTTTATACAATTATGAACCTATGTGCAAATTTTAACTTTTAGCCGCTTTTATTATTATCATTATTATTTTAACGGAGAATTGCAACGTTGTGAAAACGTATCTCGAACCACGTCACATCAATGTACCCGTGGTTATCGACATATTTCGACTTCGTTGAGATTTGGATTTGGGTCACATAAATGTGCACCCGGGTTTAAGAAGGTAATATTATTTAAAGTACGCACCTAAAGAGACTAACGTGTTGTTATATTGGGAAGAAGGCCGTAAAATTCGCTAAGCGGCCGATCCCGAGTTCCAAGTAATTAATATATACAATCGTGAGGGCTCCACAATCTGTGAGTTTTACTAGGCGAGGCTTATCTCGTTTATTTTAAAAGGACAATCCTAAAGCGACTACATTTTTTTTATTTTTATTTATCTCTAAAAGAAAAAGAAATCCTACCCAATCAACTTAATTCACAAAGTCTGGTACAATAAGGTTTGTTATAACTGGGATTCATGGGCACATGAATTCAAAACATTCAACGGTTTTGGGCCTTTCTACAGTCCGTGTAAGAAATCAGTACAGACGCCAGCTTGGGCCCAAATGTGAGCCCAATTAAACAATGGCTGAGGGTAGGGCCCCAAGTCAAATCTCCACAGCATCAGTTACATGAATAAAACGCGAATATTACTCCTACTCATTCTACTGTTCGTTATTTACATATAAGAAATGGCTTATATCATGCATCAAGTCCAATTTGGTTTAACACTGCCTTTATTAACGTCAATCCGGGCAACCAGTACCCTTAATTTGAATTACATGTTCTTGCTTCAAAACTAGTGAACCATTACCAATTGTTTTGAGAAATCTGTGATTATTTAACAGTAGAACAACACAATCAGAAATGCTAAAATCATAATTGACGCCTACGACTGGTGTTATCTAACAATGCTAGTCACATTTACAATCTTCTCTTCTTTTCAATTGCTGCAGTGATATCTGAATTATCAAATGGTGTGCAAGCTAAATACTCAAAACTAATAGAACATAATCTAACAACTATAGCTTCCGATTGATTTTAACAGTCCATTAAGCTCGTTCCTAACTTCACAGATGCCCACATGTAGTAGTATGAACTATGTTTTTAAACAACAGGAGAAACTCATACAACTTAATTTCAGTCCAACTATTATAGACTAACAGGGATCTATATCATCAGTGAGTGTAGAATTTAAACACACAACTCAAAGAGAGGTTAAATCAGAAACAAGCTTCACTTCTTCATATAGCATTATTTCCGCACATTTTCAGCCTACAGTCATTCGAAGGATGCAATAGTGTACCTGACATTTGAAAATATAAGAAGAGGAAGATGAGAATCAGCAAAGCAGTAACAACACAGCAACAACAAACAGCAACAGATAACCAACAACTTGAAAGTGACCCAATGTGGTACCAGAAGGACCAAAATGCAACCCAGGAACAAAATAGTAAAGAGATTGACCCACAACACTTCCAGTAGCAAAACACACCAGGAATAAATCAGGAAAACCAGTTAAAGCTCCAGCAATACCAATAGCAACACAAACACCCAAAGTAAGCCTAACAGAACTTGAGTTTAAACCAGTAAGTAGACCAATAGACTTCAAGAGTAGATTCAGTAGGCAACAGAGAGCATGAATCAGTGTTTAAGACTCCAAATCCAACTAAGAACCAATGGAATAGTAACTTTCAATCCTTTCCTATTTTTTCTTCTTTTTTCAAACTCTCAGACTTAGTTTCAAAACTGAATCCTTCAAGAACTCCTAAGCCTCTCAGAATACCTCTCTCCCATCCCCCTTTATTACTGTCCAGACTCCTCTCCTTTATAGCCAATCTTTTTTATCCTTTTTCAGCTCTTAGGAGCATTTAGACCCATTAATCAAACATTTTTTCCCATCATCTTCTCTAGAACTCCACTAAGGTCTGTTTTGTACCACATTAACCCTTGTCTATTCTTTATTTTATACAATGGTTATGGGTAGTTCATACTTTAATTAAATTCCCCTTAGGTCTCCCCATGCTATTATGTTTGTTCCCCACTATTACTAAACAATTGCATTAGTTTAAAGGTACTTTAGTACCCTACTGTCAGCCCATTCATCTTAAGCCATTTTCAAACCTTTTAAATCCTAAAATACCCTCATAAAGTCCTTAAAATTACTGTCCTACCCAATCCCTTTCACTCTGCATTGAACCTTTCAGCTATAACCAGTTCAAACTATCAAAATCCTAACAACTGACTCCTAACTCAACTGGACAGATTACAAAACTTCAGATTGGAAAGACCAGTAGACCTCTTGATGACCAACTAGGCAGGTAATCAATAGCATGAATTGCACACAAAGGGAATCACACACTATAGAATAAGTTTTAATTCACAACAATTTGGCTAAACCCAACTACTATCAATATGAGACTGCAATTAGATATGAGGCAAAGCAAGTGGCATGAAACGAAACCTGATTAATAGCACTAGTCTAGGCTTAGACAATCACGAACCATTTCCTAAGCATTAGGTCTATTGTACAGGCTAACATCACTGATTAAGGGATCACAACGACAAAATAATTGGTAGCCTGAACTTGACCAAACTAAACAAACACTAATTAAACCAGTTCTTGACAAATTCAACTCGCAGACTGGCCCAAGTTAGGACCTTAGACTACTGACCATAATTCAAACGGGAAATTCATGCCAATTTATAGAAGAGGAAGGGACAAAGTAAACAAACGGAACTGCAAGAGCGAACAATCAAAACTGGACGTAAAAGACTTACCCGAATCACAACTCGATAAAAAAACTCGAGGCTCTTCCCATTTTCAAGCCGAGACGGACTTTAACCATGTGTTTTCGAAGGAAAACAGCATGGCTAAAGTCAGTCTCTAGCTCAAAATTCATGGAACCTTGCCTGCCTAACTTCGATCTGGAATCCGAGCTACCCCACAATGATTTGAAAAAGGTCGATCAGGGATTCATGGTGAGGGGGTCTAGGAGATCACAGGGTGTGAGTTTGGTGGCATTTGAATGGATTAGGGTTTGGGTCAATTCCTTTAATCTAAGATTCGAGGAGCTCGGGGGTGATTCGAAGAAAACTGAGCGTGGGACTGGAACGAGGAAGTCTTGGGGAAGCTGTGGTGTGAAATTGGAGGCTATTGGACGAGATAGGGTTCCAGCCTGATTTTTGATCTAATATTCGAAGCACACGGCTGGGATTCGAGGGATAAGAGTTAGAGATTCGGAATGGGGAGGTCGAGGGGAATCAGTGGTGAAAAGATGGGGTCGTTTGGACTACCAGAACTGCCGTGAGGCAATTTTCGGTGGGCGGAGCACGGTGGTTGAAGGCGGAGGATCTGTTTGATCTCTGAAGCTCAGAGACGAAAAGGTGAGGGGGGTTTGGTTTAGGGGGCGGGGTAGGATTTAGGAATATATACGGAGGGGGTGTTTTAATCCTGGTCGTTGGATCAAACACGATCAACGACCTGGATCAATTTACTTGATAGACACGGTGTCGTTTGGAGTAGTACTGGGGCGGTCCGGGTCGGGTCAAAAACGGGTAAGGGAGATTGAAACTCAACCGTTGGATCAATTTAATCCAACGTCCTTGATTAAGAGTGACCAAACGACGTTGTTTTAAGACGTCTCTGGCCAGGCCAACTGGACCTGGTAAATGGGTGATTTGGGCCGGATTTGTTTGTCCAAAAATAAGGGCCCAATCCGATTTTCACTCTTTTCTTCTTTTTCTTTCATTTTCTTTTAATTCCTTTTCAACTAAAATCCTAATTAAATTACAAAACGACAATTAACTAAAATATTATCTCTTAATAATAGCTATCACATGAAATTAAACATCAAATAAAGATAAAATCACACAATTCGGACATTATGGGAAAAAATCACGTGCTCACAGTGCCAAGCTCAGCATATGTGGCATTCCAAGATCATCATGGGAAGAGATACTATCGATCCAGACAGATACCATACTGGCTGAGCTATCGATCCAGACAGATACCATACTGGCTGAACCCCATATTATTCGGGATGGTTGGAGGATAATCACAATGGTCTAGGCCAACCTGGGTTTGTTCGAGGTCACAGGATCATCGATGAAAAGGCTGAAGCACAGGTCAAGTACAACCAATTGCGCAAGAGGATTCGGGAATGCGAGAGTGAGCACCGGGAGATTCAATAAGCCCATCAAAAGTTGATTGAAGAATGGAACGATATGGCTGTCAGAGTCAATAAGCGACTAGGGTATTTGGAGCGGGGTTTAGTGGAATTGGAAAAGAAGTTCATCCAGAGGATTGAAAACTGCCAGAACGCTGAGGGAAACGAAGGAGGACACTTGGCTAGAGCCTATTTGCTGTTGGGACTGCGTGAGGTGGTGAAGCTGTTCGATGGAGCTAAAGATGCCGAGTCTGGGGAAGGTCCTTCTGGGACCAAGTAGTTAGGAGTCTTTTCTTTTGCTTTAAAAATGTAATAAGGCCAACGACCATTAGTAACATTTTATTTTCTGCTATTAGTGTCGTTTTGGGATTCGCCTTATTTTTTATCAATAAAATGAGGCATTTAGCATTATAAGTTCTCCAAATCAACTTGTCGCTAGGCCTACCTCGGGCACAACGAGGCTCTCAAATTAGGACACGATTCATATTCTTGCACTGTGTGTTTTCCAACGTTTTCTTCTCATAATCCGCACCAACTTGCTACCTTTTTTGTTTTTTACCTTTTGTATATTCCTTTCCCCAAAGGTTAGTTCGTGAACTCTAGCATCGTCATCATACTCCACAAGATCTAAGGGCCCTCCACCTCCTCCTCCTTCGAGTCTTATCAGAAACAAGAACAAGGGAAAGATGGAAGATTTGAGCAACATCAGAAAGGAGAACTCGGTTGAAAGGGTAGAGGTTCCTCAGGGTATTCAGGTTTCCAAGGAAAGTGCCTCCCAACTCGAACAGAAGTTATTGAGGTTTCAGGAAGAACTGGACCAAGTTCGGAACTTGGCGAATTTGTCATTTCCCTCACTACCCCAAATGTCAACTTTGCCAACACTCAAAACCCCACACCTCCACAAAGCATCCCGAAACCACAAAACCAACCCGCTCCCCATCACCACTGCAACACATGCCACACTTCAGACAACACCCTACTGCTCATTCCTGAACCACTAAACTCCACAAATGATCATCCCCACAACACCCCCATCTATGTGGAAACCACACCACACTATACTCAACCTATTTCAAGCACGCCGGAGTCTGACTCTCTTATCAGGAATCTGGCCGCGGAACTCAAGATGCTGACTAGCCGAGTTCAGGGTTTCAAAGGAAGCAAGGGGATTAAGGGACTGAATTACGAGGACCTTTGCATTCAGCCAGATGGAAAACTTCCTGAGGGGTACAAACCTCCCAAGTTTGAGATGTTTGATGGCACAGGGGATCCTAGAGTCCATTTGAGGATGTACTGCGACAAGCTGGTCGGAGTAGGAAAGGATGAAAAGATTTGCATGAAACTCTTTATGAGAAGTCTAAAAGGAGATGCTTTGTCTTGGTACATCAACCAAGACCCTAAGAAGCGGTCAAATTGGGTAAGTATGGTGTCCGATTTCATGGACAGGTTCAGGTTCAATGCGGAAAATGCACCAGACGTGTTCTACATCCAGAACTTAAAGAAGAAACCCTCGAAAACATTCCGCAAGTATGCTACTCGTTGGAGATCAGAAGCTGCTAAGGTCAGACCGGCTTTAGAAGAAGAACAAATGAATAGGTTTTTTGTCCGAGCTCAAGACCCACAGTACTATGAAAGGTTAATGCTGATCAAAAGCCAGAAATTTTCCGACATCATCAAGCTAGGGGAAAGGATCGAGAAAGGTATCAAAAGTGGTATGGTAACTAACTTTGAAGCTTTGTAGGCCACCAACAAGGCTCTACAGTCTGGTGGCACGTCCAAGAAAAGGGACGTGAGCGCCGTGATGGTTGCACAAAGAACAAAATCCCCAATTGGATACCAAACCTACCCAATACCTTCACTCACATATCAACCTACCCCAAATTACCAAGCACCCCCTCCCTCCCACCAAGATCCACCACCTAGTTACCAATCACCTCCGCCTCCCACATATCAGTCCACTTGACCCAGATATTCCTAACCCGCACATGTCTACCAAACCTACAATACTCAACCACCTCCCACCCGCCAAAACTTTCCTAGACCCCGACCAAACTTCGACCGTAGACCCCCCAAACAGTATACCGTTATTGCCAAACATATCGACCAGCTGTATGAAAGGCTCAAAGCTGCTGGTTACATCACCTCCATCCCTGCCGTAAACCACGGAAACCCCTCCCAATGGGTCAACCCAAACAAAACTTGTGCATACCATTTCGGCATGAAGGGGAATACCATTGATGAGTGCCACTCTTTGAAGGATAAGATCCAAGCTTTGATTGACAACAAGATCATCATAGCAAAGGAGCCAGCTCCGAATGTCCGCAACAACCCTCAGCCTGACCACAAGGGTATGGGCGTTCATATGATTGAGATAGAGGACGATTGGGACCCCAAAAGGTCGATCAAATTGATCGCTGAAGGTGACGAGCCAAAGGAACCAACGGTCACACTTAATCCGATTGTGGTCCAGATCCAGCCTTCTGAAAACGCTGAAGTAGACATGTCCATACCACTTGAGTTCGAAGCACCTTCTTCTGCAAAGACGCCAGGACCTATTGAGGTTGAGTTTGGGTCTCCAAAGACACATGTACCATTCGAAGTAGCTGTGTTATTATCCAAGGCAAAGGTACCCATCCCGGTGGCCATGACAGCCGTAACACCGTTCCACCCTAAGGTCATACCATGGGATTACACTGCCGAGGCGAGAAGGAAAGGGAAAACCAAATCTGGAGAAGCAATTGTAGCACAGGGTATGAAAAGAACTGACAGGGTTTATACCCCAGAACACCTAGCCGAGTCCAGTAAGCAGGCCTCTGGACGACCAACCATCACTGAAACTGGGCTTGATGATCTCAGGAGGAAGATACAAGCCAAAGAGTATTCGGTCATTAATTAGTTGAACAAAATGCCAGCCCAAATCTCTATCTTGGCTCTGCTACAAAGCTCTGACGCACATAAGAATGCCTTATTGAAGGTGTTGAGCGAGGCATATGTACCCAGCAACATAACTGGAGGAGAAATGGAAAACATGGTAGGGCAAGTATTGGAGAGTCACAAAATCACTTTCCACGAAGATGAGCTACCACCTGAAGGGCTAAGCCACAACAAGGCCTTGCACATCACTGTGCAGTGCGAAGATCATTTCATCACCAGAATCCTGATTGACAGAGGGTCCAGCCTCAATATTTGTCCCTTGGTGACTCTCAGAACATTGGGAAAGAGCTTGCATGAGATCAAGGATGGAGCCATAAATATCAAAGCTTTCGATGAATCCCAAAGGTCTACTATTGGGGAAATCAGTTTGTGTCTGCAAATGGGACTGACTTGGTTTGACGTTGATTTCAAGTGATAGACGTCCCAACATCTTATAACTTGCTATTGGGACAGCCCTGGATCCATGTCATTGGGGGTGTAGCATCAACCCTACATCAAGCAGTGAAATTCGAGTGGAATCACCAAGAGGTAATTATTCATGGAGACAGTAGAAATCCCATATACAGTCACCAGACCATCCCAACAAGCGCAGGAAGAAGGAAGATAGGCGGAGAAACCTACCATCACATTGAGCGAGTCAACGCCGTGGACAAGGACAAATGGTGGGATAGCAAAATTGAAAGTATACTGAATTGGTGTGAATACGAACCTGGCAAGGGACTTGGTAAGAATCTCCAAGGAATCACTAAGCCTATCAAGTTGAAGAAACACGGTACCACTTTCGATTTAGGATATGAATACACTTGGGAGGAATTCAACCACTGGTCGCCATCATGGCGCAATCCCTACTACCCACTGGAGCATCTAGTACCTTGCTTGGAACAGACTTTCCAGCCCGCCAATGTCATATATGGGTCGGGAGAAGAGGAAGCATTGACGGCAATGAGGAATTTGTTTTTAGAAGATGATAATATGGACTGTTGTGTCATTTTCGAGGAGGAGAGGGAGGAAATCCCTTCTATACAAGATGTGAGACGAGGAGTACGCCTCAACAATTGGTCCATCAGAACTACCAGGGCCCGGAAAGCTTCGGGGTAGCAGGGCTGAACAAAGCACCATGCATTATCTTTATTTTTTTCGCTAATTGACTTTCTTTCCGCATT
Organism: Nicotiana sylvestris; assembly: GCF_000393655.2. Classification (NCBI taxonomy): domain Eukaryota; kingdom Viridiplantae; phylum Streptophyta; class Magnoliopsida; order Solanales; family Solanaceae; genus Nicotiana; species Nicotiana sylvestris. Next base: position 13,770,465 of record NC_091063.1, read on the forward strand.
TTTAATATTGAAATAAGAGCTCCAATGTTCAAAACAATTATAAAAATTTATCAAAGCATTTCAGTTTCTTATAAATCTTGCTCTTATTACTTTTTATCGTTTACTTTATTCACACAGCATTACTGCTACTTATCTTGATGAACCGACGATTGTGACGTGTGATGAGGCAACGCAACAAATGGATATGGACTCAGAAGAAGAATTTGTTGATGCATTGGCTACCCTATTATCCATGATACAGCACCCAGACCAGAACTTCATTGATCCTATTTCGATAAAGATCTATGATCAGCCAGCTTACTGCACTCATGTAGAAGAAGAAGAGGACAGAAAACCTTGGTTTCATGATATCAAGGAATATTTGACGAAAGGAGAATATCCAGAACTCGCAAATCCTACTCAGAAACGCACACTTCGGAGATTATCTAACAATTTCTTTCATAGTAGAGGAATCCTGTATAGGAGGACTCCTGATTTGGGATTACTAAGGTGTGTCGATGCAAAGGAAGCCTCCAGGCTATTGGAGGAAATTCATGCAGGGACCTGCGGTACGCATATGAACGGCTTTGTCTTAGCCAAGAAAATACTCTGAGCTGGTTATTTTTGGATGACTATGGAAATGGACTGCATCTAGTATGTCCGAAAATGCCATCGCTGTCAGATACATGCAGACATAATAAAGGTGACTCCAAATGAGCTTACGGCAACAAGCTCGCCATGGTCGTTCGCCACTTCGGGAATGGATATTATCGGACCTATCGAGCCTGCAGCATCAAACGGGCACAGGTTCATTCTGGTGGCAATTGATTATTTCACCAAATGGGTTGAAGCAGCATCGTACAAAGCAGTGACTAAGAAAGTGGTAGCAGATTTTGTCCGCGACCGCATTATTTGTCGGTTCGGAATTCCGGAGTCAATCATCACTGATAATGGTTCCAATCTCAACAGCGACCTGATGAAATCCATGTGTGAAACCTTCAAGATCAAACACAAGAATTCTATAGCTTACAGACCTCAAATGAACAAAGCTGTAGAAACCGCCAATAAGAATATCAAGAAGATACTAAGGAAGATGATAGAAAAGCATAAGTGGTGGCATGAGAAGTTATCATTTTCCTTGTTGGGATACCGCACCACAGTCTGCACATCAATCGGGGCAACTCCCTATATGTTGGTTTATGGTACAGAAGCAGTCATTCCCGCCGAGGTAGAAATTTCCTCCTTAAGAATCATACAGGAAGCCAAACTTGATGATGCAGAATGGGTAGAGAGTCGCTACGAGCAACTAGCTCTTATAGACAAAAAGAGAATGAATGCAGTTTGCCACGGTCAGCTCTATCAGAACAGAATGTCCAGAGCCTTTAACAAAAGAGTTAAGCCGAGACAGTTTACACCGGGGCAGCTGATGTTAAAGAAGATTTTCCCACATCAAGAGGAGGCCAAAGAGAAGTTCTCTCCCAACTGGCAGGGTCCATACATGGTTCACCGGGTCCTCACCGGAGGAACCCTCATACTTACAGAAATGGACGGTGAAGTTTGGCCGAGCAGATAAATTCAGATGTAGTGAAGCGATACTATGTGTGACTTTTATGCTTTCCTCATATGATGTAATTTGAACTATGCTTGACCTGATTCCCGTTTAAGAGGGGATACGTAGGCAGCCCTATGGGTTCGGTCATAATTCAATAAAATTTTCATCTCCCCCCGCTATTGGAAACGGGGGTAGAATTTTGAGGAGGACCCTCAAAATTCCGAAGTGATTTCAGCCATTCGACGCAAGCAGCCGTCGAAAGCAGCAGCCTGGTAAACTGGCACAGAATTTTGAGGAGGACCCTCAAAATTCCGGAGCGAGAGAAGTTGCAGTATCTTGGACCATGTCGCAGTTGTCAGTTCATCTAAAGAAAACTATTCTTATTTATGTAGTTATTGTCACATTTCTTTACTAAATCATGCATGTCTGTTACCAAAGTTGCTTTGTTTAGCAATGCTACCCCAATGATACGCCCAATATCATCGGAATGGAGCCGAGCAGGTCAAGCAGAGCCAGCGGGAATACGAACTAACCTCCCCTCTTTACAAAACTCACAATTTTTCTTTGAATGCAGGTACTTGAGTTTCAAAATCATCAAATACACTCACGAGACTCACATTGCTCAGGAATATAACTCTCAGAATCGTGGCACTTACTCACAGCTGCTATCCGCACGCAGTGCTCCCAGCAAACACAGTATCCCCAGCAGTCGCAATATCTCGATCCACTATCAGCTAAGAAAATTCTGTCATCATTTTGCCCTTTTTACTCCTTGCATAAGGCTACCTTTCTGCCTTCCGAGACTAAGCATTGTCTCTATCTGCATTTCTCTACATTGCATAAGGCTACCTTTCTGCCTTCCGAGACTAAGCATTGTCTCCATCTGCATTTCATACATTGCATAAGGCTACCTTTCTGCCTTCCGAGGTTAAGCTCTACCTCCATCTGCATTTCTCTGCATTGCATAAGGCTACCTTTCTGCCTTCCGAGGTTAAGCTCTACCTCCATCTGCATTTCCTGCATTGCATAAGGCTACATTTCTGCCTTCCGAGACTAAGCATTGTCTCCATCTGCATTGCATAAGGCTACCTTTCTGCCTTCCGAGGTTAAGCATCGTCTCCATCTGCATTTCCTGCATTGCATAAGGCTACCTTTCTGCCTTCCGAGACTAAGCATCGTCTCCATCTGCATTTCCTGCATTGCATAAGGCTACCTTTCTGCCTTCTGAGGTTAAATTCTACCTCCATCTGCATTTCCTGCATTGTATAAGGCTACCTTTCTGCCTTCCGAGACTAAGCACTGTCTCCATTCTGCATTTCTCTGCATTACATACGATTACCTTTCTACCTTCCGAGGTTAAGCTCTACTTCCATCTGCATTGCATAAGGCTACCTTTCTGCCTTCCGAGACTAAGCATTGTCTCCATCTGCATTTCTCTGCATTGCATAAGGCTACTGTTCTGCCTTCCGAGACTAAGCGCTGTCTCCATCCTGCATTTCTCTGCATTGCATAAGGCTACTGTTCTGCGTTCCAAGACTAAGCATTATCTCCATCATGTATGGCTAAAATATTGCCACTTTATCCATCCGGCATGGCTGAACTATCGCTACCTTTATTTACGTCTTGCATCGGCTGAAATATCGCCACCTTCTGCATTTCATGGGCTGAAAGATCGCCAAATCGTTCAAAGGTGTCATTGTTCGAAGGCACCATTTGCATAGCCCGAGAATGCTATGCCATGGCCTGAGGACCCCATTTTATCTCTTGCATATCATTATTCAAAGGCATCACATTTCGGAGGCATCATTCTCATAGCTCGAGAACATCATTTCATAGCCTGCGATTCCTTTATAATACGCTTTATGGCCCAGGACGTCATGGTCCGAGGACGTCATCCCAACAGTCCAAAGACAGCATTCATGGTCCAATAGGAACTTGCATCACGTTTAAATTTATGCACAATATATGCTCATTCGCAGGTAAACCGGCTAGCAACGACCGTCTCAGCAGGAGCGATCTCGCTCCAGTTCCCGCAGCTTATCAGACTCCAACCATCCTTCTCAACCTGAACATCGCTTCCGTCTTCCGAAATCTCTATCGGCATATTCCGTCGATAGATCCTGAACTACATATGGCCTGATTCCTGTAAGACCAGGGATATATAGGCAGCTCAGGAACTAGAGCTCGGTCAAAATTCTTCAAATCGTTTCATTCGGTCAAAATTGGCCATCGTATCTTTACCCGACAACTCTTTCAGCCTTCCCGGGTAAAGAGGGGCAGCTGTTGATACCCAATTTTTCCCTATGTATTTTTATACAAAATGCTTTCAAAATAGCATGCCCAAGAGTTTTGTTTTTTTTCTAATTTTTAAAGATTTAAAATCAATTTATTGTCTATTTTAGCAGTACAAAATCCATAATTATTCCCAAAATCATCAATTTTTTGTGAATAATTTATTTTATTCCCATATTTATACCAAAATATAGTTAAGATAATTTTTGTATATTTTTACAAATTTATTTGGTATTTAAAAGAATAAATTGCATATAATTGCAATTTTAGCCTAGTTTACGATTAATAATATTTTTATAATTATAAAATTGGTTCCAGTATTTTTAAATTAATATTGATGTATTATTAACTGACCCAGTACTTTTAATTTGCTTTCTAAATCATTTTTACTATTTTTGATAAAACAAAAGGGAAAACTAGCTATTTAATATATAGCCCCAATTTGTTTCAATTGTCGCCCCGTTTACAATTAAATTTTAGCCTAAAATTGACCCAATTCTGAATCCAAATTGGACTAGCCCAATTCCAATTTAACCCAACCCCTTTACCCATTTATCCAACCCGACCAGATTTCTTTTAATCCAGGTCGTTGATCCTTTTGATCAACGGCCATGATTGCCCATTTCCTTTTTAATTCACCTAACCCTACCCTAATCCCCCATTTCGTTCTATCAGCCGCCTTTGAATATTCTCCCTCTCTCAAACTCTCTCGAAGGTTCTTGAAACCCTAGCCTCTCTCACCCCCTTTCAACCACAACCTCACCGGAATCCATGGCTTCTTAGGCCATTGATGGCATGTACTCACCTCCCTTCACTCTTAAAGGTTTGGGGTTCAATGTTTTGAGGTTTGAACTCAACGGTGTCCGTTCAGATCTTCTCAGATCCATGTTTTTGAGGCCTTTCCGGCCATGCTCCAGCATATTCAAGCATTAGAAGCCTGATTCTAACTCATCTGACTCAAGATCAGACTTTCTTCCAAGCCTTTCTCATTTCTAGGATTTTGCCGAAACGCTAAGCTATTCGAGGTTTTTCTTTGTTTGTTTTCTTAGATCTATGATGTATCTGTGCTGTACTTGATTTTTAAAGTGTTTTCCCCAAATTTTCTTTTCAAAATCGTTTGTCTTCGATTTAGGGTTTTTGAAAGATTTCTTCAAAATGTCTTTCTAATTCTTTCTGTTCTTTCTTTATGTGTGTTTGTCTGTGTTATGCTCGTATGACTTCTTTTATTACGTATGTACTATTCTTCTACTCTCTTTTCTCCTTTACTCGCATGTTAATCTGTGTTATATTTTCCTTACTCTTCTACTATATGTGCTTACTGTGAGTTCTTTGATGTTGTTTGCTTTACTGGACTATGTTTGTGTTCTTACTAAGCATGATTCAGCTGTTTTTACCTAAGTTTGTATCACTCTTTCTCTTCTGAACTTGCTTAAGTTTCGAACTTTTCTTAAAACATGTTCTTCATGCTTTAAATGAGTTTTCTTTCCTTGTTGTTTCAAACCTGCTATCATATTTGTTTTGTTTCTCATGAGGCTCTGAAATAGACCTTTGAGTCTGTTTTCAATGACTTGCCTTCTCACCTTCGTGTATGATCCAAGTTGAAACCCTAGTATTTAGGGTTTCCTTGGGCAATTTTGATTTTGTGTTCGAGTTAGGGTTTCACTTTGGGACCCTGGACTCTCAGACTCATTATGAGTCTACAAACTGAACTTGTATCCCTTTGCTTATGATTCTGAACCTTTCTATGTTTGACTCTTTTCTAAGTAACATGACAGTTCCTTCTTGATTCACATATTTGTGTGCTTTATATATGAGAAATTCTTCTTTCAAAAGGGTTTTGCCAACTATTGATTGATTCCGAATTCCTTTTAATAGGGTTTGATTGATTGTTAATGATTTTCTCTAATTAAACCTCCTTTACCTTTTTCTAACTTGGTTCATTCGAATTGAACTTGTAATTTTGATTTCCCTGGCTGTTTGATTGATTCCTTTTCCTTATTTTTCCAAGTCGTGTACCATTGGACTTTTGCCTTAAATAACTTCTATGTATTTACCCTTTTTGTGCTACTTTGAAAAGTTTTTAATCAAAATTCTTTCCTTAATTGTCTTCTACCCGTTTGAAATCAGAATCCCTTAACTGAAGGGAGATTCTGTGTGATTGATTGAAGACTATTCCCTTACCTTTTCTTACTTGTTTTCTGCGCTATAAAAGGGGCACGACCCTTCTGTACTTAGACACCTTGAACCTTCAGTTCAACACTTCGAATTCAATACTTTACACACACACCTCTCAATTTCAATACTCTACTCTCTTCTGAGATCTTTTGTATTGTTTGCTTGCAATTTGGTTTACAAAACTTCAGCTTTCACTTATTTGTTTCCCTGAAACTGGTATGCCTTAATTTCAATTTCAGCACCATCCCTATGTGTTTATTTTACAGTTGCTACATTCCTGTCTACTTTGCTGTTCATGTTCTGTATAGAATATGCTACTCTCTCTTTGCATCTGCTGTTTGTTATGAACTCCATATACCCCACTCCCTTCTATGTGTTTGAGTTAAGGTTTATGGCCTGACAGTATCCAAATTGCTGCTTAGGTCTGAACCTGATCCTCAATTAGTGCTGCTTGGTGGGCCGGGCCTGAACCAGACCAGATCGGGCCCGCGGTCCTAATGGGCCTAACAGGCCTGGTGGTCCGGGCCTGGTGGGCCGGGCCTGGTGGTCCTAAGAAGCCCGTGACGGGTCGGTCTTCATAGATTAGCCCACGATCCCGAGACCGTTTAGCCCGGGACCATAAGTCGGGCCTGGGCCGGTCCTGGCGGGCCTGCGGACCTAATGGGCCCAATGGATTTTTTTAAAAAAATAAAAATAAAAAATTGTATACACATAACATACAAAATATAAAAGGTAAAATATACACATAACATACAATATATACTACAAAAAAATATATAAGTAATAAGTTATAATATATATACCACAAGAAAATATATAAGAGAATATATATACATAACATACAATATATACTACAAGACAATATACAAGAGAATATATATACATAACATACAATATATACTACAACAAAATATACAAGAGAATATATATATACATAAGATACAATATATATACTACAAGAAAATATACAAGAGAATATATATACATGACATACAATATATACTACAACAACATATATAAGAGGATATATATATACATAACATACAATATATACTACAAGAAAATATACAAGAGAATATATATATGCATAACATACAATATATACCACAAGATAATATACAAGGATATATATATACATAACATACAATATATACTACAAAAAATATACAAGAGAATATATATACATAACATACAATATATACTACAACAACATATATAAGAGGATATATATATACATAACATACAATATATACTACACATAACATACAATATATACTACAACAACATATATAAGAGGATATATATATACATAACATACAATATATACTACAAGACAATATACAAGAGAATATATATACATAACATACAATATATACTACACGACAATATACAAGAGAATATATATACATAACAGAAAATATATAAGTAATAAGTTATAATATATATACATAAGATACAATATATATACTACAAGAAAATATATAAGAGAATATATATACATAACATACAATATATACTACAAGAAAATATATAAGAGGATATATATATACATAACATACAATATATACTACAAGAAAATATACAAGAGAATATATATACATAACATACAATATATACTACAACAACATATATAAGAGGATATATATATACATAACATACAATATATACTACAAGACAATATACAAGAGAATATATATACATAACATACAATATATACTACAACAAAATATACAAGAGAATATATATATACATAAGATACAATATATATACTACAAGAAAATATACAAGAGAATATATATACATGACATACAATATATACTACAACAACATATATAAGAGGATATATATATACATAACATACAATATATACTACAAGAAAATATACAAGAGAATATATATATATGCATAACATACAATATATACCACAAGATAATATACAAGGATATATATATACATAACATACAATATATACTACAAAAAAATATACAAGAGAATATATATACATAACATACAATATATACTACAACAACATATATAAGAGGATATATATATACATAACATACAATATATACTACACATAACATACAATATATACTACAACAACATATATAAGAGGATATATATATACATAACATACAATATATACTACAAGAGAATATATATACATAACATACAATATATACTACACCACAATATACAAGAGAATATATATACATAACATACAATATATACTACAAGAAAATATATAAGAGGATATATATATACATAACATACAATATATACTACACGACAATATACAAGAGAATATATATACATAACATACAATATATACTACAAGAAAATATATAAGAGGATATATATATACATAACATACAATATATACTACAAGAAAATATACAAGAGAATATATATACATAACATACAATATATACTACAACAACATATATAAGAGGATATATATATATACATAACATACAATATATACTACAAGACAATATACAAGAGAATATATATACATAACATACAATATATACTACACGACAATATACAAGAGAATATATATACATAACATACAATATATACTACAAGAAAATATATAAGAGGATATATATATACATAACATACAGTATATACTACAAGACAATATACAATAGAATATATATACATAACATACAATTCTATACTAGTATACTATATATATATATATATATATATATATATATATATATATATATATATATATATATATATATATATTAATATGCTTCATGTTGTACTTTGTTATTAATTTATTATGCATGACAATTTAGTGTTTTACTATTATTTTGTTATTTTTCTTTTTCGTCAAGCACTTTAATAATTAGATTTCTACATATATACTACATATATATTTTTAATATAGCCATGATACTACAATAAATTGCCTTACAAAAAAAAAAAAAAAACCCCGCTAGGCCCGCGAAGCCCACGAGCCCGGCCCGTTTAGCCCAGGACCATATGGGCTTAGGCCCGTCATGGGCCGGTTCCACCAGTGAGCCCACGAAGCCCGGGACCGCCAGAGCCCAGGCCCACGAAGCCCGGCCCGTTTGGCCCACGAAGGCCCGGGCCAGAATACACTCTTATCCTCAATGGATCCCAACTCTAAAAATGTGGCTAATAGGCTAGTCAGGGGTGTGCCAGCACTCCTGATTGCTGGGCATGACCACCAGTCTACCATGGCTTTCCCAGATTTCCCCCTTGTGCACTTACACTTACTCTTAGATTCTAAGTTCTGCCCCTCTCTTATGAGCCTTGCTTTGGGACCTTGAGTTCCCTCTAAACTTGGACATCTGTGGGCTGACATTTCCACACTGCACTATGCTCTTAATTCTGCAATATATTTGGGTTGTAAGTACTGCCCGGAGTCCATTTGAGGCTCTTGAGGAACTTTGACACATCCCAAATAAGAAGGCTTTGGAAACCTGATCCTAGAAGTTGGTTCACCTCATATTGTTGGACCTTGAGTCTGAATTAGGATCCTTGGTTGTAGCTTAATTTCTGATGTAATTTTACTTTTCTTAATTCATTCTGGTCTGTAATGTTGTAATAACTTATGGGGTTCTAGTGATAAGGGGAGGGTCACCTATGTATGCAAAGGGTAGACAGCATGCTCATAGGCGTTACTATTTACAAGCTCTGCACTTATGTATGTCATATAGAAATCCTGCCTATAGTTTCTACATTTTTGCATATCATATAGAAATCTTGCCTATAAGTTTTCTGCATTCATGCACGTCATATAGAAATCCTACCTATAGTTTTCTGCATTCATGCACGTCATATAGAAATCATGCCTATAAGTTTTCTGCATTCATGCACGTCATATAGAAATCCTGTCTATAGTTTTCTGCATTCATGCACGTCATATAGAAATCCTGCCTATAGTTTCTGCACTTCTGCATTTTTTATCTATCATTAGGCAAACGGTTATAGGTTAAAACAATAATCAACTGCCTTCTAGATACCATGTCTATAGGGCTCCCTGCACTTTTATAATCGTCTTAAAACCAACAACGCCTAGAAATCATGCCTATAGGAGTAACCAGTTGAATTTGATTCGTTTATTTCATCTACAAGCCTAAAATCAGTAGTAATTTCGTTTAACATCCGCAGAACTTATGTGTTTTCTACAATCAGTAAGCCTTCTGTAAAATCGGAGTAAGCCCTGTTAGATATCATGCCTATAGGTCTCACTTAGGCAAATCAATAAGTAATTGATTAACTGCATCAGTCTTTGATAAATTACAAAAGGGAAGGCTAATTCGGACTCCTCATCTGAGAAATATTTGATGAATCAGCCTATCCTACGCTTTAATTTGATTTCAGACCATAACCAGTACTTGTAAGTCATGCTAGCAAATTTGTCTCTTTAAATGAGGAGGCATGTTTGAGCCCTTTAAACTGTTATGTGTTCTCCCCATACCTGCCTTATATGTTTTAATTGTCGCCCTAGAATTTTATCCTTTTAAAACTCTGAAAAGCCAAATTTTCCTTCCCTTTAGGACTAGTAGTCCCAAATGCCTCCGAGACTGATAGGATTGGGGCGGGTACTAGCATGCAATAAGTAACGATACTATTCCGCGCTTAATACCTTAATGGGGTGGGAAAGAGTAGATATGGATATGATGACCGGTGCGCTAATACCACGTGTAACCCCTCTTTTGAGGAGTGATTACCGGGTATTGCATTGATGTGATCCATATTGTTTGTAAACCTAGGACCCCTTTTCTTTTAACTTGTTTTATTGTCTGAACTATTTCCTTAAAATTTCTGCTTTCTTTATTCTCTTCAAACTTTCAATTTGCTTGCAATAATATGTGAAAATCCGCTTCTATTTGAGGCCCTTAAATGCTTGTTTGATTATGTGAAGTCACAATTGTAACATGGCCGGGAACCACACTAGTGGATCTTGAGAGGTGCCTAACACCTTCCCCTCGAGATAATTTCTAGCCCTTACCCAAACTCTGGTTCTTCAAACTCAAACCCTTCTTAGTGTCTTAATGCACTTAATCATTAGGTGGCGACTCTTCAAGTTCCAAAACCCAATTCCCCAAAAAGGAACGAGTTGTCCTCCCAAATGTCACAAGCCCGATTTCACGAGAAAAAGGGGGCGCGACAGATGCATTCAATTCATACTTCATTAGAAGATGAATAGCTTGGTTTTGCATACATATTTTGGGAATTGACAGCAACTAACCAAAACATGTCTTCTTGAAAAGCTTTAAACCATTTGGAGACAATAACTCTTTAATTTGGCAAGTAACACTGGGGTCGGATAATGTCTGAAACCTAAGGACCCCATAATCAACATTATGAAGTGCAAAAAATTGTCGATTCTGCAGAAAAAATAAATAATCTCTTATTAATACACTGCTCCAATCTAAAAATTATTGTTGAAATTACTAAATTCTTACATTCATCAATGAGTGTTGTTGAACATTTTTAGGAGATTTTACAGTAGGAGCTTTTTTTGGAGCTTTTACAGTATGAGACGCTTTAACTTTCTTTGCAGGTTTAGTGACAGGTTCATCTTCTACAAAATCATCATCAAAATCTATCACTTTGCCTTTCCTTTTCGCTGAATTGATTTGCCTCGAAGTCGAAGATTCACCAGCATCAAAATCATGTTTTTATTTATAGCTTCTGCCCAGCTTGACGAGGGGAAAGCCTATGCTTCTTCTCTTCATTTGCATGAGCAGATTTTTCATGCTTTTTCGGTGAATGTGGTGATAAAACATCCAAATCGAAAGAAGGAACATTTGATTCTTTAACTTTTTTAGGGCTTTGTTTTGAAGCTCTGATCTTCTTCATTGAAAATCTTTGAAGCTGGTCGTTAATGGGCGAATGAACTTTGAAGAATAGTTGAAATTTTGACTGATTTTAGAAGAAAGAACTTGAGAATAGGCGTTAATGGAAGGGTTATAGATTTTCGTTGGTTTTAGAAGAGGAAATAGTGGGTGATTGAAGAGGAAATCGTGGGGGTGTGGTTTGATACGTGGGTGAGGGGGTGGGATTTGGAGAGAGAAACTTGGGAGGAATGGAAATATACGGTAGAGTTAAATTAGGAGACTAATTAATACCATTAAAACTCCTAAAATGTACATAAATGGTAATTAGGTATATAAAAGGTAATTATATTAAAAGTTAAGCATGAAGGGTAATATAGTTTACAATATGGCATAGGAATGTAAAAATCTCATTTGGAAATCTCATTGGTTCTCCACTAGTGCACTGAAATTGTTGATTGTTCTTTTCTTTTGTGTGGTCAGCATTTTTTGTAGAACTCCCAGCAAACTGAAAGTTTTATATTAGTTAGGATATTTATTTTATGAATAACAATATAACTTAAAGGTGACAGAAATAGTTCCGTTAAATGAATAAACTAATAAATATTACCTTGGCATCAATGTTATCATTTCGACTGTTTATCACCTGCAAAACAGACTTGATTGACTCATTTAGTAGCGCTCGAAGGCTTCCTAGTTCTTCAAAGACTTCTTTCCTGAAAGATGCAAGATTTGAATCAACCTACATATTAAAAATATAGAGAGTTAGCTTCAAAATATGGCTTAACATACATTAAAGAACAGATGCAATTTTATGTATACATGTTACCTTCTCAAGACCTTTTTTTAATTTTCTAATTTGTTTAAGAATAGACTTCTTGTCCTCTTTTCTAATTGACTCTTTGGGTTCCAATGAAGGAGCATCAACTTTCGGATCCTCAGAAATGTGTTCAACTTCTTCAAGTATGTACTCAACTTTATCAGGCAAAGACATCATAGAAAGCTCTTCAGGTGCTTCACTTATGTTGGTGAACTGAATGAAAAAAAACAAATTAGCTTGACTAAACAGAATATGTATACAAAGTGTAGATAATTTGTATTAAATTGTATATTCATAAATAAAAGACCATTTACCTTGATCCATTCAGGTTTGATCATTCTATCTTCAATCGCAGCTAACCATATCTTGTCCTTACTAGCTGACCAGTTAAGTATGCGAGGAATTGAATTAGAAACTCTTATAGATATATCAGTGTTGACGGTAGAGCAACACTCAAACAACCATACTTGCATAGCTAGTGTGAATCCTCGAATGAGATAAAAATGAACAAAAGGATTGAGCATGTGCCTAACTGATTCAATCAACTGTTTGTAAGACTCAATACCCCATGTGTATGTCGCATATTGTCCAGAGTCCACCAAATAAAACCTAAAATGGTCTACCAACCCAATATTGTCTTTGTCTGAAGGACAGATGAAGAATTCTATGAGATATAGAATACATAACTTGACTGCTTCCTCATTATTACCTAGCTTTTGTTGGTTACAATCTGTTTTAGGTATGACTTCTCCACTTTTTCCTTGTTTGGAAAATTACTCCTCATTATCTTATTGTCATAATCCGGAGTGTAACCAAAGTCTGTCACTTTGGTAAAACATCTAAGACCAGTTTTTAATGCAAACTCTCTCAAGCCAAAATTCAACCTCCGACCCTTTAACTCAGTTGAAAAATAGGAAGCACTAGATCATTCATACTTCATTAGAAGATGAATAGCTTGGTTTATACATATTTTGGGAATTGACAGCAAATAACCAAAATATGTCTTTTTGAAAAGCTTTAAACCATTTGGAGACAATAACTCTTTAATTTGGCAAGGAACACTGGGGTCAGATATTGTCTGAAACCTAAGGACCCCATAATCAACATTATTAGGTGCAAAAAATGTCGATTCTGCAGAAAAAATAAACAATCTCTTATTAATACACCACTCCAATCTAAAAAATAACATATCTACATTTGTCATACAATATATCTATAATATATCTACAACTACATAATACAGTTAAAAAATAAAAACAATATAACTACAATTTTTTAACAATATATCTACAAGTTTAAATAGATTCAGAAAACTACAACTAATCTTCACAATGTAGACAAATAATCTACAAACCACAAAAACAGAGATTATGGAGCCTTTTAAGAATTAAAACAAACAAAAAAACTATTGTTGAAATTACTAAATTCTTACCTTCACCAATGAATATTGTTGAACATTTTTAGGAGATTTTACAGTAGGAGCTTTTGTTTGGAGCTTTTACCGTAGGAGACAATTTAACTTTCTTTGCAGATTTAATGACAACTTCATCTTCTACAAAATCATCATCAAAATCTATCACTTTGCCTTTCCTTTTCGCTGAATAGATTTGCCTCGAAGATTCACCAGGATCAAAATCATGTTTTTGTTTAGTTCTAGCTTCTGCCCAGCTTGACGAGGGGAAAGCCTATGCTTCTTATCTTCATTTGCATGAGCAGATATTTCATGCTTTTTTGGTGAATATGGTGATAAAACATCCAAATCGAAAGAAGGAACAGGGACATCTGCTTCTTTAACTTTTTTAGGGCTTTTTTTTTAAGCTTTGTTCTTCTTCATTGAAAATCTTTGAAGCTGGTCGTTAATGGGTGAATGAACATTGAAGAATAGTTGAAATTTTGACTGATTTAGAAGAAAGAACTTGAGAATAGGCGTTAATGGAGGGGTTATAGATTTTTGTTGGTTATAGAATAGGAAATAGTGGGTGATTGAAGAGGAAATCATGGGGTGTGGTTTGATACGTGGGTGAGGGGGTGGGATTTGGAGAGAGAAACTTGGGGGGAGTGGGATATACGGTAAAGTATAGGAGACTAATTAATACCATTATAACCCTTAAAACGTACATAAATGGTAATTAGGTATATTAAAGGTAATTATATTAAAAGTTAAGCATGGAGGGTAATATAGTTTACTATATGGCATAGGAATGTAAAAATCTCATTTGGAAATCTCACTGGTTATCCACTAGTGCACTGAAATTGTTGATTGTTCTTTTCTTTTGTGTGGTCAGCATTTTTTGTAGAACTCCCAACAAACTGAAAATTTTATATTTTTAGGATATCTATTTTATGAATAACAATATAACTTAGAGGTGGCAGAAATATTTTTGTTAAATGAATAATCTGATAAATATTACTTTGGCATCAATGTTATCATTTCGACTGTTCATCACCTGCAAAACAGACTTGATTGACTCATTTAGTAGCGCACGAAGGCTACCTAGTTCTTCAAAGACATCTTTCCTGAAATATGCAAGATCTGAATCAACCTACATATTAAAAATATAGAGAGTTAGCTTCAAAATATGGCTTACATACATTAAAGAACAGATGCAATTTTATGTATACATGTTACCTTCTCAAGACTTTTTTTTTAATTTTCTAATTTGTTTAAGAATAGACTTCTTGTCCTCTTTTCCAATTGACTCTTTGGTATCCAATGGAGGAACATCAACTTTTGGATCCTCAGAAATGTGTTCAACTTCTTCAAGTATGTACTCAACTTTATCAGGCAAAGACATCATAGAAAGCTTTTCAGGTGCTTCAGTTATGTTGGTGAACTGAATGAAAAAAAACAAATTAGCTTGACTAAACAGAATATGTATACAAATTGTAGATGATTTGTATTAAATTGTATATTCATAAATAAAAACCATTTACCTTGATCCATTCAGGTTTGATCATTCTATCTTTAATTGCAGCTAACTATATCTTGTCCTTACTAGCTGACCAGTTACGTATGTGAGGGATTGAATTAGCAACTCTTATAGCTATATCAGTGTTGATGGTAAAGCAACACTCATACAACAATACTTGCATAGCTAGTGCGAATCCTTGAATGAGATAAGAATTGGCACGACCCCGGTTCGCCCTCCGTGAACCATCGTGACGGCACCTAGTCTCTATGACTAGGTAATTCTAAAATGCGGAAGATAAACCAATTTGAGGAAGAAAAACAATTTAAAGCAGAAATAGTGTAATAAAACAGCGTTTAACAGTGCCGCTCGGCATACACAATATTAACTCTCAAAAACTAATACATTTTTCCAAAACCCGGAATCTCATGAAACCACAAGCCTTTGAATGTCTACTAGTGTCTAACTCCAGAATATCTAACAAAGAAAAGAAATACAAAAGGGCTAATACAATAGGGAGAGTAGAAAGGGACTCTTCGGTCTACGGACATGACAGATATACCTCGAATCCTTTGGAACAGTCGCCTTACCTCAAGGGTGATAGGACTGAGTTGAAGTACTCGGATCTGCACATGAAAAACATGCGCAAAAAGGGCATGAGTACACCACAGCGGTACTTAGTAAGTGCCAAGCCTAACCTCGGTCGGATAGTGACGAGGAAGGTCAGGGACCTACTGAGATAAAATAAAAATATAAGGTATGACATAATAAGATAAACAGTATAATTGAAAGCTAACAATAAGAAATTAATACAGAAAAATAAGGAACTCAATAACTGAAACATAGGCAAAAACAATCACAAGGAAATACCACTCTTCACAAGGATAATAATCGGGGATCTCTTAGTATCTCGAGGATCTCTTAGTACCCTCAATATATGCCAGGGATCTCTTGGTATCCCGAGGATCTCTCGGTATCCTCAATATATGCTAGGGATCTCTTGGTATCCTCAATATACACGCTAGGGATCTCTCGGTATCCCGAAAATTTCTTGGTATCCTCAATATACGTGCTAGGGATCTCTCGATATCCCCACCTCAGCTCAAATCATAAATACGTGCATGGGGTCTTCCCGGGATGCCGTCCCATAGTCCCAAAGTAAAACACGCAGCAACAACACAGGGAATACTCAATTAGGCTCAATTTCGTACCAAGTAAACAAGTAATTCTAACCTAACATGCTTCACATAATGCAATTAAGGCAGTTTAAATAAGTAAGCAATTAATTTAATTAAACATGCTTTTCTAAGCTAACAACAGGCTTAAATTGCAAGTAGTATAAAACATGAAGAAGGAACACAATTGAAATTACTTAAAGAAAACCGAATTTCAACAATTAGCTCAAGTATGCACTCCTCACCTAACGTACAAGGCATTTAGATTATCAAATATACTAAATCCTAAGGGGAAGGTCCCCCACACAAGGTTAGACAAGCGACTTACCTCGAACCAGCTCAAATCAATCCGAAACAACGCTCTTACCACGAGTACTCGACTCCAAATGACCCAAATCTATTAAATTCAATTGTATAATATAAATAACACTTCAAGTAACTGATTCTACAATTAAATTCTAAGCTAATGCACGAAATTAGGTAAAATGACCAAAACGCCCCTCGGGCCCACATCTCGGAATCGGGTAAAATTTACATTTCCAGAATCCTCACACTCTCACTAGTTCAGTCATACCAAAAGTACCAAAATAGGACCTTAAATGGTCCCTCAAATCGTCACTCAAAGGCCTCTAATTAGTCAAGCCCTAACCCCCAATTTACCACTGTATTTCTTTAAATTTTCATGTTTATAATGATAAAAATCACCCCAATAATGTGTTTAGGTATCAAAGATCTTATCCCAATGAATTCCTCTAAAACTCTCCCTTGAAAATGCTCCCTAAGGCTTCTTCCCGCTTGAAAAGAGGTGAAAATAACTCAAATATGCGAAGGCAAGTAATTATATGTTCTGCCCAGTTAAACTGCATCTGCGGCCCTAGGACCGCACCTGCGGTCCCGCTTCTGTGGAGCCAAGGTCTCATCAGCGACTTCTCATTAAATCCATTTTTCCGCTTCTGCGACAGACTTTTCGCACCTGCGGTCTTGCAGGTGCGTTACCCTTCTCGCACCTACGGCTCCTGGAGCTGGACCAAATTTCGCTTCTGTAGTCCAATAGCCGCTTCTGCGGTGCCTCACCTGTGGTCCCACACATGCAGGTGTGGTTATAACAGGTTCAGCAAAATGCAAAATCTTTCTAAGTCCAAATTCAACTTTCGTCAAGCACCCGAAACTCACCCGAGGCCCTCGGGACCTCAACCAAACATGACAACCAATCCTAAAACATCATTTAAACTTGTTCCAACCTTCGGAACGCTGAAAACGACATCAAAACACCAATTTAACATCGGAGTCAAGCCTAAGAACTTCAAAAACTTACAAATTACGCTTTCGATCAAAAAGTCTGTCAAACCTCGTCCGAATGACTTGAAATTTTGCACACATGTCACATTCAACACTATGAAGCTACTCCAACTTCCGGAATTCCATTCCGACCCTCCAATCAAAATCTCACTATCGAACCGAAAACTTCAAAAATTCAACTTTCGGCATTTCAAGCCTAAATTAGCTACGGACCTCCAAAACATAATCCGATCACGCTCCTAAACCTGAAATCACCCAACGGAGCTAACGGAACCATCAGAATTCCATTCCGAGTCCTTCTTCACAGTGTTCTGACTACGGTTAAATTTCCCAAACTTAAGCTCTCATTTAGGGACTAAGTGTCCCAAAACTCTCCGAAACATAAAACCGAACATCCTGACAAATCAAAATAGCAGAAATAAACACGGGGAAAGCAGTTAATAGGGGATCGGGGCATTAATTCTTAAGATGACCGGCTGGGTCGTCACATCCTCCTACACTTAAACATTCCTTTGTCCTCGAACGAGCATAGAGACATACCTGAAGTAGTGAAAAGATGAGGGTAGCGGCTGCGCATATCCTAATCGGTCTACCATGTTGGATTCTCGACCGGCTGACCCCGCCACTGAACCTTCACTGATGCAATGTTCTTTGACCTCAACTTTCTAACCGGTCTGTCCAATATTGCCACTGGCTCCTCAAAATAGGATAGATCCTTGTCTAACTGGACTGAACTGAAATCCAACACATGCGACGGATCACTGTGATACCTTCGGAGCATTGAAACATGAAACACCGGGTGAACTCCTGCCAAGCTGGGAGGTAAGGCTAGCTTATAAGCAACCTCCCCAACACGCTATAATATCTCAAAAGGTTCAATAAACCTCAGGCTCAACTTCCCCTTCTTTCCAAATCTCATAACGCCCTTTATAGGCGAAACCCGAAGCAAAACCGGCTCTCCAACCATATAGGAAAAATCACGAACCTTCCGTCCGCGTAACTCTTCTATCTAGACTAGGCTATACAGAGTCTATCCTGAATCACCTTAACCTTCTCCAAAGTGTCCTGAACCAAGTATGTGCCCAATAATCTAACCTTACTCGGCTCAAACCAACCCATTGGGGATCTACATTGCCTACCATATAAAGCCTCATACGATGCCAATTGAATGTTGAACTAATAGTTGTTGTTGTAGGGAAACTCCGCCAATGGCAAGAACTCATCTCAAGACCCTCCAAACTCAATCACACATGCACGGAGCATATCCTCAAGAATCTGAATAGTGCGCTTGGACTGTCCATCCATCTGAGGGTGAAATATTATACTCAACTCTACCCGAGTACCCAACTCATGTTGAACGGCCCTCCAGAACTGTGATATGAACTGAGTACCTCTATCTGAATTGCTGGAAACTGGAATACCATGCAGATGAACAATCTCCCGGATACAAATCTCCGCTAGGTGCTCCGAAGAATAGGTAGTACACATAAGAATGAAGTGCGCGGACTTGGTCAGTCGATCCACAAACCCAAATAGCATCGAACTTTCTCAAAGTCCATGGGAGCCCAACTACAAAGTCTATGGTGATCCGTTCCCACTTCCACTCTGGAATCTCTATCTGCTGAAGCAACCCACCTGGTCTCTGGTGCTCACACTTCACTGCTGACAATTGAGGCACTGATCTACAAATCCATCTATATCTTTCTTCATCCGCCTCCACCAATAGTGTTGTCTCAAATCCTGATTACATCTTCGCGGCACCCGGATGAATGGAGTACCATGAACTATGGGCCTCCTCCAGAATCAACTCCCGAACCCATCAACATTAGGTACACAACTCCGACCCTACATCCTCAATACCCCGTCATCACCAATGGTCACATCTCTGGCATAACCATGCTGAACCTTGTCCTTGAGGACAAGAAAATGAGGGTCATCATACTGACGCTCCCTGATACGATCAAATAAGGAAGACTGAGAAACCATACGAGCTAGAACCCGCCTGGGCACCCAAAGATCCAAACTCACAAACTGGCTGGCTAAGGCCTAAACATCCATCGCCATAGGCCTCTTCGATGCTGGTAAATAAGCCAAACTCCCCAAACTCTCTGCCTGGCGACTCAAGGTATCGGTCACCATATTGGCCTAGCCCGGGTGGTACAAAATAGTGATATCATAGTCCTTCAGCAACTCTAACTATCTCCTTTGGCAAAAATCTAGATCCTTTTGCTTGAACAGGTGTTGCAAGCTCTGATGATCGGTATAAATCTCACAAGGAACCCCCTACAAATAATGATGCTAGATCTTCAATAAGTGAACAATGGCAGCTAACTCAAGGTCATGGACAGGGTAATTCTTCTCATGTACCTTCAACTGTCTAGACGCGTAGGCAATCACCCTACCGTCCTGCATCAACACCACTCCAAAACCAATCCTTGAGGCATCACAATAGACCGTGTAAGACCCCAAACCTGTAGGCAATATCAAAATTGGGGCTCTAGTCAAAGCTGTCTTAAACTTCTGAAAGCTCGCCTCACACTTTTTCGTCCACTGGAATGGAGCACCCTTCTGAGTCAACCTGGTCATAGGGGCTGCAATCGATGAAAACCCCTCAACAAAATGACGGTAATAACTCGCCAAGCCAAGAAAACTGCAGATCTCTATAGCTGAGGATGGTCTGGGCTAACTCTGCACGGCCTCTGCTTTCTTCGGATCCACCTGAATACCCTCACTCGACACCACGTGGCCTAAGAATGCCACGGAATCCAACCAAAACTCACATTTTGAGAACTTAACATATAACTTCTTTTCTCTCATGGTCTGAAGCACTGTCCTCAGGTGCTGCTCATGATCTACCCAACTCCGGGAATACACCAGAATATCATCAATAAAGACAATAACGAAAAAGTCAAGATATGTCCGGAACACACTGTGCATCAAATGCATAAAGGCTGATGGGGCATTGGTAAACCCAAATGACAAAACAAGGAACTCGTAATGACCATACCGAGTCTTGAAAGCAGTCTTCAGGATATTTGGCTCTCAAATTTTCAATTGATGGTAACCTGAGTGCAAGTCAATCTTAGAAAACACTCGTGCGCCCTGAAGCTGGTCAAATAGATCATCAATACGAGGCAAAGGATAATGGTTCTTCACTGTAACCATGTTCAACTGGCTATAATCAATACACATACGCATAGAACCGTCCTTTTTCTTCACAAACAAGAAAGTAACACCCCAATGTGATACACTGGGCCGAATAAAATCATGATCAAGCAATTCCTGTAACTGATCCTTCAACTCCTTCAACTCAAGAGAAGCCATACAATACGGAGGAATAAAAATAGGTTGAGTGACCGACAACAGATGAATGCCAAAATCAATATCTTTATCAGGAGGCATGCCCGGAAGATCAGCTGGAAACACATCAGGAAAATCCTGTACTACTGGGACTGAATCAACTGAAGGGGTATCAATACTGACATCACACACATAAGCTAAATACGCGTCACACCCCTTCTCAACCATTTGCTGAGCCTTAAGGAAAGAAATAACTCTACTGGGAGTGTGATCTAAAGTACCCCTCCACTCAACATGCGGTACACTTGGCATAGCCAGCATCACAGTTTTGGCGTGACAATCAAGAATAGCATAATGGGGCGACAACTAGTACATGCCCAAGATAATATCAAAATCTACTATGCTGAGCAACAATAAATTGGTTATGGTCTCAAAACCACTAAGAGCAATCAAACACGACCGATAAATGCGGTCTACAACAAGAGAATCTCCCACAGGAGTAGAAATATAAACAGGGGAACTCAAAGAATCTCGAGGTACACCCAAATGCAGAGAAAAATAATAAGACAAATAAGAGTAAGTGGATCCTAGATCGAATAGAACCGATGCATCTCTATGACAAACCAGTATAATACCTGTGATGATAGAATCGGAGGCAAAAACCTTGGTACAGGAAGGAAGGGCATAGTATTGGGCTTGGCCTTCCCCTCTAGGGTGACCTCTACCTCCCCGACCTCCACCTCTGGCTGGTTGAGTAGGTGGGGTAGCAGCTGTAACCATAACCTGAGAAGTTTGCGGGGCACGCTGTTGCTGAGAAGTCTGCGGAGGTGCACTCCTCCTAAGTCTAAGGCAATCCATCACCACATGGAGGGTGTCACCACACTCAAAACAAGCCCTGGGAGGATGTGGAAGCTGTGACTGGATCGGGTCAGGTCGGTTGGACTGACCTCTAAAAGCACCTAGTGCAGGAGGCGCGCTAGACACCAGAGGTGCATAATAAGTCACCTGAGGCCTAGGAGGAGCTAGAATACCACTGGCTACTGGAAGAGCTGAATGAATAGGGTGACTCATATAATCCCTACCATGACGACCTGTAGCTGGGGCACGGGCACCAGAATAATGGCCCGACTCTCGAGACCTCTTGGCCTCCCTCTCCTCCTCTCCCTAGCATGCATACCCTCAATCCTCCTAGAAATGCTCACCACCTACTGATAAGAAATATCCATCTCCAACTCACGAGCTATGCTAGACCTGATGCTGGGAATAAGGCCCTCAATAAACCGGCGAACCCTTTCGCGAACAGTAGAAACCAAGGCTGGTGCATGTCTAGCCAAACTAGTGTAACGGACCGCATACTTTGAGACAATCATAGCACCCTGGCGCAAATGCTCGAACTTTGCGTGCCATGTATCCCTGAGGCTCTAAGGTAAATAATCTCTCAAGAACATATCTGAAAACTGAGTCCAAGTCAGTGAAGCAGCCTCATCCGGACTATCTAACTCATAGGTGCGCCACCACTCATAGGCAGCTCCTCGAAGCTAGAAAGTAGTGAAGAAAACCCCGCTTGACCCTGATATACCCATGGTATAGAGAATGCGGTAACACTCATCTATAAATCCCAGAGCATCATCCGATGCTAAACCACTAAATACCGGAGGCTTGTACTTCTTGAACCTCTCAAGCCTCAACTGCTCATCCTCGGAAACTGCTGCCATGTCCTCGGGCTGATATCGGACTGCAGGTTGTATAGGAATAATCTCAGGGGCCTGCTCAATATGCACTCGCTACTAAGGAGTGTGGGCGGCGAGATTTTGTGCTCCTCCCCTGGCCTGGGATGTAGCTGCAACAAGGGGAAGCAACCCTGCCTGAGCCAAAGTGGTGTACATGCTCATGAACTATGCTAGAGTCTCCTGAAGTGCTGGAGTAGTAGTAGCAGTAGGCGTATCATGTGCCTGGACTCCGGGTAGAACTGCTGGTGGTACCTCAGTGGCAGCTCACGCAGATGCTCTGGCTGCACTAGGTGCGCGTCCTCGACCTCTACCCCCACCCCGACCTCTGATGGTTGTAGTAGGGGGCATAGGTGCCTGATCATCTCGGGTAGCGCGTGTCCTCACCATCTGTGAGAGAATAGAAGACAGAAGTTTAGAATTGTGACATCAAACCTCGCATGACAAGGAAATCAAATGAAATGGAATTTTCCTAACAATTACATAGCCTCTCGCGAATAAGTACAAACGTCTCCGTACTGATCCACGAAACTCTAATAAACCGGCTTGTGATTCATGACTCCTATGAACCTAGAGCTCTGATACCAACTTGTCACGACCCCGGTTCGTCCTCCTTGAACCATCGTGATGGCACCTAGTCTTTATGACTAGGTAAGCCTAAAATGCAGAAGATAAACTAATTTGCGGAAGAAAAACAATTTAAAATAGAAATAGTGTAGTAAAATAGCGTTTAAAAGTGCCGCTCGGCATACACAATATTAACTCTCAAAAACTAATACATTTTCCCAAAACCCGAAATCTCATGAAACCACAAGCCTTTGAATGTCTACCAGTGTCTAACTCCAGAATATCTAACAAAGAAAAGAAATACAGAAGGGATAATACAATAGGGAGAGTAGAAAGGGACTCCTCGGTCTGAGGACGCGGCAAATATACCTCGAAGTCTCTGGAACAGTCACCTTGCCTCAAGGGTGATAGGACTGAGTCGAAGTACCTGGATCTGCACATGAAAAATATGCGCGGAAAGGGCATGAGTACACCACAACGATACTCAGTAAATGTCAAGCCTAACCTCTATCGGGTAGTGACGAGGAAGGTCAGGGCCCTACTAAGATAAAATAAAAATATAAGGTATGACAGAATAAGATAAGCAGTACAGTTGAAAGTTAACAATAAGAACTTAATACAAGAAAATAAGGAACTCAATAACTGAAAAAACAATCACAAGGAAATACCACTCTTCACAAGGATAATAATCGGGGATCTCTCGGTATTCCGAGGATCTCTTAGTACCCTCAATATATGCCAGGGATCTCTTGGTATCCCGAGGATCTCTTGGTATCCTTAATATACGTGCTAGGGATCTCTCGATATCCCGAGGATCTCTTGGTATCCTCAATATATGTTCTAGGGATCTCTCGGTATCCCGCACCTTAGCTCAAATCATAAATATGTGCAGGGGATCTCCCGGGATGCTGACCCGTAGTCCCAAAGTAGAACATGCAGCAACAACACAAGAAATACTCAATTAGGCTCAATTTTGTACTAAGTAAATAGGTAATTCTAACCTAACAGGTTTCACATAATGCAATTAAGGCAGTTTAAACAAGTAAGCAATTAAGTCAATTAAACATGCTTTTCTAAGCTAACAACAGGCTTAAATTGCAAGTAGTATAAAATAGGAAGAAACACAATCGAAATTACTTAAAGAAAACCGGATTTTCAACAATTAACTCAAGTACACACTCGTCACCTCACGTACAAGGCATTTTAATTATCAAATATACCAAATCCTAAGGGGAAGGTCCCCCACACAAGGTTAGGCAAACCACTTACCTCGAACCAGCTCAAATCAACCTGAAACCACGCTTTTGCCACGAGTACTCGACTCCAAATGGCTCAAATCTATTCAATTCAATTGCATAATGTAAATAAAACTTCAAGTAACTGATTCAACAATTAAATTCTAAGCTTATGCGCGAAATAAGGTAAAATGACAAAAATGCCCCTCGAGCCCACATCTCGGAATCGGGTAAAATTTACATTTCCAGAATCCTCACATTCTCACGAGTTTAGTCATACCAAAATTGGACCTCAAATGGTCCCTCAAATCATCACTCAGAGACCTCTAATTAGTCAAGTCCTAACCCCCAATTTACCATTGATTTTCCTTAAATTTTCATATTATAATGATAAAAATCACCCCAATAATGAGTTTAAGAACCAAAGACCTTACCCCGACGAATTCCTCTGAAAATCTCCCTTGAAAATGCTCCCAAAGGCTTTTTCCCATTTGAAAAGAGGTGAAAATAAATCAAATTCAGGAAGGCAAGTAATTATATATTCTGCCCAGTTAAACCGCATCTGTGGCCCTGGGACCGGACCTACGGTCCCGCTTTTGTGGAGTCAAGGTCGCATCTACGACTTCTCATTAAATCCATTTTTCCGCTTCTGCGACAGACTTTCCGCACTTGTGGTCTCGCAGGTGCGTTACCTTCTCGCACCTGCGGCTCCTGGAGCTGGACCAAATTTCCACTTCTGCGGCACCGCACCTGTGGTCCCATACACGCAGGTGCGGTATGACAGGTTCAGCAAAATGCAAAATCTTCCTAAGTCCAAATTCAACTTCCGTCAAGCACCCAAAACTCACCCGAGGCCCCCGGGACCTCAACCAAACATGCCAACCAATCCTAAAACATCATTCAAACTTGTTCCAACCTTTGGAATGCTCAAAATGACATCAAAACACCAATTTAACATCGTATTCAAGCCTAAGAACTTCAAAAACTCACATATTATGCTTTCGATCAAAAAGTCTATCAAACCTCGTCCGAATGACCTGAAATTTTGCACACACATCACATTCAACACTACGGAGCTACTCTAACTTCTGGAATTCCGTTCCGACCCTCAGATCAAAATCTCACTATCGAACCGGAAACTTCAAAAATTCGACTTTCGACATTTCAAGCCTAAATTAGCTACGGACCTCCAAAACACAATCCGATCATGCTCCTAAACTCGAAATCACCTAACGGAGCAAACGAAACCATCAGAATTTTATTCCGAGGCCGTCTTCATACTGTTCTGACTGCGGTCAAATTTCCCAAACTTAAGCTCTCATTTAGAGACTAAGTGTCCTAAAACTCTCTGAAATCAAAACCGAACATCTCGACAAATCAAAATAGCATAAATAAATACGGGAAAAGCAGTTAATAAGGGATCGGGATGTTAATTCTTAAGAGGACCGGTCGGGTCGTCACAAGAATGAACAAAAGGATTGAGCATGTGCCTAACTGATTCAATCAACTATTTGTAAGACTCAATACCCCATGCGTATGTCACATACTGTCCGGAGTCCACCAAATAAAACCTAAAATGGTCTACCAACCCAACATTGTCTTTGTCTGAAGGACAGATGAAGAATTCTATGAGATATAGAATACATAACTTGACTGCTTCCTCATTATTACCTAGCTTTTGTTGGTTACAATCTGTTTTAGGTATGACTTCTTCACTTTTTCCTTGTTTGGAAAATTACTCCTCATTATCTTATTGTCATAATCCGGAGTGTAACCAAAGTCTGTCACTTTGGTAAAACATCTAAGACCAGTTTTTAACGCAAACTCTCTCAAGCCAAAATTCAACCTCTGACCCTTTAACTCAGTTGAAAAATAGGAAGCACTAGATGATTTATACTTCATTAGAAGATGAATAGCTTGGTTTATACATATTTTGGGAATTGACAGCAAATAACCAAAACATGTCTTCTTGAAAAGCTTTAAACCATTTGGAGACAATAACTCTTTAATTTGGCTAGGAACACTAGGGTCGGATAATGTCTGAAACCTAAGGACCCCATAATCAACATTATGAGGTGCAAAAAAAGTCGATTCTACAGAATAAATAAATAATCTCTTATTAATACACAACTCCAATCTAAAAAACAACATATCTACATTTGTCATACAATATATTTATAATATATTTACAACTACATAATACAGTTAAAAACAAAAACAATATAACTACAATTTTTTAACAATATATCTACAAGTTTAAACAGATTTATAAAACTACAACTAATCTTCACAATGTAGACAAATAATCTACAAACCACAAAAGATACAGATTATGGAGCCTTTTAGAATTAAAGCAAACAAAAAAACTATTGTTAAAATTACTAAATTCTTACATTCACCAATGAATGTTGTTGAACATTTTTAGGAGATTTTACAATATGAGCTTTTTTTGGAGCTTTTACAGCAGGAGACACTTTAACTTTCTTTGCAGGTTTAATGACAGCTTCATCTTCTACAAAATCATCATCAAAATCTATCACTTTGCCTTTCCTTTTTGCTGAATTGATTTGCCTCGAAGACTCACCAGCATCAAAATCATGTTTTTGTTTAGTTCTAGCTTCTGCCCTAGCTTGACGAGGGAAAAGCCAATGCTTCTTCTCTTCATTTGCATGAGCAGATTTTTCATGCTTTTTCGGTGAATGTGGTGATAAAACACCCAAATCGAAAGAAGGAACATCAGCTTCTTTAACTTTTTTAGGGCTTTTTTTTTTAAGCTCTATTCTTCTTCATTGAAAATCTTTGAAGCTAGTCGTTAATGGGTGAATGAACTTTGAAGAATATTAGAAATTTTGACTGGTTTTAGAAGAAAGAACTTGAGAATAGGCGTTAATGGAGGGGTTACAGATTTTCGCTGGTTTTAAAAGAGGAAATAGTGGGTGATTGAAGAGGAAATTGTGGGATGTGGTTTGATATGTGGGTGAGGGGGTGAGATTTGGAGAGAGAAACTTGGAGGGAGTGGGAATATACGGTAGAGTTAAATTAGGAGACTAACTAATACCATTAAAACCCCTAAAATGTACATAAATGGTAATTAGGTATATAAAAGGTAATTATATTAAAAATTAAGTATGGAAGGTAATATAGTTTACTATATGGCATAGGAATGCAAAAATCTCATTATGTTATCCCAAAGCCTAGAGCACTAGGAATGAGGAATAAACATGAGAAAGAGATTGGTCCAAGATGGCCAAAGCCCAATTATGAGAGTTTGGCTAACCCAATTCAACAAGTTTTAGGCCTATAGAGGGTTGCCCACTCAATGGCTTAAACTTAAATATTCAGTTATATAATATATGTATAATCCATAAATATTATATAGATAATTATATATAATTACATTTATATATATGTAATCGTATATAATCAAACACAAAGTTATTAAAAAAAACTTCTAATTTCTCAATCCCAGAGATCTAGTTCTTCGGAAAAAAAAAATTCCACAAAAACATGATATTAAAGAATTGCGAAACAATTTGTATATGACGTACTTCAATTTTTATGTACTTGCAAATCGATATCTAAGGTTAAAATGAAAGCACTCAAAATTCTTTTACTTTGATTGTTTCCTTTATTTTGGAATTCCACTCATAATATATGAAGCCGTCACCTCTTTCAAAATTTTGGGACCTACTTTGGGCCGTTTGGCCATAATTTGCTTTTATTTATCAATTTTTTTTTTTTCCGAAATCCCATAAAATTTTCAAATTTTACTTGAAATTGAATTTCAAAATTTTTCGAAAATTATAAAATTTCACTTGGATAAATATTTTGTTTCCCTACTTATGAGAATACAGTGTTTTTTTTGTTGTTGTTGTTGTTGATAAATATTCTTTTTTCCATTTATAACCTTGACTACTGGATGAGATGATTGACAACAGTCGACCTAATCTAGAATTCTAATCACATGATAATTTGAAAATTAAATGGAATGAAACTTGTCAATATATGGTGGTTGACTAAAAAACTAAAGCAATGGAAGGAATGAAACCACGACTCTAACAAAAAATTTATGCCTTTTAAGTTGTTTATAATATACTACACGGGATTTAATTAGTCTGCCTTTTTGTAGTGTGAGCACGTGATTTTTGTCTTACGCGACAATCGCTCCAAAAGAAATGAAAAATATTAACAAATGGTTTTGCTGTACAATTTTCGGGTTTTACGTGGCACTTTGTTAATTGTTTATGATTTTTGCCCATTTTTATTTTTTATTAAAACAAAATACAAAAATATGTGTCATGCGTAGTTGGAACCGTAATTCGGTTATTGAAAAGAAAAATCATAAATAGGCATCTTTGTCCGTGATTTTTTGTTTTGTTTGATTTTACCTGCTTTAAATATTTTAATATACGTGTACAAATAATTGTATTAAGTGTCTATTTAATTTTAATTGGATTTACTTGGTTTTTGTTTTTAAAAAAATAATAAAATAAAAAATATATATATATAAATAAAAGATAAGTGCAAAGTTGATTTGAAAATCAGTTTGGGCTGATTTTTCATTTTAATTCAAAACCCAAACAACCCAGCCCAAAACCTGTGCTTGCCCCGGTCCGGACCAGCCTACTTCAAAGACGTCCAAACGACGTCGTAGTGATTGAGTCTGATCTGAGCCGTTGATCTCTGAAAGATCAACGACCAAGATCTCTCACCCCGTACCCACTAACAGACCCGACCCGTCTCACCCGGACCGACTTCAACCCTTTACCCTTGAAACGACACCGTTTCTCGTTAGTCGAAGGATCCTGGCACTTCATCGTGTCTCATCTAACGGCCAGGATCCATCTATCCACTAACTATATAAACCTACAACCCTTCACCCTGCGCCCTAGTCCAAACCCCCCTGCCTTAGGTCGTCTTCATCAGACCTCAGGCCTCCAAACCCTAGCCGCCACTGTATTCTTCACCATGAAAGCCGGCGGCATGGACGCCGGTGACCACACCCTTAACACCATAGAACCCCCTTGCCATCCTGAATATGGATCTGTTAACCACCTAGCTCGAATCCCTTCCCACCTTCTCGAATCTTCATTTGAAGATTCGAGTCGGAATCTGACTTACACCGTTTGACCCCAGTTTCACACCAGACACTCCCCAGACCCCCTCGTGACCAAACCATGCTTGGTTTGGTCCGAATCTGACCAGGGAAGCATGAATCCCAAATCTGATTTTTGGAACCTTAGGGTTCCTCGTCACTGGTCCGTATCCGTTCGAGCCAAGGTATTTAGGGTCTAATGGATTTTAGTTGAAGTGTTCTCACTGAGAACACTTCGATTAAAGTCCTTTCGACCCCAAGAAGGGCCTGTTCGAATCCAAGCCAAGACTTTTGATTTTTCGGGATTTATGGTGAGTTTTTGTTTTCCTCTTTCCTTTATTTTTAGTCCATGTGTTGATTAAAAGTCTGTTCATATTTTGTTTAATTTGTGTCCCTGAATTTTATCAACTGTGTCCTGTCCACTTTGCCTGAACCTACGTATTTGATTAAGTCCCTTTTCTATTCACTGATAATGTGTATGTGTAAGCTGTACAATCAAATGAATTTGAATTGGTTCGTTCAATTAGTTCCCAGGGCCATTCTGTATTAACATTGCAATCTGAACCCCTTGTGTGATACTGTTGAATGTCTGATTTTGGCTACGATTGTACATGTTATGATTAATATAGTCGACTCGACGTGTGTCGTCAATTAGTTTTAACTGTCTGAACAATAACAAATTGACCTGCTGCTGTTAAGCATTGCCTGAATCTAATTAGGAACTGAGTCTAGTTACTTATAGTTATTAATTGGATTTCAGAAATCTAAGGTGTGGTCTGTAATTGCAAACTGAATTGATGGCATGTGCACTTGTGCACCACATGTGCATAAAGGCCCCCTTTCTGAATTAAAATAGTTTGACAGCATATGCTGTCAAACCACATTCTGCTGCCCATACTCTACTTTAGTTTCAGAAATAATAAACATTACTCAAAAGTAAGACTGCCAGGGAATATGATGGGGGAGGTTTATACTTAATTAGCTAAGTAGAAACTGAAAAGGGGCAGCACATGGGAAGGTGTTCTGATGATCTAAACAGGCTGTTAAAGGGATGATTTGAGGCTTATAAAAGGAGGACTTCCATCAGTTTAAAAAAAGGAGAGGAGAGGGATCCGAGAAGGGAGAGCAAAAATACACACACATTAACACACACAGACAGAGGATAGATCTGATAAGAGGAGAGGATAACAACAGGGAGGGGAGAGATTTTTGAAAGGAATAGAGAAATAGAAGGGAGATACAGATACATATTGACAGAGACACACATAAAGGGAAGCTGAAACCAAACAGAATCAGTTTCTAAGTGAGAAAGAGAGTTTATTTTGGAAATCAGGAGGGGGAATTTAGAAAAGAAATTCTTTGTTCGACTGGAAACACTACTTTTCCTCATCCTTTCGTGTTTGAAATCCAGCATCCAGTTTGGTCTGTTTCTATCAGATTTTAGGATCTTCCTTTGAGTTTTGGAAAAGATCAACATTGAGTACTGTACCATTGGTTCACTGCTTTGGTCTGTTTGGTCTGGGATTGTCATTGCTGCTGTGTTGCTTTTGTTGTTACTACCATTCTTGTGCTGCTGCTGTTGACTCTTCTGCTTCCACTTCTTCTTTGCATTTCAGTATCTAGGTACACGTTTCAAGTCCCATATTGGTGTAACTGTAACAACCTGAAAGCATGAAATGAAAGGTTGGAGAAGTTTAAATGTCTGTTGTAATACTCATGGCATAATTGATTTCTTCCTATATAATTGATTAGTTTGTAATTTCAATAGCAGGGAAAGATCAGTTGATGTTTAACTAAGTTCTAGTCTCTTGCGTCTTAGTTTATAGTCGTTTGTTGTTACGAGGTATGTAATTGTACAGTACACAGAATGTACAGATAATTGACATAGCGACTGACCAGATTCCTGTTAGCTATAATGATATGCATACGATAGAGTACTTCCATTTTTTTTATGTTCTGTTCTATTTTTAGTTTCCTTTATCAGGACCCGCTAGGCAGTATATGGAAGCGCGTCCGAATCCCTATTAGTAATAACGCCTAGTAGTTAATTCCCTTAATCTAGCCTAAATAAGTCTAGTGAAATTCAATTAAAGAAACGTTTGGATGCAAGTATAGCATATCATCAGCTCACATGTAGTCTCTTTGTCAAATTAAAGCATTTTTTCCATGAATTATAATGTTTTCTCCACTTTGTAAATAATTAATCAGAAGTTGATAAGAATCCGGATTAGGCCAAAGCATATAATTAAATTAGCATGTACCTTTTCCTTCTAGTTTTAGAGACAAACGCATTAGAAATGTAGCCACTTTAGGATATCCTTTCTAAAATAGAGACGAGCCTCGCCAAATAAAAAATGCAAAATTGCGGGGCCCTCAGTAAATAACCACAATAAATTTTTTAGAATTCGGGATAGGCCGTTTAGTGAATTTCATGGCCTTCTAAAAAAATAATAACGCGTTAGACTCTTTAGGCGCGGCTTAATAATTTAACCTTCTTAAACACGGGTGCACATTGATGTGACCCAAATCCAAATCTCAACGGAGTCAAAATGTGTCGACGACCACGGGTGCATTGACTGTGACGTGGTTCGAGATGCATTTTCACGACGTTGCAATTCTATAAAAATAAATGATAATAATAAAAGCGGTTTAAACTTAATAAAAGCACATAAGTCACAACATGTATTTAAATCAGATATTTAGCCATTATAACAATTTAAGCGACCGTGCTAGAACCACGGGATTCGAGGGTGCCTAACACCTTCCCTCGGGTCAACAGAATTCCTTACTTAGAATTTCTGGTTCGCAGACTTCATTTGGAAAAGTCGAAAATTTCCTCGATTTGGGATTCAAGATAAACCGGTGACTTGGGACACCAAAAGCCAAACCTTTCCCAAGTGGCGACTCTGAATTAAATAAATAATCTCATTTCGAATATTGTCACTTAAATTGGAAAAACTCCCCCGCGCATTTACCCTTCGGGCCGGGCGCGCAAAAAGGAGGTGTGACAGCTCTGGCGACTCTGCTGGGGAAACCGAACCCAGAACCACTGGTTCAGGGTTCAAGAATTTGAGCTTAGAATAATTGTTATATTTGGCTTTATTATCTGATATTTATTACATTGTTTTGACATAACGTGCTAACCGTTGTCTTTTACCGCTTTAATATTATCTGAGTTGTATATAAACTGTGCCGAACCCTTCTATCTTCATCTCCGGGGAGAAGCTCGCTGGTCGAGGCTCCCTATTCTGTTAGTGTCGATACCCAAAATAAGAAAGAGGACGGATAAATTACGAAGCCGGACGGCCTTTTGGTTCCCGGTAAGTTGCCCCTCCTCGACTCGAGTTGTCCGCTCGGGTGCACAGTCTAGAACATCTACCCAGGTTATAAACCTAGTATAACGAAACCTCATGCCTGATCCCTAGTAGGAACACTTATCTGCATCATGTTGCATTTGACATAGGGGACTCAACACAGGGGTTGGGTCCGTCTAGGATAGGCAACCTGGAATGAAAAGACCATCCTGCTGCATCCCGTTTGTTGTGCGCATCTATTTGCTTCGGATCTGCATGTTGACCGGTTTCCGAAAAATGTCAAAAAAAAAAAATAGCAGGGTAGGGAGATAATTACTTAGTCTTTTGAAAAAAAAACATGTCCAAGTAATGTCAAACCTAACCGGAATTTTCTGAAATAAAAAAAATGAAAAAAAAAGCTTGCCTTTCAGTTTCGACTATTCCTTTTAATCACTTTCAAAATCCAAAAAATATATAAATAAAAAACCAAAAAAAAAATTATTGTTTCATTTGTAGCACCTCTTTAAAAGATTTTCAAAATTTCAAAAAAAAGAGGAAGTTTAAAATGTGTAAATATTTCCTTGGTCTCTTTTCAAAAATAAATAATAAAATGAAAAACAAAACATATAAAAAAAATTCAAAAAAAAGAAGGGTTATTCTTCTTTTCTTTAAAGGATTTTATTATTATTTTTTTTTTCTTCCCTATTTTGATCCGACCGAACTACGCCGGTTTGATTCTCGCACGGGGTGAGATACGTAGGCAACCCTCGTCGGGTCCAACCTCCCGTTTTTTTTTTACAAAAGAAAAAAGAAAATCTAGATAATTTTAATTTTTGAGTCTAATAAAGTTTATCACCCTAAATAAATGTGCAGGATGAACACGATACAAAATGAATCGTTTTCAATAATGACCAAGATCCCTTTTGAGTTGCGATTATGGTGGAACGACTTAGGCAAAGAGGGGCAAGGCAAAGTGAGGAAATATCTGAAAAATCTCCCGGATTTACTAGACATTCAGCCTCGGGGCGATATTATCAGATCATTGGTCACTTACTGGGATTCGGCGCACAATGTATTCCATTTTTCAGACTTCGAACTCACCCCGACGTTGGAGGAAATAGCGGGATACATTGGGGGTGATGAAGCTCCGTTAAGGTTCAAGTACTTGATTGCACCTAGGGCCGTCACGGTACACCGGTTTTTGGATTTTCTGAAAATACCCCGAACATTTCACCATCCAGATCTTGCCAAAGGTTTCTGCAGTCTCCATCTCATGTATGCTAGATACGGTCATGAAGGCGGGTTCAATAAGCCGGATTTCAAACTATGTAGTAAAGGCAACCGACAAAAGTGGGACGAACATAGGCAGTTAGCTTTCATGACGGCCTTCTTAGGTCTTATAGTGTTCCCGAGGAAGGACGGCAACAACGATCTAAAAATAACTGGGGTTGTCAGTACTTTGCTCACCCAAGATAAGAGTACTCTAGCGCCTATGATTATGGCTGACATTTTCCAAGCTCTCACTGCTTGTCGATCCAGGGGCGACTTTTTCGAAGGATGTAACCTACTGTTGCAAATATGGATGACCGATCACTTATGCTGCCGCTCTCCGCTCTTGGGTTACGGTTCGCCTGAGAAGACTTGCATTGGAGAATTCTACACTAGAGTCAAAGGTTTCAATCTACCTGAGGGCGTCACATCATGGACCTCATTTTTCCGAACTCTCACTGCTAGCCAAATCCAGTGGACGCTCGGATGGTCGCCTGTTGAGGAAATCATATACATGCCAGCAACCAGGCCCCACTTTCTGTTGATGGGACTTAAAAGCATCCAACCCTACGCACCATATCGGGTTTTGAGGCAACTTGGGAGGTATCAAGTGGTGCCGAAAGATGAAGATTCTGAGTACCCAAGTGATTGAGATCAGTCCAGATGGTCGTTTCCCCGAAGAAGAAGTTCGCCAAATCTGGAGTGAGTGCCAACATCTGACGGCAAGCACTTGTGTAATGGATATAGCAAAAGGGGAAGTTGCCCCAGGATATCACGCTTGGTTCAGGGGCGACCTGTCTTGTGAAAGACCGGCTAAGAGACCGCATCTCAAAGATTTTGTGGAATCATCCCAAGGGCAATGGAATTGGTTAGCAAAAGAAAAGGGGTATCGGGCCGAGATCGGTGATTTGAAGCTACAAATTGACAATCTGAAATTCAGTAACAGCATGCAAATCGCGGCGGATCGAAGCGAAAAGAATAAATTGGTCCGAGAGAATGAAGAACTTAAGGCCCAAATCCAAAAATTGAGATTGTCTCTTGATGAACAGCCCAGAAGTCGATCAGACCAACAGTTGATTAAGGGTTTGAGAAGAGAAGTCGCAGAATGGCGAGATGGTTTAGAAGAATCGGGAAAGATTATGGCGAAGCTTAAGGCACAGTGGGGAGTAAAAGTAGAGAAGCATCGCCGATACTTGAACCAATCGAAACGCGACCACGAGAAAACTGTTGCCAAAATGAAGAGAGAGATGGCTATACTTGAGACAAAAGCAGTTAATCAGGCTAAGGATTTCCAAATTGAGAGCAGATACTGGTACGACTTATTGGCCCAGATGAAGTTAGAAGTACGGCAACTGAAGAATCAATATACACAGGATGCTCAGGTATTCAAGACGTGTAGTGATCAGATAAAACGCCTGCTCATAGAGAAAAAGCAAACCAGAGATAAGATCAGGGCCATTGCCCATGCCATCACCATACGGTGTCTACGATGTGAGAACATGATCAGCGTTACCGTCCTCTCGGCAGTGATGAGTTATGTCAAACAGACCATGCATGAACTGGAGCAACTTGAGAGGGATCTCACACCTAGGACCGCGGCGAGGTCGAACGATGCCTCGCGGACACCAATTTTCAAAACCATAATGCACTCATAAGTCAAGTCTGTATCTTAGCATCTTCTGCCTGTTTTCCCATCAGGGTGATTTTTAGTCTGGGTTTATTTTCAAAATTTGCTCTTTCTTTTGCAAAATGTAGTTTGTAATAGACCATTTCAATAATAAAAGGTGTGTTTCTTTCATTTGTGTTTCGAACTACGTAATGATCTGATTCACGTAGGCATCGTGATATGTAGGCAATCCTCATCGGATCCGGTCGCATTTCTTTTACTGCAAAATAAAAAAAAATATAAAGGAAAAAAAAGGAAGAAGAAAAGAAAAAAAAAAGGGAAAATAATAATAAGAGGAAAAATGCCGGAACGACGCATGCTCTCGTAGCAAACATGTAGGAATCCACTTAACTGTATAGGTGCATTATGCCCAACGTGAGATTGCCTATCTGTTGTTTGCTACAAATTAACCCTGCGTTTGTCGTTGAGTACATCCAGGTTTTTTGGAAAGACGGTTGGTTTGGTGAAAGTCTGGCCTCGCACTCATACTTCACGAGGTCAAGGAGAAGTGTTCAACTACCTGTTGTTAGAATCAGAAGCAGCACTCACACTTACTTCACCAGGTCAAAAGGAAGTTTGGAAATGTCTTCAGAAATTCCGTTGCAAACAATCCCTGTCTCCGAGGAGAGCTCGATCTCAGCCGTCCTCACATCTGAATCCGCAACTGCGGAAGAAAATAGAATCTTACGACTCCGCATGTTGGAAATGCTGGACGACTGGAATAATGGGAAAGAGCCGCCAAGTGTTGTCCCCGGATTCCCTGAATTATTCTCCAGGTCAAGTGGGACTTCTAATGTCCCCATAAATTATCCTGCTACTCCATTCGGGTACCCAGCCACTTTAGCCTTCTCTGCTGGATCGCCTTCTGAGCCTCATCCCCGAATGTCAGCCACCGATGCAAGCATGAACATCTTTACTGCACCGCCCTGTCCGATTATGGCACAGCCTGCTACGTACAAGCCAAGCTTTGACTCATCCTCTTTTACATTCCAAGCACCCTCGTTCTCAATGGAACCAACTAGGTTTGCTACCAACACTAATCCTCCACCGCCTCAGTGCGAGCTTGCACCTAGGCAGGATCAGAACCCCAGAATTGCAGAACAAAATGAGATTGCCAAAAGAATGAGAAGCCTTGAACAAAGTTTGAAGAATATGAAAGGATTGAGCGGACAGAAGAGCGTCTCTTACGCTGACCTATGCATCTTCCCTCACGTGCACCTGCCAGTAGGTTTCAAGACCCCAAAGTTTGAGAAATACGACGGGCACGGTGACCCCATTGCACATCTTAAGAAATATTGCAACCAATTGCGGGGAGCCGGCGGAAAAGAAGAATTGCTAATGGCATATTTTGGGGAAAGTCTAGTAGGGATAGCTTCGGAATGGTATATGGACCAGGAAATGTCCCGATGGCATATATGGGATGATCTCGCCAGAGATTTTGTGAAACAATTCCAGTATAACATCGACATTGCACCAGACTGAAATTCTCTGTCGAATTTAAAGAAGAAACCTTCAGAAAGCTTCAGAGAATATGCTATTAAGTGGCGTGAGCAGGCGTCAAGGGTGAAGCCTCCCATGGATG
The DNA here is from genome assembly GCF_000393655.2 of Nicotiana sylvestris. NCBI lineage: Eukaryota > Viridiplantae > Streptophyta > Magnoliopsida > Solanales > Solanaceae > Nicotiana > Nicotiana sylvestris. The sequence continues at coordinate 13,808,225 of NC_091063.1, forward strand.
AAGTGGAAATGGTCACTACCTTTCTCCAGGCTCAAGAGTCTGACTATTTCCAAAACATGATGTCAGCCATGGGAAAGCCATTCGCGGAAGCGATTAAGATTGGAGAGATGGTGGAAAATGGTCTGAAAACAGGTAGGATTCTGAGTCAAGCAGCCATAAGGGCGACCTCCCAAGCCGTCCAAAGCGGGTCCGGAGGAATGACAAGAGGGAAGAAGAAGGAAGAAACGACCATGGCAGCCTCGGAAGCAAGGGAGTATCGTCATCCCAGGCCCCGTTTTCCGGAAAGGACCCCACAACACTACTACCCCCACTCAAATATGGCATATGCTAATCAACCCTATATGGTCATGAACGCCCAGCCTTATGCCCATCCGCCGCAACAAGCCAACTGAGGCCCAGCTCCACCTCCCAGAAATCAGCCTCCTTACCGCAACCACCATAATCCACAACCCCCGCAGAATAACTTCAGCCCTCAGGAGCCACCTCGAAGGCGGACTTTCACGCCCATCGGTGAACCATACTCTACTTTGTTCCCGAAGCTAGTCCAGTTGGGTTTCTTGCAACCAATCCCTCAAACAAGGCAAAACCCGACGTCACCTTCTTACAAAGCTGGAGTCAGATGCGCCTATCATTCAGGGGCCGAGGGACATGATACAAATGACTGCTGGTCGTTGAAAAGAGTGGTCGAGAATTTGATAGAGCAAGGGAAAATAGTGCTAAGGGACTAGGAGATCCCGAATGTAACTAACAATTCATTGCTTGCTCACAATAATGGGCCGCTGATCGGAATGATTTGCGAAGACAAAGAATTCGACCCTGCTCTGAAAGCTATAATTGCCATTGTCGACACGGGGAAGAGGCCTGAAACAGACCAGAAACCAGAAAAGGGGGAGGAGGCCAAGGCTATAACGAGCGAGCCCGAAAAGAAGGTGGAGAAGAAAGTGGTACCGGTAAAGGATGGAGTTCTTTACATACCACGAGGTCAAGCTGAGAAGACGCAGAACTTCGGAATCAAAAAGACAAAACCTATGTACGTGCCAAAAGGGGCCTATGTGGTCCGGGGGACGATTCAACCACCTCGGCCGAATGAGCCAGTGGTTATCGGACGCGTGCCACAAAAGCCAATGACCAACCCGTCCACAGTGCCGTGGAATTATCAAAAGACTTTGGTAATGTACAAAGGTAAAGAGGTCATGGGAGAACTTCCAGAAAATACTTTCATTGGAAGGTATTCAAATACCCAAGAGCTGAACAACGCCACACAAAGGCGCTTCCCACCAAAGAAGCCTGTAAGCGTTGAAGAAGCGGAAGTGTTCTTCCAACAAATGAAAATGCCGGATTACGAAGTGATAGATCAACTGCGCAAGTACCCCGAGCAAGTGTCTATGCTATCATTGTTGATGAGGTCGGCCGAGCATCAAAAGATCTTACTGAAGACCCTGAATGAAGCACATGTGCCAGTTGAAACCTCGGTTGAACAACTAGAGCGGATGACGGAAAGATTCTTCGCCGTCAACCAAATCTCTTTCAGCAAAAACGATTTACCCCCAGAAGGAGCGGCACACAACAAGGCCTTGCATCTAACAGTTAAATACGAGGACTACTATGTCAAGCGGGTAATGTTGGATGGGGGATCAGGTGTTGACATTTTCCCGCTCTCCACGCTAAAAAGAATGGAAATTGGGACCGGAAGAATCTGACCCAACAATGTCTGCGTAAGGGCTTTCGACGGTATCAAGAGAGATACCATGGGGGAATAGACCTGTTGTTGGTCATAGGACCAGTCGAGTTTGAAGTAACCTTTCAGGTGCTCGACATGGATACATCCTACAATTTCCTCCTCGGCAGACCTTGTATCCATGCGGCAGGAGCTGTGCCTTCCACTCTTCACTAGATGGTGAAGTTCGAGTACAAAGACCGAGAGATCGTGGTCCATGGGGAAGACGAGCATGCTATCTATTGGGACCCATCCATCCCATATCTTGAACCGAGAGAAGGGAGCGAACATACGGTCTATCAAGCTTTCGAGATTGTACTGGCAGAGCAGCACGAAGAGGGAATACCCTGCCCCCAGCCTTTCTTGTCTAACGCCTCGGTTATGGTGGCCAAAGAGATGATCCGGCACGGATTTAGGCCAGGGAAAGGGCTTGGACGAACCCTTTAGGGAATAACAGAACTCATTACCTTGCCAGTCACCAAGAAACCTTTTGGACTAGGTTTCAAACCTACTCCAGCAGACGAAGAGTGGGCAAAGAAAAGGAGAAATGAGGGTTGGAAGTTACCTCGACCACTACCGGATTTATGTGCAACTTTCATCAGGCCAAGGTACGCCGAAGAAGAAGATGATGAGGTCTTCACAGCTGAGGAAATCTAGGAGATATGCAGGCCGGAAGAAATCCGGGAGACCAAGATAAGCATTCACACGGACAAGAAAACGCGAGAGGCGATAATTCAACTTCTTCTTGAATTCAAAGACGTGTTTGCTTGGTCATATGATGACATGCCGGGACTAGGTGTTGATCTAGTGGTTCATAAATTGCCGATTCATCCTGATTGTCCTCCAGTTCAACAAAAGCAACGAAAGTTCAAAACTGAGGTCAGTGACAAGATTAAAGAGGAGATCACCAAACAACTGAAAACGGGAGTGATTCGGGTAGTCCAATATACAACATGGTTGGCGAATGTGGTTCCAGTACCAAAAAAGGACGGGAAAACTCGGGTATGTGTAGATTACCGAGATCTGAACAGAGCAAGTCCTAAAGATAATTTCCCGCTGCCCAACATCCACATCCTCGTTGATAATTGTGCCAAACACGAGATACAGTCTTTTGTAGATTGTTACGCTGGGTATCATCAGGTATTGATGGATGAAGAGGACGCCGAGAAAACTGCCTTCACCACACCTTGGGGCACCTACTGTTATCGGGTCATGCCATTTGGTTTGAAGAATGCTGGGGCTACTTACATGAGGGTCATGACTGCCATTTTTCATGACATGATGCATCAGGAAATAGAGGTGTACGTGGATGACGTGATAGTCAAGTCCAGAACGCAGGATAATCACATCCAAGATTTGAGGATGTTCTTAGAGAGATTAAGGAAGTATGACTTGAAGCTGAACCCAGCCAAATGTGCTTTCGGAGTTCCGTCGGGCAAACTTTTGGGCTTCATCGTAAGCAGGAGAGGTATCGAACTAGATCCAACTAAGATAAAATCTATCAGAGATCTACCTCCCCCGAGAACGAAGAAAGACGTGATGAGTTTGTTGGGCAGGTTGAACTACATCAGTCGATTTATTGCCCAGCTGACAAGCACGTGTGAGCCCATATTCAAGCTGTTAAGGAAAGACGCGATGATTAAATGGACAGCTGAGTGTCAAGAAGCCTTTGATAAAGTCAAAGAATACCTCTCGAATCCCCCAGTCTTGGTCCCTCCAGAACCAGGGAGGCCACTTTTCTTGTATCTAACAGTCTTGGAGAACTCTTTCGGTTGCGTCCTTGGGCAACACGACATAACCGGAAAGAAGGAGCAAGCAATCTACTACTTGAGCAAGAAATTCATCGACTACGAGGCCAAATACACTCTGCTGGAAAGGACATGTTGCGCTCTGACGTGGGTTGCTCAAAAGCTGAGACATTATCTCCAAGCCTACACTACTTTCCTCATAAGCAGGCTGGATCCTTTGAAGTATATATTTCAGAAACCGATGCCTACTGGGAGACTGGCCAAGTGGCAAATTCTGCTTATTGAATTCGACATAGTCTATGTCACTCGCACGGCAATGAAAGCCCAGGCGCTAGCAGATCATTTGGCCGAAAATCCGGTCGATGAGGAATACCAGCCATTGAGTACCTACTTTCCAGATGAAGAAGTAAACGCCATAGAGGTGGTCTCGGAGGACGCTCATATTTGGAATATGTTCTTTGATGGAGCCGTGAATGCCAAAGGTGTAGGGATTGGGGCAATTTTGATCTCGTCTTCTGGTCAGCATTATCCCGCCACAGCTAGACTTTGTTTCTTTTGCACAAATAATACAGCTGAGTATGAAGCCTGCATCATGGGCATGCATATGGAAATCGATCAGGATGTCGAAGACTTACTGATTATGGGAGATTCTGACCTGATTATCCGGCAAGCCCAAGGCGAATGGGAAACTCGGGATGTCAAACTTATCCCTTACCGACATCATGTGGAGGACCTCGGCAAGCGCTTTACATCAATATAGTTCAGGTATATCCCGAGGTGTCACAATGAACTGGCAGATGCACTTGCTACTCTGGCTTCAATGCTACCCTACCCGGGCAACGCCCACGTCGATCCTTTGGAAATCCAAATCAGGGAAAGACACGGTTACTGCAATGTAATCGAGGCGGGATCAAATACGCAGCCTTGGTACCATGACATCAAGAGGTTCTTGAAAACGCAAGAATACCCCGAGCATGCTACTGGAGATCAAAAGAGGACCATTAGGCGACTAGCAAGTGGTTTCTTTCTGAGCGGTGAATTATTGTATAAGAGGACCCTGGACCTCAATCTCCTAAGATGTGTCGATATCGAGGAGGCGAGAAAGATCATGCACGAAGTACACGCAGGTGTGTGCGGACCTCACATGAACGGGTATGTCTTAGCGAAGAAAATCCTTCGAGCAGGTTATTACTGGATGACCATGGAAAAGGATTGCTTTAGCTTCGTTCGGAAGTGTCATCAGTGTCAGGTGCACGGTGATTTGATTCATGCACCTCCCACGGAGCTGCATCCCATGTCTGCACCTTGGCCATTTGTCGCCTGGGGCATGGACGTCATTGGACCAATCGAACCAAAGGCTTCGAATGGACACAGGTTTATACTGGTTGCCATCGATTACTTCACAAAATGGGTAGAGGCTGTCACTCTCAAGTCGGTCACTAAAAAAGCTGTAGTGGATTTTGTACACTCAAATCTTATCTGTCGTTTCGGTATTCCTGCGACTATCATTACAGATAACGCAGCAAACTTGAACAGTCACTTGATGGGAGATGTATGCGAGCAATTCAAGATAACGCATAGGAATTCTACTCCTTATCGGCCGAAAGCCAATGGTGCTGTGGAAGCGGCGAACAAAAACATCAAGAAGATTTTGAGGAAAACGATCCAAAGTTCCCGACAGTGGCATGAGCAGTTACCATTTGCATTGTTGGGGTATCGCACTACGGTACGCACGTCAGTAGAAGCAACTCCTTATCTTTTGGTTTATGGGACATAGGCTGTAATACCGGCAGAGGTAGAAATTCCTTCGCTTCGAACCATTGTCGAGGCAGAGATCGAAGACAGCGAGTGGGTCAAGACTCGGTTAGAGCAATTAACTTTGATTGATGAAAAGCGAATGGCCGCGGTTTGTCACGGACAGTTGTACCAACGAAGGATGGCCCGTGCTTACAACAAGAAAGTCCGACCCAGGAATTTCGAAGTAGGTCAGTTGGTACTGAGGCGTATTCTGCCACATCACGAGGAAGCAAAAGGGAAATTTGCTCCAAATTGGAAAGGCCCATACATCAAAAGGAAGATATTGCCGAGAGAAGCATTGTATCTAGGTGATATCGAAGGAAATGATCCCTAAACAGCAGTAAATGCAGATGCAGTCAAGAGATACTACGTCTGAATTATACTCCAGTAGTCTTGACACATTTGAAATGACGAAGGTTTTATTACCCACTACTCCCCAAACACTACAAGCCTTTGAGCCGCTTACAAAAAAAAAACAACAAAACAAAACATTGATTGAGGCCTGAACTACGTTTGACTTGATTCCGAAAGGATACGTAGGCAGCCTCTCCCTGAGGTTCAGTCACACCAACAATAAAATCACATTCACCCTGAAATTGAAACCGGGGCACATCAAGCAGTTTAGAAGTTAGTATCATCTACCTCCCTTTACCAAGCACAAGCCATCAAATCAATTACCAAAGATAGTGGGAAACCAATAAGCGTCACAAATGGAGACCGGCACACTCTGAATTGAGAGAGATAAAATGAAAGAGTCTCGTCGGTGAAAACCTTCGGGCACCGCGAGGCGACGGGAGTAGAGAGACCAAAATGAGAGAGAGCTTGTTTAGTAAAAACTCACCAAAGAGTGCTATCAAGCGATGGCAGGAAGAGAAATGAGAGAGGTCAGCCAGCGAAAACCCGCAAAGGGCGCTGTTGGCCGAAAAGAATGACTCCACCCCAAGGAGGTCTCGGCAAAGTTCCACCGGTTTGGAATCACAGATCCGTTCTGGTTCGGGGAAACGCAAGTTCATGGAAGGTCAGGCGTCCAGTCCAAAGAGCATGTCATGTCATTTAAAGCCAGCATTATCTTCCTCAGATAAGTCTTTCTCGTCCCAAAAGGGACACTCCCTTCTTGAAATTTGTTTTCTCCTTTCTTTGTTTCTCTTCTAATCCCTTTTAAGTTTTAACCCCAAGGTCAGGATACACCGGAAAGGGCAGGTGGCAGGTTTGTTTTCATGGAATTCCGTTTCATGAAGGAAAACACCCCGTTTCGTTGGTACGTCTGTCCAAACTTGATGAATCACGATGTTTGATGGCGTTCGAAGTAAAGAGGAAAAAGAGAAATTTCCCCCAGCAAGTCCGCCTTCGGACGAATCCCCACAGAGTCCCCCTTTGTACAATCCCCCACAAAGTCTCCCCAATATATATTAAAAAAAAAAAAAATCCCCGTTGGAATTTCCCCAACACATCCCCAGCGAGCCCCTTTGTAAAATTCCCCAACAAGCTTACCCCAACAAATCCTAGAAAACCCGCTTCGAAACAAATCCCCAGCATGCCCCATTGTACAAAAATCCACACAAAGAATCCACTTTGTAAATATTCCCCCACAGAGCTTCCTTTGTACAAATCCCCGCAGAATACCTCCAATAAAATCCCCGTTGAGAACCTCCAAGCAAAACGGGACAAAAAAAAGAGCGAAAAAAAAAAGAGCCTTATGAGGCGAATCATCACAAAATCTGGAAATACGAGCCTGAGCAGTCTAAAGGGTTTCGCCATTTGAATCAAATCAATGGCGGGATTTCGCAACAGAAATGAAGACGCAACAAAGCAACTAGGAACGATCAAGGTCACCGAACCGACCGTCATTTCCAAACTAACAATTGTTCTTTATCTGAAAAGTTGAAACAAGTATAATCCAAGACAACCGTGCAAGAAGCAGGTGTCGCCCAAAGAAGAAGGTACATGGGTACAAGAAATATCTTGGCAATAAGGAACTCAATCGAAAGGTAAGTTTCCACGAGACTCCCTTTTATCTTCTACTAAAACAAGAAAATCCAAAAAAAGGGTTAACTAGCATTCTCGAACTTTACCCCTAACCAGTCAGCATTAGGGTTTTAAACCCTAAACTGAACTTTTTTCAGCCAACATTAGGGTTTTAAACCCTAAACTGAGCTTTTCCATGCAGTCAGCATTAGGGTATTAAACTCTAAACTGAATTTTTCCTTCAATCAGCATTAGGGTTTTAAACCCTAAACTGAACCTTTTTCCATTCAACCAGCATTAGGGTTTTAAACCCTAAACTGAACCTTTTTCCATTCAGCCAGCATTAGGGTTTTAAACCCTAAACTGAGCTTTTCCATGCAGTCAGCATTAGGGTTTTAAACCCAAAACTGAATTTTCCCTTTAGTCAGCATTAGGGTTTTAAACCCTAAACTGAACTTTTTCCATTCAGCCAGCATTAGGGTTTTAAACCCTAAACTGAGCTTTTCCATGCAGTCAGCATTAGGGTTTTAAACCCTAAACTGAATTTTTCCTTCAATCAGCATTAGGGTTTTAAACCCTAAACTGAACCTTTTTCCATTCAGCCAGCATTAGGGTTTTAAACCCTAAACTGAACCTTTTTCCATTCAGCCAGCATTAGGGTTTTAAACCCTAAACTGAGCTTTTCCATGCAGTCAGCATTAGGGTTTTAAACCCTAAACTGAATTTTCCCTTTAGTTAGCATTAGGGTTTTAAACCCTAAACTGAACTTTTTCCATTCAGCCAGCATTAGGGTTTTAAACCCTAAACAGAGCTTTTCCATGCAGTCAGCATTAGGGTTTTAAACCCTAAACTGAACTTTTCCTTTTAGTTAGCATTAGGGTTTTAAACCCTAAACTGAACTTTTTCCGTTCAGTCAGCATTAGGGTTTTAAACCATAAACTGAATTTTCCCTTTAATCAGCATTAGGGTTTTAAACCCTAAATTAAACTTTTTTCCATTCAGCCAACATTAGGGTTTTAAACCCTAAACTGAGCTTTTCCATGCAGTCAGCATTAGGGTTTTAAACCCTAAACTGAATTTTCCCTTTAGTTAGCATTAAGGTTTTAAACCCTAAACTGAACTTTTTTCCATTCAGCCAGCATTAGGGTTTTAAACCCTAAATTGAGCTTTTCCATGCAGTCAGCATTAGGGTTTTAAACCCTAAACTGAATTTTTTCCATTCAGCCAGCATTAGGGTTTTAAACCCTAAACTGTGCTTTTCCATGCAGTCAGCATTAGGGTTTTAAACCCTAAACTGAATTTTCCCTTTAGTCAGCATTAGGGTTTTAAACCCTAAACTGAACTTTTTTCCATTCAGCCAGCATTAGGGTTTTAAACCCTAAACTGAGTTTTTCCATGCAGTCAGCATTAGGGTTTTAAACCCTAAACTGAATTTTTCCTTTAGTCAGCATTAGGGTTTTAAACCTTAAACTGAATTTTTTCCATTCAGCCAGCATTAGGGTTTTAAACCCTAAACTGAACTTTTTCCTTTAATCAGCATTAGTGTTTTAAACCCTAAACTGAATTTTCCCTTTAGTCAGCATTAGGGTTTTAAACCCTAAGCTGAACCTTTTTCCATTCAGCCAGCACTAGGGTTTTAAACCCTAAACTGAGCTTTTCCATGCAGTCAGCATTAGGGTTTTAAATCCTAAACTGAATTTTTTCTTTAGTCAGCATTAGGGTTTTAAACCCTAAACTGAACTTTTTTCCATTCAGCCAGCATTAGGGTTTTAAACCCTAAACTGAGCTTTTCCATGCAGTCAGCATTAGGGTTTTAAACCCTAAACTGAATTTTTTCTTTAGTCAGCATTAGGGTTTTAAACCCTAAACTGAACTTTTTTCCATTCAGCCAGCATTAGGGTTTTAAACCCTAAACTAAACTTTTTCCTTTAATCAGCATTAGGGTTTTAAACCCTAAACTGAGCTTTTCCATGCAATCAGCATTAGGGTTTTAAACCCTAAACTGAATTTTTCCTTTAGTCAGCATTAGGGTTTTAAACCCTAAACTGAATTTTTCCTTTAGTCAGCATTAGGGTTTTAAACCCTAAACTGAATTTTTCCTTTGATCAGCATTAGGGTTTTGAACCCTAAACTGAACTTTCCCCCCAGTTGGTCAGTATTATAGTTTCAACTCTAAAACCGAACTTCTCCCCAGCTAGTCGGTTTAGGGCCTCAACCCTGAACTGAGCATTTTTATCTCTCTTCCTCAATTTTATTAACTTCCTGGCGAATAATTAACGAAATTTTCCTAGTAAAACTGGGGCAGAAAATTTCGTTCGTTTGTTTGTTTTCTCCCGCAGGTCTAACCTCGAGCCACACGGATCGAAATGACCCACGAGATGAGTCTCAACTCAGAATCAAAGAAGAAAAAGACAAAAAGAAGATGTCCCGAGATACCGGAGAAAATGGAAGGCGGATCGTTCCAAGATTTGATTAACGTCTAGAACTCTGCCAGTCACGTCTCACTGAGTATCCCAGAGATTAAGCAAACACCTACAACTCGCAAGCATCAAGATTCGGATCGAAGTCTCCAAGCAAAATCAGCTAAGACCCATGATCAAGTCGTAAAAGTATCATAGATAGGGATCTTGTAACTAGCAGTTGACATGCATATAAGTATTTAGTTCAGTTTCAATGTTTCTTTGATTGTAATAAGGCGGTCAGTAAAGCAGGTGACAACAGCAACAGCAGTAACAGCAAGCATTGCGATCTCATGGTAGTCCCAGCTACCGAAGCTTCCCGAACTACATTGACCTGATTCCTGTTTAGCCCAGGATATGTAGGAAATCTTTGAAGCAAAGATTCGGTCAGATCTTTCAAAACATGCTTCACACGGAGTAGTCCATAGGCAAAAATCGCTCATATCCGCTCACTTTATCTTTGCACGAAAACCCTTCGTGTTTCCGAACAAAGAGGGGCAACTGTGAGCACGTGATTTTTGTCTTACGCGACAATCGCTCCAAAAGAAATGAAAAATATTAACAAATGGTCTTGCTGTACAATTTTCGGGTTTTACGTGGCACTTTGTTAATTGTTTATGATTTTTGCCCATTTTTATTTTTTATTAAAACAAAATACAAAAATATGTGTCATGCGTAGTTGGAACCGTAATCCGGTTATTGAAAAGAAAAATCATAAATAGGCATCTTTGTCCTTGATTTTTTGTTTTGTTTGATTTTACCTGCTTTAAATATTTTAATATACGTGTACAAATAATTGTATTAAGTGTCTATTTAATTTTAATTGGATTTACTTGGTTTTTGTTTTAAAAATAATAATAAAATAAAAAAAATGTATATAAATAAAAGATAAGTGCAAAGTTGATTTGAAAATCAGTTTGGGCTGATTTTTCATTTTAATTCAAAACCCAAACAACCCAGCCCAAAACCTGTGCTTGCCCCGGTCCGGACCAGCCTACTTCAAAGACGTCCAAACGACGTCGTAGTGATTGAGTCTGATCTGAGCCGTTGATCTCTGAAAGATCAACGGCCAAGATCTCTCACCCCGTACCCACTAACAGACCCGACCCGTCTCACCCGGACCGACCTCAACCCTTTACCCTTGAAACGACACCGTTTCCCGTTAGTCGAAGGATCCTGGCCCTTCATCGTGTCTCATCCAACGGCCAGGATCCATCTATCCACTAACTATATAAACCTACAACCCTTCACCCCGCGCCCTAGTCCAAACCCCCCCTGCCTTAGGTCGTCTTCATCAGACCTCAGGCCTCCAAACCCTAGCCGCCCCTGTATTTTTCACCATGAAAGCCGGCGGCATGGACGCCGGTGACCACACCCTTAACACCATAGAACCCCCTTGCCATCCTGAACATGGATCTGTTAACCACCTAGCTCGAATCCTTTCCCACCTTCTCGAATCTTCATTTGAAGATTCGAGTCGGAATCTGACTTACACCGTTTGACCCCAGTTTCACACCAGACACTCCCCAGACCCCCTCGTGACCAAACCATGCTTGGTTTGGTCCGAATCTGACCAGGGAAGCATGAATCCCAGATCTGATTTTTGGAACCTTAGGGTTCCTCGTCACTGGTCCGTATCCGTTCGAGCCAGGTATTTAGGGTCTAATGGATTTTAGTCGAAGTGAGAACACTTCGATTAAAGTCCTTTCGACCCCAAGAAGGTCCTGTTCGAATCCAAGCCAAGACTTTTGATTTTTCGGGATTTATGGTGAGTTTTTGTTTTCCTCTTTCCTTTATTTTTAGTCCATGTGTTGATTAAAAGTCTGTTCATGTTTTGTTTAATTTGTGTCCCTGAATTTTATCAACTGTGTCCTGTCCACTTTGCCTGAACCTACGTGTTTGATTAAGTCCATTTTCTATTCACTGATAATGTGTATGTGTAAGTTGTACAATCAAATGAATTTGAATTGGTTCGTTCAATTAGTTCCCAGGGCCATTCTGTATTAACATTGCAATCTGAACCCCTTGTATGATACTGTTGAATGTCTGATTTTGGCTACGATTGTACATGTTATGATTAATATAGTCGAGTCGACGTGTGTCGTCAATTAGTTTTAACTGTCTGAACAATAACAAATTGACCTGCTGCTGTTAAGCATTGCCTGAATCTAATTAGGAACTGAGTCTAGTTACTTATAGTTATTAATTGGATTTCAGAAATCTAAGGTGTGGTCTGTAATTGCAAACTGAATTGATGGCATGTGCACTTGTGCACCACATGTGCATAAAGGCCCCCTTTCTGAATTAAAATAGTTTGACAGCATATGCTGTCAAACCACATTCTGCTGCCCATACTCTACTTTAGTTTCAGAAATAATAAACATTACTCAAAAGTAAGACTGGCAGGGAATATGATGGGGGGGGGGGGGTTTATACTTAATTAGCTAAGTGGAAACTGAAAAGGGGCAGCACATGAGAAGGTGTTCTGATGATCTAAACAGGCTGTTAAAGGGATGATTTGAGGCTTATAAAAGGAGGACTTCCATCAGTTTAAAAAAAGGAGAGGAGAGGGATCCGAGAAGGGAGAGCAAAAATACACACACATTAACACACACAGACAGAGGATAGATCTGATAAGAGGAGAGGATAACAACAGGGAGGGGAGAGATTTTTGAAAGGAAGAGAGAAATAGAAGGGAGATACAGATACACATTGAGAGAGACACACATAAAGGGAAGCTGAAACCAAACAGAATCAGTTTCTAAGTGAGAAAGAGAGTTTATTTTGGAAATCAGGAGGGGGAATTTAGAAAAGAAATTCTTTGTTCGACTGGAAACACTACTTTTCCTCATCCTTTCGTGTTTGAAATCCAGCATCCAGTTTGGTCTGTTTCTATCAGATTTTAGGATCTTCCTTTGAGTTTTGGAAAAGATCAACATTGAGTACTGTACCATTGGTTCACTGCTTTGGTCTGTTTGGTCTGGGATTGTCATTGCTGCTGTGTTGCTTTTGTTGTTACTACCATTCTTGTGCTGCTGCTAACTCTTCTGCTTCCACTTCTTCTTTGCATTTCAGTATCCAGGTACACGTTTCAAGTCCCATATTGGTGTAACTGTAACAACCTGGAAGCATGAAATGAAAGGTTGGAGAAGTTTAAATGTCTGTTGTAATACTCATGGCATAATTGATTTCTTCCTATATAATTGATTAGTTTGTAATTTCAATAGCAGGGAAAGATCAGTTGATGTTTAACTAAGTTCTAGTCTCTTGCGTCTTAGTTTATAGTCGTTTGTTGTTACGAGGTATGTAATTGTACAGTACACAGAATGTACAGATAATTGACATAGCGACTGACCAGATTCCTGTTAGCTATAATGATATGCATACGATAGAGTACTTCCATTTTTTTATGTTCTGTTCTATTTTTAGTTTCCTTTATCAGGACCCGCTAGGCAGTATATGGAAGCGCGTCCGAATCCCTATTAGTAATAACGCCTAGTAGTTAATTCCCTTAATCTAGCCTAAATAAGTCTAGTGAAATTCAATTAAAGAAACGTTTGGATGCAAGTATAGCATATCATCAGCTCGCATGTAGTCTCTTTGTCAAATTAAAGCATTTTTTCCATGAATTATAATGTTTTCTCCACTTTGTAAATAATTAATCAGAAGTTGATAAGAATCCGGATTAGGCCAAAACATATAATTAAATTAGCATGTACCTTTTCCTTCTAGTTTTAGAGACAAACGCATTAGAAATGTAGCCACTTTAGGATATCCTTTCCAAAATAGAGACGAGCCTCGCCAAATAAAAAATGCAAAATTGCGGGGCCCTCAATAAATAACCACAATAAATTTTTTAGAATTCGGGATAGGCCGTTTAGTGAATTTCATGGCCTTCTAAAAAAATAATAACGCGTTAGACTCTTTAGGCGCGGCTTAATAATTTAACCTTCTTAAACACGGGTGCACATTGATGTGACCCAAATCCAAATCTCAACGGAGTCAAAATGTGTCGACGACCACGGGTGCATTGACTGTGACGTGGTTCGAGATGCATTTTCACGACGTTGCAATTCTATAAAAATAAATGATAATAATAAAAGCGGTTTAAACTTAATAAAAGCACATAAGTCACAACATGTATTTAAATCAGATATTTAGTCATTATAACAATTTAAACGACCGTGCTAGAACCACGGGATTCGAGGGTGCCTAACACCTTCCCTCGGGTCAACAGAATTCCTTACTTAGAATTTCTGGTTCGCAGACTTCATTTGGAAAAGTCGAAAATTTCCTCGATTTGGGATTCAAGATAAACCGGTGACTTGGGACACCAAAAGCCAAACCTTTCCCAAGTGGCGACTCTGAATTAAATAAATAATCCCATTTCGAATATTGTCACTTAAATTGGAAAAACTCCCCTCGCGCATTTACTCTTCGGGCCGGGCGCGCAAAAAGAGGTGTGACAGGTAGGATTTTCAGTAAATTCCAATTACACAAACCAAAAAGGTCACATCATAGGGTGTCTAACATCTTTTTTCAATTTGGTCATTAGTTATTTCTATGGTCAACATAGAAATAACTGGTTCTATCCCTTCTTTTTTTTTTAAACATAAATAACTGGTTCTATTAATCTATCATGGAAAGAACGAAAGTTCTTGAAAGAGAGGAACTAGGGGGTACGTGCATGGGTTATAGAAAGATTCCATCCTCGTTAGAGTTTGGAATGATAGTGTATACTCAAACCTTACCTTTATCCCGAAAAATAAAGAGACTAGATTAGTATTTTTGCTCTTTTTATTTTATATAAAATAAATTTTGATTGGACTTGTTTTTTCTTTTTATTGGGATCCAAATAGGGGTGGGCGTTAATAAATTTGAAAACCGAAAGTAGGGACCGAACCAAATTAATTCAATATTTTGGTTTTGGTTCTTTGGTATTTAGCTATAAATCGGTATGGATTTTTTGGTATTTCGGTATGGTACTTAATTTTGAGTTTTCGACACTTCGATATACCGAAATATCAAAAACTTTATGGAAAATGATATTGTATAGCTGCTCTCAAAATAATAGCTAAATATAAATATATATATATATATATATATATATATATATATATATATATATATATATATATATATATTGTGTTTATATATATTCTTCATATTATATACAAAAATTATATAAATTTTTATATATTTTTTCGACTATCAAATATAAATAGTGTTTAGCGATGGCTAAAAATGAAAAAGTCCAAAATTTTAAGTAAGCTTAAGTAGTAAAATTAAGCCGAAGTAACACTAAGTCCAAGTCCGACCCTTAGGCCCTGTAAAATTTAGCCTACTCCAACCCAACTATTGAAAGTAAAAATGACCGTCTTTGTCTTTGACATCACGAATGGAATATCATTTCTATTGAACGTTGATCCTGGAATTATTACTCAACTATCTTTGATGGACCTTTTCTTACGCTCTATTAAATTGGAGTATAAAGATTCAATGCTCTACTTACATAGCAATACAAATGAATTCTTTGGAAAAATCGAAGAACTTGACTACGGTAGTCTATGAACTAGATCAAGATTATGCATAATTGGTATACCAAATATCAAAGTATGGAACCGTAGTTCATAAAAACCCTAACGAAATATCGAAGTAGCGAACGCCCATCCTTATGTCCAAACGATGCTTCATCTAAATATGTTCTTTTTGCCTACATTCGTTATTTGGTCATGCTGTTCATTTAAAGACTTATTGTATAGTTAAAACAATTTAATCTAAACAAAAGTAAATAATCTATATAAAAAAAACTAATATAGAATATTAAGATGGAATGAAGGAACCAATCGAAACATGTAAAAAAATTGGGGCCTTAAGAATTAGATGGCAAACTCCAATGCCCGCTGACTATTAAAAATGAGAGTCATTTGTTGGCTTCTTTAAAGCTCTTCGAGATAGTTTTTTATTTCCTTTTAAAGCTTATAGAATCACGAATTTTTTCTGCAATAATATAAATTCTTAAGATAGGTGTAAGATAAGAGAGAAAATTATGAGTTTATGGTGTGAAAAATAAAACGTTTTTGGCGTATCTATAGATCTATGTTTGTAGGTAAAAGTATAGATACTGACGCTTAATTTGCAAAACGCTTTTGAGTAAGCTTGGTTTATAGCATGTTTGGCTAACCTTCTAAAATCAGTTTATTTTGAAAATTATTTTTTTCAAAAGTGCTTTTAAAAATGTATTTTCGATAAGAATCAGTTTATATTTAGCTAATTAATTTTAAAAAGATTTTTCAGTAGCAATTAGTGTTTGGCCAAACTTTTATAAAGTGTATTTTTCTTAAAGGTACTTCTCAAAAAGTGTTTTTGGGGAGAAAATACTTTTCCTTGTTCAAAAACTTATTTTCTTCAACTCAAAAGCATTTTTTTTTTTAAAAAAAGCTTAGTTAAACACCTCAATTTTGATAAAAGGTATTTTTAATACTTTTGGCCTTGAAGCAGCTCGGTCAAACAAACTATTAATGGTGAGAGGAAATGGGCCCATTTTTCTAAAAAATTGGCCCTACTTTGCCAATTTTATTATGAGTCTATTGATAGTACTAATATAGTGTCTCTTGTTGCCTCTTTGAGCCGAGGGTCTCCTGGAAACTGCCTCTCTGCCCCTCGGGGTAGAGGTAAGGTCTGCGTACATATTACCCTCCCCAGACCCCACTTGTAGGATTACACTGGGTTGTTGTTGTTGTTGTTGTTGTTGTTGGCCCTACTTTGCCACCGGGCCGGTATAAGGAATTGGGTTGATCCTTATAAGGGCCTAGGGATACAAGAGAAAATAACTGCAGACTCACTATAAAAGAATGACTTAACCCAAATAACCGTTCATTCATTTGCTTAAATAAAAATGATCTCCCTCCATCTATCGAGTCAAGTAATTCGCTATGGGAAGTTGATTTGCCGCTTATTTCATGTTATACTTTTTCTTTCTTTGAATCGGTTTCTAGTGTCAGTCAATCAAGATTCGCCATCAAGAGAGGGAAGAGCCTTGACTTTAGGTTAGACCGCTCTCATCATTCACACAATTCCCCGTCCATCGATTGATCACGCGAGTACGCATCCAGTCAGTCACCTCTTTCCCTACCCGGGATGGCCTTATGGCAACTTCTATTCTGCTTGTTGGAAGGTTTGTCCGGATCTCTTCCCGGGTAAATAGCCGGTGAATGTATGTTATATGTATATTCATTTATAAATATGTATGACCATGTATAATCTATATGATTTACGTATATCTACTAAAAATAAATAGTTAATTTTTATTCAAAGTACAAATAATAAATATAATAGGTATTCCTGCGAATATATAGTACAGAAGCTCGGTCCAGAACCTTATCCAGTCGGACTCATGAAGATTACCCTGAACATAACATCAAACTAAGATGTAAATTGTAAACCGTTGCTTAAAAAAATGATAAACGAAACAAAGTAATAGCATATTGCTGCTGCCAATTGCTATGTGATCTAATATACTTATATGTTAATATGCTTTGCTCCCTCTTTGTGTAATGATGCTTAAAATTGTTCTTTTCATATTATCTGATCCCTTTGCTAAGGAACTCGTGAGTCAGAAGTAAATTGTAAAATAACTTTCGATTCTTTACTATTTGCAATGCGTGTGTGTCTTGTTATACACTCAACTCTCACTGCCTAGCACTAAGCAGAAGATAGTCGAGATGCTGGCCTCTTTCAATTCTCTTTTGGTCTTTTTCTTTTGATGATTGACACATTACAAAGAGCAACTCGGTGTATTAAACTCTTAATAGTGCGATATTTGAGAAGGACCCGATCATTTTGAGTTTACAAATGGCCAATTTTACAACTTGAACCTATGATTTCCTGAATACATCATACATGATAATAATATACTACAGTATTAATCACATCGAAACTCCTTAAAATGAACGCATGGTAATTATACGCAAAACACATAAGGTAATTATTTGACCCAAAAATGTAAATTTTGGTTCAAATAATTAATTTCAGTTAAACAAAGGTTAATCTTAATTAAGAATAATATCCTCAAATCTTAATATCAGAAAAAATAAATGATATACGTTTATGAGAACAAATATGACACTATGTGATAAATGCCTTTAAATAATCAAGAATAGTGGCAGAGTGTATGATATTCAATAAATGACGGTAGACGACATTTAAGTAAAAAGAGGAACAATTCAATCAATAAAGGGTGAAATAAATGAACCTTCCGCCTAATAATGGTTGAACAACAAATCCTCGTATAATCGAGGATCTCTTGGATCTTATGGTAAAAGACATGAGAATTTTAGTGAAAAGTAAAATCCTGTATTGAGTGAAGACTGAAGCCTTTTCAAAGTGCTGTTCTTACAATTAAATCTCATGTGCCCCTATTCTGTCACACTTTTCCCTTTATATGGGATCCATTCTTAAGAAACTCTAATAGTATAAATATAAGAAATATTCTCTAGAATATCATTTAGAATATTTTCTTTCAGATCTTATCTTGTAAACTAGCCATTGCAGCTCCATTACTGATACTCGACCTCGACCTTGATCCCTGTTGGTGCCTTGACTGTGGCTTTTCTCGATTCCTCGACCACCAGATTATGCGGCTTCTCAAACCATCTTAAATGACAAATTGAGAATCCCTCTCGCGGTATTATCTCGGTCTGAATATCCTAAATGCAAATTTTGACCCATACAGTTAGTCTCTCCGCTTATTGAGGATAGCCTCATACAGGTTCGATGAGCGGATCATGTCCATTATGGTCGAGATAATAGCACAAGCCACGCGGGTCGTGATGATTGTGACGAACTGGTGATGCAGTCTTTCGCGACCACGAATTTTGGATGTTTTGTTATACGGTCAGTTGGTTGGGGTGCTGCCACCATGGCTCAGGTTGATGTCATGATGCCATACGTCATCATGACGAGTATTTTCGATGCGTTGCTTCATTTTACATGCAATTCCCGATTGGACCTGCCGTTTCGGTTCCGGTGCTAGATAATAATGAGTTGACTTTCGATTTTTGTGCCTAAATCTTTTTAAGTAGGGATAATAGTGTATAACTTGAAAGTTTTCAGAAATCTCATATCGAAACCTTATATCTTCCCCTTTCTCTCTCATTGTTGTGTATTTCTCCCCTTTGTTCCAGCGATTCCCGTTGTTTTCAATCCTTCCTTGTTCGTTATTCTCTTTTATAAAAATGGGTTTAACTTACCTTCTGAATCTAGCGAGGGAAGCGAAGTGGTCCCTCTATCGATGGGGTTCCCTCCTCATGTTTGGAGCGTTATTTCCGTATTTGAGGATGAGAATTTCCCAACGGTGGAGGAGATAATTCCTCGCAACCCTAATATAAGATATGATTTCTTCAAGTCGCCTAATGCCGACCCTGGAAACTTCAAATCTGAGATGATAGAAACTGGTTTGTTAGAGATTAGATCTAAATTCGGCCTTGCCAACCATGTCGAGTTGGTCCCTGTCGAAGGGGATACAATGCGGGTTCACTGCCCTGGGTACTGTGCCTTCTACGCCTACCCTTTTCAAGTCGGCGACACCCTTCCTCTCCTTCCGCTAGTAGAGGAATTCTGTCGCTATTACGGTATTTGTCCATCTCAGCTCGCATCGTACGTTGACAAGCTCATAAGGATGCTCAATAAATTTGGGGAGTTGGCAGGGAACGAACTCTCACTTCGACATCCGATCCACCTTTTGCCCCTAGCTTTTATTAGGGGACGATATTGAACCTTCGCCATCGAGGAGGTAAATTCTTAGTGGTGAAGACGGATGAAAAATCTAGCCATTGATTTTGTTTCATTTTTTTCTTCATCAGAATTGAGGACGTGGTATCCAATGTTGACGGCTTTCCCGAGGCCTGGAACTACAATCGTGAGTACCTACGTCTTTTGTATGCATGTATATAACTTATGTTTGCTTGGTCATGGGGTTTGACTTCTCGTTTTTTCTTATGTAGCTAAAACCTCGCCTTCTCCTTCTATCAAGGACATATTAGGCTGGGTCGATCGACTCCTGCCTCATATCGCCGAGATCCGTGAATGGTCCGGCTTTTTGAAGAACTTTGGGACTTATCCCCCTTCGGCTGGTGAGTCATCTGTCTTACCGATGTCTTAGTTATTTTCATCTTTTGGTTATCCTTGTTGATTCTCCCTTCATCTTTGGTCCACCTTTAGCTTCGAGGAAATTAAATGCCCCTACGACCGCGTTTTGAAAGAGGATAAACACTAAGCCTTCAGCTTCCGCCCTACTTTGACTACGGCCACCTCTGTTCGTGACCTGAGCCCTTGCTCTCCCTCAACTGCCTCTACTCATGCCCTCATTCTTCCTACTGCCGCATCTAGTCCTGTTCATTTCTCAACCATGGGAACTTCGCCCCCTCCTTATACCTTAGGGTGGGGCATATATCGAGTATAATCGATTGTCCGAATTGAAAAAAGCTTATTGCGGTATTGATATCGGGTTATTGGATTAACGGTTCGTTAATGGTTGAATATTTTTCATTATTGGGTTATCGGTTTGGGCCTCGGTTTGCCCAATTTCTTAACGGGTTAACCGATAACCCAATAAGAATTAGTACTATTTCAATTGTGTTTAGACAACTGTTGAATTACTAGTACTCTTGTTGCTCTTGCTATAATAAGACTCTGGAAAAAGACACTGATCTCTTGATTATGGTTTGGCAGGAAACCAAAAAATTGTTATTTATGTTCTTGTTAACTTCTATTTCCAACGAATTGGAGATGGAATGTTTGTGGAGTTGTAGTATCAATTTTTGAGATTGCACCGGTCTTGAATTTGTCAAAATAAAGCATGTTTCAAATAATAATTGTGGCCAGAATGCAGAAATGAGTAGTATACTATATGTGAATTCTTCTTCTTTGTGCTTAACTCTAGTGAATTTTTTTTTTGCTTAACTCTAAACTGAGTTATCTTATCGGATAAATCGATAACCAAACCTATAATGGTCAATAACCGATTAACCGATAATAGATATCTTATCGATTCGATTATCAATTTATCATATATTTGTAAACCGATAACCGATGTGCTAAACCGATAATATTCATAACCAAACTAAACCGACTGATTCTCACCCCTATTATATTGTCTTATAGATGAAGACGATGAGCTTACACCTAGTGAGGAAGACTTGATGCCTTACAGAAGGAGGTCCGTAGATGTTGGTGAAGGGGTTGCGCGGGCTGTTGATTTAATGAGGGTGACTTTTTGCTCCGTGAGACGACGACCATTTTCATCAGAGATGACGTTGAGCCTGTATCAGATATTCCGAGGTTGACGGAGGCCGACGTGGGTATGTCTCTTACTTCTGCGATGATGGAGGCAAAATGGTTAGTCATTAGAGTCATTAATACTTCGGGACAAGAGGGATCCTCGACTTCTCGGCCGACTGATGATACTTATTTGCCGGCTGATGAGAGAGGCAAAGGTGTTGCTGAGGAAGGCTATGAGAGGGGTTTAGACGTCGATGGGGGAGACCTGAAGATGGTGGATGAGGGATTTACCCAACTCGAGGTGAGGTTAGAGGGGTCTACGAGGACCATTCCGATCCCTATTGATCGCGATTTGTTAAAGAATACGGAGGACGTGGTCCCCGCCCTCGGTCTCCTCAGCTCTGAGATAGAGGGTAAGACCCTTAAGGAGTTGAGTGATGCTACTCTGTCGAGGAGTATTGTTGGCCTTGCCCTTAGAGTGAGTTTTCAGTGTCATGTTCTTTTCTTCTTTTTGTCTTTGTTTTTGTTTCTGACTCAGTTATTTTCTTTTTTCTGGTCGTACACTGTGATTTTGAAGATCGAGAGCGCCCAAAGGGAGAAGAGGCGTAGCGAGATTTTTGTAAGATTGAAAAACAAGTACTTTGAGTGCCGACGCAAGTACCGTGAGTTTCACCGCGACTCAAGGAGGGTGGCAACATGCAGGCCTTTGAAACGAGTTGAGGGAGAAAGACGATAAGCTGGTGAAGTCTATTGAGAAATGCAGCGTCCTTGAAGGGACGTTGAGAAGTAAAGAAGAGTAGCTTGAGGTCAGCAAGGGTGTAAAGGCCCAATGTAGTGACATGTTAGGTTTTGCACACGGGAAGAGAAGATAGTTTGGGTTTTGTGACGTCAGTGACCGACGTTAGTTGTAGATCTAGAGAAAACTAAAAATTTAGCTAAGAAATCCCACAAATGGTACCAAATTATTTGACCCAAAAATGTAAATCTTGGTTCAAATAATTAATTTCAGTTAAACAAAGTTTAATCTTAGTTAAGAATAATTTCCTCAAATCTTAATGTCAGAAAAAATAAATGATATACGTTTATGAGAACAAATATAATACTATGTGATAAATGTCTTTAAATAATCAAGAATAGTGACAGAGTGTATGATATTCAATAAATGACGGTAGACGACATTTAAGTAAAAAGAGAAATAATTCAATCAATAAAGGGTAGAATAAATGAACATTCTACCTAACAATGATTGAACAACGAATCCTCGTATAATCGAGGATATCTTGGATTTGATGGTAAAAGAGAGATGAGAATCTTAGTGAAAAGTGAAATCTTGTATCGAGTGAAAACTGAATCTTTTTCAAAGTGTTGTTCTTACAATTGAATCTCACGTGTCTCTATTCTGTCCCCTTTTCCCTTTATGTGGGATCCATACCCAAGAAACCCTAATAGTACAAATATAAGGAATATTTTCTAGAATATCCTTTAGAATATTTTCTTTCAGATCTTATCTTGTAAACTAGTTGTTGCAGCTCCATTACCAATACTCGACCTCAACCTTGATCCCCATTGGTTGACTGTGCCTTTTCTCGACTCCTCGACCACCAAATTACACGGTTTCTCTGTCCATCTTAAATGACGAACTAAGATCCCTCTCGCGGTGTTATCTCGGCCTGAATATCTTAAAGGCGGATTTTAACCCATACAGTAATGTGGAGTTTCTTCAATATGAAGTTTTCGCCTATAGTAATAGCAGGAAAGAAATAGGAAGAAAAAACTTCCCTTTTTGAGCCTCATAAATCATCATACATTAATTATGACAAAACTGCACTTTAGGTAAAAGTTAATCATATCCCTTTTTATCATACAATTAGTGCCTGAGATCATTTTTATTTGTTTATAATGGACTTTTCACCGCCCTAGAAATAATAAATAAAGTATATAATTATTATTATACCCATAATAACGATAACATTTCAAAAAATCATGAAAAATGATTTAGGGAATAAATAGTTAATGATAAGGGTAAAATAGAAAAAAAATTATAAGGGTAAAATAGAAAAAAATTATCTTCTTCTTCATTTTTTAAAATAGGCGAGTAAAAGTGAATAGAAAGTACTAAACTACGAGGGTAAAACAAATAAAGTCTAGTAAATTAAATTGAGTTAGACATTAGGCCGAGGGTGTAACTGAAATGAACTTTTTCTTCCTCGAATTTTTCATAATTTTTGCAAGTTTTGGACACTAAAAAACTAGAGAGGATTACGGTCACACTGACAGACATATTTTACCCAACTAATTAATGACTGTCCTAATTGGTAAAGAAAAATTAATGATTGTCCTAATCGAATTAGTCCCTTAACAATTTCATGTAATGCATACTCGCGAGTCGCGCGTGAGGAAACGAGAGTTAATATTCAAAGGACAAGAAGAAAAATAGTAATAAAAAGCGTATAGCCTTTTATTTTCCCTCCCGGTTCGAAATTCAAAATCCGAAAAAAGCCATCGATACAAGACATACAGTGACTCCTCACCTTACCAATAATAATTTTGCCTTCTCTTTAAATCTCATCACTCTCTGAATTCCACCGCACGCAATTTGAAATAGAAAGCTTAGCTAGGGTTTTCACTTTCATGGCATTTTCAATCGATCAATCAATCAATTGAGCGGTAATCGGAGGATGAAATAGCCTGAGAAATATGTTATGGTCAAGGTTACCTTCCGAAGAAGAACTTAATTATCCGAAAAATCGCGATATCGTTGGAGTGTTTAGGGCACTGGTTGTCGCCGCCATGGGATGTTTATTCGGTTGTTTTCGTATCAAGGATGGTTCTCTTTCTCCTGCTCCTTGCTCCGATCCTAAATCTCACCTCGTCTCCCAGTCTACATCTACTAAGGTCGTCTTGAACTTCTTATTTATTTAATTTATTTGTTAATGTATTTTTTGTGTTTAGTTTCTGGTGAATTTTTTATGAAAAAGACGAACAAATGACCAAATAAGCTAACCATAAATTATAGTAGTAAACTTTCGATTTACTTGAGAACTGGTAAATTCAGCTGATTCCTAATGAGATTATAGGGGAAAAAAAAGAGAATTAATAAGCTATTTACTGTCACATTTTGTGTCTCTCTCTCTGACGTTTGATTACTGAGTAGCTATAAGGATGAAATTTGCGGTCTAGAGTTACTTTACATAATGATATATTTCTGACGATACTTTCTATAGCTACTGTATTTTTGTTGGTTTGCTAAATATAGAAGAAATTCAAAATTGCTAATAATTTTTGTTTATTTGATTTTTGTTACTTGACCAGGAACCTGTCGTGTCTCGCAACAGGAGTCCATTATCTTCACTATTTATTTCTGAAGGTAGTTTATTGTTTATCTTTAATTTTTATGTTGTAGAAATGATTTTTCTTTGCTTCAGTCAATTCATTAAAGTTGTTACTAGTAATATTTTTGAGCTCATGAATTTTTGCACTGATGATATCAGAAAAAGGCGAGGATAATGATTTGCACCAAACAGAAATGGATAAGCAAGAAACAGGAACACCTAAGTCTGAGTTGGATGCGAAAGAGCTCAGGGATCAGGTTCATTTTCCTGAAGTTCCATGGTTAAAATATTAAATATGACTTTGTGAGTTATTAAATTTATGTTGCAACAATTGCATATGTATGGGGTAATTGATAAAAACACTGGAATAAATGAAACTTTGAAGGAGAAAGTTTCCCTTTCTGTTCGCCTTTTACATGAAGAGGAGAGGTACTTAAAATCAATTAAAAGAAAACATAGGTAAGCTGCACACACATATATATATATTCCCTCTAATTTCACTATTTCATATAGTATCTTAATTTCCATGTTAGTGACCTTAGATGTTCTGTTTTTCTTTGAGAAAATTAAGGAATATTTATTCATTTATAAAGCACTAAGTGCTGAAATGTACAAAATTTATACAGTACAAGAAGGCGTCCTTTCATACTTGAAAGGAGCTAACAAAGTCAACCTTTTCAGTTATACCTACTATACAAAAGATGAATTACTTAAGAGTTCCCTCATCCGCCTATAATTTGTATTCTTCAAATAGTAGAGATTTTCATTTACTTAGTACCCGACATTTCCCTCTTGTTGAACTTGCATAAAAGGATGTGCAAAAAAGTCAGAATGTGAAATCAGTAACATCTCTACTTTTAGGAAGTTTGAATAGATTTCGGGGTCATTGTTATGTGTAGTTTCTTGGAGATATGTTTTACTAAAACATAATTTGCACACAAGTTTGTTATTGTTGTTGTAATTTGCACACATTAAGTAGCACATCAAAATTTCAAGACAGTAGATTGCTGAGATCTGTCTATAAAAAGAAGATATTTTTTAATTCTGTAGGATAGCGCCTGCCTCATTGTGCAGAAGAAAAAGCTTAATGTAACTGACATAGGTAATCAAACAACAATAGAGAGTTGATGGCCTAATTCCACCAAGTGTCGAATTAAGCTAATAGAGAAAGCAACATTAGTTTTGACACACCTACCTTGTCTCCCTTTTCATCATATTTCATCATCCTGCTAGCTATTATTTGGGCATGCCCGCTGGCCCCTGACCTGACTCCAATTACTGGAAGTGAATTCAATTTTATTTATCCTTGATTGAGTTTTGACTTAGCTCTAAGCTTTGCCAATGGTGTTATTAGCTGTTTCTATTGATTTTGGTGCAATTTGGTCATAACACTTCAATGATTTGTCAATCTTTACCAATCCTTGAATGGTTCTATCAAATTTGTTGATCATTATGACCTTTGCATGTGTTTGTCACCTTATTTTGCTGTTTGGATTTGTATAACTTCAACTTTGCGAATTCCTATAAAAGTTTTAGTGAAATGCATTGAAGGTTTGTGAATTTTCTGCTGACAGAAAATAAGATCCAACATTATATATGATGTGATTAATTATTTAGTGCCTGAATATGTAGCATTCTTGTTCTTCTTTGATTTACTAATTGTTGCGATTAACAGAAGACCTTCCCTTCCTTTTAGTTTTGGACACTGAAACTTTCTGCAACTTTCATCTGATAGTAACCATCCAGTCCAGGCTAACTTAGATTTGGGGTTTCCACCTCCTACTTTTAGATTATTTCTGCATTAAATTATTTGTGTGAGTTATTATGCAGGCCAAGTTTCTTAAAGCTTGTGGAACCTTACCTGAGACTCCTGCTGAACTTCGAAAAGGCTTGGTGAAACGCAAAGATCTATCAACTTCAACAGGAGATGTTGAACCTTTAAAATTCAAGTCTTGGCTCTCTGATATGGCTGTTCAAGAGCTCAACCTGAATTTGCCACCTGAGGACCCTATTACACCTAGTAAAAGCAATGGACTGGAAAAACATTATGGTTCCTTGGCACGTTCACCAAGCAGGTACAACTTTGACCTTAAAAAGACGCTGGTCAATCCCTACAGTTATCGTTGATCTTGTTAAAGATGTTCTTAGGGTAACAATCCATTTTAAATGTTCCCTTGCTATTTCACTGGGATGTATGCATATTTAGCATGTCTGGACTAGCTATTTTTTAAATGAAGGTCTGTCTAGCTATTTTACATCTCATGTTGTCTTATGTCTCTGTAGCTGCATGATGGATGGACACAGTAGTCAAAATTTGTCGAAAAGCTCTATTCATGGTAGTGGGTCTTCTAACACTCCGGCATCCATTGAGGTTAATGCTAATCAGACTCATAAATACACAGCTTCAGAAATTACACCAACATTTGCTCCCAGTGCCCAATACATGAACAAATCTGTTCGTTTTGACTGTGAGTCCGATCTATCTGCAGTATCATGCAAAAGTTCTTCATCGACACTTGACAGTCAAAACTCAAAGCAGCCAGGCAATTCCTATGCATTGAAGAATTCTCCCTATCCAACCCCCCTAAAACTAAGTGATGAAATGCAAACACCTGGAACTGTTTTTCCAGCATATTTAGACAATATTGCAAATGGAAAAACTGCACGGATCAGGTCTCAGTTTGTTTATCCAGTGTTAAACCCTGTTTATGGCGCATCACAGTTGAAGGAATTGTCAGATGAAGATTCCTACTCCATTCTAGACTCTAATTCCATATTATTGTCTAGTAACATGACAGAATCTGGTGACTGTCCAAATGAAGCAAGCTTTTCGTCAGAACAAGGAATGTCTGGATTAAAAGAAGCTACAGCTGATAAAGATTTCAAGGTAGAAGCAAGCTTGTCTTCGTGGCTGAAACCATCTTCAATCAATCAAGATGAGGGTAAGCAGCATAATGGTTCAGTTTATGGTGACAATGTTCATTATGGCAGAACTCCTGGAGATAGGCCTATTCTTGGGTTAGTTGCTGCTCACTGGAAAGATGATGAAAATTCTCATATATCTCCCAAAAAATGGTGGGATGGAAACGGGATTCCTAATTCAACAAACAAGTATAAGGAGGTTTGGCCTGCTTAGTTTTTTAGCATTCGCTTTTACTTTCTCTTTTACTCTTATTTTCCGTGCACATCCCAACTCTTAGCTACATTAATCAATGAGGTTAAGCTGATGACTTTGGGATTTGGCAGGATCAGAAAGTAAGTTGGCATGCAACGCCATTTGAAGAGAGACTGGAGAAGGCATTATCACAAGAAACTTCCATTTCACAAAGGTATTCAATCCTTCTCTCTTGTTATAAGTTCTTTTGTTGGTTTGATTCATAATTCTCCGTAACTGCCCTTTCATTTATGCTGCTTATTTCATCGGCTTAGAATAAACTATCTAGGCAAACAGATGTAGACTGACCAAGTAAATAGGTAGAATCTATATATATATTAAAGCAAGGAAGTTACCATATATGATTGACATTATGGTTAAGCCAAGTGGCAAGCTAATAAATGTCAATAGTATATGATAACTTTATTCTATATTTGACTATTTTAGTTAAATACAATATTTTATATATATATATATATATACGGAATTTGAATTAAAAGATAATTTTGAATTTATAGATAAAGTTCTAAAATTCGAATTTACATTAAAAATAAAATTTATCTTTTTTAATCATGTTATCATATGCAATCATGTTAGGAACTTTTGTTATTTCTAATTATTTAAATACTACTTCGCATCTAGCCAAAAAAAAATACTCCATATAACTATAAAACTTTTTCATATTTAAAATCTTATAAGTATTGTTCTTTGAAACATTGTAGCTAGATTTGAATAAAACGAAATTCTTTTAAAATAAATGTAATATATAAGGTACACGTCTATGTTTATCTAAATAACAAAAAATAGTTTACAAAACCAAATAAAAATTTACTTACATATATAATAAAGTAAACATACATGCTGGAGAAAGAAACATCACAAAATCAGTCAATATTAAAGAAAAAATATTTCTTTTTTCTTCTTGAAGAATATTTGTTTGAAGAGTCAATTTGCATAAATGGACATCAAACAAATAACAAAACTTTGTCTATACAATTGCTATCATTAATTTTAATTTAGCACATTCAAGGAATTGAAGGGTATAAGCTGAAACCCTTCGAAATAATTTGTTTACATTTTAAAAAAAAATATTTCACGTCATACCAATTTTTTTCGTTGAAGAGTATTAGTTTTGAATCATTAAATTATGTCCAAGATTTTTTTTTTCAAACTCAACAAGATAGAAATTGGTTTCTATAGTGACTTTTAAGTGTAACAAAGAGTATATATAAAGAAAAAATTGGTATGACGTGAAATATTTTTTTAAAATGTAAACAAATTATTTCGAAAAAGCTCTTTACTTTTTTTTTAATTCAAAGATAATAAAAAGATAAGATATTTTTGAACATTAGTAGAGAGTTTTAAAATTATTATAATAGAAGTTATATCATGGATAAACTCAAAAAACCGAAATCTTATGGAATATTTACATAATAGCCGACCATATTTATTGTTTACTTTTTATAGCTAATATAAATAGATGATACGCCGATAATACACGATTATACACATATTATATATAGATTATATATAAATTACACATCATTCAAATTTTTAATTTAAATGGTCGGGTGAGCACCTATTTAGGCTGATTAAATAAAGCCAAAAGAAAAATATGAAATAATTTCAACCAAAGACTAAAAATATAATTAAAGTTCATATGTAGACAATTTTTATTAAAATACATCCTTTTATAGTAAAATAAATTAATTTTTTTGTTACAAAAGAAATAATGACATAAAAAATAAGATAAAAGAAAATAAATATTGAAACAAAATGTTAGAAAGATCTAAAAACGAGAAATAAAAGATGAACAACAAATGTCTTCTTATGTTTCATCTTTGTTGAGTATAAAAAATTTGAAAGTTAATCTCATCGATTTCAAATATTTTTTTTTCAACTCAAATACATAGATTATAAGATAAGGATATCTTATAAAAATCATCGATTTAAAAAATCATTATTACTAACAAACTAATATGATATTCGCATTTGAATTAGAATGCAATTTGAGTAGTTTTCGTTGAGGTTAAGCCAAGTATGGTGTCGAAAAATAAACTACGTAACAATTTTAAGACAATATATGCGATATTTTATAATAATAATCAATTAATTTAACATTTAATGATTCAAAGAACAAATTTTTTGTATATATAGGGTATTAAAAATTCAAATTCTGGGGTTAGATATATCGATAAACTTAAAGTGGAGTCATACTGAAATAAATCCGGCCAAATAATCATTTAAATTTTTAGATAGCCGATTAAAGTGAATTTTAAATTAACGATAATATCTTCACTTGCATCATTATAAAGATAATTATTATTATAATACATATAAAGTTTTAGAAATTGAAATTTCAAAATAAAAATATTTTTTGAAAGATAAAATCATACCAAATAAGAGTTCAAATCGTAGTATAAGAGTCACGTCATAATCAAAGAATCGTATATATCATGTCAACCTTTGTGCTTTGCCATAAATATGAGTTATTATTTCACTTTGTGGCTATTTTTTGGTTCCAATGATACCTATGAGAATAGTGCAAAAATAAAATTATCATTACGAGAATTGAGAAAATGTTAGTCTTTTTTCATGTAGTATTTCTTAATTAATATCTGACGATTATCTATAATTATTTAGAAGGTTTAAATGTTAAGGTTATTTACATATAATTCAAATAACTCAGATATTTAACATGGTTAATGTCAAATATCAAAATGGAGTAAAAAAATTCACTAACTAAAGAATTTTTTTATATTTTTAGATAGCCAACTAAAATGAGTTTTGAATTAAGAATAATATTTTCAATTACATTATTATAAAAATAATTATTATTGAAAAATAATGTTTTAGAAACTGAAATTTTAAGAAAGAAATATTTTTTAAGAGATATCAACACACCAAATAAGAGTTCAAGTAGTAGTAAAAGAGTTAAGTCTTATCCAAATAGTCATTCATTGTCTCAACATTTAATTGTTTTGCCATAAATATGAGTTATTATTTTGCTTCCTGGCTATTTTTAGGATCCAACGACACCGGCAAGAATGATATAAAAAAAAAAAAAAGAAAAAATTGTTAATTTTTTTCATGTAGTTAATATCCAATTATTATCTATATTTATTGAGAAAGTGTAAATTTTAAAATTATTTACATACAATCCAAATAACTTAAATATTTAACATGATTAGTGTCCGCGCATCCGAGCGGGATACTAATACTAGTTAAAAGAAGTAGCAGCTGGTGATTGAAATTTTGATAAGAGTTCAGTAATATTTTGAATCAATGAGTTGGTACCGTGACATTTTAACAACAACAACAACATACCTAGTCTAATTCCACAAGTGGGGTTTAGGGAGGATAGTGTGTACACAAACCTTACTCCCACCCTGCGCAGGTAGAAAGGCTGTTTCTGATAGACCCGCGGCTAAAGGTTATCAAATATATTTCTGATGTATTTTTCTGATTTTCAGGAAGCAATTCAGTGGGACAACACCGATTACCTTTAATGAAACTGAGGAATCAGATACTGCTCACTCGCAAGTGCACTAATTATCTCTGGTCAAACTCACTTTGCTTCCATCATTTAGCGACATATTTGGGAATTGGGATACCGGACCTTTGTTTCATTTGGTTGAGATGCTGCTCGATCTCAGTTGTATGCCAGATGTTCAAAGTGTATGCTTTATTTATGATGAAGATTCCAGACAAATCAAAGGATTTCCAGGTTTAAATATCGTTCTTCATTGATGTGGATGGTACTTGTTGTCATAACGATTTTTGGTTTGGTTATAAAAGCTCTTCTTTAAGTGGCTTTTAAAATAGAAAATGAAAACAGAAAACTCGCAGATGAGCTGAGTATTGGATATATGCTCTATATGTTTGAGCATCTGTTTAGCAATGTAGAGCAAATCTTTGCTGCTGGAGCCATGCTTGGTGATCCTCTTGTCGTCATGGCTCATATTTGGTTTCTTAGACGAATATTAATGCGTTATTCAGACAGAGTCGTGAGTAATCCATATATGTTAAAAGTTCAGCGTCATAAGATTGAAAACGGGTAAAAATAATAAATAGTCATATTTACAATTGGTAATTAAAAAATAGTCATATTGAGGTTTCAATAGTAATTAAAATTTAGTCACTTTTAAGGTAAACATAAAATTTGAATAAAAATGGTCTTAAAAATCTGAAAATATTCTAGTATAATATATTGGAGTTTGATTTTTTACATATGAGCTTCCTGCATAATATTGAAATTTTATGTGTTGGAGTTTTATCATAATATGCAGGAAGTGTATATGCAGACCTTTCCATGTGTTTGGAAGTTTATATACAGGAGTTTCATAATTTTGCATTATGCTAGAATTTTCCATATTTCAATTAAATAGTACTAATTATTTTTCAATCATTTCGTAAATACTGGCTAATTTTTGTTACCAATTCGAAAAATATCTAACCCGTGCTATATTTACTGTAAGAAAGAGTTAATCATACCAAAAGAAAACAAAGGTTAAAAAGGAAAAGAAAAGAAAAAGGCAAGCAGGGATAAATGCGACATTTCAGAACAAACAAAGGGAAGCCCTAGTAATCATCATATATAATATGGGCAGCAACTCCCAATTCAGGTAAGAGGGGGGCAAGCCATCTGAAAGTGAATAGCATTAGGAGTCGGAGAGGAGCTTGAAGCGGCAAAAATGGCAGAGGGGGAAATATGTGGAAACGAAAACACTGATCCAAAATTAAAGATATGATGGGATTACATAGTTTTCAATCTGAAAGATTTTCCCTTCTCTTGCTCCTTTTGCTGCTCGCTCCGCTTAATCCTCTCTCTCTATATATATATATCTCTCTCTATCTATATACTTTCTCTCTCTCTCTCTAGATGCTATTCGACCTTCAATGGCTTCTCCTCTCGACCTTATGATGATTCTACAATCTGAAGGTTCAAAAATTATTTTTTAATATTTTTTTGGCCGTTCCTATTTCATTTTGTGTTTTTTTGTTCCGTTTTTAGACCTTAAATTTGTTTTTCGTTTCACTGAGAGTGTGATTGGCTAAGCTTATAAGTGGGTAAAACTAGTTTATAAGCACTTTTTGGCTTATCTAGATATTTGGTAAAATTAAAAGCACTACAAATAAGTCAAAAGTCATACGTTGGTGTCCCCTAACTTACCAACTTATTCAATTTTAGGTTTGACTAAAATAGTTACTATTCTTTTTTTAAAATATTTTTTTTAAAGCAAAACTCTTTGTATACCCAATTATTTAGCTGCTTATTATTAAATACCCAATTATCACTTGTAATTGCTTATTTCTCCGACATTTGGATTTTTTTTAATTATTTAGTTTTTGAAATTTATTTTGGAGAACAAGTAACATCTGTTAATTAAATAGTAATCTCTATTCAGATATTTATAACACATTTGACTGAGCACGTAGTTTAAGAAAAGAGAGAAGACTTTTGAACTTGTGGTGTAAAATGAGGCACATATATTTTGTGTGGTTATAAATCATTGCATAAAAGTAAATTGTTTCCAAATAAGTAAAATGGTCCTTTTTGGCACAATCACATAAATTGAAACGGAGGGAGTATATGTTTTTGAGTTTTTTACTAAACCAATATGCAATATAAAAATATTTCTTGAATAGAGATTACTATTTGATTTCTTATTGAAATAATTGACATAATTAAGCTGGCAAGTAGCGCGAAAATTACTGGTGGTATTGAGACGCCTCTTAAGCTAGTTTAGGTAACAAAAAAATATACGCAACACGTTATATACGAAAGATTCATTTACAGTAACTACAAAATAATAAAACAGATTAAGGATTAGATATGGTCTTTCTAAGGGGTAAATCAGGTATAAATTATAATACTTTGTTTGGTTAGTAAATCAGGTATAAATTATTTTGGTGTTAATTTTAACACTAGAATAACTTATAGAAGGTGGGGTAATTAGCATCATAACTTATATCTTCAAATTATTCAATTGTCTATTTTAATATAACATACCAAATAATAAATAAACAAAAATTTTAGTATAATTTATCCCAATATAATTTATACCGGTATAAATCGTATTCCAACCAAACTGACCCTAAGAGAATTCGTATCATTTCATCAATTAAGGTAACAAACTTTTTAGTTTCAATAACAACAATAAATTCAATAGCAAAAGCAATCCTATAAGCAAAATGTAATTAGAAAATATGAACACAAAGCAAGAAACTTGGAGGATGCCACCTTGATGTGCAATAAATTGTCTTGCAAACTGTTCGTATCAAGCCACTTCTTATAAACAAGTCACATAATATTATCAAGTTTGTGGCCATATGTTGATCCAAATAACTATTGCTATGAGATAGATTTGCTTAACGAAAAATTGTACTAATAGATCAATCAATTACTCCATATTTAATCAAAATATATTATATGACATAATTTAGTGTTTATACTGAGTGTGAGAAAGATCTCTCACGGATCAGATCTTCTGACATCTGCCACTTGAATCTATAGACCACAAATGCATTGTTAATCAAAATATATTACTATTTAATAAGCTCTAAGAACTATTTAACAGAATTTTAGATTCTCCACTTTACCTGATTCATAGCTAATAGTCCTAAAAAATTCTATTTCTTGTTAATGCTGTAAATATTTGTTGTTCGGGGGTGCATATGTCATAATCCTAAAAATTTTAAGTCTCGGTTAGGGTGGTTCACATTTGTGATACGCATTTGGCATGACAAATAATATTTTACTAACGAAATTAAACCTTCGACTATGCTTATTTAAATCTTCTATATATTATTCGCTTAAAAAAGTTGGTCAAACAGAATTAAAAGGTCAGCTTAAACCACTTAAATTAAGATAGAAAATAAAACTAAACATTACCTCCACCAGCTACAAGTGTTAAATTTCAGAAAGATATAAAAAGACATCAACAATCAAATCTATAATTAAATAATTGTGTCACCATTTTATCATGGAAAAAATCATGCACGTGTATGTGTTCGTTGACATTTTCCAAGATTAGAAAGGAATTACGTTAATAATTTCAATGTTAAAGCTCAATATTCTTAATATTAGGAGGGTGTGGAGATTGAGAATTAGAGTAGTAGGTTAGTAAGAGCCGAAGCTTTTCTTTTTCATATCTGTATCTTTATTCCATACCAGTAATACTAGTATTATTCTCGTATTTCCTATTTTTAAATTTCTATTACTATCTGTTATTTCCTTTGCTTCGGTTATTTATTTTCCTAGCCATTGTTATTGCTTTTCTCTTCCTAGCTTCTCAACTACCATATTTTTTTGTTATAACTACAATGATTATGCTTTTATTGAGCTAATTAGGGTCTATCAGAAACAATTTTTCTATCTTCACAAGGTAGAGGTAAAGTCTGTGTGCACATTACCCTCCTCAGACACCTCTTATGAGATTATACTGAGTAAGTTATTGTTGTATTTTGTGATTGGCTGAATAAATATATATAAAAAATAGACAAGTGAGAGTGCTTGTTGTTTTATATTTCAATGCCACACAAAATGAGGAGGAGAGGTGATTTGTGTTGGTGCTATTTTTTCGCGTGCACAGATTATAGAAGGATTTGGTTCTTCTACGAGTTCCTTACACTGTAGTTGCGGAATAATAAATGCAGAAAGAACACGAGTATTTTTACGTGAAAAACACCGACTCAAAAGGTGAAAAAAGCACGACCTACTACCCAGTAGGATTTTTTCCAATACTTCACTAGATCACTGAGCCAAACAACAACGTTTACAAAACTCTTGTAAACCTAAGAATTACCTCTAACCTTTGTGGCAACCAACATCAGGCAGTTACGATAACTTCAAGTTAACTCTAACTTGAACAATACAACTCAAAGTACCTAGCACAAATGCTTCCAATGAAAGCTGGAAGGTAAAACTCAAAAGACCTAGTACAATTGAAATAGAATAAAAGAGAGACATTTGAAACTGGTTCTTCTATCTTGTTCATGTAGCTTTGGTTTGCATACTTGAAACACACAGGAGAGTTCTAATGCTATATTCTTCCTTGATGGAAGAGTTCTAGTTATCTTTAACTTCTAACTCCTCCCTTATCTAGGATAGAGTTCTCTTCAAGTAAGGAGTTCTGCTCCTTATCAATTATGCAACCTTTTCGTTAAGGAGATATTAGGTATAACCACTTATACTTATCCTTTTTACATGCGTGTCTTGTGCTTGAATCTGTCTGTGCCTTGTGTACACTATGTATCGACCTGGTTCATGCATGTTGTTTACCCTCAAATTCGGATAACAATTGAATTTATAAGTGGTTTTAAGGATACGTGGATTAATCTGACACAAAGCAATAGATTAAATTATAAATAAAGCAAACAATAATAAAGTAAATTCAAACCGTGTAACTTGAACAATTATATCCTTGGAAAATAGGTCTCACTCGAACTGAATGTGATTCAAATGATGTCAAATACAGAAGAACCATAGTTTGCAGAAAGAAAATAATATTATAATACCTTGATATGCGTTTTACAATGTGTCTTGCAAATAATCAGACCCCCTTTATATAGTAGGGGAATCCTACTTTAGATACAATTTATAAAAGGTAAAAAATCTCATAATTTGCTAATTAACCAATTCCTCATTGATACATGCTCCGCTGTGATATCCGACTGGCTACAGATATTTTAGCCTTTTGTTATCTGGTCCGACAATTTTACCTTGGGCTCATTCGGAATCGGGGTCGATTCCGGGGTCATGGACTTGGTAACCTCGAATACGGGTTTTCTAACCTCATATTCTGGTTCGATGGAACCCGGGGTTGATCTTCAATTCATTACATTTTTTTTTCGATCTGTCATGCAATAGGTAAGCCCTATTTCGACCGTATACAGATAGTCCCCTCATTTTTCGAAGTGTAAACAATGAGAAACGATATGAGCCACCGATCCTCATCTTGATACTTTATGTTAGAAATGATAAAAATAAACAAAACATCTTGTCAGTCACGTCTTAATGGCATTAAATGTTCGTTAGTCGCTAGTCGGCCACTATAGACTTTGAACTGTCATTTGGAAACTATAAATACTCCATCCTTCATTCATTCAAACTTTACATCTAAACCTTTTCTACTCTTGTTCTTAAAAAATCTTTGCATCCTCTAACACTTGTACCCAGATTTCTTGAGGTTTTTGCAAGAACTCTTGCTTGTCTTCACTCCAAACCATT
Source organism: Nicotiana sylvestris (assembly GCF_000393655.2). Taxonomy (NCBI): domain Eukaryota; kingdom Viridiplantae; phylum Streptophyta; class Magnoliopsida; order Solanales; family Solanaceae; genus Nicotiana; species Nicotiana sylvestris. Next base: position 13,844,909 of record NC_091063.1, read on the forward strand.
AAGCGTAACTCTTTAACTTCCTCTTATTCATCTTTATTCAAAAGAAAAATGGCGAAGACTTCTAAGACAGTTCCACAAAAAGAAACTACCTCTTCATCACGGCCGACCGACGAGGAACTAGCTGCGGAACCTCCTCTTAAAGCGTTTAATCCTGGCGGGTGCTCAATCGGTGCTGATTTCAACGTCAAGAAAACCTCCTCGGTATCGGGTCGGTGCAAGCTGGTCTCGAGATATATATGCTCAGTCACCGATAGTCTCCTCTCCAAGGTCAAGGAGGATTGCAATTGGGTTGGTAAGAATGTGGTGGTGCCTTCGCCCGAGGAAGCGATTACTACCCACGTGGAGGGTTTTTAAGTGTTTACACTTATCCCTTCACGTTGGCCCCTTGGACCCGGTCATCATCACCTTTTGTAAGAGGTATGAGGTGACCCTCGGTCAAATTCATGCCTTTTTCTGGAGGATAGTAATTCTCCTCCGCTTCTTTGTAAATAAAATCGAGGGGTGTCCCTTCACTATCGAACACCTCATGCGCCTGTACAGTCCCCGACTCTATCGAGAGGAATTAATAAAACTGGTCCGACAAGGCCCTATTCTCGAGTATAGACGAGGACCGGGACCGAGGCTAGTTGGGCAGATTCGTTCGAGTGAAGACCTCAAATTTAATCCCAGCCAATGACATGCCATTTCCTGAGAAATGGAACATGAAACGTAAGTATAAACTTGCCTTTAAGATTTCGTTTATTGTGTTTCCTTTTCCTCCCTTCTTATCGATGTTTTGTGGTGCAGCTGTTGCTCGGATGCCGGATGCGACTCAAAGATTGGGTTGAGGGCATCGTGTCATAGAAGCCCTATTTCGAGCGTGCATGGCGCGAACTTTCGAAGGGCCGGTAAGGCCCGTTCCCATGGTGAGTTTCCTTTTCCGAGTTAATAATATTTGATTTTTCCTTCATGCCGTTGAGTTCTTATTTGTTTCATTTTCTTTTGCAGGTCTTTCCAAGGATGTTGCTATGAGGCCTCTATCTGGTGACGATGATGTACCTGTCGAGTCCCCGTTCCAAGGCAGGATGATGATAAGAAAAGGAAGAGGGCCAAGAGTTCTCCGAGCTCGGAAAAGAAAAGAACAAAAAATAATTTGGTGCGTAAATCTAAGGGTAACACCAGTGCTCGGGCGCCCTCTTTGGACTCACTCCACCGACTGAGGGATGAGTCAGAAGAAGAAGAAGAAGAAACCTCTGAACTGGTGGCCCATGTACGGTCAGGTCTCGAGGTATGAGGGGCCTTTGAATTAATGAGAGCTGAAATTGAATTACCACGTCTAGGGGAGGTCGATGAGGGAGCTTTAGCCGAAGCTTCCGAACCAAAAAGGGGCGAGGCCACTTTGCCTCGAGATAGGGAGATCGATAATGATGTCGTAGCTGATTGATCGAAAGCGGTCGATCGTTATGTCCATCACGGAAGATGCCCGGGTTCTTTCTACCCCCGTAGGGGTGACTAGTTACCTTCGATGCTTGATGACAGCGGAGGAACATGCCAAGATGAACGAGGTGGAAACACCCTGTCTGTTCAATGAAGCTCAACATGCGTTAAATCGGGTAGCTCCAAATACTTCTTAATAATTTCTAGTTTATACTGAGATTAGTCTATAGGTGATTATAACTCCTTTCTCTGTGTTTGTACGCCTCGGTACTCCAGCACGAGACATTCCTCCGCCATCAGTAAGAGCTGGACCAGTACGAGGCCGAGATCTGAGGGCTCACTAAGAAAAGTGATACTTACAAACTTCTCAGTGAGCAAAGAGAAAGGGAGGCTAAGAACCTCCGGGCTAAGTTAAAGGTGGCTCGGAAAGAGCATGCCGACCTGGTTGAGCAAGTAATAAGAGTTTTTGAAGTTTGTAACGACGAATCAGACATGGTGACTAACGGTCCGAACCCGTAGGTCTAAAAGAAGATTGACCAGATCGGACAACTCTAGGAAGAGGTAAATGCGATAACGGCTGAGGTCGAAGAATGGAAAAAGAACATGGAACGCCTGGCCTCAGAAAAAGAGACCGCCAGGGTTCAACTGGCTTCGGTTGAGGTCCAGCTCCGAGGTATAAAGGAGAAGTCCTTGGTGCAGGCTAAGAAGATCGAGAAGCTCCAGTCACAGTTGAATTCAACCGTCTCTAATTGAGAAAATCTAGCCATAGAGCTTGAAGTGGCCAAGTCGGAGGCCAAGGTAATTAAGGCCGATGCTTATGAGATGGTGGCCGTTTATAAGGCTGATGCCGAGGCGGCTCATGTTTGAGCAAAATACATCATCGAGCACGCTAAGTGGCAATCTCAAAGGGAGGCCCTTGAGGAAATTCATGCTCGGGGTTTCGACTTATCAGCTGAGATTGAGAGTGCCAAAGAGCTCAAAGCGAGTCCAAAAAATTGGCCTATCCCGAAGATGACAAGGAGCCCGAAGACTTGGGAGAGTCCGAGGATGGCGAAGATACCGAAGGTGAAGATTTTGCCCCGACGAAGACTAGGCCACTTACTTTAGATGTTTTTGTTTTTTGTATTTTTTTGAGGTCGTTCGGTCTTTGTAAAAATTTTCATTGGGCCGTTTGGCCCTTGTAAAAAGAACTTTGATTATGAATATAAGGCTTTTCCATTCAACAACTTTCTATTTTTCACTTTGCCTTGTGTACTTTAATTTACAAAGATCTAAATGCCTTAGCATGCAATAGTTAGGTTTTGTTCAGAAACTTGAAGAAACCTTGCCTTCAATTTTATTTCATTTTACGGCATCGTGGGGGTTTGGTATGACCGAAATTTTTCTTCCCCCAAGTACTTAGACTATTTTTTATGTCATAGTATGTCGAGGATAGCCTTTAGAACTGGTTTAGAAATTTTAAGGCATTGTTGTCTTTGTTACGGGTCCTCAGACATCTCCGAGCCGTTTTAATTTGACCATGGCGTTTTTAGTTCGGGTGTCACCTAGTGGGTTGGTCGTCCCGAGTTATTCAGTCTTGCCTAGGATAACAGTCTTCGAGTGGGGATGGCTGTGGCCTTTAAGATTCGGGCATTGCATGATAGGTCTTATGCCCCCGAGCTGTGATGGCCCGGACCATCCGAGTTTGTTTTCGGATAGTAGTCCCCGAGTGAGTAATTGTTCGAACTCTGATTAAGGTGGCTCTTGGGCTCGATACCTTTAGGGGATCGGATTTAAGAAATTACTTGAGAAAGCAAGAATTTTTTTAAAAGGACAAAATATTTATCCGCAAGGGAGAAACTTCTTTTTATTCTTGTGTAAAATAGTTATACATGTGTACATGCTTTGTGCTAGGGCTCGAGCAATCTATACGGGCACGGTTCATTTGACAGTTTGGCCCTTATAATAAATCCTACCTATCGAGACCCTTTCATCACGGAGTTTCTTTCCTTGTTAAAGTCGATATCCGAGGGTAATGCCCCCCAATATTTGAGGTTGATCATAGAGAGAAGTCTTGGATACTGTTAGTGCTATCCTTAACATTCATGGCCGAACTTCTATCCTAAGTTAGCACGATCCACTGTTTCCTCGTTAAAAACCTTGTTGGAAAATCCATTTGGGAGAAAACTAGTTCAAGAAAAAAAGAGTGCAACGCGCGCTTTCAGACCTAAAAAATATGTACCGCTTCTTGTTGGGTACCTGCAAGTGTTAGTTCAAAAATAAGTAAAAAGGAAATGAATGAGGTCGTAGCTTAGCAGTAGTATCACTTCAAGTGAGTTATGTTCCAGTTATTCGGTAGCCTTTCACCGTTTATTCCTCCGAATTTGTACGATCCTTTTTCGGTGACCTTGAGAATTTGGTACGGTCTTCCCAGTTCAGCCCCAACTTCCCTTCGTTCAGGTTCCGAGTGTTTAGTGTGACCTTCTTTAGTACTAAGTCCCCGATATTGAAGTGTCAAAGGTTGGTGTTACGACCCAAACCGATGGGCCGTGACGGGCACCCGGTGCCCTTACTCAACCGAGTACCAACATAATGTATCTTTATTATTACATCAACATGGGTAAATGGGCCAAAAGGGCCGTATGAGGTAACAAGAATAAAATTTGAGATAACACTCGACATAAAACGATCCAACCTGATATACTAACTTATACATATGACGTACGGGCCTATAAGGCCAAAATAATCACTTTTACACTGAACATAAGCCGACAAGGCCATACAATTTTTCGTATATATGACATATGTCTACAAGCCTCTAAGAGTACTTAAACATCATAAGGCCGGGACAAGGCCCCGATATACCAATCAATACATGGCTAAATCATACTAACCAAATAAGCAACTCCGGAGCAAATGGAGCGCACCAACATCTTCCGCTGAGCTGATAGCCTACTTGGAGGACTCTCAACCTGTCTATCGGGACCTACGGGCATGAAACGCATCGTCCCCAAGCAAAAGGGATGTTAGTACAAATAATGTACCGAGTACATAAGGAATAAAAATCAATAAATAATAGACATGAGAGAAACATGGAGTAAAAGACTCAACATGTACATCTAAATAGCTCTGTGAATCATTTAATATTATAATTTCATGCATATGCGTATGAATGTCATACCATGCATGGGTATATGCGTTCATAACATTATCAAGCCTCTGAGGGCATCCCATCATATCATCTCGGCCACTGTGGGAAAATTATCAATGTATACCATCTGATCAGGTGGTGGTGCATATATAATGCCGTAACCTTTTCCCATATCCCATACACATACACACACACACACACACACACACACACACACACATATATATATATATATATATATATATATATATATATATACGTATATAATGCTATCTAGTCATGAGTCAATGTAAATAAATGCAATACATAAGAAGTACGTCAATAATATGACACATGGGGAATCAAGAACATAGGCATCTTTAATACTTTTATGAATAGAGTCATTTATGGAAGTTGTGCATTTGCTCGTTTCGTTCATGTCGTATAGATCATGCCAAAAGGAAAGACAAAATAGCCTTAACATACTTGAGTTGATTCTCTTGACAATCCCTCTAACACACGTCAATTGCGACAAAATACCTTATGACGGATCGAAATAGGGAAAAATCCACATGATATTCTTGAGAAAGATTGTACCGTTCTATCTTAGAATTGCATCTCACACTGCTATTACATAATGTAAATCTTGTATGGATTTTGTTCAAGCTTCATCCGTACTTAGCAAATACAAGCATCTCCGTAATAATTTAGAAAGATCTTCTTATAACTTGTGGGTTGTGGGACCCACTTGATAGGATGACTTGGCCAACAATTATCTCCTAAAGATGCCATCTTGCTTTGTGAATAAAGACTCATTTAATTGATCACATCTTGCTGCCACGTTTGGCACTTAAGTTTACCCACAATTCTAATTAATTATCCACTGATCTCTTGATTAACTTGTTAATCTCTCACTAACCAATAATTAACCAATTACCCACATAATTAAGAATTATCTCAGACTACTTAAAATACTACTCACTTTTAACACACTTTTTACATCCTACTATCATGGTCATGTGGTACCTTGTATGACACTAGTCCATAAATAGGGGGTATTATAGCTTGGACTGTATTTTATCGCAAATTGTCAAACTTCGACAAAACTCATTTCCTTTGATTCGCTTACCCTCTCACCTTCACGAATTTACTTATCAATTTTTTGAAATAGCGCAAGTGCTTATAACCTCAAAAATAATTTCATTCCCAAGCTTACGTCAATTAACTTACGACGAAACTTTAACGTACAAAAATGCGGAATTTAACATCTCATTTCCGAGCTTATATCAATTTACTTATGGCGTACTTCTACGTGAGAAAACATGGGGTGTAACATTATTCTCCTTTTTGGAACATTCGTCCTCGAATGTTGACTGATGCACTTATCATTTTCATAACCTATGTCTTCCGAATACTTTATTACTCCTCTTGCCATCTAGGTAACTATTCTGTGAATGAATCCCAAAGGCCAGGGCATTCCCCCTTTAGGCCTCTTTCTCACACCATGACTCGTGGTCGGAATCCTTCCAATCTTATAACTGTTGCTACCTTCTATCATGTAGCCTGTACGACTCTGACCTTGTAAGTGCGCCTATGCGACTCTTTTCCCCTTATTCCTCCATCTTTTAGCCCATCTCTAGGCCTCACTTTGTAAACATATACAGAGCTTGACAAGATGCCCTTCTGGGCATCTATAGGTATACTGAAGTTCTTTGCTCGGTACTTTGTCGAACTTATGAATATTGCTATATCTTATTTCATAGGCCCGATCATCTATCCACATGACTTTACTGCATCTAAGTAGGTCGTAATATACCATAACTCTTACCTTGATTTATCATTACTGATCTGCTACCAAACTCCAGGTTACGTTCATTGCTTATCCCATATGTATAAATCTATGTCTTTTAATGCTTCCTCATTAATGTTCATCTTAAGAACGACGGCCTAATCTCACCTCATACTTCGTGACTTTTGTCCATCCATTATTGATTCACCTTAATGTTGATGTATCATCTATCACTGATAACTTGATCTCTTATGTAACACTGCCGCTAGGGCTCACGTCTCATCGGGGACATCTGGAGTAATTAGATTGATCCACCTAGGGGCGATACTATACTTCCATAACCGTATTTTATAGTATCTGAATATGATTCACCTTACATGGGTATTTTAATCCCATACAATTCTTGAATCCTCTTCAAGTCATTACTCAATCGAAGGCCCAAATGTCAATCCTTTATCTATCACAATCACACCCTCATTCCACTACTAGGGCAACATTCCATTTCTTCTAGATACTATTAGTCTTAGATTCCTTTGAGTTCATTCAGGCTATACTGAACTTTCTATAACTTAGAGAAACCATTAGCTCTCTTGTTTTCATGGGCTTAATCTCGAGGACTTATCCATTCTCATCACCTTCTCACTTACCCTTTCTCATCCTTACTCCTGTCACAAAACCTCGTCGCTTTAATATACTTTAGCTTGCGACCTATACATATCTATTTATACTATTCTCAACCTTCCTTCAACTTACTTGCACCGTAGATTTTCTTATGTTATTCTGGAACATCAAGCGAGACATCACATTGTCTCTAACTCTTCTTTACTCTCTTGACTAGATCTCTTGGTACCTAGAAACCATAGGATGGAAGATATGCTACTGACGATGTCGCTATTATTCTTGGATACTGAATCACAGTGCTTCTAGCCTTCAATCCAAAGTATGGACTATTTGCGATCTTTTGCCTTTGAGTATCTCGTACGTTGTTCATCTTTACCTTTCCTTAAAATCTTGCATCATATCTTCTATCTCTTTCTAGACCTCCCTTCCACATAGGTATAATTCCCGTCCATAACTTGAAACTCTATTATAATACTTGCACCTCTGGTGCATACACAATTCGATGGGAGCTTCATACTGACTTCTTACGAGGCTGGTACTCTTATAGTTGACTTTATCATAGAGCCATTATAGAATATGGCTACTGTACTATCTCTCTTGTACCTCTTATATTAAAAGTGATCCTGCAATGTTCTCAATTACGATTTCTATAATTTTCTGGGTCCAATAATCAGACTCCTGATTTACTTGGTTGATGTAACTCTTTAGTTTCCTTTTCCTTCTGATCAGACTTTATGTAGGCTTAAGCTATTTTTCGATCTGCGGATCCTGGTATTAGTTATTACTTTAGCCTTTCATGGGTGTTATGGAATATCCATGATACAATCTTCTAACAACTCAATTCTTTCTTTTAACTTATATCGAAGTCTCCTATGTCTGTATGATTGTCAACATATATGTTGCATGTATAAAACTCCGAACTCTTAAGTGCGTTCATAACGTACTCCGGGTCATTAATCGAATAATTCCTTTCGTTCCTTCTTAGCTTTTATTTTAAATGTAAGCAATTACTTTCCCTGTTTTTTTTGCCCCTTGTTACATGCATACTTATCTTAACTCAGTGCCCACACACATTGGACTTCCATACAACCCATATGATCTTGAATATCATTTCTGATTTTACTTCCCGTTCATTAGCCACGGTGTTGACCCCCAATTTTTCCCTCATATGCTTTAAATATGCATATATACTTTTAAAATATTGTACACGCATTTAAAAACATGCACAAGTATTTTTACAATTTTTCTATAATTTTTTAAAAGCCTTAAATCAATTCATTTCTGCATTTTTAATTATTTAATTATTCAATAATTATTACTCATATTACTTTATGATGATTTAATCATCTAAATTCATCATTTATGCTCATATAAGTGTTCAAATATTTTAATTGTATTTTTACAATTACAATTGCATTTGCATTTTTTAGACTACAATTGCATATTTTGCAATAATAGCCCATACATATGGATAATTACATTATCTATACAGAAAATAACTTTTTATATCTTTATAATGCTAAGTAATTATTTTAAATCATCTTCATGAATAAAAATAATTTTTGTGATTTAATTAGCTATTTTTACAAATTATTTTATTAATAAATTGGGTATTTAACAAATAGCCCCTTTAATTATGTTTAAATTCGGATCCCTCCCAAGCCCAACTCAAATTAAACCAGGCCCAAAACCTACTCATCCCAAACCTACCCGACCCATTTCTTGCTAAATCCTGGCCGTTGATCATTTTGATCAATGATCCAGATCTCCCCTTACCTAAATTAAACTAACATATACCCCCAAACCCTAATCATTTTACCACCCTCCCCCACCGTCATCTGTTCCTCTCCTCTCTCAAATGCTCCCAAAACCTAACCCTAATTCACCCTCATCGCCATTTATCTGCTACCGTCCATGGTGGTTTCTCACCACCATCAGGCCTCTAATGGCCTCTCCTATGATGGTATCGCCATCTCTAAGGTCCTCAAGGGACCAGGGTCAGTCCGCTTATATCTATGGCCCTTTCTTGCCTATTTCAGGCTGTTCCGATTCAATTTCGAGTAAGATCTTCCTATTTCGCATTAAACCCATGGTTTTCTAAGCCTACTTCTTCATCTCTGTGTTGTCTTTCTTGAAACCCTAATTTCGTCCTTTGAACTTCCCAGATCTATGCAAGATCTGAGATGGATCGAACCTATTCCACATGAGTTTTACATGAACCTTCTAATTTTCGAATGGTTTTCCATTTTTTAAAAACTAGGATTTCCCGAAAATTTCTTTCTCCAAAACATTTTGCTAATTTTGAGTATTTAATATTCTATTCTTATGTGTTTTTAATCAATTTCGTAAAGTTTGCTTTAACCCTAGCTAGTTTATGCTAAAAACCCCAATTTTTCGACATTTTGTTTGGATTCTGAGTTTGTCCGGTTACTTGTGCATCAACTTCGTTCTATGCTTTGGTTCCTGTGATTTTTCTTTAGCGTAATTCGATGTCTTGTGATTTTTTATCCTAATGTGCCTCTATTAAGGTTCTTGGTTTGACTCCTCTACTGATTCTATGTGTCTATATTCATTCTGTCTATTCATGGTAAACGCATATTTTCTCCTTAAATCAATGTCGTTTTGAATTCTTGATTTACCAATTTGTTTCGTTAAAACCTATATGTTGAGTCTTGACTGTTCCTTTATTTGCAACCTTATTTAGTTTTTTGCGTTATTTGAATTGTCTGCGATACTTGTTGATTCTCACTAATTGTTTCCTTAATAAACCCCATGTTATTTACCCCAATTACCCATTATATGCTTAAGTTTCACTCGATTCTTCTTTTCTTAAATATATTTTGCCTTTACCGATGGGTAATTACCCTTAATTAAGGGAAAATTACGCTAATTTGTATATAATTGATTCTATGGCTTCCTTAATTTGCTAAATGATTTATTCCCTTTACCTTATTCTTCTTGATCTTAACTGCTATATATACTCTCCTTTACTCCTCACTTCTGAGACGGACATTAGTTCATCAGTACTCTCACACTCTCAAAAGCTCTCTATTCTCTTCTGTTACTTGCAATTCTCATTAATCCAGCAGGCTGTAAGCCAAGGCTGGCTATTTGCACCATCTCTGCTCTATACTATGTATTCTCTCCTTAACTGGTATGTCCTGATTTGATTCAAATTCTAAAACTATGTGTTTCTTTGTTGGTTCAATTCATTAGTTGTGACTTGCAATCTTGTTTATTGCTTTATGTGTAACCAGCATGCTTAGATCACACTACCTAACTACTGTCTCACTTAGCATATTGAAGTTTGTTATGTTAGAGGCTATGACTAATTTATTTGCCCACAAGGATCTGTTTACTGTTTAGCATGCCAAATCCTGCTTTGAGATAATTGCGTGAATCCTATTTGTTCACTAGTATGTCCAAGTTACATTGTTTGTTTACTGTCTTACCCAGCATGTCTAAATTCTGCTTGTTCTATCTGTGATTAGTATTTCTAAACTTTGAATGCTTCATGAAGTGCTTGCCTAGTTTGTTCATCTGAGTCTTACCTACTCTACTTTATTAATGAGATCCTGTTAATGCATCTAGCCTTTCAAAGTACTCTAGTTGTGTGTATTGGTCATGTCTAAGACCTATGTGTTCTCAACATGTCTTTGGTAACTAACTTGTCAATTCCACAACTTGTTGAGAAATTTGTGTATCTGTTTGCTTATACACTAGGGTGTATTCTATGTGTCCCCAACCCCCCTCTCTCTATGTGTGGAATCTGTTTGGCCCAAAATGTTTCTGAAACTATTTGTTCTGCGACATTCTGATTTCAAAAAAAGTTTTTCATATTTTTCTCAAACTATTTACCACCCTAACTAGTACTGGTTTCAAAAAATCTTTTTCCCTCTTTCTACTGTTTACCAAAACTCTTTCAAATCATGTCAAGCACTCTCACTTATTCTTAGGTTATTAAGTTTTGCCCATATAGTATGTGTACTAGTTAGAGATCCATGAGATCTCTCTGAACTCTAGCATATCAGGGCTGACTCTTCCACACTGCACATAAATCAGTTCTCCCTTGCTTCCATTACCTGAATTATACATGTGTTTAGAATGTGAAAACATGCATTTATTTGTAAATATGTGTTGAAATTGTAAAATGACTAATTCACATAGTTTAAGTTCGGCCAGGATCCACTGTTGTGGACCGCGAGGGGTGCCTAACACCTTCCCCTCAAGGTTATTTCGAGCCCTTACCCTAATCTCCGGTAATGCAAACTAGTTACATGAGTTAATTGCTCTAGGTGTCCTAACGTACCTTAATCTGTTAGGTGACGAAATACCCAATTCCCAAAAGAAAACGAGTTGTTCCCCCATGAATGTCGAAACCTGGACTTCCCCATCAAAAAAGGGGAAAAAGGAGGCGCGACAGTATGGCGACTCTGCTGGGGTTATTTTAGGCTCTTACCATAACGAACTTATTTTGTGAATTAGTTCAAGCATGCTCTATCCCACGTACACTTTCCCTTGAATTCAATTGTCTATTTTCAAGCATTTATGATTTCTTTATTTTTCTGAAACTGATTTGTCTCTTTGTTTTCTTTTCTGTAACTGTCTTTTAATTATTTAAATACTACATTTTTTTTATTTTTTCTTACGTGCAAATACTTGATAATATGCTATTTATTGTTGCATAATTCATGCTCAACATCATATTCCACTCATGCGTAATTAATCCTATAGCAACGCTTGATGAGTATTTGTGCTCTTCCTATATATCACCCTTTAAATTCGGAAAGGCGTATTTACGGTAAAACTAGTCGATCAACGGTGCGTTCGACGGTTCCGTGCCTTTCCCCCTCAAGTTGTCCGCTTGAGGGTCCTAGTCTAGACCTCTATAGTAGCCTTACTCTGATTAAATTGTATATGCATTATGGTCAAACCTAGCCGGGTTAATATGTTATTCGCATAATAACCCTTTAAGACAAACCTTGTCCAAAAGTCCATCGGGTTTTCCATAATCACAACGGATGCAATCACGATTATGTGTGCCAATATCCTAATCATTACTGTATAAATAGACGAACCTGGAGGGGGAAATGGCCTAACTCTCTTTTGTTTTGGAGAAAATGAGGCACGAAGTCCCCAGATTTGGTATGGTTGGTAGCATACCCTCACTCTTGCTAGATTGGTGGAAAGATTTTCCTTCATGTGACCAAAACCATGTGAAATGAGTCTTAGGAAACTTGCCTTCTCTATTAGATCTTTAGCCCAACAAAATGCCAATTGAGACTGCAACTATGTTTTGGGACAAAGAAAGGGCTGTGTTCCGTGGGAACATATAAATGACTCCCATTCTAGAAGAAATATGAGGATTTGCTGGGTTGCCTTGGGATAGCCCTAATCTGTTAGCACCTGAAAATCGCACTACTAGGGTATTCCTTAAGATGATAGGGCTGAAGAAAAATGACAACTTGAAATACCTAAAGGACTCCTACATACCTTTTGATTTCCTTTATGAAAGATACGGTCACAGCTGCTCTTACCGTATTTTTGATGATGAGTTCTCAATCACTTCTTTAGGTTAGATTCATCATAGGGTCTTCGTGTTTATTATGTGTTTCTTGGGCATGCTGGTATTCCCTATCCAAGGGGATAGAATCCATACTAGGCTGGCCATGGTGATCAAAACTCTAATGGACGAGATCGAATGGGAGACATACACTATCGCCCCTATGATCGTTGCAGACATGTACCAGGTTTTTGAGCGATGTCAGAAGGGGTTCAGGTTCTTCGAAGGTTGCAACTTGCTGTTACATATCTGGTTGTTGGAACATCTCCGAAAGGGACAATACCGTCAAGAATTTCTGCGAAGGCTGTGGAATGATCACATAGCTTCCATCATCTCAAAAGAATGAACTACATTCCAGATATGTTTGCTCAACCGGAGGATGCTATGGGATGGGTACAACTTTTTGAAAATTTGACCAAGAATCAAGTCCAGTGGATGTTTGAGTGGTTCCCTTCCGATGAGTTCATCATCAGATCCAGAGGTTTTCTACACTTGGTGTTGATTGGGTTGATGGGCATATACCCTTACGCTCCTCTCAAGGTTATGAGACAAGCAAGCAGGAGATAAATCATATTACGGGTCGCTAAGATGTGTCACTTCAGAGCCAATTTCCTAGGTGATACCATCTCGTATAAGAACGAAGCACAACATATGTGGACCTTAAAGATTATTGTGGAGAAGGATACTATCAGGCCAGATCGATATCATGTGGGCCACTCATATCTTTACCCTTCGTGGTTGGAGGGCAACATAGCTGGGTTCTTTGAGCCAAGGGCTGGGTCAGGTAACAGGGTCATAGACGAGGTTGTTGAAGTAGATGTGAAGTACAACAAGCTGCGGAGAAGAGTTCGAGAGTCTGAAGCTAAGTATATGGCGCAACATAAGGCTGACATGGAGATGATTAATGAGTGGAAAGAAAGAGCTGTCAAATCCAGCGAGATGCTGGAATATATGGAGTATAGCTTGATGGAATTGGAGGGGAAGATGAGAAAAAGAGTCACTGACTGCCAGAACGCTGAAGGAAATGAAAGAGGGCATCTGGCAAGGACATATCTACTGTTGAACCTGCGCGAGTTGGGAGAGTTGATCGACAACAACATCCGGTCTGGAGAGGGTCCTTCTAGGACCAAGTAGATTAGATTTACTTGCTTTCCTTTCAAATTTAATAAGGCCAAGTGCCATTAGCAATATTATCTTATTTAATTTTGTTTTGGTTTGTTTACTTTTACATTAATAAAATGAGGCAATTATTGGCACTAAATTTCTCCAAATTTATTTGTTTCTAGACCTACCTTGGGCACAATGAGGTTCCAAAATTAGGACACGAATTTACATTCCCACAATATGTGTTTAAATATTGCAAACATTTTAGAATCCTTACTGACTTGTTTACCTTTTTGTTTTCTTTATTCTTTATTCCCATCCCCTAAGGTTGGTTCGCTCATACTGGCATCATCAACATATCATACCAGATCTAGAAGCCCTCCACCCCCTCCTTCTCCAAGTAATACAAAAGGCAAAGGAAAAGCAATAATGGACGACTTAAGTGGTATTCAAAAGGAGAATGCTGAGAACGCAGAAGCTTCAGATGGTCGGAGTACTCCGACACCAAATGATCTAGTCTTAAGGTTGGAACAAAAGATATTGGAGCTACAGGGAGAGCTTGAGCAGGTTCACAACTTGGAAAACTTATCACTCACCCTGAATGTCCCCGACATCAACCAACAAAACACAAAGAACCCAACACCTACCCAAAATAACCAAATCAACATCCACAAAACCCTAATGCACCACATTAATACGTAACCCCACCCCAAAATCTCAATCCCTTACCAATACCAACTCCGCCACAACATCACCATCAACCAATTCAGTACCCACCAATCGCCACTTATCACACTCCCCAGAACATACCACAACCCATTCCTGATCCTCAAAACTCAACCAATGACCACCATTACACCCAGGCACCTGGCACTCACCAAAAAAATGCCATATATGTGGAAACCGTACCTCACTTTATCCAACAAATATCCTATACACCAGAATCCTCTGAGAAGGACCTGCTCATTAAAAACATAGCTGAAGAACTCAAGAAGTTGACGAGTCGAGTTCAGGGTGTTGAAGGAGGCAAACGAATAGAAGGTTTGAACTATGAAGAATTATGCATATAGCCAAATGTTGAACTGCCAGAGGGTTACAAACCTCCCAAGTTTGAAATGTTTAATGTTACAAGTGATCCAAGGGTTCATTTCAGGACTTATTGCGACAAGTTTATTGGGGTCAGAAAGGATGAAAGGCTCCGGATGAAGCTCTTTATGAGAAATCTTACATGAGATGCTTTGTCCTAGTACATCAGCTAGGATCCTAAGAAATGGTCCAACTGGGTGAGTATGGCATCTAATTTCATGGACCGATTCAGGTTCAACACAGAAAATGCACCAGATATTTTCTACATTCAAAACCTCAAGAAGAAGCCCACTGAGACTTTCCGCGAGTACGCTACTCGTTGGAGGTCGGAAGCAGCTAAAGTCAGACCATCTTTAGATGAGGAACAGATGAACAAGTTTTTCATCAGAGCACAAGATCCACAATATTATAAAAGTTTGATGGTTATCAAAAATCATAAATTCTCTGATATTATCAAACTCGGAGAAAGAATCGAAGAAGGAATCAAGAGCGGGATGGTGATAAACTTGAGGCATTACAGGCCACAAAAAAGGCATTACAATCAGGCGGTATATCAAAGAAAAGAGATGTTGGGGTAGTAATGGTGGCTCAAGGCCCAAAATCTCCACTTACATATCGAATACATCCACTTACATATAAAACACCTCCACCAACATATAAAACACCTCCACCCACATACCAAGTACCACCACCCACATACCAACCCTCATTTCCCAGATACTCCCAACCAACCACTACCTATCACACCTATAATTCCCAACCATCTCATTTCCAGTCACCTCCAACTCGCCAAAATTTTCCAAGACCACGACCAAACTTCGATCGCAAGCCACCCAGACAGTACACCGCTATTGCTGAACCCATTGACCAACTGTATGAAAGGTTGAAAGTCGCTGGTTACATCACCCCTATTCCTACTCTGGCATTAGAGAATCCATCCCAATGGGTCAACCCAAACAAGACCTATGCATACCATTCCGGCATGAAAGGGCACACCATTGACGAGTGCTGAACATTGAAAGATAAAATCCAGACACTGGATAACAACAAGATTATACAAGCGAAAGAAGCTGCACCCAATGTCCGCAACAACCCCTTCCCTGATCATAAGGGTGGCGGGATACATGTGATAGAAATGGATAAGGAATGGGATCCTGAGGGGTCAATCGAGCTCATTCAAGAAGGTAATGACTTTAAACCTGTAATCACACTTACTCTTCAGACTCAGTCATCGATCGAAGTTGAAGTAGCTGCATCAGTTCCATTTGAGGTAGAAGTAGCTGCACCTACGGCCACCCCTATTCCATTTGAAGTGTAAGTGACCACACCTTTCACGGTGACAGTATCAACCACACCTCCTTTCAACTCAAAAGCAATACCCTAGGATTATGTTGTTGAGGCTAGGCAAAAAGGAAAGGCAAAGATGGAGGAATCCAATGATGCGCAAGGAATGATTAGGACTAGAAGAATCTATACACCTGAACACTTGGGTGGACCAAGTAAGGATGCCATTACTAAGCAGCCTATCATTGAAACAGAGCCAGATGACCTTTGGAGAAAAGTACAAGCAAGAGAATACTCCATCATTGATCATTTGAACAAAATCCCAGCTCAGATATCCATACTGTTACTATTGCAAAATTCAGAGGCGCACAAGAATGCTTTGATAAAGGTGTTGAGTGAAGCCTATGTGCCCAACAATATCACCGGTGGAGAGATGACCAATATGGTAGGGCAGGTGTTGGAAAGTCATAAAATAATCTTCCACGAAGATAAGCTACCGCCTGAAGGGTTGAATCACAACTGAGCATTGCATATCACCGTGCAATTTGAAGACAAATTCATTGCCAGGGCCTTACATATTTGTTCTTGGTGTAGTTAGATCCCAACGTTATTTTTTCTTATTGTTGAAAAGAGATAAGACTTTAAATGTAAAGTTTGGAATTTGCTATTGTTGTATTCTGTTCCTAATGGCCAACATTTGGAATTGAATTTTCCAAGAGCAAGAACAATGTTCTGTTCTTTAAATTGCAAAATCTAATAATGGCCACTAGTCTTATTTGCTAAGACTCAACTCTTAGTCATTTCCTAATTAGCCATCTGGCCAAAAGTGACTACTTAGTCACTTTCAATTTCGTGGCTTCTTTCCACGTGGGGTGGGGGGTTTTATTTTATAAAATGTTTTCATCCACTTATTAGTTAACTGGGTAATGTCCTGTTATCCGGTAATTAATCAATTACCCGCATAATATAAAACTTACCACAAATTACTTAAAATTCTATTTATTTTTTTTAAAATACTTCATATATACTTTATATATTATACTACCGTGGTTATATGGTACCTTGCATAGTACTAGTTCATAATTATCGGGTATTATCACTCGACCTATATTTTATTCCAAATTGACCAATTTAAACGAAACTCATTTTCTTTAATCTGTGTACCCCTTTATCCTTCATAACACTTATTTATCACTTGTTATAAATAGCGTAAGTACGTTAAAGTCAAGATGATCTTATCCCCGAGTCTACGTCGGTTACCTAAAAAAGAAATTTTAACGTACGAAAATTGCGAGATGTAACATCCTTCCCTCCTTAGAAACATTCGTCCTCGAATGTTTAACTCTCTGGGATTTATATAATCTTGGTAGAGTCGCCTTTGTAACAACGCTACTACCAACTCTTCTTGTAGAAACCCAGTAACTTAACGCCATATAGTATTATAATTATTAATAACGACAATGGCCTCATACGACCAATAACAATAGCTAGCACAAGAATTCGTACACGCACCTTGAGGTTATGAGGTCTCAGTCGGAGCCTTCTCTGGAGGAGGAAATAAGTAGGGATATCTAGACTTCATGTTTTTCTCGGCCTCCCAAGTCATTTCTTCCACATTGTTATTTCTCCAAAGTACTTTCACGGAGGCTACCTCCTTATTCTATAGCTTGCGGATTTGTCGATCTAGAATGGCAACCGAAATTTCCTCGTATGACAAGTCCTCTGTAATCTGTACATCATTCGTGGACACCACTCGTGTAGGATCGCCAATGCACTTTCTTAACATAGATACGTGAAAAACTGAATGGACAGACTCCAATTCCGAGGGCAATTCTAACTCATAACCTACTCGGCCCACTCTCCGAATGATCCTATAAGGCCCAATATACTGTGGGCTAAGTTTGCCTTTCTTTCCAAATATCATCACACCTTCATAGGCGACACCTTTAAGAATACCCAGTCATCAACCCCGAACTCTAAATCTTGACGTCGCATATCAGAATATGACTTCTGACGACTCTGAGCTATCAATAGTCGATCCCGAATAAGGTTTACTTTTTCTATGGCTTACTGAACTAGGTCTGGACCGTGTAATCCAGATTCTCCAATGTCGAACCACCCTATAGGCGACCTACACTTTCGTCCGTAATGAGCTTTGTATGGAGCCATCTGAACGCTGGAATGGTAGCTATTATTATATGCAAACTCAATAAGCGGCAGATGATCATCCCAGCTACCTTTGAAGTCTATTACATAAGCTCGTAACATATCCTCCAGTGTTTGAATAGTACGCTCAGCCTGCCCGTCTGTCTGGGGATGAAATGCTATACTAAGACTTACTTGAGTCCCCAATCCCTTTTGGAAGGACCTCCAAAAGTTAGCTGTAAATTGAGCTCTTCTATCCGAGATAATAAATATAGGGACACCATGCAGTCATACTCCTCTCCTTGATATAAAGCCTCGCATAATCTTTTGAGGAATATGTAGTTCTAACGGGCAGAAAATGGACTGACTTTGTGAGCATATCAACAATCACCCATATCAAATTGAACTTACACTAGGTATGAGGTATGCCTACGATAAAGTCCATATTGATTATTTCCCATTTCCAAGTCGGAATCTCCATAGCCTGCAATAATCCACCAGGGTTTTTGATGCTCAATCTTAACCTGCTGATAGTTAGTGCACTGAGCAACAAATTTTGCTATATCCTTTTTCATTCCGTCCCACCAATATATTTCCCTGATGTCATGATACATCTTTGTTGCTCCTGGATGGATAGAATAACGGGAATAGTGAGTTTCTCCCATAGCCTACCGACGCAGCCCTGCAACATTAGGTACACATAGTCGTCCTCGATATCTGAGGACGCCATCTTCTATAATTTCAAACAACATCTTCTCCTTCTGAAGGGTGGTATCCCTATAATGAACTAATATAGAATCCTTGTACTGGCATTCCTTTACTTCAGTTACTAAAGAGGATGTTGCCATATCCTAAAGAGTAATTCCAATGTCACTTGAGTCCAGTAACCGAACTCCAAGAATAGCTAGCTGATGAACCTCATGGGCTATTCCCCTCTTTTATGGCTGCAAATACGACAGGCTACCCATAGATCTGAGAGCATCGATAACTAAGTTTGCCTTCCCCGGATGGTATAAATTTCAAAGTCATAGTCTTTAAGTAGCTCCAACCATCTCCTTTGACGAAGATTCAATTCCTTTTGCTTGAAGATGTACTGGAGGATCTTATGATCCGTATAGATATTAACATGAATGCCAGACAAGTAGTGCCTCCACATCTTTAGTGCATGAATTACCACAACTAACTCTAAATCGTGGGTCGGGTAAATCTTCTCGTGCTTTCTTAGTTGTCTAGAAGCATAAGCCACAACCTTACCATGCTGCATCAACACACAATCTAATCTAATGCTTGAAGCATCGCAATAGATAACATAACCATCAGTCCCTTCTAGGAGCGTTAGAACCGGTGCTGAAGTTAACCTATCCTTTAATGCCTGGAAACTCCGTTCACAAGCATCAGTCCATTGAAACTTTGCTCCTTTCTAAGTCAACTTTGTTAAAGGTGCTGAAAGGGAAGAAAATCCTTCCACAAATCTCCTATAATAACCTGCCAAACCAAGAAAGCTACGAACCTCCGTCGGTGTTGTGGGCCTAGGCCAAGTCTTTACTACCTCAATCTTTTGTGTATCCACCCAGATGCCTTCACCCGAAATGATATGCCCAAGGAAAGTTATAGAATTCAACCGGAATTCACACTTAGAAAATTTTGCATACAACTTCCTTTCTTGTAGAACTTTGAGCACAGTACGCAGATGACCAGCTTGCTCATCCTCTGAACGAGAATATACCAATATATCATCAATAAATATAATTACAAATAGATCTAAGAAAGTCCTGAACATATGGTTCATTAAATCCATGAATACTGCTAGGCATTGGTCAGACCGAACGACATAACCCGAAACTCAAAGTGCCCATATCTAGTCTTGAATGTTGTCTTCGGAATATCTTCCTCCTTAACCCTTATCTGATGGTACCCAGACCTCAAGTATATCTTTGAAAAGCACTTGGCACCTTGCAACTGATCAAATAAGTCATCAATCCTCAGGAACGGGTACTTATTCTTGATCATCACCTTTTTCAGTTGCCTATAATCAATACACATTCGTAAGGCACCATCTTTATTCTTTACAAACAATACATGTGCTCCCCACGATGACATACTAGGTCTGATAAAACCTTTTTCAAGCAAGTCCTTTAGTTGTTCTTTCAACACATTCAGCTCTGTGGGGGCCATTCTATAGGGAGGAATAGATATTGGGTGAGTATCTGGTAGTAGGTCAATAGAAAACTCAATTTCTCGCTCTGACGGGAGACCCAAAAGTTCATCAGGGAAGATATCTAGAAACTCATTTACCACAGGGATCGACTAAATGGTTGGTGACTCTGCTTCCACATCCTGAACCCGAACTAAGTGATAAATACAACCCTTTCTGATCATCTTCCTTGCCTTGAGATAGGAAATAAATCTACCTCTCAGCGATGCTGTGTTACCTTTCCACTCCAAAATAGGTTCCCTTGGAAATTGAAATCGGACTATCTTTGATCTACAATCAACGTTGGCATGACAAGAAGCCAACCAATCCATACTCATTATAACATCAAATTCTACCATATCTAACTCGATTAAGTCTGCTACGGTAGGTCGACCATGAACTATTATTATACAAACCCTATATACCTGCTTAGTTATCACCGAGTCCCCAATAGGTGTAGACACCTCAAAAGGTTTAACCAATTCGGGTTTTATTTCAAACTTACTAGCAACAAACGCAGTAACATACGATAAGGTGGAACCTGGATCAATCAGTGCATATACATCGTAGGAGGAGACTGATAATATACCTGTAACAATATCAGGCGATAACACTTGGTCCTGTCGTCCCGCCAACACATAAATACGGTTCTAAGGGCTGCTCGAGCTAGATGCTCCACCTCTACCTCTACCACGACTCATTGGTGCTTAGGGACCTTGCCTAGGGGGGCGTACTAATGATGACGATCCAGCTACAGATCCCGCTGGCTGAGCCGTGCTTGTATCACCTCTCATCGAACAATCCTTCATAACGTGGCCCGGACAACCACAAGTATAACAAATACCTAATCCCATACGACACTGCCCAGTATACTTCTTACCACATTGAGTATATCGTGGCAAGGGTGGCTTCATCTGATTTGACTCAGCTCTATACTGAGAACCCGAGCCCCTAAAATTTTGACCACGCCCTAAATATGTAGAATGATCAAATCTCTTACCGCCAAACTGTGGGGGTGCGCTAGCCGAGGGCTGGGATGGATATCTCAAATACTACTGCCTCTAATCACCTCAAAACTCACCAGAAGGACCCGAAGACCTCGCTCTCTTATTCTGGGCTCTATCATGCTAACGATCGGCCGTCTGTTTCTATTTACACTCCTCTACACCCTGAGTATATGCCTGAATACGAGAAATATCCATGTCTGGCTGAAGTGAACCCGACATACAATTATTAAACAAGTGAGGCTCTAATCCCATCATGAACCGGTGAACTTGATCCTCCATCTTAGATACAATAGTGGAAGCATACCTAGCCAACGAATCAAACTGAAGACTGTACTCCCGAACACTCATGTTTCCCTGCCGAAGGGTCAAGAATCTATCAACTCTGGCTCGCCTAAGCTTTGGTGGCAGATAATGACGAAGAAAAGCTTCTGTAAACTCCTACCATACCGCTGGAGGGGCATTCTCACCTCTGGAAAATTCCCAAGACTCGTACCAATTAACTGCAACATCTCGGAGTCTATATGAATCTAGCTCAACTGACTCAGTCGCAGTGGCCTTCATTACCCGTAACGCCCTCTGCATTTTATCAATAAATACCTGAGGGTCCTCATTCGGGTCCGCTCCAGTGAATACCAGATGGTCTTCGGGTCTCATGGACCTATCTACGTGACCAATATCTGCTTCCTGATACCGAGCCTGTGCAGCTACTTATCGGGTCAATAACTGAACAATATCTCTCATCTCCTAACCCGACGCATCCAGCTGAGGTGCTGAATGTACAGGGGCGGGCGCTGGAGCTGATGCCCTTTGAAGCTCTTCTGGAAAAGGCGGGGTATGTGAAGCCTGAGATGGAACCTCACTACGAGATTCTCCCCGAGCCCTGGTAACTCGTGGCACTCGACTAGTAGTCTCACCAGCCACGGACTTTCCCTTCTGGGCGGCCGTACTCTTTGGAGGCATTTCTGAAAATATAACGTATCGTTAGGAACATGAATTCTTGTATTTCACGATCTGAGATAAAAAGAGAGGATAACATCCTATATGTCCTGTAACCTCCTATTTATAAGTGTGGTGCACGACACACCCATAAACAAGACTCTACTAGATACTGTCTGTAGACAACCCTAGGACAGAACTGCTCTAATACCACTTTTGTCACGACCCAAACCGATGGGCTGTGACGGGTGCATGAGTCCTATCTGTCAAACACCCCTAAGCATGCATCTAAAATATGAACCTGTATAACATCTGCTGCATTATGAAAATAACATACGTGAAGGAAACCTGCCATCAAGGCATATGTACGTATACGTGCAGAATATAGTGGGCGAGCTGGCAAGGCTTCTATAGACAATTATACATCCAAAACTGAAAGCCGACAAAGCCACATACAACCCAACTAGACATACTGTCTACAGACCTCTAATAGAAACATAACTGTACAAAGACGAGACTGATCCATGTCATACCCATATATATATAAACGTAGCATACCAAAACAAAAAGCAGCTCTGGATTAAGTAAAGCACGCTAAAACTTACTGATCAAGAATCTTAAAAAAAGGGACTGTTAGATTGCCTACCTACGCCTGCGAGCATGAAACATAGGCCCCGTGAAATAGGGCATCAGTACGAAAAATGTACTGAGTATGTAAGGCGTGAAAATAAGTACGTAAAAGACATAGATGAAACATGGAATACAGAAATTCCTTTAAATCATCATCAAGCCACTTAGGGCATCCCATCATATCGTCTCGGCCAATGTGGGCAACATTATCAACATATACCAGCTGATCAAGTGGTAGTGCGTATATAACACCATAACCTCTTTCCATATCCCATATACATATACATATACATACATATATATGCATATATAATGCCGTTTGAATCATATTTCAGCCACTGTGGGCAACATCATCATCATATACCAACTGATCAGGTGGTAGTACGTATATAACGCCGTAACCTTTTCCCATATCCCATATACATATATTTACATATATATGCGTATATAACGCCATCTGGTCATGGGTCAATGCACATGAGTAAAATGCATGAAAAATACGTAATAATCTCAATATTCCTTCCGGATAAACTTTTTCAATTGCGTATTACTCTGAGACCCATGAATAGAAGATAATAATATTTCTCATGTGGAATCAAGAATATAGACACCCCTAATATTTCTATGAATAGAGAAATTTATAGAAACTGTGTATTTGCTCGTTTCTTTAGTATAATTTGGACCACGCCAAAAGAAAGAAGGGAGGACCTTAACATACTTATTTTTGGAAGTGACTACTTAGTCACTTTCAATTTCGTGGCTTCTTACCACGTGGGGTGGGGGGTTTTATTTTATTAATTGTTTTATCCACTTATTAGTTAACTGGGTAATGTCCTATTACCCAGTAATTAATCAATTACCCGCATAATTTAAAACTTATCACAAATTACTTAAAATTCTATTTATTTTTTAAAATACTTCATATATACTTTATATATTATACTACCGTGGTCATATGGTACCTTGCATGGTACTAGTTCATAATTATTGGGTATTATCGCTCGACCCGTATTTTATTCCAAATTGACCACTTACAACGAAACTCGTTTTCTTTAATCTGTGTACCCCTTTATCCTTCATAACACTTATTTATCGCTTGTTATAAATAGCGTAAGTACGTTAACGTCAAGATGATCTCATCCTCGAGTCTACATCGGCTAACTGAAAACAAAATTTTAACGTACGAAAATCGCGATATGTAACACAATCAATGCATGTCCAAATCATACTGACCAAATAGGAAACTCCGGAGCAAGTGGAGTGTACCAACACCTTCCGCTGAGTTGATAGCCTATTAGGAGGAATGTCAACCTATGTATCGGGACCTGCGGGCATGAAATGCAGCATCCCTAAGCAAAAGGGGTCAGTACGAATAAAGTATCGAGTATGTAAGACAGGAATGCATAAACAAGAACAGTAATGTAAAGAGAGATAAAAGAGATACAACTTGTAACATCTGAATGCCTACGGGGGCTACTGATATGAAATGCATAATACATATACATACATAAACTTTTAAAAGCATTCGCCTTTGTAGGCATCATCATCATCATATCGTACCTGGACTCAAAGAGGACTCGGTAAAAACGTACCCGACCATCATAAGGCTCGGTAAAATCATACCCGGCCACGTGGAGCTCGATAAACCCAACTGATCAGTGGTTGCACAATAGGTGCCGTACCCGGTCGACTATAGCGTGGCTCGGTAGAGTAAAATAGATATTATATATAATGCATGCTACTCATAGAATCACATTCTAAACCTTTCGGAGTGACTTAAGGTCGTTGTACCTTCGATTAACATTATAGACATCCATACCCTCAATATGAACCTCAGTAGGATTCAAGGATCATACACACTTGCTTAGAATAATTTGATAAGGAAATAATAACATGGACAACCTTAGTTGCTAGGAGTAGATCCATTATGAAATAGCGTATTCATTTCACTTTAGATCATGCCAAAAGAAAGAAGGAAGTGCCTTAACATAACTTATCACAATCTTTCCAATCACCAAGTTGAACTCGCCTCTTCGCACCTTAATCTAAAACAATGATAATAATACTATCATCAAATTATGAAAGGTACAACTATCGCACAACGGTCGACAAGCTTATTTTGTATAAAAACGGGTAGCATCTCCCCTATAATCCTTACTTCCTCCAAATTTAAGATAACTTCAACAACATAATAACACAACAATAACAACATATATACATTATTTTCCAGCTTTATATTACACCATCAAATACTACAAAACAACCCAATACACTCCAATCTTTTCATACACAAAACGACCACTGTACTAGTGTCAAACGACCCGGAAATGTTATGAAAAATGACCAGCCCACCACCCTATATCTATATGGTGTTTATCCACACCCTTCCTCCTCCAAAACTCCACAAAACAGTAGTAAAACACGCAGCCCAACAACAACACAAAATAGTCCACAACTATCATTAACATTATGGACATCCATACCCTCAATATGAACCTCAGTAGGATTTAAGGATCATACACACGCTTAGAATAATTTGATAAGGAAATAACAACATGGACAACCTTAGTTGCTAGGAGTAGATCCGTTATGAAATAGCGTATTCATTTCACTTTAGATCATGCCAAAAGAAAAAAGGAAGTGCCTTAACGTAACTTATCACAATCTTTCCAATCACCAAGTTGAACTCGCCTCTTCGCACCTTAATCTAAAACAATGATAATAATACTATCATCAAGTTATGAAAGGTACAACTATCGCACAACGGTCGACAAGCTTATTTTGTATAAAAACGGGCAACATCTCCCCTATAATCCTTACTTCCTCCAAATTCAAGATAACTTCAACAAAACAATAACACAACAATAACAACATATATACATTATTTTCCAGCTTTATATTACACCATCAAATACTACAAAACAGCCCAATACATTCCAATCTTTTCATACGCAAAACAACCACCGTACTAGTGTCAAACGACCCGGAAATGTTATGATGAATGACCAGCCCACCACCCTATATCTATATGGTGTTTATCCACACAATTCCTCCTCTAAAACTCCAAAAAACAGTAGTAAAACACGCAGCCCAACAACAACACCAAATAGTCCACAAAACAGTCCGCTACAAGTGAATAACTCGAATTCACGGCTTTCGATCACCGTCCCGTGAGTTCTTACAAGTATAGAATGACTTAACATGAAATTACAGCAGAAAAAATGGATGAAATAGAGTAGTAAACTTACCTTATTTATTGGAGAACTCAGCCCTTATCTTGGTTCTTCAAACTCTAGGTTTTACTCCCAATTAGAACTTGAAAGGGAGAGAAAATCAATTAGGGTTTGTGGGTAATTTTTGGGAGGAAGTTTGTAGAGTTTTAGGTCTGGTTATTTGTGATATATAATGAGGTTTATATTGCAGGAGATAATCCCTTAAATGGGATCTTTGGATGACCCGAAATTGCCTCTTTTTGGGCTCTCATTTAACCAAGAAGGCGACACACCTACTTGTCACCTAGCAGCCTGCGCAGTCTCGCAAAACTATATATATCTCTCAACTCCAATGTTGTATTGATTAGCGGTTTAATTAGTTGTAAAATAGACTCATAGAGCTTCAATTTTATGGGTGGAACACCCCATAACTCTAAGTATATTGGAAGAAAATCTCAATTACATTCGACCTAAGTTTCAACATATTTATGAATGTAACTTGTGATGACCTTTTTCAACTTTTGTTCCACAACTCGCTTGACTTCAAATCACAATACACGTTTATCATACGACTAAAATAACTCATAACATAATCTCCTTATAATTTTAAACATCCTATTCTCGCCCCAAAAGTACATGTTACAACATTCCCAACTTGTCGACTTTTGACGAAACTTATTTTCTTCAATTCATTTAGCTTCTAAGCCTTCAAACCCTCTTGGTACTTGGTATTAATGATATAAATATTTGTAACCCCCATTGTAACATGATTAACTTGTTTTATGTACTTTCAAAGTTGATCTCATTTATGAGCTTACATCAATTTCCTTAAGAATACTCTCATGTATGAAACATGGGGTGTAACAAGAAGTATTCTCAAAATTTCGAAGAAGGTTCAAAAAGGCTCGTTGCTCGCAAATGGCCGGAGAATCATCCACTAAACTGGGGAAGAATTTTGAGGAGGACCCTCAAAATTCTAACATAGGAGAACTGCAATGTCTCTGAAATGTGTTAGTCATTAGTTTATCTAAAAACTACTTGTTTCTAAAACAACTCTATTTTTATCAATAATTTTTTTTGAAACTCTATTTTTTCGTAACAGCCAGGTGTTACCCAAGGAAACTCAAACGACGCCTCTAGAATGGAGCAAAGCAAGGCCAGCGAACAAAGGCACGAACCAAACTCCCCCTCACAAAACTTACAATTTTTCTTTGAGCGCAGGCACATCTAACGTAGCGATAGCATTCCCGAACATGTATACACAAAGCAAAATCACCATCAAACAGGCCATCAGACACCGAATATGTCTCCAGCTAATAAATATGCTACCTTTATTTTCTACTCGACTAAACCCTGTCCCGCATATCTGCATGAGGCTAATCCTTACCTCCATATTTGCATGGGGCTAATCCCTACCTCCATATTTACATGAGGTTAATCCTTGCCTCTATATTTGCATGAGGCTAATCTTTTCCTCCACACCTGCATGAGGCTAAACCTTGCCTCCATATTTGCATGAGGCTAATACTTGCCTCCATATTTGCATATGGCTAATCCTTGCCTCCCTACCTGCATGAGGCTAATCCTTGCCTCCATATTTGCATGAGGCTAATCCTTGACTCCATATTTGCATGAGGCTAATCCCTGCTTCATACCTACATGAGGCTAATCCCTACCTCCATATTTGCATGAGGCTAATCTATATGCATGAGGCTAATCCTTGCCTCCATATCTGCATGAGGCTAATCCCTGCCTCACTATCTGCATGAGGCTAATCCCTGCCTCCATATTTACATGAGGCTAATCCCTACCTCCATATTTGCATGAGGCTAATCCTTGCCTCCACACCTGCATGAGGCTAATCCTTGCCTCCGTATTTGCATGAGGCTAATCCTTGCCTCTATATTTTCATGAGGCTAATCTCTGCCTCCATACCTGCATGAGGCTAATCCCTGCCTCCATAATCTGCATGAGGCTAATCCCTGCCTCCACACCTACATGAGGCTAATCCCTGCCTCTATATCTGCATGAGGCTAATCATTGCCTCCATATTTGCACAAGGCTAATCCTTGCCTCCACATCTGCATGAGGCTAATCCTTGCCTCCATATCTGCATGAGGCTAATTCCTGGCTCCATATCTGCATGAGGCTAATCCCTACCTCCATATCTGCATGAGGCTAATCCTTGCCTCTACATTTGCATGAGACTAAGCATTATCCCTCCTTGCATAAATATTGTTCTACTCCAATATTATCTATTTGCTTTTTAATCTGGCTAAGCTTTGCCCTTCATTTCACAAGACTAAGACTTGTCTTGTTATCATCATATTATTGTATCTCATGAGCTGAAATATCGCCAATCTATCCAAAGGTTTCATAGTCTAAAAGGCATCATCCTCATAGCCGAAAGACACTATGCCATGGCCTGAGGATTTCTCAAATTTGCATATCATTATTCAAAGGCGTCATGGTTCGGAGGCACCATCTTCATGGCCCGAGAACATCATTTCATGTCCTGTGAATCCCTCATTGAACAATTCATGGCCCAGGACATCATGGTCTGAGGATGCCATCCTTAACCGTCCGAAAACAACTTTCATGGTCCAAAGGGAATCTGCATCATGTTTAAATTTTTCGCACAAATACATGTTTGTAGAATATCTTTATCTGCAGGTGACCAGTAAGCAACCGCTATCCTAGCAGGAGTGACCTCGCTCTAGTTCCTTCAACTATCTCAAACTTGACTCTTCACCATAACCACTCATGCATCCATTCCAAAATCTCGTGTCCGTTTTTTTAGTGACTTCATCAGTATATTCCGTCAATGAATCTAGAACTATCCATGGCCAGATTTCTGTAAAACCAGGGATATGTAGGCAGCTCAAAGACCAGAGTCCGGCCTCTATCTTTCAAAGCATCCCATTCGGTCAAAATTGGCCGTCATTTCTTTACCCGAAAACTCTTTCATCCTTCTCGGGTAAAGAGAGGCAGCTGTTGACACCCAATATTTTCCTCATATGCTTTAAATATGCATACATACTTTCAAAATATTGTACACGCATTTACAAACATACACAAGTATTTTTACAATTTTCCTATAATTGTTTTAAAGCCTTAAATCAATTCATTTCTGCATTTTTAATTATATAAATATTCAATAATTATCCCTTATATTACTTTATGATGATTTAATTATCTAAATTCATCATTTATGATCATATAAGTATTCAAATATTTTAATTGCATTTTTACAATTGTATTTGCATTTTTTAGACTACAATTGCATATTTTGCAATAATAGCCCATACATAAGCCTAATTACATTATCTATACAAAAAATAGCTGTTTATATTTTGATAATACTAAGTAACTATTTTAAATCATCTTTATGAATAAAAATAGTTTTTCTTATTTAATTAGCTATTTTTACAAATTATTTTATTAATAAATTGGGTATTTAACAAATAGCCCCTTTACTTATGTTTAAATTCGGGCCCCCAGCCCAATTCAAATTAAACCAGGTCCAAAATCTACCCAGCCCAAACCCACCCAACCCATTTCTTGCTAAATTCTGGTAGTTGATCATTTTGATCAACGGTCCAGATCTCCCCTTACCTAAATTAAACTAACCTATACCCCCCAAATCCTAATCATTGTACCACCCTTCGCCATCGTCATCTGTTCCTCTCCTCTCTCAAATGCTCTCAAGACCTAACCCTAACTCACCCTCATCGCCATTTATCTGCTACCGTTCATGGTGGTTTCTCACCACCATCAGGCCTCTAATGGTCTCTCCTATGCTGGTATCGCCATCTCTAAGGTCCTCAGGGACCAGGGTCAGTCCGCATACACCTATGGCCCTTTGTTGCCTATTTCAGACTGTTCCGGTTTGATTTCGAGTAAGATATTCCTATTTCACCTTAAACCTATAGATTTCTAGGCCTACTTCTTCATCTCTGTGTTGTCTTTCTCGAAACCCTAATTTCGTCCTCTGAACTTCCCAAATCTGTGCAAGATCTGAGATGGATCGAACCTATTTCACATGAGTTTTATAAGAACCTTCTGATTTTCGAATGGTTTTCCATTTTTTAAAAACTAGGGTTTCCCGAAAAATTCTTTCTCCAAAATGTTTTGCTAATTTCGAGTATTTAATCTTCTATTCTTATGTGTTTTTAATCAATTTCGTAAAGTTTGCTTTAACCATAGCTAGTTTATGCTAAAAACTTCAATTTTTCGACATTTTGTTTGGATTGTGAGTTTGTCCGGGTTACTTGTGCATCAACTACGTTCTATGCTTTAGTTCCTGTGATTTTTCTTTAGCTTGATTCAATGTCTTGTGATTTTTTATCCTAATGTGCCTCTATTAAGGTTCTTGGTTCGACTCCTCTACTGATTTTCTGTGTCTATATTCATTCTGTCTATTCATGGTAAACACATATTTTCTCCTTAAATCAGTGCTGTTTTAAATTCTTAATTTACCAATTTGTTTCGTTAAAACCTATATGTTGAGTCTTGATTGTTCCTTTATTTGCATCCTTATTTAGTTTTTTGCCTTATTTGAATTGTCTGCGATACTTGCTGATTCTCACTAATTGTTTCCTTAATTAAGCCCCTTGTTATTTACCCCAATTACCCATTATATGCTCAAGTTTCACTTGATTCTTCTTTCCTTAAATATATTCTGCCTTTACCGAAGGGTAATTACCCTTAATTAAGGGAAAATTATGCTAATTTGTATATAATTGATTCTGTGGCTTCCTTAATTTAGCTGAATAATTTATTCCCTTTACCTTATTCTCCTTGCTCTTAACTGCTAGATATACTCTACTTTACTCCTCACTTCTGAGATGGACATTAGTTCATCAGTACTCTCACACTCTCAAAAGCTCTCTATTCTCTTCTGTTACTTGTAATTATCACTAATCCAGTAGGCTGTAAGCCAATGCTGGCTATTTGCACTATCTATGCTTTATACTCTGTATTCTCTCCTTAACTGATATGTCCTGATTCGATTCAAATTCTAAAACTGTGTGTTTCTTTGTTGGTTCAGTTCATTAGTTGTGACTTGCAATCCTGTTTATTGTTTTATGTGTAACCAGTATGCCTAGATTACACTGCCTAACTACTGTCTCACTTAGCATATTGGAGTCTATTCTGTTAGAGGATATGACTAGTTTATTTCCCCACAAGGATCTGTTTACTGTTTAGCATGCCCAATCTTGCTTTGAGATAATTGTATGAATCATATTTGTTCACTAGTATGTCCAAGCTACATTGTTTGTTTAATTTCTAAACTTTGAATGCTTTATGAAGTGCTTGCCTAGTTTGTTCATCTGAGTCTTACCTACTCTACTTTACTAATGAGATCCTGTTAAGACATCTAGCCTTTCAAAGTACTCTAGTTGTGTGTATTAGTCATGTCTAAGACGTATGTGTTCTCAACATGTCTTTGCTATAATTTTTGTAACTAACTTGTCAATTCCACAACTTCTTGAGAAATTTATGTATCTTTTTAATTATACACTAGGGTGTATTCTATGTGTCCCCTAACCCCTCTCTCTCCATGTGTGGAATCTATTTGCCCCAAAATATTTTTGAAACTGTTTGTTCTGCGACTTGCATTCTAATTTCAAAAAAATATTTTTCATACTTTTCTCAAACTATTTACCACCCTAACTAGTACTGGTTTCAGAAAATCTTTTTCCCTCTTTCTACTATTTACAAAAACTCTTTCAAATCATTTCAAGCACTCTCACTTATTCTTAGGTTATTAAGTTCTTCCCCTTTAGTATGTGTATTGTTTAGAGATCCCTGAGATCTCTCTAAACTCTGGCATATCAGCGCTGGCTCTTCCACACTGCACATAAATCAGTCCTTATTTGAGAAAGGTTTGGGTATGAGCACTGCCTGGGATCTTTGAGGTCCTTAGGGAACTCTGACACACCTAGACATGAAATTGGCTATGGAACTTTGGGCATTTGAGACTACTGAAGGCTTGGAAATTACTTTGGGCCTATTTCAGGCTCACTATAACTTAATGTATATTTATATCTATGTAATTTATTGAATCCTTAGTATGTGATAATTATTGTAAACAAATATTGGGGTTACTAGTGAAAAGGGAGGGTAGTTGTATACTGTGGGTAAAGTTGGGTAGATAACATGCTTATAGGGTTCATTTCGATTCAAATGTGCTTTGTTAGATGACATGCCTATAGGGTTAATTTTGGTTCAAATATGTTTTGTTAGATAATATGCCTATAGGATTTTGCTTTGGTTCAAATAAATTCTGCTTGCTTTAGTTTACATGATTAGACACCATAACTTTAGGATCTAAAAATCAGTTTTAATTAGAAACCATGTCTATAGGATCTAAAAATCAGTTTTAATTAGAAACCATGTCTATAGGATTTAAAATCAGTTTTAATTATAGAAATCATGCATGTAGGTTTTGAATCAGTTTAATTAACTAACCTACTCGTTTCTTCAACGCTGTGTTAGTTAATATCACTAGAAAGCATGCCTATAGGATCCAAATTGCCCGTTTAAAATTGTTTACTATTTTACTGCATTCCTGATCAATGATTAGATACCTTGCTCATAGGACATCACTATTATACGCCTAGGCAGGCCTGTAGGGCAACTAAAATTCTGCAAACTGTAAAACTATGCCTTGTTAGTTGTGACTGCTCATATTCAACAGGTCTAAAATTAGTAGGCAAACTGAATAAGTCTTTGACACTTTGGTCCTAACTCAATACTGCATATTCTCTGCTCACCTAGATATCCTGTTCTAGGGCTTCTCTTAAATACCTGAAACTGTGTTAAGACGTGCACTTGCTTGCTTTGTTTGTAGAGGTAAAACTTGAGCCTTTAATTGTTCCATCTTTGGTCCAGTCCTAATTGTTTTGGTTGTCGCCTAAATTTTTCTCCTTTAAGTACCTTAGGATAGTCTAGAACTACCCAAACTAGAGGTCCTAAATACCTCAGGGCCACAAGTAAGGGACGGGTAGTGCACGCATAAGATATCTTTTAAGGTTGCTAGAACGCTTTAGGCTATGACCAAGGGGAGGGAATTGAGTAGTAAGGATATGATGACTGCGGGCTAATATCACGTGTAGCCCCTCATTGAGGAGTGATTATCGAGCATTGCATGGGTATGATCCTATAGGCTAACCAACCTAGGACTCCTCTTTCCCAATTCCTATGTGTTTAAACTTTATGAACTTCCTTTTCTTTATATATATATATATATATATATATATGCAAGATTGTTCAAACTTCTCCCTTGCTTCCATTAACTGAATCATACATGTGTTTCGAATGTGAAAACATGCCTTTATTTGCAAATATGTGTTGAAATTGTAAAATGACTAATTCACATAGTTTAAGTTCGGTTGGGATCCACTGTTGTGGACCGCAAGGGGTGACTAACACCTTCCCCTCAAGGTTATTTCAAGCCCTTACCGTAATCTCTGGTAATGCAAACTAGTTACATGAGTTAATTGCTCTAGGTGCCCTAATGCACCATAATCCGTTAGGTGGTTATTCCCCCATGAATGTCAAAACTCGGACTTCCCTGTTAAAAAATGGGAAAAAAGGGGGCGCGACACAAGGTAGGTGCCATTTTCTTATGGAGTGCATACAATGTTGTTGTAAGACTGTTGTTATAAGACCATTTCCTCCTTAGGTTACTGAGCTTAGGTTGAAGCCTTGTTCCTTACTTCCTCAACTAGTCTTTCATTGAAGTATTTAGGGAGGATCCTCTGACTCTTGTAAAGCTGTGAGCTTATTACATTGTATTTTTGACGGACCTTTTGATGTCCTTCCTTGCCTATTATTATATGTATTTACTTACTTCCACGCCCTTGTGCTTGTAGGGTTACTTCTAAACTGATATTTTGATAGTCTTTCTAGTGAAACTCTCTTTTATTCCAGTAATACTCATACGGTACGTTTAACTGCCCCAACTTCCATATGAATATTTCTCAAGTATTACAATGACATTACTGCGAGGCTGAATTCACTATATTGGGTTTTACTATGTTTATCTTACACGATCTGTTGACTCATCTGTAATCTCCTATTTAGCCATAACTAGGCTCTTCCTAAATCAATTACTAACTACCCGTTGGCCCATTCTCATATCAATATTCCGTGTAATCTTTCTTGGGTTATTTCCTTTGTCTTAACTTACGTCTCGCACTGGCTCCTTATCTATCAATAACATCTCGGGCAGGGACCCTTACTTCCTTTCCTTGACGTCATGTTTGCATAATGTTTTGGAATCATAGCATATATGTAGGCTTTAAATAAGTACAATCTCATCCCTTTTTATTTTTTATCGCATTCTTCCTTTACCATTCCATAATTACTAGAACCACTTAATTCTGACTTAATATCATATCACTCCATATTTCCCCATTTAGGGGAGTACTAAGAGTTGGAGCTATGACGACATACCTATAGATATTTTACCTCTTCATCTTTGGCGTTCTTTCAATCATCGATGACCCTTACTCGCCTTGCGGTAATCCTTCTGTACCAAGGATAAAAAAATTCCTTACTCGTGATGGTGACACTTAGTGTAATTTGCATATACAGTCCCTTAAGCTTAACTTTGCTCACATTGCTTGCTTTAGGGAAGCGTCTTCCTGAATGACCATTCTTTGAATTTCTCATGAATCTTCTTCTGTTGTCCATTCTATTATCGCTGGAAAGCAATACGAAATTCTCATGATGCTGACTATTATCAAATCACTTAGTCCCTAATTCATGTCTAGTTTATCTTGTTCACCAGTCCATACTGATTTCTATTACTCTAGGGTTTAACTCTCCCTTCTGGTAGTCTTGTTGGAGTCACGAACTTATTTCTTGACATGAGGATGTGACTTTATGGCCTATACTCTTTTGTTGTCTCAAGGTCTGGCTCCTCTCGTCTTTTCCTTCACTTGACTATCTACTCTGTACTACTGTCATTTTTCTTTCCTACCGTTATCATCCATGCATCACGTCTTACTCATAATGTTTCATTAACTCTCTTCTCATTTCCTGCTAACATTTCTGTTTATCACTTTATTTTGAAAATTTTAACAGGACATTCTTTTGCTTTTAGCTCCCCTTGCTCCATCTACTGGCTCTTAGGATTGTCTAACATTCTTTCTTTACTAGGGACGGGAGCCACACTAAGGTAATAATTATCCCTTTCAAGGCTTCCAGTGCGTATCTTTGTAGTACTCATATCTAGTTGTACTATTTTAGAGTGCACCATATAGGTGTCTCACAAAAAGATCTATTAGCACATTTGCAATATCCTTCAGAAATGCCAACTAACGCAAACAATCCATCCACCATTTGGGTCACTCTAAACCCAACCGGATCCTGATATCCGTACTTCTCTTATACTACTTCTGATAGCCCCATACGGTATAAATGAGATGGGTGTGGCCAATTGTACATACCTCTGTTATTGTTGAAGGTAACTCAAAAGGCTTATATTCCTCTGTCTGAATTGTAAATACTGATAATCTTCATTAACTGAGCGCCTTATACCTTCTTCATCTTGTTTCTTTTACTTGTTGAAACTTGTATCTATCTTCTGAATCTCTCATTGCCTTGCACCATAGGGGTGGATAGATATTCCTACCTTAAGACTCCTTATCAAAAGACTTACACGTCTTAGTACACACATGATCTACTAAAGACCTTACATTTACACATCATAAGCATAATGAAAAATCAAGTTCCTCTAACTCAACTGTTCCACAGCTACATGCAACATCTTACCAATTATCTTTCTGGATGTATGTATCGTCGTATTACAAATAAAATTAAATTTAGGAGATCGAATTCTTACGACTGAGCTCTACCACACGATCTAGAGTAAGAAGAAAGAGTGATAGTCCTAAATGCCCTGTAGCCTCCTGCTTATAAGTGTGGTGCACGACACACCCATAAACAAGACTCATAGACACGACTTGTAGACTCCCTAGGACAGAACTGCTCTGATACCACTTTTGTCACGACCCAAACCGATGGGCCGCGATGGGCACCTGGTGCCCTTACTCAACCGAGTACCAACATAATGTATCTTTCTTATTACATCAACATGGGTAAATGGTTCAGAAGGCCCGTATGAGGTAACACGAATAAAACATGAGAGAACACTCGACATAAAATGATCCAACCTGATATACTGACTTATACATCTGATGTACGGGCCTTTAAGGCCAAAATAATCACTCGTACAAGGCCATACAATCTTTCATATACATGACATATGTCCACAAGCCTCTAAGAGTACTTAAACGTCATAAGACCAGGACAGGGCCTCGACATACCAATCAATACATGTCTAAATCATACTAACCAAATAAGCAACTCCGAAGCAAATGGAGTGCGCCAACATCTTCTGTTGAGCTGATAGCCTACTTGGAGGACTCTCAACCTGTTTATCGAGACCTACGGGCATGAAATACAGCGACCCCAGACAAAAAGGGCATCAGTACATATAATATACCGAGTATGTAAGGAATGAAAATCAGTAAACAATAGACATGAGAGAAATATAGTGTAAAAGACTCAACATGTACATCTGAATAGCTCTGTGAATCATTTAATATTATAATGTCATGCATATGCGTATAAATGTCATATCATGCATGTGCATATGCGTTCATAACATCATCAAGCCTCTGAGGGCATCCCATTATATCATCTCGGTTACTGTGGGCAAATCATCAATGTATACCAGCTGATCAGGTGGTGGTGCGTATATAATGCCATAACCTTTTCCCATCCTATTACATATATACGTGTATATAACTCCATCTGGTCATGGGTCAATGTAAATAAATGCAATGCATGAGAAGTACGTCAATAAAATCTTTCGGAATGTCATAAGACCATTATGCCTTTAATTTATATCATGAAATAAATTTTATCAACTTACGTATTTTCTGAGATTCATAAACAGATGATAGAATAATATGACACATGAGGAATCAAGAACATAGGCAACTTTAATACTTCTATGATTAGATTCATTTATGTAAGTTGTGCATTTGCTCATTTCGTTTGTGTCGTATAGATCATGCCAAAAGGAAAGAAGGAATAGCCTTAACATACCTAAGTTAACTCTCTTGACAATCCCTCTAACACACGTCAATTGCGATAAAACACCTAACGGCGGATCGAAATAGGGAAAAATTCGCATGATATTCTTGAGAAAGATTTTACCGTGCTCTTTTAGAATTGCATCTCACACTACTTTTACATAATGTAAATCTCGTATGGATTTTGTTCAAGCTTCATCCATACTTAGCAAATACAAGCATCTCCCTTAATAATTTAGGAATTTCTTCTTATAACTTGTGGGTTGTGGGCCCCACTTGATAGGATGACTTGGCCAACAATTATCTCCTAAAGATGCCACCTTGCTTTGTGAATAAAGACTCATTTAATTGATCACATCTTGCTGCCACATTTGGCACTTAAGCTTATCTACAATTCTAATTAGTCATCCACTAATCTCTTGATTAACTTGTTAATCTCTCACTAACCAATAATTAATTAATTACCCACATAACTAAGAATTATCTTAAACTACTTAAAATACTACTCACTTTTAACACACTTTATACATCTTACTATGATGGTCACGTGGTACTTTGCATGGTACTAGTCCATAAATACGGGATATTATAGATTGGACTGTATTTTATCCCAAATTGTCAAACTTCAACGAAACTCATTTCCTTTGATTCGCTTACCCTCTCACCTTAACGAATTTACTTATCACTTGCTTGAAATAGCGCAAGTGCTTATAACCTAAAAAATAATCTCAATCCCGAGCTTACGTCGATTAACTTATGAGAAAACTTTACGTACAAAAATAAGGAATGTAACATCTCATTTCCGAGCTTATATCAATTTACTTATGGCATACTTCCACGCACGAAAATATGGCATTTCCCCCTTTGGAACATTCGTCCTCGAATATTGACTGATGCACTTATCATTTTCATAACCTATGTCTTCTCACAAGAAGATCTATTAGCACATTTGCAATATCCTTCAGAAATGCCAACTAACGCAAACAATCCATCCACCATTTGGGTCACTCTAAACCCAACCGGATCCTGATATCCGTACTTCTCTTATACTACTTCTGATAGCCCCATACGGTATAAATGAGATGGGTGTGGCCAATTGTACATACCTCTGTTATTGTTGAAGGTAACTCAAAAGGCTTATATTCCTCTGTCTGAATTGTAAATACTGATAATCTTCATTAACTGAGCGCCTTATACCTTCTTCATCTTGTTTCTTTTACTTGTTGAAACTTGTATCTATCTTCTGAATCTCTCATTGCCTTGCACCATAGGGGTGGATAGATATTCCTACCTTAAGACTCCTTATCAAAAGACTTACACGTCTTAGTACACACATGATCTACTAAAGACCTTACATTTACACATCATAAGCATAATGAAAAATCAAGTTCCTCTAACTCAACTGTTCCACAGCTACATGCAACATCTTACCAATTATCTTTCTGGATGTATGTATCGTCGTATTACGAATAAAATTAAATTTAGGAGATCGAATTCTTACGACTGAGCTCTACCACACGATCTAGAGTAAGAAGAAAGAGTGATAGTCCTAAATGCCCTGTAGCCTCCTGCTTATAAGTGTGGTGCACGACACACCCATAAACAAGACTCATAGACACGACTTGTAGACTCCCTAGGATAGAACTGCTCTGATACCACTTTTGTCACGACCCAAACCGATGGGCCGCGATGGGCACCTGGTGCCCTTACTCAACCGAGTACCAACATAATGTATCTTTCTTATTACATCAACATGGGTAAATGGTTCAGAAGGCCCGTATGAGGTAACACGAATAAAACATGAGAGAACACTCGACATAAAATGATCCAACCTGATATACTGACTTATACATCTGATGTACGGGCCTTTAAGGCCAAAATAATCACTCGTACAAGGCCATACAATCTTTCATATACATGACATATGTCCACAAGCCTCTAAGAGTACTTAAACGTCATAAGACCGGGACAGGGCCTCGACATACCAATCAATACATGTCTAAATCATACTAACCAAATAAGCAACTCCGAAGCAAATGGAGTGCGCCAACATCTTCTGTTGAGCTGATAGCCTACTTGGAGGACTCTCAACCTGTTTATCGAGACCTACGGGCATGAAATACAGCGACCCCAGACAAAAAGGGCATCAGTACATATAATATACCGAGTATGTAAGGAATGAAAATCAGTAAACAATAGACATGAGAGAAATATAGTGTAAAAGACTCAACATGTACATCTGAATAGCTCTGTGAATCATTTAATATTATAGTGTCATGCATATGCGTATAAATGTCATATCATGCATGTGCATATGCGTTCATAACATCATCAAGCCTCTGAGGGCATCCCATTATATCATCTCGGTTACTGTGGGTAAATCATCAATGTATACCAGCTGATCAGGTGGTGGTGCGTATATAATGCCATAACCTTTTCCCATCCTATTACATATATACGTGTATATAACTCCATCTGGTCATGGGTCAATGTAAATAAATGCAATGCATGAGAAGTACATCAATAAAATCTTTCGGAATGTCATAAGACCATTATGCCTTTAATTTATATCATGAAATAAATTTTATCAACTTACGTATTTTCTGAGATTCATAAACAGATGATAGAATAATATGACACATGAGGAATCAAGAACATAGGCAACTTTAATACTTCTATGATTAGATTCATTTATGTAAGTTGTGCATTTGCTCATTTCGTTTGTGTCGTATAGATCATGCCAAAAGGAAAGAAGGAATAGCCTTAACATACCTAAGTTAACTCTCTTGACAATCCCTCTAACACACGTCAATTGCGATAAAACACCTAACGGCGGATCGAAATAGGGAAAAATTCGCATGATATTCTTGAGAAAGATTTTACCGTGCTCTTTTAGAATTGCATCTCACACTACTTTTACATAATGTAAATCTCGTATGGATTTTGTTCAAGCTTCATCCATACTTAGCAAATACAAGCATCTCCCTTAATAATTTAGGAAGTTCTTCTTATAACTTGTGGGTTGTGGGCCCCACTTGATAGGATGACTTGGCCAACAATTATCTCCCAAAGATGCCACCTTGCTTTGTGAATAAAGACTCATTTAATTGATCACATCTTGCTGCCACATTTGGCACTTAAGCTTATCTACAATTCTAATTAGTCATCCACTAATCTCT
This sequence comes from Nicotiana sylvestris, assembly GCF_000393655.2. NCBI lineage: Eukaryota > Viridiplantae > Streptophyta > Magnoliopsida > Solanales > Solanaceae > Nicotiana > Nicotiana sylvestris. The sequence continues at coordinate 13,885,298 of NC_091063.1, forward strand.
TGATTAACTTGTTAATCTCTCACTAACCAATAATTAATCAATTACCCACATAACTAAGAATTATCTTAAACTACTTAAAATACTACTCACTTTTAACACACTTTATACATCTTACTATGATGGTCACGTGGTACTTTGCATGGTACTAGTCCATAAATACGGGATATTATAGATTGGACTGTATTTTATCCCAAATTGTCAAACTTCAACGAAACTCATTTCCTTTGATTCGCTTACCCTCTCACCTTAACGAATTTACTTATCACTTGCTTGAAATAGCGCAAGTGCTTATAACCTAAAAAATAATCTCAATCCCGAGCTTACGTCGATTAACTTATGAGAAAACTTTACGTACAAAAATAAGGAATGTAACATCTCATTTCCGAGCTTATATCAATTTACTTATGGCATACTTCCACGCACGAAAATATGGCATTTCCCCCTTTGGAACATTCGTCCTCGAATATTGACTGATGCACTTATCATTTTCATAACCTATGTCTTCTCACAAGAAGATCTATTAGCACATTTGCAATATCCTTCAGAAATGCCAACTAACGCAAACAATCCATCCACCATTTGGGTCACTCTAAACCCAACCGGATCCTGATATCCGTACTTCTCTTATACTACTTCTGATAGCCCCATACGGTATAAATGAGATGGGTGTGGCCAATTGTACATACCTCTGTTATTGTTGAAGGTAACTCAAAAGGCTTATATTCCTCTGTCTGAATTGTAAATACTGATAATCTTCAATAACTGAGCGCCTTATACCTTCTTCATCTTGTTTCTTTTACTTGTTGAAACTTGTATCTATCTTCTGAATCTCTCATTGCCTTGCACCATAGGGGTGGATAGATATTCCTACCTTAAGACTCCTTATCAAAAGACTTACAGGTCTTAGTACACACATGATCTACTAAAGACCTTACATTTACACATCATAAGCATAATGAAAAATCAAGTTCCTCTAACTCAACTGTTCCACAGCTACATGCAACATCTTACCAATTATCTTTCTGGATGTATGTATCATCGTATTACGAATAAAATTAAATTTAGGAGATCGAATTCTTACGACTGAGCTCTACCACACGATCTAGAGTAAGAAGAAAGAGTGATAGTCCTAAATGCCCTGTAGCCTCCTGCTTATAAGTGTGGTGCACGACACACCCATAAACAAGACTCATAGACACGACTTGTAGACTCCCTAGGACAGAACTGCTCTGATACCACTTTTGTCACGACCCAAACCGATGGGCCGCGATGGGCACCTGGTGCCCTTACTCAACCGAGTACCAACATAATGTATCTTTCTTATTACATCAACATGGGTAAATGGTTCAGAAGGCCCGTATGAGGTAACACGAATAAAACATGAGAGAACACTCGACATAAAATGATCCAACCTGATATACTGACTTATACATCTGATGTACGGGCCTTTAAGGCCAAAATAATCACTCGTACAAGGCCATACAATCTTTCATATACATGACATATGTCCACAAGCCTCTAAGAGTACTTAAACGTCATAAGACCGGGACAGGGCCTCGACATACCAATCAATACATGTCTAAATCATACTAACCAAATAAGCAACTCCGAAGCAAATGGAGTGCGCCAACATCTTCTGTTGAGCTGATAGCCTACTTGGAGGACTCTCAACCTGTTTATCGAGACCTACGGGCATGAAATACAGCGACCCCAGACAAAAAGGGCATCAGTACATATAATATACCGAGTATGTAAGGAATGAAAATCAGTAAACAATAGACATGAGAGAAATATAGTGTAAAAGACTCAACATGTACATCTGAATAGCTCTGTGAATCATTTAATATTATAGTGTCATGCATATGCGTATAAATGTCATATCATGCATGTGCATATGCGTTCATAACATCATCAAGCCTCTGAGGGCATCCCATTATATCATCTCGGTTACTGTGGGTAAATCATCAATGTATACCAGCTGATCAGGTGGTGGTGCGTATATAATGCCATAACCTTTTCCCATCCTATTACATATATACGTGTATATAACTCCATCTGGTCATGGGTCAATGTAAATAAATGCAATGCATGAGAAGTACGTCAATAAAATCTTTCGGAATGTCATAAGACCATTATGCCTTTAATTTATATCATGAAATAAATTTTATCAACTTACGTATTTTCTGAGATTCATAAACAGATGATAGAATAATATGACACATGAGGAATCAAGAACATAGGCAACTTTAATACTTCTATGATTAGATTCATTTATGTAAGTTGTGCATTTGCTCATTTCGTTTGTGTCGTATAGATCATGCCAAAAGGAAAGAAGGAATAGCCTTAACATACCTAAGTTAACTATCTTGACAATCCCTCTAACACACGTCAATTGCGATAAAACACCTAACGGCGGATCGAAATAGGGAAAAATTCGCATGATATTCTTAAGAAAGATTTTACCGTGCTCTTTTAGAATTGCATCTCACACTACTTTTACATAATGTAAATCTCGTATGGATTTTGTTCAAGCTTCATCCATACTTAACAAATACAAGCATCTCCCTTAATAATTTAGGAAGTTCTTCTTATAACTTGTGGGTTGTGGGCCCCACTTGATAGGATGACTTGGCCAACAATTATCTCCTAAAGATGCCACCTTGCTTTGTGAATAAAGACTCATTTAATTGATCACATCTTGCTGCCACATTTGGCACTTAAGCTTATCTACAATTCTAATTAGTCATCCACTAATCTCTTGATTAACTTGTTAATCTCTCACTAACCAATAATTAATCAATTACCCACATAACTAAGAATTATCTTAAACTACTTAAAATACTACTCACTTTTAACACACTTTATACATCTTACTATGATGGTCACGTGGTACTTTGCATGGTACTAGTCCATAAATACGGGATATTATAGATTGGACTATATTTTATCCCAAATTGTCAAACTTCAACGAAACTCATTTCCTTTGATTCGCTTACCCTCTCACCTTAACGAATTTACTTATCACTTGTTTGAAATAGCGCAAGTGCTTATAACCTCAAAAATAATCTCATTCCCGAGCTTACGTCGATTAACTTATGAGAAAACTTTACGTACAAAAATAAGGAATGTAACATCTCATTTCCGAGCTTATATCAATTTACTTATGGCATACTTCAACGCACGAAAATATGGCATTTCCCCCTTTGGAACATTCGTCCTCGAATATTGACTGATGCACTTATCATTTTCATAACCTATGTCTTCTCACAAGAAGATCTATTAGCATATTTGCAATATCCTTCAGAAATGCCAACTAACGCAAACAATCCATCCACCATTTGGGTCACTCTAAACCCAACCGGATCCTGATATCCGTACTTCTCTTATACTACTTCTGATAGCCCCATACGGTATAAATGAGATGGGTGTGGCCAATTGTACATACCTCTGTTATTGTTGAAGGTAACTCAAAAGGCTTATATTCCTCTGTCTGAATTGTAAATACTGATAATCTTCATTAACTGAGCGCCTTATACCTTCTTCATCTTGTTTCTTTTACTTGTTGAAACTTGTATCTATCTTCTGAATCTCTCATTGCCTTGCACCATAGGGGTGGATAGATATTCCTACCTTAAGACTCCTTATCAAAAGACTTACACGTCTTAGTACACACATGATCTACTAAAGACCTTACATTTACACATCATAAGCATAATGAAAAATCAAGTTCCTCTAACTCAACTGTTCCACAGCTACATGCAACATCTTACCAATTATCTTTCTGGATGTATGTATCGTCGTATTACGAATAAAATTAAATTTAGGAGATCGAATTCTTACGACTGAGCTCTACCACACGATCTAGAGTAAGAAGAAAGAGTGATAGTCCTAAATGCCCTGTAGCCTCCTGCTTATAAGTGTGGTGCACGACACACCCATAAACAAGACTCATAGACACGACTTGTAGACTCCCTAGGACAGAACTGCTCTGATACCACTTTTGTCATGACCCAAACCGATGGGCCGCGATGGGCACCTGGTGCCCTTACTCAACCGAGTACCAACATAATGTATCTTTCTTATTACATCAACATGGGTAAATGGTTCAGAAGGCCCGTATGAGGTAACACGAATAAAACATGAGAGAACACTCGACATAAAATGATCCAACCTGATATACTGACTTATACATCTGATGTACGGGCCTTTAAGGCCAAAATAATCACTCGTACAAGGCCATACAATCTTTCATATACATGACATATGTCCACAAACCTCTAAGAGTACTTAAACATCATAAGACCGGGACAGGGCCTCGACATACCAATCAATACATGTCTAAATCATACTAACCAAATAAGCAACTCCGAAGCAAATGGAGTGCGCCAACATCTTCTGTTGAGCTGATAGCCTACTTGGAGGACTCTCAACCTGTTTATCGAGACCTACGGGCATGAAATACAGCGACCCCAGACAAAAAGGGCATCAGTACATATATTATACCGAGTATGTAAGGAATGAAAATCAGTAAACAATAGACATGAGAGAAATATAGTGTAAAAGACTCAACATGTACATCTGAATAGCTCTGTGAATCATTTAATATTATAATGTCATGCATATGCGTATAAATGTCATATCATGCATGTGCATATGCGTTCATAACATCATCAAGCCTCTGAGGGCATCCCATTATATCATCTCGGTTACTGTGGGCAAATCATCAATGTATACCATCTGATCAGGTGGTGGTGCGTATATAATGCCATAACCTTTTCCCATCCTATTACATATATACGTGTATATAACTCCATCTGGTCATGGGTCAATGTAAATAAATGCAATGCATGAGAAGTACGTCAATAAAATCTTTCGGAATGTCATAAGACCGTTATGCCTTTAATTTATATCATGAAATAAATTTTATCAACTTACGTATTTTCTGAGATTCATAAACAGATGATAGAATAATATGACACATGAGGAATCAAGAACATAGGCAACTTTAATACTTCTATGATTAGATTCATTTATGTAAGTTGTGCATTTGCTCATTTCGTTTGTGTCGTATAGATCATGCCAAAAGGAAAGAAGGAATAGCCTTAACATACCTAAGTTAACTCTCTTGACAATCCCTCTAACACACGTCAATTGCGATAAAATACCTAACGGCGGATCGAAATAGGGAAAAATTCGCATGATATTCTTGAGAAAGATTTTACCGTGCTCTTTTAGAATTGCATCTCACACTACTTTTACATAATGTAAATCTCGTATGGATTTTGTTCAAGCTTCATCCATACTTAGCAAATACAAGCATCTCCCTTAATAATTTAGGAAGTTCTTCTTATAACTTGTGGGTTGTGGGCCCCACTTGATAGGATGACTTGGCCAACAATTATCTCCTAAAGATGCCACCTTGCTTTGTGAATAAAGACTCATTTAATTGATCACATCTTGCTGCCACATTTGGCACTTAAGCTTATCTACAATTCTAATTAGTTATCCACTAATATCTTGATTAACTTGTTAATCTCTCACTAACCAATAATTAATCAATTACCCACATAACTAAGAATTATCTTAAACTACTTAAAATACTACTCACTTTTAACACACTTTATACATCTTACTATGATGGTCACGTGGTACTTTGCATGGTACTAGTCCATAAATACGGGATATTATAGATTGGACTGTATTTTATCCCAAATTGTCAAACTTCAACGAAACTCATTTCCTTTGATTCGCTTACCCTCTCACCTTAACGAATTTACTTATCACTTGTTTGAAATAGCGCAAGTGCTTATAACCTCAAAAATAATCTCATTCCCGAGCTTACGTCGATTAACTTATGAGAAAACTTTACGTACAAAAATAAGGAATGTAACATCTCATTTCCGAGCTTATATCAATTTACTTATGGCATACTTCCACGCACGAAAATATGGCATTTCCCCCTTTGGAACATTCGTCCTCGAATATTGACTGATGCACTTATCATTTTCATAACCTATGTCTTCTGAATACTTTATTACTCCTCTTGCCATCTAGGAAACTATTCTGTGAATGAATCCTAATGGCCAGGGCATTCCCCCATTTAGACCTCTTTCTCACACCACGACTCGTGATCGGAATTCTTCCAATCTTGTAATTGTTGCTATCTTCTATCATGCAACCTGTATGACTCTGACCTTGTAAGTGCGCCTATGCGTCTCTTTTCCCCCTTTTTCCTCCATCTTTTAGCCCATCTCTAGGCCTTACTTTGTAAACATATGCAGAGCTTGACAAGATGTCCCTCTGGGCATCTATAGGTATACTGAAGTTTTTCGCTCGGTACTTTGTCGAACTTACGATTATTGCTATATCTTATTTTATAGGCCCGGTCATCTATCCATATGACTTTACTACATCTAAGTAGGTCATAACATACCATAACTCTTACCTCGATTTATCATTACTGATCTGCTACCAAACTCCAGATTACGTTCATTGCTTATCCCATATGTATAAATCTATGCCCTTTAATGCTTCCTCATTACTGTTCATCTTAAGAATGACGGCCTAATCTCACCTCATACTTTGTGACTTTTGTCCATCCATTGTTGATTCGCCTTAATGTTGATCTATCATCTATCACTTATAACTTGATCTATTATGTAAAACTTCCGCTAGGGCTCACGTTTCATCGGGGACATCTGGAGTAATTAGATTGATCCACTTAGGGGCGATACTATACTTCTATAACCATATTTTATAGCATCCGAATATGACTCACCTTACATGGGTATTTTAATCCCGTACATTACATGAAATCCTCTTCAAGCTGATGAGTGGTGATTTTACCACTCATTCTAGTCTCTTTTCTTTAGTTTTTATGTCCTTTAACTATAATATGAGGTTGTTTATGGTGTGTATTGTTAGATTTTTAGGTAAATGATGCCATGAAGTGATTTGAATTCAATTGGAGTGGAATTGAGCATAAAAAAGTGAAAACCATGCAAAAACTCCCATGTGATTCCGCATCTGCGGAAGATTGGTCGTAGAAGTGACTCCGCTTCTGCGTGACCAGGCCCGTATCTGTGAAAGTGGACGACCTTGAAAGAAACCGCATCTGCAGTTAGATTACCGCTTCTTCGGTTGCGCATATGCGCTTGGTGGACCACATCTGCGGTGACAGAGTTTAGTTGATATTTCGCTTCTGCGATGGGCTATCCGCATCTGCGGAGCCACACCTAAGAGTATTCTTCCGCAGGTATGGTCAACGGGCATCAGACCTGGGCAATTTAGGCATTTCACATGTTCTCAATTCCAAACCCACAAATACTTATCCTAGCATATATTTTCATCATCTTTTGGCATATTTTCAGTTCTAAAGACTTGAGAGAACAAGGTGGAAGCTAGGGTTTTGCACACTTACTTGGGTTTTGAAGATTTCAAGCTTGTAGTTAAGGATTTCTTACCCATTTATATTTATTTCTTCATTTCCTTGCTTTGTATTAAATATTTAAGTGTGTAGTATTTATTTCCAACACTTAAATCTTTTTTATGGAAATATTCATATTTAAAGTGTGGATTATACCTTGTTGTGTTTATGTATTGAATGATTTTTAGTTATTTATGAAGTGAGTTAGTGTTTCTTTAATTATTCTTGTTCTTTAATGTTTCCAAAGGGATTAGCTAATCCAAAGACTTGCCCATTAACTCCGAATTAATTTTGGGAAAGCTAATTTGGGGTTGGGAAAGATTAATTAACAAGAACTTGAGGCTTTAACCCTCATTTTATAGATTCTACCTAGGAATAGGATTGAGCTACTTGTATCCATATCCGGGTATGCTTAATCTCTTAATTGTTTTACGGGATAATTCAATTAGGAAGTCTTGTTAGTCTTCGGAAGAAGATAATATAGAATTATTACCCGTCGCTAATTAACATAAACTCGCTCATATTTATAAAATCATAAAATACATTGGATCGTTAATTGAGTGTAATTCCCGATGCATTCATCCTTGTAGCCATTGATCATTTTACTTGCTTTCTAGGTTATTTTACATTTCCACATTTAGGTATAGATATTTTCTCAAATCAATTCTAAGTGTTTGGCATTGCATAACAAGTGATAATTCTCTTACATTCAATCGCCTACATATTGTTCTCTGTGAGATTCGACCCCGACTCATAGTTGGGTAAATTATATTGCATGCGACCGTGTCCATTTACTTTTTAGTAGTGGATTTGCACGTAATCATTTTTAACCCCTGGTGAAGAGTCGAGGGCACTGCCCTCATGTTGTGGATCCACGGCCTTCCGAACAGGGCGTTGTACCTCATTTCCTCCTCAATCACATAAAACCTAGTTTCCTGGATGGTCTTGGAGGAGTTTATTGGTAATGTTATTTCTCCCTTAGTAGTTTCACAAGCCATGTTGAATTCGTTTAGAACTCGGGCTACTATTACGATTTGATCCTGTAGGTCGAGTTGTTCTATGACCCTCGATCGAATGATGCTGGATGAGATACCTGAATCAATTAACACACGTTTAACTCGAGATTTATTCATGAGTACAGATATTACTAGTGCATCTTTATGGGGCTGCATGATTCCTTCTGCATCCTTGTCGCTGAAAGACAAAGTTCCTTCTGGTATGTAATCTCGAGTCTATTTCTCCCTTGTGATGGATACTTTGGTGCGCTTTAACATAGGACCTTGAGTAACATTGACCCCTCCGATGATCATGTGGATGCCGTGTTGAGGTTTTTCTTGCTCGGCTTGTTTATTAGAGTCCCTATTTCTGAAGTGATTCTTGTCTCGGTCACTCAGGAATTCTCGAAGATGACCGTTGTTGAATAACCGGGCTACCTCCTTCCTCAATTGCCGATAATCCTCTGTTCTGTGGCCGTGAGTGCCATGATATTTGCACATTGGTTTGGATCCTTATGGGTTGGGTCGGATTGTAGAGGTCGAGGCCATTTGGTATCTTTGATACGTCCGATAGCCGATACGATGGCAGCAACATCAACGTTAAAGTAATATTTTGATAACCTCGGTGCTTCTTTAGGTCCGATAGGCCTGTCGAAAGCGTTCCTTCTCATGAGTTGCCGGTTGCTCTGGCCTCGGTCATTTCTCCTTTTATTTTGCATAGAACCCCGTCCGGACCCACTAATTCTTTGATCCTCATTATATGACTGAAACCGATCCCTGTTCGACCTTGGTTCACGATCGATATCTCTATTGACTCTGTCGAGGGGTCTAACAAGATAAACAGACCCAGAAGGAGCCCCCAATTGATCATCTTCGAATCTAATCTTTGATTGATATCGATTATGCACATCATCCAAAGTGATAGCCAAATATTTTATCAGATTCTGCTTCAATTGCTGTGAAGCCACCGAAATTCGAACATTGAGTCCTTAGGTAAAACCTTGAACGGCCAAATCATCAGCGATCAGTGGCAGGTCCATCCGTTCCATTTGAAACCGAGATACGAACTCTCTGAGCATTTCATTATCCTTTTTCCTTACTTTGAAGAGGTCAGGTTTCCCAGTGTCGACCTTGATAGCCCCAACGTGTGCTTTCACAAAAGAGTCTGCAAGCATAGCAAATGAGTTAATAGAATTAGGGTGTAAGTTGGGATACCATATCATAGTTCCCTTTGAAAGGATTTCTCTGAATTTCTTTAGCAAGACAAACTCGATCTCATCATCCTCCAAGTCGTTTCCTTTGATGGCGCATGTGTATGAAGTGACATGCTCGTTTGGGTCAGTTGTTCCGTTGCATTTAGGAATCTCGGGCATGCGGAATTTTTTAGGGATCGACTTTAGAGCTGCACTCGAAGGGAAAGGTTTATGTACAAACTTCTTGGAATCCAAGCCTTTCAGTATCAGCGGTGCTCCCAGGATCTGATCGACCCTGGAATTGTAGGTTTCCACTTTTTTGTCATTTGCTTCGATTTTTTTCTCCACTGATTCTATTTGTTTTGTCACCTCCTCGAGCATTTTTATGATCTCGGGGTTATTACCCCACTCGTTCCCCTTCGACCTTTCCGCGACCAGTTCCTCCATGCGAGTGATCTCTCGAGACGGATCAGGCTCGATCCTTCTCGGTACGCGGCTCTGGTTTTGTAACTGAGCTATCGCTGCCTGTTGAGCCTGTAATATTTCGAAGATCATCCGTAGATTGACCTCGTCTCCTCCATTGTTTTGAGTATTCTGTTCCGTCGACTGAGCTCCACCATAGATGCTATTCTCGGGGTTAGTAGGGAGGCTTGTGTTGATAGCCACACGCGAATTAGCATCCAATGGGTCCGTAACTGGAATTCCGACGAGATCAACGGGCGGTACCTCGTTACCAGCCACTGTGTTATTGTTTTCACCGTGGTGACCAAACTCATCGTCAGCAGGTAGAGGTGCTAATTATGAGTTTGACATTTCGAGCTTAAGCCTGAAATCAGAGACACTCCAAAGAACAAGTGTAAAATAATGTGTGTTATGGAAGTTTGTATCAAATAACCACTATTATCCTTAGCCCCACGGTGGGCTCCAAACTGTTTACCCTCAAAATCGAATAACAATTGAATTTATAAGTGGTTTGAAGGATTCGTGGATTAATCTGACACAAAGCGGAAGATTGAATTATAAATAAAGCAAACAATAATAAAGTAAATTCAAACCGTGTGACTTGAACAATTATAGCCTTGGAAATAGGTCTCACTCGAACTGAATGTGATTCAAATGATGTCAAATACAGAAGAATCGTAGCTTGCAGAAAGAAAATAATATTATAATGCTTTGGGATGCGTTTTACAACGTGTCTTGCAAATAATCAGACTCCCTTTATATAGTAGGGAAATTTTACTTTAGGTACAATTCTATAAAAGATAAAAAATCTTATGATTTGCTAATTAACCGGTTCCTCATTGATACATGCCGAGATTTCCGTCGTGATATCCGGCCGGCTACGAATATTTCGCCATTCCGTTATCTGGTCTGACAATGTTACCCGGGGCTCATTCGGAATCGGGGTCGATTCCGGGGTCATGGACTCGGTAACTTCGAAGACGGGTTTTCTAATCTCGTGTCCTGGTTCGATGGAATTTGGGGTCGATCTTCAATTTATTACGTTTTAATCCCGATCTATCATGCGATAGGTGAGCCCAATTTCGACCGTATACACATGTGTACCTTTGTCAATCGTCGAAACAAAAATTACTCAAGCCACAGTGCTATTTGTCCATCACCAAATCTCAGGACTTGGACTTTTCTTTCTGTTTGTAGCAAGCATGTCGTTGCGTTCCCTAGGCCCCTACATTTTGGTGTCTCAACAATTGCGGCTAAGTTCGTTTGCCTAACACTTCAAATTCACATTTGGATGTTTCAACCATTTTTCCGGACACCATAGCGATGTGATTTACGACGAGTTCATCCGAATTTAATATTTTTTAAGCAAAATATTAATTTTTATATAAAATATAATTTTCTTATTATATTAGTATTAGATTTAAATCGATAATTTTAAAAGTACAACGAACTAATACTAATAACTTTTAAGGTCGAACCCGGCAAGTTAACCTATCATGTTCTTTGTGCGGCGTTATTAATATTAAAACAAATCAGAGCAGTGAAGCATTCTTTTCGAAACATATATTCCTCAGTTCTTTTCACACTTTAGAAGTCGATAAACCAGTCTTTAGTGTAGAAAATTAAAGCATTATCAATTGTTTCTCAAGTGTTCTGTTAATTTGTTTATTTCCTTTTAACTCTTTGGCCAGTTTGACTTGTTCATTCAAATTAATTGCTTGACATGACATCCGCAACTTGAGACAATAACATCCCACCAATTTCAGAAAAACACATCATATATTATGATCAGATATTTCTTACGAATGTTCTTTATACGACAGGTACAGTATTAGAGACTTTTAAATATAAAATATTACTAGAAGATAGTCATAGCTATGATTACTTACTTACATATATCAATATAATAAGATACATGACACTACTAGTATAATACTAATAAAAAAAATATTAGATGATTGACCACAAAATCTCGAATTCCTTATTTAATTTACGAAAAAAAATTGTACATACCCTTATATTATCGTCTATTGTTTAATCTTGTCCGTCGTTGTACTGCCCGGTGACAATTAAAATACGTGTAATTTGGCAAAGAATAGGGTGTAAATTAAACAATGCTAGCACTGTACTGTGGCAGATCTAAAGTGTTGTTATTGGATTCTCCGAACCAAGTAACTTTTACATAGACAATGTATTTCTATTAAGAAATCCTCCATAATATTTATAAATATCTAATTGTGAACCCAACTATTATTGTATATTAATTTAAAATTACGGTATGAACTCATAAACGTTAAATCCTAGATCCTTCTCTAATGCTACATATATTAATTAGGTAGTAACTCATAAAACAATAAAGGTATGTTCACTAAAAAAGGGTGCACATATTGGGAACGAACTGTAAAATGATAAATAAGATGCAAATCGAGGAATGATATACATTACATGTACAAAATGCAAACAAATCTGGATTTGATAGATCTACTAACATTTATAAATTAAAAATGAAATTTTCTTGATACCAAATGCTCTTACAAACTTTCTACCTTAGTTGCTCCCTAATCTTTTGCTGGTACAAGAACCACGTACTTTATTGCCAAATATCCAAATTCCAGTTTGAATCAGCTTTTTTTTTTTCCTTCTTTTTTCCCCCATTAAATATGACTCACGATGTGATATGATTAATTACTATTTTTTTGATGACCCTAGGTTTGTTTAGTTTCCCACCGAATCTCCGGTACCGTATTGAGGCTTGACTAAATTTGGAATCACGTTGAAAAATTTCACATTGGGAAGTAAACCGCTCCCTCAATGCTCGAAACCTGAGATCTTTAATTAGTTAAGGATGAAAGAGTACTTACCATTTAGTCACAATCCTCAACGGTGACCTTATAGGATTTCATGAAACCATATTGTGCGGGCTCTCCAAAATGCTCACCTGTATCGAATCCTTTAAAAATATACTACTTTTGGAGAATCTGACATGCATCCAATGACATTTTTGGAGAGTTCGAGCAACATAAACATAAAAGGACAACGAAGTAGTGTAGACCTTCAGATGTGTCACGACCCGGAATTCCCACCCTCAGGACCGTGATGGTGCCTAACATTTTACTTGCTAGGCAAGTCAACGTTAGAGATTCATTAAGTCAATTCTTATACATTTCAATAATTAACAGTAATTACGCTATAACGAGTTAAAATGAAAGCGGAAATTCATAACACCCTATATATATATTCCAATACCTGGATCTGGAGTCACAATTCACGAACTTCTAAGATTTCACTACACGTAAATGTCTGAAAGAAATACAACTATTTTCGAAATGAAAGAAACATTAAAATGAAATGTCTAGAAGGGGATTCCAGGGTCTGCGGACGCTGGCAAATCTACCTTGGGTCTCCTATAGGATGAATCCAATAGCTAAGCTCACGATCAACTCGGGCCAGTACTAAAATCTACATAGAAATGCAGTGTAGTATCAGTACAACTAACACCATATACTGGTAAGTGCCGAGCCTAACCTTGACGAAGTAGTGACGAGGCTAAGATAAGACACCCACAAATAAAACCCATGTAATTTAATAGTATATGTACTACTAATAGGAATGAAAGAACGAGGCAAATAATATAGATGATGGGACATACTGAGGGGATCATAAGATAAAAAATCACAGTAGTAATAAGAACTAGATCAACCGATATACCTTGAACAGATAGGAACAAGTAAACACAGTAAAGAAAAAATGCACGGCATCATCCTTCGTGCTTTTATTCTCAACCTCACCATAAGAATCAACAGAAACAACACGACATCACCCTTCGTACATTAACACTCACAATATGGCTTGGCATCACCCTTCATGTATTAACACTCACAATTCGTGGCATGAAATCACCCTTCGTGCATTAACACTCACAAAGCATGGCACGACATTTCCCTCCGTGCATTAACACTCCCCCACACCAAAACAATGAACATCAACAAAAAGGGAGAGAGAATATCAAGTACAAGTCTTACTTCAACATTCGGTTCCACAATACCCACCTCAACTTTGAGTCAATAATCAATCAATATCAAAATCCATAAACATGATAAGGATGATCAACATAATGATTCACTAGTCTAAGCATGGATAATATGATCACGGAAGGCAACAATTACAAGAATAAGACTCACTCGCATGCTATGACCCGACAACAACGCATAAGTACTCGTCACCTTACCTATACGGCGTACCTAACATTCAGACACATAGCAAATAGACAAATAAGACCTAATCCCTCAAGCCAAGGTTAACCACGATACTTATCTCGCTCTAACGGCCAAACGCAAAGCTCAACCATGGGTTTTAGTCTCAAACGAGCCTCCGAGCCAGTAGAATCTAGTAAATTACCAACCAAACGATTCAAATAAAACCTTAGGAACTACCCATGATTGCAAAGAATTCAATTTAGGCCATTTTTGGAAAAGTCAACACCTGGGTCCGCTTGGACCAAGCCCGAAATTCAGACCAAAATTCGATTAACCATTCACCCCCGAGCTCGGTTATATAATTAGTTTTTGAATCCGACCTCAATTTGAGGTCTAAATCTCCAAATTTATAAAATTCCTAGTTTCAACCCAAAAATCCCCAATTCCACCATGAAAACAATTGATTTTAAGTTGAAATCTTGTAAAATAAAGTGAAAGATTGAAGGAAACTAGTTTAGAATAACTTACCAATGTTTTGGAGAAGAAATGGTCTTTGGAAAATTTCCTAGAGGGTTTCCTGTTTTGAAAGTTTTGAAAAATGAGCAAAAATCCCGTTTAAGTCAAGATTTACCAGCTGCAGATGTCGCAAATGCGACCTGGGCTTCGCAAATGCAAGAAATCCATCGCATTTGCGAAGAATCCTACATTTCTGCTATCTTCGCAAATGCGACCCCACGATCACAAATGCGAAGATTGTCCCTCCCTTACCCATATCGCAAATGCGACGAATATTTCGCAAATGGGAACCCCTCAAAGGTCGTAATTGCGATGCCTGATCTCGTAAATGCAAGATCAGAGGCCTGCAACAATATCAGATACACCAACAATTCTTCCAACTCTAATTTCACTCCGTAGCCTATCCGAAACTCACCCGAATCCTCAGCATCTAAACCAAAAGTGCACACAAGTCTAAAAATATCATACGAACTTGCTCACACGATCAAATCGCCAAAATAATACCTAAAACTACTAATTTAGCACCAAATCAAATGAATTTTTTAAGAAAACTTTGAAACTTCTAATTTCTCAACCAGGCGACCGAATCACGTCAAACCAACTCCGTTTCACATCAAATTTCACAAAAAGTCATAAATATGGTATTTGACCTATACCAGGTTCCAAAATCAAAATATAAACCCGATATCCAAAAAGTCAAACCTTGGTTAAATATTTCCATTTCATTAAGCCTTTAACTTTCAAATTTCGAAAAAGTCCGACATCTTAGGCTAGGGACGTCCGATTTCAATTCCAGGCCTACACCCAAGTCCCAAATCATGATAAAGACTCACCGAGACCGCCAAAACACGAATCTGGGTCCGTTTACCAAAAATATTGACCGAAGTCAACTAAAATGAAGGGTTTAGGTAAAATTTCTTATTTTTATCAACTTTTAACATAAAAGCTTTTCGGAAACATGCCCGGACTGCACACGCAAATTGAGGAGGGTAAAAAAGTGATTTTAAGGCTTAAAAATGCAGAATTGAGTTCTAAAACATAGATGACCTTTCGAGTCATCACATTCTCCACCTCTAAAACAATTGTTCGTCCTCAAACGGACATAGAAAAGTATGTGGGCTGGGGTGAAAAGGTGGGGATATCTACTCCGCATGTCCGACTCGGACTCCCAGGTAGCTGCTTTAACGGGCTGACCCCTCCACTTCACTCGTACTGAAGGATAACTCTTCAATATCAATTGACGAACCTGCCGGGCTAGAATAGCCACCAGCTCCTCCTTATAGGTTAAATCCTTGTCCAACTAGACAGAGCTAAAATCTAACACATGGGATGGATCACCGTGATACTTCTGAAGTATGAACACATGGAACACTGTATGGACCGCTGATAAACCAGGTGGTAACGCAAGTCTGTAAGCCACCTATGCCACCCGCTCAAGAACATCAAAAGGTCTGATGAATCTTGAATTCAACTTGCCCTTCTTTCCAAACCTCATTACACCCTTCATGAGTGACACACATAGCAACACTCTCTCTCTGACCATGAATGCAACATCATGGACCTTACGGTCGACATAACTCTTCTGCTTGGACTGAGTTGTGCGAAGTCTATCCTGAATGATCTTAACCTTTCCAAGGCATCCTATACCAAATCTGTACCTTATAATCGAGCCTCCCTCGGCCCAAACCATCCAACTAGCGATCGACACCGTTTACCATATAATGCCTCATAGGGAGTCATCTATATGCTCGACTGATAGCTGTTGTTGAAGACGAACTCCGCTAGTGGCAAGAACTGATCACACGAAACTCCGAAGTCTATAACACAAAAGCGAAGCATATCCCCCAATATCTGAATAGTGTGCTTGGACTGTCCGTCCGTCTGAGGATGAAATGCTATGCTCAGCTCAACCTGTGTGCCTAACTCACGCTGTACTGCCCTTAAGAAATGCAAGGTGAACTGCATAATCACAAATGATAGACATGTTCACACCACGAAGACGAACAATCTTGCGGATATAAATCTCTGCCAACCGCTCTAAGGAATAGGTAACTACCACCAAAATGAAATGCGTTGATTTGGGAGTCCAACAATGACCCAAACTGCATCGAACTTCCTCTAAGTCCGTGGGAGTCTAACAACGAAATCTATAGTGATACGCTCCTACTTCCACTCAGGAATCTCTATCTTCTGAAGCAAACCACCAGGTTTATAATGCTCGTACTTTACTTGTTGACAATTTAGACACCGAGCCATATATGCCACTATATCTTTCTTCATTCTCCTCCACCAATAATGCTGCCTCAAGTCTTGATACATCTTGGCAGCGCCCGGATGGATATAATATCGGGAACTTTGGGCCTCCTCTAGAATCAACTCACAAAGTCCATCCATATTAGGCACACAAACACGACCCTGCATCCTCAAAACTCTATCATCTCCAACCGTAACCTGCTTGGCATCACCATGCCGCACTATATCCCTAAGGACAAGCAAATAAGGGTCATCATATTGCCGCTACCTGATGCACAAAAATAATGAATACCGAGCGATCGTACAAGCTAAAATACGACTAGGCTAAAAAATATCCAACCTCATGAACTGATTGGACAAGGCCTAAACATTTAGTGCAAGCGGTCTCTCACCGACTGGAATGTACGCAAGGCTTCCATACTCACTGACTTTCTACTTAAAGCATCGGTCACCATATTAGCCTTCCTGGGATGATACAAAATTGTGATATCATACCCTTTCAATAGCTCCAACCACCTTTTCTGCCTCAAATTGAGTTCCTTTTGCTTGAACAAATACTGCAAACTTCGATGATCCGCAAATACCTCACACGACAGCCATAAAGATAGTGCCTCCAAATCTTCAATGCATGAACAATGGCTACTAGCTCTAAGTCATGGAAATGGTAATTCTTCTCATGAACCATCAGTTGCCGCGACGCATATGCAATCACCCTGCCATTCTACATCAATACCACACCAAGTCCAATACGAGATGCGTCATAATATACTATATAAGGCCCTGAACCTGTGGGCAACACCAACATCGACACCATAATCAAAACAGTCTTGAGATTTTGAAATCTCGCCTCACACTCGTCTGACCATCTGAACAGGGCATCCTTCTGCGTCAACTTGGTCAACGAGGCTGCTATAGATGAGAACCCCTCCACAAAGTAATGGTAATAACCCGCCAATCCTAAGTAACTCCGGATCTCTATAGCTGAAGTGGGTCTAGGCCAGTTCTTGACTGCCTCAATCTTCTTAGGATCCACTTAAATACCCTCAACAGACACAATGTGCCCCAAGAAAGTGACTGAGCTCAACTAAAACTCGTATTTTGAAAACATAGCATATAACTAGCTGTTTTTTAGAGTTCGAAAAATGATTTGAAGGTGCTACTCATGCTCCTCTCGATGCGGGAATAGATCAAGATATCATCAATAAGCACAATCACAAAGAAATCCAAATAAGGCTTGAACACTCGGTTCGTCAAATCCATAAATGATGCTGGAGCATTTGTCAACCCAAATGACATCACTAGACACTCATAATGTCCATACCGAGTCCAAAAAGCTATCTTAGGGACATCGGATGCCCTAATCCTAAACTGGTAGTAACCAGACCTCAAATTGATATTTGAAAACACCTTGGCACCCTGAAGTTGAACAAAGAAGTCGTCAATCCTTGGCAATGGATACTTGTTCTTGATGGTGACTTTGTTCAACTGCCAATAATCTATACATATCCTCATCGATCCATCCTTATTCTTCACAAATAACACGAGCACACCCCAGGGCGAGACACTAGGTCTAATAAAGCCCTTATCAAGCAAATCTTGTAACTGCTCCTTCAATTCTTTCAACTTTGGCGGGGCCATACGGTATGGTGGAATAGAAATGAGCTGATTGCCCGAAGCCAATCAATATAGAAATAAAAATCTCTGTTGGGTGGCATCCCCGACAGGTCTTCAGGAAACACCTCTGGAAACACACGAACGACCAGTACTGAATCCATGGAAAGAACCTCCACACTAGAATCACGGACATAAGCCAAATAAGCTAAATAGCCCTTCTCGACCATATGCCAAACGTTCACATAAGAGATAACCATGCTGGTAGAATGGCCTAGAGTCCCTCTCCACTCCAATTGAGGAGACCCCGGCAAGGATAAGGTCATCGTCTTGGCGTGACAATCTAATATACCGTAATAAGGTGACAACCAACCCATCCCCAAAACAACATCAAAATCAACCATATCTAGAAGTAAGAGATCTACGAGTCTCAAGACTCCTAATGGTAACCACATACGAACGATAAATGCGATCTAAAATGATAGCATCTCCCACAGGGGTGGACACATATACAGGGACACTCAAAGAATCACAAGGCACAACCAAATATGAAGCAAAATAGGATGATACGTAGGAATAAGTAGAACCCAGATCAAATAAAACTAAGACATCTCTACTGCAAACTGAAATTGCACTTATGATAACCGCGCCAGATGACTCAGCCTTAGGCCTAGCTGGAAAAGCATAGTATCGAGGCTGGACCCCACCACTCTGAATTACATCTCGAGGACTGGTCATGTCTGGCTGGCCTGCACCTCTAGCGGCCTGACCTCCACCTCTAATGCTCCGACCTCCACCTCTAATGCTCCGACCTCCACCTCTAGATGGCT
This sequence comes from Nicotiana sylvestris, assembly GCF_000393655.2. Classification (NCBI taxonomy): domain Eukaryota; kingdom Viridiplantae; phylum Streptophyta; class Magnoliopsida; order Solanales; family Solanaceae; genus Nicotiana; species Nicotiana sylvestris. The sequence goes on from NC_091063.1 coordinate 13,904,780, forward strand.
GAGCAGGCGGTGAAGCACCTAGTGCTGGAACCATGGCACAAGAACTCTGATGCTGAGAATTGCTTGATGTTCGAGGGCAAAACCTAGCAATGTGCCTCGGTTCACTACAAGTATAATAAGACCTCGACTGATATGACTTCTAACCCTGAAACTGACCCTATCGGCCTGGGTAACCACCCTGAAAACTCTGGAGCGGAGGTGCACTAATAGGAGCTGGTGGTGCACTGTAGGCTAGCTGATCAGAATAATGCATATGAAGGCCACGACCACCTGAAGCACAGTGAGAAACCTGGAGTGCTGAATGAAATGGTCTAGGAGGATGACCACTACCAAAAGTACCCCTGCCTCCAGAAGAGGCACCACTGAATCTACCAGAATGACGAGGTCTCTTGTCAAATCCCTGACCACTCTCCTGAGCTAGTACCATCTCGACTCGCCTGGCAATATTGGTAGCCGTTTGAAAATAAATCTCAGTATCTGTCTCCTTAACCATCTACAATCTGATAGGTTGAGCAAGTCCCTCAATAAACCTCCTTACCCTCTCCCTATCGGTAGGAAGTAGAAGAATATCATGACGAGCCAAATCCACAAATCGGGTCTCGTATTGAGTGACAGTCATAGAGCCCTGTTGAAGATGCTCAAACTGCTTCCAATAGTCCTCTCTCAATGTGACAGGAAGGAACATCTCAAGAAATAACTAAGAGAATCGGTCATAAATGAGAGCCAACAACCCATCTAGTCTGGTCAACATATAATCCCTCCACCATTTCTTGGCAGAACCCGACAACTGGAATGCAGCGAAATCAACCCCATGGGTCTCTACTATGCCCATGTTCCGTAACACCTTATGCTAGTTTTCCAGCTAGTCTTGGGGGTCCTCTGAATATGCACCACTGAAGTGAATTGGGAAAAGCTTGGTAAACCTATCCAATCTCCATAAAGCCTCAGAATACATAGCTGATCCATCACCGGTTTGTGCCGCAACACCTAACTGTACTACCCCCAACGGGCTGGCTACTGGAGTCTGAAACTGGGAGCCATCTGCTCCGGAGTGTGAGTAACGGGAGTCTATGCTACTCCCCCAGCCTGAGAGATGGTTGATGCTACAGGAAACGTGCCAACCTACGCCACACTCTCCATGAGGCCCACTAAACGGACCAATGTATCCTGAAGTACCGGGGTGGCAGTGAACCCCTCTTGGACCTGAGCTGGTCCTGCTGGAATGGTTTGGGCTGGAGCCTCCTCATAAAACTCTACATGAGGCTCTGCAGATGGTGCTGCTGCTCGAGCTCTGGGCTGGGCCCTGTCCCTGCCTCTGGCACGGCCTAGGCCTCGACATTTGCCCCTCGTAGGAGCTGCCGCTGGGGGCTCTGGCTGCTGCTCAGCTGAAGATGCGGTACATGTTGTCGCCATATGCGAGAGAACAAGAGTATGAGAGTTTGATTAGTAATGAGAGAACAAAATCGCATGACAGAGAAGAATAGAAGTGATATTTGTTCCTAAACTTCATAGCCTCTGGAAGATAAGTACAGATGTCTCCATACCGATCCTCTAAATTCTACTAAGTCTGCTCGTGAATTGTGAGACCTAGGCAACCTAGTGCACTAATACCAACTTGTCACGACCCGAAATTCCCACCCTCGGGATCATAATGGCGCCTAATATTTCACTTGTTAGGCAAGCCAACGTTAGAGATTCATAAAGCCAATTTGTATATATTTCAATAATTAACAGTAATTAAGCTATAACGAGTTAAACTGAAAGCGAAAATTCATAACAACCTCAATATATATATTCCACTACCCGGATCTGGAGTAACAATTCATGAACTTCTACAATTTCACAATAAGTAAATGTTTGAAAGAAATACACGTGTTTTTGAAATGAAAGAAACAGTAAAATGAAATGTATAGAAGGGGACTCCAGGGTCTGCGGACGCCAACATATCTACCTTGGGTCTCCTATAGAATGGATCCAGCAGCTAACCTCACGATCAGCTCGGGCCAGTACCAAAATCTACACAGAAGTTAGTGTAGTATCAATACAACTGACCCCATATACTGATAAGTGTCGAGCCTAACCTCGACGAAGTAATGACGAAGCAAAGACAAGACACCCACAAATAAAACCCGTTCAATTTAACAGTATATGTACTACTAACAACAATGAAAGAACGAGACAAGCAACATCGGGGAGGGGACATGCTGAGGGGATCACAAGATAAAGAATCACAATAGTAATAAGAACTAAATCAACCGATATACCTTGAACAGATAGGAACAAATAAACATAGTAAAGGAAAAATGCACGACATCACCCTTTGTGCTTTTACTCTCAACCTTACTATATAAATCAACAAAAATATCAAGGCATCACCCTTCGTGCATTAACACTCACAATATGGCACGGCATCACCCTTCGTGCATTAACACTCACAAATCATGGCACGACATCACCCTTCGTGCATTAACACTCACAAAGCATGGAACGACATCACCCTTCATGCATTAACACTATTCCTCACCAAAACAATGAACATCAACAAAAAGGGAGATAGAAATATCAAGAACAAGTCTTACTTCAACATTCGGTCCCATAATACCAACCTCAACTTTGAGTCAATACTCAATCAATACCAAAATCCATAAACATGATAAGAATGATCAACATAATGATTCGCTAGTCTAAGTATGGATAATATGATCACAAAAGGCAACAATTACAAAAATAAGACCCACTCGCATGTTATGACCAGACAACAATGCATATGTACTCATCACCTCACCTATACGTCGTACCCAACATTCAAACACGTAACAAATAGGCAAATAAGACATAATCCCTCAAGCCAAAGTTAACCACGACACTTACCTCGCTCCAACGGTCACAATCAAAGCTTAATCACGGCCTTTCCTCTCAAACGAGCTTCCTAACCAGTAGAATCTAGAAAATTACCAACCAAACGATTCAAATAAAGCCTTAGGAACTACCCACGATTGCAAAGAATTTAATTTAGGTCATTTTTGAAAAAGTCAACAAAAGTCAACACCCGGGCTCGCTTGGTTGAAACCCAAAATTTTGGACTAAAATTCGATTACCCATTCACCCATGAGCCCGGTTATATAATTTATTTTGGAATCCGACCTCAATTTGAGGTTTAAATCCCCAATTTATCAAATCTCTAGTTTCTACCGAAAACCCCCCAATTCCACCATGAAAAACCCCCAATTTATTTTGGACTAAAATTCGATTACCCCCCTGACCTATACTCGGATTCCTAATTATCTTTGTGGGAATCCTATTACCTCCTCTAAACTTATTTTAAATGGAATTATTTGCACCTTTAATACTGACGTGGAAGAGTGTGTGTATTTCACTCTCCCAAGGAGAGTGAGAAGCAAGAAAAAATGATTTTAAGATTATTTTTTATTCTTTTTTACCATTTTTTCTTACTTTTTTTCCTTTTCCTTTTCCTTTTTCTTTGTCTTTTTTCTTTTACTTTTTTTTCGTTTCTTCTCTAATTCCGACAGATATTCATTTACCAGCGACTTTGTCTAACCGTTTTTCCTCCATTATTTCTTTTCACACACAAGTTAAACTCTCAAAAAGATCTATTCATAAGCAAAGCAAAATACACTCAGATTTGGGAAAAAAAATTCATCATCGGAAAACCTTCGCACGCCGGAAAAAAAAATAATGTATTGAAATTTTAACTGAAAAAACTTTTCTAAGTTTATATTCGTTTTTATTATTTTTGCTCTTCCTCCCACTCATAAATTATACTTTCAAAAAAAGTTATAAATTTATAAAATAAAACACACTTAGATCGAAAAAAACATTCGCCAAAAAAAATGGTGTTTGTGAAATTCCAACGATCACCATTTTATGTCGCTGGTGACCAAAACAAAAAAAAAGAAGAGAATGAAATAACCAAAAAATGAGAATAATAAGAAATAAGAAAAAACGATTAGAAAAAGAAGAAAGAATAAAAAAAAAGTATTAAAAATACATGTGGGGCGCGTGTAGATCACCACTTGCCAAGAGTTTGGTTGTCAGCGTTAAAGGTACAAATAATTCCCTTTAAAATAAGTTTAGGGGGGTAATGTGATTCCCGCAAAGAAAAAGTGTGTAGTTGGGAATCCGGGTATAGGTCGGGGTACTTATGTATTTTCCCATTTTAAGTTGAAATATTGTAAAATGAAGTGAAAGATTGAAGGAAACTAGTTTAGAATTACTTACCAATGTTTTGGAGAAGAAATGGTCTTTGGAGAAGAAATGGTTTTTGGAAAATCACCTAAAGGGTTTCTTGTTTTGAAAGTTTTGAAAAATGAGCAAAAATCCTGTCTAAGTCAAGTTTTACCAACTGCAGATGTTGCAAATACGAAGTCCACAAATGCAAGAAATCCATTGCATTTGCGAAGAATCCCACATTTCTGCTATCTTCGAAAATGCGAAGAAAAGTTCGAAAATGCGAACTAAGCTGGCCGCAAATGCGACCCCACGATCGCAAATGCGAAGATTGCCCCTCCTAGACCGATATCGCAAATGCGACGAATATTTCGCAAATGCGAACTTGTATGGCCCAGCTTCTCTTCGCATTTGCGATGAGAAGCTCGCACATGCGAACCCCTCAAAGGTCGCAATTGCGATGCCCGATCTCGCAAATGTGAGATCAGAGGCCTGCAACAATATCAGATACACCAACAATTCTTCCAAAACTAATTTCACTCCATAGCCTATCCGAAACTCACCCGAGCCCTCGAGGCTCTAAACCAAAAGTGCACACAAATCTAAAAATATCATACGAACTTGCTCACGCGATCAAATCGTCAAAATAACACCTACAACTATGAATTTAGCACCAAATCAAATGAAATTTTCAAGAAAACTTTGAAACTTCTAATTACTCAACTGGACGTCCGAATTACGTCAAACCAATTCCGTTTCTCACCAAATTTCACAGACAAGTCATAAATATGGTATTGAACCTATACCGGATTCCGGAACCAAAATACGAACCGATATCCAAAAAGTCAAACCTTGGTCAAACATTTCCATTTCATTAAGCCTTTAACTTTCAAATTCGGCAAAGTCCGATATCTCGGGCTAGTAGGGACTTCCGATTTCGATTCCGGGCATACTCCCAAGTCCCAAATCAAGATACGGACCCACCAAGACCGTCAAAATACGAATCCGGGTCCGTTTCCAAAAAATGTTGACCGAAGTCAATTCAAATGATGTTTTTAGGCAAAATTTCTTATTTTTATCAACTTTTTACATAAAAGCTTTCCGGAAATACGTCCAGCCTGCGCACACAAATCAAGGAGGGTAAAAATAATATTTTTAAGGCTTAGAAGCACAAAATTGAGTTCTAAAACATAAGATGACATTTTGAGTCATCACAAAAAAATTTGGTTAATACACAACAATATGTCAACAAAACGAAATATCTTTTTCCAAGTCATGAAAATCCTTTCTCAATCTTCTAGCAGGTATGAACCAGGACAGAAGATAGAGATGCTTTGACTAGAAGAAAGGTAGACAATAATTTAACTAATACATAAAACTTAAAAAAAAAAATCATTTACATGATAACTCAGTTGAGGTTATGACTTCTTGGCCAATGGACATCTGTTTATAATGTGCTTATTAGACACTTCATATATTGCCAACAGTCAAAGGATTAAAACACGTGAAATTTCACTATTTTTTAAATTTTTTAAGTTACTAGGTTTTAAATTATTAATTTATACATATATAATAAATTTCTTAAGTCAAGTACATAATTTGGACCAAATTTATTGGGTTCAATTGTACTCGTAGCTTCTACTTTCCCTCCGACAACTCTGGTGTTACATCCAAATATATAGGGGTAATATTATTTTTAGTGTTTTGATTTTCGAAAAAAGGATGAGTACATTGAACATCAACGAAAGACGATGTCTAGAAATTTATTTGTAAAAAGTCAGATAAGATACTTATCAAAGCAATATTTATATGCAAATCAGACATTATGACATCAGCCATATTAAATTCTTCCAACTTTTTGTCTATTTTTATTCATAAACCAGCAAAGAAAGAAATAAATAAAGGATAAGAAGAATACAAAAAAGTATGCAACAAAGTAAAAAAGAAAAGAAATATCTGGCTTGACTTGACTTGGAGATCCGAAGGTAGAAGTCATCTGGTCCACATTGAGGGCCAACATATTACTTCTTTCTGCTGAATTTAGTGTCTTAAGAATTGGTCAATGTCTATCTTCTTTATTTCTTTTAATTTGGTTTTTATGTCCTGTGTAGAAATGGAGCCAGATTTTCAAGCTTATAGGTTTGGTGTTCACATCGTTTTAAGTTACTGAATTTTAAATTAATTATTTATACATATTTAATAGATTTTTAAGACAAATACAAGGTTCGAATCAAAGCTACTGGATTCGGCGAACTCGCTCCCACCCAATACTCTAGCTCCGCCCTTAATCCTATATGCTTTAGGGCTTGACTAATTCGGCTCCGCGCTGGAAAGTCTTACATTAAGAGGTAAAACGCTCTCTACCAAAAACATATCCCACATTAAGGAGTAAAACGCTCTCTATTAAAGGCAACTTCATACCGAGATTCGGACTCAAAATATTAAAAATGAAAAAATACTTATTATTCCACCGAAATGGAAGATCAATCTTTACATTCAAGACAAATCTCGAATGTTTTTAATATGCTTGACCTATTACAGTCATAAAGGACTTTGAGTTTTTCTTTTTCTAACTTTGCATATTGTACAAGTCAATGGTGTGCCCGCACTAGTGGACTACCACACTTGTTTATCAGAACTAAAAACCCTAATTTTCGAAATACGTATGTCACGTATCTTTCTAGTATTAATGCATCATCATAACCCTTTCATGACTTCAGATTTTGTAAGGAAAATCGCAATTTTGCAATAACTAATTTCTTCGTCTCTTTTTTTTTTTTTTTTTAATTTAAATTTTATCGTTATTTGGCAATTGAATAAATCGGATTCACGCTGGGTATACTCACTAAGAGAGGTAAAGTGCCCTTTATATATATATATATATATATATATATATATATATATATATATATATATATTTGTGCTTCTCTCGTACGTATTTGCAAGAGAAAATTGCGGATCTGAGTTTTTAGATATTCAGGAAATCAATGTTTTATTTTTATTAAAAAAAAATAAAACAGAAGATGCAATTGTCAATCAAAATTAGACCCAAACTTTGTAGCGTTTAAAATGTTGTTAATCATTTCTATTTAATTAAATAAGGTGGAAATATTATGCGCGATGACAGGAAAAAAATTATTTTGAAAATTGTGGTAATTCATAATTGGAATTCCAATTGTATGTAGAACAATTAATTAATGAGGAAAATTTCATACTCTGATAGAACTTAAATCTGGCATTTTCAAATTGTGCACCTAAGTGTCGTAAATGACTCGAACCTATCAACCGATTATTTAACAAAGTTAGTCATTTTTAAATAATCAACAAAGATAAATAGGCCAATTAATTTACATAGCCTTTGACCAAAACAACTATACCATCTCTTGACCTTTCTCATTAATTATTATACTTTGTCTTTGTCCTATTATTTTATTTTCTTCTTTGGCTCATTAACTGACCACCCTATAAGATATCCATGCACTAGTTTGATAATTAAAATGAGTGAAAAAAGAGCAGAGAAAATAGAAAATATGGAATTAGTGGAAAATATAGCAACTGCAACTAATATTAAAGCTGAAGATGAAGAAGAAATAATGCAACTTCCAGGTTTTCGATTTCATCCTACAGATGAAGAGCTTGTGAGTTTTTATCTGAGACGTAAAGTGGAAAACAAAAGGATCAAAATGGATCTTATCAAAGAGGTTGATATCTACAAACATGATCCTTGGGATCTTCCAAGTGAGTATTCTAGTAATTATTATATGTAATTAGCTTTTCGTGCAATTGAATTTATTGTTTTTAGTTTGAATTATGTTTACATATATGAAAAAATTTGATATATATATATATATAGGTCACATTCGTTCAAGGTTTACCGATTCTAGATCATATATTCGCCTTTGCTCCTCCCCTCGCAGCCCAAGATAATCTGATAAAATCAGATGGTCTAGCATAAACACACGGCTAAATTCGAGTCGGACTTAGATTTGGTCTTTATGGGTTTTAAATTTAAATTTTGTATATATTTAGTGATTTTTTAATACAAATACAGAGTTTGGATTATAACTATTGGATCGACCGGACCCGTAACTTAGCTTCTAGCTGCACCTTTAGGCTAAATTAGCTAATGAGGTGTAGGTATGAAGACCCCAAACTAGGCTTATATTACGAGTGTTTTTTGGTACGGCACGGAAGTCATTTTTTATTAAAATATTTTTTTGGTTAAACATTTTTCATGAAAAATATTTATCGGTGTAAGTAGGTGAGTGCAAAAAGTATTTTTCGGGAAAATATATACAAGAACATTTGATAATAATATTAGCAAAACAAAGAGTGTTTAAATAAAAAATTTAACTAAACATCAACTAATAAATGTCTAATGTTGAACAAGTAATATAACGATAAAAGTTAACACTTGTAAGGTAAATGAATTTGGCCTAAATGTCTAAACGTAGTTTTTTGTACAAACACAAGAAAATGACTTTCTTGTGACAAATATTTTCTTGAAAAATGACTTCCTTCATACATAATAATTAATATACCTTTTATTTTCTCAATTACGTTGAAGCAATTAGGTACGGTAAGCACAAGGCACATACAATTTAGGTCGGGGTCGGATGACTCCAGTCTATTATAATAAATATTAATACCTTAATTTCTTGTTGTATGAAAGTGTTCAACAATGACATGGGATCTAAACAAAGAATTTTTTTTGAGACTTGTAATCTTAAATAAGTTATGATATTTCTATAACTATAAAATCATATTATTAAGGATAAAATAAAATTTTAAAATTAATCATTTTTATATAAAAATGCATCATTTATTTTGAAGGGACCTTAAAAAGAGAATGTATATCACATAAAATGGTAACAGAGAAAATAGTGTATTGCTTGGAGAACTGTGAAGAAAGGTGGTAAGATTGTCATCGTGTGATTTCACTATTATTATTGGGTTCGAGCAATATAAGCAGGTTGTCTATATAACACCCTGGGATGTAAGCCTTTTCTGAACCCTACACTGAATGCGATAACTGCGAATCACCTCACCAGGAAAGTGACTGCTATAATTAGATCTGGTTTGTACTGGAAGATGTATATTTGTTTGACCTTTTCATGCAACAATTATAGACCAAGGACTTGGCTCCAAAGTTGAAGGAATCATACAACAATCTTTAAACAAGACAATTAGAAAGTGACTTTGCCCTTGTCATTGACCAAGTTCTCTTCATACCTTAATTAGCTAATTCAAACAAGAAAGCACAGATTATTATTTGGTCCAATATGAAATACCTATCTATAACTCTTATCATTAGAATTTTGCTTGAGTGCATCAGAAGCAACAACTACAATAATATCTTTCTCCAACGGACACGTGGTAGATAAAGAATTCATGTTCCTGAAAAAAAATGCTTAAAAAACAAGATTTTAACTTCTTCAATAATTGATAGTTTATAAAAGTTTGTGTACTACCAAATAATGACGGAGCCAAGATTTTTACAGGGGTTAAAAAATAAATAAAATACACTCAGAAAGAAATTAATAGTTATCAATATATAGTATATATATAAAAATATTAACCTAGTTACAATAGTGTAATTTTCTGACAAAAGGATACTAACACCCCTTGAATACGTGTGGCTCCGCCACTGCTACCGATTCGCCTAGATAACTACATATAGCTGGCCATTATAATTGAGATTGGTTGGAAAATAATATAGATTAAATACAGAGATAAAGATTGTATACACAATTAGTGTGTATATAGTGGTGAAGCCAGAAAATTTTTCAAGGGTATTCAAACTTGAAAGAAGTAAAAAAAAATTCCGCAAAGGATGTTCAATATATGTTATACACCTTTAAAACCTACTAATATTTTACCTATATACGCAATGTAATTTTCCGAAGAAAGGTGATCAATTGACCACCATTACCGGACTGTAGCTTCACCTTGTGTGTGTATGTATGTATGTATATATACATATATACATACACACACAAGTTTCTTTTTTTTCTTGGTTAACATATATATAAAAGTTAATTCAAAAATTAAAGATGTTATCTTCATAATGTAAATGTTGAAGTTTAAAGTTTCATTTAAGATATGTTTGTAGCCTAATTTTTCTAACTTTTGGATGATTTTTAATTTAATTTGTTTGTGTGTTGAAGGGAACACAGCGGGGGATAATTGTAAGGAATGGTATTTCTTCAGCATGAGAGAGAGAAAGTACAGAAACAGTGTAAGACCAAATAGAGTAACAGGTTCTGGTTTTTGGAAAGCTACAGGAATTGACAAACCTGTTTATAGTACTACTACTACATCACAAAGTACAGATCGTGGCTGCATTGGCCTCAAGAAATCATTAGTATATTATAGGGGAAGTGCTGGCAAAGGAACAAAAACTGATTGGATGATGCATGAGTTTCGTCTCCCACCAAATTGGAAGACTTCAAACCAGCAGCTGCCCAATCCCAAGAACAGTATTCCAGAAGCTGTAAGTTCTTCCTGTCGGGAATAAACTCCCTACAAAAATAATATTCACGGTAATAAAAATGGAATAATAACGTAGCATCGAGATACGGTAATTAACAAGAATAAAAGAGTAACAACAATACCAAGATTTTTACGTGGAAAACCCTTTTGAATAAGGGAAAAACCCACGGCCCTTAGAAGAGCAACTGATATCACTATAGCAAGGAATTTTACACTTTGTAGGTCCGAGTAAAATACTCAAAAGAAATAATCTTCTTTTGATATTCCCACCTCACTACAATATTACTCACTCTCTATTTTTCTCACAGACTATTTTCTTATACCCTGTCTGTGAAACCTCACTCTTTCTTTCTAACTCTTAGATATATTTTTCCTCTGAGATTGGTGTGTCAAAAATGAGAGCCGAAGCTCTCCTTTTATAGGCAGAACCTCGCCTACTACACTTGACATTTTCTTTCTGCACGCCTACCACATTTGACACAGCCTATAATGTTGACTATGCAAAAGGAAAAGTGGCTGCCAATTTAGAAAAAGAAGACAAAGGAAGAAAGTTGTCTTCCTTAATTTATGGGCTGGACCCCACAAATCTCCCCCTCCAGTCTCATTCACCTGAAGGAGGTAACACCGGAGGTTCTTGTTTGAGTGTATGCCGATAAGTTCTTTGCATAGCTCAAACTTATTTCTTGGTACCACTTTGGTCAGCATATTCGAAGGATTCTCACTTGTATGGATTTTCTTTACCTGCATAGACCCATCCTCTATCCTTTCTCGAATCTAATGATATCTCACGTTGATATGCTTCGTCTTTGCATGATACATGGTGTTTTTTCTTAGGTCTCTTGCACTTTGACTATCACAATAGACGACATACTCATTCTGATGCAATCCAAGCTCTTGAAGGAACCGTTTGAGCCATACCATCTCTTTGCCAGCTTCAGTAGTGGAAATATACTCAACTTCAGTTGTAGAGAGTGTGACACGCTTCTGCAACCTTGACTGCCATGATATAGCTCCCCTTGAAAATGCAAACAAATATCCAGTAGTGGATTTTCTGTTATCAATATCACCTGCCATATCAGCATCTGTATATCCCTTCAAGATTGGATCCGATACTCCAAAGTACAAACAATCTCATGTGGTACCTCTTAGGTACCTGAGTATCCACTTGACTGCTTCCTAATATTCTTTTCCAGGATTTTCAAGAAACCTGCTGACAACACCAACTGCGTGAGCAATATCAGGTTTAGTACATACCATTGCATACATCAAGCTTCCGACTGCTGAAGAATAAGGAACTCTAGCCATGTTCCCTTTCTCCTCCTCTATTGTAAGACACACCTTTTTGCTCAACTTTAGATGACTAGCAAGAGGTGTGCTGACTGGCTTAGCATTTTTCATGTTAAAGCGTTCTAGTACACGTTCAATGTACTTCTCCTGAGATAGCCACAACTTTCTACTTGTTCTCTCTCGAACTATCTTCATCCCTAGAATTTGTTGTGCTGGGCCCAAGTCCTTCATATCAAATGACTTGGACAGATCTCCTTTCAACTTTGCTATCAACCCCTTGTCTTTTCCTACAATTAACATGTCATCCACATACAACAACAATATAATAAAGTTATTCTCAGAAAATCTTTTGAAGTATACACATGGATCAGAATAGGTCTTTAGGTATGTTTGACTTTTCATGAATGAATCAAACTTCATGTACCACTGCCTTGGTGCCTGCTTCAATCCATAAAGACTCTTATTCAATTTGCACACCATGTGTTTCTTTCCAGCTACTTCAAATCCTTCTGGTTGCTCCATATAAATCTCCTCTTCCAAATCTCCATGAAGAAATGCAGTTTTCACATCCAACTGCTCCACTTCAAGATCTAGGCTAGCTGTTAAGCTCAAAATTGTTCGAATAGAAGTCATTTTGATAACAGGTGAGAAAATTTCGTTAAAATCAATACCTTTCTTCTGTTCGAAGCCTTTAACCACCAATCGAGCTTTGTATCTAACCAGCTTGCCATTTCCATCTTTCTTGAGTTTGAAGACCCATTTACATTTGAGTGGTCTTTTACCCGTTGGAAGTTCAACCAGCTTGTACGTGCCATTTTTCTGTAGAGATTCCATCTCTTCTTGCATGGCTTTCATCTACTAGTTCTTTTCTGGATGGGACAGTACCTCCTTAAGACTTTCTGGCTCCCCCTCATCACTGATGAGGACATACTCTGTGGAAGGGTACCTGCATGACTCTACCCTTGGCCTCTCTGATCTCCTCAGAGGTTGAGGTTGTTCTTCTCCCTGAGTGGGGTGCTCCACTTCCTCGACACCTTCATCAAGTTGCTCCCCCTGCTCAATAACCTCACCAGGTTGCTCCCCCTGCTCGGCAACCTCGTCGGTCGTACTTTCTGCACTTGTGGGATTGTTAGAAGTAGAAGGAATAGTAACAAAGTTAGGAATTATACCATTCTTCGCCTTTTCTGACATATCAGCAGCAGTTCCAACTTCACTTTCTCGGAAGACTACATCTCTGCTTCTGATGACCTTCTTCTTTACAGGATCCCACAGTCTGTACCCGAACTCTTCATCTCCATATCCGATAAATATGCAGGGAACAGATTTATCATCCAGCTTTGTTCTCTGCTCTTTTGGTACATGTGCAAAAGCTCTGCAACCGAACACCTTCAGATGCGAGTAGGACACCTCCTTGTTGGTCCAAACTCTCTCTGGGATTTCAAACGCCAACGGAACTGATGGACTCCTATTGATCAGGTAACAGGCTGTCTGAACTGCTTCACCCCAGAATGACTTAGGCAGTTTAGCCATTCTGAGCATGCTTCTCACCTTCTCCACAATGGTGCGGTTCATCCTCTCGGCTACGCCATTGTGCTGTGGGGTTCCAGGAACTGTCTTTTCATGTCTGATCCCATGACTTGAACAATACTCTTCAAATTCCCTTGAAGTGTACTCACCTCCATTGTCACTTCGGAGACGCTTTAGCTTTCGACCCGTCTCCCTTTCTACTAGAGCATGAAACTTCTGGAAAACTTGAAACACCTGATCTTTGGTTTTCAAAATATAAACCCATAATTTTCGTGAAGCATCATCAATAAAAGTAACAAAATATTTGTTACCGCCCATTGATTCAATTTCCATTGGGCCGCAAACATCAGAATATACTAAATCAAGTATATTCAATTTTCTTTCAGACGATGTCTGAAATGAGACTCTATGCTGCTTACCAAATAAACAGTAGTCACAAGGTTTTACCGTTGTACCTTTGGCATAAGAAATGAGTGATTTCTTGGCAAGAATCTGCAATCCCTTCTCGCTCATATGACCCATTCTTTTGTGCCACAAATCTACAGAAATCTCATCTTGTGCCGCGTTCAATTCACCTTGGCATATTTCTGCATTTGTCCTGTACAACGTGCCACGAGCAACTCCCTTTGCAATCACCAATGATCCCTTAGTGAGTCTCCACTTTTGATTTGCAAAATAACTCTCGTATCCATCTCGGTCTAAAGCAATTCCCGAGATCAAGTTCATCCGCAAATCAGGTACATGCCGCACATCCTTTAGAACCAATGTGCATCCGACATTTGTCTTGATACAAATGTCACCAATCCCCGCAATCTTTGAGTAACTTGTGTTACCCATTTTCACTGTGCCGAAATCACCTGCTACATATCTGCAAAAAAGATCTCTTACCGGTGTGGCATGGTGAGATGCCGCTGTGTCAACCACCCATTCCGACTCTGGACCTGACAGGTGCATGCATTCCTCTTCCTCATTTATAAAGAGGACAACATTATCATTGTTTTGCACCATGGTGACTATGTTGTCGTCATTCTTCTGGCCACTGGTTTCACCTTTGCCCTTCCTTGGATTTGGGCAATCTCTTTTGAAGTGACCTGGTTGATCACAGTTGTAGCAATTTCTGGCTCTTGATTTGGATCGGTTCTTTGACTTCCCACGAGCTCCGGATCTACCATAGTTGCCCGAACTCTTTTGATAACTCCTGCCTCTACCTTCTGTGATGAGAGCCTATCCTTGATTTTCAGACTTCTTTCTCATCTTCTCATTGAGTAGAAGAACCGATGTGACATCTTTCAACTCAATAGTAGTCTTACCGTGCAGGATGGTTGTTGCCAAATTATCATACGAAGATGACAACGAGTTCAATAGCAAGATCGCTTTATCTTCTTCCTCGATTTTCACTCCGAGGTTGGCAAGCTGTGTGATTAGTCCGTTAAACACATTTAAATGTGACAAAAAATTCGTACCTTTACCCATATGTGGGGCATATAACTGCTTCTTTAGGTACAATTTATTTTTCAGCGTTTTGGACATGTATAGGCTTTCCAACCTTGTCCAAATTTCATGTGCAGTGTCTTCATCAATGATGTTATTTACCACATCATCTGATAAGTGAAACCTGATTGCACTAACAGCTCTTTCATCCAAGTCAGCCCAATCCTCAGCTTTCATGGTATCAGGCTTTTTGGCATCGACATCTAGTACCTTGTGTAATCCTTGTTGGATGAACAAATCCCTCATCCTTCTTTGCCATGTTGAGAAACCGTTATCTCCGTTGAATTTTGCTACCTCGTACTTTACTCCGGATATTTTTATTTTTCACCGAGTATAGTACTACCGACAATGAATAGTATTTCAGAAAACGAGCAGAACCTGTGCTCTAATACCAGTTGTTGGGAATAAACCTCCTACAAAAATAATATTCACGGTAATAAAAGCGGAAGAATAACGTAGCACCGAGATACGGTAATTAACAAGAATAAAAGAGTAACAACGACACCAAGATTTTTACGTAGAAAACCTTTTTGTATAAGGGAAAAACCCACGGCCCTGAGAAGAGCAATTGATATCACTATAGCAAAAGGAATTTTACACTTTGTAGGTCCGAGTAAAATACTCAAAAGACCACTACAACACTCAAAAGAAATAATCCTCTTTTGATATTCCCACCTCACTACAATATCACTTACTCTCTATTTTTCTCACAAACTATTTTCTTATACCCTGTCTGTGAAACCTCACTCTTTCTTTCTAACTCTCAGATATATTTTTTCTCTGAGATTGATGTGTCAAAAATGAGAGCCGAAGCTCTCCTTCTATAGGCAGAACCTCGCCTACTATACTTGACATTTTCTTTCGGCATGCCTACCACATTTGACACAGCCTACAATGTTGACTATGCAAAAGGAAAAGTGGCTGCCAATTTAGAAAAAGAAGACAAAGGAAGAAAGTTGTCTTCCTTAATTTATGGGTTGGACCCCACATTCCCCCCCACCCCCCACAAATTTTTACCGTTGTGGCCAAAAGGCGGAGCCAAGATTTTAAATTTATGAGTTCGAGATTTAGCCCTTTTAAGTTATTGGATTCTAAATTAATATTAACAACAACAATTCAGTTTAATATCACAAGTGTAATTCCACAAGTAGAATCTGGAGAGTGGAGAGATAGAGACTGTTTTCGATAGACCATCGGCTCAAAGAAATCAAAATCACAGCAATTGTGAAAAAGAAATATAGTAATGTAAAGGTCATGGAAATGGAAGTAATAACAACAACAAGATAATATGATAGCCATAGCTAAATTAATACTAATTTGTATATATTAAATGAATTTTTTAAAAACAAATACAAAATTTAGATCAAAATTAATGGGTTTTGTCTAACCCCTACATTAAATTCTACCTCCGCCCCTACTGTAGTGGTAACTGGTAACACAAGTTCTATGTTAATTTCTTGTCTACCTTTGTTGAATTTTGATCAAATTGTAAAATGATTTTCTATATAGGAGTGGGACTGTGGGAGGAATATAGACTCGTTTATTCACTCCCTTGATTGATGCCAGCGGATAGAACTTAACTCTTCTTGAATTCACATCCACAAATGCTGACCTGCAATAACCTAATTATCCGATGATTCAACTTGGTATACACCCGAATGAATAAATTGGCAAAGAGAAGGAAAAAAAAAAACGAAAAAGCTCGTGCAATTGAGGCGGACCCATGATTTAAATTTAACATATACAAAATTAAGAGTGTTTTTCTTACATTTTCACATATATCTTGTATACCATTTATGTCAAATATGAGAGCTACTTTTTGTCCTTCTCTTGTATATCGACAATGTATTAACTCTTTTACAACAATACAACAATATACCCAGTATAATTCTACATAATGGGATCTGAGGAGGTAGTGTGTGTAGACCTTACCCTTACTTTGTGAAGGTAGAGAGTATATTTCTAATAAACCCTCGACTCAAGGAAAGCAAGCACAACAATAATAAAAAAAAATACGGTACTGTGAATGAAAAATAAACAGTAACAACAGTTAGATAATAGATAATAAGATGGCTGAAGCGAAAGAAACAATAATTAATAATAGAGTTGTGTTAACTCTTTTGAAATTCATAAATTGCAGGAAGTTTGGACACTATGCAGAATATTCAAGAGGACTTCCAATTACAAGAGATTCACACCAGATTGGAAGCAGCCCATTATTGAACAAAGTTTTGGTGATGCAAGTTCTAAAGCATGCAGTCTTCAATCTGAAACAAGTGATAATCACTCTATTAATATCAACTTCAAGAAGATGGAATTTCCACATAAGAACAATAATACAGCAATTGGAGGAAATTATCAAGTTGATCAAAGAACCACTGATTACAATAATAGCCAACCAATAATTACCATGCCACAATCTTCAATCACATCATCAAACTCAAGCTTTTGGAATACAAGTGCTGAAGAGCAGTATTTGTTTAGTGATGGAAACTGGGATGAACTTAAATCGGTTGTTGATTTAGCTATTGATCCTCGTAGTCTTTTTGGATTTAGATAAACTGGACGAGGACTGGGTACAAAAATTGGGGCTTGAACTGAGTCAGTGGTGAATTCAGAATTTAGAGTCAGCGGGCTCTCTTCTTTATCTATGTTCTTAATATAGTCCGAGCTAGATGCAGCAGGTTTGACATGGTTCTATTCTTTATTTATGTGTTATTTCACACATATATATAGTTCGAGCCAGAGCAACGAGTTCCCAATGAGTTGCTGGATTGACAAAAGAGCAAGTACATCTATCTATGCGTGATGTATCACTTGTTATTGCCTGCTGTTCAACGACTATGTTTAGTAGCGATTGAAGTTAAAACAAAATGCAGATCAAGTAAGATATGCCCCAAAGAGAGAGCTTCGTTCTATCTATTTTTATTTTTATTTTTTTATCTTCACTTTCTTTTCCCACCCCTATTTTTCTAGCTAGCTTTCTATACTTCAGTTTATTAGGACTGAGAACTTCATAGATCTTAAATAATACTACTCCAATTTTCTAGACTGTATTTTCTTTCTTATTCTGAATTTCATAGAGTACATTTTGTTTGGAATACAATAAGATTTTTATCAGGAAAAATAAATTGGCTTCTTTGCTATCTTTTGCCATTATATATTTGTAGACACGTAACTTTTTGACCCTCCCCAAGATTTTACACATTTTAGCGTAAATATTTAATTTAGGTTAGTATAGCTCTCTTTTACTTTATTTTATCACAAAAATAAAAATTACAAAAAATATTTTCTCTTATCTAGCTCATTAATATTTTTATCTAGTTACTTTTAATTTATCTACCTTACATAAAATTCAAAAATACAAAAACAGTTCCAGGAATATTATTTTAGTTTTACAATAATTTTTCCATTTTTTATCTTTTAGTATGATATTTGAAAAATATCAAAAATAGGTTTGTTTTTAACGGTTAGTTTTATTTTAATAGTTATTTTACTTGAGTAGGATTAATTAGTAAATGGTGTAGTATTTTTGATTTTGTTTTAGAAGAAAGAGTATGAAATTTGAGGCTAATTTTGTTTGGTCTTAATTGAGAAAAGCCCAATTTCGGATAGCCCAAAACACTGAGCCCATACCCATTCCCCATTTGACCTAACCTAATTCCTACTCCCTATAAAACTAAGACCTAGGAAAAACAAAAGAGGACGGACACCCAATTCCCAAAAGCAGCCGTTTCCCTCTCTCCAAAAGGATCTAATTGGAAAAGGATGTAATTCCATTCCACAAAATCTCCCTCGCCTCCCTTCATAACTCTGTTGTTCCCCTCTCAGCTCCCACATTATTACTTTATGATATAATACAAAAGGAACAAACAAATCTCTACAAAAAATCAACCATTAGAACAAACAAACATAATCCCAAAAAAAAAAAGGTAAAAAAACAGACTCCTCCCATTTTATGCGAACACAGCGCCCGACCCCTTTCTTTCTTAGATTTCCAGCCGGAAAATCCAAAGAAACGGCGACACTTGCTTTCAACAAAACTGCCACTACAGTGAAGTTGCACTAAAGTTCCGTCCGTCGAGTTCGCTGCCATCGTTGGAGTCTCGGTCATGGTTCAGTGATTCAACGGTCATCGACTTTTTGTCGGAGTTTGTCTCTGTTGCTATATAATTTGCTTTGGAGATAATTTTATCAAAAGGTTCGCCTCTCAAACTTGTTCTTAACTTCATACATTAGTGTTAATTTTAATAAATGTTAAATCAAGTTTGTGCTTATTTTGTGATAGAATGCCTTTTCTTTAGTTTACTATGTTGTTTTCTATGATGTCTACTAGATTTGATGTGTTAAGCATATTAAAATGGTGTCAGTTTGCTTTTTTTTTTTTTTTTTTTTATAGTTTTATTAATATTGGCTATGACTCTTTTATTTGTAGTTTAAATGCAAATTAATATAAATATTGGGAATGAAGGCAAAGTTATAGAGTACAGTTTTCGAGGCCAAGAGGAGTTCAATGTTTAGTCTTTTAGGAATTATATAGCAATTAGGCAGTTGCCTATTTACCCATTGTTACGTGTATTTAGTGAAAGGAATATTTCAAATCAATAATAGTTTCCATTCAGGTGTAAAAAAAAATGGGGCAAAGCTATCATGTAAGATCTTTGAAGCCTACAGTTTTATATTAGGCTACTAATGTGTACAATAACATCTAATGTAAGGCAAAAAATGAAATAATTTTAGTAATATAAACAAAGTGTGTCATCTCATTAAGATGCGACGTACACTATTGGAATTAATTAGCTTTAGGAAAATAGCTAATGAACATTCGTAGAAAATGCTTTAGGCGCGACTTAATAAATCATCGTAATTGTGTACGTGTTCGCGTGACATAATTAAGATTTTTAAAATAAATCGAGCTAGGTATGCGTTCTCACAACTTTGACCAAACTTTCTTAATATTAATAAAGCTTGATTAATTGTGGACACGTATGCGTGACATGATTCTTGGCGCGCCAGACGAAATGAGTACACATACGAGTGACTCATTTTAAGATGATTCCGTAACTATGAATAACCAAACAATGAATACACGTACGTGTGATTCATTTCAAATTAAAAAACGGTAAAAGGTAAAAGTTTACATAGGTTATAAAATATGTAATTAAAAAAAATTATTAAGCCAGGTATAACTATTAAAGCGACCGTGCTAGAACCACGAAACTCGGGAATGCCTAACACCTTCTCCCCGATTAACAAAATTCCTTACCCGATTTTCTGTGTTTCGCAGACTGTAAAATAGAGTCAACTTCCTCGATTCAGGATTTTAAACCGGTGACTTGGGACACCATAAATTATCCCAAGTGGTGACTCTGAATTTGAATAAATAATCTCGTTTCGGTTATTGTGACTTTAATTGAAAAACTCCCTTATACCCCCTTTCCTGGGTAGAAAAAGGAGGTGTGATAGCTCTGGCGACTCCGCTGGGGATAAGAACCCTGAATCTCTGGTTCAGGGTTCAGAATTTGAGCTTGTTAATATGATATATGCTTGGCTTTATTGTTTATTGATATTACTGTATTTATGGACCTAATGTGCTAATTGTCGCTTATTTACCGCTTTAATATTATTTGAACTCTATTAAAACTGTCTCCTTACGCCTACCTTCTGAGTCTTCTAAAAATATAGACACACGTTCGCGTGACCCACTTTTTTGTTAGAAGTCATACCAAATAGAATGAGGCTTGGGTCAACAACTAGGTCGGGTAGACTTTCGTGCTCCCGGTACGCTGCCCCCATCTCGGCTTGAGTTGTCCGCTTGGGTAAGTCAGGTTTAGAACACAACCCCAGGTTTAAACTTAGAAAAACATAACCTCATGCCGGATCCCTAGTAGGAACGTTTGTTTGCATCGCGTGCATTTGACTTTGGGGACTCAACACATAGGTTGGGTCCGTCTAGGACAGGTGTACACAAAATGAAAGACCATGCTGATGCACCTTACGTGCTATTTGTACATTTATTTGCTTCGGTTTGTATGTTGATCGGCTAAGGAAAGAAAAATAACAGAAAAACCAAGAGTGAGGTAGGATAGAGAATTCACCCGATTCTGAAAATTTCGATATTTGAAAATGTCTCGAAACTCTGTCAAAATTTTTAAAAAAAAAAGGGAAAAGAAAATGTATTTCAAAAAAAAATGAAAGTGAGTCAATATTATGTTTTTTCAATTATGTCAAAACTGACCGAATTACGCGGGTCTGATTCTCACCGAATGTGAGATACGTAGGCAAACCTTATCGGTTCGGACTCCAATTTTCAAAAAATCCAAAAATATTTTCCATTACTTCCTTCTTTAGAAAGTCTTTCTTTTAGACCTCAATTTTTAAAAAATACAAAATATTTTCTTTAATTTCTTCTCAAAATCCAAAAATATTTTCATTCTTCTTTCATAAATTGAAAAGTAAATTCAAGATGCAAAAACATTTTCTTTTTTCTTTAGAAGTATTTCTTTCATAAATTCAAAATAAAAGTACAAAAATTCAAAAAAATCTTTCTTCTTTAGAAGTCTTTCTTTTCAAAAATTCTTTTTAAAACAAAAATCAAAATTCAAAAATCTTTTCTTTCTTCTTTATAAATCTTTCTTCGGAAATTAAAAAAAATCAAAATCCAAAAAAAAGTTAGTTTATTTACTTTATTCATGATCTTCCCGAACTGTGCAAGATCTGATTTATGTTCCCACATGATACGTAGGCAACCCACATCGAGTTCGATTGAATGGTTAAAAACCAAAAAGAAAGAAAAACCAAAAAAAAAAAGGAGAAAGGAGAGAAAACAAAAAAAAAAGAGAAAAAAAGGAAAAAAAAGAAAAGAGAAAAAAAGGAAAAAAAGAAAGAGTGTTTATTCTAACATGGTTGTTGTTTTGAAATAAAAGCTAGTCAAAGGTGGTCGGTTTGTTGGTTTGCAATGGCGAGTCACAAAAGCCATCCAAGATCTCTCGAAAATAAAAGCATCTTCTCAACCAATGGAGCAAACACCATTGTTGTTGATCCAAGGTCACGAAAAGGCAAGTAGGTAAGTTGGCGGTGAAAAATAAAAAAATGGAGGCAAATGTAGGGTTGACTTTACCCGATTTGACCAATAGGACATGGGCTGCTCGGGATGATTGTCAAAATTTGAGTGTTGAATCCAAAACAATTAAAATGGTCAAATGCCGTAGTAATGCTGATGTGCGAATGTATGGCTAAGATGTCGCTTAGTAACTCGAAAGTCACTCCTCCTTTAGCCATGGTAGCTTATTTTGTCGTCTTTTCTTCTTCTTTTTGTGTTATCAGACCCTACTATCCTTTATTCAATAAAAAGCAGTCAGTCATTTTGTGCATAGTTTTTTTCAAGCTAGTTTTAGTGACATGACATGCATGCGGAATTTTTGGCCAGATCT
This sequence comes from Nicotiana sylvestris, assembly GCF_000393655.2. Lineage (NCBI taxonomy): Eukaryota > Viridiplantae > Streptophyta > Magnoliopsida > Solanales > Solanaceae > Nicotiana > Nicotiana sylvestris. The sequence goes on from NC_091063.1 coordinate 13,927,198, forward strand.
TAGAAAATTGATTTAAGCTTGAATTGGACAACTGAGGAAAAGACACTTTTGAGGATGAAAAAGAGTTGAAATACCTTGGAATTAAGCCCAAGTAAAATTCAAGTGGAACTAAAATAGTCAGACCCATGGAGGTTAAGAAAATTCACCTTCAAATCATTGTGAAGATCGGGCTTGAGGATGTCTAACCAATTGAAGTTTGTTGGAAAGCTTGACACTAAGGGATGGAAAGTTTCTTGTGACCATGACACACTAAGAAGACAGACATGTTCGTTAATGCTGTGATCGCGAAAGGAAATTATAATTAGCGTTCTCGAGGTTGGGAGGCCTTTTTTCTGCTACCCAAACACTTTATACCCTTTGTTACCCCTTTTAAGCCTGTGTAATTTTCTTTGACCACCCTCTTTTGGAATCAGGTTTAGAGTCAAAAGTCCAAAAAAAAAAAGAAAAAAAAATAATAACACTAAAGGTACATGCCCCAATAGTACAAACTGGGGCAGCTTTTAGAAAGTTCAAATGAAAAAAGAAGAAGAAAAGAACAGTCAAAAACCCATGCCCCTAGAAAATAAGAGCTGGGGAAACTTGTTTTGAAAAACAAAGGAAAAAAAAGAAAAAAGAAGGAAGAAAAAAAAAGAAACATAAAGAAAGATGAAAAATAGTTAGGTCAGATGTTTGAACTACGTTTGACCTGATTCCTTAAAAAAAAAGGATATGTAGGCAGCCTCACGGTTCGGTCTAACCCAAATATAATTCAAAAAAAGAGGAAAAAGAAAAAGAGAAAAAAATAAAAAAACTCCCTAGTATCTAAAACTGGGCATGAGTTTGTTATAATTTTTAAACGAGGCGATTTCAAGAGTTGTGAGTATACAACCCCATCATCTTTAGTCTGTTTTGAGCCTTCATGTCATCCCTTCTTTCCAACCCTATCCAAAAACCTTCTAAATAAAGACCTCTTGATCAGCCTTCAAGAATGCCAAGAGACGCATGCAATGAGCAACAGTTGTCACGCGACATAGAACACTGTCAAGTTGCTCACAAAAAACAAAAGAGAAAAATGAGAGAGTCTTACTAGTGAAAACCCTCATGGGCACTGTAAGGCGACAGTAAGCAGAGATTGGCAAATGAGAGAGATTTATTAGTGGAAACCTCTCGGGGCACCACTAGTCGAAAGTGAGTTGTGAAGCTGATGCAAAGAATTGACACGAACAAGCCCGACTTTAAAGGTCATAAGAATGATAAAAAGGAAGATTGGATTAGTTTGATAGATTAGGCCGTTGAGTCCAAAATGCATGTCATGACTATTAAGGCTAGTTATTAAAAAAAAAACTCTTCCTTCTGTTCTTCTGACAGGAACATTTCTTGTTAATACCTGTTTCTTTGCATCATTGTGTTATTCACTCTCAGTCAGTCCTTGTCAAAACAAGCAAGAAAAGATTTCAAAATCTGCTACCAGCATTTCAGTTGCATAAAGTAAATTTGGCCAGCACACTCAGTTATTACTGTCAATATACCTTGAGGATTCATGCAAAGGCTTCCCCAAAAGACTCTTGTCAGCCTATTGGGTGCCAGCAAAGATAATTGGTGATTCTCTCTGACAGACAAATTGTTCAAAAAGCAGAAAGTCATTCAAGATATCAGAAAAGGTCACCTAAGAGAAGATCTCTAGTTGGGATAAGGCTGATTGAGCCACAAGTACAAATGGTACTGAGTGTGAAACAATTAGGGTTGATACAGAGCAAAAGTTTCTTGAAATCAACTCAAGTTGATCGAGCAAAGGCCAAGCTGCTCAAGATCAAGTCCATAAACTAACCACCACTTTCAAAACTAACAAAATTTTCTTTGTTTGATATAGGAACAAAGCAAAGCAAAGCAAATCAAGGAAAGTGTTTCAAATAAAAAGAAAAAAAAAAGAAAGAAGAAATGAAACGAAGAGAAGAGGCGACAAAGGGAAGTTTCTCAAATCTTTGCCATTATTTGTCTTGCTAATGTGCATAAAATATTGCCATTGCACTCACATTTTTCCTCCTAGGATAAAAAGCCCTAGTCTAATGGCTTTTCTCCCAATAAAAATCTTAGACTAATGAATTTTTTTCCTAAGATAGAAAATCTAGTCTGATGAATTTTCTCCTAGGATAGAAGTCTTAGTCTGATGAATCTTTCTCCTAAGATAACAAATAAAACCCTAGTCTGATGAATCTTTCTCCTAGGATAAATGTCTTAATTTGATTAATTTTTCTCCTAAGATAGAAGACCTAGTATAATGAACTTTCTCCTAGGATAGGCGTCTTAGTCTGATGAATCTTTCTCCTAAGATAAGAAAACTTATTTTGATGAATTTTCTCCTAGGATAAGAAATCTTAGTCTGGTGAATTTTTCTCCTAAGATAGAAAACCTAGTCTAATGAACTTTCTCCTAGGATCAAAATCTTAGTCTGATGAATCTTTCTCCTAAGATAGAAGACCTAGTTTGATGAACTTTCTCCTAGGATCAAAATCTTAGTCTGATGAATCTTTCTCCTAAGATACCGAAAAAGAGACCTAGTCTGATGAACTTTTCTCCTAGGATCAAAATCTTAGTCTGATGAATCTTTCTCCTAAGATAGAAAACCTAGTTTGATGAATTTTCTCTTAGGATAGAAATCTTAGTTTGATGAATCTTTTTCCTAATATAACAAAAAAAATATAGTGTGATGAATCTTTCTCCTAGGATAAACGTCTTAGTCTGATGAATTTTTCTCCTAAGATAGAAGACCTAGTATGATGAACTGTTACGACCCGGATTTCCCACCCTCGGGAGTCGTGATGGCGCCTACTAATGAAAGCTAGGCAAGCCAATCCTTAACTGCTTACAACGTTAACAATTACTTCTTTTAACAATTATCGGCGATAGCATGAAAGCAACAGAATTAAATAAATATGCGGAAGACTTAAATTTATAGGAAACTGAACAATAATGCGAGAATCAGCATATGCCTCTACCCAAGAACTGGTGTCACATTACTCACGAGCTTCTAAGAGTACTAAATACAACCGTTTGAAAGAAAATATAAATTGTTTGTCTCGAATATATGAGATAACAGACGGAAATAAAAGATAGAGGAGATGTCGGGCCTGCGAACGCCTGCAAGGCTACCTCAGTGTCTCACTGGACTGAAGGTTGTCTCCCGCGCTACTGCTGCTGTCCAAAACCTGGATCTGTGTAAAAGAGTACAGAGTGTAGTATCAGCACAACCGGCCCCAAGTGCTGGTAAGTGTCTGGCCTAACCCCGACGAGGTAGTGACCAGGCTAGGACCAGACTCCAGATAAACCTGTACAGTTATATAATATATGGCGGAAAAGTAAACAAGTAATAAGCAGTTAATGCTGGGGAAGGGGAACATGCTTCGGGGATAGCAGTTAAAAGGAATAACAGGGAATAATAAGGAAGCTAGCACTATAACTTCTATCACAAATGAAGAAAATAAAGGCAACTTTCACTTTCAGTTTCCTCTTGTTGCAGACGTGCAACCCGATCCCATTTCTCATATCTCGTGGTAGGCGTACCACCCGCTCCCATTTCATTCTATCTCGTGGTGGGCGTACCACCCGCTCCCATTTCATTATATCTCGTGGTAGGCGTACCACTCGCTCCCATTTCATAATATCTTATGGTAGGCATACCACCCGCTCTCATTTTATAATATCTTGCGGTAGGCGTACCACCCGCTCCCATTTTATAATATCTTGTGGTAGGCGTACCACCCGCTCCCATTTCATAATATCTTATGGTAGGCGTACCACCCGCTCCCATTTCAATTCACCACACAATCACAAGAAATCCCGGCAAGGAAACATAAGTAATATAATAACTTCCTGGCAAGGGGACATAAGTAATATAATAACTTCCCGACAAGGGAACAAGGATATCGAAATAGTCATCCCGGCAAGGGAGAATCAGCTATAACCAATCTCACTTTACTAGTACTCAGTTCAATTAATGGAAATACTTAATCATAGAGGATCATGAATTAAAGTATACAAGGTTTCATTCAAAAACACAACAATTTTCAAGTTAAGACCCACGGTCATGCTTGACACCAACGTATAGATACTCGTCACCATGCCTATAAGTCGTACTCAACAAGAAGCACGTAGCAAATATGACCCAATTCCTAATCACTCAAGCTAGGGTTAAACCAAACACTTACCTCGATGCCTTGAACATCACTCAAGTCTCAATTATAGCTTTACCTCTTGATTCCACCACCAATCCGCTCGAATCTAGTCATAAGTTACTTAATCACATTAATAAATGCTAAATGAATCAACCCCAATGCATGAAAATGAGTTTTCAAAAGTCTTACCCAAAAGTCAAAAATGACCCCCGGGCCCACGTGGTCGAAACCTGAGGTTCGAACCAAAACCCGATTATCCATTCCCCCACAAATTCAAATATATGGTTTGTTTTGAAATCGGACCTCAAATTGAGGTCCAAATCCCCAATTTTTTTGAGAAACCTAGGTTCTACCCAAATCACCCAATTTTCCCATGAAAATATTTGATTTGAAGTTGAAATCATGTTAAAAGATGTTAAGAAGTGAAGAAAATAAGTTAGAAATCACTTACCAATCGTTTTGGAGAAGAAAAGTTATTTGGAAAATCGCCTCTTAGGTTTTGGGGTTTTGAAAAGTGTAAAATAACTGAATTCACGTGTATTTATACCCCTCCAAAGTCCCCACCATGGACCGTGCAAAAAGGACTGCGACCGCACAGGCTTCCTGAAGGCCTGCAGATCTATGCCTCGCGCGGACCGCGTAAAGGCGACCGCGGCCGCGCTGGCCCCTCCGCGGGCGCATGCGTTTCCTCGCGTCTCGCGCCAAAGGGTTCAGAGGCCTGCAATATTTTTCTGAACGTGCAACATCTGATCTTTTTAAGCCTAAGGCATCCCGGGACCTACTAGAAACTCACCGAGCCCTCGAAACTCTAAACCAAGCATGCACACTATCAAAACACCCTACGAACATATTCGTGTGATAACATCACCAATATGACGTCATGAACATCGAATTGAGCCTCAAGATCCATGAAATTTCTCAGATTTCCTTTTAAACATCATTTTTCCCAATTTAGGTCCGGATCACATCAAACGACGTCCGTTTTTTACCAAACTTTACAGGAGTGATTCAAAACATATATAAAACATATACCGGGCAACGAAACCAAAATACGGGCTCGATACCATTACTTTCACATCAGTATTCATTTCACTTTTCTTTAAACATTTTTCAGAGAACAATTTCACTTAAAAATTCATAACTCGGGCTGGGGACTTCAGAATTCGATTCCGGGCATACGCCCGAGTCCCATATTTTCCTACGGACCCTTCGGGATCGTAAAATCACGGGTCCGGTTCCGTTTATCTAAAATGTTGACCGAAGTCAAACTTATTCATTTCGAGGTAAAAACTTAGAAATTTTCACAAGATTTCACGTTTAAGCTTTCCGGCTACGCGCCCGGATTGTGCACACAAATCGAGGCGACTCTAAATAAGGTTTTCAGGGCCTCGGAGATAGATTTCAATTAGAAACAGGTGATGACCCCCTTTGGGTTGCCTCTAAAACAATCGTTCGTCCTCGAACGGACAGAAGAAGGAAGTACCTGAGTCGGGGAAAAGATGAGGGTAACGGTCCCGCATATCGGACTCTAACTCCCAGGTCGATGCCTCAGGAGGCTGACCTCTCCACCGAACACGAACCGAAGGAAAATTCTTCGACCTCAGCTGGCGAACCTGTCGGTCTAGAATAGCCACTGGCTCCTCCTCATATGACAAATCCTTGTCCAACTAGACAGTGCTGAAATCTAACATGTGGGATGGATCGCCGTGATATTTCCGAAGCATGGACACATGAAACACTGGATGCACGGCTGATAAGCTAGGCGACAATGCTAGTCTATAAGCCACCTCTCCCACTCGATCAAGGATCTCAAATGGACCAATGAACCTAGGGTTAAGCTTGCCCTTCTTCTCGAATCTCATCACGCCCTTCGTAGGCGACACTCTGAGCAATACCTGCTCACCAACCATAAAAGCCACATCTCGAACCTTACGATCTGCATAGCTCTTATGACTGGACTGAGATGTACGAAGCCTATCCTGAATGATCCTGACCTTGTCCAAGGCCTCCTGAACCAAATCTGTACCCAACAACCGAGCCTCTCCCGGCTCAAACCATCCAATCGGAGATCCACACCACCTACCATATAGAGCTTGATAAGGAGCCATCTGGATACTCGACTGGTAGCTGTTGTTGTAGGCAAACTCTGCTAAAGGCAAGAACTGATCCCCCGAACCTCCAAAGTCAATAACACAAGCTCTGAGCATATCCTCCAATATCTGAATAGTCCGCTTGGACTATCCATCCGTTTGAGGATGAAATGTTGTACTCAACTCAACCTGGGTGCCTAACCCTCGCTGAAATGCTCTCCAGAAATGCGAGGTGAACTGCGTACCTCGGTCCGAAATGATAGATATCGGCACACCATGAAGACGAACAATCTCCCGTATATAGATCTCAGCTAACCTCTCGGACGAATAGGAGACTGCCACATGAATGAAATGCGCTGACTTGGTCAGCCTATCAACAATGACCCAAACTGCATCAAAAGCTTTTGGGTTAACGGAAGTCCAGTAACGAAGTCCATAGTGATTCTCTCCAACTTCCACTCGGGAAGCTCAATCCTCTGAAATAAACCACCAGGCCTCTTATGCTCATACTTAACCTGCTGACAATTCAAATACTGAGCCACATAGGCAATGATATCTTTCTTCATTCTACGCCACCAATAATGCTGCCGCAAATCCTGCTACATCTTCGCGGTGCCTGGATGGATAGAGTACTGGGAACTATGGGCCTCCTCTAAAATCAACTCTCGAAGCCCATCCACATTAGGCACACAAACTCGACCCTGCAATCTCAGAACTCCATCATCACCTAAGGTAACCTGGTTGGCACCCCCACACTGCACCGTGTCTCTAAGGATACACAAATGGGGATCATCAAACTGCCGATCACGGATACGCTCCAATAACTAAGAACGAGCGACCGTGCAAGCTAAAACTTGACTAGGCTCAGAAATATCCAACCTCACAAATTGATTGGCCAAAGCCTGAACATCCAAAGTAAGCGGCCTTTCACCGACTGGAATATAAGCAAGGCTGCCCATACTGGCTGACTTTCTACTCAAAGCATCGGCCACCACGTTAGCCTTCCCCGAGTGATATAGGATAGTGATGTCATAATCCTTCAACAACTCCAACCACCTCCTCTGCCTCAAATTCAACTCCTTTTGCTTGAACAAATATTGAAGACTCTTATGATCCATTAACACCTCACATGCCACGCTATATAGATAGTGCCTCCAAATCTTCAATGCGTGGATAATGGCTGCCAACTCCAAATCATGCACTGGATAGTTCTTCTCATGAACCTTCAACTGCCTCGAAGCAAAGACAATGACCTTGCCATCCTACATCAACACTGCACCAAGTCCAATGTGAGATGCATCACAATAAACGGTGTAAGGCCCTGAACATGTGGGCAAAACTAACACCGGCGCCATAGTCAGGGCTGTCTTGAGACTCTGAAAGCTCGCCTCACACTCATCTGACCATCTGAACTGGGAACCCTTCTGGGCCAACCTGGTCATCGGGGCTGCAATAGACGAGAACCCCTCCACGAACTGATGATAGTAGTCTGCCAATCCCCAGAAACTCCGAATCTCTGTAGCTGATGCTGGTCTAGGACAGTTCTTGACTGCCTCAAACTTCTTTAGATCAACCTGAATACCCTCTGCTGATACAATGTGACCCAGGAATGCCACGAACTCAACCAGAACTCACATTTCGAGAACTTAGCATATAACTGACTATCCTTCAGAGTCTGAAGAACCACTCTGAGGTGTTGCTCGTGCTCCTCCTGGCTGCGGGAATATATCAGGATATCGTCAATAAAGACTATCACGAACAAGTCCAAATAAGGCCTGAACACTCGGTTCATCAACTCCATAAACGCTGCTGGGGCATTGGTCAACCCGAATGACATAACCAAGAATTCATAATGCCCGTACCTAGTGCAGAAAGCTATTTTAGGTACGTCGGATGCCCTAATCCTCAACTGATGGTAGCCAGATCTCAAGTCAATCTTTGAAAATATCTTGGCACCCTGAAGCTGATCGAACAAATCATCAATCCTCGACAGTGGGTACTTATTCTTGATCGTAACCTTGTTCAATTATCGGTAATCAATGCACATTCTCATCGACCCATCCTTTTTCTTCACAAACAACACCGGCACACCCCAAGGCGAAACGCTGGGTCTGATGAACCCTTCTCAAGCAAATCCTGCAACTGTTCCTTAACTCTTTCAACTCCGGCGGGACCATACGATACAGCGGGATAGAAATGGGCTGGGTGCCCGGAGTCAAATCAATGCAAAAGTCGATATCCCTGTCGGGCGGCATACCCGACAGGTCTGAAGGAAAAACCTCAGGAAACTCCCGAACAATGGGTACAAAATCAATAGAAGGGACCTCCACACTAGAATCGCGAACATAAGCCAAATAGGCCAAACACCCCTTCTCGACCATACGCCGAGCCTTCACATAAGAGATAACACTAAGGTCACTGTATTGGCATGACAATCCAAGATAGCATGGTACGGGGATAACCAATCCATTCCAAATATAACATCGAAATCGACCATGTCTAAAAGCAACAAATAGACACGGGTCTCAAGACCCCCAAACACTACAATACAAGAACGATGAACTCGATCGACCACAATAGAATCACCCACCGATGTAGACATATAAACAGGAATACTCAATGAATCACTAGGCATGACCAGGTACGGGGTAAAATAAGATGACACGTACGAATACGTAGACCCTGGATCAAATAACACTGAAACATCTCTATCACAAACCAATATAGTACATGTAATGACTACATTTGCAGAATCAGCCTCGGGTCTGGCTGGAAGTGCATAACATCGGGGCTGGGCCCTACCACCCTGGACTGCCTCTCTATCACAAACCAGTATAGTACCTCTCTGGTTTTAAACATCATTTTTCACAATTTGGGTCCGTATCACGTCAAACGATGTCTGTTTTTTACCAAACTTTACAGGAGTGATTCAAAACATATATAAAACCTGTACCGGGTGCCGGAACCAAAATACGAGCCCGATACCATTACTTTCACATCTGTATTCATTTCACTTTTCTTTAAACATTGTTTTGAGAACAATTTCACTTAAAAATTCATAACTCGGGCTGGGGACCTCGGAATTTGATTCCGGGCATACGCTCGAGTCCCATATTTTCATGCGGACCCTTCGGGATTGTTAAATCACGGGTCCAGGTTCGTTTACCTAAAATTTTGACCGAAGTCAAACTTATTCATTTCGAGGTAAAAACTTAGAAATTTTCACAAGATTTCACGCTTAAGCTTTCCGGCTACGCGCCCGGACTGTGCACACAAATCGAGGCGACTCTAAATAAGGATTTCAGGGCCTCGGAGACAGATTTCAATTAGAAACAGGTGATGACTGTCACACCTCCTTTTTCCGCCTCAGCGAGGGGTGCAAGGAGTTTTCTCCAATTAAAGGACAGTCGAAACGGGATTTGTTTATTTGTTTCAGAGTCGCCACCTGGGAATTTTATGGCGTCCCAAGTCACCGGTTTTAATCCCGAATCGAGGAGAATATGACTCTGTTTGTCATTCTGCGAACCAGAAATCCGAGTAAGGAATTCTGTTAATTCGGGAGAAGGTGTTAGGCATTCCCGAATTCCGTGGTTTTAGCATGGTCGCTTAACCGTTATTATACTTGGCTTAATTATCTCGATTTGTTAAATACATTTTTATTGTATGATTTTGTTACCGCTTTAGATTGTTCATAATTATAGACCCTTAAACGAATCACGCGTACGTATATTCGTATTATATATTTTTATAAACGTGAATAATAGTGTCACACATACATGTACATGATAAGATTGATAATATTATTTTTTTTGCATATTTTTATTATATAAAAAAAACTTATGTTCGAAATTGTGCTTAAAAATAGAGTTAAGAACATCGTCACTCGTGTATGATTAAATAGTGAACTGCACATTTCGGGTTTAATTTAACATCCTCCGAAGAACCTCTTTTATTAAAAGTTTGCTCGGAGTTGCGCGAACACATAATTCGAATTGCCTTTAGAAGTATAATCAGGTCACGCGAACGCATCCCTAATTACACAAAATATTCTTTATAAATTCTCTACAAATGTTTATTACATCCATCTATTTTTAATATGAAAGTCATAGAGAAACACTGATTTGGACGTCTTCAAATTTTCTTGAAAAGAATTCAAAATTTATTATGTGTTGACCGCAAGTCTTATTTTACGCGTATGAATTATATACCTCAAAACTATTTAAATTTTAAAGAATTAATGATATGAAAAACAAATAACATGTAACTAAAACTACCATTTTTATCGTGAATACAACATTAGTATACCCAAAAAGCGAATCGCATACAAAACCGGGAAAAGAATTAATTTGATAAACAAATTAATAGTTTCCGAAGAATTTTCATTGTTATATTTAGTGCGAACTCTATTTCTACATATCTTTGATATAAAATGTTGCAATTCGTACTTATAAATCCCACCTCCTTCTCATATACTTGTTTTTAGTCCAAAGTTATAATTGTTTGGTTAATTTGTTTACGATGATAGATAAAATCAAGTTGATAAGAAAGAGAACTATTATACAAATTGACTCAATAAAATGGCATCACATGCAACGTAGTGGTACGTCTGAACCATTCATCATATTCCAACATCGTAAACGTGACGGATTATATCAATTCACATTTCCACCATGACTATTCACATAACCGCTATTATGCCATATATGAACGAAATACAACTAACATTATCTAGCCTTAAACAAAATCGGATATTTGACAAAATAGGCTAATAATATAGTTTTTTGATATTTCTATACTATTCTTTACTTAGCTAACAATATCACAAGATTGAATTAATGGCCAACTTTCTGCCATGTTCCCTATCTTGACAATTCGAACATAACTTATACTTAATGAAATTCTGAAATAGATAACATTATTACAACGCTTATACGAACTTCAAAAGGGAATGATTAACTAATAGTCATCATGTCAAGCATACTACTATATTAACCAACTGAAACAAAACTGAAATTTAAACTAATAGATTTAAACGAGTAAAAGACATAATTATAATTCCAAACTTCATTTATTTGGCAATGTTGAAGCTTTCCACAACATGAGTCTAAAAATATATACCTGGAAATGAGGGTAAAAGAGGCAAATTTCAGCAGTAGTAGCAGCAACAAAATCAGCAGAAAATGCCAAATAACTCAGCAGATTTGAGCAAAATAACAAGACCCTTGGAACCAGACGAGCAGTAACAGAATTTTAAGAAAAATTTCAGATTTAAACCAAACAATATCAACAAACAGACCCAGACAGATTCAAGGAAAACTATGTTTCTGATTTTCTTTCCTTCTTCTATATCTGTTTCAGATTCTGTGTGTGTGTGAGTGTTCTCTTTTTCTGTTTCTTTTTCTGTTTTTTTTGTTTATCTTTCAGTTTTTTTTCTTTTCTCTCTCTATTTTTCCACTGTCCAGTTTTTCCTTCTGTCTATTCTCTTATTCTCTATCTGGTTCTCCCTCACTGTCCACATATGGTTCTCTCCAAAAATCAGTCCCTAAACCCCATCTTATACAAGTCTGCCCCCCCTTTAACAGCCTACTGTCTGGACCCCTTTTCTCTTTTAAAAATCAGAAAATCTCCACTCAAATAACACTAAGGCTGATTTTCTAATAAATCAGCCACTAAAGATACTTTTTCCCTTATTTTCAGCACTCCCAATTCCCTTTGTCTCCCATTATCCTATTAGATTATAGCCATTAACATTCCACTATTAGCACACTAATACTATCATATTACTCTCACTGTTTCATTCCCAATAGTACCCCTGAAAATCCCTCAAACCACAGCTTCTACCAACAGCAGCCAGTTTTTTGGATTAAATCCTAACTGAAAATGCAACCTTCTAACCCAATTATATCTAACCATCATTCGTAAAACTGAATTCAAACCCAACACCACATAGAACTCAACAGCACAATTTAAACTGAATTTGAAATCAGCATGAATGCAGGGGCATTGTCAGTATATTGACAATGCCCTGAAACTTACTGCCCAGAAACCAACATACACAACATCCATTTGATGAACTTAATGATTTACAAACAAACATGATTTAATTGACGAGTGCTAATCAACTGATTATCTACAATGATTGTCATAAAACAGTTTATAAATAGATAAACAGGTTATTTCAATCAGCATTATCAGAAACAGAAATTATAATATAACTAATCGACGAACTTAATCGAGTCGATTACACACATTGTAAATAATCACAACCAACAGAAACAATGCCATTATTTGATCAAATAGACGGGTATGAGACAACATCAAATAAACAAATAGGAAAATTACACAGACTACTGAAACAAACAACAATATACACATAGAATACAAAAAGGAGTAGGAAAAATACCTTTGAACCTTCAAATTTATACGGACAAAAGCTCAACTTTGGATTCGGACCTTTTGAGGCTGAACAGACTTTATTCGAAGTATTCTCAATTGAGAATACCTCGATTAAAGTCTCTTAGACCTCAATCCCTCATTTAATTTGGGCAAATTCCACGATTGGAATTTTTAGGGTTTCAGATTCCTTGATTTAAGGCTCAACCATTTCTGGTTAGATTCGAACCAAACCAGGTTTGGTTTAGTTACGAGTGAAGTTAGGAGAGTGATTGGTGTGAGTTTGGGGTATATTGGGGTAGGTTTAGGTTATGCTCGAATCTTCGATTGAAGATTCGAGATGCTGTAAGGTGATTCAAGATGAACGAACAACAGATCCATAACGAGGCCGGTCAGGGGGTGCTATGGTGTTAATTGTGGCTTGGTTGGTTTGGATCTGAGTTTGGGTCGAATCTTCAAATGAAGATTCGAGAAACTCCAGGAATATTCGAGCTCAGTGGTTATCATATTCGGATAGAGGATGGTCAGGGGGTTCAGGGATGTTAAGGTGGTGACCGGCGGCGTCGTTGCCGCCGGGTTTCAGGAGAGGGGGAGTTAGGGCGGCTAGGGTTTTGGGTGTATCGTTTGAAGACGATGATGAACAGGAGAGGGGGGTGCTTAGTTCGGGGGGGCAAGGATTTGGGGTTTATATAGGGGAGGGGTGGTTTGATCTCATCCGTCGGATCAGGTAAGATACACGGTTGAGATTAATTTATTTAACCAAACGATGTCGTTTGGTTTAGTTTTGGGGTCGGCTGAATTGGGGCAATGGGTTGGGTAGGGGTTACGGGTAAGGTCAAAACTCTGGGAGCCCTTGGATCAGAAACAATGAACGGCCCCGATCAAATTCAACCATACGATGTCGTATGGTTTGCCTTTGAAATTAAATGACCGGGCATCATCAAACGGCGTAGTATTTGCCATATACTATGTCATTTGATGGTCTTTGGGTTGACTGACCTGGGCCGGGTAAATGCATTGTTTTGGGCCGGGTAAATGCATTTTTTTCAATTAAATGGCCCAGTCCGTTTTTCTTCAATTAAATGGCCCAGTCCGTTTTTCTTCACACTTTAATTCCTAATTTTAATTTATAAAAAATCTAAATTACCCTTAAAAATATTAATTACCTTTTATCAACCATTAACACACAAGACAAAACATTAATCACACAATGACATAATTAAATGACGAAAATAAGATAAAATGCATATTTTTGTGATTTTTTTTTGAATTTAATCAATTCTTAAATGTATAATTAAATCCTAGATATGCATGCAACTATAACAAAGTAAACATTTACGGACAAAACACAAATAATTAATAAATGCCACCTAAATTCTAAAAATTGCACACTAAGTGAATTTTTATTTTTTTGATTTATTTTGGAGTAGTTTTCGTGAGGCAAAAATCACGTGCTCACAGCTTCCCCTCTTTGTGCGGAAACTCGAAGAGTTTTCGTGCAAAGATAAAGTGAGCGGATACGAGCGATTTTTGCCTGTTCGAATACTCCGTGGGAAGCATTTTTTGAAAGATTTGACCGAACCTCTGCTTCAAAGGTTTCCTACATATCCTTGGCTATAAAGGAATCAGGTCAATGTAGTTCGGGAAGTTTTGGGTAGCTGGGACTACCGTGGGACTGTGATGTTACTGCTGCTTCGTGCTGTTTTTACTGCTTGCTGACCTCCTTATTACACCTTACTTCAAAGGTAATACAAAAAGCTAAACTAGACTATGGTACATGAATTATAAAATCTTATCTAGATCATGCCCTTGCGTTTCTTGTTGTCTTGATATCTTGGTGACTCTTGGGCATCCTTTGCTTCTGACTTGTTCCGCATTTTCTTTCATTGTGTATCTTATTTCCTTTATCTGTTTGGGACTCTTGTTGTTTCCCGCTGGAGATTTGGTTGGACTCCTCTGCTTTATTGACTCTAAGTGTGCTCCTTTCTTATATGGGTGGGCTTTTGACTTCAACCCGCAATGTCAAAATAAACTGCCATTCTGTTCTTCAGGGGGGGATCCTGACCTTGATTACGTCAACTGTTCTTCCTTGTTCTCCAGGTGGACGCCTGACTTCTGATACTTCAACTGCTCTTCCTTGTTCTCCAGGTGGACGCCTGACTTCTAATACTTCAACTGCTCTTCCTTGTTCTCCAGGTGGACGCCTGACTTCAAATACTTCAACTGCTCTTCCTTATTCTCCAGGTGGACGCCTGACTTTTAATACTTCAACTGCTCTTCCTTATTCTCCAGGTGGACGCCTGACTTCTGATACTTCAACTGCTCTTCCTTGTTCTCCAGGTGGATGCCTGATTGCTAATACTTCAACTGCTCTTCCTTATTCTCCAGGTGGACGCCTGATTGCTAATACTTCAACTGCTCTTCCTTATTCTCCAGGTGGACGCCTGACTTCTGATACTTCAACTGCTCTTCCTTGTTCTCCAGGTGGACGCCTGATTGGTAATACTTCAACTGCTCTTCCTTATTCTCCAGGTGGACGCCTGACTTCTGATACTTCAACTGCTCTTCCTTGTTCTCCAGGTGGACGCCTGACTTCTAATAATTCAACTGCTCTTCCTTGTTCTCCAGGTGGACGCCTGATTTCTAATACTTCAACTGCTCTTCCTTGTTCTCCAGGTGGACGCCTGACTTCTGATACTTCAACTGCTCTTCCTTGTTCTCCAGGTGGACGCCAGACTTCTGATACTTCAACTGCTCTTCCTTGTTCTCCAGGTGGACGCCTGACTTCTGATACTTTAACTGTTCTTCCTTGTTCTCCAGGTGGACGCCTGACTTCTGATACTTCAACTGCTCTTCCTTGTTCTCCAGGTGGACGCCTGACTTCTGATACTTCAACTGCTCTTCCTTATTCTCCAGGTGGACGCCTGATTTCTAATACTTCAACTCCTCTTCCTTGTTCTCCAGGTGGACGCCTGACTTCTGATACTTCAACTGCTCTTCCTTGTTCTCCAGGTGGACGCCTGACTTCTGATACTTCAACTGCTCTTCCTTATTCTCTAGGTGGACGCCTGACTTCTGATATTTCAACTGCTCTTCCTTGTTCTCCAGGTGGACGCCTGACTTCTAATACTTCAACAGCTCTTACTTATTCTCCAGGTGGACGCCTGACTTCTAATACTTCAACTGATCTTCCTTGTGCTCCAGGTGGACGCCTGACTTCTAATACTTCAATTGTTCTTCCTTATTCTCCAGGTGGACGCCTGATTGCTAATACTTCAACTGCTCTTCCTTATTCTCCAGGTGGACGCCTGACTTCTAATACTTCAACTGCTCTTCCTTATTCTCCAGGTGGACGCCTGATTGCTAATACTTCAACTGCTCTTCCTTATTCTCCAGGTGGACGCCTGACTTCTGATACTTCAACTGCTCTTCCTTGTTCTCCAGGTGGACGCCTGACTTCTAATACTTCAACTGCTCTTCCTTGTTCTCCAGGTGGACGCCTGACTTCTAATACTTCACTGCTCTCCCTTATTCTCCAGGTGGACGCCTGACTGCTAACACTTCCATTGCTCTTCCTTGTTCTCCAGGTGGACGACTGATTGCAAATACTTCCAATGTTCTTCCTCGTTCTCCAGGTGGACGCCTGATTGCTAATACTTTCCTCGCTCTTCCTTGTTCTCCAGGTGGACGCCTGATTGCTAATACTTCCATTGTTCTTCCTTGTTCTCCAGGTGGACGCCTGATTGCTAATACTTTCCTCGCTCTTCCTTGTTCTCCAGGTGGACGCCTGATTGCTAATACTTCCATTGTTCTTCCTTGTTCTCCAGGTGGACGCCTGATTGCTAATACTTTCCTCGCTCTTCATTGTTCTCCAGATGGACGCCTGATTTCTAATACTTCCATTGTTCTTCCTTGTTCTCCAGGTGGACGCCTGATTGCTAATACTTCCCTTGCTCTTCCGTGTTCTCCAGGTGGACGCCTGATTTCTAATACTTCCCTTGCTCTTCCTTGTTCTCCAGGTGGACGCCTGATTGCTAATACTTCCCTTATTCTTCCTTGTTCTCTAGGTGGATGCATGATTGCTAATACTTCCCTTGCTCTTCCTTGTTCTCCAGGTGGACGCCTGATTGCTAATACTTCTATTGTTCTTCCTTGTTCTCCAGGTGGACGCCTGATTGCTAATATTTCCCTTGCTCTTCCTTGTTCTCCAGGTGGACGCCTGATTGCTAATACTTCCCTTGTTCTTCCTTGTTCTCCAGGTGGACGCCTGATTGCTAATACTTCCCTTGCTTTTCCTTGTTCTCCAAGTGGATGCCTGATTGCTAATACTTCCCTTGCTCTTCCTTGTTCTCCAGGTGAACGTCTGATTGCTAATACTTCCCTTGCTCTTCCTTGTTCTCCAGGTGGACGCCTGATTGCTAATACTTCCATTGTTCTTCCTTGTTCTCCAGGTGGACGCCTGATTGCTAATATTTCCCTTGCTCTTCCTTGTTCTCCAGGTGGACGCCTGATTGATAATACTTCCCTTGTTCTTCCTTGTTCTCCAGGTGGACGCCTGATTGCTAATACTTCCCTTGCTCTTCCTTGTTCTCCAGGTGGATGCCTGATTGCTACTACTTCCCTTGCTCTTCCTTGTTCTCCAGGTGGATGCCTGATTGCTAATACTTCCCTTGCTCTTCCTTGTTCTCCAGGTGGACGCCTGATTGCTAATACTTCCCTTGCTCTTCCTTGTTCTCCAGGTGGACGCCTGATTGCTAATACTTCCCTCATCGGGTTTTTCCTGAAACAAATGTTGTTTTTGCCCCTGTTTTAAATCAATGAAAATTTTGTTAATTTAAAGCAGGGTGGTTAGTTGTGGCATTCTTGCTGAGGGTGGGGTTTCTCTTTGTCTTGTTTTACTGCCTTGGAGTGGTTGAAAAGACTATTTTGTCCTTGTAATTGATCCTTAACTATAGGATCCCCAACTGTTGTTTTCACTTCAAACCCTTTCAATTGTAATCATATGTCTCTCCTGACATTACTGAACCATTTTTCTGATTCAACTTTCTCACACCCATATCTTATTTTTATCCTATCATTTCCCGCCTTTCATGGCCGTATTTTGCATCATGCAATCTTGAATCTTGGTAGTATACTTTGACATTCCTTTTTATTTGTTTGGAACAAAACTTACCTCAAAAGCTTTAGAAGAGCAAGATTATTAGTGACGAAACATGACGATTTCGACAATATAGAATGAAAAGAAAAATCCAAATTTGGATGACTATTGGAGAAAGGAATAAGGAACTTATCTGATTGGAGTTACTGACACCAATGATCAGGGTATGCATTTTGGATTAATCAGCCCAGTCTATTCAACCAATCTCCTTTTCAAACTTTCCAAAATTTCCACAAACCCAATTTTACTTTTGTCAACTTGCTGACCTTGTTTGACTTGCAACATCTTAAAGAGTTTTCACCACCAATCCTTCCTCATTTATTTATTTCTTAATTCGTTTTCGCCTTATGGTGCCTGCGAAGGTTTTCACCAATAAGACTCTCTCATTTTACTTTCTCTCAGCTCTCGTCATCTTATGGTGCCCGTGCGGGTTTTCACCTATAAGACTCTCATTTTCATTACTTCTTTTTGTTTGGACCAGAGTGTTATGAATCATCTTCATTTGCTCGACTCTGCATTTTTTCTAAGATTGATAGAAAGGTCTTTTTGATATGGGTTTAAAATTATAACTCTTGAAATCTTTTTCTTATTACCAAAACAATTCCTGCCCCAGTTTCTTGATTGGGGTCTCTTGATGTTTCTTTTTATGCACATTATGCGTATTATGCACCCTATGACCGAGCTGTGAGGCGCCTACGTATCCTTCTTTGAGGAATCAGGTCAAACGTAGTTCACTCCGTAATAGTGATTTTCTATTTTTTCTTTTTCTTTTTTTTTCTTCTTTTTTTTTTATTTGATTTTCATTGATTCCAAGAGAGGGTAAGAAAGAAACAAATGTGGCTCAAAGGGGAAACCAAGGGTACAGTGTTTGGATAGCAGAATAAATTGCCTTTGTAATTCCAATCTTCGAAATAATGCCGAATACAAACATTTAATAACTTATACCAAGGAAAAATCATGCATAATATCTCTTTACCGCATCAGAATTGATAGCCATGTCTATGCATTGTCCTTCAATATCTGTTAAACATAATGCACCATTGGACAATACTCTGGTCACAATGAATGGTCCTTGCCAATTCGGGGCAAATTTGCCCTTTGCTTCAACCTGATGTGGAAGAATACGTTTCAACACATGTTGACCCACTTCAAACTTTCGGGGATGCACCTTTTTGTTGTATGCCCTTGCTATTCTTCTTTGATACAATTGGCCATGACATACTGCTGCCAATCGTTTTTCATCAATCAAGTTTAACTGTTCCAAACGGGTTTTGACCCATTCATCATCATCAATCTTAGCTTCGGCGATGATCCGAAGGGAAGGAATTTCAACTTCTGCAGGAATTACCGCCTCAGTGCCATATACCAACAAATAAGGAGTTGCTCCTACTGAAGTGCGAACAGTAGTGCGATATCCCAACAATGCAAATGGTAATTTTTCGTGCCATTGTCTTGAACCTTCTACCATTTTCCGAAGTATCTTCTTTATGTTTTTGTTGGCTGCCTCGACTGCTCCATTCGCCTTGGGCCGATATGGGGTAGAATTGTGATGTATAATCTTAAACTGTTGACATACTTCCCTCATTAAGTTACTGTTAAGATTAGCACCGTCATCTGTGATGATCACCTTTGGGATTCCGAATTGACATATGATATTTGAGTGAACAAAATCGACCACAACTTTCTTGGTCACTGATTTGAATGTTTTGGCCTCAACCCACTTGGTGAAATAATCAATGGCTACTAGAATGAACCTGTGCCCATTGGATGCTGCTGGCTCAATCGGTCCAATGACATCCATGCCCCAAGCGACGAAGGGCCATGGTGCCGACATTGTGTGCAACTAGGACGGTGGAGAGTAAATCAAATCCCCGTGTATCTGGCATTGATGACATTTGCGCACAAAACTGATACAATCTTACTCCATGGTAAGCCAATAGTAACCAGCTCGGAGTATTTTCTTTGCCAACACATATCCACTCATGTGGGGTCCGCAAACTCCCGAATGTACTTCAGACATGACAGCCATAGCTTGTCTAGCATCTATGCATCTTAATAATCCAAGGTCTGGTGTTCTTTTATACAAAACTCCTGCACTTAAGAAGAATCCATTTGCCAATCGCCTAATGGTTCTATTTTGATCCCCTGTGGCTTGTGCTGGATAGATCCCCATTCTGATATATTCCTTGATGTCATGGAACCATGGTTCACTGTCAAATTCCTCTTCAACCATGTTGCAGTAAGCGTGCTGATCGTGGACTTGAAAATGCAGTGGATCCACATAAGCTTTGTCCGGATGGTGCAACATTGATGCCAGGGTAGCCAATGCATCGGCAACCTCATTATGGATCCTTGGAATATGTTGGAACTCCACTGAATGAAACCGCTGACAAAGATCATGCAGACATTATCGGTATTGTATGAGCTTCAAGTCTCGTGTTTCCCATTCTCCTTGAATTTGATGTACCAGAAGATCCGAATCTCCTAAGACCAAGATTTCCTGGATGCCCATGTCTGCGGCTAGTCTTAACCCCAGAATACAAGCTTCATACTCAGCCATATTATTGGTGCAATAAAATCGAAGTTGAGCCGTAACAGGATAGTGATGCCCTGTTTCAGAAATAATTACAGCTCCTATCCCGACTCCTTTCATGTTAGCGGCCCCATCAAAGAAAAGTTTCTAGCTAGGTTTTTCAATTTGCTCCATCTCATCGATATGCATTATTTCTTCATCGGGAAAATAGGTTTTCAATGGCTCGTACTCCTCGTCGACCGGGTTTTCGGCTAAATGATCGGCCAATGCTTGGGCTTTCATTACAGTCCGAGTCACATAGATGATGTCAAATTCTGTGAGCAATATCTGCCATTTTGCAAGTCTCCCCGTTGGCATAGGCTTTTGAAAAATATATTTCAACGGATCCAGACGCGAAATGAGGTAAGTAGTGTAGGATGACAAATAGTGTTTCAATTTCTGAGCTACCCAAGTTAGGGCGCAACATGTCTTTTCCAGATGAGTGTACTTAACCTCATAAGCTGTGAATTTCTTGCTAAGGTAGTAGATGGCCTGTTCTTTTCTGCCGGTGAGGTCATGTTGCCCCAATACACAACCAAAGGAATTTTCTAAGACCGTCAAGTAAAGAA
Source organism: Nicotiana sylvestris (assembly GCF_000393655.2). NCBI lineage: Eukaryota > Viridiplantae > Streptophyta > Magnoliopsida > Solanales > Solanaceae > Nicotiana > Nicotiana sylvestris. Next base: position 13,948,131 of record NC_091063.1, read on the forward strand.
TCAAAGGTCTTCCTGGCTCTGGCGGAACCAGCACGGGTGGGTTTGACAAGTATCCTTTTATCTTATCAAATGCTTCTTGACACTCATCAGTCCACTCGACTGCAGCATCTTTCTTCAACAATTTGAAAATAGGCTCACAGGTTGCCGTGAGCTGAGCAATAAACCTGTTGATGTAATTCAACCTCCCTAACAAACTCATTACTTCAGTTTTGTTCCTTGGAGGTGGAAATTCTTGGATGGATTTGATCTTTGATGGGTCTAGCTCGATGCCTTGCCGACTGACTATGAATCCCAACAACTTTCCAGATGGAACACCAAATGCGCATTTGGCAGGGTTAGGCTTGAGGTTGTACCTGCGAAGTCTCAAGAAGAATTTCCTCAAATCCCCGACGTGGTCAGCCTGATGCTTTGATTTTATGATCACATCATCCACGTATACCTCAATCTCCTTATGTATCATATCATGAAATACCGTGGTCATTGCTCTCATGTAAGTTGCCCCGGCATTCTTCAAACCAAAGGGCATTACCCGGTAGCAATAAGTTCCCCATGGGGTGATGAATGCCGTCTTCTCTGCATCCTCTTCATCCATCAGAATTTGATGATACCCGGCATAACAATCCACGAAAGATCCTATCTCATGCTTGGCACAATTATCGATCAAAATATGGATATTGGGCAATGGGAAGTTATCCTTCGGACTTGCTTTGTTGAGATTGCGATAATCGACACATACTCTGATCTTGACGTCTTTCTTTGGCACAGGAACGATATTAGCTAACCAAACAGGATATCGAGTGACTCGAATGACCTTTGCCTCCAACTGTTTGGTGATTTCTTCTTTAATTCTCACACTCATATCATGCTTGAACTTTCTCAATTTTTGCTTGACAGGAGGCACCATTAGATCAGTGGGCAATTTGTGAACCACTAAATCAGTGCTCAAACCTGGCATGTCGTCATACGACCATGCAAAAACATCTTTGAATTCTATGAGTGCTTTAATTAACTCTTCTCGGATCTTTGGTTTGAGATGGACACTTATTTTAGTTTCTCGGATATTATTCGTGTCCCCTATGTTGATGTCTTCGGTATCACTCAGGTTAGGTTTGGTTTTTTCCTCAAAATGAATTAACTCTTTACTAATCTCTTCGAAAGCCTCATCCTCATCATATTCTGATTCATAATCACAATATACTTCTTGAATTATTATTTCGGAATCAGATTGATTTTTAAGACTGGGCTGAGGATTCCTCATGCATGCCATATCACTAGAGCCAGCGTAAAAAGAACTGTACAGAAAAAGAAGAAAAAAAAAGAAAAATATCAGGAATGATAATGAAAGGGAAATTGTATTTTATTGGATGATGAAAGATAACAAGGTTTGCACACTTCAAACAAACTGTAAGATAAACATTGGGATTACAACCCTGAGGTAACCCAAACAAACTGAAGGAAAATCAAAATAAACTACCAAGACCCCTTTCGAATGGGGAGAGGAGTGGCTTTCCAATTATTAAGCCTTGTCTCTGGCCCAACGAATTGAACTTCTGCGTAGCTAGAACCTTCACCGCTTTCAACCATGTTCACATCGTCAAACAGCTTTTCAAATCTTTCAATTAATTCCTCCTCAGGATTAATCATGGATTTAGGAATTGTTGTTATCGGGTGATTTCTGGTACCGGACTTGACAAAAGATTTTGATAGATGTGGGACTGGCTTTGGAAGGAGCCATGCTTTCTGTTTTGGCTTCTTGGCTTTTCTCACGTCTGCGACAGTGGGTATGAATCCCAAACCAAAAGTTCCCCAGTTCTCGGGGAGAGATACTGGTTGTATAATGCCTTGCAAAGATGAGCCCAAACCTTTGCCGGGTACAAAACCATTCTTTAACATTTCATAGGCTACCATGACTGATGCAGAGGTTATCTTTGGATTCTGAATGTACTTCCCCTCTGGAATTTTCTCTACCGACATTGTGTCGGCCACTTGGTAAACCCATGGCCCCTGGTCATCCTCTATTCCCTCGACTGGTACAATGGCACCGCTGTGAGCATTTAAACTGTCTTCCTCATGCACAACTATTTCCTGTTTATCCCATTCAAACTTGACTACCTGGTGTAGTGTTGACGGGACTGCTTTAGCAGCATGAATCCATGGTCGACCCAACATCAAATTATAAGAAATAGTTATATCCAACACTTGAAACTCCATTGTGAATTCAACTGGCCCTATTGTCAGCTCCAGTACTATGTCGCCAAATGAATCTCTGCTTCCACCGTCAAACCCCCGTACGCAAATACTATTCTTCTGGATCCTCTCCTCTTTGATTTTCAATTTTCCCAGAGTGGAGAGAGGGCAGATGTTTGCGCTTGACCCGTTGTCAACCAATACCCGGATTACTACGGAGTTTTCACATTTTAATGTGAGGTAAAGAGCTCTGTTGTGCTCAGTACCTTCCACAGGCAGTTCATCATCAGAAAATGTGATTCTGTTTGCCTCAAAGATTCTGTTGGCTATTTTTTCCAAATGATTCACGGAGATTTTATCAGAAACGTGTGCCTCATTCAGGATTTTCATCAAAGCTTGACGGTGCTCCTCTGAATGGATCAGTAATGACAATAATGAAATTTGAGCGGGCGTCTTTTTCAATTGTTCCACAACAGAATAGTCATAGAGCTTCATCTTTCTCAAAAATTCTTCCGCTTCTTCTTCCGTCACAACTTTCTTTATTGGTGTTGGATTATTTTTAGTTTTTCTTAACTCCTCGGGAGTGAAACATCTTCCCGAACGAGTCAAGCCTTGCACCTCATAGACTTCTTCCTTGACTTCTTTTCCTTTGTACATTACCGTCACCCGTTCGTAGTTCCATGGAATGACCTTGTTGTTGATTACTGGTAACTGGGTTACCAGCTTGATAATGACCCGATCTATACGGGCTCCTTCCACGACTACAATGGGTTTGCTGGCGACCCCTGGTACAATCACTTTTGATCCTTCTTGCTTCGTGGCAACTTTGCTCGAAGATCCCTTCTCAACTACCACAGATGGTTCATCACCATTTTTGTTCTGCTGAGGTACCAACTTCTCCTCTGTTAACTGCTCATCTGGTTTGGCTTCATGAGACCTAATCATCATGACGGTTTGCGATGGCTTCTTTGTTTCCCCATCAGCCCGTACTATTTCTATCATATTGGCCTCCTGATGGGCTGGCATTGGATTTCTGTTGATATTGGGAGCTTCGGGGGTTTGAACTTCAATTTTGTTAGTATCAATCAGCTCTTGTATTGCATTCTTCAAATGCCAGCACTTTTCTGTATCATGGCCTGGTGTACCAGAACAATATTCACAGCTTATGGTGTAGTCCAGATTCTTTGGAGGAGGATTAGGCAGCTTGGATTGTATCGGCCTTAACATGTCTAGCTGTCTCAACCTGTGGAACAGACTAGTGTAGGATTCACCCAATGGAGTGAAGGTTTTCTTTTTCTGCCCCCTTTCACCCCTGAATGCTTGACTAGGCCTGAAACCTGGTCTGGGGTAGGTTCGTGGGTAAGTACTTGGTATGACAGGGGCACGCCAATGAGCGTGGGCTAGTGGTTGACTGTATGCTTGTGCATGATTGATGGAAAAATGAGGTTCCGACGGGTGATAGTAGTGTTGGGGTGAATTGTGGTGGTAAGTTGATTGGTGGGATCGATGTTGATTGTAGTACTGAGGTGAACCTCCGGATCCCGACCAAGTTCCTGAATCAACCACCGCTGCTTCCTCCCTTTTCTTTCTTCCAATTCCTCCTACTCCGCTTTGAATAGCTTGAGTAGTCGCCTTAATAGCAGAATAACTCATGATTTTATTTGTTTTGAGGCCTTCTTCCACCATACCTCCCATCTTCACTACTTCGTTGAATGATTTTCCTACCGCTGAAACCAAATAGGCATAGTAAGTTGGCTCCAGGGCTTATAGGAAGTAGTCTACCATTTCACTTTCCTTCATAGGAGGATCCACCCTTGCTGCCTGTTCCCTCCACCGGAAACCATATTCTCCAAAACTTTCATTGTGCTTTTTCTCAAATTTTGTCAAAGATAGTCGATCTGGGATGATTTCCAGATTGTATTGGAAGTGGTAAGCAAATGCCTGTGCCAGGTCATCCCAGGTGTACCATCTCCCATGGTCCTGGCGTGTATACCACTCCAAAGTTGATCCGCTCAAACTTTGACTGAAGTAAGCCATCAATAATTCGTCTCTTCCCCCGGCTCCTCGCATCTTGCTGCAGAAACCTCTTAAGTGGGCTACTGGGTCGTCGTGCCCATTGTATAGGTCAAATTTGGGCATCTTGAAACCAACTGGCAATTGCACATTTGGGAACAAGCATAAATCCTTGTAGGCCACACTGACCTGCCCTCCTAACCCTCGCATGTCTCGGAACGATTGTTCTAGGCTTTTGACCTTCCTGAACATCTCTTCTTGTTCAACATTTTTGACTGGCTTGTCAATTTCGGTTGGGAGGTCAAAACGAGGAGTAGATGAATGGATTTTGGAGGCTTTGAAGGTGGGCTCCGGGGGGTAGTATTGATTGTCCTGGGCCTGGAATATAGGCTCACTAGGAGATTTGTGGAATGTAGCCGGGGGAGGTGCTACAAAAACAGGAGTTACTGGTGGAGGAAGGTATGGAACTGGTTTAGGAGGTGGAGACTGCGGTGTCTGAGAGGTGGTGCCTCGGTAGTGTTGGTAGATGGGGAAATTTGGGGATAGTTCAGTGGTAAGATTATCCTGAGTTTGGGCTAGTGATGGAGCAGGGTTAGCTGGGTAAGATGGGGGTGATTGCCCTGTAGACCAGGCTCTGTACATCTCAGCCATTTGCTGCTTGAGTTTAAGCATCTCTTCTTTCATTTTACCGACATCCATCTCCTCTATCTCAATACCTGTGTCAACATCTGGGATAGACATACTTTCGGGTATTGGTCCTTTTGATCTCGTGTGATAATGATAATATGCCAGTATACTCTTTAGAGAAACTAACTGCTTGAATTCTGGAAATGAGCAAACTTGTTAGTTTTGAGAGTTTTAACACATATATAATTACACATTGAGATGCAATGTTCCTAGACAAATAACCCTTTTCTATTATGCATTTGCTCGGCTGCTTGTGTCATCCCAGCTTTTCTTGGTCTTTTATTGTTACTCACTCTCATTTTATTTATTTATTTATTTATTTTTATTTTTTTATATTTTTTTATTGTGGTCGAATCTTATAGAGATTGCCTACGTATCATGCCCCCGTATGAATCAGACCTTGCGTAGTTCGGACGTAAAGCAATTGTCAATACTTTTATTTATTTTACAAAGATGGAACAGACATTACATTTGAAAAACATTATAAAAATGGTTTAAAACTCGACACAAACTCAAATCAAACAAAAGACATAACTCTCAATAGTTGTGAACATGCTCCACTTCCCACTTTTGTTTTCAATTACTGGATCATCTGCTCATGGTGGGGCTTGACCCGGATGACCTCCCAGCGTACGATACATTCTTTCTAACTCCATTGCCAGATGACGAGCAAAAATAGGTGCGTGCTCTATAAACCTTTCATAATCCATTCCTTGACAGTTTACATAACTTTGAGAGGTGTAAACCGCTAAATCATGGATTTGTACCCTGAAATCTTGGAGACGTTGGTCTTGGTTTTGCAGTTGCTGTTGGCGAGTGGTGGCTATATCTCTGACACGGTCTTCACGATATAAAGCTGACTCTAATTGAGCTCGGAGTCTGGCCTGATCGAGTCTTGCCTGTGCTCTTTCTCTGTCGATGTCTGCGTGCTGATGTTCTCTGTTGTATCTTCTCGCTTCTTCCAGTTGTGCATGAAGTTGGGCTTCTGAATGTATCCAACGGTCTTTTTCCTTCTTGAATTGTGACCTGTCTTCTTCGGATTGCCTTACTTGGCGTTCCTTATTAGATCTGGCTTCTTCGTTTAATTGTTGGATTCTTTCTTTAGCTTTGCTCAACGCCTTTTCGGTTTTTGCCAAAATGGAATCACAATCTTGCATTTTTTCAAAAAGATTGGCGATGATTTTTTGATCCTTCCAATTCCTCATTGGTGTTTCAGAAGCTTTCTTCATTTTTTGAAATTGAGCGTGAAGATTTTTATTCTCACAAGCTAGACTCTTCTTCTCACCTTCTGCTTCTTGTGCTTGCAAATCTTTCTCCAAACTGAGGCTCCTCAGATTTTCCTTTAGGGCATGGATAGTCGCTTTGTACCCCTTTTCCTTTTCTCCCCAAATCAGCCGCTCTTGGATTTTATCATTAAAGGTTTGAACATGGGGTCTTTTTGTTGGCCTTCTTAGATCGGGTTCTGGTGCATCATCCACGCGGGACCGTTTCTCAAACCATCTTGCATATCCTGGATTTACCTCGCCCTTTGTAGTGTCTGGAAATTGAGTATCATCTTTCATGTATCGACATCCATTCCACATTTGCTGAATTAAAACCTCGGGAAGAGTGGCTTCAGGGTGTAACTCGATTACTTGCATACTCAAATCTTCATCATCAGGAACCACTTGGTATCTCCCTAGTTGTCTTAGAACTCTCTGTGGCGCATATGGCTGGATGCTTCTCAATCCCAATGGTAGCAAATAACTATTCGAGGTTGACATGTGTATCACTTCCCTTACTGGGAGCCATCCAAAAGTCCACTCAATTTGACTTGCCGTTAAAGATCTTAGATGAGATACCCAGGCTTCGACCCCTTCTGGTGACTTATAATCTTTTGTTCTTTCTTCATAACTCTCGATGAAATTATCATGGCTTGGACCATACTGTATGAACTTGGGGTGATGTTGGAGATGATCAATCATCCACATTTGCAACAAAATTTTGCACCCTTCGAAGATCTCTGCCCCTGATTTACATAATGTCAATGCCCGATAAATGTCTGAGAGAATGATCGGGGCAAGGGTGTGATTTTCCTTGGTAGTGAGGACCTGCACGACTTTCGCTGTGCGAATATCAATTGTTCGTTCTTTATTTGGGAAGACCATGATTCCTACAAAAGCCACCACGAAAGTGAAACGACGGTGAATCTGTCAGGTGTCTTTATTCTGCTTGTTAGTAAGGCCCTTCTCATGAATTTCAAATCCATCTGGTTTTCCGAACCTTGAATATAGGAAGTTGAAAGAACAACACCCGTTGATAACGTTGCTTTTTCTGATTTGATTACTGATGTTAAGGAGCCCAAAGAATCGATGCACTGAGGGAGCTTTTGGGAATATAAGACTTTGATTTCTCAAATCTCTTTCAAAACCGGCATATCCAGCTATCTCTTCTAATGTAGTAGTAAGCTCGAAATCAGAGAAGCGAAAGACATTGTGAACAGGGTCCCAAAAGGTTACTAATGCCGCAATCAAGTCATCACGCGGTTTAACTTTCATAATATCTGTGAGAGTTCCCAAATGCTTAATGACCCATTTTTGACCATTTTCTCCTAACTCATGCCACCACATCTGAAGCCGAAATAGAAACTCATCTGCATTTGCGGATGGTGGGTTTTGGGTGGTGCTCATTTTGTATCTGCGATTAATTTTAACAAAATCAAGACTCATTTTGAAAAATGACACTCATAAATAAAAAATATCATTTTTTATATATATTTTTATTTTATTTAACACTTCTTTTTTTTCAAGACTTAAAACTATTTTTGGGAATTTTCTAAAACAACCCATTTTATTCCTCGGCTCTCACAATGATTTTTTTCTCAATTAAGCTGGTCAACAAGCAAATCCGAGGCAAATGAATGCACAAGTAGCAAGTAGGATGCATCAGGATGGTCTTTTCATTTTGGGTTCACCTGTCCTAGACAGACCCAACCCCTGTGTTGAGTCTCCAAGGCCAAATGTACATGATGCAAATAGACGTTCCTACTAGGGATCCGGTACATGGCTGAGTTATTCTAAGTGAAAAACCTGAGGCAGATTGTTCTAGACCTGGCTTACCCAAACGGACAGTTTGAGCCGAAGTGGGGGCAACGTACCAGGAGCACGAAAGTCTACCCGGCCTAGTTACTTGTCCCAACTTCGTCTTATTTGGTATGACTTTAACAGAAAGGTGGGCCACGCGTACGTGTGCACCATAAATTCAGAAGACTCAGAAAGAAGGGGGGTTTCGTAGCAGTTTTATATACACAATTCAGATGATATTAAAGCGGTAATAGTGTCATTTAGCACATTGGGCATATATCATGTAAAAATCAGATAATAAATAAAGCCAACTATAACAGTTATTTTAAGCTCGAATTCTTAAACCCTGAACCAGTGGTTTTGGGTTAACATCACTTAGTACTTTTAGTCCCCAGCAGAGTCGCCAGAGCTGTCACACCTCCTTTTTCCGCCCCCGCGAGGGATGCGAGGAGTTTTCTCCAATTAAAGGACAGTCGAAACGGGATTTGTTTATTTGTTTCAAAGTCGCCACCTGGGAATTTTATGGCGTCCCAAGTCACCGGTTTTAATCCCGAATCGAGGAGAATATGACTCTGTTTGTCATTCTGCGAACCAGAAATCCGAGTAAGGAATTCTATTAATTCGGGAGAAGGTGTTAGGCATTCCCGAATTCCGTGGTTCTAGCACGGTCGCTTAACCGTTATTATACTTGGCTTAATTATCTCGATTTGTTAAATACATTTTTATTGCATGATTTTGTTACCGCTTTAGATTGTTCATAATTATAGACCCTTAAACGAATCACGCGTACGTATATTGGTATTATATATTTTTTATAAACGTGAAGAATCGTGTCACGCATACGTGTACACGATAAGATTGATAATATTATTTTTTTTTTGCATATTTTTATTATATAAAAAAAACTTATGTTCGAAATTGTGCTTAAAAATAAAGTTAAGAAGATCGTCACTCTTGTATGATTAAATAGTGAACTGCACATTTTGGGTTTAATTTAACATCCTCCGAAGAACCTCTTTTATTAAAAGTTTGCTCGGAGTTGCGCGAACGCATAATTCGAATTGCCTTTAGAAGTATAATCAGGTCACGCGAACGCATCCCTAATTACACAAAATATTCTTTATAAATTCTCTACAAATGTTTATTACATCCATCTATTTTTAATATGAAAGTCATAGAGAAACACTGATTTGGACGTCTTCAAATTTTCTTGAAATGAATTCAAAATTTATTATGTGTTGACCGCAAGTCTTATTTTACGCGTATGAATTATATACCTCAAAACTATTCAAATTTTAAAGAATTAATGATATGAAAAACAAACAACATGTAACTAAAACTACCATTTTTATCGTGAATACAACATTAGTATACCCAAAAAGCGAATCGCATACAAAACCGGGAAAAGAATTAATTTGATAAACAAATTAATAGTTTCCGAAGAATTTTCATTGTTATATTTAGTGCGAACTCTATTTCTACATATCTTTGATATAAAATGTTGCAATTCGTATTATAAATCCCACCTCCTTCTCATATACTTGTTTTTAGTCCAAAGTTATAATTGTTTGGTTAATTTGTTTACGATGATAGATAAAATCAAGTTGATAAGAAAGAGAACTATTATACAAATTGACTCAATAAAATGGCATCACATGCAACGTAGTGGTACGTCTGAACCATTCATCATATTCCAACATCGTAAACGTGACGGATTATATCAATTCACATTTTCACCATGACTATTCACATAACCGCTATTATGCCATATATGAACGAAATACAACTAACATTATCTAGCCTTAAACAAAATCGGATATTTGACAAAATAGGCTAATAATATAGTTTTTTGATATTTCTATACTATTCTTTACTTAGCTAACAATATCACAAGATTGAATTAATGGCCAACTTTCTGCCATGTTCCCTATCTTGACAATTCGAACATAACTTATACTTAATGAAATTCTGAAATAGATAACATTATTACAACGCTTATACGAACTTCAAAAGGGAATGATTAACTAATAGTCATCATGTCAAGCATACTACTATATTAACCAACTGAAACAAAACTGAAATTTAAACTAATAGATTTAAACGAGTAAAAGACATAATTATAATTCCAAACTTCATTTATTTGGCAATGTTGAAGCTTTCCACAACATGAGTCTAAAAATATATACCTGGAAATGAGGGTAAAAGAGGCAAATTTCAGCAGTAGTAGCAGCAACAAAATCAGCAGAAAATGCCAAATAACTCAGCAGATTTGAGCAAAATAACAAGACCCTTGGAACCAGACGAGCAGTAACAGAATTTTAAGAAAAATTTCAGATTTAAACCAAACAATATCAACAAACAGACCCAGACAGATTCAAGGAAAACTATATTTCTGATTTTCTTTCCTTCTTCTATATCTGTTTCAGATTCTGTGTGTGTGTGAGTGTTCTCTTTTTCTATTTCTTTTTCTGTTTTTTTTTTCTGTCTATCTTTCAGTTTTTTTCTTTTATCTTTCTATTTTTCTACTGTCCAGTTTTTCCTTCTGTCTATTCTCTTATTCTCTATCTGGTTCTCCCTCACTGTCCACATATGGTTCTCTCCAAAAATCAGTCCCTAAACCCCCTCTTATACAAGTCTGCCCCCCCTTTAACAGCCAACTGTCTGGACCCCTTTTCACTTTTAAAAATCAGAAAATCTCCACTCAAATAATACTAAGGCTGATTTTCTAATAAATCAGCCACTAAAGATACTTTTTCCCTTATTTTCAGCACTCCCAATTCCCTTTGTCTCCCATTATCCTATTAGATTATAGCCATTAACATTCCACTATTAGCACACTAATACTATCATATTACTCACTGTTTCATTCCCAACAGTACCCCTGAAAATCCCTCAAACTACAGCTTCTACCAACAGCAGCCAGTTTTTTGGATTAAATCTTAACTGAAAATGCAACCTTCTAACCCAATTATATCTAACCATCATTCGTAAAACTGAATTCAAACCCAACACCACATAGAACTCAACAACACAATTTAAACTGAATTTGAAATCAGCATGAATGCAGGGGCATTGTCAGTATATTGACAATGCCCTGAAACTTACTGCCCAGAAACCAACATACACAAAATCCATTTGATGAACTTAATGATTTACAAACAAACATGATTTAATTGATGAGTGCTAATCAACTGATTATCTACAATGATTGTCAACAAACAGTTTATAAATAGATAAACAGGTTATTTCAATCAGCATTATCAGAAACAAAAATTTATAATATAACTAATCGACGAACTTAATCGAGTCGATTACACATATTGTAAATAATCACAACCAACAGAAACAATGCCATTATTTGATCAAATAGACGGGTATGAGACAGAATCAAATAAACAAATAGGAAAATTACACAGACTACCGAAACAAACAACAATATACACATAGAATACAAAAAGGAGTAGGAAAAATACCTTTGAACCTTCAAATTTATACGGACAAAAGCTCAACTTTGGATTCGGACCTTTTGAGGCTGAACAGTCTTTATTCGAAGTATTCTCAATGGAGAATACCTCGATTAAAGTCTCTTAGACCTCAATCCCTCATTTAATTTGGGAAAATTCCACGATTGGAATTTTTTAGGGTTTCAGATTCCTTGATTTAAGGCTCAACCATTTCTGGTCAGATTCGAACCAAACCAGGTTTGGTTTAGTTACGAGTGAAGTTAGAAGAGTGATTGGTGTGAGTTTGGGGTATATTGGGGTAGGTTTAGGTTATGCTCGAATCTTCGATTGAAGATTCGAGATGCTGTAAGGTGATTCGAGATGAACGAACAACAGATCCATAACGAGGCCGGTCAGGGGGTGCTATGGTGTTAATTGTGGCTTGGTTGGTTTGGATCTGAGTTTGGCTTGAATCTTCAAATGAAGATTCGAGAAACTCCAGGAAGATTCGAGCTCAGTGGTTATCATATTCGGATAGAGGATGGTCAGGGGGTTCAGGGGTGTTAAGGTGGTGACCGGCGGCGTCGTTGCCGCCGGGTTTCAGGCGAGGGGGAGTTAGGGCGGTTAGGGTTTTGGGTGTATCGTCTAAAGACGATGATGAACAGGAGAGGGGGGGGAGGGTTCTTGGTTCGGGGGGTGTGGCAAGGATTTGGGGTTTATATAGGGGAGGGGTGGTTTAATCTCATCCGTCAGATCAGGTAAGATACACGGTTGAGATTAATTTATTTAACCAAACGATGTCGTTTGGTTTAGTGTTGGGGTCGGCTGAATTGGGGCAATGGGTCGGGTAGGGGTTACGGGTAAGGTCAAAACTCTAGGAGTCCTTGGATCAGAAACAATGAACGGCCCCGATCAAATTCAACCATACGACGTCGTATGGTTTGCCTTTGAAATTAACTGACCGGGCATCATCAAACGGCGTAGTATTTGCCATATACTACGTCGTTTGATGGTCATTGGGTTGACTGACCTGGGTCGGGTAAATGCATTGTTTTGGGCCTGATTTTTTTTAATTAAATGGCCCAGTCCGTTTTTCTTCACACTTTAATTCCTAATTTTAATTTATAAAAAATCTAAATTACCCTTAAAAATATTAATTACCTTTTATCAACCATTAACACACAAGGCAAAATATTAATCACACAATGACATAATTAAATGACGAAAATAAGATAAAATGCATATTTTTGTGATTTTTTTTTTTTTTGAATTTAATCAATTTTTAAATGCATAATTAAATCATAGATATGCATGCAACTATAACAAAGTAAATATTTATGGACAAAACATAAATAATTAATAAATGCCACCTAAATTCTAAAAATTGCACACTAAGAGAATTTTTTTTTTTTGATTTATTTTGGAGTAGTTTTCGTGAGGCAAAAATCACGTGCTCACAATGACCCCCTTTGGGTCGTCACATGAACTTTCTCCTAGGATAGAAATCTTAGTCTGATGAATATTTCTACTAAGATACCAAAAAAAAGACCTAGTCTGATGAGCTTTCTCCTAGGATCAAAATTTTAGTCTGATGAATTTTTCTCCTAAGATAGAAGACCTAGTTTGATGAACTTTCTCCTAGGATAGAAATCTTAGTCTGATGAATCTGTCTACTAAGATACCTAAAAAAAAAGAGACCTAGTCTAATGAACTTTCTCCTAGGATTAAAATCTTAGTATGATGAATTTTTTTTCTAAGATAAAAGACCTAGTCTGATGAGCTTTCTCCTAGGATAGAAATCTTAGTATGATGAATTTTTCTCCTAAGATACCAGAAAAAAGAAAAAAAAACCTAGTCTGATGAACTTTCTCCTAGGATCAAAATCTTTGTCTGATGAATCTTACTCCTACGATAGCAAAAAAAAAAGGGCCTAGTCTGATGAACTTTCTCCTAGGATCAAAATCTTAGTATGATGAATCTTTCTCCTAAGTTGGAAGACCTAGTCTGATGAACATTCTCCTAGGATCAAAATCTTAGTCTGATGAATCTTTCTCCTAGGATAAACGTCTCAGTCTGATGAATCTTTTTCCTAGGATAAACGTCTCAGTCTGATGAATCTTTCTCCTAAGATAAAAAACCTAGTCTGACGAATTTTCTCCTAGGATAATTTGAGAAAAAAGAAAAGAAAAGGGAAGTCTGGATTTGAAAAAAAAAATAAAAAAAAGAAAAGAAAAGAGAACGGGTCAATTTTAGTTTTCTTAAGTTATCAATCTTTAGTTGTCTTGAAATCAGGACCCTCCACTTGTGGGATTATACTGGGTCGTTGTTGTTGTTGAAATCAGGACCCTCCAGGATAATGGGATTTAATTTTAAAATTTTTCAGGACCTTCCTGGATAATGGGATGTAGTTTTAAGTTTTCAGGACCCTCATAGATAATGAGATTTAGCATAAGTTTTATCTTTAGGAAATAGAATTTAGCTTTCAAATTTTCACTCTTAAGGTGAGATTTAATTTTAGTTTTTCAGGACCCTCCTAAATAATGAGATTTAGCTTTTAAATTCATAGAACTCTTTTGGATAACAGGATTTGATTAACACTCTCAGATGTTCCCGGTACCAAACTGAGACAGAAAAGTTTCTTTTGTTTTGTCTGTTTTGTTGTAATAGTAGGACCACCTAGAGAACAAGGGAAGTTATTTCAGAATTCAACTCAAGTTAGAAGTAGCAGAAGTTCGCGGCAAGAATGCGAGTTAACAATCCGAGATGACCAACAGAAGTAGTGTCAATCCCAAAAAAAAAGAGAAAAAAAGAAAAAGGAAGTGAATCTAAAATGCAGAAGTAGGAAAAAGATGTGAACTGCTCAAGACGTGGTTGAGGTCATGAGCGCCACATGTCCGGTCTTGATCCAAAAGGTGAAGAATAATGAACTAGCACCTGCAGCTAGCAAGTGCCAAGGTTCAAATCTAAAGTCCGCATGAAAAACCATTCAAGACTCAAGATCAAGCTTCAGAAGAATTATAGATATAAATCTTGTAACTCGTAGCTGATAGGCTTAGTTAGTCTTTTCAATTTTGATTTTTGATGTAATAATAGGACCGTGGACCGGAACCTCGACGGAACGAAACCTCACTCGGCTCTCCACATCGGTACACTCCATCACCTCATTCACTTCTGAACTACACGTGGCCTGATTCCTTTATAGCTAAGGATATGTAGGCAGCTCAGATACCAGGGCTCGGTCACATTCTCCTTTCTCTTAGTTTTTGGTCTCTCTAAATAAGGGTCGAGTCAAATAACCTGTCTCGTCGTTCTTTGTCTGAAAACTCTTCGTATTTCCAGTAAAAGAGGGGCAGCTGTAGACATGTAATTTTTGAACCTTCCCAAGATTTTATATATTTTAGCGTAAATATTTAGTTTAGGTTTAATATCGCTCTCTTTTACTTTATTTTATCACAAGAATGAAAATTACAAAAAATATTTTCTCTTATCTAGCTAGTTAATATTTTTATCTACTTTTAATTTATATACCTTATATAAAATTAAAAAATAGAAAAATAGTTCCAGGAATATTATTTTAATTTTACAATAATTTTTCTATTTTTTATCTTTTAGTATGATATTTGACAAATACCAAAAATAGGTTTGTTTTTAACTGTTAGTTTTATTTTAATAGTTATTTTACTTGAGTAGGATTAATTAGTAAATAGTGTAGTATTTTTGGTTTTGTTTTAGAAGAAAGAGTATGAAATTTGAGGCTAATTTTGTTTGGTCTTAATTTAAAAAGGCCCAATTTCGGATAGCCCAAACCATTGAGCCCATACCCATTCCCCATTTGACCTAATCTAATTCCTACTCCCTATAAAACTAAGACCTAGGAAAAACAAAAGAGGACGGACACCCAATTCCCCAAGGCAGCCGTTTCCCTCTCCCCAAAAGGATCTGATTGGAAAAGAATATAATTCTAATCCACAAACTCTCCCTCGCCTCCCTTTATGACTCCATTGTTCCCCTTTCAGCTCCCTCATTCTTACTTTATGATATAAAACAAAAGTGACAAACAAATCTCTACAAAAAAACCAATAATTAGAAGAAACAAACATAATCCCAAAAAAAGGTAAAAAAACAGAATCCTCGCATTTTCTGCGAACACAGCCGCCCGACCCGCCTGGAAATCTAAGAAAGAAACGGCAACACTTTCTTCCAACAAAACTGCCGCTACAGTGAAGTTGCACTAAAGTTCCGTCCGTCAAGTTCGCCGCCATCGTTGGAGTCTCGGTCATGGTTCTGTGATTCAGTGGTCATCGACTTTTTGTCGGAGTTTGTCTCTGTTGCTATACAATTTGCTTTGGAGATAATTTTATCAAAAGGTCCGCCTCTCAAACTGCTTCTTAATTTCATACATTATTGTTAATTTTAATAAATGTTAAATCAAGTCTGTGCTTATCTTTTGTAGGAATGCCTTTTTTTTAGTTTACTATGTTGTTTTCTATGATGTCTACTGGATTTGATGTGTTAAGTATATTAAAATAGTGTCAGTTTGCTTTTTTTTTTTTTTAGTTTTATTAATATTGGCTGTGACTTTTTTATTTGTAGTTTAAATGCAAATGAATATAAACATTGGGAATGAGGGCAAAGTTATAGAGTATAGTTTTCGAGGCCAAGAGGGGTTCGATGTTTAGTCTTTTAGCTAGATGGAATTATATAGAAATTAGGCTGCTGCCTATTTACCCATTGTTACGTGTATTTAGTGAAAGGGATATTTTAGATCAATAATAGTTTCCATTCAGGTGTAAAAAAAAATGGGGCAAAACTATCATGTAAGATCTTTGAAGCCTACAGTTTCGCACTAGGCTACTAACGTGTACAGTAACATTTAATGTAAAGCAAAAAATAAAATAATTTTAGTAATATAAACAAAGTGTGTCATCTCATTAAGATGCGACATATGCTATTGGGATTAATTAGCTTTAGGAAAATAGCAAATGAACATTCGTAGAAAATGCTTTAGGCACGACTTAGTAAATCATCGTGATTATGTACACGTTCGAGTGACATAATTACGATTTTTAAAATAAATTGAGCTAGGTATGCGTTCGCGCAACTTTGGCCAAACTTTCTTAATATTAATAAAGCGTGATTAATTGTGGACAATTATGCGTGACATGATTCTTGACGCGCCAGACGAAATGAGTACACGTACGCGTGACTCGTTTTAAGATAATCTGTAACTATGAATAACCATACAATGAATACACGTACGCATGATTCGTTTTAAATTAAAAGGCGGTAAAAGGTAAAAGTTTACATAGGTTCTAAAATATGTAATTAAACAAATTTATTAAGCCAGGCATAATTATTAAAGCAATTGTGCTAGAACCATAGAACTCGGGAATGCCTAACACCTTCTCCCCGATTAACAGAATTTCATACCCGGATTTCTGTGTTTCGCAGACTGTAAAACAGAGTCAACTTCCTCGATTTGGGATTTTAAACCGGTGACTTAGGACACCATAAATTATCCCAAGTGGCGACTCTAAATTTGAATAAATAATCTCGTTTCGGTTATTGTCACTTTAATTGAAAAAACTCCCTTACACCCCTTTCCAGGGTAGAAAAAGGAGGTGTGACAGCTCTGGCGACTCTGCTGAGGATAAGAACCCCAGATCTCTGGTTCAGGGTTCAGAATTCGAGCTTTTCAATATGATCTATGCTTGGCTTTATTGTTTATTGATATTACTGTATTTGTGGACCTAATGTGCTAATTGTTACTTATTTACCGCTTTAATATTATTTGAACTGTATTAAAACTGTCTCCTTACGCCTACCTTCTGAGTCTTCTAAAAATATGGGCACACGTACGCGTGGCCCACTTTTTTGTTAGAAGTCATACCAAATATAATGAGGCTTGGGTCAACAACAAGGTCGAGTAGACTTTCGTACTCCCGGTACGCTGCCCCCATCTCGGCTTGAGCTGTCCGCTTGGGTAAGTCAGGTTTATAGCACAACCCCTGGTTTAAACTTAGAAAAACATAACCTCATGGCGTATCCGTAGTAGGAACGTTTGTTTGCATCGCGTGCATTTGACTTTGGGGACTCAACACAGGAGTTGAGTCCGTCTAGGACAGGTGTACCCGAAATGAAAGACCATCCTGATGCACCTTACATGCTATTTTTACATTTATTTGCTTCGGTTTGTATGTTGATCGGCTAAGGAAAGAAAAACAACAGAAAAACCAAGAGTGATGTAGGATAGAGAATTCACCCGATTCTAAAAATTTTGGTATTTGAAAATGCCTCGAAACTCTGCCAAAATTTTTGGAAAAAAAGGGAAAAGAAAATGTATTTCAAAAAAAATGAAAGTGAGTCAATATTATGTTTTTTCAATTATGTCAAAATTTACCGAATTACGCGGGTCTGATTCTCACCGATGTGAGATACGAAGGCAAACCTCATCGGTTCAGGCCCCAATTTTAAAAAAATCCAATATTTTTCATTACTTCCTTCTTTAGAAAGTCTTTCTTTTAGACCCCAATTTTTAAAACTTACAAAAATATTTTCTTTAATTTCTTCTCAAAATTCAAAAAATATTTTCATTCTTCTTTCAAAAATTGAAAAGTAAATTCAAGATGCAAAAATATTTTCTTTTTTCTTTAGAAGTATTTCTTTCATAAATTCAAAATAAAAGTAAAAAATGCTAAAACATCTTTCTTCTTTAGAAGTCTTTCTTTTCAAAAATTCTTTTTTTAAATCGAAATCACAAATATTTTCTTTCTTCTTTATAAGTCTTTCTTCAGAAATTAAAAAAAAAATCAAAATCCAAAAAAAAGTTAGTTTATTTACTTTATTCATGATCTTCCCGAGCTACACAAGATCTGATTCATGTTCCCACATGATACGTAGGCAACCCACATCAGGTTCAACCGAATGGTTAAAAACAAAAAAGAAAAAAAAAGGAGAAAGGAGAGAAAACAAAAAAAAAAGAGAAAAGAGAAAAAAAGGAAAAAAAAAAGAAAGAGTGTTTATTCTAACATGGTTGTTGTTTTGAAATAAAAGCTAGTCAAAGGTGGTCGGTTTGTTGGTTTGCAATAGCGAGTCACAAAAACCATCCAAGATCTCTCGGAAATAAAAGCATCTTCTCAACCGATGGATCAAGCACCATTGTTTTTTATCCAAGGTCACGAAAAGGCAAGTAGGTAAGTTGGCGGTGAAAAATAAAAAAATGGAGGCAAATGTGGGGTTGACATTACCCGATTTGAGCAATAAGACATGGGCTGCTCGGGATGATTGTCGAAATTTGAGTGTTGAATCCAAAACAATTAAAATGGTCAAATGCCATAGTAATACAGATGTGCGAATATGTGGCTAAGATGTCGCTTAGTAACAGGAAAGTCACTCCTCCTTTAGCCATGGTAACTTATTTTGTCGTCTTTTCTTCTTCTTTTTGTGTTATCAGACCCTGCTATCCTTTATTCAATAAAAAGCAGTCTGTCATTTTGTGCATAGTTCTTTTCACGCTAGGTTTAGTGACATGACATGCATGCGGAATTTTTGGCCAGAGCTTAGAAAATTGATTTAAGCTTGAATTAGACAACAGAGTAAAAGGCACTTTTGAGGATGAAAAAGAGTTGAAATACCTTGGAATTAAGCCCGAGTAAAATTCAAGTGGAACTACAATAGTCAGACCCGTGAAGGTTAAGAAAATTCGCCTTCAAATCATTGTGAAGATCGGGCTTGAGGATGTTTAATCAATTGAATTTTGTTGGAAAGCTTGACACTAAGGGATGAAAAGTGTCTTGTGACCACGACACACTAAGAAGACAGACATGTTCGTCAATGCTGTGATCGCGAAAGGATATTATAATTGGCGTTCTCGAGGTTGGGAGACCTTTTTTCTCCTACCCAAACACTTTATATCTTTTGTTACCCTTTTTGAGCCTGTGTTATTTTCTTTGACCATCCTTTTTTGGAATCAAGTTTAGCGTCAAAAGTCCAAGAAAAAAGAAAAAAGAAAATAATAACAATAAAGGTCCATGCCCCAAGAGTACCATCTGGGGCAACTTATAGAAAAATCAAATGAAAAAAGAAGAAGAAAAGAATAGTCAAAAGCCCATGCCCCTAGAAAATAAGAGCTGGGGCAACTTGTTTTGAAAAGGAAAAAAAAAGAAAAAAAAGGAAGAAAAAAAAAGAAACATAAAGAAAGAATAAAAAATTTTAGGTCAGAAGTTTGAACTACGTTTGACCAGATTCCTTAAAAACAGAAAGGATACATAGGCAGCCTAACGGTTCGGTCTAACCCAAATAACAATTAAAAAAAAAGAGGAAAAAGAAAAAGAGAAAAAAAAACTCCCTAGTATCTGAAGCTGGGCATGAGTTTGTTATAATTTTTAAACGAGGCGATTCCAAGAGTTGTAAGTATACAACCCCATCATCTTTAGTCTGTTTTGAGCCTTCATGCCGTCCCTTCTTTCCAACCCTATCCAAAAACCTTCCAAATAAAGACCTCCTGATCAGCCTTCAAGAATGCCAAGAGACGCATGCAATGAGCAACAGTTGTCATGCGACATAGAACACTGTCAAGTTGCTCACAAAAAAAAAAAGAGAAAAATGAGAGAGTCTTACTAGTGAAAACCCTCACGGGCACTGTAAGGCGGCGGTAAGCAGAGATGAACAAATGAGAGAGATTTATTAGTGGAAACCATTCGGGGCACCACTAGTCAAAAGTGAGTTGTGAAGCAGATGCAAAGAATTGACACGAACAAACCCGACTTTAAAGGTCATAAGAATGATAAAAATGAAGATTGGATTAGTTTGATAGATCAGGCCGTTGAGTCCAAAATGCATGTCATGACCATTAAGGTTAGTTATTGAGAAAAAAAACTCTTCCTTCTGTTCTTCTGACAAGAGCATTTCTTGTTTATACTTGTTTCTTTGCATCATTGTGTCATTCACTCTCAGTAAGTCGTTGTCAAAACAAGCAAGAAATGATTTCAAATTTTTCTACTAGCATTTCAGTTGCATAAAGTAATTTTGGCCAGCACACTCAGTTGTTACTGTCAATATACCTTGAGGATTCATGCAAAGGCTTCCCCAAAAGACTCTTGTCAGCCTACTGGGTGCGAGCAAAAATAACTGGTGATTCTTTCTGACAGACAAATTGTTCAAAAAGCAGAAAGTCATTCAAGATATCAGAAAAGGTCACCTAAGAGAAGATATCTAGTTGGGATAAAGCTGATTGAACCACAAGTACAAATGGTACTGGGTGTGAAATAATTAGGGTTGATGCAGAATAAAAGTCTCTTGAAACCAACTCAAGTTGATCGAGCAAAGGCCAAGCTGCTCAAGATCAAGGCCCCAAACCGACCACCACTTTCAAAACTGACAAAATTTTCTTTGTTTGAAATAGGAACAAATCAGTGCAAGGAAAGTGTTCTTAAAAAGAAAAGAAAAGAAATGAAACGAAGGGAAGAGGCAACAAAGGGAAGTTTCTCAAATCTTTGCCTTTATTTGTCTTCCTAATATGCATAAAATATTGCCATTGCACTCACATTTTTCCTCCTAGGATAAAAAACCATAGTCTAATGGATTTTCTCCCAATAAAAATTTTAGTCTGATGAATTTTTTTCCCTAAGATAGAAAACCTAGTCTGATGAATTTTCTCCTAGAATAGAAATCTTAGTCTGATGAATCTTTCTCCTAAGATAACAATAAAACCCTAGTCTGATGAATCTTTCTCCTAGGATAAATGTCTTAGTCTGATAAATTTTTCTCCTAAGATAGAAGACTTAGTATAATGAACTTTCTCCTAGGATAGACGTCTTAGTCTGATGAATACCCTCAAATCTTCAAATCTATCCGAGAGGGTTTTCAAACTCTTCCAACTAAATTCACAGATTTATTGCCAAAACTAGTAATACATTCGGGCAATCTAACCAAAATTAAGTTAAGAACACTTACCCCATTGTTTTCTCTGCAAATATCCCAAATATCACCTCTCTCCGAGCTCCAATTTGATAAAAATGGAAAATTGGACGAAGTCACATTTTCAAAAAACATTCTGTCCAGAAAAGTCGACAGCCTTTTTATATCCGTTAACCTTCCGAAATCCACCCGAGGCCCTTGGGACTTCAACAAAATTCACCAATAAGTCCTAAAATGTGATACTGACTTAGTCGAAACCTCAAATCGCATCAAATAATGCTAAAACCGTGAATCACACCCCAATTCAAGCCCAATGAAACTAAGAACGTCCAACTTCTATATTCGATGCAAAAACCTATCAAATCAAGTCTGATTGACTTCAAATTTTGCACACCAGTCATAAATGACATAACAAAGCTATGAAAATTTTTAGAACTAGATTCTGACCCCGATATCAAAAAGTCATCTCTCTGGTCAAACTTAAGAAATCTTTAACTTTAGATTTCTAGATTCCGTTAAATGGCGATAATTCGATCTAGGGACCTCTAAATTCGATTTCGGGCATATGACCAAGTCCCAAATCATGATACGGAACTACCGGAATGGTCAAACTTTTATCCGGGTTCGTTTACCTAAAATATTGACCGAAGTCATCTTAGTTGAGTTTTAAAGCTCTAGTTCACAATTTAATCCATTTTTCACATAAGAACCTTTCGGAAAATTATACAGACTGCGTGCGCAAGTCGAGAATTTATTGATAGTTCTTTTCAAGGTCTTAAAATACCGAGATAATTATTTAAATTAAAGATGATATTTTGGGTCATCACAGTTTCTTTGGATTTTCCGGCTGGAAATCTAAGAAAGAAAGGGGTCGAGTGGCTGTGTTCGCAGAAAATGGGAGGAGTCTGTTTTTTTACCTTTTTTGGGATTATGTTTGTTTATTCTAATTGTTAGTTTTTTGTAGAGATTTGTTTGTTCCTTTTGTTTTATATCATAAAGTAAGAATGAGGGAGCTGAAAGGGGAACAATGGAGTCATGAAGGGAGGCGAGGGAGATTTTGTG
This sequence comes from Nicotiana sylvestris, assembly GCF_000393655.2. Classification (NCBI taxonomy): domain Eukaryota; kingdom Viridiplantae; phylum Streptophyta; class Magnoliopsida; order Solanales; family Solanaceae; genus Nicotiana; species Nicotiana sylvestris. The sequence continues at coordinate 13,970,503 of NC_091063.1, forward strand.
GAATGGAATTACATTCTTTTCCAATCAAATCCTTTTGGGGAGAGGGAAAGGGCTGCCTTTGGGAATTGGGTGTCCGTCCTCTTTTGTTTTTCCTAGGTAAGTATGAATTAGGTTAGGTCAAATGGGGAATGAGTATGGGCTCAATATTTTGGGCTATCCGAAATTGGGCCTTTTTCAATTAAGACCAAACAAAATTAGCCTCAAATTTCATACTCTTTCTTCTAAAACAAACCAAAAAACTACACCATTTACTAATTAATCCTACTTAAGTAAAATAACTATTAAAATAAAACTAACCCTTTAAAATAAACATATTTTTGGTATTTTTCAAAAATCATACTAAAAGATAAAAAATGAAAATATTGATGTAAAATTAAAATAATATTCCTGCAACTATTTTTGTATTTTTGAATTTTATTTAAGGTAGATAAATTAAACGTGACTAGATAAAAATATTAATTAACTAGATAAGAGAAAATATTTTTTGTAATTTTTATTTTTGTGATAAAATAAAGTAAAAGAGAGCAATACTAAACCTAAACTAAATATTTACGCTAAAATGTGTAAAATCTTGGGGAGGGTAAAAAATTACATGTCTACAGCTGCCCCTCTTTGACTGGAAACGGAAGAGTTTTCAGACAAAGAACGACGAGTTAGGTTATTTGACTCGACCCTTATTTAGAGAGACCAAAAACTAAGAGAAAGAAGAATGTGATCGAGCCCTGGTATTGGAGCTGCCTATATATCCTTGGCTATAAAGGAATCAGGCCACGTGTAGTTCAAAAGTGAATGAGGTGATGGAGTATACCGAGGTGGAGAGTCGAGTGAGGTTCCGTTCCGTTGAGGTTTCGGTCCGCGGTCCTATTATTACATCAAAAATCAAAATTGAAAAGACTAACTAAGCCTATCGGCTACGAGTTACAAGATTCCTATCTATGTGTCTTCTGAAGCTTGATCTTGAGTCTTGAATGGTTCTTCATGCGGACTTTAGATTTGAACATTGGCGCTTGCTAGCTGCAGGTGCTAGTTCATTATTCTTCACCTTTTGGATCAAGACCGGACATGTAGCGCTCATGACCTCAACCACGTCTTGAGCAGTTCATATCTTTTTCCTGCTTCTACATTTTGGATTCACTTCTTTTTTTTCTCTTTTTTTTCGATTGAGATTACTTCTGCTGGTCATCTCGGATTGTTGACTCACATTCTTGCCGCGATCTTCTTCTACTTCTAACTTGAGTTGATTCTCAAATAACTTTCCTTGTTCTCCAGGTGAGCGCATGCTACTACAACAAAACAGACAAAACAAAAGAAACTTTTCTGCCCCAGTTTGGTACCGGGAACATCTGTAAGTGTTAATCGAATCCTATTATCCAAAAGAGTTCTATGTATTTAAAAGCTAAATCCCATTATCCATGAGGGTCTTGAAAACTAAAAGTATATCTCATCTTAAAAATGAAAATTTGAAAGCCAAGTTCTATTTCCTAAAGGTAAAACTTACGCTAAATCTCATTATCTATGAGGGTCTTGAAAACTTAAAACTACATCCCATTATCCAGGAGGGTCCTGAAAAACTTCAAAATTAAATCTCATAATCCAGGAGGGTCCTGATTTCAAGATAACTAAAGATTGATAACTTAAGAAAACTAAAATTGACCCATTCTTTTTTTTTTAAATCCAGAATTCCCTTTTCTTTTCTTTTTTTCAAATTATCCTAGGAGAAAATTCGTCAGACTAGGTTTTCTATCTTAGGAGAAAGATTCATCAGACTAAGACGTTTATCCTAGGAGAAAATTCATCAGACTAAAATTTTGATCCCAGGAGAAAGTTCATCAGACTAGGCCCCTTTTTTTGTTATCCTAGGAGAAAGATCATCAGACTAAGATTTTGATCTTAGGAGAAAGCTCATCAAACTAAGTTTTTTTTCATTTTTTCTAGTATCTTAGGAAAAAGATTAATCATACTAAGATTTCTATCCTAGGAGAAAGTTTATTAGATTAGGTCTTCTATCTTAGGAAAAAAATTCATCAGACTAAGATTTTAATCCTAGGAGAAAGTTCATCAAACTAGGTCTTTTTTTTTGGTATCTTAGGAGAAAGATTCATCATACTAAAATTTCTATCCTAGGAGAAAGTTCATCAGAATAGGTCTTCTATCTTTTGAGAAAAATTCATCAAACTAAGACGTTTATCCTAGGAGAAAGATTCATCACACTAGTTTTTTTTTGTTATCTTAGGAGAAAGATTCATCAGACTAAAATTTCTATCCTAGGAGAAAATTCATCAGACTAGGTTTTCTATCTTAGGAGAAAGATTCATCAGACTAAGATTTTGATCCTAGGAGAAAAGTTCATCAGACTAGGTCTCTTTTTTCGGTATCTTAGGAGAAATATTCATCAGACTAAGATTTCTATCCTAGGAGAAAATTCATCAGACTAAGATTTCTATCCTAGGAGAAAATTAATCAGACTAGGTTTTCTATCTTAGGAGAAAGATTCATCAGACTAAGATTTTGATCCTAGGAGAAAGTTCATCAGACTAGGTCTTCTATCTTAGGAGAAGGATTCATTAGACTAAGATTTTGATCCTAGGAGAAAGTTCATCAGACTAGGTCTCTTTTTTCGGTATCTTAGGAGAAAGATTTTTCAGACTAAGATTTCTAACCTAGGAGAAAGATTTATCAGACTAAGATTTCTATCCTAGGAGAAATTTCATCAGACTAGGTTCTCTATCTTAGGAGAAAGATTCATCAGACTAAGATTTTGATCCTAGGAGAAAGTTCATCAGACTAGGTTTTCTATCTTAGGAGAAAATTCACCAAACTAAGATTTCTTATCGTAGGAGAAAATTTATCAAACTAGGTTTTCTTATCTTAGAAGAAAGATTCATCATACTAAGACGTCTATCCTAGGAGAAAGTTCATTATACTAGGTCTTCTATCTTAGGAGAAAAATTAATTAGAATAGGTTTTCTATCCTAGGAGAAAATTCGTTAGACTAAGATTTCTATCCTAGGAGAAAATTCATCAGACTAGGTTTTCTATCTTAGGAGAAAGATTCATCAAACTAAGATTGATCCTAGGAGAAAGTTCATCAGACTAGGTCTTTTATCTTAGGAGGAAGATTCATCAGACTAAGATTTTGATCCTAGGAGAAAAGTTCATCATACTAGGTCTCTTTTTTCGGTATCTCAGGAGAAAGATTCATCAGACTAATATTTCTATCCTAGAAGAAAGATTCATCAGACTAAGATTTCTATCCTAGGAGAAAATTCATCAGACTAGGTTTTCTATCTTAGGAGAAAGATTCATCAGACTAAGATTTTGATCCTAGGAGAAAGTTCATCACACTAGGTCTTCTATCTTAGGAGAAAGATTCATCAAACTAAGATTTTGATCCTAGGAGAAAGTTCATCAGACTAGGTTTTCTATCTTAGGAGAAAAATTCACCAGACTAAGATTTCTTATCCTAGGAGAAAATTCATCAAATTAGATTTTCTTATCTTAGGAGAAAGATTCATCAGACTAAGACGTCTATCCTAGGAGAAAGTTCATTATACTAGGTCTTCTATCTTAGGAGAAAAATTAATCAGACTAAGACATTTATCCTAGGAGAAAGATTCATCAGACTAGGGTTTTATTTGTTATCTTAGGAGAAAGATTCATCAGACTAAGACTTCTATCCTAGGAGAAAATTCATCAGACTAGGTTTTCTATCTTAGGAAAAAAATTCACCAGACTAAGATTTTTATTGGGAGAAAATCCATCAGACTATGGCTTTTTATCCTAGTAGGAAAAATGTGAGTGCAAGGGCAATATTTTATGAACATTAACAAGACAAATAAAGGCAAAGATTTGAGAAACTTCCCTTTGTCGCGTCTTCCCTTCGTTTCATTTCTTCTTCTTTTTTTGTTTTTGAAACACTTTCCTTGCACTACTTTATTCCTGTTTCAAACAAAGAAAATTTTGTCAGTTTTGAAAGTGGTGGTCGGTTTGTGGCCTTGATCTTGAGCAGCTTGGCCTTTGCTCGATTAACTTGAGTTGGTTTCAAGAGACTTTTGCTCTGCATCAACCCTAATTGTTTCACACCCAGTATCATTTGTACTTGTGGCTTAATCAGCCTTATCCCAACTGGAAATCTTCTTTTAGGTGACCTTTTCTGATATCTTGAATGACTTTCTCCTTTTGAGAAATTTGTCTGTCAGAGAGAATCACCAGTTATCTTTGCTCGCGCCCAGTAGGCTGACAAGAGTCTTTTGGGGAAGCCTTTGCATGAATCCTCAAGGTATATTGACCGTAACAATTGAGTGTGCTAGCCAAATTTACTTTATGCAACTGAAACACTGGTAGCAGATTTTGAAATCTTTTCTTGCTTGTTTTGACAAGGACTTACTGAGAATGAATGACACAATGATGCAAAGAAATAAGTATTAACAAGAAATGCCCCTATCGGAAGAACAGAAGGAAGAATTGTTTTCAATAACTAGCCTTAATGGTCATGACATGCATTTTGGACTCAACGTCCTGATCTATTAAACTAATCCAATTTTTCCTTTTATCATTCTTATGACCTTTAAAGTCGGGCTTGTTCGTGTCAATTCTTTGCATCAGCTTCACAACTCACTTTTGACTAGTGGTGCCCCGAAGGGTTTCCACTAATAAGTCTCTCTCATTTGTTCATCTCTGCTTACCGCTGCCTTACAGTGCCTGTGAGGGTTTTCACTACTAATACTCTCTCATTTTTCTCTTTTTTGTGAGCAACTTGACAGTGTTTTATGTCGCGTGACAACTGTTGCTCATTGCATGCGTCTCTTGGCATTATTAAAGGCTGATCAAGAGGTGTTTATTTGGAAAGTTTTTTGATAGAGTTGGAAAGAAGGGACGACATGAAGGCTCAAAACAGACTAAAGATAACGGGGTTGTATACTTACAACTCTTGGAATCGCCTCGTTTAAAAATTATAACAAACTCATGCCTAGTTTCAGATACTAGGGAGTTTTTTTTCTCTTTTTCTTTTTCCTTTTTTTTGAATTGTTATTGGGGTTAGACCAAACCGTGAGGCTGCCTACGTATCCTTTTTTTAAGGAATCAGGTCAAACGTAGTTCAAACATCTGACCTAACTATTTTTCATCTTTCTTTCTGTTTCTTTTTTTTCTTCCTTTACAAAACAAGTTGCCCCAACTCTTATTTTCTAGGCGCATGGGCTTTTGACTGTTCTTTTCTTCTTCTTTTTTCATTTGAACTTTCTAAAAGCTGCCCCAATTTGTACTCTTGGGGCATGAACCTTTATTGTTATTATTTTCTTTTTTCCTTTTTTTTTGGAATTTTGACTGTAAATCTGATTCCAAAAGAGGGTGGTCAAAGAAAATAACACAGGCTCAAAAGGGGTAACAAAGGGTATAATGTGTTTGGGTAGCAGAAAAAAAGCCTCCTAACCTCGAGAACGCCAATTATAGTATCCTTTCGCGATCACAGCATTGACGAACATGTCTGTCTTCTTAGTGTGTCGTGGTCACAAGACACTTTCTATCCCTTAGTGTCAAGCTTTCCAACAAACTTCAATTGATTAAACATACTCAAGCCCGATCTTCACAATGATTTGAAGGTGAATTTTCTTATCCTCCAAGGGTTTGACTATTCTAGTTCACTTGAATTTTACTCGGGCTTAATTCCAAGGTATTTCAACTCTTTTTCATCCTCAAAAGTGCCTTTTCCTCAGTTGTCCAATTGAAGCTTAAATCAACATTCTAAGATCTGGCCAAAAATTCCGCATGCATGTCATGTCACTAAAACTAGCGTGAAAAGAACTATGCACAAAATGACTGACGACTTTTTAATGATTAAAGGATAGCAGGGTCTGATAACACAAAAAGAAGAAAAAAAAACGACAAAATAAGCTACCATGGCTAATGGAGGAGTGACTTTCCAGTTACTAAGCGACATCTTAGCCACATATTCGCACATTAACATTACTACGACATTTGACCATTTTAATTATTTTAGATTCAACACTCAAATTTTGACAATCATCCCGAGTAGCCCATGTTCTAATGCTCAAATCGGGTAAAGTCAACCCCACATTTGCCTCCATTTTTTTTATTTTTCACCGCCAACTTGCCTACTTGCCTTTTTGTGACCTTGGATCAACAACAATGGTGCTTGCTCCATCGGTTGAGAAGATGCTTTTATTTCCGAGACATCGTGGATGGTTTTTGTGACTCGCCATTGCAAACCAACAAACCGACCACCTTTGACTAGCTTTTATTTTAAAACAACAACCATGTTAGAATAAATACTCTTTCTTTCCTTTTTTTCTCTTTTCCTTTTTTTTTTTGTTTTCTCTCCTTTCTCCTTTTTTTTGGTTTTTCTTTCTTTTTGTTTTCTTTTATTTTTTTGTTTTTAACCATTCAATCGAACCTGATGTAGGTTACTTATGTATTATGGGGGAACATGAATCAGATCTTGCGTAGTTCGGGAAGATCATGAATAAAGTAAATAAACTAATTTTTTTTTGGATTTTGATTTTTTTTAATTTTCGAAGAAAGACTTATAAATAAGAAAGAAAATATTTTTGGATTTCGATTTTTTTAAATTTTTTTTTTGAAAATAAAGACTTCTAAAGAAGAAAGATTTTTTTTGAATTTTTGTACTTTTATTTTGAATTTATGAAAGAAATACTTCTAAAGGAAAAAGAAAATATTTTTGCATCTTGAATTTACTTTTCAATTTTTGAATGAAGAATGAAAATATTTTTGAATTTTGAGAAGAAATTAAAGAAAATATTTTTGTATATTTTAAAAATTGGGAACTAAAAGAAAGACTTTCTAAAGGAGGAAGTAATGGAAAATATTTTTGAATTTTTTTTGAAAATTGGGTCGGAATCGATGAGGTTTGCCTACGTATCTCACATCCGGTGAGAATCAGACCCGCGTAATTCGGTCAGTTTTGACATAATTAAAAAAACATGATATTGACTCACTTTCAATTGTTTTGAAATATATTTTCTTTTCTGTTTTTTTTTCTTCAAAATTTTGGCAGAGTTTCGAGGTATTTTCAAATACCGGTATTTTCAGAATCGGGTGAATTCTCTATCCTACCTCACTCTTGGTTTTTCTATTGTTTTTCTTTCCTTAGCCAATCAACAAACAAACCGAATCAAATAAATGTACAAATAGCATGTAAGATGCATCAGCATGGTCTTTCATTTCGAGTACACCTGTCCTAGACGGACTCAACCCCTGTGTTGAGTCCCCAAAGTCAAATGCACATGATGCAAACAAACGTCCTACTAGGGATCCGACATGAGGTTATGTTTTTCTAGGTTTAAACTTGAGGTTGTGTTCTAAACCTGACTTACCCAAGCGGGCAGCTCGGGCCGAGGTGGGGGCGACGTACCGGGAGCACGAAAGTCTACCCGACCTTATTGTTGACCCAAGCCTTGTTCTATTTGGTATGACTTCTAACAAAAAAGTGGGTCACGCGTACGTGTGCCCATATTTTTAGAAGACTCAGAAGGGAGGCGTAATGAGACAGTTTTAATACAGTTCAACTAATATTAAAGCAGTAAATGAGCGGCAATTAGCAGAATAGGTCCACAAATATAATAATATTAATAAACAATAAAGCCAAGCATAGATCATATTAACAAGCTCAAATTCTGAATCCCGAACCAGAGATTCGGGGTTCTTATCCCCAGTAAAGTCGCCAGAGGTGTCACACCTCTTTTTTCTACCCCGGAAAGGGGGTATAAGGGAGTTTTTCAATTAAAGTCACAATAACCGAAAGGAGATTATTTATTCAAATTAAAAGTCGCCACTTGGGATAATTTGCGGTGTCCCAAGTCACTGGTTTAAAATCCCTAATCGAGGAAGTTGACCTTGTTTATAGTCCGCAAAACACAGAAATCCGGGTAAGGAATTCTATTAATCGGGGAGAAGGTGTTAGACATTTTCGAGTTTCGTGGTTCTAGTATGGTCGCTTTAATAATTATATCTGGCTTAATAAATTTGTTTAATTACATATTTTAGAACCTATGTAAACTTTTACCTTTTACCACTTTTTAATTTGAAACGAATCACGCATACGTATATTCATTTGTTTGATTATTCATAGTTACGGAATTATCTTAAAACGAGTCACGTGTACGTGTACTCATTTCGTCTGGCGTCAAGAATCATGTCACGCATATGTGTCCACAATTAATCACGCTTTATTAATATTAAGAAAGTTTGACCAAAGTTGCGCGAACGCATACCTAGCTCAATTTATTTTAAAAATCGTAATTATGTCACGCGAACGTGTACACAATCACGATGATTTATTAAGTCACGCGTAAAGCATTTTATACGAATGTTCATTATCTATTTTCCTAAAACTAATTAATCCTAATAGGGTACATCGCATCTTAATAAGATGACACACTTTGTTTATATTACTAAAATTATTTCATTGTTTGCCTTACATTAGATGTTACTGTACACGTTAGCCTAGTATAAAACTGTAGTCTTCAAAGATCTTACATGATAGCTTTGCCCCATTTTTTTTTACACCTGAATGGAAATTATTATTGATATGAAATATCCCTTTCACTAAATACACGTAACAATGGGTAAATAGGCAGCTGCCTAATTGCTATATAATTCCATCTAGCTAAAAGACTAAACATCAAACCCCTCTTGGCCTCAAAAACTGTACTCTATAACTTTGCCCTCATTCCCAATATTTATAATCATTTGCATTTAAACTACAAATAAAAGAGTCACAACCAATATTAATAAAACTAAAAAAAAACAAAACAAACTGACACCATTTTAATATGCTTAACACATCAAAACCAGTAGACATCATAGAAAACAACATAGTAAACTAAAGAAAAGGCATTCCATCACAAAATAAGCACAAACTTGATTTAACATTTATTAAAATTAACAATAATGTATGAAGTTAAGAACAAGTTTGAGAGGCGGACCTTTTGATAAAATTATCTCCAAAGCAAATTGTATAGCAACAAAGACAAACTCCGACAAAAAGTTAATGACCACTGAATCACAGAACCATGACCGAGACTCCAACGATGGCGGCGAACTCGACGGACAGAACTTTAGTGCAACTTCACTGTACCGGCAGTTTTGTTGAAAGGAAGTGTCGACGTTTCTTTGGATTTTCCTGCTGGAAATCTAAGAAAGAAAGGGGTCGGGCGGCTATGTACGCACAAAATGTGAGGAGTCTATTTTTCTACCTTTTTTTTTTGGGATTATGTTTGTTTATTCTAATTGTTGGTTTTTTGCAGAGATTTGTTTGTTCCTTTTGTTTTATATCATAAAGTAAGAATGAGGGAGCTGAGAGGGGAACAATGGAGTTATGAAGGGAGGCGAGGGAGATTTTGTGGAATGTAATTAAATTCTTTTTCAATCACATCCTTTTGGAGAGAGGGAAACGGCTGCCTTTGGGAATTGGGTGTCTGTCCTCTTTTGTTTTTCCTAGGTCTTAGTTTTATAGGGAGTAGGAATTAGGTTAGGTCAAATAGGGAATGAGTATGGGCTCAATGATTTAGGCCATCCGAAATTGGGCCTTTTTCAATTAAGACCAAACAAAATTAGCCTCAAATTTCATACTCTTCTTCTAAAACAAAACCAAAAATACCACACAATTTACTAATTAATCATGCTCAAGTAAAATAACTATTAAAATAAAACTAACCGTTAAAAACAAACCTATTTTTGGTATTTTTAAAATATCATTCTAAAAGATAAAAAATGGAAAATTTATTGTAAAATTAAAATAATATTCCTGGAATTATTTTTGTATTTTTGAATTTTATGTAAGGTAGATAAATTAAAAGTAACTGGATAAAAATATTAATTAGCTCGATAAGAGAAAATATTTTTTGTAATTTTTATTCTTGTGATAAAATAAAGTAAAAGAGAGCGATACTAAATCTAAACTAATATTTACGCTAAAATGTGTAAAATCTTGGAGAGGGTCAACAATTACATGTCTACAGCTGCCCCTCTTTGACTGAAAACGCGAAGAGTTTTTAGATAAAGAATGACGAGACAGGTTAATTGACTCGACCCTTATTTAAAGAGACCAAAAACTAAGAGAAAGGAGAATGTAACCGAGCCCTGATATCTGAGCTGCCTACATATCCCTGGCTATAAAGAAATCAGGCCACGTGTAGTTCATAAGTAAATGAAGCGATGGAGTGTATTGATGTGGAGAGCTGAGTAAGTTTCCGTTCCATCGAGGTTTTGGTCTGCGGTCCTATTTTTACATCAAAAATCAAAATTGAAAAGACTAACTAAGCCTATCAGCTATGAGTTATAAGATTCATATCTATGAGTCTTCTGAAGCTTGATCTTAAGTCTTGTATGGTTCTTCATGCGGACTTTAGATTTGAACCTTGGCGCTTGCTAGCTGCAGGTGCTAGTTCATTCTTCTTCATCTTTTGGATCAATACCGGACATGTAGCGCTCATGACCTCAACCACATCTTGAGCAGTTCACATCTTTTCCTACTTCTGGATTCACGTCCTTTTTTTCTTTTTCAGATATAATGAAATGGGAGCGGGTGGTACGCCTACCACAAGATATAATAAAATGGGAGCGGGTGGTATGCCTACCACAAGATATAATGAAATGGGAGCGGGTGGTACGCCTACCACAAGATATAATAAAATGGAAGAGGGTAGTACGCCTACCACAAGATATAATGAAATGGGAGTGGGTGGTACGCCTACCACGAGATACATGAAATGGGAGCGGGTGGAACGCCTGCCACGAGATACAGGAAATGGGATCGGGTTGCACGCCTGCAACAAGATGTGAAAAGAAAGTGAAATCTGCCTTTGTTTTCCTTATTCTTGTTAGTGGTTGGATTTTGATTCCTTTATAATTCTCTTGATATTCTGTTTTTACCTTTTTTTTATTTGTTCAATACTCCAAATTTCAACAATTGTTACATTTTTAACTCAATTGATTTCTCAACTAAATTTTCCTTAAACCGTTTGAGGTTGTACTTTACTTAAAAAGGAATTTCTACTATGTCTTGATTTATTGATTTCTCATATTAAAGGTAATGATTCATTCGATATTGTACTTTAACTGAAAAGGATATCTTCTTTATCAAATAATTTCTAAAAATAACTTCATCTTTTCTTGTTGATTTGCTAATTGGGTTGGAAGCTGTACTCTACTTTATATTAAATGAATGAGGCGTCACAAGGTGACCTTTACTCGAAAGAATTATATTCGAAAGATGCTTATTTGAAAGATATTTATTTAAAGGAAATATATTCGAAATATATTCATTGAAAAGCATATTATCTTAGAGATTATTACTTGAAGGATTTATAGGCGAAAGATTTATATTTGAAGGACTTGATAAATTGATTGCACTTGTATCTATTATTTGTTGAGAAACATTTATGGTGTTCTTGTTACCTACTATTTATATCACTGGTTGACCATAGTTGCCATCATTGTTATCTGCTTCCTATTATTTTGTACGCTATATTGCACAAGTTTATTTGGTAGTATGGTCCTAGCCTCGTCACTACTTCGCCGAGGTTAGGCTAGGCACTTACCAGCACATGGGGTCGGTTGTGCTGATACTACACTTTGCACTGTGTGCAGATACTGATATCGAAGTGCTTGGACCGCAGTGATGGTGCTGTCTTCAGCCCACATAGGCGGCACGAGGTAGTCCTGCAGACGTCCGCGGGCCTTGGCGTCACCTCATATCTTTTCCTTTATCCTGCTTCCTTTACTCATTTTCAGAAACAGTCTATATTTTATCTTTCAGACTTTGTATGTAGTATTGTTAGACAGTCTGTGAAGCTGTGATACATAATTCTGGGTAGAGTTGTATTTAGATTTCCACAGTTTTGTATTAAGATAAATTGTCAGATTTTGTCTTCCGCTATTTGTATGATATCTACTCATCACTGATAATGGTATAAAACTGGAAAAGGTTAAGTAATTAGGATAATTTGGCTTGCCTAGCTTTCACCAGTAAGTGCCATCACGGCTCTCGAAGGTGTGAAATCCGGGTCGTGACAGAAACGACGACACTTCCTTTCCACAAAACTGCCGCTACAGTGAAGTTGCACTAAAGTTCCGTCCGTCGAGTTCGCCGCCATCATTGGAGTCTAGGTCATGGTTCTGTGATTCAGTGGTCATCGACTTTTTGTCGGAGTTTGTCTCTGTTGCTATACAATTTGCTTTGGAGATAATTTTATCAAAAGGTCCGCCTCTCAAACTTGTTCTTAACTTCATACATTATTGTTAATTTTAATAAATGTTAAATCAAGTTTGTGCTTATTTTGTGATGGAATGCCTTTTCTTTAGTTTACTATGTTGTTTTCTATGATGTCTACTAGATTTGATGTGTTAAGCATATTAAAAGGGTCTTAGTTTGTTTTTTTTAGTTGTATTAATATTGGTTGTGACTCTTTTATTTGTAGTTTAAATGCAAATGAATATAAATATTGGGAATGAGGGCAAAGTTATAGAGTACATTTTTCGAGGCCAAGAGGGGTTCGATGTTTAGTCTTTTAGCTAGATGAAATTATATACCAATTTGGCAGCTGCCTATTTACCCATTGTTACGTGTATTTAGTGAAAGGAATATTTCAGATCAATAATAGTTTCCATTATGGTGTAAAAAAATGGGGCAAAGCTATCATGTAAGACCTTTGAAGCCTACAGTTTCACATTAGGCTACTAATGTGTACACTAACATCTAATGTAAGGCAAAAAATGAAATAATTTTAGTAATATAAACAAAGTGTGTCGTCTCATTAAGATGCAACGTACGCTATTAGGATTAATTAGCTTTAGGAAAATAGCTAATGAACAATCGTAGAAAATGATTTAGGCGCGACTTAATAAATCATTGTGATTGTGTACACGATAATTACGATTTTTAAAATAAATCGAGCTAGGTATGCGTTCGCGCAACTTTGGCCAAACTTTATTAATACCAATAAAGCGTGATTAATTGTGGACACGTACGCATGACATGATTCTTGACGCGCCAGACGAAATGAGTGTCACACCTCCTTTTTCACTCGCGCCACCGCAAAGGGGCATAGAGAGAGTTTTTCCAATTAAAGGACAATCGAAACGGTATTTATTATTTAATTCAGAGTCGCCACTTAGGATATTTATGGTGTCCCAAGTCACCGGTTGAATCCCGAATAAAGGAAAAGATTGACTCTGTATTACAGTCCGCGAACCAGAAATCTAAGTAAGGAATTCTGTTAACCCGGGAGAAGGTGTTAGGCATTCCCGAGTTCCGTGGTTCTAGAACGGTCGCTCAACTATCATATTCGGCTTATTTATCTGATTTTAATACATGTTGAATCCTATGTGCAAATTTTAACTGTTTACCACTTTCATTATTATTATTTTTACCGAGAATTGCAACATCGCGAAAATACATCTCGAACCACATCACATCAATACACCTATGGTTATTGACACATTTCAACTCTGTTGAGATTTGGATTTGGGTCACATAAATGTGCACCCGAGTTTAAGAGGATAACATTATTAAATACGCGCCTACAGCGACTAGCGCGTCATTATTTTGGGTAGGGCCGTGAAATTTTGCTAAACGGCCCATCCCGAAGTCTAAGTAATTTTACCAACATGTATAGAGCGCCCCGCAGCTTGTGTATTTTTGTTTGTCGAGGCTCATCTCATTCATTATTTTTTTTAAAAGGAATTTGCAACTTCGTGGAAATGCATCTCAAACCACGTCACAATCAATGTACCCGTGATTAGCGACACATTTCGACTTCGTTGAGGTTTGGATTTGGGTCACATAAATGTGCACCCGGGTTTAAGAAGGTAATGTTATCTAAAGTACGCGCCTAAAGAGACTAACACATGTTTATTTTGAAAAAAGGCCATGAAGATCGCTAAGCGGCCGATCCCGAGTTCTAAGTAATTAATACATACATTTGTGGGAGCCCCGCAGTCCGTGCGTTTTATTTGGCGAGGCTCATCTCGTTTATTTTAAAAGGACGATCCTAAAGTGACTACATTTTTCTATCATATTTTTGTCTCTAGTAATAAGAAAAGATCCTAATTAATTAGCATGTCACTGAACCGTGATTAAGTACTCAAATAGATTCAGTTCAATTTGATAATCGGTCCGTCATGGGCCTCTGTACAGGCCCAAGTATAATCAAGGAGCCCAAATTGAGACTTTATGGTCTTAGTATGAGGCTGACATGAAGCTTCTGGGGCCTAGGCTTTGGGGCAAGGCCCAAATCGTCGGAAAGTGCAAGATGAATGGCATGCCCAAGTTCAGAAGATACAGGACTCAGCGTTTGAGCTTTCAAGTTGAAACAAAAGGCTGAGAATGTAACGGATTTAATTTACAAGCACAGGGTTGTCACATGTGTAAGCATACTGGTGATTGTTTCCAACCTAATAGGGACTATCAGCAATTAATTGATTTTTTACAAAGTAAGCAGTTCAACTCCCTATAACCATGGCAAATGGTATTACTTTTATGCAATCCTTATGATTAATATACTGAAATGGCCTAGAATGTTCAAATCTTACATGCCTACCCTCATTTCAAAATTAACTACAAACCATATCATTAACAGTTTCTGAATCAGATTTTTACTACTAACTATCACAAACCTCTCATGCTAAACTAACATAGGCCAATATCAGATTTAATTATAGCACGAATTATGGAGTGAACTAAATTAAAACTGGGGTTTCAATTCTTCACACAAATCAAATGAGTTCAACAATCTTACACCACCTCAAACAGTCCAATTACACAAGTGATATGACATTCGAATAAACAAAATGCTCTACACTTTTGAACTAAAACAAAATATGAGGAGTCAGACTCATTTCAAACAGCATTTCATTTCATGTCCACAAAGCTTGAAGGTTACAGGATATGTACCTGGATGTTTGAAATATAAGAAGAAGAAAAAAAAAATCAGCAGCAGCAGAAATGTGAGCAACAATACATAAGAACAACACCAGTAACCAATATCTAGTATCAACTCAGGAAAACCAGTTGAAAAATCCCCAGCTATACCAAACAGCAACACAAACGAACCAACACAGCAATAACAACACCAAAAAACAAACCTAACTTGACACCAACTTCAAACCAAAAAAGTAGCAGGAAGCAGTCCAAAAGCCAACTTTAACTAGACAGCACACTAGTTTTCACCTCAGATTTTCAGCCCCTTAAGATTTCCAGTATGTTTTCCCTTTTAAAGCCTGGCCAAAAGAATAGCCCGACCAAACTCAAAAGCTTGGAAAAGAAACTGATTTCCTATCCCAAAAACCAGCCTTATGCTCTGTCCCCTTTCACCAAAAAAAAAAAACCTTTACTCTGTAAAACCTCTCCTCTCCAGATTTTTTAGCCTCTATGGTTTCTCCCAAGATTTTTCAAAAATCCCCCTTAAACCTGTCCTAAGTGACTTTATTTATAACCAAACACTGACCCTGCTCCCTCTACGCTATCAGATTTTCTGCCCATGATATTCCCTTACAGCCCATTATCAAGTGTCCTGTGCCCAAAGGTATAGGTAGCTCATAATATTGAATTAATCCCCCATGCTTTTATGTTTTGTTCCCCACTAATACTAAACAATTTATTAGTTTAATGGTACTTTAATACTTCGTGGACAGAACACTCAAACTACCCATTTCTTCCTGTTTTCACTTCCCAAATTACCCCCTAAAGCCCTGAAATTACTGTCCTACCCCAACCCTTTCACTATACTACATCTTTCATCTATAACCAATTCAATTCGAATTCAAATGACCATTCGAACTAGCATTTAAATCAGATAAAAATGGCATCAACAGAATAACCATGATTCAGTCAGAATTGAAGCAGTACGAATCACATTATTATCAAGTTATTTAAGCAGAATTGAAGCATGTAAAACTAATCGACGACACTTATTCAATCGACTACACGAATTACAACACATACAATTAATAGCAAATAATAATCGAACAGGCACACAGGTGATTCAAATCGTATTGATAGAAACAGGGATTCATAATAAAGCTTAACTAATCGACGACACTCATTCAAATCGATTATATAGTTTTATCACATTCATTAACCATGACCAGAAAAAGCTTGACCAAATAAAGGGTCATTGAAGACGGGTAGAATCAATCGACAAAAGAAATTGAAAAGCCAATAAAACTAAACTAAAGTAAACAGAAAACACAAAAATGGAACAAACAGGAAAGGGAAAATACCTCAAGAACTTGGGATGTGGACGACCCTGATTCGAACTCAAACTCAGACCTTTTTGAGGTTGAACGGACCTTAATCGGGTGTTCTCAACTGAGAACATTTCGACTAAGGTCCACTGGACACCCAAATCCCTTTTCTTCAGACAAACCTCAACCTTTGGCTTTCTAGGGTTCGATTTGGGGTTCAGATTGTTCTAGCAAGATTCGAACGGTACCAAGTGTGTTTTGGGCATGAAGGAGGTTAGGGGGATGTCCGGTATGAGTTTGGGACTGGTTGGGGTAGATCTAGGTCATACTCGAATCTTCGATGGAAGATTTGAGAAGCTGGAGGTTGATTCGAGGCAAGCGGTTAACAGATCTGTAACGAGGGTGGTCAGAAGGTGCCTTGGTGTGAGTTTCATGTGAGTTTCGAGGGTCGTTTGGTTCTTATCTGAAAGAGACGATGAACAGGGGTATGGCTTAGGGAGGATGTGAGGTGAGAGGTTGGGTTTATATACGGAGGGGGGTGGTTTAATCCTGGCCATTGGATCAGGCACGATCAATGGCTTGGATCAGTTCATTTAACGGAGACGATGTCGTTTTGGAGTAGTACCGGGGCAGGGTCGATCCGGGGGCAAGTGGGTCGGGTTGTGGGGATTCTTCTGAGGCGTTGGATCAAATGAAATGAATGACCTGGATCTATCGGCTATATACGACGTCGTTTGGATATATCTGGGGATTGACTGGACCGTTTGATCGAGTGAGATCAACGACCCAATTTTTCATGCCCAAACGGCGCCGTTCCATCCGCCCTCAAGGCTGGCTGGGTTAGACCGGGCAAGAGGGTATTTGGACTGGGCCTGAACTCTCTTTTAAAATTGGCCCAGTCCGATTTTCTCTTGTTTTCTTCTTTTTCTTCTATTTTCTTTTTAATTCCTAAAACCAAAATTTCTAAATTGAATGGTAAAAACCAAGATTATTTCAAAAAGATATTAATGAGCCCTTAACAACAATTAACACACAAGATCGAAAAATAAAATCGCACAATTAAACAATAAAAATGACAAAACTACCAAAATTCATATTTTTTTGTGATTTTCAAAAATAGGACATGGTTCAATTAATTCCAAAATGCATAATTAAATCCTAAATGCGCATGCAACACATATTTGTATTTTTCTCATTTAAAGTAGAAATAAACACGCGCAGACAAAATACAAATAAATTACAAACAACACAAAACCCTTTTATTTTGAATTTTTGGGAGTAGTTCTCATAGGGAAAAAATCACGTGCTCACAGCTGCCCCTCTTTGTCCGAAAACACAAAGGGTTTTCGTGCAAAGATAAAGTGAGCGGATACGAGCGATTTTTGCCTGTTGGAATACTCCGTGTGACGCATTTTTTTAAAAGATTTAACTGAACCTTTGCTTCAAAGGTTTCCTACATATCCCTGGCTAGAAGGGAATCAGGTTAATGTAGTTCGGGAAGTTTTGGTAGCTGAGACTACCATGAGACTGCATTTTTGATGTTACTGCTGCTGCATGCTGTTGCTACTGCTTTTTGATCTCCTTATTACACCATGCTAAAAGAAAACAAGAAGCTAGACTAAACTATAGTCTATGAATTACAAAATCTTATCTAGATCTTCAGTCGTGATCTTGTGTCTCTTGTTGCTTTGACGTCTTGGTGACTGGTGTTTCCTCTGATGCTTCTTTCTTTCTGTCTTGACTCGTAGTCTTCTCTTGATTGCCGAATTTGAACTGCTTATTTCCTTTTTATGAGCTTCGAATTATTTTTCCTTCGAAGCTTGAACCGCCTTCTTCTGACTAGTGTTGCCTTCCTTCCGACTTCTGAACTTTAACTTATGATGGGGATCTTTGTCGTAACCCTTCGCTCTCCGGGCGGGCTCCTGACTTCTACTACGACTCCATTCTCCAGGCGGGCTCCTGACTTCGACTACAATTTGAAAATATAACAACCTCCATTCTCTAGGCGGGCTCCTGACTTCAACAACTTCTTAAAATGTAACACCTCCATTCTCCAGGCGGGCTCCTGACTTCAACAACTTCTTAAAAATACAACACTTCCATTCTCCAGGCGGGCTCCTGACTTCAACAACTTCTTAAAAATATAACACCTCCATTCTCCAGGCGGGCTCCTGACTTTAACTACTTCTTAAAAATATAACGCCTCCATTCTCCAGGCGGGCTCCTGACTTCAACTACAACTCAAAAATATAACACCACCATT
The DNA here is from genome assembly GCF_000393655.2 of Nicotiana sylvestris. NCBI lineage: Eukaryota > Viridiplantae > Streptophyta > Magnoliopsida > Solanales > Solanaceae > Nicotiana > Nicotiana sylvestris. The sequence goes on from NC_091063.1 coordinate 13,988,990, forward strand.
CTCCAGGCGGGCTCCTGACTTCAATAAACCTTAGAATATAACACCTTCATTCTCCAGGCGGGCTCCTGACTTCAATAAACCTTAGAATATAACACCTCTATTCTCCAGGCGGGCTCCTGACTTCAACTTCTTAAAAATATAACACCTCCATTCTCCAGGTGGGCTCCTGACTTCAACTACTTCTTCTTAAAAATATAACACCTCCATTCTCCAGGCGGGCTCCTGACTTCAACTAATCCTTAAAAACATAACACCTCCATTCTCCAGGCGGACTTTTGACTTCAACTAATTCTTAAAAACTTAACACCTTCATTCTCCTGGTGGGTTCCTGACTTCAACTAATTCTTAAAAACATAACACCTCCATTCTCCAGGCGGGCTCCTGACTTCACAACTTCTTAAAAATGTGCTTTATCGATGTTGTTCCTTCCTGTCTCCCGAACCATTTTCCTTCTAACTTGAATCATCTTCTTTCAACTGCTTCCCTCAAAACTGGTGTCTTATTCCTCCGAAAACTGTTGGGGATAACACCGGTGTTTTATTCACAACTATGTTATTTTCCTTCTTCACAGACTACTTCCTTTAAAGCTGATACTTTCCTTCCACTGGAACTACTTCCCTCCAGCTGGTGTTTTCACTTCTCTGAAACCTGTCGGGGACAACACTACTGGGGAATTATCTTCCTTCTTTAAGACTAGTTACTCTCCTCCTTTTAACAATGGTGGGGATGGCACTGATTCAAAGAGCATTACCCTTAAAACCCGGATTTTCTTGCTTCTTCCAAGATTGCTTTCTTTAAAACTTGTATCGCCTTTTCTCGTATACTGCTGGGGATTTCACTTCCTTCACTACTTGTGTTATCTTCCCTCTTCCCCAAGTGGCTATCTGATTTCAAGAAAATTTTCGCAATGAGAGAAAATTTTCTGCCCCAGTTTGATAATCTTCTTTGTGGCCATGTCTACCTGCTGTCAATAATATTTTCTTTACCTGCTTCAAATCAAAGAATAATTTGTTAGTTTAAAACGTGGTGAGTGGTCGTGCCACTTCTGCCGGGGATGGTTTTTCCCTTTTTTCTTTCCCTGCTTTGCGTTTTATTACAAAACTTGCTGGGGATGATATTCCTGCTGGGGATGGCTTTTCTTTTCTCTTCCTTCCCCGCTCTGTGTTGTCCGACCATCGCGGAACTTGGTTGATAATATGTCAGAGTTGTTCCTGCATCTCGCAAATCTGCTGGGGATCCTCTTGGAATTTGATCCATAACTTCTCAACTGTTGTTTTTTTTTTCCTGTTTTTCTCAAACATCCCCTGGAAATTTGGTCCTCTTGAAATCTAGACCCATTCATCATTTGGTCTTGCGACAAACTTCTTTTCGCTTTGTCGCCTTATTTTTGGCCTGTCCTATTCGCCTTTTGCTTTGCACCGTTTTGGCAACTGGTAGTAAGCTCTGAAAGTCCTTTTCAAAAACAAACTGCTAGGGAGGTAAAGTCTTTAAACCAAGAAATGAAAAAGTGATGATTTCAAAAGATAGAAAAAGAAGAAGTCTTTCTGAATAAATGCTGGGGAAAAGGAAAGAAAAGAACTTATCTTAATGATATAACCGATCTCAACGATCACGTCGTGCATTGCGGATTAATCAACCCAGTCTAGTTATATCAATCAATTTTCGGAGGCCTCATCTTGCCGGGGATAAATAGGCACTCAACGCTTTGCCAAATGCGGATCCTTTCCGCCAATATTGTCTTGTCGCCTCATAGTGCCCTTCGAGGGGTTTTCACTAATAAGACTCTCTTATTTCTCTTAACTCTCGTCGCCTTATGGAGCCTGTAAAGGTTTTCACTGATAAGACTCTCTCATTTTATTTCTCTCGACTTCTGTCGCCTTATGGTGCCTGTGGAGGTTTTCACCGATAAGACTCTCTCATTTTATTTTATTTACTTCCGTCGCCTTATGGTGCCTGTGGAGGTTTTCACCGATAAGACTCTCTCATTTTATTTCTCTCAACTTCTGTCGCCTTATGGTGCCTGTGGAGGTTTTCACCGATAAGACTCTCTCATTTTATTTTATTTTTTAGCTGGGGATTGGAGTGTTACCGATATGACTCTCTTTGCTGGGGATTCTTTTCAGCTATCAATTCATTTCCAGTTTATGATCCTCTTCTCTGCTGGGGATCAGAGTATTATTTTCAACTTCCGTTTGCATGATTTGGCACTTCTCGGATACTGATCGGGAGGTCTTTTTTGGACATCAATATGGGTTTTCGTGTATGGTTAAAAGAAAAGGGGTATCAAAAGGGTTCAAAATCATTTTGATGGGTAAAACATTACAACTCTTGGAATCGAACTTTCTTCCCAAAATTACAAACACAAACTTCTGCCCCAGTTTTTCTTGCTTGGGGATTTTTATTTTTTGTTACACTATGTTACACTATGACCGAGCCGTGAGGTGCCTACGTATCCTTCTTTGAGAAATCAGGTCAAACGTAGTTCCCAACTGAATCTCCTTGTTGTTATATTTTTCACTTCTTTTTTTCTTTTTTCTTCTTTTTTTCTCATTTTTTTCTCATTTTTTTTCTTTTTGAATCACTTTCCTTGCACTGCTTCGTTCCTGTTTCAAGCAAAGAAAATTTGTTAGTTTTGAAAGTGATGGCTGGTTTGTGGCCTTGACTTTGAGGGCAATTGATCTGTCCCTTCCCATGATGACTGATTTCCACTCGAGCACCTTGCTTGCTTATGGACCAACTACTTTCTCTATCATCCTTATCTCAGAAAATACCCTTTATCAGTTCAGACCCAATTCCCTATATCTGTTGCTCTATTCATGAATTGATATATACCAAACCTTTGTATTTCTGATGGACCCCAAAGCATGTTGATTATTACCAACTCAGGGCGCTTGTTGTTCTTTCCTAACTTATACCACTTTGATGTGCTGGCCAGATCCCGTCTTGTGGAATTGGAAAGTTTGTGGCAAATTTTGAAACTTATTTTGACCAAACAGACTTAGGAAGAGGAAGTAAACAAGACAAAAAGGAACAGAGTAAAGAACAAGGAGAGAGAGGATTCCTAACAAGAAAACTACAAAGTAGAATCCTATCAGATGTGGATACCAACTCTAATGACCATGACATGCACATGTGGTCTATTCTGTCAAGTAAGCCTGATGTTCGACTCTTGTTGTACCTTTAAACTGTGAAACTGGGCTTCAATGCTCCGATTATGTAGTCACAATTCTTATGCGACTTGTAGTGCCCGAAGGGTTTTCACCATCAAGCCTCTCTCATTTTGTTCTTTCTCTCAACTTACTGTCGCCTTACGGTGCCCGCGAGGGTTTTCACCAATAAGACTCTCTCGTTTTTCCTTTACCTTGTTTGGATCGGAGTGCTTCCCCTGATATGATTCACCTCTACTTTCTCGGCTTGACATCTCTCGAAGACTGATCGGAAGGTCTTTATTTGGACCGTAACGTGGGCTTTTGGATAGGGTTTTAGAAAGAAAGGGTATCAAAAGGCTCAAAACAATTCACATGGGTTCAAAATTACAACTTTTGGAATCAGATCTCCTACCACAACCGCAACTTCAGCCCCAGTTTCTTTGCTTGGGGACTTTGGATTTTTATTTTGATGGGGCCGAACCGTGAGGCTGCCTATGTATCCTTAAAAGAAATCAGGTCGAACGTAGTTCATGCCATAGAAATTACCTTGTTGTTGTGTTTTTCTTTCCTTCTTTTCTTTTCTTTCTTCTTTTTCACTTTTCGTTGTTTTGTTGTTTTTACTTCTTCTTTTTTTCATTTTTCTTTTTCTTCTCTTCTTCTCTTTTTTTTCTTCTTTTCATTCTTCTTCTTTTCTCTTTTTCCTTTACTTATCTTTCACGCTCGCATTTCTGATCTTTGCTACTTATTCCAAAAGAGGGGTATGAAAGAAAATAAATAAGGCTCAAAAGGGGTAACGAAGGATAGAGTGTTTAGATAGCAGAACAAAATGCTTTCGTCATTCCAATCTTCAAAACATGCCAAGTACAAACAACACAATTAAACCAACCAAGGAAAATATTCGTAACATCTTTTGATTGTACCAGACTTGATAACCATGTCCACACATGCGCATCATATATCTGTCAACTACAAAGCACCATAGGACAACACCCTCACTCTCATTACCACGAAGGCCCATGCCAATTTGGGAAGACTTGCCTTTAGCTTCAATCCGATGCGACATGATACATTTCGATAGGGTTTCTTTATGTTCTATCTACCCCAGTTTCTCACAATACGGGCTAGAAGGGATCTCAAAATGCCTTTACTTATCTCCCTCGAATGGCCATATCATTTCCAAAATTGTTTCATTGTTTCATGACTAAACCGGCTTCTAAGACCAGGCCTAGGATTACGCGTGCATGTCATGTCACTAAAATCAATCAGGAAAAGAACTATAAAAGAAAAGAGAACTAAACGAAAATGACTGGAAATTACAAAAAACAGAAAATTGCATTAAATAGATGGTGAAAGGGTTTGGACGACAAAAAAAAAACTAAACTGGGGTTACAAACCTAGAACAAACCTAGACAATACTAGACGAGTTACTATGACTAAACAAACTAGGAAAAATAAAAGGATAGAAGGGTTTGAGTCATGAGACAATATCCGGATTACAACCTTGAAATAACTCGGACAACAGAAATGACAACAAAATAAACCACCAAAACTCCTCCCTGACTAACCAAGAAAGGAACGTCTTTCCAATTGCCAAGCTCGGCATCTTAGCCACTGAATTCTACATCAACATTACTAGGACCTTCACAAACTTCCACCTCATTATTCTTAACAAATTGCTTTTGGGTTCCCTTAGCTGGCTCGTTCTTAAGATCAACCTCTGATGGCACTGAAAACTTTGCAGCGCGCGGACCTTCGAGGATCTCAGAATAATTCTCATATTCCCTTTCAAAACAAGTTATACTCACCGTATGCATCTCATTACGAATAGGCGATGGACTTTGGCTAGTGTCTGTTGCATCTGGATTTTGCACGACAATGTCACCTGCATCAATAAGCTTCTGAATTGCTTTCTTCAGATTCCAACACTTCTCTATGTCATGCCCCGGGGCATCTGAGCAGTATGCGCACCTTTGAGAAAAATCAAACTTCTTTGACAGAGGGTTTGGCATTTTTATATGAATCGGCTTCAACATGTCCAATTGCTTCAACTTTTGGAACAAACTAGCATATGACACTCCCAATGGGGTGAAAGCCTTTTTCTTTTTTCAGCAACCTCTCATTCTTAAATACTTGGTTGGGCCGGAAACCTGATCCAGGGAGTTTTTGGTAGGTTTGTGGGGGTGGATAGGCATTTCGTGGAGCTGGGTACTGGGAAAATGATGTACGACTTTGGGAGTTCTGTGGAGAGAAGTGGCATTGGGGAGAATCATCTGGTGTACAAGGATATCCATGGGGACGATGTCGAGGCTGGAAGTGTTGATCGGGAAAGCCCATTGGATCATCTTTTCTGTTTCTCTTCCTTCCACTCAAACTTACTGGGGTATTCTGAATGTCTTTCGAACAACTCATGATTTTGCCTGACTTTATTCCCTCTTCTACCAGCTCCCCCATTTTTAACACATCTTTGAAAGGTTTTCCCAAGGCCGGGATCAAATGACTGAAGTAGGTGGTCCCGTGGGCTTGTAGGAAAAGCTCAACCATTTCTTCTTCACCAATCGGGGTATTGACTCGAGCAGCTTGCTCCCTCCATCTGAGCCCAAACTCCCTAAAGCATTCCTCCGACTTCTTTTCTATTTTAGATAGGGAGGAACGATCTGGGGTAACGCTTGATCTGTACTGAAAGTATCGAACAAAATCTTGAGCCATGTCACCCAATGTAGGCCACTTACCAACATCTTGACGAATATACCAGTCCAAAGCTACCCCAGTCAGGCTCTTACCAAAATATGTCATCAGCAAGTCATCTTTCTCCCCAACGCTTCTCATTTCACTGCAATAAACCTTCAGGTGGTATACCGGATCTCCACACCCATCATACAAGTTAAATTTTGGCACCTTGAACCCCACGGGCAGGCAAACGTTAGGGGATACAGACAGTTCTTGGTAAGTCATGCTATCATGGTCTTCCCTTCCTTGTTTGTTTTTCAAGGATTGTTCTATGCCTTTCAGCTTCCTGGGTATCCCATATCTCCCTTCTCTTCCTGTGAACCTTTCATTTTCAACGTGCAACTTATCCCGAAGGCTCTGTTTGCATGAGTTGGGAACTTTGTGGGCAACCTCTAAGGGGTAATATTGGGCATCGTGAGCTTGGAGATAAGGGGGTAGATCTGGAGGGTATGGAGGATCATCTGGCATTGTGTTCAGGGCTTGGGTAAGGGCGACATCTAAGAATCTAGGTGGTGGAGGGGGTGGTGCCTTCCCAGTCATCCAGGCCTGATACATGTCCACCATGTGTTGTCTCAACATTTTTACCTCTTCTACCAAGCCGTAGTCCTGTTCAACCAGTTGTTTTCGATTATCGGTACCAACCCACTCAGTTCTATTATTCTCTGCCATTGTCTTTTGCCTCTGTGTTGCAGGGACGCGTTACTTTTAGAACCACAACCAACCACCTTTCTAAGGATTGAAAAAGAACAAAACGAGAGCAACATGTTAGCATTAGGGTTTTTAACAGATAGGAAAACACATATTGAGGATGCAATGCAACTAGGCAGTTAACCCTTTCTATCATGCATTTGCTTCAGTTACGTGCATCATTCCGGCTTCTTATAATTGTGCTCCTTTTGAACGCCTTCCTTTATTTTCTTTGTTTTCTCATTTTGTCTCTTTTCTATATATATATTTTTTCTTTTTGATGGTGGTCGAATCTTATGTGGATGGCCTACGTATTATGTCCCCGCATGAATCAGACCGTGCGTAGTTCTAACACATAAATGCGAAAGCAAATTTTGGGAATTTTCCATTTTCTTTACTGAAACATTTTAATACAAACTAAATGTTTTTTGGAAAGGAGAACAAACCCGAAGTAAAACCAATTATGGATTAAAAAAAACTACTGACACATTTTGATGCAAAAGAGAATATACAGACAGACAACAGACTCTAAAAACAAAAACTAACTCGAACTATGAATACATTAAAGCTCCAAGAGTTGGTGCCCGCGAGGCATCGTTTGGCCTTGCTGCGGGCTTAGGCGCGAGATCCCTTTCAAGTTGCTCTAGTTCGTACATTGTCCACTTGACAAAAATCATTACTGCTGACAAGTAGGTAGTGCGGGTCATGTCTTCACACTCCCGACATTTCCTGGTGATAGCCCGAGCAATAGTCAGAATCTTGTTCCTGGCTTGGTCTTTCTCTAGGAGTAGGCATTCTATCTTATCCCCTCTAGCCTTCAAAACCCGAGAATCATGCAGACGTTGTTTCCATAACTGCTGTATTTCATCTTCCATCGAGGCCATCAGATTATAGCAGTGTTTACTCTCGGTTTCAAAAGCCTTGGCTTGTTTAGCCGCCTTGCTCTCTAGGGTGGTCACCTTCCTCTTCAGACTGACAATGGTCTTTTCATGATCTTTCCTTGCCTGCTGTAAGCACTGCGTGCGCTATTCGTTCTCTTTGCCCATTGTGCCCGGAGTTGTGCTATGGTATCCTCAGATTTCTTCAAATCATCCCAGCGCTCACCGATTTCCTTTTTCAATCCTTTTTTTAGTCGCTCATCCGACCGACTCCTTTGTCATCTCTCCTCATTTGTCGGATTTGGGCTTTCAGCGCCTCATTTTCTTGGGCCAATTTGCTCTTTTCTCCCCGATCGGCGTCAACTTGTAGACTATTTTCAAATTCGAGGTCTCTAATCTGTTGCCTCAGCTTGCCTACTTCGGCCCGGTATTCGCACACTTTGGCCAACTAGTCCCACGGTTCTCGTGACGCCTCAACGAACTCTTGAATGTGAGATTTTTTGGTTGGTCGTTCTGGTTCGTATCTTATAATGCCCTTCTTTCTGTACCAGGCGAGATAAGAAGATGAGACTTCGCCTCTGGATAGGTCGTGCACTCGAGTGTTTACCGTCAAATATTGGCATTCATTCCATATAGAACGAACGATTTCATCATGAAATTGGCCATTGGTGCTAACCTCGATTGCATAAACACTGAGATCTTCGTCTGGGTGTACCACCTGACACCTCCCTAACTGTCCCATCACTCGGTAGGGCGCATAAGGTTGAATACCTCGGAGTCCCATTAAGAGGAAGTAAGGCCCTGTGACGGCCATATACACAATTTCTTCAACAGGAAGCCAACCCAATGTCCACCTTATTTTTGCTGCAGTGATGGCGCGGAGGCAAGATATCCAGTCTTTAGACTTCTCTGGCAATTTGAGCCCTGAAACCCTCGTGTTATATCCTTCAATGCAGCCTTCGTTTGTGGATATATAGCTCATATACTGAGGATGATGACACAAGTTCTCGATCATCCACATCTGCAATAACAAATTGCATCCTTCAAAAAAATTTGCCCCGGCTTTACAGGCTATGAAAGCTCGGTATATCTCGGACACTATCATAGGGGCAAGCGTGCTTTTGCTGTTTGTAATCAGGACCTTGACGACTCCATCCACCTTCAAATCAATATTTCTGTCTTTCCGAGGAAACACCACAATGCCTAAGAACGCTACCATGAAGGCGAACCGCTTATGTTCATCCCATTTTGTCTGATTCCCTCTGCTGCAAACCCTGCTTTCCAGATTGTCGAACCCTCCTATATGCCCATACTTCTGGTATATGAATTGGAGAGTAGAAAAACCCATATCCAATTCAGAGTACGAGACTCCCTTGCTTATCTTTAGCAGATCCATGAACTTGTGCGAATTGACGGCTCTTGGAGCAATCAGATATTTGTGCCTTAGCCCCTCAGTAATGTCCATATAACCTGCTACCTCTTCTAAGGTTGGGGTGAGTTCAAAATCTGAGAAGTGGAATACGTTGTCGGCCGGGTCCCAAAATGTAACCAAAGTTTTTATGATGTCACATCTGGGTCTGACGTTTAACAAACTGGTGAGGCCTCCCAGATGTGATTTGATCTTATCTCGCTCTGACTTTTCCAAATCCTCCCACCACAAGCGCAACTCCAAAGGGATCTTGCTCCTAACTATTACCGGAAAACTTGGACCCGTGCTCATTCTGCATGTTTGTTTGGGGTGATTAAGACTCATTGGACTCAAAGGAAGAATTGACACACATTTAAAACTCCGGTCTTGTCAATACGGCCTTTCAGCACTTCGAAGAAGATTTAAAGGCTGTGTTTTACCAACCGGACAGAACCTTAAAAATGACCAAAAGTGGTTGTTCTCGCAAAAAGAAGCCTTCCGGCGTCTTTTTAAGGACATTCGGTTACTTTTACAAGAATTGAATCACCCGACTTTTTTATGACGAAAAATTAAAACTTTTTGACATTTTTTTGGCTATTTTCGCAAAAGGGGAGGTTGGACCCGATGAGGGTTGCCTACGTATCTCACATCCTGTGAGAATCAAACTGGCGTAGTTCGGGCAACGACAATAAACTAATTCTTACAACAAGACTTGTTTAAATAAATTACACTAAAAACCATTTTTTCCATTTTCACAAAATTTTGGCAGAGTTCGCTATTTGGGCACTGTTTTTTTTTTCAGAATTAACTCTCTATACTGCTATTTTCTTTTTCTCTTTTTCCGATATTCCAGTATTTTCAGAAGTCGGTCAGCATGCAAGTCTGCAGCAAATAAATGCCTAAAACAAACAGGATGCAGCAGGATGGTCTTTTTCATTTCAGGTCGCTTGTCCTAGACGGACCCAACCCCTGTGTTGAGTCCCCTAAGTCAAGTGCACATGATGCAAATAAGCATTCCTACTAGGGATCCGGCATGAGGTTTTGTTATACTAGGTTTATCCTGGGTGTTTGTTCTTGACCAGGCTTACCCGAACGGACAACTCGAGCCGAGGATGGGAACTGCATACCGGTAACCAAAAGATCATCCGGTTTTGCAACTCCTCCGAATCCTCATTCTATTTTGGGATATGACGCTAACAGAAAGAAGTCACGACCAACGTGCACTCCTCAAGAGAAAGAAGAGAGGGATTTCGTAGCAGTTTATATATACAGTTCAGATAATATCAAAGCGGTAAAAACAACATTTTAGCACATTAGGACAAAACATGTAATAAAATCAGACGATAAATCAATTCATCTAAGCTCGAATTCTGAACCCTGAACCAGAGATTCTGGGTCTGATCCCCAGCAGAGTCGCCAGAGCTGTCACACCTCCTTCTTCACCCGCACCACCGCAAAAGGGCGCATAGGGAGTTTTTCCAATTAAAGGACAATCAAAACGGAATTTATTATTTAATTCAGAGTCACCACTTAGGAGATTTATGGTGTCCCAAGTCACCGGTTGAATCCCGAATCGAGGAAAAGATTGACTCTGTATTACAGTCCGCGAACCAGAAATCTAAGTAAGGAATTCTGTTAACCCGGGAGAAGGTGTTAGGCATTCCCGAGTTCGGTGGTTCTAGAACGGTCACTCAAATGTCACATTCGGCTTATTTATCTGATTTTAATACATGTTGAATCCTATGTGCAAATTTTAACTGTTTACCGCTTTTATTATTATTATTTTTATCGAGAATTGCAACATCGCGAAAATACATCTCGAACCACATCACATCAATGCACCCGTGGTTATTGACACATTTCAACTCTGTTGAGATTTGGATTTGGGTCACATAAATGTGCACCCAAGATTAAGAGGATAACATTATTAAATATGCGCCTACAGCGACTAGCGTGTCATTATTTTGGGTAGGGCTGCGAAATTTTGCTAAACGGCCCATCCTGAAGTCTAAGTAATTTTACCAACACGTATAGAGGGCCCCGCAGCTTGTGTATTTTTGTTTGTCGAGGCTCGTCTCATTCATTATTTTTTTAAAAGGAATTTGCAACGTCGTGGAAATGCATCTCGAACCACGTCACAATCAATGTACCCGTGATTAGCGACACATTTCGACTTCGTTGAGGTTTGGATTTAGGTCACATAAATGTGCACCCGGTTTTAAGAACGTAATGTTATCTAAAGTACGCGCTTAAAGAGACTAACGCGTGGTTATTTTGGGAAAAGGCCGTGAAGTTCGCTAAGCGGCCGATCCCGAGTTCTAAGTAATTAATACATACATTTGTGGGAACCCCGCAGTCCGTGCGTTTTATTTGGCGAGGCTCATCTCGTTTATTTTAAAAGGACGATCCTAAAGTGACTACATTTTTATATCATATTTTTGTCTCTAGTAATAAGAAAAGATCCTAATTAATTAGCATGTCACTGAACCGTGATTAAGTACTCAAATAGATTCAGTTCAATTTGATAATCGGTTCTTCATGGGCCTCTGTACATGCCCAAGTATAATCAAGGAGCCCAAATTGAGACTTTTTGGTTGTATTATGAGGCTGACATGAAGCTTCTGGGGCCTAGGCTTTGGGGCAAGGCCCAAATCGTCGGAAAGTGCAAGATGAATTATGGCATGCCCAAGTTCATAAGATACAGGACTCAGCGTTTGAGCTTTCAACTTGAAACAAAAGACTGAGAATGTAACGGATTTAATTTACAGGCACAGGGTTGTCACATGTGTAAGCATATTGGTGATTGTTTCCAACCTAATAGGGACTATCAGCAATTAATTGATTTTTTACAAAGTAAGCAGTTCAACTCCCTATAACCATGGCAAACGGTATTACTTTTATACGGTCCTTATGATTAATATACTGAAATGGCCTAGAATGTTCAAATCTTATATGCCTACCCTCATTTCAAAATTAACTACAAACCATATCATTAACAGTTTCTGAATCAGATTTTACTACTAACTATCACAAACCTCTAATGCTAAACTATCATAGGCCAATATCAGATTTAATTACAGCATGAATTACGGAGTGAACCAAATTAAAACTGGGGTTTCAATTCTTCACACAAATCAAATGAGTTCAACAATCTTACACCACCTCAAACAGTCCAATTACACAAGTGATATGACATTCGAATAAACAAAATGCTCTACACTTTTGAACTAAAACAAAATATGAGGAGTCAGACTCATTTCAAGCAGCATTTCATTTCATGTCCACAAAGCTTGAAGGTTACAGGATATGTACCTGGATGTTTGAAATATAAGAAGAAGAAGAAGAAGAAGAAGAAGAAGAAGAAGAAGAAGAAGAAGAAGAAGAAGAAGAAGAAATCAGCAGCAACAGAAATGTGAGCAACAATACAGCAGAACAGCACCAATAACCAATATCTAGTATCAACTCAGGAAAACCAGTTGAAAAATCCCCAGCTATACCAAACAGCAACACAAACGAACCAACACAGCAATAACAACACCCAAAAATAAACCTAACTTGACACCAACTTCAAACCAAAAGAGTAGCAGGAAGCAGTCCAAAAGCCAACTTTAACTAGACAACACACTAGTTTTCACTTCAGATTTTTAGCCCCTTAAGATTTCCAGTATGTTTTCCCTCTTAAAGCCTGGCCAAAAGAATAGCCCGACCAAACTCAAAAGCTTGGAAAAGAAACTGATTTCCTATCCCAAAAACCAGCCTTATACTCTGTCCCCTTTCACCAAAAAAAACCTTTACTCTATAAAACCTCCTCTCCAGATATTTTAGCCTCTATGGTTTCTCCCCAGATTTTTTAGAAATCCCCCTTAAATCTATCCTAAGTGACTTTATTTATAACCAAACACTGACCCTGCCCCTTCTACCCTATCAGATTTTCTGCCCATGATATTCCCTTACAGCCCATTATCAAGTGTCCTGTGCCCAAAGGTATGGGCAGCTCATAATATTGAATTAATCCCCCATGCTTTTATGTTTTGTTCCCCACTAATACTAAACAATTCATTAGTTTAATGGTACTTTAATACTTAGTGGACAGAACACTCAAACTACCCATTTCTTCCTGTTTTCACTTCCCAAATTACCCCATAAAGCCTTGAAATTACTGTCCTACCCCAACCCTTTCACTATACTACATCTTTCAGCTATAACCAATTCAATTCGAATTCAAATGACCATTCAAACTAGCATTTAAATCATATTAAAATGGCATCAACAGAAGAACCATGATTCAGTCAGAATTGAAGCAGTACGAATCACATTATTATCAGGTTATTTAAGCAGAATTGAAGCATGTAAAACTAATCGATGACATTTATTCAATCGACTACACGAATTACAACACATACAATTAATAGCAAATAAGAATCGAACAGGCACATAGGTGATTCGAATCGTATTGATAGAAACAGGGATTCATAATAAAGCTTAACTAATCGACGACACTCATTCAAATCGATTATATAGTTTTATCACATTCATTAACCATGACCAGAAAAAGCTTGACCAAATAAAAGGTCATTGAAGACGGGCATAATCATTCGACGAAAGAAATTGAAAAGCCAATAAAACTAAACTAAAGTAAACAGAAAACACAAAAATGGAACAAACAGGAAAGGGAAAATACTTCAAGAACTCGGGACCTGGACTACCCTGATTCGAACTCAAACTCGGACCTTTTTGAGGTCGAACGGACCTTAATCGAGTGTTCTCAACTGAGAACACTTCGACTAAGGTCCACTGGACACCCAAATCCCTTTTCTTTGGACAAACCTCAACCTTTGGCTTTCTAGGGTTCTTGGGGGTTCGATTTGGGGTTCGGATGGCTCTAGCAAGATTCGAACGGAACCAAGTGTGTTTTGGGCATGAGGGAGGTCAGGGGGATGTCCGGTATGAGTTTGGGACTGGTTGGGGTAGATCTAGGTCCTGCTCGAATCTTCGATGGAAGATTCGAGAAGCTGGAGGTTGATTCGAGGCAAGCGGTTAACAGATGCGTAATGAAGGTGGTGAAGGGGTGCCTTGGTGTGAGTTTCATGGTCATCGGCGTCGTTGCCGCCGGCTTTCAGGCGAAAGGGTTTCAGGGCGGCTAGGGTTTCGAGGGTCGTTTGGTTCATCTCTGAAAGAGACGATGAACAGGGGTTTGGCTTAGGGGGGTGTGAGGTGAGAGGTTGGGTTTATATACGGAGGGGGGTGGTTTAATCCTGGCCATTGGATCAGGCACGATCAATGGCCTGGATCAGTTCATTTAACGGAGACGGTGTCGTTTTGGAGTAGTACTGGGGCGGGGTTGATCTGGGGGCAAGTGGGTAGGGTTGTGGGGATTGTTCTGAGGCATTGGATCAAATAAAATGAATGGCCTGGATCTATCGGCTATATACGACGTCGTTTAGATATATCTGGGGATTGACTGGACCGTTCGATCGAGTGAGATCAACGGCCCAGATTTTTCATGCCCAAACGGCGTCGTTCCATCCGTCCTCAAGGCTGGCTGGGTTAGACCGGGCAAGACGATATTTGGACTGGGCCTGAACTCTCTTTTAAAATTGGCCCAGTCCGATTTTCTCTTCTTTTCTTCTATTTTCTTTTTAATTCCTAAAACCAAAATTCCTAAATTGAATGGTAAAAACAAAGATTATTTCAAAAAGATATTAATGAGCCCTTAACAACAATTAACACACAAGATCGAAAAATAAAATCGCACAATTAAACAATAAAAATGACAAAACTACCAAAATTCATATTTTTTGTGATTTTCAAAAATAGGACATGGTTTAATTAATTCCAAAATGCATAATTAAATCCTAAATGCACATGCAACATATATTTGTATTTTTCTCATTTAAAGTAGAAATAAATATGCGCAGACAAAATACAAATAAATTACAAACAACACAAATCCATTTTATTTTGAATTTTTGGGAGTAGTTCTCATAGGGCAAAAATCACGTGCTCACAATAAGTACACGTACGCGTGACTCGTTTCAAGATGATTCTGTAACTATGAATAACCAAACAAATGAATACACGTACGCGTGATTCGTTTGAAATTAAAAAGCGGTAAAAGGTAAAAGTTTACATAGGTTCTAAAATATGTAATTAAACAAATTTATTAAGCCATGAATAATTATTAAAGCGACCGTGCTAGAATCACGAAACTCGGGAATGCCTAACACCTTCTTTCCGGTTAACAGAATTCCTTACTCGGATTTCTGTGTTTCGTGGACTGTAAAACAGAGTCAACTTCCTCCATTCGGGATTTTAAAGCGGTGACTTGGGACACCATAAATTATCCCAAGTAGTGACTCTGAATTTGAATAAATAATCTCGTTTCGGTTATTGTCACTTTAATTGAAAAAACTTTCTTATACCCCTTTCCGGGGTGGAAAAAGGAGGTGTGACAATATTTGAATGGAGGTTGTGTAGATATATTCAATTCATTGTTTTCAATTTACTTAACTTCTTGAGCAGACATTTCTATTTGAACATTTTTGTGATGGATATGAAAGAGGGAGGATTATATCTATTTCAGGTTGCAAATTCAACATTTTGAAGTTCATTTTTGGAAAGAAACTCTGTTAGCTAGCAACACACATTATACACCATAACTACAACATAATATGCAAATATACACTATGAGGATCCGACGCAAAAATGCTATTTTGGAGGATCCGACGCGCTGCAGAGTCCGAGCAACATAAGTGCCAAACACCATATAATCCAACCGAGTATTTTGCTGGAAACAACATGAAACCTACCAAATAGTTAACTTAAACCTATGTTACAAGACTCTTTTACGGAAACATATCCGATATGAGGATGTGCAGGTATCCAGTTCAGGTACGTCTTATTCTTTTTCTAATTTTTAGTCTATTAGAAGGATCTGCACGAAGTAAAGGCACGCAAATTTACCCATTCGAGATGAGTACATCAAGACAAATGAAGTTATGCATAGACTTAAACAGTGTACAGTCCCAGAAGAAGAAAAATAAATCCCAACCACCAAGAAAATGTCATGCTTCTTTTGCAATGAGTACATTTCTAGGGTGAGGAAAAGATTATTCTAAATGGCCTGAATATGTCAGATCCAATGGAGTTGCAGCTTTAGCAATCACTTGGTAAAACGAATCAAACGCCACAGTCTATATATGTAGAGTATCTTGTATTCCTAGTCCCACAGATGTAAACTTTACAAGATATAAAATGATTATAAAAAAACTTTTCTGAAAAATATTTAAGGTTCTAACTTGAAAACAATGCGATGTTCCTGTATTACAAGTTTCATCATAATTTATGGTTTATTTGCTGCTCTAATAGAATATCCTATCACTCATATTTTTCAATGTACACCAACTGGTAAATAGGTCCTCCTTTTATAATGTGCAACTAACCCGACCTTTTAGTACTAAATAGGTCTCAAATGTAATCAACGACACAACAACTTCTACGCCTCAATACCAAGCTAGGTGTATGAGGCTAATTAAATTCATCTAACTCATGGAAAAAAAAATATCATTCCAGATTTTAGGGCAATAACGAGCTATTCCTCCACCAATGCTCCCTCCATTGATCCCACAAAGTATTGGTAAAATACTCATCCATCTCTAACCTACACTATACAAAAAATTCTTTTTTATGACAGTGGTGCTCAGGCAGCTGGCGTGCACCTCGACTATTCCGCGGAGTATTTGCTACCTCCGTCCAACCCATAAATACCGAGTAACTCTGTCCATCAAGGCTAGTGTTTTTTGCTTCTGCTGGAATTTGAATCTGAGACCACATAATTCTCCTCTCACTTCATTGACCACTAGGCGACATCTTTGAATGCTAAAAATATTAAGATTTTTGTAGAGCCACGCTAACAAGATCAACCGTTCAGTTAATTTCATAACTAATTAACTAACCTAATGTAAATTAATTAGCATAAATCACAAAGAAACATAGAATAATTTATCCCAAAACCATACCATCCTCATAGTGTATAAACAAAAATCATTAATTTAGTGTTCAAAAATGTGATAGTAAAAGATGATTATATGGAATGAAGAATCAGCGGAGAAGGATGAAAAGGCAGAGCTTACAGTTTCACATCGTTTGAGAAGGGGAGCGAAATGCAGCAAACAGTTGGGACTAGTTTGGTTTAAAACAAGTTGTAATACAAGATTATCGAAATAAATCCAGAGAATAGGGTGCATGTTCTAAACGAGTCACTCAGTAGCCGTTGCTTGAGCATACTTGCGTTTAGGCCATGCATAATTTGGTAAATACCGAATTACCTTATCGAAATCGAAAAATTTGTTATTTGGTATATATTGATATTATGGTATTCCGTATGGTATAAATTTGGAATTAGATATGTTATTTGGTATTTTAAAATGAAATACTAAAATACTGATACCGTACCAAAATATATACTATATTACACAATATACATATTATTAATTAAAATAAATATAAAAAATCTAAAATTATACTTTTCTTTATTCTCTAAGTTCATCAATTAACTCTAAGCAAGTAACAAAACATTTCTAATGATCAAATTTATTCCTTTATGTACAGTTTTCTCTCTTTGGGTTGATATTTGCTGGTTTTGGATAAAACTTTTGTCAACAAATGTTTTTAGGTTTGTACTTTTGAGTATTTTAATTAAGAATATTACAGTTTATGACTCTATGTACTAGTTAGTATTCAAACTGAATAAACCGAAATTACTGAACCGAATTCAAAAGGAGAAAAATCGAACCATAACAAATTTAATTAGGTACAGTATTGGTATAGCATTTTAAGAAACCAAATATCGAAAATACTAAACTGAAATGTCTAAATACCGTACTGTACCGACCGACGAACACCCCTACTTGTGTTAGCTCGTATCGAACTGAATTGTATCAATAAAATAATAAATGTTTATATAAATGTATAATTGTACCGGAGAACTAAGATATAGTTTTAAATTTTATAAAAACAAATGGAAAAATACCGAACCGAATAGATATATGTATGAAAAATATATTTTATATAGTAATAAGTTTAAAAATAACAAAATACAAAAAAAAAATCTTGGGCCTTGGAATTATGAAAATATAAAGTCCCAACTTCCAAATCTATTATGCTACTCCTATTGAAACTAAATTAGTTTCGGGATTTTGAGTACTAAACCATAAGGTATTCTGGATCTTGAGTATAAAACTATAAGGTATTGCATATCTTCTCTTTCGTATAGTTTAGATTTTTCTTCTTGGATATTTAATCTTCTAATAGACTCTATTCTTGAGTCCTAACTTGATTAATATCTTCCTATTCGCGTGATTATATGTGATGACCCGGCTAATCGTCACATGAGTTACCACTCCGTTTTTTTCAATTCTGATTCTTATTGCTTTGTCTATCGGTTCTATATGCGATCAGGTTAGTTGGCTCGAGTTCGGAAAGGATTTGGTAAGGTTTGAGACACTTAGTCTCTTTTGAGGAAGCTTAAGTTGGAAAAGTCAGCCGGATATTGACTTGTGTGTTAGAGATCTCGGATGTGAGTTCCGATGGTTCGGATAGCTTCGGGAGGTGATTTGGGACTTAGGAGTGTGATCGGAATTTATTTTGGAGGTCCGGAGTAGATTTAGGCTTGAATTGGCGAAGTTGGTATTTTGGCGATTTCCAGTTGATAGGTGAGATTTTGATACATGTGTCAGAATGGAATGCCGAGAGTTGCAGTAGTTTCGTTGTATCATTTGGGATGTGTGTGCAAAATTTCAAGTCATTCGGACGTGGTTTGGTTGAGTTTTTGATCAAAAGCGTAATTTGGAAGAATTTGGAAACTTAGGCTTGACTCCGATATGTTTTGGTTGATTCGATGTTGTTTGAGGTGTTTTGAAGATTGGTATAAGTTTGAATAAGGTTATGGGATATGTTTGAACTTTTGGTTGATGTCCCGGGGGGGCTCGGGGTGATTTCAGATGGTTGACGGACAGTTTGGAATTTTTGGAGAAGCTGCAGATTTTCTGCTTCTGGTGTTTCCGCACCTGCGAATAGGGGACCGCAGGTGCGATGCTGCAGATGCGTGAAGGGGGCCGCAGAAGAGGAAAATGCCTAGGAAGGCAGGAACCGCAGATGTGGTTGTGGGACCGCACCTGCGAAGGCGCAGATACGGAGTGAGCATCACAGATGCGATTTTGGTCGCTTTAGTGAAAACCGCAGAAGCAGTTCATTGGCTGCAAATGCGGTACCGTAGAAGCGGGAATTGGGCCGCGGATGCGAAATCCCTGGGCCAGAACATATAAATTGTTTCCTTCACGATTTTTGAGCTATTCCACCATTTTTAAGTCGGCTTTGGAGCTTTTTGGACGATTTTGAAGAAGGATTTTAAGGGAACTTCATTGAGGTAAGGATTTTGGACCTAAAACTTATTCCTATGGTATTATTTCACGGATTTGAGCTATATTTAATGGAAATTAAGAGTTTAACTAGGGCTTGGAAACTTAGACTTTTGATTGAGGATTTGAAGGACCATTTGAGGTTGGATTTCATAACTTTTGATATGTATGAACTCGTGGGGAGATAAAAAATCTATTGATGTAAAAATTATCGAATTTCGAGACGTGGGCCCGGGGGTTGGGTTTTGGTAATTTTGGGATTTATGTTGTAAATTGAATATTTTCGCTTGAGCTTCGTTCCCTTGGCATATTTTGACGCCGTGATTTTGATTTTTGGATAGATTCGACACGCGTGGAGGCCAATTCGAGGGGCAAAAGCGTCGCGGGCTAAAGTTCGGACCGGTTTGAGGTGAGTAATGATTGTAAATGATGTCCTAAGGGTATGAAACCCCGGATTTGCACATCGTTGTGCTATATTGAGGTGACGCACACGCTAGATGACAAGCGTGGGGTCATGCACTGTTGGGGACTATGACTTAGTCCGTCTCGAATGACTATTTTACCGCGTAATTGACTGAAACTATTTGCTATCATCATGTTTTGGGCTGAATGCCATATTTGGGTTTCGTGCCAACTATTTGAACCCTTAGGGGGGTTTTTATTGATATTTCCTCACTGTTTTGTCTTATACTTGAACTCAGTCATGCTATATTCAACTGTTTTTATAACTCATCCATGTTTACTCTATTTTAACACTTAAATGATCTTTTAAATGATATTTTGGGCTAAGAATCATATTTTACTATTGTCCGAGTGGCTTGTGAGAGTTTTGACTGAGTAAGGCCGAGGGCCTATGTTGTGAGGAAACATTGACTATGATTATGAAGCCGAGGGCCTGAGATTTATACGCCATGAGATGGCTTGATATTGCGCTTGGGGCTCCTCTAAGAGTCTACACACCCCCAGTGAGCGCGGGTACCCATTGTGATGTGAGATATAGCCTTAGGGGCTGGTATGGTTGACATTGTACCCGAGGGGCAATCCTTTATGTGCTTATCTGTCTTATTTTGTCTGTCATTTACCTGTTTAATTGTTGAATAGGCATTCTTGAAGTTTAAACTGAACTTATATGATTTTACATATCTTTATTGAATCACTGTTCTTACCTGTTTTACTGCTTTATTATAGCCTATAATGTGTGTTACGTGATTTCATGCTTTCAGTTTTTATTTATGATTATTACTTACTGAGTTGGAGTACTCACTTTACTTCCTCCACCCTGTATGCAGATTCAGGCGCATCTGGTCCCGTTACCGAGTGTTGATCTTTCCAGCTTAGGCAGATCCGAAGATTCTCTAGGTAGCTGCCGGTGTTCGCAGCCCAAAGCTTCTTCCCTTACCTTACTTCTCTTTATTTTTTGATTTTTATTGAACTCTGTAGACTTTCTTGTCTTATTCCGAATTTTTAGATGATCATGACTAGTGACACCTCGGTATCGGGCTGTGTTGGGTTTATCTTCCGCAACTATAGTGTTAACTATTCACTTTTGGATTAATTATCATGTTTTAGACTTAAATTCTTATTGTTATTGCTTAAAAACTGGAATGGGAAGTGTCGACTGGCCTTGTCTTCATGAGAGGCGCCATCACGACCGAGTTTGGGTTTAGGGTCGTGACAAGTTGGTATCAGAGCCTAGGTTACATAGGTCTCACGAGTCATGAGCAGTTTTAGTAGAGTCTCGCAGATCAGTACGGAGACGTCTATATTTATCCTCGAGAGGTTGCGGAACCTTTAGGAAAAACTTCGTATTCTTGAAATTCTTGTCGTGCAAATTTGTTGGTCCGTGTACTAAACTTCTGTCATACTATTCTCTCACAGATGGTGAAGACACGTGCTACCGGTCAGGATGGATGACCACCAGTACCACCAGCTGTGGCCACTAGAGGCCGAGGACGCAGTCGTGGTCGCGGTAGGGGCAGAGGTGTGGCCTGCACAGCAGCTAGGGCAGCACCTGCAGATCCACCAGCCGCTCCAGTTTAGGATCAGGTTCCAGTTGTGGACTCTCCAATACCACCAGCTCAGGCACCAGATGTGCCCATTGTGATTCCGGGTCTTTAAGAGGCCTTGGCTCAGATTCTATCAGTTTGCATTGGCCTAGCTCAGGCGGTTTCAGTCACTACAGCCGCAACTACTTCTCAGGCCGGGTGAGGTAATTAGACTCCCGCCACTTGCACACTTGAGCAGGTCGTGCAGGAACTTCAGACACCGAGGGCACATCCAGCCCAGCTGGTTGCAGCTGCTCAGGACTATGTAGTTCCTGCCATGCCAGAAGACGAGCAGCGTAGGTTGAAAATGTTTAGTTGACTTTAGCCTCTGACCTTCAGCGGTGCAGAGTGCGAGGATGCCCAAGGTTTCTTGGATAAGTGTTAGAGGATGCTTTGTACAGCGGGTATTTTTGGAGCTGCCTTCACTTGGTGGGAGACTTTTGAGAGACATAGGCCTGTTGGTGCAGCACTCCTTACCTGGCAGCAGTTCTCTGTTCTCTTTCTGGAGAAGTATGTGCCACAATCTCGCAGAGAGGAGCTGCGTAGGAAGTTTGAGTGGTTGCATTAGGGAGAGATGACTGTGATGCAGTATGAGATGAGGTTCTCTGAGTTAGAGCGCCATGCTATTTGGTTGGTTCCGACAGATAGAGAGAGGATTAGGTGGTTTGTTGATGGCCTCACTTATCAGCTTCGTATTCTTATGACCAGGGAGAGGGTGACTAGTGCTACTTTCGAGGAGGTTGTGGATATTGCCCATGAGATTGAGTCTGTTCGTTGCCAAGAGCGAGAGGAGAGGGAGGCCAAGAGGCCTCGAGGAACTGGTAGCTATAGTGGTGCTCCTTCGAGAGGTTAGTTTCAGCACGGCAGAGGCCGTCCATTCAGGCATGCTCATCCAGCTCCCCCAAGTTATCATGGGGCATCATCGAGTCATGGTTCTCATAGTTCTCATTAGGGCCAGTCATCACTTAGTGCCCTTCCAGCTCAGAGTTTGTTCCGTGCTCCATCAGTTCTGGGCTCTTCTATGCCGAGTGCATCTGCTAGTCATTCCGGTGCTAGGGGTTCCCTTCAGTCCCCTTCTCCAGCACCTAGGAGTTGTTATGAGTGTGGAGAGATGGGCCATATGTGGAGGCAGTGCCCTCATCGTCTTGCGGGTCCATCTCAACAAAGGGGTTAGTCATCGGCTTCGGCGCCAGTTACTTCATCATCACCCACGCAGCCAGCTAGGGTGGAGGTCAGCCAGCTAGGGGTCGCCCTAGAGGGGGAGGTCGATCAAGTTGCAGTCAGGCCCATTTCTATGCACTTTCAGCTAGACCCGATGTTATTGCTTCTGATGCTATCATTACAGGTATTGTTTCAGTCTGCCACAAAGATGCCTCTGTATTATTTGATCCCGGTTCCACCTTTTCTTATGTGTCATCATACTTTGCTCGTTATTTGGGTACGCCCCGTGAGTCTCTTGTTTCACCTGTTCATGTATCTACCCCGGTGGGCGATACTGTTATTGTAAATCGTGTGTACCGGTCGTGTGTGGTGACTATTGGGGGTCTGGAGACCCGTGTGGATCTTTTATTATTATGTATGGTGGATTTTGATGTCATTTTAGGCATGGATTGGCTATATTTGTGTCGTGCTATTTTGGACTGTCATGCTAAGACAGTCACATTGGCTATACCGGTGAGTGGCGAGGTTTGACTGATTATATTCCCAGTAAAGTGATCTCCTTTTTGAAGGCCCAGTGTATGGTTGGGAAGGGTTGTCTTTTGTATCTAGCCTTTGTGAGAGATGTTGGTGTAGAGACTCCCAATATTGATTTTGTTCCAGTTGTGAGGGATTTTCCCGATGTGTTTCATGTAGACCTATCGGCATGCCACCGGACAGGGATATTGATTTTGGTATTGACCTGGTGTCGGGTACTCAGCCCATTTCTATTCCGCTGTATCGTATGGCACCAGCGGAGTTGAAAGAGTTAAAGGAGCAGCTTCAGGAACTCCTCGATAAGGGGTTCATTCGGCCTAGTATGTCACCTTAGGGTGCGCCGGTTCTATTTGTGAAGAAGAAGGATGTCACTATGAGGATGTGCATTGATTATAGGGAATTGAACAAGGTAACAATTAAGAACAAGTATTTTTTGCCTCGCATTGATGATTTATTCAACCAGCTTCAGGGAGCGAGAGTGTTCTCCAAAATTGATCTCCGTTCAGGTTATCACCAGTTGAAGATCAGGGACTCGGATATTCTTAAGACAGCTTTCAGGACCCGATGTGGTCTTTATGAGATCTTGGTGATGCCTTTTGGGCTGACCAATGCCCCAGCAGCGTTCATGAATCTAATGAACAGCGTGTTCTGGCCTTATCTTGACTCATTTGTCATAGTCTCATTGATGATATTCTGGTGTATTCGCGTAGTCAGGAGGAGCACGTGGAGCATTTGAGAGTTGTGTTGCCGAGATTGAGGGGGAGAAGCTTTATGCAAAATCCTCCAAGTGTGAGTTTTGGCTCAATTCAGTGGCTTTCTTGGGGCATATGATGTCCAGCGAGGGTATTCAAGCTGATCCGAAGAAGATAGAGGCGGTTCAGAGTTGGCCCAGACTATCCTCAGCCACAGAGATTCGTAGCTTTCTTGGTTTGGCGGGTTATTATCTCCGGTTTGTTCAGGGATTCTCATCTATCGCGTCGCCCTTGACCAAGTTGACTCAGAAGGGTGCTTCATTTGTATGGTTGGATGAGTGTGAGGAGGGCTTTCAGAAGCTCAAGACCGCC
This sequence comes from Nicotiana sylvestris, assembly GCF_000393655.2. NCBI lineage: Eukaryota > Viridiplantae > Streptophyta > Magnoliopsida > Solanales > Solanaceae > Nicotiana > Nicotiana sylvestris. Next base: position 14,013,061 of record NC_091063.1, read on the forward strand.
TTGACCACCGCTCTAGTGTTAGTTTTGTCATCAGCTTCAGGTTCATATACCGTGTATTGTGATGCTTTGAGAGTTGGTATTGGGTGTGTATTGATGCAGGAGGGTAGAGTTATTGCTTATGCTTCTCATCAGTTGAAGCCCCATGACAAGAACTACCTCGTTCATGATTTGAAGTTGGTTTCCATAGTGCATGCATTGAAGATTTGGAGGTATTATCGATATGGTGTGTCTTGTAAGGTGTTTACTGATCATCTTAGCCTCTAGAACTTGTTCAAGAAGAAGGATCTTAATTTGAGGCAGCGGAGGTGGTTGGAGTTGCTTAAGGATTATGATATCACTATATTGTACCATCCAGGGAAGGCCAATGTGGTGGCCGATGGTTTGAGCCGAAAGGTAGTAGTATGGGGATTTTGGCATATATTCTAGTTGGGGAGAGGCCTCTTGCAGTTGATGTTCAGGCCTTGGCCAATCGGTTCGTGAGGTTAGATATTTTAGAGCCCACTCGGGTATTGGCTTGTGTGGTTTCCCGGTCTTCCTTATATGATCGCATCAGAGAGCACCAGTATGATGATCCGCATTTGCTTGTCCTTAAGGACAGAGTTCAGCATGATGATGCTAGAAATATGACCATCGGTGATGATGGGGTGTTGAGGATGAAGAGCTAGATATGTGTTCCCAATGTGGATGGGCTTCGGGAGTTGATTCTGGAGGAGGCCCATAGCTCGTGGTATTCCATTCATCCGGGTGCTGCGAAGATGTATTAGGATTTGAGGTAGCACTATTGGTGGAGAAGAATGAAGAAGGATATTTTGGGATTTGTAGCTCGGTGTCTCAATTGTCAGTAGGTGAAATATGAGTATCAGAGAATGGGTGGCTTGCTTCAGCTGATGGAAATTCCAGAGTGGAAGTGGGAGTGGATCACTATGGACTTTGTAGTTGGACTTCCACGGACTTTGAAAAAGTTTGATGCTATTTGGATATTTGTGGATCGGTTGACCAAGTCCGCGCACTTCATTCCTGTGTGTACTACTTATTCTTCAGAGCGGCTGGCAGAGATCTATATTCGGGAGATTGTTCGTTTGCATGGTGTCCCAGTTTCCATCATTTCAGATAGAGGTGCTCAATTTACTTCGCAGTTTTGTAGGTCTATGCAGCAAGAGTTGGGTAATCGGGTTGAGTTGAGCACATATTTTCACCCTCAGATGGACAGGCAGTCCGAGCGCACTATTCAGATATTGGAGGACATGTTGTGTGCTTGTGTCATTGATTTCAGAGGGTCATGGGATCAGTTTCTACCGCTTGCAGAGTTTGCTTATAACAACAGCTTCCAGTCGAGTGTTCAGATGGCTCCATATGAGGCTTTGTATGGGAGGCGATGTAGATCTCCAGTTGGTTGGTTCGAGCTGGGTGAGGCTAGGCTATTGGGGACAAACTTGGTGCGGGATGCATTAGAAAAGGTGAAGGTGATTCAGGAGAGGCGTCGTATCGCGCAGTCGAGGCAAAAGAGTTATGCTGACAGGAAGGTTCAGGATGTGACCTACATGGTTGGTGAGAAGGTTATGTTGAAGGTTTCACCCATGAAGGGTGTTATGAGATTTGGGTAGAAAGGTAAGTCGAGTCCTCAGTTCATTAGGCCTTTTGAGGTGCTTCGGAGGATTGAGGAGGTGACTTATGAGCTTGCTTTGCCACCCAGCTTGGCGAGTGTGCATCCGGTATTTCATGTTTCTGTGCTTCGGAAGTATATTGGGGATCCGTCTCATGTTTTGGATATCAACACGGTTCAGTTGGATGGTGATTTGACTTATGATGTGGAGCCAGCAGCTATTTTGGAGCGTCAACTTCGAAAGTTGAGATCAAAGGATATAGCTTCAGTGAAAGTGCAGTGGAGAGGTCGGCCTTGGAGGAGGCTACTTGGGAGACCGGGCGGGAGATGCGGAGCAGATATCCTCACATGTTTGAGGCTTCATGTATGTTTCTTGACTCGTTCGAGGACGAACGTTTGTTTAAGTTAGGGAGGATGTGACGACCCAGCCAGTCATCTCATGGTTACCGCTCTGTTTTTCCCATTTCAGCTTCTTATTGCTTTGTATATCAATTCTATATGTGATCGGGGTGGTTGGCTCGAGTTCGGAAAGGATTTGGTAAGGTTTGAGATACTTAGTCTCTTTTGAGGAAGCTTAAGTAGGAAAAGTCAGTTGGATGTTGACTTGTGTGTTAGAGGGCTCGGATGTGAGTTTCGGTGGTTCGGATAGCTTCGGGAGGTGATTTGGGACTTAGGAGCGTGATCGGAATGTGTTTTGGAGGTCCGGAGTAGATTTAGGCTTGAATTGGCGAAGTTGGTATTTTGGCGATTTCTGGTTGATAGGTGAGATTTTGATATAGGGGTCGGAATGGAATTACGAGAGTTGCAATAGTTCTGTTGTGTCATTTGGGATGTGTGTGCAAAATTTTAGGTCATTCGGACGTGGTTTGGTTGGGTTTTTGATCAAAAGCGTAATTCGGAAGAATTTGAAAACTTAGGCTTGAATCCGATGTGTTTTGGTTGATTAGATGTTGTTTGAGGTGTTTTGAAGATTGGTATAAGTTTGAATAAGGTTATGGGATAAGTTTGTACTTTTGGTTGAGGTCTCGGGGGCCTCGGGGTGATTTCGGATGGTTGACGGAGAGTTTGGATTTTTTTGGAGAAGCTGCAGATTTTCTGCTTCTAGTGTTTCTGCACCTACGGATTGGGGACCACAGATGCGATGCCACAGATGCATGAAGGGGGCCGCAGAAGCGGAAAATGCCTGGGAAGGCAAGAACCGCAGATGCAGTTGTGGGACCGCACCTGCAAAGACACAGATGCGGAGTGAGCATTGCAGATGCGATTTTGGTCGCTTTAGTGAAAACCGTAGAAGCGGTTCATTGGCCACAAATACGGTACTGCAGAAGTGGGAATTGGGCCGCAGATGCGACATCCCTGGGTCAGAACATATAAATTGTTTCCTTCGCGATTTTTGAGCTATTCCACCATTTTTAAGTCGGCTTTAGAGCTTTTTGGACGATTTTAAAGAAGGATTTCAAGGGAACTTCATTGAGGTAAGGATTTTGGACCTGAACCTCGTTCCTATGGTATTATTTCACGGATTTGAGCTATAATTAATGGAAATTAAGGGTTAAAATTGGGGGAAACTAGGGCTTGGAAACTTAGACATTTAATTGAGGATTTGAAGGACCATTTGAGGTCGGATTTCAGAACTTTTGATATGTATGAACTCGTGGGGAGATAAGGAATCTATTGATGTAAAAATTATCGAATTCCGAGATGTAGTCCCGGGGTCGAGTGGTAATTTTCGGATTTATGTTGTAAATTGAATATTTTTGCTTGGGCTTCGTTTCCTCAGCATATTTTGACGCCGAAATTTTGATTTTGGATAGATTCGACGCGAGTGGAGGCCGATTCGAGAGGCAAAGGCATCGCGGGCTAGAGTTCGGACCGGTTTGAGGTGAGTAATGATTGTAAATGATGTCCTGAGGGTATAAAATCCCAGATTTGCACATCGTTGTGCTATATTGAGGTGATACACACGCTAGATGACGAACGTGGAGTCGTGCACTGTTGGGAATTGTGACTTAGTCTGTCCCGAATGACTATTTTACCGCGTAATTGACTGAAACTATTTGCTATCATTATGTTTTGGGTTGAATGCCATATTTGGGCTTCGTGCCAACTATTTGAACCTTTAGAAGATTTTTATTGATATTTCCTCATTGTTTTGACTTTATACTTGAACTCAGTCATGTTATATTCAACTGTTTTCATAACTCAGCCATGTTTACTCTGTTTTAACACTTAAATGATCTTTTAAATGATATTTTGGGCTGAGAATCATGTTTTACTATTTTTTGAGTGGCTTGTGAGGATTTTGACTGAGTAAGGCCAAAGCCCTATGTTGTGAGGAAACATTGACTATGATTATGAAGTCGAGGGCTTGAGATTTATACGCCACGTGATGGCTTGTTGATATGAGGCCGAGGGCCTAGTTATGATGTCATGAGATAGCTTGATATTGCGCTTGGGCCGTAAAGGGCCCCTCCAGAAGTCTGCACACCCCCAGTGAGCGTGGGTACCCATTGTGATAAGAGATATAGCCCAAGGGGCTAGTATGGTTGACATTGTGCCCGAGGGACAATCCTTTATGTTCTTATCTTTCTTATTTATCTGTTATTTGCCTGTTTAATTATTGAATATGCATCTCTTGAAGTTTAAACTGAACTTATATGATTTTACATATCTTTATTGAATCATTGTTCTTACCTGTTTTACTGCTTCATTATAGCCTATAATGTGCCTTACGTGATTTCATGCTTTCAGTCTTTATTTATGATTATTAATCACTGAGTTGGAGTACTTACTTTACTCCCTGCACCCTGTGTGCAGATTCAGGCGTATCTGGTCCCGCTACCGAGTGTTGATCTTTCCAGCTCAGGCGGATCCGAAGATTCTCTAGGTTGCTGCCGACGTTCGCAACCCAGAGCTTCTTCCCTTACCTTACTTCTCTTTGTTTTTAATTTGTATTGAACTCTGTAGACTTTCTTGTCTTATTCCAGATTTTTAGATGCTCATAACTAGTGACACCCCGGTATCGGGCTGTGTTGGGTTTATCTTTCGCAACTGTAGTGTTAACTATTCACTTTTGGATTAATTATCATGTTTTAGACTTAAATTCTTATTGTTTATTGCTTAAAAACCGGAATGTGAAGTGTCGGCTAGCCTTGTCTTCACGAGAGGCGCTATCACGATCAGGTTCGGGTTTAGGATCGTGACATTATATTTCTCTTATTTTTTCTTAGTTTCTTTTATGTTGCTGGAGAATAGTGGGATTGATTTCTATTGTGGTCATCTTTTTTTTCCCTTCGTTCATCACCCTTTAAACAGTAAAATATCTAGAGAGCTTTACTAAAGTCCTATGTAAGTAGGTATATTATCGCATTCTTCATTACTTTTACTAGAGACTCATGACATTTAAAAAAATTAAAAATTAACCGAACAGTGAAACCTAGATGATTTGGACGGTTTTGAAAAATCTATTTTTAGTTGTACAAAATAAACTAATTGAAAAATTGCTATGATCTCATTTTTATAATATAATTGTGAACCTATTTCCTTTTTTGTCCGTTCCAAAAAGAATGACCCCTTTCTAAATTTGGTAACAATTTAGATTAAACTTAAAATTCTACTCTTAATGAGAATCTTTTATAACCACACAAATACTCTGGACCCCTTTTTGACTTGCTTAGGACCACAAATTCCAAAAGTCTTCATTTTTTTCTTAAACTTTGTGCCCAGTCAAACAAATTCACATAAATTGGAACAGAGGAAGTACTTTAGTAGCAAAATAGCTTCTATTTCATCTCTCGTTATCATAGAAAAGTAGTTTCTGTGTTTATGTTTAATTATCTAGCTGTCGTACAAAGAAACATTGGTTATTTAATGGAAAAATAATAAAATGCGAGGGGATCTCGTATTATAATTTTGTGGAAGGAGAATTACAGTATGGATCAATAGTAATCTTTTTATTATCTACTCTCTGGTGTTCGAATGAATACCTTGGAGATAAGTGATTAGGTCGGTTCAAAATCGAACCTTATTCGTTAACCAATTCGTAATAGGCTTATTGGCTTATTGATATTAGGTTATCGGATTAACGATTGGTGAACGGATTGAAACTTTGAATATAATTAATAGTTTATCGGTTTGGGAGCGGATTACTCAATTTCTTTATCAGATAAATCGTTAACCAGTTAAAATTTATTATATTTAGATTTTTACCCATTATGAAGAAACTTCTTAGCATCTTGAGCGTCAAAATTATCATAACGTATTTTTGGGGGTAGGACTAGGCAGATCTAGATAGTTCTTGATATCTTTCTGCTCAAATGAATTATTTAACTTGATTACTGAAGCAAAACTATATCCAGAATTTATGTTAACTGAACTTTTATTACTGGTTAAGGATCCTCAATTTGTATTTAGTTTGCTTATTAGTAAAGAATTAAAAGAAGAAACTAACATTAACAATGAGAGCTTCATTAACGTACTAGATTGTGATTGTGATTGGATCATCTATCTATTATTTACTCTCTTTCTTACTTATGTAATTTTTATTGTCTATTTGATTTAGCCGATAAGCCGACCGATAATCGCTAGTCATATACTAATATGCCCGATATCTTATCAGATGGCTAGCATATTAGTACATTTGTGTAAAAATGGTGTGTGGTAGCCACTAAGTAAGGTGGTCTTTATTTTTTATTCACTAATTCTAATGCTGAGCAAAAATAACCACTACTCTCTTAAAATTATTTTGAAAAGACAGTTTTACTCTTTTTCCAATTCTTATATTCTCAAACCCTTGTTTTATTCGTTCAGACCTTTAGAGGGAAAATTTGAGAGCGAAAATTTCAGAGGCAAGTTTCACGTGCTCCTCAGTATCTGTATCGTCCTCGCATGCAAACCAGCTGCACTTAATCTTTCTCCTTCGTCATATTCTCTATCATCTTCTCTACATTTAACGATCGAACTAGTATTTTTTTTTGCTTTTATGCATTTTTGTTTTTGTATATGTTTAATCGTGATCAATGTTGTGTCAAGTATGTGTGAAATTTCAAAAATAATGATTATAAGTTGATTCAATGTCGAATAAGTAGCGGACTTTTGTGAGGAAGTTATTCAGAAATTTTTGGTATTGAAATGTGTTTGTGGTTCAATCAATATATTTGATTATGTAAGGACATTTCATAAAAAGAGTCGTACGAATTCATAAGCTAACTGTATTTATGAATTTTTAGTTAACTATGTTCATAAAAGTTAAGGACCAAATGTAATTAACTTTTGAACTTGGAACTCAAAGTTAAGGATTGAGTGTCCTTAACTTTTGAGCTTGAAACTTGAAGTTCAGGACCAAGTATCCTTAACTATGGAACTTGAAACTTGAAGTTCAGGACCAAGTGTCCTCAACTTTTCAACTTGAAACTATAAGTTAAGGACTGTCTGCTCTTAACTTTTTAACTTGTAACTCTAAGTTAAAGACCAAGTGTCCTTAACTTTTGAACTTGTAAGTCAAAGTTCAGGACTAAGTTTCCTTAACTTTTGAACTTGGAATTCAAAGTTAAGGACCAAGTGTCCTTTACTTTTGAACTTGAAACTTGAAGTTCAGGACCAAGGGTCCTTAACTTTTCAACTTGAAACTATAAGTTAAGGACTGTCTGTCTTGAAACTTGAAGTTAAGGACCAAGTGTCCTTAACTTTTGAACTTGAAAGTTGAAGTTTAGGACCTATTGTCCTTAACTTTTGAACTTGAAACTTTAAGTTAAGGCCTGTCTGTCCTTAACTTTTAAACTTGAAACTTGAAGTTCAGGACCAAGTGCCCCGAACTTTTCAACTTGTAACTGTAAGTCCTAATCTTTAATGTTCTTTTTCCTTCTTTGTAGTGTGCTAATGGAAGGAGATCGTGTGTTCGACTTTGATGTTTGGCGTCATTTAATGAGCTATTGGAAAGGAGATTTATAGTATGAGGAAACAATCAAAAGTTTTTTGCCGAACAGGCAGTGCAAGAAGTTGAGGGATGGTATTTTCGGAAACCTTTTTCGATTACAAAGTGTGAAGTTATGTGGTAAACTTATTCACTGTGTATTGCTTTCAGAAATTGTAAATAATGACCCTGATTCGATGACATTCAAGGTTTTTGACCATGAAATTAAGTTTACACGTGAAGTGTGATGACCCGAAAGGTCATTACTTGTTTTAGAAATAAATTCTATGCTACGAGGCTTTTAAAACCTCTTTCAGAATCACCTTGATTTGTGTGCATAGTCTGGACGTGTAGTCAAAAAGCTATTATGTGAAAATCTGTGAAAAATGATGAATTTTGACTTTAAAATGAATTTAAGTTGACTTCGGTTAATATTTTGGGTAAACGGACTCGGACCCGTGATTTGACGGTCCTAGAGGGTCCGTAGGAAAATATGGGACTTGGGCGTATGCCCTGAATAGAATTCCGAGGTCTCAAGACCGAGAAATGAAAATTTTAAAGAAAATTGTTTTCTGGTTATTTTTGAGTTTTTGGAAATGAAATGTGTTTAAAATTTAATGGTATCGGCCTGTATTCTGGTTCCAGAGCCCGGTATGGGTCTTTTATATGATTTAAGTTGAGTCTGTGAAATTTGGTAAGAAACGGACTTGAAATGACGTGAATCGGACCGTATTTGAGAAAATTGGAAAATTTGAGGTTCTTAAGTGAATTCATGATTTTGATGCTAAATTCATAGTTGTTGATGTTATTTTGGCTATTTGATCGCACGAGTAAGTTCATATGATATTTTTGAGGTAGTGTACATGTTTGGTTTGGAGCCCCGAGGGCTCGGGTGAGTTTCGAATAGGTCTCGGAAGGTTTTTGAACTTAGGAAAATTGCAAAACTGCTGTTTCTGATGCACAGGCCTTCTGTGCTTCGCGATCGCGAAGCCTATCACGCGATCACGAAATGGAAATTTGGGTCGGGTTAAAATTGTTCTATGTGAATGTGAAGTAAGGGACACGAACGCGGAGCACTGGGGGGGTTGCTCTACGCGAACGCGACCCATTTCCCGCGAACGCGTATTGTAAATGGGGGGCTAGTCTAGGAGGTGATCATTCTTCTACGCAAAAGCGTGCGTAGGCCCGCAAATGCGAGGGTCAAGGGGGCCAACCCTTCGCGAATGCGTAGGAGGACTCGTGATCGCGTAAGTCCACGTTTGGCAGCTCTTCGCGATCGCGACAGTGTTCTCGCAAACGCGATGAACACTGTCGCCCAGCTCTTTTAAACAGTAACAGAAATGGGAATAACCCATTTTCTCACATCTCCTTCCCCAAAATCAGAACCTAGGCGATTTTTGAAGAGTAAAATCAATACCAAACCATAGGTATGTAATCTTAAACTCGTTTTCTTCAATTTCCATTGAGACCCATTATATTTCTAGGCTTAAAGCGGTGTTTGAGGCTTGAGTTGGCCGTGGAAGTTCGAGGTAAGTGTTTGGCCTAACCTTAGCTTGAGGGATTAGGAGTTGTGTCCTATTTACTATGTGTTATTTGTTGAGTACAACGTATAGGCATGGTGACAAGTATCTATACGTTGGTGTCAAGCATGTCCGTGAGTCTTAAATTGGAATTGTTGCGTTCTTAATAAGTACCACAAATGCCTAAGTTGTTGATTTTCTGTGTTGGGCAAAAATTATGATTATTCTCGTGGAAGTTGCTTATGGTTAAGTATTGGTTCTAGATGAGTTTCTCTTGTAAAGTTAAATGTTGGAACAAGTTTGGTTATAGCTGATTCCCTTGCCGGGACGTAATTACTTATATTGTCGATTCTCTTGCCGGGATAGTGTTATTTCCCTTATTGTTCCTTGTCGGGACTCTTTTCTTGTGATTGGTGTTGAATTGTATATTGGGGTCGGGTTGCACGCCGCAATAATATTATATTTGGATCGGGTTACATGCCACAACAATATTATATTTGGTTCGGGTTGCAAGCCGCAACAATATTATATTTGAATCGGGTTGCTCGCCGCAATAATATTATATTCGGATCGGGTTGCACGCGCACAACAATATTATATTCGGATCGGGTTGCACGCCGCAAGAACACTATAATTGGATCGGGTTGCACGTCGCAATAGTGATAAATGATATGGATCGGATTGTACGCCGCAACAATATTTTTATGATTTTGATCAGGTTGCGCGCCGCAACAATAAATAATAGAAGTGGTTATTGATTGGTTACAGTTTCCTTATTCTTTCTGCCGCAAAATTTTAGATTATTCTTTATGCTTTTCTTCTGAGTTACTGTTGGTAAATAATATTCCCCCGCAGCATGTCCCCCTCCCATCCTTATTTGTATATTTCTGTTTTATTTTTGTTGTGTATGATATAACTGCACAGGTTTATTTGGGAGTCTGGTCCTAGCCTCATCACTACTTTACAGTGGTTAGGCTAAGCACTTACCAGCATATGGGGTCAGTTGTACTGATATTACACTCTGTATTGTGTGCAAATCCCGGAGCAGCAGCATTCGGACCTTAGCGTGGGTGGGTCCCTTTAGTCTAGTCGGAGATTCCGAGGTAGTCCTGCAGGCGTCCGCAGGCCCTGGCATCTTCCTTTGTCCCTTCATCCTGTTTTATTTATGTATTTCTAAAACAATGTACTATTTATCTTTCAAACCTTATTTGTAATAATTCTAGACTGTCTGTGAAGCATGACACCAGTTCTGGGTAGATTTTTGCTTAAGGTGTTGTATTGGATACATATTCAAATGGTTTATCATTTTCTTCCGCTTGCTTTAAATTTTTGATATTTATAATTGTTGATTCACACTTGTTAAAGAAGTAAAATGGGAAATAGGTAATTTATGAAAATGGTCGGCTTGCCTAGCTTTCACCAGTAGGTGCCATCACGACACTCGAGGGTGGAAAATCTGGGTCGTGACAAGTTGGTATCAGAGCTCTAGGTTACATAGGTCTTACAATTCAGAGACAAGCTTAGTAAAGTCTGAGGGATCAGTACGGAGACGTCTGTATTCATCCCCCAAAGGCTACAGTGTTTGGAAAAACTTCACATCTATTCTTTCCTATCGTACGATTTTGTTCTCTCAATGCTAAATTGAAACCTCTACTCTTGTCCTTTCGTGAATGGCGAGGTTATGTACCGCTTCTTCAGCCAAGTAGCAGCACAAACCGGTGATAGAACAACTACGTCTTCAGAGGATTTGTGGAGGTTGGATAGGTTTCACCAAGCTCTTTACTACCACTTTTGGAGGTGCATCTTCTGAGGATCTCCAGGATTATTAAGACAGCTGTCATGAGGTTCTCAGGAACATGGGGATAGTGGAGACCAATGGGGTCGACTTTGCTACTTTCCGCTTGTCTGGATCTGCTAAGACTTGGTGGAGAGATTATTGTTTGGCTAGACCGACCGGATCGCCAACTTTGACTTGGGAGCAGTTTACTCAGCTATTTCTGGAGAAGTTTCTCCCTATCACTCTGATAAGTAGGGATTTTAGCAAGATCATGCTCCTTCTTGCCTAGCTTTGATTATAAATTGTTACAAATTAGTCCCAAAAGGCTCATAAGTTGTGCTTGATTACAGGTTTGATCGACAAAGTGACGAAATGTCAAAGATGGGCTCAAAAGGAGTAAAACCTGCTCAAGTGTCAAAGACAAAGTAAACTGAGGGAAAACGGGCAGACAAGCCTAGTACGGTCCACACAAAGTCGAATGCGGTCGCACTAGGTGATTCAGAGAGAAGGCAAAACCAGGCTTCAGGCAACGCGGCCGCAATACACATGTCACGGTCCGCGGTGAAAGCTCCGCGACCGCACTATCATTTTGTGCGGTCCGCGGAAGAGAGATTCAGAGATTTGGCAAAAATGGGCTTGAGGTAACGCGGTCGCAGTGCACATTTCGCGGTCCGCGGTGAAGGCTCCGTGGCCACGCTACTTTTTGTGCAGTCCGCGGAAGGGAGATTCAGAGAGATGGAAAATGCCAAAGTTCAAGCCATGTGATTCGCGGTCACGATTGTGCGGACCGCACTAGCTGCCTCCGCGGCTACGGTCCATTCTACGCGGTCCGCGGAGCCCAAGTCAGAGAGCCCAGAATTGAAGTCCAAGAGCCTAGCGCGGCCGCAGTCCATTTTATACGGCCCGCACTTACCCGGCAGGGGTATTTTTGTCCAGTTTTTCCAGCCTAGTATAAATAGAGCATTTTACCATTTTTAGGTCATGAGATATATCCAGAACTTAGCTGCGCTCGTGGGAACCCCATATGTAGCCATTTTTTAGCATCTTAGCTTCAAATTAACGATAGATTCTTGCATTTTCATTTAGTATTTAATTAATATGCCTTGTTTTCATCTATTTCTCTATTTTCTTCTTCAAGCATGAGTAGCTAAACCCATTAGCTAGGGTTGTGGCTCAACCCTAGTGTGAGTAATTGATGGGTGTCGCCATCTATTGTTAGATTGACTATGAGTATTTGTTATTTGGGTCAATTTTATGGTTTAATCTATGAATTGGTGGTTGTAAACACTGGTTTGTGCTAAGTTGACTTGGCTTTTCTTGAGAAAGAGAGCCTAGGTCTCCAAAATTGATCCAACAAGGAATTGGGATGCACTCAAGAGAATTGATAGTCCCAATTAAAAGGTCAAACCTCGAGAGAGTAATTACCCAACTTGAACCCTAGTTGCTTGAGTAATTTGCCTACCCGTTTGGTCTCAAGTGAGTCAATTGGGCAAAATCACTCTCTCTATAGAGAGGTGTAAGAGTGGGTAAAATTGTGCAACGGTTATAGTATAAGCCCCAATTACGTCAATCGAACTTTAGTAACATCTACCCGTCAATTATCCACCTAGGTAATGTCACGACCCTAGTGCCTTTCTTCCCATTAGATACAACTTAGCAGTTATCTCGTAGCATAATCTAGTTTCAATTAATAGTTTGATAATAGTAGTTTATAATCAAAAACCTAAAAAAATATCGAAGTGACATTTGAAACAATTACACAACTCTAGTCTAGATAGATACTCGACTCCATTCCTAGCTCCCTGTGGAAATTGATCCCGACCCTCATATCGGGTAAAAGCTATTGCGACCCTCTCTTCCTACTTTTTAGTAGTGTGGAATTGGTACATGATCACTTTTTGGCACCATTGCCGGGGCGCTAACGGTTTTGGCTATCTATTTATTTAGTTTTGTGTATTGTTCTTCTTTCCTTCTTTGTTACTTACTTGTTTGTATCATTACTCAAGTACCAACATGTCTTTAAACAACGCTAATGATCCTCTTGGAAACGTGATAGCGGGGGAGGATGTAGATGATCTTGAGCAAGATGAGGTGCCTCTTGCACCTCAAGGTCAACGGAGAGGTCGAAATGCCAATGCTAATCCAAAGGACAATATTCCAGACCCTCCCCCGGTTCCTCCAAGAGTGGCTCCCAGAGTATTACCGAACCAGGGCTACGCAAGTGCTATTGTCCCACCCCGAATCCGGGCAGGTAACTTTCAGATAACCAATGTGATGTTGACCTTACTTGAGCAGCGTGGGTACTTCACAGGCGCTGCAAATAAAATGCCTAGAAATATCTCAAGGGGTTTGTAGATACATGCTGGGGGAGCAAACAGATGAATGTGTCCGAGGATGCATTGAGATTGAGACTTTTCCCGTTCTCACTTCGGGGAAAGGCATTGGATTGGCTCTAGAGACTCCCCAACCATTCCATTACAACTTGGGATGAGTTGGCGGATAAGTTTATTGCCAAATTCTTCTCTCCTAGTCATATGGCGGCACTTCGAGATGAAATATTAGCCTTCAAGCAAGAGCCAACAAAACCTTTGCATGAGATTTGGGAGAGATATAGAACGATGGTAAAAGAGTGCCCAAATAATGATCTGACCGAGGCCATGATCCAATAAACCTTCTACCGAGGCATAAATACTACAAATCAATGCATTGTTAATCAATTGGCCGGGGGCAATTTTATGAAACTTTCCTATGAGGAGGCATGTAATGTACTTGATGAAATGGCGGACACTTCTTCAGCATGGCAGAGTAGAGCAAATGTACCTCAAGGTGACTCGACGGTTATCCATTTGCACAAGGAATTACATGATCACGGGCAAGCGATAGCTGAACTTACCACTACGATGAATCAATTGGCTAAGGCACAGTTGCAACAAGTTCAGAATCCTCGCCAAGTGAATACCATGGAGGGTGTTAGTATGCTTGTTAACAAGAGAAGGCAAAGGAGGCAACAAAATCAAGGAAATTCTGAGCAATTTGTTGATGAATATGATGGGTGTCAAAATGATGGTTATGATGACCAAAGTGAGGAGGTACAATATGTCAACAACTATCAAGGCAATAGAGGCAACTCTTCAAACCAACAATGGCGACCCCAAGGAAATTGGGGCAATCAACAACAAGGTGGTGGTAATTGGAACAACAACAACCAAAACAACAATTGGGGTAATCAACACAACAACCAAGGCAATTGGAATGGAAATAACAACAACTGGGGCAACAACAACAATCAAGGCGGGTGGAACAATAATGGAAACCAAGGCAACCGAGGGCTAGGCTTTCAAAGGCCCCCTATGTACCAACAACCAAACAATCCACCCCCTTTCCCTTCTCAAGGTCCTAGTTCTTCTGGTAATGATATGAGAAGAATTGAAATGATGTTCGAGTAGATGATAAAGAGGAATGCGGATTCCGAAGCACAGTTGGCTTTTCACAACACCTCAATCCGAAACTTGGAGGTGCAATTAGGCCAAATCTCTTAGTCATTGAATACTCGCCCGAAGGGTGCCCTACCAAGTGATACGGTAGTAAACCCAAAGGGTGGGAACAATCATGTTATGGCGGTCACAACAAGAAGTGGGAGAGGTGGTTATGTGAATGCCTCTAAGCAAAAGCAAGTCGTGGATGATGATGTTGAGCTGCAAGAGGACGAAGTCCCTTTGGTAGTTGAAGATGTGGTTGATGTAAATGTGAACAATGAAGTGAGGATTGATATGGAAGAAGTCGAGGTGGAAACCCAAAACAATGTGAATTCATCTAGGGAACACATCATTGACATGCCGGAGCAGGTTATACCAAATGCCATGGCTCCTTTGCCAAGACCACCCCCACCTTATCCTCAAAGGCTCACGAAGCAGAAGAATGATAATCAGTTTAAAAAGTTCATTGACATGATGAAGAGCTTATCTATTAATGTGCCTCTGGTGGAGGCACTTGAACAAATGTCGGGCTACGCAAAATTCATAAAAGACTTGGTTACAAAGAAGCGTTCTATGGACTGTGAAACCATAAAGATGACTCACCAAGTTAGTGCTATAGTGCATTCAATGGCCCCAAAGCTTGAAGATCTCGGTGCTTTCACCATTCCTTGCACCATTGGGAGTGCGGATTTTGCTAAAGCTCTTTGTGACTTGGGAGCTAGTATCAATTTGATGCCCTACTCGGTTTTCAAAACTTTGGGTATCGAGCAACCTAGGCCAACTCCAATGAGACTTCAAATGGCGGATCGATCCATGAAGCGACCTTTGGGTATTATTGATGATGTGCTTGTCTGGGTGGACAAATTCATATTGCCAGCCGACTTTATGATTTTGGATTGTGAGGTGGACTATGAGGTTCCTATTATCTTGGGCAGACCTTTCCTTGAAACGGGGAAGGCATTGGTTGATGTCGAAGCGGGTGAGCTCACTTTCCGAGTGGGAGATGAAAAGGTCATTTTCCACGTTTGCAAATCTATAAAGCAGCCCAATAGCACCGAGGTGTGCTCATTTGTAGACCTTGTCATAGCAGTGATTGTGGATGATACCAGTGCTATGATCAACGTTGAAAATCCTCTTGAAGCAGTGCTCTTGAACATGGATATCAATGATGATGCTAGTAGAGTGGAATGTGTTAATGCCCTACATGGGATGGGCTCTTATTCTTATGAGCCGAGGAAGCTATCTTTGGATCTTGAAAATCAGAAAACTCCTCGAACAAAGTCATCAATTGAGGAGCCACCGGTGTTGGAGTTGAAGCCACTTCCTCCTCACCTCAGGTATGAATTCTTGGGTTCAAATTCTACTTTACCAGTTATTCTTTCTTCTTGCCTTACTAACATGCAGGTTGAGGCCACTTTGGCGGTGCTTCAAAAGCGAAAAAGGGCAATTGGATGGACTCTAGCTGACATTCAGGGAATAAGCCCCGCATTTTGCATGCACAAAATTATCTTGGAGGAGGATGCAAAGCCTTCCTTGGAGCATCAAAGAAGATTAAATGAGGCGATGCAAGAAGTGGTGAAGAAAGAGGTTATCAAGTGTTTAGACGCCGGTGTGGTTTATCCTATTTCTGACAGTTCTTGGACTTCTCCGGTGTAATATGTGCCGAAGAAGGGTGGTATGACTGTGGTGACCAATGACAACAATGAACTCATTCCTACTCGCACGGTCACTGGGTGGAGAGTATGTATGGACTACCAGAAGCTAAACAAGGTGACCCGAAAAGATTATTTCTCATTGCCATTCCTTGACCAAATGCTAGATCGTCTTGCGGGGCGTGCTTTCTATTTCTTCTTGGATGGTTATTCGGGGTACAATCAAATTTTAATTGCCCCGGAGGACCAAGAGAAGACAACTTTTACATGACCCTATGGCACATTCGTTTTCTTTCGAATGCTATTCAGATTGTGTAATGCTCCGGCAACCTTCCAACGTTGCATGATGGCTATTTTCACCGACATGGTGGAAGATATCTTGGAGGTTTTCATGGACGATTTCAGTGTGGTTGGGGATTCGTTTGATGAGTGTCTGAAAAATTTGGATAGAGTATTGGCCCGGTGTGAAGACACAAACCTCGTACTCAATTGGGAAAAATGCCATTTCATGGTTGAAGAGGGTATAGTGTTGGGTCACAAAATCTCGAAGTGAGGAATTGAGGTTGACAAAGCCAAGATAGAGGTGATTTCAAGGCTTACTCCCCCTATTTCTGTCAAAGGGGTGAGGAGTTTTCTTGGGCACGCGGGTTTTTACCGGAGGTTCATAAAGGATTTTTCTAAAGTGGTACACCCCTTGTGCAAGTTTCTAGAGAAAGATGCAAAGTTCTTGTTTGATGAGAGTTGTATGCAAGCATTCGAGATTCTCAAGCTCAAGTTGACTTCTACCCCCATCATTACCGCACCAAATTGGAGCTTGCCTTTTGAGCTCATGTGCGATGCTAGTGACGTTGCGGTTGGGGCTATTTTGGGCGAAAGGATCAGCAAGATGTTTCATCCGGTGTACTACGCAAGCAAGACCATGAATGAGGCTCAAAGGAACTACACAGTTACCGAGAAAGAATTGTTGGCTATTGTGTTTGCGATGGAAACATTCTGACCTTACCTTATGGGGGCCAAAGTTATAGTGCACACAGATCATGCCGCCCTTAGGTATTTGATGACCAAGAAAGACTCCAAGGAAGATTGATGAGATGGGTGTTACTTCTTCAAGAGTTTGATCTAGAAATTATTGACCGGAAAGGTAGTGAGAATCAAGTGGCGGACCACTTGTCCCGTTTGGAGGAGGAGGGAGGCCTTGTGACGGCCTTGAGATAAATGATTCATTTCCCGACGAGCAACTCCTTGCGGTGTCAATGAATGGAATGCCATGGTTTGCCGATGTTTCCAATTATCTTATTATCGGAATAATCCCGTGTGAGCTCTCTTCTAACCAAAGGAAGAAGCTCAAGCAGGATAGTTTGGATTTCTATTGGGATGAGCCATACTTGTTCAAGATTTGCACGGATGGTGTGATTCATAGATGTGTCCCGGAGGAAGAACAATTGAGTATCTTAGATTCTTGCCATTCTTCACCCTATGGTGGCCATCATGGTGGGGTGAAGACCGCCTCGAAAGTTCTTAGTTGTGGATTCTATTGGCCCACCTTGTTCAAAGATGTGGGCGATTTGGTGAAGAGGTGTGATAAGTTCCAAAGAGCGAGCGGAATTTCAAAAAGGGATGAGATGCCTCTCAATACGATTCTAGAAGTGGATATCTTTGATGTTTAGGGCATCGATTTCATGGGTCCATTTGTTAGCTCTTGTGGGAATACTTATATTCTCATGGCGGTTGACTATGTCTCAAAATGGGTTGAAGCCGCGGCTTTGCCAAATAATGAAGCCCGGAGTGTTGTTGCGTTTCTTAAAAAGAGCATCTTCACAAGGTTTGGCACTCCTCGTGTGATTATTAGTGATGGAGGGTCTCACTTTTGCAACAAGGCTTTCGACACGTTGCTTTCCAAGTACGGTGTCAATCATAAGGTTTCTACCCCCTATCATCCTCAAGCTAGTGGTCAAGTGGAAGTCTCCAACAGAGAAATTAAGAGCATCTTGTCAAAAACTATCAATGCATAGGACCGATTGGTCGAAAAAGTTGGATGACGCTCTATGGGCTTATCGAACGGCTTACAAAACTCCGATTGGTATGTCTCTGTATCGGTTGGTGTTTGGAAAAGCTTGTCATCTTCCGGTCGAGTTAGAGCACAAGGCCATGTGGGCTTTGAGGAAGTTTAATTTGGAATGGGATGTTGCAGCAAATCTTCGTGTTGAACAACTCAATGAGCTCGATGAGTTTAGATTCCATGCCTACTCAAGTTCATCCCTGTATAAGGACAAAATGAAGTACCTTCACGACAAATATGCTCGAGGTAAGGAGTTCAAGGTTGGAGATATGGTTCTTTTGTTCAATTCCCGGTTACGTCTATTTTCGGGTAAGCTCAAGTCAAAGTGGAGTGGGCCATTTGAAGTTGTGTTTGTGACCCCATTTGGTGTTCTTGATCTAAGGATCAAAAATGGTGAAGTTTTCAGAGTTAATGGGCACCGGGTCAAGCATTATCTTGGAAAATTTGATGACAGCCACGTGGTGGCACTTCTTCATCTAAAGTGATGTGATGGTAACATGCTCGTGCCGCGACGTTAAATCAGGGGCTTCTTGGGAGGCAACCATGTCTTTTTCTTCTTGTTTTCTTTCATTTTCTTTGTAGTGTAGGATTGATTTTTGAGCTAATTGGTTGTGAGATGTTGCAGGGACTGTGTTGATACAGTGCAAAACATTTTGGAAAAATTGAACAGTCTCTGAAATTGCCAGTACGGCCGCATTGTACTTTGTGCAGTCCGTACTGGTGAAGACCAAGTGAGGTACTCTCTGAAGTTTGCCACCGCGACCGCATTCCATTTAGTACGGACTGCGGTGGATCTCCGCGGCCGCGGTCTGTTTGTGCGGTCCACGGAGGCTGCCTTTTCAGCCTTATTCTGAACAAACCCAGCGCGGTCTGCGGTCCGTTTTGTGCGGTCGCGCTGGTAGGTGAGGCTGGGTCCCACGTGCTTTTCTATAAATAGACCTTAGAGGTCGACGGTTACCCTTTTCAAAAAATTGATTCTCAGAGACCTAAAAATCACTGTTCATCTTCCCTCTTCTTCGTACTAGCTTGTTTGCGTTGTGTTTCTTCACTTCTTCTCAATATGTGGTAACAATTCAACCACTTCTTGTTATTTTAATTATTTAATTTCATTTTTTGTCATTTTCTATTAACTGTGTAGGCTTCTCCCCCCCCCCCCGTAATTCTTCAATTTTGATGTTAGTTTAGTTTAACTGTTAAGTTTTGTGTGCCTGAGGAGTATTATTAACTAGGTAAATTGAGTAGGGATAAAGTTAGGCGAAAATTTGAAAAAAAAAATGTAAAACCAAGAACCCTAACTCAGTTCCTTGACCAAGAACCCACTGCGAACCGCAGTCGTTTTTATGCGGTCCGCGGTGCTTCGATGCAGTCCGCGGTACCACTTTGTGCGGACCATAGTGAGGATTTTTCAGGAATTGACCTCTTGCCCAGTGCGGCCGCATTGCATTCTGTGTGATCCTCGCTGGCCCACCGCAGTCGCGGTACTACTTTGTGCGGGCCGCGGTAGTTGGATTCAGAGAGGTGGTGTTATAGACCTTGCCTCAGTGTGGACCGTGGTCGCCTTTATGCGGTCCACGGTGCCCCCAGTGCGGCCGCACTCTTTTTTGTGCGGGCCGCGGTGCACTGTTTCTGCAACATGTTCTGCAGCTGGTGGCTTCTGTTCTGCAATTCATTTTCTACATCTCTTTCACTGTCTGTGTTGATACTAACAAAGCTAGATGTTTGTGACTGCAGACAATGGTCAAACAAAGAGGCAAAGGCTCGAAACAACCTGGCCGAGGTGATTCCTCCTGGGGAGGGAAGCAAAGGATGGTAAAACTCACTCCCCAGGCTAGAAAAAACATAAAGGACATGAGGAAAGCAATCAAAGCGGCTGATAGAGCCATTGATAACTCGGGGAGTGAGTACGAGCCCTCCCGGGAGATCTCTTCAGATTCAGTCCCACTATACATCCCGTATCCGGAGAGGGCCATACATAGAGACACTCCTCCCTCTTCCCCCGATGCTTAAGCTTCAATCAACATTTCTTCTAGGTCGTCTGAGGGTTTAGCGGCAGGTAGTGGGGATGAATACTTTACCTCTCCCACAGCGTCAGTATCTGGAGAGGGTGCTAGAGGTAATGAGGGAGATGGGGAGTTACCTGGGGGTGGTGTGCCTCAGGTTGGGGGTGTTGACCGGACTAGAAATCCCGTTGTTTGGGAAGATAGATTCGTCAGCCAGGTGGCGTTCCACAAGTTTAGGGAATGGTGGCCGGCACGAAAGTTGATTCTTGAAAGGAGCTTCATTGACAGAGACCTTCTACCCTTACACCCCAATATACATAGACAGTTTCGAGCTCGAGTGGGTTGGGAGCACTTTAAAGATAATTGTGTGAAGGCGAATAAGCACATGGTCAAGGAGTTTTATATCAATGTGGCCCACATCTTGAAGGGAACTAAAGTGACCAAAGTGCGAAACAAAAATGTGGTATTTACCGGGAAGGCACTAAATGAATACCTGGGTTTCAATGAAGAAGATGAGTCCCTTTACAATGAAAAGTTGGCAATGGGCAAGGAGGTTCGTCCATGGTTAGCTTCATACCTGGCAATCCCGGGTACGGTTCCAGAGTGGTTGCAAGCAAGGGTCAAAATACTTCGGAGGACCTTTAACTTTGAAGCTAGGGGGTGGTTGACTTTTGTGTGCAGTCGGCTCGACCCCACTACCCATGATCAGACTATTCTGCTTGCCTGGGCTGTTCTTGTTGCATCTATTATGGTGGGATACCCTATCAACGCGGGCAATGTGATGTCCCACGTTATTTCTGTAGTGGGGTTGAGCATGACCAGAACTACCCTTTTCCCAGCACCCTCACTATGTATTTTTGGGACCTGGAGGTGGAGAAGTGACCTTTTGACATCAAGGTCAAATCTGTGGCTCCGTTTTCATGGTACAGTTTGAAGGGGTCAGACAACCCTAAGGACAAAAATTACAAGCCGCCTGCTTCTGCCCCAACCGGCCAGTCTGAAGAACTGGTTGCGGTAGAGCCCTCCACTGCGCCTTCTTCCACAATTGCTGACATGCCTCCCGGACCTTCCACTACTGCTGGTCCCTCTACTTCAACTGGCCCGGAGATTCCATCTTCCCAGACCCATCATATCACTGCCCACCAGTTGAGCCAGACACTTCATAGCTTGAATAACTAGATGTGAGTTGCGTCATCCAAGTTGTCCACCTTGACTTCTACCATTGCGGCTCAATCGGCACTGCAACCAATACAGATTCCACAGGCCATTGAGGATACATTGAAGAAGATCCTGGAGAACCAGGAAAAGATCATCAGTACTCAGGGTGCCTTGGCTAAGGTAGTAGATTCACATGGCAAGGCCCTGAAGGAGCTTGCCAGTAAGCACAAGAAGTTGCGCAAAATATGGGCTTCCAAGGAGTCTGTGAAGGAGCTTAGAGCGATGTGGACAAACTGAAGGTAGACCAGCTGCCTTAAGACTTGCTATTTGAGGATCCAGCTCCAGTAGCAGTATCAGCAGCAGAGCCACAGCAGGAGCAGACATAGAGGCTTCCAAACAAGAACAGGAAGCTCCCTAGTGCACATAAGGCGATCATCCAGTTGGCGGACCCACCGGAGGCTCCCTCCAGTCAGCCATAGGATGTTCTTGATATTCAGCCCGTCCAGGTCCAGGCCCCAATCCTAGTAGCTGAGCAGCAGGAGACCGGGAACCAGTCTGAGGTTCCCGCGCATACAGAGGACACAGGGACCACTGATGATCCCATGCAGACGGACACGGCTTAGGAGTTCCCATATCCTTTCCGTATACTTTTTTTTTGGGTGCTTAATTGTTTAGTTGGCATTGGGGACAATGCCAGCTTTTATTTGAGGGGGTGCGCCCTACATTTTTGGATGACTATATATATTGTTACATTTTATGTCTTTTTGATTTTCATTTTTGGTCTGTATATAATTTTATGTTTAGTTACTTTTACCGCACTTTTTATCGTTCATTTGGTCTGTATACAAAGTTACATTATTGTATATATTCATTCCCCATTGTATATTCAAATCCCCTATTGTACATATTCATTCTATTTTCTATTTTAGTAAAAAAATAATTCGTTTTTAGCTTCTTAGATAGGCTCGTAGATTTTTGTTTCGTTTTTTGGCGCTTTCAATAAGCCTTTGATTTTCTTAATGCCACGGTTCTTTCCAAAGGTGGAGTATTGTGTGAACCGGGTGGCTCTTCCCGATGATGGATGGCGTGACAACCTTCTTAAGGGTTTGAGTCCGTTTTTGTTTTTATTTTTGGTAGCTTGTAGTTAAGGTTACCTCAAGCAAAGCTTCACTTGGTCCTAACACAGTTGCCTTTGATCCCATGGTCAAAGACAAGTTGTTGTGTTTAAGATGGTGAAAGTCGCGACCTTGAGACTCTTGTGTTGACCAAACAATCATCATATGGTCTTTCGGGATCATTGTGTGCTCAATCATGTCTAAGGTTGTTGTGGGCCCCCGACTCTATGTCTTTAGCAATCCTTGAGCTTGTGTAGTGAGAAATCGAACTATGAGTCCAAGTCCCGAGCCAATAATCTAGATCTTGCCTTGAATGTCTGTTGAGGTGAAATCTTAAGTGAAATTTGGCTTGAGAAGTGATTATAGGTTCTCCTTGATCCAAATTATAGTTGAATAATTCCATAGCCCACCAATGATATACTCTCTAGTTAACCCTTTTGAGCCTTAAACCTTTTTCTTTCAAGAACCAATACTATAAGCCTATATCCGTTCTAAAATATACCCTCTTTTGGCACCCGATCTTCCCTTGAGCAATGGCAAAAGTCTAAGTTTGGGGGGAGAGACGAGAGAGGGAACAAAGTGTCAAGAGGTACTAAACCGAAGAAAAGGAAGGCAATAAAAAAGAAAAGAAAAGAAAAAGACAAAAAGAAACCCCAATGTGAAAAATAATAAAAAGGGATTCAAGAAAAACAAAAGAGAAAAAGGTGTGGAAAAAGTTGAAAAAGGAGAAACGCTTTGAAGTGCAATAAAAAGAGTGACATTATGTCTCTCTAACCCCTTAAAAAGAAGTGAGATACTCAAAGAGTCAAGAGAATTGTGCCAAATGAATCAAAAGAAGTGTCTAAGGGAAGATGGAACCCATTTAGACCAAAAACTTTTCCTACCCTAAACCAAAAGCCTTCACATTGACTCCTCAAAAGCCCTATATGATCTTGAGTTGAAGGACGCTTACATTAGTGGATACTTACGTGAGGGGAAAGCATATAGTACTTAGAGCCGGACTTGTGACCTTTCCTTGAGAGAGATGAGTGAATTCCCATTAACCTCGGTTTATGTGCTAATACTCTAAAAGGTGAGGTTTGTTTAGTGAGAATTGAGAACGTGTGAGTTTGGGTTCCACAATGACCAAAGTAATTGAGAGAGTTCTTTGATGTAATGAGTCAACTCTTGAAGCTCTTGTGTCACACTTGATCCATAGTTTTTCAAAATTTAAATGTTGTTAATGATTCATTCGTATTGAGGGAAATTGTTAGTCCCAATTGATGCTTGTTGAGGTTACTTTAGGATAGTTGGAAATACTTGGACTTTCCCTTGAAGGGTGGGTCGTATTTTGTTTGCTTGAGGACAAGCAAAGGCTTTAGTTTGGGGGAGTTGATAAGTAGGGATTTTAGCGAGTTCATGCTCCTTCTTGCCTATGCTTTGATTATAAATTGTTACAAATTAGTCTCAAAAGGCTCATAAGTTGTCCTTGATTGCAGGTTTGATTGACAAAGACGAAATGTCAAAGATGGGCTCAAAAGGAGTAAAACCTGCTCAAGTATCAAAGACAAAGTAAATTGAGGGCAAACGGGCAAACAAGCCTAGTGCGGTCTGCACAAAGTCGAATGCGACCGCACTAGGTGATTCAGAGAGAAGGCAAAACCAGGCTTCAGGCAACGCGTCCGCAATACACATGTCGCGGTCCGCGGTAAAAGCTCTGCGGTCGCGCTATCATTTTATGTAGTCCGCGGAAGAGAGATTCAGAGAGTTGGCAAAAATAGGCTTCAGGTAATGCGGCCGCGGTATAGATTTCGCAGTCCGCGGTGAAGGCTCCGCGTCCGCGCTACCTTTTTGTGCGGTCCGCGGAAGGGAGATTCAGAGAGATTGAAAATGCCAAAGTTCAAGCCATGCGATCCGCGGTCACGATTGTGCGGATCGCGCTAGCTACCTTCATGGTCGCGGTCCATTCTACGCAGTCGACGGAGCCCAAGTCAGAGAGCCCAAAATTGAAGTCCAAGATCCTAGCGTGGTCGCGGTCCATTTTATGCGGCCCGCGCTGACCCCGCAGGGGTATTTTTGTCAAATTTTTCCAGCCTAGTATAAATAGAACATTTTACCATTTTTAGGTCATGAGATATATCCAGAACTTAGCTACGCTCGTGGGAACCCCATCTGTAGCCATTTTTTGGCATCTTAGCTTCAAATTAGTGGTAGATTCTTGTATTTTCATTTAGCATTTAATTAATATGCCTTGTTCTTCATCTATTTCTCTATTTTCTTCTTCAAGCATGAGTAGCTAAACCCATTAGCTAGGCTTGTGGCTCAACCCTAGTGTGAGTAATTGATGGGTGTTGCCATCTATTATTAGATTGACTATGGGTGTTTGTTATTTGGGTCAATTTTATGATTTAATCTATGAATTAGTGGTTGCAAACACTGATTTGTGCTAAGTTGACTTGGCTCTTCTTGAGAAAGAGAGCCTAGGTCTCCAAAATTAACCCAACAAGGAATTGGAATGGACTCAAGAGAATTGATAGTCCCGATTAAAGGGTTAAACCTCGAGAGAGTAATTACCCAACTTGAACCCTAGTTGTTTGAGCTAATTTGCCTACCCGTTTGGTCTCGAGAGAGTCAATTGGGAAAAATTACTCTCTCTACCGAGAGGTGTGAGAGTGGGTAAAATTGTGCAACGGTTATAGCATAAGCCCCAATTACGTCAATCGAACTTTAGTAACATCTACCCGCCAATTATCCACCTAGGTAATGTCATGACCCTAGTGTCTTTCTTCCCATTAGATACAACTTAGCAGATATCTCATAGCATAATCTAGTTTCAATTAATAGTTTGATAATAGTAGTTTATAATCAAAAACCTAAAAAAATATCGAAGTGACATTTGGAATAATTACACAACTCTAGTCTAGATAGATACTCGACTCCATTCCTAGCTCCCTGTGGAAATCGATCCCGACCCTCATATCGGGTAAAAGCTATTGCGACCCTCTCTTCCTATTTTTTAGTAGTGTGGAATTGGTACATGATCACACTCAGAGAGATATCTACTAGAGGCAGTTTGAGCGTCTCCAGTAGGATTCTATGACCGTTACTCAGTATGAGACTAGATTCATAGACTTGGCGCATTATGCTCTTATCATACTTCCCACCGAGAGAGAGAGGGTGAGGAGGTTCATTGAGTGACTTATTCAGCCTACTCGAATTCAGATGGCCAAGGAGACAGGGAATGAGATTTCTTTTCAGGAGGCGGCCAATATGGCCGGGAGAGTTGAGATGGTTCTATCGCAGGGAGGTGGTCAGGGGTCTGACAAGAGGCCTCGCCATTCAGGCAGATTCACTGGCGCCTCGTCTGGAGGCAGGGATTCGTATGGTAGAGGCCATCCTCCTAGGCCTTTTTAGTCAGCACTTCAGGTTTCTCACGGCGCTTCAGGTGGTCGTGGTTCTCATATGCAATATTCTGATCAGCAGCCCTACAATGCACCACTAGCTCCTATCAGTGCACCGCCGCTCTAGATTTTTTGGGGTGGTCATTCAGGTTGCCAGGGGCAGTCTCAGTTTCCTCAGTCGCAACACTCAAGTGGATGCTTTGAGTGTGGTGAGTATGGTCATATCTAGAGGGCTTGTCCGAGATTGATGGGTATTCAGTCATAGCAGCAGGGTTCCCATGCTATGGTACAGGCACTAGGTGTTCCACCTCTCGCTCCGCCATCTAGGGGTGGGGGTAGAGGTGCTAGAGGTGGAGGTAGAGGTATTAGAGGTGGAGATCAGGCAGCTAGAGGTGGAGGCCAGTCAGCAGCAGGTCGTCCTAGAGATGTAGTTCAGGGAGGTGGGGCCCAACCCCGATGTTATGCTCTTCCATCCAGTCCTGAGGCTAAGGCTTCCGATGCAGTTATCACAGGTACTATTTTGGTTTGTAGTAGAGATACTTCAGTTTTATTTGATCCAGGGTCTACATACTCTTATGTGTCATCTTATTTTGCACCGTATCTGGTCATGCCTAGTGATTCTTTGAGTGCTCATATATATGTGTCTACACCGGTAGGTGATTCTATTGTGGTAGATTGAGTCCATCGTTCATGTATAGTTGTGATTGGGGGTCTTGAGACTCGTGTAGGTTTGTTACTTCTGGACATGGTGGATTTTGATTTCATATTGGGGATGGACTGGTTATCACCTTACCACGCTATCTTGGATTGTCATGCCAAGACTGTGACCTTAGCCTTACCGAGTTTACCTCATTTAAAGTGGAAAGGAACTCCTAGTCATTCTACCCGTAGTGTTATCTCTTATGTGAAGTCTCGGCGAATGGTCGAGAAAGGGTGTTTGGCCTATTAGGCATATGTTCGTGATTCTAGTGCAAGGTTCCTTCTATTGATTTTGTGCCTATTGTCCGTGAGTTCCCTAAAGTATTTCCTTCAGACCTGTCGGGTATGCCGCCCGACAGGGATATTGATTTCTGCATTGATTTGGCTCCGGACACTCAGCCCATTTCTATCCCGCTGTATCGTATGGCCCCACCGGAGTTGAAGTAGTTGAAGGACCAATTGCAAGACTTGCTTGAAAAAGGTTTCATTAAACCTAGTGTTTCGCCTTGGGGTGTGCCGGTGTTGTTTGTTAAGAAGAAGGATGGATCGATGAGGATGTGCATAGATAATCGGTAGTTGAACAAGGTTACAATCAAGAATAAGTATCCATTGCCGAGGATTGATGATTTGTTTGATTAGATTCAGGGTGCCACGGTATTTTCGAAGATTGACTTGAGATCTGGCTACCATCAGTTTAGGATTAGGGCATCCGATATCCCTAAGACAGTTTTCCACACTCGGTATGGGCATTATGAGTTCTTGGTGATGTCATTCGGGTTGACAAATGCCCCAGGAGCTTTTATGGACTTGATGAACCGAGTGTTTAGGCCTTACTTGGATTCATTCGTGATAGTCTTCATTGATGATATTTTGATCTATTCCCGCAGCCGGGAGGAACATGAGCAGCATCTGAGATTGGTTCTTCAGACTTTGAGGGATAGTCAGTTGTATGCTAAGTTTTCAAAGTGTGAGTTCTAGCTGAGTTCAGTTGCATTCTTAGGTCATGTTGTATCAGCATAGGGTATTTAGGTTGATCCGAAGAAGATAGAGGCAGTCAAGAACTGGCCTAGATCTGCATCAGCTACAGAGATCCGGAGTTTTTTGGGTTTGGTAGGCTACTATCGTCAGTTTGTGGAGGGGTTTTCATCTATTGCAACGCCGATGACCAGGTTGACCCAGAAGGGTGCCTAGTTTAGGTGGTTGAACGAGTGTGAGGCGAGCTTTCAGAAGCTCAATACAACTTTGACTACGGCACCAGTGTTGATTTTGCCTACAGGTTCAGGGCCTTACACAGTTTATTGCGACACATCTCATATTGGACTTGGTGCGGTGTTGATGCAGGATAGTAAGGTCATTTCCTATGCTTCGTGGTATTTGAAGATTCATGAGAAGAACTATCCAGTTCATGATTTGGAGTTAGCAGCCATTGTTCACGCGTTAAAAATTTGGAGGCATTATCTGTATGGAATGGCATGTGAGGTGTTCATGGATCACAAGAGTCTGCAGTACTTGTTCAAGCAGACGGAGCTAAATTTGAGGCAGAGAAGGTGGTTGGAGCTGTTGAAAGACTATGATATCACCATCTTATATCATCCAGGAAAGGCCAATGTAGTGGCCGATGCTTTGAGTAGAAAGTCAGCCAGTATGGGTAGTCTTGCTTATATTCCGGTCGGCGAGAGACTGCTTGCTTTGGATGTTCAGGCTTTGGCCAATCAGTTCATGAGGTTGAATGTTTCTAAGCCCAACAGTGTGTTAGCTGCACAGTCGCTCGTTCTTCTTTATTGGAGCATATCCAAGATTGTCAGTATGATGATCCTCATTTGTGTGTCCTTAGTGATACGGTGCAGCATGGAGGTGCCAAGCAGGTTACCTTAGGAGATGATGGAGTTTTGAGATTGTAGGGTCGAGTTTGTGTGCCTAATGTGGATGGACTCCGAGAGTTGATTTTAGAGGAAGCCCATAGTTCCCGGTACTCTATTCATCTGAGCGTCGCTAAGATGTATCAGGATTTGCGGCAGCATTATTGGTAGAGAAGAATGAAGAAGGACATTGTTGCATATGTGGCTCGGTATTTGAACTATCAGCAAGTTAAGTACGAGCATTAGAGGCCTGGTGGTTTGTTCCAGAAGATCGAGATTCCTGAGTGGAAGTGGGAGCGTATCACTATGGACTTTGTTGTTGGACTCCCACGGACTCAAAAGAAGTTCGATGTAGTGTGGGTTATTGTTGATAGGTTGACCAAGTCAACACATTTCATTCCTGTGGAAGTCTCCTATTCGTTCGAGAGGTTAGCCGAGATCTATATTCGGGAGATTATTCGTCTTCATGTCATGCCCGTGTCTATCATTTCGGATTGAGGTACGCAGTTTACCTCACATTTTTGGAGAGCAGTTCAGCGAGAGTTGGGCATACGGGTTGAGTTGAGCACATCATTTCATCCTCAAACGGACAGGCAGTCCGAGCAGACTATTCAGATTTTGGAGGATATGCTCCGAGCTTGTGTCATTGACTTTGGAGGCTCGTGGGATCAGTTTTTGCCTTTAGCAGAGTTTGCCTACAACAGCAGCTACTAGTCGAGTATCCAGATGGATCCTTATGAGGCTTTGTATGGTAGGCGATGTCGGTCGCCGGTTGGATGGTTTGAGCCGGGAGAGGCTCGGTTGTTGGGTACGGATCTAGTACAGGATGACTTGGACAAGGTTAGGATTATTCAGGATAGGCTTCGTACAGCTCAATCTAGGCAAAAGAGTTATGCCGACTGTAAGGTTCATAATTTGGTTTTCATGGTCGGTGAGCGGGTATTTCTTTGAGTGACGCCTATGAAGGGCATGATAAGATTTGGGAAGAAGGGCAAGTTTAGCCCTAGGTTCATTGGCTCGTTTGAAATTTTTGATCGAATGGGAGAGGTGGCTTACAGACTTGCATTGCCACCGAGCTTATCAGTTGTGCACCCAATGTTTCATGTGTCCATGCTTCGGAAGTATCACACCGATCCATCCCACGTGTTAGATTTCAGCACTGTCCAATTGGACAAGGACTTGTCTTATGAGGAGGAGTCGGTAGCTATTCTAGACCGGCAGGCTCGTCAGTTGAGAGCGAAGAGTTTTCCTTCCATTCATGTCCAGTGGAGAGGTCAGCCTGCTGAGGCATCGACCTGGGTGTCCGAGTCCGATATGCGGAGCCATTATCCCCATCTTTTCTCCGACTCAGGCACTTCCTTCTTATGTCAGTTCGAAGAGGAGAATGTGATGACTCAAAAGGTCATCACTTATTTTAGAAATAAATTTTGTTCCCCGAGGCTTTTAAAACCTCTTTCAGTATCACCTCGATTTGCATGCACAGTGCGAGCACGTATCCGGAAAGCCATTATGTGAAAATCTATGAAAAATGATGAATTTTGACTTTAAAATGAATTTAAGTTGACTTTGGTCAATATTTTGGGTAAACGGACCCGGACCCGTGATTTGACAGTTCCGAAGGGTTCGTAGGAAAATATGGGACTTGGGCGTATGCCCGAAATCGAATTCTGAGGTCCCAAGCCCGAGAAATGAATTTTTTAAAGAAAAATATTTTCTAGATTATTTATGAGTTTTTGAAAATGAAATGTGTTTAAAATTTGATGGTATCGGGCCCGTATTCTGGTTTCGGAGCTCGGTACGGGTCTTATATGTGATTTAAGTTGAGTCAGTGAAATTTGGTACGAAACGGACTTGAAATGATGTGAATCGGACCGTATTTGAGAAAATTGGAAAATTTGAGGTTCTTAACTGATTTCATGATTTTGATGCTAAATTCATAGTTATTGATGTTATTTTGGCGATTTGATCGCACGAGTAAGTTCATATGATGTTTTTGAGGTAGTGTACATGTTTGGTTTGGATCCTCGAGGCCTCGGGTGAGTTTCGGATATGTCTCGGAAGGTTTTTGAACTTAGGAAAATTGCAGAACTGTTGTTTCTAATGCACAGGCCTTCTATGCTTCGCGATCGCAAAGCCTATCATGCGATAGCGAAAGGGAAATTTGGGTCGGGGTGAAATTATTCTATGCGAACGCGAAGTAAGGGACGCGAACGCGGAGCACTGGGGGGTTGCTCTACGCGAACGCGACCCATTTCCCGCTAACGCGTAGTGTAAATGGGGGCTGGTCTGGGAGGTGATCGTTCTTCTACGCGAATGCGTGCACAGGCTCGTGAATAAGAGGGACAGGGGGTCCAACCCTTCGCGATCGCGTAAGTCCATGTTTGGCAGCTCTTCGCGATCGCAACAGTGTTCTCGCGAACGCGATGAACACTATCGCCAAGCCCTTTTAAACAGTAACAGAAACGAGAATAACACATTTTCTCACATCTCCTTCCCCAAAATCAGAACCTAGGCGATTTTTGAAGAGTAAAATCAACACCAAACCATAGGTATGTAATCTTAAACTCGTTTTCTTTAATTTTCATTAACACCCATTTGATTTCTAGGCTTAAATATTATTCTTCCATGGTAGAATTTGGGATTTTGGGTAGAGTTAGGGCTTTTTGAATAATTAAAATTTAGACCTCGTTTTGCGGTCGGATTTCAAAACTAATTACATATTCGGGCTCGTGGGTGAATGGGTGATCGAGTTTTGGTCCGAACCTTGTGTTTTGACCAAGCGAGCTAGGGGCCGATTTTTGACTTTTTGGGGAAAATGATAGAAACCTATAATTAAGCATTGGGTATGAATTCTTTAGCATTTATTGATATTGTTAAATCAATTTGGACTAGATACGAGTTATTTGGAGGCGAATTCTAAAGGAAAAGCGGTGTTTGAGGCTTGAGTTGGCCATGGAAGTTCGAGAAAAGAGTTTGGTCTAACCTTAGCTTGAGGGATTAGGAGTTGTGTCCTATTTGCTATGTGTTGTTTGTTGAGTACAACGTATAGGCATGGTGACGATTATCTATACGTTGGTGTCAAGCATGCCCGTGAGTCTTAAATTGGAATCGTTGCGTTCTTAATAAGTACTACGAATGCCTAAGTTGTTGATTTTCTGTGTTGGGCAAGAATTATGATTATTCTCGTGGAAGTTGCTTATGGTTGAGTATTGGTGCTAGATGAGGTTTCTCTTGTGAAGTTAAATGTTAGAACAAGTTTGGTTATAGTTGACTCCCTTGCCGGGATGTAATTACTTATATTGTTGATTCTCTTGCCAGGATAGAATTGTTTTCCTTATTGTTCCCTTGCCGGGACTCTTTTCTTGTGATTGGTGTTGAATTGTATATTGGGATCGGGTTGCACGCCGCAACAACATTATATTTGGATCGGGTTGCACGTCGCAACAATATTATATTTGGATCGGGTTACACACCACAATAATATTATATTTGGATCGGGTTGCATGCCGCAACAATATTATATTCAGATCGGGTTGCACGCTGCAATAATATTATATTTGGATCGGGTTGCACGCCGCAACAACATTATAATTGGATCGGGTTGCATGCCGCAACAGTGATAAATGATATGGATCAGGTTGCACGCCGCAACAATGTTTTTATGATTTGGATCGGGTTGCGCGCCGCAACTATAAATGATAGAAGTGGTTATTGATTGGTTACAGTTTCCTTATTCTTTCTACCTCAAAATTTTAGATTGTTCTTTATGCTTTCTTCTGAGCTACTGTTGGTAAATAATATTCCCCCGTAGCATATCCCCCTCACATCCTTATTTGTATATTTTTGTTTATTTCCACTATATATGATATAACTGCACAGGTTTATTTGGTAAGTGATCGTTGCCAACTCCACACTACTACAAAGTAGGAAGAGAGGGTCGCAATAGCTTTTACCCGATATGAGGGTCACGATCGAATTCCTCAGGGAGTTAGGACGGGAGTTGAGTATCTGTCTAGACTAGAGTTGTGTAATTGTTCCAAATGTCACTTCCAAACATCTTTTGATCTTTCTTTAACAAACTAATATTATCAACTACTAATTAGAACTAAATTATGCTAATGAGAAAATTGCTAGAGTTGTATCTCATAGATAGAAAGGCACTAGGGTAGTGACTTTCACATAGGTGGCTAATTGACGGGTAAATGCTTCTAAGGTTCGATTGACATGATTGGGGAAATATGCTATAACCGTTGCACAATTTTACCCACTCTCACACCTCTCGGTAGAGAGAGTGATTTTGCCCAGTTGACTCTCTCGAGACCAAATGAGTAGGCAAATTAGCTCAAGCAACTAGGGTTCAAGTCGGGTAATTACTCTCTCGAGGTTTAACCCTTTAATTGGGACTATCAATTCTCTTGAGTCCATCCCAATTGCTTGTTGGGTCAATTTTGGAGACTTAGGCTCTCTTTCTCAAGAAGAGCCAAGTCAACTTAGCACAAACCAGTGTTTGCAACCACCAATTCATAAATTAAACTATAAAATTGACCCAAATAGCAAACACTCATAGTCAATCTAACCCTAGATGGCAACACCCATCAATTACTCACACTAGGGTTGAGCCACAACCCTAGCTAATGGGTTTAGCTACTCATGCTTGAAGAAGAAAATAGAGAAATAGATGAAGAACAAGACATATTAATTAAAAGCTAATATAAATACAGAGAATCTATCGTTAAATCTAAGTTAAGATGCCAAAAATGGCTACACAATAGCTTCTCACAAGCACAGCTTCATTTTGGAAAATAACTGATACCATAAAATGGAAAAATGTTCTATTTATATTAAGCTGGAAAAACTGGACAAAAATGGCCCTGAGAGGTCAGTGCGGACTGCACAGAATGGACCGCGGACGCACTAGGCTCTTGGACTTGAAGTCTTGGCTCTCTGAACTCAGACTCCGCGGACTGCGCAGAATGGACCGCGGCTGCGGAGGCAACTAGCGCAGTCCGCACAAACATGACTGCGGACCGCATGGGTTTAAAGTTGGCACTGGACATCTCTCTGATCTTCTCCTCCGCGGACCGCACAAAATGGTTGTGCGGCTGCGGAGCCTTCAATGCGGACCGCGCAAGATCGATTGCGACCACACTACCTTGAAGCTTGATTTGCCAGTTCTCTGAATCCCCTAGTGCGGACCTCACAAAGTGTAGTGCAGCCACACTAGGCCTGTTTTTCCTTAGTTTGCCTTGCCTTTGGTACTTGAGCAGGTTTCACTCCTTTTGAGCCAATCTTTGACATTTTGTCACTTTGTCGATCAAACCTGCAATCAAGCACAACTTATGAGCCTTTTGGGACTATTTTGTAAGAATTTATAATCAAAGCGTAAGCAAGAAGGAGCATGAAACACGTCAAAATCCCTCGTTATCAACTCCCCCAAACTTAAGCTTTTGCTTGCCCTCAATCAAACAAAATAACACCCACCCCTTAAGGGAAAATCCAAGTATTTTCAGCTATCCTAATGTAGCCTCAGCTAGCATCAATTGGGACTAACAATTGCCCTTACTACAAATGGATCATTAACAACATTTAACATTTGAAAAACCATGGATCAAGTGTGACACAAGAGCATCAAGAGTTGACTCATTACATCAAAGAGCTCTCTCAATTACTTTGGTCATTGTGGAACCCAAACTCACACATCCTAAACTCTCCCTAAGCAAACCTCACCTTTTAGAGTATTTGGCACACAAACCAAGGTTAATGGGAATTCACTCATCTCTCTCAAGAAAAGGTCTCAAGTACGGCTTTAAGTACCATATGCTTGCCCCTTATGTAAGTATCCACTAATGTAAGCTTCATTCAACTCAAGATTATATAGGGCTTTTGTAGAGTCATTGTGAAGGCTTTTGGTTCATGGTAGGAAATATTTTGTCCAAGTGGGTTCCATCTTCCCATAAGCACTTCTTTTGATTGATTTGACACAGTTTTCTTGACTCGTTGAGTCTTCTCACTTCTTTATAAGGGGTTAGAGAGACACACTATCTCTCTTTCTTATGCAATTCAAAACGTTTCTCCTTTTTCAACTTTCCACGCCTTTCTTTCTTTTGCTTCTCTTGAATTCCTTTTTATTCTATTTCACATTGAGTTTTCTTTTTGTCTTTTTCTTTTCTTTCTTTTTCATTGCCTTTCCTTTTCTTAACTTTTGTACCTTTTGCCACTTTGTTCCCTTCCTCATCTCTCCCCCCCAAACTTATACTTTTTCCATGTGCTCAAGGAAATTTCGAGTGCCAAGAGAGGGTATGTTTTAGAACGGGTATAGGCTTGTATCATGATTTCTGAAAGAAAAAGGTTTAAGGCTCAAAAGGGTTTACTAGGGATCATATCATTGGTAGGCTATGGAATTGTTCGACTATCATTTGGATCAAGGAGAGCCTATAATCACTTCTCAAGTCAAATTTCACCTAAGATTTCGCCTCAACAAACATTCAGGGCAAGTTCTAGACCAATGGCTCGGGACTTGGACTCACAATTTGATTTCTCACCACACAAGCTAAAGGATTGCTAAAGACATAGAGTCGAGGGACCACAACAACCTTAGACACGATTTGAGCACACAATGGTCCCAAAAGACCACTTGATGATTATCGGACAACACAAGAGTTTCAAGGTAACGACTTTCACCACCCTAAACACAACATTTTGTATTTGACCATGGGATTAAAGGAAAATGTGTTAGGCCCAAGTGAAGCTTTGCTTGAGGTACCCTTAACTATAAACTACCAAAAACAAAAACAAAAACGGACTCAAACCCTTAAGAAGGTTGTCACGCCATCCATCATCGGGAAGAGCCACCCGGTTCACATAATACTCTACCTTTGGAAAGAACCGTGGCATTAAGAAAACCAAAGGCTTATTGAAAGCATCAAAAACGAAACAAAAAGCTACGAATATAATTAAGAGATAAAAACGAAAAATTTTGCTGAAATAGAAAGAATATATACAATAGGGGAATTGAATTATACAATGGGGAATGAATATATACAATGATGTAACTTTATATACAGACCAAATGAAAGATAAAAAGTGCGATAAAAGTAACTAAATGTATGATTATATACAGACCAAAAGAAAATCAAGAAAGCATAAACTAAATCAGTATATATACAATCATCCAAAGATTAAGGGCGCACCCCCTCAAATAAAAGCTGGCACTGTCCCCAATGTCAACTAAATCAAATAAGCACCAAAAATAAAATAGAGGAAGGATATGAAAACTCCCTAAGCCGTGTCCGTCTGCATCGGATCATGGGCGGTCCCTGGGTCCTCTGTATGATCGGGAACCTTAGACTAGTTCCCGATATCCTGCTGCTCAGCTGCTAGGACCTGGACAGGCTGTGTACCAGATACATCATGTGGCTGACTGGAGGAAGCCTCCGATGGGTCCGCCAACTGGATGATGGCATCATCTGCGCTCGGGATCATCCTCCTCCTCTTCGGAGGTCGCTGTGACTTCTCTTGCTGTGGCTCTGCTGCTGAAGCTGGGTCCTCAAACAATAAGTCTAAAGGCAGTTGGTCTGCCTTCAGTCTATCCACATCCGCCCTTAGCTCTTTCACGGACTCCTTGGAAGCCCGTGTCTTGCGCAGCTTCTTGTGCTCCTTGGCAAGCTCCTTCAGAGCATTGCCATGTATATCCACTGCCTTTGCCAAATCAGCCTGGATACTGAGGATCTTCTCCTGGTTTTCAATTATCTTCTTCAAGGCATCCTCTATAGACTGTGGGACATGTGCTGGCTGAGGGGCCGGCTGAGCTGCAATAGTGGAGGTCTGTAGACAACTTGGATGATGCAGTATACATCCAGTTGTTTAAACTCTGAAGCGTCTGGTCCAGCCGGTGGGCAGTGATAGGATGGGCCCGAGTAGATATATCTCTGGGCCTGCTGATGTGGAAAGGCCTGGAGGAATATCTGAAGTGGAGGGTCCGGGAGGCATCTCAGTATAGGTGGAGGCAGGCTCAATGGGGGGCTCTACCACAACTAGCTCTTCAGACTAGCTAGTTGGGGCAGAAGCAGGTGCCTTGTAGCTCTTGTCCTTGGGGTTGTCTGGTCCCCTCAGACTATACCATAAGAATGGGGTTGTAGCCTTTACCTTGATGTCAAACCGCCTCTTTTCTACCTTCAAATCTCTGAAATACATGGTCAGGGTGTTGTGGAAAGGTAGTTCCTGTCAGTCTCAGTACCCACAAGAGAGATGATGCGGGACATCACATTCCCCACATTGATGGGGTACCCTGCCATGATAGAAGCAACTAGGACAGCCCCGATAGAGAGGTAGAGTCTGATCATGGGAAGTGTGGTCTAATCGGCTGCATACAAATGTCTCTCAACCCCTCGCCTCAAAGTTAAGAGTCCTCCGTAGTATCTTCACTCCAACAGTCAACCACTCCGGAACGGTACCTTGGATTGCTAGGTACTGAGCTAACCATGGATGGACCTCCTCGCCCATCTCCAGCTTTGCCATATAGAGGTTCTCATCCTCTTCATTGAACCCCAAATACTCATTTAGAGACTTCCCGTCGAACAATACCTTTTTGTTTTGAACCTTGGTCACTTTGGAACCCTTGACGATGTGGGCTACATTACAGTAAAACTTCTTGATCAAGTGTTCATTTGCCTCCATGTAGTTATCTATAAAGTTCTCCCATCCCACTCTTGTTCTAAACTGTCTATGCACATTGGAGTTTAGGGGTAGAAGATCTCTATCTACGAAACTCCTCTCCAAAATCAGTTTTCGCACCAGCCACCACTCCCTGAACTTGTGGTATACTACTTGGCTTACAAACCTACCCTCCCAGACTTTGGGTTTCCTAGTATGGGCAATCCTCCCAACCTGAGGTTCACCCCCCTCAGGTACCTCCTCATCTCCCTCATCACCTCCGTCTGCACTCTCCCCGGATAATGAAGCTGTGGGGAGGTGGAGTACTCGCCACTGCCGGCTACTAAGCCCTCAGACAACTCAGAAGGTATATGCTCTGGAGCTTGGGCAATGGGTGATTGTAGAGAGGAATCATCAGTCAATCCGAAGTTGGAGACGAAATGAGTTGGAACTGAGTCAGAGGAGATGTCTTGGGAAGGCAAGTACTCACTCCCCGATTGATCACAGGCTCTGTCAGCTGCCTTAATTGTTTTCCTCATGTTCTTTATGTTTTTTCTAGCCTGGGGAGTGAGTTTTACCAACCTTTGCTTCCCTCCCGGGGAGGAATCACCTCGGTCGGGTTGTTTTGAGCCTTTGCCTCGTTGTTTAACCATTGTCTGCAAGCACAAGCATCTAACATTGTTAGTATCAGCAGAGACAGTGAGACATCAGTGCAATAAGAATTGTAGAATAGAAACAGACAGTTGCAGACACAATTGCAGAAATAGGCCAGTGCGAACCGCACAAAAAGGAGTGGGACAAAAAGAAGTGGTTATATAAAGTTGCCCGCCCGAATTCGGGGTGGGACAATAGCACTTGCATAGCCCTCGTTCGGTAATACTCTGGGAGCCACTCTTGGAGGGACCGGGGGAGGATCTGGAATATTGTCATTTGGATTGGCATTGGCATTCCGGCCTCTCCGTTGACCTTGAGGTGCAAGAAGCACCTCATCTTGCTCAAGATCATCTACCTCCTCCCCCTCTATGACATTTCCAAAAGGGTCATTAGCGTTGTTTAAAGCCAAGTCGGTACCTGAGTAATGACACAAACAAGTAAGTAACAAAGAAGGAAAGAAGAACAATACACAAAACTAACTAAATAGATAGCCAAAACCGTTAGCTCCCCGACAATGGCGCC
This sequence comes from Nicotiana sylvestris, assembly GCF_000393655.2. NCBI lineage: Eukaryota > Viridiplantae > Streptophyta > Magnoliopsida > Solanales > Solanaceae > Nicotiana > Nicotiana sylvestris. Next base: position 14,051,098 of record NC_091063.1, read on the forward strand.
AAAAAGTGATCGCTGCCAACTCCGCACTAATACAAAGTAGGAAGAGAGGGTCGCAATAGCTTTTACCCGATATGAGGGTCGGGATCGAATTCCTCAGGGAGCTAGGAAGGGAGTTGAGTATCTATCTAGACTAGAGTCGTGTAATTGTTCCAAATGTCGCTTCCAAACATCTTTGATTTTTCTTTAACAAACTAATATTATCAACTACTAATTAAAACTAAATTATGCTAATGAGAAAATTGCTAGTTGTATCTAACGGGTAGAAAGGCACTAGGGTAGTGACTTTCACCTATATGGCTAATTGACGGGTAAATGCTTCTAAGGTTCGATTGACATGATTGGTGAAATATGTTATAACCATTGCACAATTTTACCCACTCTCACACCTCTCGGTAGAGAGAGTGATCTTGCCCAATTGACTCTCGAGAGACCAAATGGGTAGGCAAATTAGCTCAAGCAACTAGGGTTCAAGTCGGGTAATTACTCTCTCGAGGTTTAACCCTTTAATTAGGACTATCAATTCTCTTGAGTCCATCTCAATTCCTTGTTGGAGACTTAGGCTCTCTTTCTCAAGAAGAGCCAAGTCAACTTAGCACAAACCAGTGTTTGCAACCACCAATTCATAGATTAAACAATAAAATTGACCCAAATAGCAAACACTCATAGTCAATCTAACCTTAGATGGCAACACCCATCAATTACCCACACTAGGGTTGAGCCACAACCCTAGCTAATGGATTTAGCTACTCATGCTTGAAGAAGAAAATAGAGAAATAGATGAAGAACAAGACATATTAATTAAAAGCTAATGTAAATGTAGAGAATCTATCGTTAAATCTAAGTTAAGATGCCAAAAATGGCTACGCAATAGCTTCTCACGAGCACAGCTTCGTTCTGGAAAATAACGGATACCCTAAAAATGGAAAAATGTTCTATTTATACTAAGCTAGAAAAACCTGACAAAAATGCCCCTGCGGGGTCAGTGCAGACCGCACAGAATGGACCGCGGCCGCACTAGGATCTTGGACTTGAAGTCTTGGCTCTCTGAACTCAGGCTTCGCGGACCGCGCAGAATGGACCGCGGCCACGGAGGCAACTAGCACGGTCCGCACAAATATGACCACGGACCGCATGGGTTTGAAGTTGGCACTGGACATCTCTCTGATCTTCTCCTCCGCGAACCGCAGAAAATGGTAGTGCGGTCGCGGATCCTTCAGTGCGGACCACGCAAGATCGATTGTGACTGCACTGCCTTGAAGCTTGATTTGCCAGTTCTCTGAATCCCCTAGTGTGGACCGCACAAAGTGTAGTGCGGCCGCACTAGGCCTATTTGTCCTTAGTTTGCCTTGTCTTTGGTAATTGAGCAAGTTTCACTCCTTTTGAGCCGATCTTTTATATTTCGTCACTTTATCGATCAAACCTGCAATCAAGCACAACTTATGAGCCTTTTGGGACTATTTTGTAAGAATTTATAATCAAAGCGTAAGCAAGAAGGAGCATGAAACACGTCAAAATCCCTCGTTATCAGTAATCTGGTCCTAGCCTCGTCACTACTTCGCCGGGGTTAGGCTAGGCACTTACCAGCACATAGGATCAGTTGTGCTGATACTACTCTCTGCACTGTGTGCAGATCCCCGAGCAGCAGCATTCGGACCTTAGTGTGGGTGGCTGCCTTCATTCCAGTCGGTGATTCTGAGGTAGTCCTGCAGGCATCCGCAGGACCTGGCATCTCCCTCTATCCCTTCATCCCGTTTCATTTACGTATTTTCGAAACAGTGTAATATTTATCTTTCAGACCTTGTTTGTAGTAATTCTAGATTGTCCGTGAAGCGTGACACCAGTTTTGGGTAGATTTTTGCTTAAGGTGTTTTATTGGATACATATTCAAATGGTTTATCGTTTTGTTCCACTTGCTTTAAATTTCCGTTGTTTATAACTATTTATTAACACTTGTTAAAGAATTAAAATAGGTAATTTGTGAAAATGGTTGGCTTGCTTAGCTTTCACCAGTAGGCGCCATCACGACTCCCCAAGGTGGGAAATCAAGGTCGTAACATGAAGCATTTCATATAATTACTGGTTTGAAGTGTTATTCTTCACTGAACATCAAAGGTTTGCATGAAAAAGAGAATAGGCTTTCGAAAGTCTATTTCCCCGGAAAGGATAGAGTTGAGTCGGGTGATTTGTTTAATTTTATTACTAGTCACACAAATGGTACAGCTGCATCATTTATAGGCAGCGATGATGATGCTGTGAAGTTGGCAACAATTTATTTTGTTGAATCTATTTTGAGGGGGAAGCGGAAGAATAGGAATGTGTCCGAGGAGATAATGAAAATTATAGATGATGATGAACTTTGCTATTCTTTCAATTGGGGCTCTCTTTGTTATGAAATGTTATTAAAATCATTGAAGAGTTGTTTGAAACCGAATGAGAATGACAATAAGAAAGAGAAAGAGAAAGACAAAGATAAAGACAAGGATAGTTACACTATACTTGGCTTTCCTTTTGCTTTTTGTGTGTTTGGATTATAGAAGTATTGCCTATTTTCCAGGAAAATAATTTGTGAACTTTCGAGAATGTAGTTTTCCTCGGATGTTATGTTATTCGGAAATGAAATCTCCACAATATGATTCTCTGGGTAAAAAAATACTTCCATAATGAAAATGGAAGTTAATCTAATTACTAGCTATTTTTTTTTTTGTTTATTTGTTTTAGTTCTGAAAACTTTTTTTTTGTTATATAATAGTTGTATAATTTGTTTGAGGTGGCACCATTTATTCTTGTTGAAGAAGATACAGAGTCTGTTAGTGTGCATGAGCCAATTTCTCAAGATTAAAGCTCAACGCCTTATTCCACACAATTTGATTAAGCCATGCTTAAGAAAATTGTTAAAGTAAGTTTTCTATCTTTGAATAGCATTACTTTTTTATTTGAATTTTTTTTTCTTAAGAGACTTTTTTGTTTTTATGATTTTTGATTCAGATATTATTAGAGAAGTTTAAAAAGGATCTGCATGATGAAGTTACTAGAATAAATCAAAAAATATATATATCATAAAAAAGATTCAAAATGATATCAAGGTAATATCATTAATTTCAGTTAGTCTAAGTTCAGGACCTTGTGTCCTTTACTTTTGAACTTGTAACTCAAAGTTATGGAATGCATATCCTACTTTTTTACTTGTAAGTCTAAGTTCAGGACCATCTGTCCTGAACTTTTGAACTTGAAACTTGAAGTTCAGGACCATGGTCCTTAACTTTTGAACTTGGAATTCAAAGTTAAGGACTGCAACTTTTGAACTTGAAACTTGAAGTTAAGGACCTATTGTCCTTAATTTTTTAATCTTGTAACTCTAAGTTGAGGATTGTCTATTCTTAACTTTTGAGCTTGAAATTTGAAGTTTAGGACCAAGTGTCCTTAACTTTTGAACTTGTTACTCTAAGTTAAGGACTGCATGTCCTTATCTTTTTTACTTGTAACTTGAAGTTTAGGACTACCTGTCCTTAACTTTCTAACTTAGTTTCTTTTACAGGATTTAAAAATAAGTCTAGGATCAAAGATTGATACTTTGTTGAAGATTTTTGTGAAATCTGATGAAAGGAACATAGAGAGAGAATCTAGTGTTCAAATTACTAAAGATGGAGTTGATGGTCATTGTGATGGTATAGAACCTATTGTTACAATTAACAAAGATGCAGGTGGTGGTGAATGTGATGATACGGATGTGCATGCAGAAGTTCAGTATGAAAGCGATTATAGAGATGCACATCTAGATGATGAAACTGATATTGGCACTGAAACTGGGAAAGGTTAGATATAGATTTTGAATTTTCTGTCATTGAAATTTATATTCAATAGCGTAATACATATAAGTTTTTTTGTGATTACAAACATATGTAGAATATATTGATGGAGTGGAAGTTCAAAATGTAGTAGAATGTCACGAATTGAAAAATCCAAAAAAGATAGGAGTAACAGAAAAAATTTGTAAATGTGGAGTGCAATCTCAGGATTTAGAAAGTCTATTGGGAACAAGTGTCAATGAGATTGTATGCAAATGTTTAGAAGGAACATATGATATGTCTATACCTCTCTCATATAAAGAGAAATTTGGAGTTCAAAATTATGCCAATCAAGGTTAGATGGAATTTTCATGATATGTTGAATGTTAGTTTTAGTGAACTATTAGAATGGGTACTAATTGTAAATGTTATAGAATCTTTTGAAGATGAAAGGGAAGAATATGGAGTGGAGTATCAAGAGAAAAGTGAAGTACAATCTCAAGACTTAGAAAATACCCAAGGAACAAGCATAAGTGAGATTGTTTCCAAATGCATAGATGGAACATGTGATCTCTCTACACCTCGCTCTCTTACCGACAATATTGGAAGCCAAGAAAATGCTAGTGAAGATAATGATTTAACTGTGATGATCTTGACAGTTGCAAACAGTTAGATAGTATTTTTTAAATTTTATACATATTTGTTTTAATCAAAGATTAGTAAAAAGTACTAATTGTGTTAGCTCTTATAAATATTTTGCAGAATCTTGTGAATTTGCAATTGAAAACATGGAGAACAGTTGCAAGATAAAGAAAATGTGCAGTTGGAAGATAAAGAAAATGCAACCAATATATCAGCTCAATTGTCTGTTGAGAAAATAAAAGAAGGCAGTGTGAACAAGACATGTATTGATTGTTTCCTAAATATTATATTCATAATTGAAAATGCTAGTACATTTCAAAAATAATATTCTTACTTTTTGTCTCTTCATTTGACGACTTGCAGCAAACTCATATATATATATATATATATATATTTGTCTATAGAGCAAAACAAAGATGAAGATCTTAACCAATATACTAGGAAAAGGAAGAGAAATAGTATTGGTTATGATTGTCCATCATTTTCTATTCTTACTCCTACTTCTACAAGTACACAAATGAGCATTGATGAGGGTTTGTCTATGGAGGTTGAAAGAAATGTTGAAGAAGAGCTTGGTTGAGGTAAAAGGAATAAGAAGCTTAGTTGGCAATTGAAATCTCCTTTTGAACAGGAAAGAAAAACAGGAACATCGATGGCGCACAATGAAAATACTCCCAATAATACGAGCTGGATAAAATCAAAATATACTCGTACATGTATTTTTCATTATGCCAAAGATGATGCAAAATTATTGAAGAAATTCATTGGGTGGTTGGGCAAGGAGAAAAGGAAAGGTCGCAAAAAAGCGTAAGTCCCTAAATGTATTTCATTATTTGTTAATTGCTTAAATTCGTGTCCTTAACTTGTAATTTTAAATTTAGGACTAAGTATATTGATATTGAAATTCCTAAAGTTAAGTGTCTTTAACTTCTGTGATTGTAAGTCTAAGTTTAGGACCAAGTGTCCTTAACTTTTCAACGTGGAATTCAAAGTTCAGGACCAAGTGTCCTAAACTTTTGAACTTGTAAGTCAAAGTTCAGTACCATGTGTCCTTAACTTTTGAACTTGTAATTCTAAGTTCAGGACCAAGTGTCCTCAACTTTTGAAGTTGAAAGTCTAAGTTCAGGACCATGTGTCCTTAACATTTCATATTGAAACTTAAACTTCAGGACCAAGTGTCCTCAATTTTTGAAGTTGCACTTGTTAGTCTAAGTTAAAGACAAAGTGTCCTGAACTTTTGAACTTGTAAGTCTAAGTTCAGGACCATGTGTCCTTAAATTTTGAGCTTGAAACTCAAACTTCAGACCAAGTGTCCTCAACTTTTCAACTTGAAACTCAAACTTCAGGACCAAGTGTCCTTAACTTTTCAACTTGAAAGTCTAAGTTCAGGACTAACTTCTAACTTTGATATTTTCAAAATTTTCAGGGGACAAACTGATATATATGCTGATGATAATGGTGTGAGAAAGAATCCATACAAATTGTATCATCAAAAAATCAGTAGCAAAATGTTCTTCCTTGAGCTTTCAGATAGTAGCTTTGTACTTGATGATAATGTTTGATAATTCGCAAGGCATTTATTTTCTTTATTCTTAATTTATTATTTTTTAATTATTTTATGACTGATGGATTTATTTTATTTTTTGCCTTTTAATGAAGCATTTGGCATTGCCCTATATTATATGAGAAAGAAGGAATGCTACCACCCTCGCGACCATCCTTTTTGTTGCACAACCATATATACTTTTTTATAACTATATGGTGCTTGTGTATAAGGATTTCAATAAAGATGCTGCAGATGAGTTTTGGTGTGGTGATAATCAATTGTTTCTGACACCATATGTGTGGGGTGACAGTCTTAGATGTGGAATTGCTTGGACTGAGGTAGACAAAATTCTTTTTCCATGTCGGCTTCCTTCAGAAGATAATGATGTTGTGACACATTTTTTTGGGGGGGTATTGGACTTGAATGAGAAAAAGATTGATGTGTGCGATACCATATATAGTGAGCCATATGAGGCAGGAATGAATCACATTGAAATGTATGCACGCATGATCCCCCACTTGCTAAAGTTCTCACAGTTTGAGAAACATCACAAGTCTTTTGGAAATGCATTCAACAAATTTGATATTCAGTGGCAAAGATCACCACACCAAACTGGATCGTACGTGTTGTTATTTGTTATATAATTTATATGTACTTTAGATTTATTGTTTAATTGACTCCATATATTATATTTTTCTTAGGACTGATTGTCGTGTATTCCTAATCAAGTATGTGGAGTTATTGATGATGGGAAAGGATGCGGAGAAATTCCAACCTGAAGACATAAAAGACTTTAGAAAAGAACATGCAGCAAACCTTTGGGCACATGGAGGGTGGAAAAAATTCTGGTTATGATACACCACCAGAAAATGTTGGCGACGACTATGATAGTGAAAATGAAATTTGTTGTCCGAAGGAGCTGTAGTTTAGTTGTAAAGAAAGTTAGTTGTGGTTGATTTTTTGTATAAAATTGCTATAAAGAATCCATATGAATTCTAAAATATCTTGTAAATTCCTGAAAAGGCACTTTTATTTTGTTTGCATAGCATAATATTTTGTCACATCTATGCAAAATTACAATTTCATAAGTAATATGAAGGCATCATATTATTAATTTCTTTGTTTCTGTCAAGTATTGATTTGTCCATTGAGCTTGTAAGTATTAGTTCAGGACCAAGTGTAATTGAACTTCAAATTCAAAGTTAAGGACCAAGTGTCCTTAACTTTTGCACTTGTAAGTCAAAGTTCAGGAGCATGTATCCTTAACTTTTGAACTTGAAACTGAAATGTCAGGACCAAGTGTCCTTAACTTTTGAACTTGAAACTCAAACTTCAGGACCAAGTGTCCTTAACTTTTGAACTTGAAAGTCTAAGTTCAGGACCATGTGTCCTCAACTTTTGAAATTGAATCCTTAACTTTTGAACTTGGAACTCAAACTTCAGGACCAAGTGTCCTTATTTTTTGTACTTGGAACTATAAGTTAAGGACCAAGTGTCCTTAACTTTTTAACTTGTAAGTCAAAGTTAAGGACTACATGTCCTTAACTTTTGAACTTGAAACTCAAAGTTAAGGACTGTTTGTCTTTAACTTTTGAATTTGTAAGTCAAAGTTAAAGATAGACAGTCCTTAACGTTTGAACTTGAAACTCAAAGTTAAGGATTGTCTGTCCTTAACTTTTGAACCTGTAAGTCAAACTTAAGGACTGCATGTCCTTAACTTTTGAACCTATAAATCAAACTTAAGGACTGTCTGTCCTTAACTTTTGGACTTTAAACTCAAAAGAAACAAAAAGAACGTAAGCAGAAAGAAATTTTAAAAATTCAGACATCTTCTCAAATAAGAATAATCTAAATGAATCCAATTTATAGCAAAAATTTAAAAGAGTCGATAAACATAAGTGGATATATCTACTATTCTCTATGCTTTCTTGAAAATGGATGGACTGCCGGAAAATATATACAAGTTGTTCTATTATGACCAATTCTTCTACAACGACCACATTTGAATGTTATTTTTGATGACTCGGTAGCTGGAATATGCCTTTTCTTCTGCCTTCTACCTGGTGGCACTTTGAAATCTGGAGGTTTAACAATTGTGACTTAACACTCTCTGGTACAATCCAAGAATCAGTATGTCCTACAGGATGTATTTGTCTTTCATATATTTTCAGCCAAGATTCCTTTAAGTACCAGTGCGAGCAAAACTTGGACTTCTTAATGTTTCTCTTCTCGATAGCTGCAATTGCATGTATGCATGGTAATTCATCAAATTGAAACTGAAAACAATCACATGTTCTTTTGTTTAAGTCCAACAAGAAAGTTATTCCTTCTTCTTCAACTCTAGAACGCCATGAATCAACAGGGAAGACCTTCAATGTTGAAAAATTATAAGTTAGTACATTATGTTAAATTATATTAAAATAATAACCTAAACATAGAACATAATACTTACATTCAAAGTAAATGTTAAATCTATCTTTTTCTTCAATTTCTCCTCTACCCAACAAGAAACATCATAAAACGTTCCTTCTGCTTCATTTCTTTTTTCATAAAACCAACGTTGTAGCTTCACTTGAATGAAATCCATCATTCTTAATATAGGTAGCTCTCTTGCTTCTAATAGGACAGAATTCATTGACTCAACTATGTTTGTTGTGAGCATATCATATCTTCGTCGTGGACTACAAGAACGTGCCCACCTTTCTGGTGGTTCTTCCATCAAGTAGTCATAAGTTTTCTTATCTACTTTTGCTATATCTGACATGTAAAGATCAAATTCTTTGCGCCTGTATACTCTTGCAGCAGTTTGAAAAAGTTTTATGACCTCACTTTTCACTTTCCTTCGCTTTAGGTTCAGCTCCAAATGATAGATATAAATCTCATGGTGGCTTTCAGGATATACCTTTGCGATGGCATATGCAATAGATTGATGCATGTCTGATAAAAAATTAAATTCTCATGGCTCCCAATTGCATTGCGAAGCTCACTAATGTACCACTCATAGGAATTATTATTTTCAAATTCTGCTATTCCAAAGGCTAGTGGGAAAATTTGGTTATTTGCATCTTTTGAAACTGAAATCATTAAAACACCATGAAATTTTGACTTCAAAAAAGTAGCATCAACAGCAATCACTGGTCTACAATGATTCCAACCAGATATTGATGATCCATATGCATAAAACATATAAACAAACCTGAAAATATAGTATAAAACAAGGTTAACAGAAGTTAAGGACAGGCAGTCCTTAACTTAGACTAACAAGGTCAAAAGTTAAGGACCGGTGTCCTGAACTTCAGGTTACAAGGCCAAAAGTTAAGGACAAGTAGTCCTAAAGTTATACTAACAAGGTCAAAAGTTAAGGACAGACAGTCCTTAACTTAGAGTTACAAGTTATAAAGTTAAGGACATGCAGTCCTTAACTTAGAGTTAGAAGTTATAAAGTTAAGGACATGCAGTCCTTAACTTTGAGTTTAAAGTTCAAAAGTTAAGGACATGGAGTCCTTAACTTAGACTAACAAAATCAAAAGTTAAGGTCATAATGTCCTTAATTTTATAACTTGCAATTCTAAGTTAAGGACTAAGTGTCCTTAACTTTTTGACTGCACACATGAAAGTTAAGGAAAACACGTCCTTAACTTTTTAACTGGTTAAAGACAACATGTCTAAAGTTTATAAAACAGACTAATAAATTCTTTTTTGATGGTTTACCTGTTGATGTCGTCTATCTTTATGTTAGTATATGTTCCCGGGTTTTTACTTCTCATCATATACAAGTATGAGGACAATAATTCATAATTCTCTTCAGGAGTTACTCTTATTAAAGCGGAAGCACATTAAATAGCACGCCACGCCTTGTGATACCCAATGTCTAGTCCATGCAATTTTTGCATTTCTGCCATGACAAAAACTGGTGTAACTTCAAACCTTGGGTCTCGAAGATTGTCGATAGTGTAACCACTAATCAACTTTGAAGTTACATGCCTTTGATCAGCTTTCATAGTGTTAATAGAGCAGTCATGATTTTTCTCAATCTTTACTATCTTGAACAGTGTTAAATCTTTAATTCTGAAAGCACGCACACACCACCCACACCTATCATCATTGCATTTCAACGAATATCTTGTTGAGCTTGATCTAACAACCTTGAATTCAAAATGTCCTTTAATTGCTATATTCGAAAAACAGTTAATTAAACTCTTCTTTTTGTCAAATATTGATCCCACTTTTATTTCATCCAACGAAGCATTTTCTCTTAATATCGTAGTTGGGATTCTTTTTTTTTCAAATTTGACCTTCGTCTAGTTAGTTGAATAGAGGTTTTTTCAGCAACTTCTTCGATTACCGGTGCACTCTCTAAGACTTGAATACCCAAAGTTTGTTCGTTGTCAATCTCTATAATGTTTTGTCCTTCTACTTAAATAGAATCAATGTTTGAAGCACCTCTTCAGTTATTGGTTGAGCTTCAACCATATATATTTCCATTATGTGTTGGCATTTGTTTTGATTGTCATGTTGAGTTTCTCTGTTGACATCTTCAAAGGTTCTTGTTGATCCAAAAACTCTTTCCGAAATATCAACAATGAAACGACAACCCTTGAAGAGTGAATGACTTTTTAGTAACTCCATACATGTGTGAAGATCTAAATCTTTGGATATAAGCATTCCCTTGTTTGTTCCAAGGTTGATATCAAACCATATCACTGCTTCAAACTTGTCTTTATCCAATTCAATAACTTCAAAGATTTGTTTAATGAAATCTTCAAACCGAATTGCCTCAGGTACTATAACAAGCTTTGTTTGATGATCAAGATACTTATAGTCTTCAGTCCATCTACCATTAAAAGCAACTATAATGCATATTGTTTCCATCCTGCAAGTCAAGAGAATGGGAAACTCAGAACATATATTATAGAGCAATCCTTGTATAATTAAAAACAGGTATTGTAAGTTCAAGACCAAGTTAAGGACCAAGTGTCCTTAACTTTTGAATTTGGAATTCAAAGTTAAGGACCAAGTGTCCTTAACTTTTTAACTTGGAACTCAAAGTTCAGGACCAAGTCTCCTTAACTTTTGAACTTGTAAATAAAAGTTCAGGACCAAGTGTCCTTAACTTTTGAAGTTAAAATTCAAAGTTAAAGACCAAGTGTCCTTAACTTTTGAACTTGAAACTTGAAGTTAAGGACTGCATGTCCTTAACTTTTTAACTTGTAACTCTAAGTTAAGGACCAAATGTCCTTAATTTTGGAACATGTAAGTCAAAGTTCAGGACCAAGTGTCCTTAACTTTTCAACTTGAAACTCAAACTTCAGGAGTAAATATCCTTAACTTTTCAACTTGAAACTCAAACTTCAAGACCAAGTGTCCTTAACTTTTTCAAAATAATTTGCAAAACTATGACAGTATGTCCTTAATATTCAGAAGAACAGCAAAAAGGTTAAGGACATTGTGTCCTTAACTTTTTCAATTCAATTTGCAAAATCGGGACACTATGTCCTTAATATTAGTAACAACGGTCATGTTAAGGACACCAAATCCTTAACATTATGTGCTCAATTTTTATAGAATTATCACAGGACGCGATGTCCTTAACCTTATCAATCCAGAAATTCAAAAAAAAAAAATCAAATTCCTAGTAACGAAATAAAAATCAATAGAAATACACAAAAGCCTAACTTACTATAAATTTATGTTGATTTTGAGACGAGAAAGTTGAATTCTATAGTTTCAAATCGGAAGAGAAGCTTCTGCAATTCTAGAGTTTGAAATTCGACGATCACAGTCTGGTGCTGCTGCTGCTGATCGTCTAGTCAGGTAAAATTTAATAAAAGCGTAGGTATAAGTTATAGCAGAAGGGTATTTTCGTCCAGTCAGGTAAAAGTTTATTAAACCAGTGGTTACAGACTAATTACATTTAAAACACTGGCTTTAAAGTAAAGACATGTGCTCTTAATGGTTATTTGTGTACATCGCCCTACATTTGTAAGCCAATAACCTATAAACCGAACCTTAAGCGTAAATATCCGGCCAATCTGCCAATAAGTAGCCCTATAAGTGATTAAGGGTTATTTAATGAAAAAGGCAGGCGACAACCCGTAATGTTTCCCGAAGTTTATTGCCTAGTGGTACCGGTAAAAATCTCTTACTCAATAAGTGTGAATTTAATTTTTATCGTTCCCAGTTTTCCTTCTCCTTCCTTTATCCTTTATCTAATAGAAATCCTTTCTAAAACAAAGGGAAAATATCTTAAATAGTATATGTATAATAGCTTTTATATATATAATTAGAGTATTATATATATATATATATATATATATATATATATATATATATATGGTTGTGCAGTCAAATAGGTTAAAAGCCATGTCTTCCTTCGAAGGGGAAGGGGAGCCTTGAAGTAACGTTAAAATTATCTCCGTATGACTTATAGGTCACGGGTTCGAGATGGAAAGCAAACAATAATGTTTGCGTAGGGTAGGCTATCTACATCACATTCTTTGGGGTGCAGTCTTTCCCCAAACCCTACATAAATATGAGATGCTTTATGCACCGTGCTGCTCGCGATTCTTCGTTCCTGTTTCTTCCTGGCCAAACATAATAGGCATACACTCAAAAGTTGACCAGAACCTAATCACCATAAAGAAGAAGGCACATAAATGGCTTCAATCACCATCTCACACTACATAGATCGATACAGCATGTTTGGTGCCATATATATAAAACCCAACATCAATTTACTAATTAAGTGATGTAAGCAATGTCATGCATTTAAATATATTCTTAATTAATTAACGCATGAATAATTCATGGCAATAAACATGCTTGATATCAAGAATCAAATCTAATGACACAATCTCTTGAGTAATCCCTTTATTTATCCGATCAAAAGAGACCTTCTCAAAGTCTTTAGGAATGATAAAGTATGTTCAAAATATAATGATCTCCAATTTTATTTTTAATAACTCATGATAATTAATGTATTACTTGTCCTTTAATTAATGATCTCAATTCTCCAAAGGTAAGTACTGGAGAAAGAAAACTCAAATATTTTAATTTCCTTGTTTTCCAAGACTTATAGAAACAAATATTCGCAGTGTCGCCAAAATGATACTATTCTATACTAACTTTTAAAAAATGACTCTTAATATTTTTAGTTTTCCGTTGAAAAAGAAAATGAACGAGTAATACGCTTTTTATTTTAACCAATGGTCAAAAAGCTGGGTTTTTACTTGCAAAGCTAAAGTAAGAGTAATATCATATACCAAAAGAAACTATTAACGTTTGATAGCCAAAAAAATGTATAATATATATATATATATATATATATATTCCGTTATTATTTTTAGAGCGACTATATAGTATCATTTTCCCATTTTTTATTCTCATTGGAGCAAGTTGTAGTCCCTATTTCTTGTTCAAACTTCACTTAGTCAAATACTCCATAACCTTGCGTGCATGTTATATTCTAATCCATATCTCTTGTTAAATATCTTATTAAATTAATTAACTAATTCGAAAAAGAAATCACGTTCTTGAGTCTTTCTTTTCTTTTTAGGAACTTTAAATAGCTGAGAAAATAATATTCACTTAGAAAATTTTAGTTGATATAACTACTTCAAACACAACCAATAAAGAAATTAAGAAATACCAACCTTACTTGATGATTCGCCAATATCGTTTTTTTTTTTTTAAATGTGCAATATCTTTGTGGTATACTCCAACCTGATCGTCGCTTTCTTTATACATATTATAGAAGACGACACCCAAAGCAATTAAAAAGGATAATCAATGAGATTGGTTATCTTGTATTAACGGGGATATTTTGTATACTGGACTGCTCTTTAATCAATCGAGATTGGAAATTTAGCATAACCATAGCCGAGCTTTTTTCTTCTTCCTTTATTTCTTTTTTTTTCTCCCCTTTTTCTTTTTCTTCTATATTACAGAGAGAAAAACAAAAGATATATATACACGTAAAAGGTAATCCTTTTCACATGAAATAATTATAAGTAAATAACACAAGAAATCATTGTAAGATTATTTCTTCTATTTAAATTGTAATTGGCCATAGGAGATCATTTCCTCTCTAAGAGAATATATACTCATACCAAACAATTTATAAAAGCATTAATCAGGTGATGAGTGATGACCCTGGAGTCACTTAATATAACAACTAATTAAACGACATCTTAAAAAAATTATATATTTCCTTTATTACATTTGCATTAGTATAAATATTCAAGAGGGTACAAGTGTAGCTTATGCAAATTCTTAAATCATAAGCTAGCTATAGTAGTTTTTCTCACAAATGGCAAAAATAATGGGGAGGATGAGATCATTTGGAGCAAGAGAGAAAAAATGTACAGCATATAGCTGCAGTGATAGTTATGTGAGATTCAGCGATATGCAAGAGAAAGACGATCAAGCAATTCGAAAAGGATACATCCCTATGATTGTAGGAAATGAAGAAGAAATGGAAAGAGTAATGATACCAATGAAATTGATGAAACACCCTTGTATTGTAACTCTACTTGACATTTCTGCTCTTGAACTTGGCTACAATCAACCTGGAGCCTTAAGGATTCATTGTCAAGTAGACCACTTCAAAAGAATGCTACACACTATGTCCAAAAGGAAGTGATCCTGACGAATCCAAAATTTACAGGTCGTGGGTGCTTAACTAATTTTAGCACGGTGGGTGCTCATGACCACTTTATAGACTTTTTTAAGTATTATATATCCATATATAAAACAGTTTGACAAAAGCCGCCCATACCGCCAAGCGTAGATCCACCATTGGATCCATGATGGTTGAGTATATTCATGGAGTAAGAGAGATTATTAGGACATAGAACTTATCTAATAGAGTAGCAATTATCTTTTATAAGTGATATGCTTTTATCTTTGTGTATATGTATCTATTTTTCTTTCTCTTCTTGAGTAAAGAGTCTAACGGAGACAGTATTTATACCTTCACACGATAGGGATAAGGTCTGCATGCGCGTTACACTTCCCAAATCCCACTTATAAGATTACACTGAATATGTTATTGTTATTGTAATTCAATCCATCAAGCCATTAATCCAACATTGCTGCTGGCCTAGTCATTAATTAGCCTATTGATCTTAATTAATTTGTCCTCCTTTACTCCAGGCCAATCATGTTGAGCTTTCTCTCTCCTCTCTTTCTCTCAATACTTCAAGGAAAAAGGAGAAAAAATCCATGTGTCAACCTCAGAAATGGATTACACGTACGGGAGGGTGTTAAAGAATACCCTATTCATCATTGTTTTTTTTTTTTTAAAAAAAATCCCTCCCAGTTTAGGCGGATTTATAGTGTTTTCACACTTTTCCTTCAGTGGGACTCAAACCCAAAAAATCTAATGATCGTGGATAGAAATACTTTTACCAACTAAGCAAACCTCACTTGTCTATTCATCATTGGTTGTGTAAGAGTTTTTAGAGGAGTTTATAATGTTCTAAGTCACTCACCTTATTGCATTAAGTTTGTGGGTTGGATGTTCTTCTTTCATATTATTGGTATCATAAATTATTCCTCTTCAATTTGCAATTTTTTCTGTGTGTTTGAAAAATGAGTAGTTTCATGATATACGTGTACGAGTTTAAGTTACATAAATAGACACTGTAAAGAATTTTTAATTTATTATTATAATTAATATGATATAACAAGTTATATACTTTATTGTCACGGTTATAATATCTTTATAAACAACTATCTATTAATTATTGCAAATAACTTAACCTGATTGTTTGGAAAAATTATACACGGTCAGTGCACAGAACAAACATTTATCAGCTACTCCTTTCAGATAAATTTAAGTTCTGTGGCACAAACCTCTCCTAATGTTTTCTTGATTACCAAAATCTGCCATATAGTTTATAAGGTATTTGAAATTCTCTAATTCTTAATTTCTGCTAATAAACTAATTTTCAGCTTAGGTATACTTCTCTATCTACTCCAATTTGTATAATATAAGCTTTTATAAAATCCTTTTTGAGTCGTGTGAATTTGATATACACGTCCGAATAGAAAAACTACATTCATATAGTAGTAAAAACTTAAATCAATTCTTTTTTATTAATCCCTCTATCCCATTTTTTTACAAAAAATTTCTTTGTGTGAAATGACTTTGTTATAATAATTCAGAAGTAAAGGTCTTCACTCCAAAACTACCCTCCGTTGAATAAAAGTTAGCAAAGGAATTGGGGTCCCTTCATTACTTGTACTTCACCATCAGTGAAAGAATCTTTTAAGAAAAGTACACATTCTTTTAATTGTCCACTTTTGATTTTGCATGCCTCTTTAAAGAAATGAAGTTAATTTATAATTTTACCCAAAATAATAATATCATTTCAAAAACTCTTAGAAAATGAGTAGTTAATGATAAGGTAGAACGGGAAAAGGAATTATTTTTTTCTTGATTTGTTAAAATGGACAAGTAAAACTGAAAAAATATTTTAGTATAGTGAACAAGTAAAAGCGAACGGAAGAAGTAACTACTATAACTCAATGGTAATGATTCTCGGGTAGAGTCATTAATTCATTAGTGAGAAGGGCAATGAAGAAATAACATGACAAAAATGTACTATTACAGACCATGTAAAAGAACAAAAATTATTTAAAGAAACTAAAAATTTGCTACAGAGTGTAATCTTTTTTGCCATTTTCTCCTTTGCCTTGAAACTTTTCTTTTAGAAGATTAGAGTAGCCCAATGGTTATATATACAGAGAGAAGGTTCAACAATATCTAACAGGCTAATATAGTAGTCCCTTTGAACCTGCACGGATGTCCTTTTCTGCAATAAGTAGGGAAAGTAGAAAATGGAACAAGTTAGTACAGATTACATAGAGGAAGCATACAGCCATAAGTATATTGTTATAGTAACGGAAGTCGTTAGCCATACCTTAGGTTCTAAAACTAAGGGAAGTAACGATGAAGCAACTGAGCTGCTGAAGGACGCTGCTGTGGATCCTTCTTCAAGAGCTGACAAATTATTTCTCTGGAAGTTTCATCTACCGTTTCTTCTGGAATTTCACCAGATTTCTTCAACTCCTCAAATTGCCTGGCTCTTTCATATCCAGTTGCTAATGGACATGACAACTCAAAAAGCACTAATCCGAGAGAAAACATGTCGGATTTTGTGCTAATTAAACGAGGATCAATAGACAACTCAGGGGCTCGATACATCATATTACCCAATCCATCCCCAATAGGAATTGAGTCATCTCCGGTGTTACGAGCTAAATGAAAGAAAAAGAAAAGTTAAAAAGTTGCAAGTTATTGTAGAAAAAGGAAAGTTAAAACGCTGCAAGTAATTGTTATGATCCAGCTTAATAAGTACTCCCTTCGTTTCAATTTAGATGTACTTTGATTTGGCACAAAGTTTAAGACAAAAAAAAACACTTAAAACAAGTGGTCCTAAAAGCTTAAGGGGCAAAAGCTTTGTGGAGCTATAATATTTGTATGGCTATAAAAACTTCTCATTAATTAGAGTAAAGTGGGTAAAATAAAAAATTTAAAGTTAAATTGTGTCTAAATATAGAAATGTGTCATTCTTTTTGGAACGGACAATAGGGAAGTGTCATTTAAATTGAAACACACGGATAGTTAAAAAGTTAGTTAAGGTCAATTAATGGTTAAGCTAGCTGATTAGGAGTAATGAGTAGTAGACGTGGATGGCTAGGACTAGACTTGCATTTCAATTACTAACAGTTCAGATTTGAAGTACAACATACATAAACATCACGTACAAATGCATTGGCTCAGATTTTGGATGATCTCAATCAGGGGCGACTGACCCTAGAGCCACTAAAGCAGCGGCTTAAGGTCCCCCAAAAATTAAGGCCCCAAATAATTATATATTTATTATTAGTGAAAAATAAAACTTTTGTAATCATATGTTGTCAATTTTTTATCAAACACTAAATCCATATTTTTAAAGTTTATAATAAGTAAATTTTAAAATATGATTAAATGTAATTACGATTGAAAATAGTAGGTGACAAAATTTGTAGCTACTTCCTATCTTAATTTTGTCTAATGCATTTAATTTTTTCAATTCTTTGAGTATCTATTTAAATAAGCTAATTAGATTATTAAATGATTAGATTAGAAAAATGTGTTGTCCTATAGCTTTTTTCCTCCTAAAAGCTTGGGCAAACACCTCAACTTCTTAAAAAAGATAGTACTTTTTTTTTTTGTGAAGAAAAAGCATTTTTGCCTTTGGAGAAGCTTGGCCACATATGCTATTAACCTTGAATATCTTTTGAAGCATAATGATATATGAAATTGATGGTTCTACCAACTTTTGAAATTAAAAGTGATAGGAAATTGTACAAATAGAAGATGATACTCTAATTTGCATATGTAAGTCTTAATTCTATTTTTTTAAATGTTTCTATTGCTTATAGAATAAATTTAATATTTTCTCTAACAATTGCCTCAATTGAAAAAAGTTTGTAAATTAAAATCAATACGAACTAACTTAAGATCAACAATGACTCATGAAAATTACACGTACTGACCATATTGACAAGTGAAACAAAATTGATTATCCAAATATAATTAACTTTCTTGTATTTTAGGAAACTATAAGAATAAACATCTAATAAAATATATTAAATATTACTAAAAAAAAATTAGAGCCTCTTATAAGTTTTTGTTTTAGGTCACATATCTGATTGAGCCACCGTTGATTTCAATTGGGATGAAGAAGTTGAGAAACCATTCAGAGCTTTAAAGAAGGCTATGGTTGAAGCTCTTGTATTAGCTATTCCTAATTTCACTGATGCTAAAGAAGTTCTTTAATGGTTTTCCTTCTTAATTGGTTATTGCTTGTTGGGGCATAAAAGTTATAACCTAATTAATACTGACGGAATAAATAAATAAATAAACAAACAAAAGGAAATGGAATAAACAACTTACCCAAGCCAAAATCTCCTATTTTAATATGATCATGATCATCCAGGAAGATATTGTCTCGAGACAAATCTCCATGAATAACTCCCTTTTCATGGATGAATTGCAACCCCTCCAGCAGCTCTTTGAGATAGCGGAACACAGGCACCTTCTCTATCTTTGCTTCCAGTCTAGCATGAAGGGTGCTAAAGATACAAATAATAAAAATATGTGAGAACTTTTATGTAATAATAATTATTTGGGACTAATTAAACTTTACAAACCTTGTGCACAGTTCCATAGCAACAAACAAAGTATGTGTTGCCTTGCTCATCATCTCATCTTCATCTGATGATGATCCCACATCGGAAACACCAAGTTCAATCCAACACTGGAAATGAAAGGGAACAATTCAAATAGTCAATTCATTTTGTTCTATTAAATTGTTGCACTCCAAATAAAGTTTACATGGAACCAAAAATAAAAAAGTATTGTAATCCCCTACCCGGAGCATACTTTAAACATCACTAAAGTAGCAAACTGAATTCCGTAATGAGAATTTAAGTAATGTCAAAGTCACTTTGGTATTCTTACAAGGAAAAATTTCTCGTGTTCCTTTCCAAACTTGGAATATAGTGGCATAAAAGATACTAACATGTTTCTTTATATAATGGACAAGTTAAAACAATGGACAAAATTGTAATGTCAAAGTCACTTTGGTATTCTTACAAGGAAAAGTTTCTTGTGTTCCTTTCCAAACTTGGAATATAGTGGCATAAAAGATACTAACATGTTTCTTTATATAATGGACAAGTTAAAACAATGGACAAAATTGTAAAACAACCACTGGTTTGCAAGTAGTATCTGTTACCAAACACCTAGTAGCTAGTGCTTCTAATCACTAACACTACCTACAAGAATTGGAAACCAATTAACTGTCTTTCTCAACTTACATTAGAATACTTATTAGTCAAGTATAAGGTTACTAAACACTAAAGAACTTCTAGAAAGGAACTAACACAACCGCCACTTGCAAGTTCTATTTAAAGGGCAATGTAATGTCAAAACACCAGCCTTGTCAAACTTGTTTCCAGCATTTCAAAGCTACAAGAACAATATGTAAGTGCTTTTTCTTCCAAATCTGTCTTATCCTTAGTTTAAAGTTTTCCTTTGTGACAGATAATCCTTGTATCATTAGTCTCTATCTATTCTTTACCTAGTTCATATGATATATGTACAGGGAAAAACATAATAATTAAGTAGTGTAGCAGTGATCTGAAATTCCCTCGTCTTTAAGAGGCGTAAAATTAAGGAAAACATTACAAAAATTACACTATTTTTTATTTATAGATTCCTGAAGGGTTCATTAGAAACAAGTACCAAGATATATTAATGTTAAGAACCTAACGCCAGTAGAAATCTATCCATATCTAGCTAGCTTTTCATAACTAGCATGATTTCAATTGAAATATGTATGTTCTATAACCTTTTCATATTTCTAAAAATGTCTTTAAGTATATGTATTATAACCTTGCATGTGTGAGGATAAGTACATGCTTGTGTTGATGAGTTTCGGCTTAGGCAAACATTTTAAATGTGTAGCTTGGTACCAATTTTATGATATGATGCATAATATTTTTTCCTATGGTGACTTGCGAAAGTCTGCTTCAGATTACCAGAATACTGTTCCAAACTTGGTTATATTTTCTCAAGTACAGCTATTGAATATCTTATTTAAATGTTTTAAGCTTTACGCATTATATACGTTTTGGATATATGTCTTAAGATTAAAGTATGGTTTGGTAGAAAGCTGAAAAGGTATGAGTCGATTCATCCCCCCGTGCAGGGGCGGAGCTACGTACTAAATTTAGGTGCTTTAGCACCCATTAAACTTTACACAGCATAGATATAGTTATATAAGAAATTTGAGGCATCTGATATAAAAGGAAAAGAAAGCACCTACCAACCAAAAAATTAAGTAGTTATTACACATCAAGAAAAATTAGCACCCACGAACATAAAATCCTGGATCAGCCATTGCCCCCATAGGGTGCCATCACAAGAAAGTTAAACACAATTGTGGCAGTATCAGATTATGCTACTTATATACAGTAGGTAGATTCAGATTGGCTAGCATTCATAACTGACGGGATGGCGTCCGACTCACGTGATGTACACATGAAGTACATGACTACCTAGACAATTGGGTTGGGGTCAGACTATCGGGATGGAATCCCCAATAAGTATGGTTTCAATATATTGAGATGTGATTATCCCTAGATATAGATATAGATACATTGCAGATTTCATATTCAGATATCATTAATGCAAAACATATTTAATTTTCGTATACATTGTAAATATTTATTTTCGAAACTAGCAATGAATAACATTTTCCTATTTTTTGTTCCACTAATTATGGAAGGTTAGTCGAGTGCTGCAGCAACGCGTAGTCGTCCCTGACAACATTCCAGGTTCTAGCTTTCGGGAGTTGGTACCTCTTGTTCACCTATTCGACTTTTTTGTCTTCATTCCCTGTTAAGTAATTAGTTTGCCCAAGATTTAGCACATTATTTGCTTGGTATTTCGTACCATCTCTTAGTGTCTTTAAGTTTCAATCTGTATTACATTTTTTAGGCTTTTTGCTTGATTAAAGGGCTAGTCTAGCTTAGTTTTACCTAAAGTGTAGTGGCTTTAGAGTTAGATGCTAAAGTAATATCATGTCCTCGGGTGGGGCAGAAGGCAAGGGCGGTAAGGGGGCAGGGAAGCTTCTAGGTGAGGTTTGGGTCCTGGAACATGAAAATTTTGAGGGGAAAATCTATAAAGTTAGTAAAGATTCTCCCTAAGAGGAAGATCAATATGACTTGTGTCCTGGAGACTAGATGGGTGGGAACTAAGATACAAGATGTAGACAGGTTTAAGTTGTTCTACTCGGGAGGCGTGAGGGGTACGAACAGGATAGGTATCTTGGTTGATAGGGAACTCCGGAAGCAAGTGGTAGAGATCACGAGGGTGAAGGATAGGCTCATGGCCATTAAATTAGTTGTTGGAGGGCTTACTTTCAATGTTATTAGTGCATACG
Organism: Nicotiana sylvestris; assembly: GCF_000393655.2. Classification (NCBI taxonomy): domain Eukaryota; kingdom Viridiplantae; phylum Streptophyta; class Magnoliopsida; order Solanales; family Solanaceae; genus Nicotiana; species Nicotiana sylvestris. The sequence goes on from NC_091063.1 coordinate 14,073,072, forward strand.
TGTCTCAAGCGGGCATAGGCGAAGAGGTCAAGAGTCGCTTCTGGGAAGATTTGGACGAGGTTGTGCGTGGTATCCCCAAACCGAGAAGTTGTTTATAGGAGGAGATTTCAACGACCACATCGGCACGACCTCCAAAGGATATGACGATGTTCACAGCGACTTCGGTTTTGGTGATAAAAATGAAGGAGGTACTTTGTTGTCGGATTTCGGGAAAGTTTTTGAGTTGGTGCTAGCAAACTCGAGTTTCCATAGAAAGGAGGAGCAGTTAGTTACCTTCTGGGGCATGGTGGCCAAAACCCAGATTGATTACCTACTTCTTAGGAAGTGTGACGAAAGTATGTGCATGGATTGCAAGGTTATTCAGAGTGAGACGCTCTCGACCCAACATAGGCTTTTGGTCATGGACTTGGGGGTTAAGAGGAACAGGAAGAAGAAGAGGAAGAAAAGGTTTGTGTGTGGTAAGCCTAAGATCAATTGGGAGCCTGGACTAAAGACAAAGCTCAGGAGTTGGAGGATAAGCTGAGAGCTATGAGGGCCGGGAGGAGTACTGGGGATGCGAGTAGTATGTGGACTTTGACAGCAAAAGCCTCAGGGAAGCAGCTAGAGAGGTGTTACTGGTCTCGAAAGGCTACGTTGGTGGTCATAGAGAGGACTGGTGATAGAATAGAGAGGTCCAAGGGAAAGTGGAAGCAAAAAAGGAGGTATATCTAAAGTTAGTGGGGAGCAAAGGCGAGGAGGAGAAGAAGACAAATAGGGAGGGATATAAGGAAGGCAAGAGGCGAAATTAGCGGTTACAGCGGCGAAGACGGCAACGTTTGGGCGCTTGTATGAAGAACTTGGGTTAGAGGCGGGGACAAGAAACTATACAGGCTAGACATGGCGAGAGAGAGGAAGGCCCGCGGCCTGAATTAAGTGAAGTACATCAAAGACGAGGAAGATAAAGTATTGGTGGAAGAGGCATATATTAGACGAAGATGGCAAGCATACTTTCATAAATTCTTGAATGAAACGAGGGACAGGGACATTATGTTGGGTGATTTTGAATACCCCGAGAGTCGCCGAGATTTGGGTATTGTAAGGATATTAAGGTGGAGGAGGTTGAGAGGGCTATGCGTAAGATCAGTAGGGGAGAGCGACCGGACCTGACGAAATTCTGGTTGAATTTTTGAAAAAAGCGGTAAGGCAGACTTGGAGTAGCTCACTGAATTGTTCAACGTCATTTTTAGGACTTCAAAGATGCCCGAGGAATGGAGGTGGAGTACAATGATACGGTTGTACAAGAACAAGGGTGACATCCAATATTACAACAACTATAGGGTATCAAGCTACTAAGTCACACTATGAAAGTTTAGGAGAGGATGGTGAAATAAGAGTGAGGAGAAGTGTGTTTATTTTCAAGACAGAATAGCCTGACAGGCACCTCTACTTATTCGGCTTTGACATCCCGGTCCCCTACTCTAGATTGTTTCAACCAGACACTTGAACTTGTATAAAACATTAGTCTTAAACACCTCCGATACCGTGTGTTGTTCATTCGCGCTGATATAAAGGATCCACCTCAGATAAATTAATGACACGTCGTTATTTATTTTTAAAAACATATTTTTTAATAAAAAAATCAAACTCATAACCCATTCCTTTCTTCTCCAAAAAAAAACCCAAACCTTTCTCCTCTCTCCACCACTCCATATTTGCCTCTTCCACCCGCCACCACCACTACCACACACTGCCACCCTTCCTCTTCCATATGAAAGCACACAATTAAACCTACTTAGCCTTTTTTTTATTCTAATTTTTCTCCATTACTACAATCGATTCAACCAGCCATGGTATTTCTGCTGCCACCATCGCCGCAACTACTCCAAAATCGCCACTATCTTTCCTCTTCAATTCAAATTCATGTCACCCTTTCAAAACCCAGACAGTGAATGGATTAGGGAAAAAAATTTATCCTAAAATTCTCTTTCAAACCAAACACCCAAGAAATAAAACCAAAAAAAATAAAAAGAAAGAGAAGAATGTTTCACCCGCGATCTTTAGTCAATATGTCTATTTTTGTCCTTTGCAAAAGCTTGTCTTCAAAAGTTGGGGAATAGTGGTGCGGGAAAGGTTCCCAAAAATTATAGGGCCAATCTGGCTGTGATTTCATATCTATGGTGGTGAGGAATATCATTGGTGGATAAAGAGGTGGTGGAGAAGGGTTGTGTTGTAGTAGGGTTTAGGTTAAAATGGAGGAGGGGAGATAAGGTGAGAAGAAGGGGGAGAGATGAAAATGAGGTGGAGGCTAGGGTGAAGGTGAAGGTAGGAAGGCAGAACGTGGAGGAGGGTTTGATGACGTTTCTTTCTTCTTCTTTTTTTAATTTAATTTGTTATATCTATTTTTTCTTATTTTAGTCATTTTTGGTTTAAATACTTATATTCACGATCCTTATACGCGTGAAATACACGTATTTTGTCGAGCTCAGCCATTAAGTTGCCACGTAGACTTGGTCAATGGTCATAGGACTTTAAAATACGGACTTCGAATAACTATAAGTGTTTGAATGAAACTTCGTTGAGTACGGGGACCGAGGTGACAAACACGAACAAGTACAAGTGTTTACTAGGCCATTCTGCCTATTTTCAATAACCAATTCAGATTCATGCCAAGCGATCGAGCACAGAAGCAATTCATCTTATAAGGAGATTGGTGGAGCAGTATAGGGAGAGGAAAAGGGACTTGCATATGGTGTTCAACGAACTAGGGAAAGCATACGACAAAGTACCTAGAGAGGTTCTATTGTGGTGTTTAGAGGCTAGAGAAGTGTTTGTAGCTTACACCAGGGTGATTAAGGACATGTATGATGGAGCTAAAACCCGGTAAGGATGGTGGGACGAGACTCGAGACACTTTCAAGTCGTGATGGGGCTGCACCAGGGGGTCGGCTCTTAGCCCGTCCTTATTCGCCTTGGTGATGGACGAATTGACGTGGTACATTCAAGGAAAGATGTTATAGTGCATGTTATATGCAGATGACGTAGCACACTGATTGACGAGATGGAAGGCGGAGTTAATGTTAGGCTGGAGGTGTGGAGACAGACCCTGGAGTCTAAAAGTTTCAAGTTGAGCAGGACAAAAATTGACTACTTGGAATGTGGGTTCAGTGATGTGAACCATGAGGCAAACATGGAAGTAAGACCCGATTCACAAGTCATCCCCAAGCAAGAGAGTTTCAAGTACATTGGGTCAGCTTTCTAAGACAATAGGAGATTGACGAGGATGTCGCATATCGTATTGGACCGGGGTAGATGAGATAGAGTCTTGCATCTGGTGTCTTGTATGATAAGAATGTATCCCTGAGACTCAAAGATAAGTTTTACAAAATAGTGATTAGACCAACTATGTTGTATGGGGCGGAGTGTTAGCCAGTCAAGAAATTCTCATGTCCAGAAGATAAAGGTACCAGAAATGAGGATGTTGAGATGGTTGTGTGGGCATACTTTCAGATAGGGTAGGAGTGACCTCCGTGGGGAGAAGATGTTAGAAGTGAGGCTGAGATGGCTCGGGCATGTGAAGAGGACACGTGCAGATGCTCTAGTGAAGAGATGTGAGAGGTTGAATATGGTGGATCTAAGGAGAGGTAGAGGACGACCGAAGAAGAACTGGGGGAGGTGATTAGGCAGGACATGGCACATCTTTAGCATACCAAGATATGACCCTTGATAGGAGGTTGTGGAGGTCGAGAATTATGATAGAAAGTTAGTAGGTTGTAGAGCGTACTCCCCCTTTACATACCAGTAGTTTTAGTGTTTTCTTTGTTTGGTCTTATTCCTACTGCCTGATGTTGCTTCTGAGTTGTTGCTACCCTTTTGTTGTTACTACTTCTTTTCATGAATTTTTAACTATTATATTTCCGTTCTCAAAACTTTGATTATGCGTAGCATGAGCCGAGGATCTATTAAAAATAGTCTATACCTGTTTCAGGCATAGCAAGAACGTGAGCAAGTTGTGCAAGATCATGAGCGAGTTGTCAAGTGCCGCACGTGCGCTTAGTTTAAGACTAAGGACATGACAGCAGTGCTGTCAAAGGCTCATTTAAGGAGGGCTTAAGCCTTAAAGCTCAAAAAAGCTCAAGGAGGGCGCTTTGCCTCGCTTAAGTTGCGTTTCAATGTAGACAAGGCACCAAGACGTGCCCCTTATTGCCCATGAGTTCTATCTTGAATGGAGCAATGCTAGACTACAAATATAATCGACAAATAAGTGTATTAGTTATTAAGAAAAATAATATGAATGAATTTGTTACTTTTCTCTTGAATTACGTATATATTTTTATTTTTTTCTGCATTGCGCCTTTTTTAACTAAAGCCCCCACATGAATTGTGCTTTGCGCTTAAAGCCACAATTGACCTAGAGCGCTTTTTAGAGCTTTTCGCCTTTGACAACACTGCATGACAGCGTGGTATCTAAGCAAAGGTGGTGACTACGGGAATGGCGAATGACTGAGAAATCAACATTGCTAACACCCAAGCCAATCACTCGGAATGCCGTTGGCATGAAGGGCCTGAACAAAAAGGAAAATGCCTCCAACAAAAGCCCGGAGGCACCGCCCTAGGCCTATAGGCATTGAAGAGGTTGATGTTGGCGTGACCGAGGTGGCCAACAATGTTGTTGAGATGAGGGAGGCCAAAATCGAGGATCACAAGACACCGGTGTTCAAAGGTGTACGCGATGCTCAAGAAGTGGAGAACTTCCTTTGGCACTAGGGAAACTACTTTAAGAATGGCAAAGTGAGAGACGATGAGGCCAAGATCAAAATTGTTGTCTTGTACCTTTCAGAGATTGCCATGCTGTGATGGAGAAGAAAGATGGCCGACGTGGAGAAAAATCTATGCACCATTAGCACGTAGGATTAGCCCAAGGCCGAGTTCAAGCGTCAATTCTTCCCAAATAATGTCTTGTACAAAGCACGACGCAAGCTTTGGGAGTTGAAGCAAATAGAGAGTATACGAGACTATGTCAAGGAGTTCACCACCTTAATGCTTCAAATTCCCAATCTCACCAGTGAAGACTTGTGTTTCACTTCATAAACGGGTTGCAAAATTGGGCTAAGCACGTGTTGCAACGCCGACAAGCTGCAGATATAGATCTAGCCATAGTGGAGGCCGAGTTTTCAATGGATTTCAGGCATGACAAGTACAACAAAGGCAAAGGCAAAGAGTCAAGGGGTAGCAATGTCAAAGATGGGGGAGACCGTGGAAAAAGCAAGAAGACACAACAAGAACACCCCAAGACTCAAGATGCCAACAAGTTCGATGGCACGAAGTCGAGTGGTCGTCAGGGCTATGCCGAGAGAAAGGCGCAAAGTAGAGAAAAAGGGACTGAGGCGTAGAAAAGGCTCGACGTTCGAGTGGCTACCAGAGAACGAGCGCAAGGAAGAGCTCCCAAACGGGTTGGTAACTCCTCACCGAACCTCGTTAGAGCCCTTTTGAGATGAAGGAAAAGAATGATAAGATATGTCATCAAGAAGATAGCAACAAAGGAAAGACTCCCCCTGCTATGCAGCTAGTTGAGTATAGTAGACATGTTATAGGTGTTCTGGTACATTACAAAAATTCCTAAAGCTGAAATAATTCGAGTTTACTGGAGCATCTATACTGAGGATCCGCAATTGTTCTTAGATAAGGTTAAAAAGATACTGAGGATGCATGTGTGTACAGGTGACAGAGCTGTTGAGTTAGCCGCATACAGACCGAAGACACAGTTGGTAGTTAGTGGGTGTTTTCAGAGACGGAGAGGATCACCACTGTTGACTTGGGAGCAGTTTGAGGATGCTTTCATGGCTAGATTTCTTCTGGATAGCCAACGAGATGCATTGCGAAGGAGCTTTGAATTGCTAAACTGGAGTTTTATCAGTTGCTATGAACAACTCCAACCTGACTGTATTTGACAAGGTGAAGTGGCTCGCAAAAGGGACAAACAAATATTCGTATCAAAGTGTTATCTCCCCTCACCAAGGGGAGGATAAATCTTATATTTAGATAGTAGATTTGTTGAAGAGAATGAAGCACGAGGCAAAGTTCTTGGCACCACATGACGTAAGAAGGCCAAAGCTTTAGGGTCGTTTGGTGGAGTTCCCGTTGTTGCCAAAAGTATAAGGAGCCAAGGACTAAGAAAGCCCGTAATCTATTGTTTTAGTGCGCTAAGAGCCCAGCCCAGACAAGTCAGACTGGACTAATTCAGTTCTCTCAACAACCCCCACCATGTCGTTCATAAAATAAAAAAATCACATCCAGGACACGTCATCAAGAAGATAGCCAACAAAGGAAAGACTCCCCCAGCTATGTAGCTAGTTGAGTATACTAGACATGCTATAGGTGTTCTGGGTACCTTACAAAAATTCCTGAAGCTGAAATAACTCGAGTTTACTGGAGCATATATACAGAGGATCCGCAATTGTTCTTAGATAAGGTTAAAAGGATACTGAGGATGCTTGGGTGTACAAGTGACAAAGCTGTTGAGTTAACCGCCTACAGACCGAAGACACGGTTGGTAGCTAGTGGGAGTCTTCGGAGACGGAGAGGACCACCATTGTTTAGTTGGGAGAAGTTTGAGGATGCTTTTATGGCTAGATTTATTCTGGATAGCCAACGAGACACAGTTTATCTGTTGCTATGAACAACTCCAACCTGACTGTATTTGACAAGGTGAAGTGGCTCGCAAAAGGGACAAACAAATATCCGTATCAAAGTGTTAGCTCCCTCACCCACGGGGAGGATAAATCTTATGTTTAGATTGTAGATTTGTTGAAGAGAATGACGCACAAGGAGGCAAAGTTCTTGGCACCACTTGACGTAAGAAGGCCAAAGCTTTAGGGTCTTAGCTACTTGTGTTCTCATGATGCTTAAGCTCTGTTTAACCCTAGTTCTATTCATTCTTAATGTCATCATATTTTACAACGAAGAATTAAGAAAAATTCAGAACTGTTGACCGATCATATTCCTAGTTGCCACATGAGTAGGAGAATCCTTGACAATGTATCATGGTTATCGTTCATGTGTAGCCAGGACTGAGGGAAGGGGCACTTTGGTCGACTTAATAGTATTTAGTATAGTTGACTGTGATGTTATCATGGGAGTGGATTGGTTAGCCTCGTGCCATGCTATCTTCAACTGCCATTTGATGACAGTGAGATTTGAGATATTGAGCGACCCTAGCTTTGAGTTGAAAGGTGACTCCATTATGCCTTCAACCAAAATATCTCTTTCCGGAACGCTAAGAAACTAATGAGTGAAGGATGATATGTATCCTTGGCCACTTTCAGCGACACGAGGACCAATGTACCTAGTTTAAAGATAGTTACTGGGAAAGAGATTGAATTTTATATCAACTTGGCACCAAGTACACAACAACTATGGTGTAAATAATATAAGCTTACAAAGTGTATGCTTTGGGTCGTGACAAATATTTACATACAGAGAGCAAAAAAAATATACCTGATAATAGCGGATGACACTTGGATGCTGAAGAGCTGCCAAAATTTTCACCTCTCTGAGAAGAAACAAATATTTTCAGTATAAAACCATACAAAATAAAGTTATCTTATGCTAAATAAATAATATTACCTTAGATATTCTGCATGTTCTTGATCAGGAAAAGGTATCTTTTTCACAGCATATGTTGACTCGTCTAGCTTATGCTTGCATTCATAAACTCGTCCGAATCCACCTTTCCCTACAAATCAAATAACAAAAAGAGATCACTGGAAAGACTACTGCCATGTATAAAACACAAAGAGTTATCCTCTCTTTTTTAGAAGAGGAGTTTGGGGCATTCTACAAATCTTCCTATTCATCTTGAGACGAAATGACAATTTGAAAACTAAATATAATATTAGGTCAATCCAAGTTGTTATTATTTAAAACACTTGTTACCTGAGTCATTTCAGAATAAAAATCCATCTTCTAAATGTGAAGTTCAATAATTAGCTAAACATCATCATTTTTTCTCTTCTAGGAATATAGAATCAAACTATTGGGCGGTCAAAAATGTTACATAAAAAGTGGTTTAAAAGTTTCATTGGTGATCGTAACTGCTAGGTATATCAAACAATATAAATCAGCAATGATGGAGATTTTTCGGATATGTTAGACTGGTTGAGACACAACTTCAGGAAAGAACTAGAGTGTTATGAGTGATAATAGTAAAGGGTACTTTAATGAAAACCTTAGGCGATTTCTTCTCGGAAAAAGAAATGATGCATCAAAGTTCATGTCCTGATACCAACCAAAAAATGGGTAGCTACAAGGAAAAGTAAACATCTCTTAGCAGTTACAGGGGTATTACACCATTCACTAATAATGTTCCTAAGTATCTCGGGAGAGAGGCACTCATGACTATCACATCTTTAACAAATAAGATACCTACCAAGATTCTCTCACTCTGGGTTTTAGGACACCTCTTAAGTGTTATTCAAGATACCTTCCTAATCTGTAAATTGACAACCAATTTAGCTTTAAGAGTATCTGGATGTAGTGTTTTCACTCATGTAAATAATCGTGAGAAATTAGATCCTTGAGCTAAGAAATGTGTGTTTAGTAGGTTATGCCCCCAACTCAAAGAGGGTACAAGTGTTATAACCCGAGCTCTAAGAAAATATTTGTTAAAATGGATCTCGCTTTCTTAGAGTCAATGATTTTTGGCTCTCCTTTCTGGGGGAAAAGATGGGAGAAAATTCAAACTCCTTTGATAATAATTAGATTCTCTACCACTGATAACAAATGAACCAAATACCTTGATAGAAATAGAGTCAGGTGATACAGAATCAAGTGATTTAACTAGTAAAAATTTGGATTTCTAAGCCTAGAAAGCCAACCCATGACATTTGTAGAGGTAAAAGTGGTGATCAAACAAGTACAAAAGAACTGAATGTCTACTCAAGGAGAAACACCCCAGATTTTTCATACTTGTACTGAGCCTTCAGGTGATCTCCATATATTATTCACTCACATAGATCTTCCTAACTTCCAGTCTATTCACTCTGAGCCTAAACATCTGAGCTTGTCCCGTTGCATTACAAAAAGGTACCAGGAGTTGTGCCAAATACCCTATGTCTAATTTTGTGTTATAAAAATCTGTTATCAATATCTTCTGCATTTACCTCACAGCTATCTAGTATGGAGATAGCAACGAGTGTGCGGGATGCTTTAAAGGTTCCCGAATGGAAGGAGGTTGTTCTTGAGGAAATGAGAACGCTTGAAAAAATAATAATAATAATAATAATAATAATAAAAGGTTTTTTACTTTTTGGTATACATCTTGTATGTGGGCATGTTTCACCCTTTTTTAATGAAATTATCACCTTATCAAAAATAATAATAATATAAAAGAGGATTTGGGAGGTCATAGAGTTGCCAAAGGAGAAGCTGCAAATTGTGTTCACAAAACTGCATAGTTTCTAGAGAGATACAAGGCGCCCCTAGCCGCTAAAGGGTATAACCAGACGCATCAATTGACTATCTAGAGACATTTGCACTAGTGGCAAAACTGAATATGGTACTCAAGTTTTATCCGGTGTTCTCAAAAACGAAAAGAGCAAAAAAGCGCCCAAGCCCGGAGGGCTTGAACCAAAAAGCGAGAAGTGAAGGCGCACAATTTACGAAAGATTCAAGAAATATCAAACATATATGAATTTCGCACTACAACAACCGAATTATAATTAAAATAACTAATCTCAACATCCAGTATGCAATAATGCCGACATTGGTCCAACTTTCCAAAGTTGAGATTCAAAGAGCCAACTAATTCTCATTGAGATCATTTAATGCATTACTGTTTAAGCGCACACTTCCACTAAAGCACATGGCTTCATCCATGAAGCGACAACCTCTTGTTTCACATAGCTTTGGCTGTTAATGACACTGCTCTTACCATTTTGCAGTCAATCTACACAAGTCACCTGACAACTAGATGAAGACGTTTATATAGATCCACCTCCAGGCTTTGAAGTAAAGTTGGCTTTAAGGTTTATGGATTAAGAAAGTCTCTATATGGCCTAAAACAGTCACAAAGAGCTTGGTTCAACAAATTTTACTAGGTTTGTAAAGAAACAAGAGTCCAAGGGTATCCAAGGACAAGTAGACCACACCATGTTCACAAAATATTTAAAAGGGAAGAGATATGTAGTTCTTAAAAGGAAGGAAGAGCATTTTACCTAGTCGCCGGATCTCCTGAAAATCTACGGTATATCGAGTCTGCATGCTACATATTTATATTTCAAAAATCAAATCAAAATATTTTAAACATATGTCACAAGAATACTCAGAGAAAAGACAAATTTGTAAAGAGAAGCCCAAGGCCAAAATTCAGAGCAAAAAACAATATAACATTTTGGAAGCAACATAAATAATTATCTACAAAATACTAAATAGGTAAATTTGGCCAGTTAGGCTCTTTTTTTAAACACAAAATCAAACCAAATAGTATAAATTCTTAAAAAACTTTAATACCGGACTTAACCAAACAAAAAAAGAGTGGATTGTCACACCCTTCTTTTACCCCCAAAATTTCACATAGCCAATTAGGCCAAGTTGCAAAAAATCAACTTATTTCGAAAAGCACTTTTTATCAAAAGTGCTTTAAAAAGGTGCTTTGGAAGAGTAGTAGTTTGTATTTAGTTAAATCATTTGAAAAGTGCTTTTTTTTGTTATTTGTGTTACGCCAATATTTCCAAAGAGTGCTTTTAAATGTCAAATTACAAAAAAATGTACATAAGTTGTTACCTACTTATCAATTAGCAAGTCGGCTTACAAAATTGGTTAAACACTTACTTTGGTTAATAAATTAGTGTTAAATTTAATAATATATGTGCATCATTTAAAGATAACACTAATTACAGAGATAATGAGCCTGCATATTATGATTAACCGTGGTGCACTTGCGGGAAACTCCTTGCCGAGGGCCTGTGCACCCCCGGATTAGTCGGGGCTCGAAGAGACTCGGACATCCGGTGCAAATCAAAAAAAAAATGAGCCTGCATATTATGATTTGTAATTTCAAATTTAATTTAAGAACTCTTAAATTTAACTTTTTAATGGAATATGCCGACCATAAAGAAAAGAAGCAAATCTAAACCAAAATGAACTTAAAAATTAAAAAGAAAATCGCATTGAAGGATATTATTGGTACTCTTAAAATAATGATGTCAAATAAAATAGAGCAAAATGTGCGGTAAATACTATAATTGGCTAAAATAAAACAACACAACCTTCTAACTTCTTTTTTTGAATCAAATCCTACTTAAAATAACTCACATTATCATATATCTATACTATATTAAAAGCCTTTAGCGAAATGTCAATCGTCTTTTTTACCCTTAAAAAATTCAATTCATACTGGACAAAATAGTCGTTTAGTTATTTCTCAAATATTTAGAAATAGTTATTTAATTAATTCTTGTTATACTGTTTTTAGATTTAGGAATTCTTTTTTAGTAAATGAAATTTTCGTCGTTTAGTTAAAACATTGAAGGGCTTCATATCAACAAAAGGGTATAAAACTCAAGCTATATAGATTTAGTTTTGGCATTCTACAGAATTTATGTATTAAAAAACAAATACACATTCTAAAAACACTATAATTAGATATAAATTATCTCAATATTTACAATTATTATAACCATTAACTCAACATAAATATTTAAATTGTATACTTTTATCTTATTACAATTGTATGTCCTTATCTGTTGAAAATAAACAATCTCTTCAATTTAAAAAAACATAAATAACATATGTAACTAAGTAATGCATAGATTAAAGGGATAATACATAATTCCCCCTTGTACTTGTCTCGTTTTCAGTTGCACACTTAAACTTTGCAAGGGTCTATGACCCCCACTATATTTATTTGAAGTGGTATAAATACCATCTCCGGTACTTATACCACTTCAAACAAATATAGGGGGGTCATAGGACCCCTGCGAAGTTTAAGTGTGCCAATGAAAAAACAAGACAAGTACAAGAGGGAAATTATGTATTATCCCTAAATTAAAATAGAAACTATTCGTTATTAAAAAACTTAAAACGTTAATATGAAAGAAATTCAACTTTATATCTGCACTTTTTCTTTGTATAATCAAATTCTTGTATGATATATTCTTATAATAAATTGCATATAGAGATTAAATTTATTGGTCTACTCATCAAGTTCTTTGGCCTATCGATGAATATTGCTTGAAAGCTTTTTATATAAATCATATAAAAAAGTTAAGTCTATTAGATAAATCCCGTCAAAGAAACGAAAAGGGTATCTAGGCACAAGAGACATAAAAGAAAATCCACCTTTGGTTTTGGTTATAACTTTTTTTTATTTTTATAATATATTTTATCACAATTTAGATTTAGTTTCAGCACTATTTTCTTAGGAGTCTATTTATTTTCGTCCTTTCTCTTTTAACTTTGCATAACCATCATCAATCTTTTTAAAAAAATTCTGATACTTATCTCAATTGATCCAATTTGTCAGTAACTTTGTATTTCATTTCGATTTCATCTATGTCCATCGACTTCTTTTGATGTATCACGTGTTGTATCAAATGTAATACTCCCTCCGTTTCATATTAAATGAAATACTTTCCTTTTTAGTCTGTTCCAAAGTAAATGACACATTTCTAAATTTGGAAATAATTCAACTTTAAACACTTTCATTTTACCCATTTACCCTTAATGAGAAATTTTTATAGCCACACAAATGTCATGATCCCACAAACTTTTTAAGACCACAAGTTCCTAAAGTCTCTTCTTTTTTCTTAAACTCCGTGTCGAGTCAAACTAACTCATTTAATATGAAACGGGGAGTAATAAAATTAGTTGTAGTTAATATTAATATCTTTGATCCCAAACCCCGTTTGGATCTCGACCCTAAACCTAATTTCTTAAGAAACTTCCATTATACTTCTATTTTGCTCAACTAAATTCAAAAAAACACACTAAACTCGTTCAAGCCTCGCTTTAAACTTTCCCCGAAATCTCAAACTAATCCAGTGAAAAATAGCTTAACATCACACGTAGATCAAATAATGAATTCAAACAAAGAAACATCTTATAATGGAATAGAGGAAATTATGTAAAAGAAAACGGAAGAAAACGAGATATATTAGTAAACTAAAAAAAAAAAAAGGAAAAGAAATGTACCTTAAAAATGGAAGCACCTTTTAAACTCTTGAAATCTGGCGTTGTACCGGAACTTGACAGGAATTCGAACTATGACCGCGAGCCTGACCGGAAATCCCGCCGGTAATGAGTGACCAACCCCTTTTTTGTTGATGAAATGGAGTAACTAATGCAAGATATTGTCTAGGCGATGTTTGTGAGTACGTCAGTCGATATTTAGGCGTATGGACTGTATTGGGATATCAAAATTGGAGAAGAGAATCTGATTGAGAGATTGAAGGATGGCCAATAGTGAAAAGGGCGTACGTTGCTGTGAAAGATTTTCTACCTGTGAAGTGGTGATTGCTTGAATTTTCTCTAAGAAGAACAACGAAGGAAAGTGATTCTCCGTGGGAAGGGCCTAGTGTATTGTCCTGATGCTGTAAAATGGATGTAATGTAGGTGTTTGTGGAAATGTCAACGAGAGCCGCTGGAGATGAAAATTACCGGAGAATAGGGTTGTCAGGTGAGTGGAGTGAGGGTTTTTTTGGAGGTGGAAATTAACTGGTGGAGAAGAAGAGGTGTAATGAAAACAGGGGAAGTGACTGGTGATTGCTGCTTCTAACGGCGGCTGAGAATGTGGTGGTTTTTCTGGCTGTGTTCAGGCGGTGGAGAAACGGTTTTTCAGTGGTTCATGATTTTGTGTAATGACGAGGGAATATATTCTGAGTGAATATCCGTGAAGTGGAGGAAACAGTTGAGCATCTTTAAAGTGATTTGCTGTTGTCGCATTAATTAGATGTTCTAATGCCCCATACCATTAGATATGTAATATTCGGTTTTTTTTAATGCTACAATTTAAAGGAATTTTTACCATCACATATCATATATATGAAATTTTATTACCCTCAATGTTTAAGGATTGTATTAATTACATTTCAGCATACCAAATTACCATTTATATACCACAATTCAAATTAAGGGTATAATTAATGCTTCATTTATATTAGGCGTTAATTTAGGAGCGTATATTCTCCCATTTTCGTTTACCCGCCTCTCTCTCCTCCCACCCTCACACCCCCCACGTTTTACCTTCAGTTAATTCCCCCATTTCCGTACCTCTCACCCACCTTTAACATCAGTTACCCACGATTTTCTTTTCCAGTTAATTTCACAAAATCCTATTTTGAAGTTGCATCTGTTTTTTCAAGTCCCAAATCATGAAAAAAATCGGCAGTCCCAAAAAAAAGCTTCAAAAGCTACATTAGTTGATATCCCATCCTTTGATTTGGGTGTTTTAACACCAAAATCACCACCCAAAAATGCAAAATCGAGACATGCAAGTGAACCTACTACTAGTATTTCATCTCCTAGACAAATTCGTGCGGAGATGAGAACCAAGCATTTGCACGATGTTGATGTTGGTGGAGGTTATAAACCAGTCGAGAAACAACTCAAACGAAAGGGCAAAGAGTTGTGTGTAGATGATGATTTTGTTGTACATTCCCCTAAAATTCCATCTGTGAAAAAGCCCAAGGTCTCTCCTTCTTCATCAAAACCGAAAAAGAAGAAACCCTCCAAAAAAATACCAAAATTGGTTCACAAAAAGATTTTGGTAAAGGTAAACACTAATTATTTTTCTTTACAGTTTTTTAGTGTGATTTTGGTTGTAAAAATCTGTTGTTCAAGTGTTTTTTGGTAAAATGTGTAATTGTCCAAATTTTGTAGATTGTTTGTCTCAATTTTGTAGGTTAATTGTACTAGTGATTTTTGGACAGTGCATAAATGTAGTCATTTTGTAGTTGTTTTGTAGTCTGCTGGATAAATTGTAGATAAGGTATATTTTTTACTTTTGTATGATGCTACATTTACCTTCATACTAACTACAATTAATCTACATTTTGTGAGTTACTTGAACTAACTGTTATATTTTTGTAGTTATAGAGCTGTGGTTACCCTTTTCTTCCTTATTGTTTTGAGATAATGTTTACATGTGTAGATGTCATGTATTGTTTTGTAGTTATAGGTGTGGGTAGGTTGTTCTTCTTTTAGTTATATTTTGTAGTTATCATGTAGTTATATGTAGATTACAGCTTCTTTTTTATGCTAACTACTAATGTTCAATGATTTTTTATTTTCTGCAGAATGGCCATTACTTTGCACCACAAAATATTAATTATGGTGTGCTTAGATTCCACAGTTTGTGTGATCCGAGCATACCTAACCAGATAAAAGCTTTACTCTCTCCAAATGCTTTAAAGCTTTTCCAAAAAACTTATTTTGGTTACTTATTTGGTCTCCCCACAATCAGTATGCAAAATCAAACAATTCATCTTCTGATGAAGTATGAATTGTCAAAGTCTACTGACTCATATTTTTCAGTACTATTGAAGGGTGAAAAATTGAATTTTTCCTTGAGAGATTTGGGTTGATTACTGGTCTAAATTGTGTGAATAAGTTTTCAGACTATGGTTACATTTCCACTTATATTAGCCATTTAATGACTACCTATTTTTCGAACAAACAAAGGGTTGAAAAGTGGCATTTGAAAAAGGTAGTCACAAATAAAGCTTGGGCAAACGATGAGGATGCAGTGAGGTTGTGCATTCTTTATCTGTTGGAATTTTTTGTTTGTCCTTCTGATAAAGACCATGTGTCTTTCATAGACAAGTTTATGTTCTTTCTGATAGTCTGGTAATTTTGAGTCATACCCATGGGGTACCTTCAAGCAGGTTATTGAATCTGTCCGACATCGTCTTAATCCCAATGTACATTCTTATCTGATACGGGGATGCTCATTAGCCTTGCAAGTGTGGCTATATGAGTGTTGCTCGTCCGTCAGTACAGAGCTTGCTACGAGGTGTTCTGAATCTATACCTCGCATTTTAAGATGGTCAACTACAAAGGGCCATATTTGGTTAACTGCAATTGAAGAGAAGATGATCAAGCCTGAGTGGCTTAAGGTATATTTTTTCACTTTTGTATGATGCTACATTTACCTTCATAATAACTACAATTAATCTACATTTTTTTATTTATTTGAACTAACTGTTATTTCCATCATTCAGTTCACAAGCATCACTGAATCTGGAGAAGAGATTGGAGTGCTTAATCTGCCAGACAAGATTCAGTATGAAGATGCACATGGTGCTCAATCATCATAGGTTCCAATTGCTGCTTTTCCAGCATTTGAACCCAAAGATACAGATTGTCATGAGGACACTGAATCTGTGACTAGCAAGCTTAGGAAGTTGGAAAAGGCGATTGAGCAGGTAATATAAATAACTACAATATAAAGACATTTTTTGCTACAATTTAACTTCATTCCATAACAATTATTGTATGTTATACATTGTAGTTAATTTGTGGTATAATTCTATATTGAGCCCTGTAGGTATTGCATAAATCTTTGTTAAATTGTAGTGGAACTGTAGCACTTTGAATAAGATTACCAACTAATTATATATTTAATTTTTAGGTTGATGGAAAGTTAGCTGAATTTAGGAAGGCTGTTTTTGAGGAACTCTCAAGCCTTCGACAGTTCATAGATATTTCTGTGAAGAGTGTTATGAAGGTGATAAATAGGAAGTACGATGTGGATGAGTCAAAGGTAAGAATTGACATATATTTTTGTAGTAAAACTAATTATGACATATGAATCAAATATACTCAAACATACCCAAAAATTGTAGTTTGCTGGTAGTTCAACCAAAAATAATGACCAACAACAAGGAGAGAACAACCAGCAATTTCAGTTCAATATTGGTGATCAAGTGCATGCAAGCACAAGCAATACAGGTATTTATAGAATTCCTTCAGACATATCTACAAACTTCAAGACAACATTATCTAATTATTATAACCCCTTTTCACTATGTTTTGCAGCTGCTATTTCTCCGGAACATATTCAAGCACATGTTGACTTATATCCTGATTTTCAAGAAGCAGCTGGGGCATATAAAGCAGGTATATTATCATACTTTCATTACAATAAGGTTACAATGCAAAAATTTTATAATTCACACTTTAACTACAAATTCCCACATATATCTACAATTCTCATTTTTTAAATTATTCATTCAAGCTGAAGTTTCAACAGAACATCTCCAAGCACATGTTGAGGAAGAACCAGAATTTGAAGGAGTAGCTGAGGCACAACAAGCAAGTATAATATCAGAAGCTCATTATATTCACTTTATATCAACAATATTGTGCATAACTACATATTTAAACATTTATCTTCAGAAGCTGAAGTTTCTCCTGGGGGTGTGCCAGCAATGGTTGAGGAAGAACCAGGATTTCAGGAAGGAGCTGAGGTAGAAAAAGCAGGTATAGTATCATAATATACTTTTGAAGTAGTAAATTTTTGCTTATACAATTATACAATGCTGTTAAGTATGTTATTTTATATGTAACAGATATTGAAGATAACGTTCCACAGTCGCCAATTCACGGTGTGACTGTGAATGAAGTTGTTCCTGAAGGTTCAGGCATTGACAAGAAAGGTCCGACATTGGATGACTTTGAGTTGCCAGACAACTTAACACAATTGGTCATGTATGGCGAGCCCATACCAGATGAAGCAACCCCTATTCATCCGAGTAGAACTAGGCAACCGGGGAAACATGCACGATCACCTTTCACACCTCTGTATAGTTCTGGAGGTAGCACCTCTGGTGGACCTAAATTTTTCTTCCTCAAGCACCCCTTCACGACTGTTATAGGTGAAAATGTAGATGATGATTTGATAGAAAGGTTCACCAACTGGTTATACCTTCGTAGTGACAAAGTATCTAAGAGGTATGAATGCTTAATTTTACACTGTCATTTCACCATTTTTAAACTTTAAATATGTAATTCATTCTGTCATTTTTTTTATTTGATATTTTTTTGTTATTACAGGAGGAAAGAATACTTTTCCAAAAAGGATAACCAAATCAAGCCTTGGTTAGACTTTGGTTGTGAAAAGGTGGATAAGAAGGACTGGTTTTATGCCCTTGCTCACCCAGGACAAGTCATCAATAACACGGTAAGTATAAAGAACAGAATCCTTCACATTATGTGTTTTGTCTTCAGCTGTGTAGTGTAATTGTAGTTATATTGTAGTTGTCTTTAGCTGTGTAGTGTAATTGTAGTTATATTGTAGACAATATATATAGGTTACTATGTTTTGTCTTCAGCTGTTGAATTTGTTCCTCTGTATAGTAGCTAAAGTGTAGCAATCTGTTAGATTATTTGATTAGTTCAAATTGTAGTTTAAGTTGTAGCTGTTATGTAGATAATTGTGGTTATTTTGTATCTTATAGTAGACTTTATTTTATTTTGTAGCACATTGATGTTATTATGTATTATTTGAGAAAAAGAGGCAAGTATGCCCCCAACAACGACACTAGGTTGACAACAACCGATTGCTTGTTCAGGACCAAGATTGAACGAATCTATGACAAGTTCAAAAGTTCTCCACCAGAACTTAAGTATTCGGTTGTTAAATCAGATGATGATGTTGCAGAATATATCCTTGGGTATAGACTTCTTGCTAATGTTGCCTGGGATGTAGTTGACTATGTCATCATGCCTGTGAACATTGTAGAGAATTTCCATTGGTTGTTGCTCGTTTTCGACATAGTGGACAGGCAACTTTATGTTTATGATTCCATGGTGTCTTCAAACCGTCATAAAACTATTGAATCATTGGTTGATAAGTTTTCAATCATTATCCCTCTGTATTTGTCTTGCACTGGTTCTACGGGAAACGTAATGACATTGACTTCAAGACCACAAAGGCATACATTGAGAAACCAGTTACAGACCCTCTCAACATACAATGGATGGTTGCGGAGATTCCACAGCAAAAGGAAGGATCACTGTAAAAAAACTATTCTCCTTTTCTATATGTTTAATTATTTTATTTTAATCAATTGTTACATAATAAAAAAAAATTATCTTATGCAGCGATTGTGGTATATTTGTGGCGGCTTTTGCGGAGTATGTTAGCCTTGGAGATTTGACAATCCCAAAAGAAGATCTTTCTGACATCGACCAACACCGTATACGCTATAGAGCTCTACTATAGGACTATGCTACAAAGAAGCAAGAAGATGGGTCAATCAGTGAAGTGAGGTTACAGGCAGGCTAGTAAAGAGGAAGGGTGCTCCTGCTAAAAATGAGAGGACTAGAGTACAGAGAAAGAAGAAATAGAGTCTTGTGTTTCTAGTTTAGTTGATGTCATTTTGTAGTTGAAGTGGAATACACTGTAGGAAATATGTCATTTTGGTTGTTTACAACACTTTATCTTCATTACATTAAACTCGAGTACTCTGATTTGCTAGAATACAATTTGCCTTTAATCTTCAAGTAATTTTTATGAAATACCTTCAAGTTCTAGGTAATTTCTGTATATAACTGTCATTTGTAATTAAGTTACACAGCCAAAATATGAAATAAATACAGGAATCATATAAATAAATTATCCACAACTAATCTACAAATCATCTACAAATTATTAACAATACAACAATTTAAATACATTTAAACTACATTTTAACTACAAATCATCTACAAATTATTAACAGGACTACAATTAGACTACATTTAAAGTACATTTTAACTACAATCTGCAAACATTTTACATTGAATGAATTCTTCATTAATATTAGTTGTTTTGTACATAGTAAATATTAAAGTTTAACTAAGCTATAAAAAAGACAAATTTAGATGCCTGACAGAATACATAAAATCATATTAAACGCAAATACACAAATTGTAGTATACTTCATAATCATCTTCAAAAACTTGAACGATTACACAAAAAAATCAGATAATTTGAACTCACTAACATTTATTTTGAATAACTATTCCAACTACATGATATTCATTTCTTTTTGGTCGCATTCTTGCAAGTTCTTTTGTTAGGCCCTTCACCTCCACAATTTCCACATGACATCTTGTACTTCTTTGACTTTATTTCATCAAATGTTTTATATCTTTCCTTGTGAGGTCTCCCTGGCTGCCTTTTATCTCCCGCCGGTAGCTTTACTACCTCATTCAAAATATGTTGTGGCACATCCCATTTGCTTTCATCAGGAAAAGGATTTACTGGCATTTCATAGGTAAGTAGAAGGCTCTTCCTTCTGTAATACGGAGAGCAATAGTTTTCGTACGTTTCCTTCCTATGCCTTAATGCTGCCAAAGCATGCACACATCGAAGTTCATCAAGTTGGAATTTTCCGCAGCTACATTTCTTGGTTTCTAGACACACAATGTACCGCTTCACACCATCTAACACAGTATGTAAATGATCTGTTGAATCCCTCACCTATAATTGAAGAACAAAAATTAATAATAATATATCAATCATTAAAAAGGATTATCCACAACTTACCTACAAATCAGCTACACATACATTACAACTTATCTACAATCTACAATTACCCACAATTTGACTACAGTTTATTTACAATCTGGAAACAATGCATATTAAGCAATTTTTTTTTTGCACAAAACAAACAGATCTTACCCTTAGTTTTTGAGATAATGTATTGTTTTCATCCAATTCTTTGTTGAATTTGTACCCAAGATATGTGAAAGTACCATTTGCCTTCAATAACTTCTCTTTCGTCCAACGTTCAAGAAGCGTCCTCATATACTCTAATAGATCATATATTGGCAGCTCTCTTGCCTCTTTTGTTACAACATTCAACGACTCGGCAATGTTTGATGTCATAGTAAAAGTTCTATTCACCGTTGCATGTACTCTTGTCCATCTATGATAGCCAATATCATATAGGTAAGATTTCACATGCGGGTCTACCTCTTTAATCTTCAACATCCTTTCATTAAATTCATCCAGAGTGTATGACCGTGCTATAGCAAAGTACAATTCATGTAATTGTAAATGTCCCTTCTTGAATTTGGACCTTATATTTGTCCAAATATGCCACATGCAAGAGTAGTGTGGCATGCCCGGATAGACAATTGATGTTGCCTTCGGTATACTCTCATTCCTATCTAAAACAACACACATTGAAGGTCTTTCACCATATGCCTCCTTGAATTGCTCAAAGAACCACTTCCAAGACGCGTCGTTTTCAGAATCAACCACAGCATATGCCAAGGGAAATATAGTACCTACATTTTTAATTCATAAAATATTAATTGGCAAGCCATGAAAAGGTATATAAAAATATAATTAAATAACAACTACAATATATATTCAGAATATAGACAATTTATCTACACTTTTTTTCTTTAGCTACAAAATAACTACAATTTAACTACATTTTATAGACTGCCTACAAAATAACTACAAAATTATTACATTATTTACCTGCTGCATCCATGGTGCTTGCTGTAAGCATAATCCCCCTGTAGGCTGACTTTAAGAATGTCCCATCAACCACTACTACCGGCCTACAATGTTGCCAACCATTTATTGATGTACAAAGAGCAACAAATGCGTATAAGAAGCAATCATCTGCTGCCTTCTTCAATTTAACAACAGAACCAGGATAATTCTTCTCAAGAATATAAAAATATTTGGGTAATTTGTTGTAGGAGTCACACGGATTCCCTCTCAAAAACTGTAAAGCTTTTTCCTTTGCTCTCCATGCTTGCATGTAGCTTAGGTTCAGTCCATGTTCGGATAACATGTCAGTTTGTATGTCCTTTGGTGTGTAAACAGTCTTAGGATCACAATACTTTGGAACGACCATGCTACCAACTACAGCTACAGTACGTTTGCGTTGTATGAATGTTTCATCCAATAAGGAGCATGTGTGTTGTCGGCTAAAACTCCTTATCTTGAACATTGCCGAATCATTAATTGACGTTGCTTGAATTGCCATTTACAGTTTTCAGCAACGCGTATAAGCCAGTAGCTACAAAAAAAATAAAATATTTAATACAGGTTATAGATGTAGAAGTAACAAAAAAGACCGTTTTAACACAAATTCGTTAAAACTACAATTAACTACAATTTAACTACAATTAAACTACAATTTATAAAAACCACATATCTTCACTAAAACACTGCTTTAAATGATATATTCTCCACAAATAAATCTATACCTTCTATGACTAGATCTTTTTACTCTGAACTGGAACTTGTGCATCACAGAAAAATTCTTCATTGCAGCAGCTACAGTTTGCTTGTCCTGATAAACTTGTCCTTCTTCAATATATGTTTGCGTAGATTCAATTATTATTTCACTTTGATATTCCTCTATAGCTGGTGAGGATGGAAATTCAAGTAAGTTTAGGGATTCAGACGAACCTGCAGCAACATAGAGATAAATGTAGTAACTATGTAGATAATTTTGAAAACAACATTGCTTTATGAGCTTCAGTACATTGTTTAATATAGTTAATTTGTAGATAAATGTTGTAATATTGTAGATAACACAATAACACAATAACTCTCTGCAATGTTGAATTAAACATACCTGCACTTGTGCTATTGTTGGTGATTGCCAATTCCATATTGAAATCTCTTACGCTTATACATAAAGGATACGAACCTAAGTTCTTATTCTCCTTTTTGGTCTCTATATACACACGAACCCCCATATCATTCCTAATCTTCATTGGAGGACAATTGTCGTTCATAATGTATTTGATTTCTACAATTTTATCCGATGTATCAATCGATAGTTGTTCTGCAATTGTAGAAATCAGAATTCCGTAGCTTGCATTCTCATCTACCACAATGGCATCAACTTCAAAATCTCTAAATCTGCCATAGTGATTCCAATTTCCATTCAATTTTAGCATTATTGGGATTTTTGTCATGATTTCGTGTAGTTGACAGAAAAAAGATGAAGAACGGATATAAGTTCGACAATTGAGTACTGAGGTCGATGAAGAACAATTTTGAATTCTACAATTTGTATTGCGTTGTAGAATTTGTAAAAGCAATTTGACTACTGGAGCTTATGAAGCTTGCGTTGTTTTAGAATTGTAGTGAATGAGAGAATTACGTAGTAATGTGATCTCTTTCCGTTTCAAAATTCGAATTTAATGTGGAAAGAATCAAACACAGATTTCGTGCCTTCTTTTTAGCGCGTTTTAAATGGCAGAATCTTCCTAATTATGGATTGATATATAAATTGTAGTAAAAGTGTGGATTGGGCGAGTAATTAACAAATTATGAACATTTTTCGTAATAAGATTTCATATATTGTATAGATAGGAAAAACTCCCTAATTTAAACAACAAAACAAATCCATTTTTCAGCTGGGACTTCAAATTTGGGTTTTCAATCCTTATCAGGGTTAGTTTAGATAAATATTTATTTTTTTTTCATTTTCTGTTTTTTCTTTTTATGGAAGAGTAAGAATGACTATGCTACATTTTTTTCAATAGTTTATTCATTAGATGGTGCTTGTTTGACATATTCTTTTAATGGAAAGACTGATGATTGCAAGATTAGTAATTAAGAAGGAAGGAAGATCTCTTTTGCAAGATAAGGTTAAATTGATGAAAAATGATAAAATAATTTACCCTAAAACACTAACCACTTCTTTAATGAAGGAAGTAGAAGCAGAGTGTCTAATTCTCCCACGTCACCGCTAAAGTGTGCTAATTAAAAGAGTTTTTTTTAACCCTACGGGTTTGCCCAGTTGATTTGAAGGGTGATAATCCATATGGATGATCGTTGTCGAATCCCCCCTCAATGCCTTCTAGGTTGAGTATGTTGCACAGGGTTTGCCTAGTGCGATTTACATCTCCTGTGTGGTCTGCAGGCTATTACACAGGGGGAAGTTTATCCAATACGCACAAAGTGCTCACTACAGAGTGCTCACCCGAATGACAAAGGTTATAGCGACTGCGAATTTCCCCTCTTACAAAAAAAAGAGATATTTTTAAAAAGATAACCCACCATCATTGAACAAATTTAAAGAAATGAGTTTGAATTTCAAACCTTTTCTTTTTTCTTTTTCTTTTTTTTTTGAGAAATTTGGAGTTGGTATTGTTTACACTTGTTTACGTACATTGTCTACAAAAACCTGCCAACATATCCCATAACATCATTCACACTTATTCCAATCTTCGGAACGCTCAAAACAACATCAAAACACTAAATTTACATCGGATTCAAACCTAAGAATTCAAAAAACTTCCAAATTCTGCTTTCGATCGAAAAGTCCATCAAACCTCGTCCGAATGACCTGAAATTTTGCACACACGTTACAAAGACACAACAGACCTACTCCAACTTTCGAAATTTGATTCTGACCCCTATATCAAAATCTCACCTATCAACCGAAAAACGCCAAAATTCCAATTTCGCCAATTCAAGCCTAAATCTACTCCGGACCTCCAAAACACATTCTGATCACGCTCCTAAGTCCCAAATCACCCCCCGAAGCTATCCGAACCATCGGAATTCACATCTGAGCCCTTTTTCACATAAGTCAACATCTGGCTGACTTTTCCAACTTAATCTTACTCAAAAGAGACTAAGTGTCTCAAATCTTACCAAAACCTCTCTGAACCCGAGTCAACCAATCCGATAACACATAATACAGCTGAACAAGACAATAAGAAGCAGAAATGGGGGAAACGGAGCGGTAACTCATGAAACGACCGGCCGGATCGTTACACCCCACCCCACCCAAACACACACATTTTATCACTGATTATGTTATGTTGATTACAAATAGGGTATTGCATTTTTGTATTTTTTTTTTCAGTTTTCAGCTGCATAGCTAAAAAAAATTGCCTGCTATAGTGTTTATACATCATTATACACTTTTATACACTTATATATATATATATATATATTATATTTGGCATGTATAAAAGTGTTTAACAATATAATATATAATTGTTGCTAGTTAACGAACTTCTTTTGTGCTTTTAGTTATAATTCTTGTCCAAAATCAGTTCAAATCTTTAACAAATTATCGTGATGGCACCTAGTCTCTACGACTAGTTAAGCCTAACAATTTGCGGAAAAAGGAAACAACGGATAAAAACTAATAGAAACTGCGGAATAACATAATGAAAACGTTTAAGATGCCGCTCGGCATATACAAATACACACTCTCAACTGAAAAGATCTCCCAAAATCCGGAATCTCATGAAATCACAAGCTATGGATACTACATAGTGCTCTAACTCCAGAATGTCTAAATCAAAATAAATACAGAAGGGCTATAACTATAATAGAGAATGGAGAGGGACTCCTCGGTCTGCGGACGCGACAGATATATCTCGAAGTCTCTGAAAAATCGCCTCGCCTCAAGGATAGTAGGGCTGAGTCGAAGAACCTAGATTTGCACACGAAAAACATGTGCAGGAAAGGGCATGAGTACACCATAGCGGTACCTAGTAAGTGTCAAGCCTAACCTCGGTTGAGTAGTGACGAGGAAGGACAGGGCCCTAACGGTCATATATATATACAAGGAAATGAAACAGTAAGAAGTAACATAGGATAATAAGAATAATGACAACTACAATAGAGAGAGAAATCACAGAAAGAATATAACTCCACATAGAGATAGCAATCGGGGATCTCCCAGGATACTGTCCTGTAGCCTCAAATGTAAATATCCAGTGGATCTCCCGGGTGTCGTCCCGTAGTCCAACTCATAGTGCACGGGGATCTACCGGAATCCTAATCCGTAGTCCCAAATGTAAATACCCAGTACTGTGGGAATCTACCGGGTGTAGTCCTGTAGTTCCAATATAAATGTGCAAGGGGATCTACCGGAATACAAATCCGTAGTCCTAAAGTAAAAATATAGGAGGATCTCCCGAGATATAGTCCTGTAGTCCCAAAGTAAATACACAGCAGCATCACAAAAAATATTCAATTCAATCCAAATTTCATACCAAGGTAAAACATGTATTTCTAACCTAGCATGCTGCACAAAATTCAAATAAAACAGTTTGAGCAAGTAAAACAATTAAGTCAGTTAGACATGCTTCCCTAAGCTAACAGTAGGCTTAAATTGCAAGTAGTATAAACAGGGAAGAAAACACAGTTATAGTTACTTAATGAAAATAGAATTTTCCAACAATTAGTACATGTACGCATTCGTCACCTCACGTACAAGGCATTTCATATATCAACAATACTAAATCCTAAGGGGAGTTTTCCCCCACAAGGTTAGGCAAGCCACTTACTTCAAACCAGCTCAAAATCAATTCGAAATCACGTTCTTGCCACAAGTATCCAACTCCGGGTGGCCCAAATCTAATCAAATTAATACCAATGCGTAAATACAACTACAAACAACTAATTTAGCTAAAGGAAACGAAGTTAAGACAAGAAAATAGGAACACGCCCAAAAATCCTCTCCGGTCCCACATCTCGAAATCGTGTAAAAATCATAAATTATGAACACCCATTCACTCACGAGTCTAACCATACCAAAATCTCTCAAATCCGATACCAAAACCTCGATTAAAACCCCAAAATTAGGCCTAAGAACTTTTCTCAACTTTTCCCAAAATTTTCATCCCAAATCCGAATTTAAATGACAAAACTAAGATTAGATTATAAGAATACAACTAGAAAGGGATTAGGAATCGTTACCCACTGATTTTCTCTTCAAAATCCTCCCAAAATCGCCCTTAACCGAGCTCCAAATCGTTTTTCCAAGTTTTGATTTCAAACCCCTGAAATTTCCCTTTTTCTGACCAGCAAAACCGCTTCTGCTACCATGGGACCGCACCTGCGGTCCCGCTTCTACGGAAATAACCTGCACCTGCGACTTTTCATTAAAAGCCACCCTTCCGCACCTGCGACCTCTTTTCTGCAGATGTGGTGCCACATCTGCGTCCAATCTCAAAATCACCTCAGACCGCACCTGCGGTCCTCATACCGCTTCTGCGGTGCCGCACCTGCGGTCCCATACACGCAGTGCGATTATGACAGGTTCAACCAACTTCAAATTTTCCTAAGTCCAATTCAACTTCTGTTAAGCACCCGAAACTCACCCGAGGCCCCGGTGACCTCAACCAAATATTCCAACCAATCCTAAAACATCATACGAACTTATTCCCGCCCTCGAATCACATCAAAAAACAATTAAACCACAAATCATTCTCCAATCCAAGCCTAAAGATTCCCAAAACTTCCAAATTTCGCTTTCTATCAAAAAGTCTATCAAACCTCGTCTGAGTGACCTGAAATTTTGCACACATATCCCAAATAACACGACGAACCTACTCCAACTTTCGAAAATCCATTCTGACCCCGATATCAAAATCTCACCATCAAACCGAAAACATAAAAAATTCAACTTTCGGCATTTCAGGCCTAAATAAGCTACGAACCTCCAAAACACAATCCGAACACGCCCCTCAGCCCGAAATCACCCAACGGAGCTAATAGAACCGACATAATTCCATTCCGAGGATGTCTTCACATTGCTCCGACTTCGATCTGAATTCTAAAGCTTGAACTCTCATTTATGGACTAAGTATCCCAAAACACTCTGAAATCCAAAACGAACCTTCCTGACAACTTACAATAGCAGAAACAAACACGGGGAATGCAGTTAATAAGGGATCGGGACGTTAATTCTTAAAACGACCGGCCGGGTCGTTACACCCCCCACCCCCCAAAAAAACTAGCAACATCCAAATTACAAGTATAACAAAATTTATCTCCATAGTCCACTAGAAAAGACTATAAAACTTTAACCGAGTTATATTAAGACAACTATTTTTGAACAGTTTCTAAAACTTAGGGTGTACATTGATCGGGTTGGTTATGATTTTTTAATTACCAAACCAATTAATTGTGTCGGATTATTAAATCCAAAAACCAAACCAAACCAAATCAATAGAAGTTGAATTTTTTAGTCTCGTTTTTTTCGGAGTTTTCCCCCTAAAGTCTTTATAGCATAAAATATAGAAATTATGCTCCAAATATTTCTTTAATCCTAGTAAGACAAAACTATATAAGGTATTTTTCAAGAAAATAATATAAAATAAAATATAAAATGAGTCATGACATTATACTAAAATATACAACAATAAAGATAATAAAATCACATAAAATAAATATTATTAATAAGCCATAACGAAAATGAACATAATCTAAACTTACTAAGTTGTCAAAATAAGTTCAACTAATAAGTAGTACTAGTTATATGATTAAACACTAAAAAGAATAAGTTATGCATTTTATCTAAATCATGAAAAAACTAAAAAAATAGATATTCAATACTATTATTATTCCTAATACAATTGAATTGAATATCATATTTTAGCATTAATATTGATTTGATTTTGGTTTAACATTTATTTGAGTTACTAATATTTATGGAGCATTCAAAAATTATAAGTCCAAACTTGAAATAATACATTAAAAGATATAACTATGAAAAAGTTTAAGAAATATTTATAAACTACATTACAATAAATATTTTTATATTTATTAAATATATCTAAAACTTTTATACATGTAATGTCGGTTTGGTTTGGTTTGGTTTCGGTTTGACTCTTTTAAATTAAAACCAAACCAAACCAAATATGGTCGGACTTTTTCTCCCAACACCAAACCAAATCAAACCGAACCATAGTCAATTTTTTTTGGTTGGACTCGAATTATCGATTTGATGTGGTTTGTCGGTTTTCTTTGTATACCCCTACTAAAATCGTTTAATTAAGGTGTAAAATCTTAACCTAGATTTTTCTCATTGTAAGAGAAAAAAATCTGATACTATAAGGCTTTAAGGGAAAATATGTACTAATACCAATTCTCTAGTTAGACAAAAGAAGTATAGTAATCCTTGCTACTATCCCTTCGTTCTATTTTACAAGAAGACGCTTTTTGCTTTTTAGTATACTAGTCTTAGGATACGTGCGGTGCACGTGTGCCTCGTCTCGATATTAGAATATGTGTTTAGGTTATGAAATAAAATTTTAAAAGAAGAAAATTACATTCTAAAATGATTAATTGTTAGTCTTATTTAGTTATTGAATAAAGAAAGAAACGTTATCCCATAAAAGTACTAAATCATCCCAATTAATATCTAACCTAAAATTGATTTCAATTTTATTATTCAATTTCTTAGGTTTCACAAGTTGCCATATTTCTTTTACGGTTAAGGGTTTGATTTACCCTTTTACTATCATAAATAAGCCTTATTTATCCCTCGTTAAAGTTTTCTATCAAAAATATCCCTACCGTTATACATTAGGTTCATATTTATCCATTACATGTTAAAAATACTCTCCCATCTTTTAAATTCCACATGGCATTCCCTTATTGGACCCACTGACCCGCCCCATTTTTTTTAAATTCAAACCCGCCCCGATCCCAGCAATAGAGTAGCTATCGTCCTACTCTACTTCTTTTCCCTTTTCTGTATAGCTAAATCCACATATTAGTTTACAGAGTGTTCTAGTATCCTTTTTTCCTTGGCCAGCTGTCACGATCCAAAAATCCCTCCGAAGTAGTCATGATGGCACCTATCCTCTAAACTAGGTAAGCCTAACATTAACTGAAATAACATTGAAAATTACCAACTTTAAATGAAATTTCTCTAAACAATTTACAATTTCCAAAACCGGTAGTACAAGTCATAAGCCTTTCTAGGAGTAGTCATACAACATAAATACATCACTATTCCGAAACAAGGGAACATATGGAAATAAGCTCAATTGAAGGTGACTTCAAGGACTGCGAACGCTGCAGCAGGTTTACCTTGAGTCTCCACCGCAACGAACAGTACTATCGATCAAATACCTGGATCTGTACACAAAAATGTACAGAAGTGTAGTATCAACACAACCGATCCCATGTGCTAGTAAGTGCCTAGCCTAACCTCAGCGAAGTAGTGACGAGGCTAGGACCAGACTACCAAATAAACCTGTACAATATAGTGTACAAAAATAATAGGAAGCAGATAACAATGATGACAACACTGATCAACCAGTGATATAATTAGCAGGCAACAAGAACACTATAAATGCTTCTCAACAAATAATAAATACAAGTGCAATCAATTAATCAAGTCCTTCAAATATAAATCTTTCGCATATAATTCCTTCAAGTAATAATCTTTAAGATAATATGATTTTCAATAAATATGTTTTGAATATATTTCCTTCAAATAAATATCTTTCAAATAAGCATCTTTTGAATATAATTCTTTCGAGTAAAGGTCACCTTGTGACGCCTCATTTCATAATCATAAATAATATAGGTCTCAACCCACTTTTATATTTTCACGACATCTCATGCCCATATTTATATCACAACCGCACTGACAACTCCCGTGCTATTAAATAAAACCATAATATTTTCCCCGGCACCTCGTGCCTATATCATAATCTATCATTAATAAAAATCATCATATTTTTCCCGGCACCTTGTTCCCACATGTTTCTGTCTCACATTTCGCAACAACCTTCTCATGTTACTCAATTCATAGGGTCCATAACCCAATACAATTAAGAATGTTCAAAGAGCCTCATTTACTTGATATAAAGTAGAGTACAACTTCCAACCCAATTAGGAAATCAACAAGAAAAGATGAAATTATTTTTAGAAATCATTCGATAAAGAAAATACCCTTTTCCATTAAAGTACAATATCGAATGAATCATTACCTCTAATACGAGAAATCAATAAACCAAAACATAGTAGAAATTCCTTTTTAAGTAAAGTACAACCTCACACGGTTTAAGGGGATATAGTTGAGGAACTAATTGAATTAAGGGTGTAACAATTATTGAAGTTTGAAGTATTGGAATGTATATATATGTATAAATGCGGTGAGATATTGCAAACACTGTAGGTTCTAACACAAAGGATCACAACAATAAAAGAATTCAAACAATTTAAACACTTGAATTGATAACAACAAATAAACACAGCTGTAGAAAGTGCACGGCATCACCCTTCGTGCTTTTACTCTCTCTCACCAAAACAATACACGGCATCACCCTTAGTGCTTTAACGCTCTTCCTCACCAAGACAATACACGACATCACCCTTTGTGCTTTAACGCTCTTCCTCACCAAAACAATACACGACATCACCCTTTGTGCTTTACGCTCTTCCTCACCCAAACAACAATCACAAGTCAAATAGGGTAAGGGAATCTATAACCTCGAAATAAAATCAGTAAATAAACGTAAATGACAACATAACTCAATTATCAGCAAGAATCAGGGAAAATCAAGGACAAATTGTCACGACCCAAAATCCAAACCGGTCGTGATGGCACCTCTCGTGAGGACAAGGCCAGTCAATCAACAAAACAGTACATCTCTTTATAATTACTAAGCAGGAATAAGTCTAAATCATGGGCAATATAATCTTAAATGCGAAATAAACGTGATAGAACAAGGAAAACTATCCCAACTCATCCCGAAATCGGGGTGTCACAAGTCATGAGCTACTACAGAGTTTACTAATATTTTACAAAGTCTGGAATTATCATAAATAACAAAGATAAGGGAGAAAACGGGGCTGCGGACGTCAACAGCTACCTCGTTACTCCTAGTCACCGCCTGGTCTGGAAAGAATCAGCGCTCAGGAGCGAACTCAGCTCTGCCTGTATCTGCACACATGGTGCAGGGAGTAATGTGAGTACTCCGACCCAGTGAGTAATAAAAATAAATAACGACTGAAAACATGAAATCTCATAACGGCACAATATAGCGCTATCCCAAGCAGTAAAATCAGTTATACAGTAAAATAGTGAGTATCAGATAATTCTTCTTTTAAAACAGTAAAGACAAATAATTTCCACAGTAAGGATAAATCAAAAGCTTGCCCCTCGGGCTCAATATGTAAATCTCAGTATAGTATCAGCCCCTCGGGCTCACTCCCAACTCACCAGCACACAACATCAGCCCCTCGGGCTCACTCCCAACTCACCACACACAAGCAACGGCCTCTCGGGCCCACTCCCAACTCACCTGGGTACCCTGCGCTCACTGGGGGTGTGTACAGACTCCGGAGGGGCTCCTACAGCCCAAGCGCAATATCAATAGGCCTGAAAGCCTTCACACATCACACACGAGGCCTGAAAGCCTCCTCATATAACACTCGAGGCCTGAAAGCCTCCTCACATCACTCAACATATCCTCACGTATGGCCCTCGACCTCAATCAGTCCAGAAAATAATCATAAGCCTCTTGGGCATCAATAAAACTATAGTGCTCAGCGCAACAGCATTATAAATATCATAAATCTCGAGTTGAGTATAAATGTAACTGAGTTCACAAAATAATATAATTCAATTGGACTGAGTTCAAATAATATTTCAATTCGTGAGGAAAATAGTGATGTAAATTCACAAAAGATTTTAGATAATTGGCACGAAGCCCAAATATGGCAATAAGCCCAATCATAGTGAAAAACAATAAATCTTTATCAATTACGCGGTAAAAAATATCAACTGGGATGGACAAAGTCACAATCCCCAATAGTAAATGACCCCGCGCTCGTCATACAATGTGTGTCTCATCTCAACATAACAGTATGTTGTGCAATCCGGGGTTTCAAACCCTCAGTGCATCATTTAAAATCATTACTCACCTCGAACCGGTGAAATCTATAGCTTGCGACGCCTTTGCCCCTCAAATCGGCCTCCACGCGCGTCGAATCTAACCAAAATCAGAGCGAATACATCACAATATGCTAAGGGAACAATACCCAATCGAAAATACTCGAAAAACGCTAAAAATCACGAAGTTGGCAAAACCCGAGCCCCGGACTCACTTCTCGAAAAATTACGAAAGTCACATCACCGGATTCCTCGTCTCGCCACGAGTCTGTACATATAAAATTTACCAAAATCGGAGTTCAAATGACCCCTCAAATCTTCAAATCTTATTTTCAAATCCCTAGGTCCAAAATCTCCAATTTACACCTCAAAAACATGTAATCTAGTTGGATTATTCGATGATAATTCAATATTATGGAGTAGAAATAATCACAAGTGACTTACCTCAAGATTTCTCATGATTTCTTGCTCAAAAATCGCCCCAAATCATGTTATTTCGCAAGAAAACAGGTAAAAAAATGAGCAGAAATGCAAAAGCTTTTAATAAGCAAATCTGGTCACTAAAGACCCAAATCTGGTCGCTAAAGGTGCTAATCTGGTCGCTAAAAGTGCCACACAAGACCTGATGCACTAGCACTCTTTAATTTCACTAAAAAGGCTCTAACTCCTTCATACGAACTCGGAATTAGACGATTCTTGTTCCTATGAGTCACAAATAATAATACAAACACAACCCTTTAATCGAAACTCAATTCGGAGCTCATTTGCCCAGTGCGATATCTATTTTGCTCGTTAAACAATTACTCATGTTTCACGTCAAAAACCCAATCGCGACTTGATGAAATTAGACCAAAATTTCCAGATCAGTCCTATAATTCATTATCAAAATTCCAGAAGTCTCGGAATCAAATTTGGATCTCTAGAACTAAAAATAAACCTTTAGATCATTACATTTATGCTCAAAACGGCAAAAATCTTCCAAAAACTCTTCGAAAATTTGTCCGAGTCTCATGGGATCCCAACAAAGTATACTAACAAGTCCCATAATATGACACAAACTTAGTTGTTTCTTCGAATCACCAAAAACAACGCAAAAATACTAAATTCACCTCAGATTCAAGCCTATGAACTTTGAAACTTCTAATTTTCACATCCGATGTCGAAACACGTCAAAACTAGTCCGAATGATCTAAAATTTTCAAACAAGTCCAAAATGATATAACGAAGCTACAACAACTCTCAGAATTCCATTCCGAGCCTCGGATCAAAATCTTACCTATTAACCAGAATTCGCCAAAATACTAACTTTGCCGATTCAAGCTTAATTCTACACCGGTCATCACAAAAATATTCCGGACACACTCCTAAGTCCCAAATCACCTAACAAAGCTATCTGAACCATAAAATTTGCATTTTGAGTGCTCTAACACATAAGTCAATATCCGGTTGACTTTTCCAACTTAAGCTTCCTTAAAAGAGACTAAGTGTCTCAAACCTTACCAAAATCATTCAGGAATGACTTCAAATTTTGCACACAAGTCACATTCGACATTACGGACTTGCCCCAACTTTCGGAATCGCATTCCGACCCCGATATCAAAATTTCCACTTCCGGTCGAATTTTCTCAAAAACCTTCAAATTTCAATATTTAGCCAAACGACTCCAAAATGACCTACGGACCTCTGAATTCACTTCCGATCGCGCTCCCAAATCCAGAATTACCATACGGAGCTACTCCCAGTCTTGGAATTCCAAACGGACATCAATAACACTGAGATGCATTTTAGGCCAAACTGATGCAATTTCTTCTAAAATGTTATCTTCCACAATAGGCGCCAAAACGCTCCCGGGTTATCCAAAACCCGATCCGGGCATACGCCCAAGTCTGAAATCATCATACAAACCTGCTGGAACCTTCGGATCCCAATTCCGAGGTCGTTTACTCAAAATTCCAATCCTAGTTCATTTCTTCAATTTTAAGCTTTCAAAATGAGAATTTCCATTTAGATTTGACTCCAAACTTCCTGAATTTTAATTCTGACCATACACACAAGTCAATATACCTGAGATGAAGTTGCTCATGGCCTCAAACTGCTGAATGACGCGTCAGAGCTCAAAAACGACCGATCGGGTCGTTATAATCTCCCCCACTTAAACATACGTTTGTCCTCGAACGTGCTGAGAACTACACTGAAGTAGTCTGAAATCACTTGTTTAACACCTCATGCACCTTCCCGTGCTACCACCACTCAGTTGAGCACATTAGCTCGATAACTCTGTAGATATACTCCCTTATTCAAGCAAATAAGCCATTAGGTCTAATTCCAACATCCTGAATTTCCTGCCAAGCCTGTTTCCATCATACGACCACCATATCAATCTCCATACGCTGTACCCAAACATGGCTGCATAACTTTGCTGAATTCACACTTTGCATCACTTTACTCATAGGACCACAATAACATTCTTTAAACATAATAGTCGAAATTCCACAAATCTGATGCTCCCATTGCATCTCATGACCTACATAGGTCTTGCTCTAGTTTTTACAACACCGATACGACTGAAGAGATGTGCCGAAATTCATAATCAACTGTTGAATCAACAATTCATTGGATCTATACTCCTGACAAGTTCCATTACCTTGTCTCAAACCAAAGAATGATCTTTGCTCTATAATATACTTCATATAATCAGTTTGCACTGACCCCAAATCTAGTAACCTCGTCTCACCCAGTACGAACTGCTCAGGCAATAAGTCACCTCGGACATAATCAAAAATCCCACAGGACGCCACAATGTGCCAGTGGGCTACAAATTCGAACGCGATACAAAAGGAAGGTAAACTCTGGGAGGAACTACTCAACTCGCACACTAACATGGACTTCCTCAGAAAATAGGGAAACATAACACATAAAAGCAAATATGGGCACTGAACTGAACATCACACTGTTGCGGCGCGCAACCCGATCCAAACAACATACCCATGGCGGTGTGCCACCCGATCCACATATAGAACTCACATAAGGAGATACACGTCAAGCTGAATAGCTCACCATATCCAAATACCGAATATCGGTCATAAACACACTAAGGTGCATAATACCATTCCCAAGGAAACATATAGCGTTATAGGATACAACTCAAGCACAACTGAGGTGCGATACATGATCTAAGTCTCAAGAGCCATCCTACTCATATAACATCACCGCTGAGCGGAACCTCAACACATAAGGAATTTACCAAGCCGTCTCACAACTCATACATCGCAATATATCTTTACATGAATTATCTGACCACGAAATAAGACCGCGACTATACTTCCATAAAGAGCGCATTGCTGAAATAAACACAACTGGCCTGACATAAGGCTCACTTCCACATTTAAATCTATCCCCCGACCTCAAGTCGATCCTGATCGTGCCAAGCTAGACCAATAATATTTCACAGGTCTATAACCCAATAAGCAGAGTGCCCTCCAGGCATAAATTCTCAAATGGATGATATTACCAAAATCCTCATACTTGGTTTAAATTTCTTGTTAATCAAGTGACTACATGTCACACTTATACAATCTTCCTGTGGGACAAGCTCCCACCATCTTCCAAAATAATTAACGGGTTCACACATCCAAACCACCGGATGCACTAACGCTGAAAAGTGATCAAGAATCCCTAACCAGGATGCAAAGCCTTTCTCATAGAACACCGGTCTCAGGTGATACTGACATCAATACCCATCTTACTCAAAACACTGGAACTCCTTTCCTGCTAATCCGAGCTTGTGACATCACAGTCATTGACCAAACTGCGACCTTCCGAAATCATACACAAGATTAGAACCTCACATCTATATTCAGAATAAGCCCGAACCAGCTGTAATAACCGATACCTACAACCTCAGGTGCAATTACATGATAGACAACATAACTCAAATGCTTGTAGTGATAACTTCTAATCACAGTAGTTGCACACAACACCCGAATACCGATAGAAAACTCATATCAACTAAAGTATCATCTCAACACTTTTACATACTGCCAATGCTAACTAAATCACGCGGTAAGCCATAACCATTTTCCATATCAACCATTCATGAAGCCACTTCTCCTTTGGCAAATGCTACATCAAATTTCTGAGTCGAAGCTCGATATTATCCTTCCAACATGCTGAAATCAAATCCGTTTGTATTCATTAATGATCCCACTGATCTCTTCTAATCCAACATATTATTCTGGTGACATGACACATCAAGAAGATATGTTTCGTGCACCGGTAGAAGATATCCGGCTCGAACTATGGTAAAAACCATCAAGGAAACTTTCAAATCTTCTCACACATACCCAAGTTATCAAAACAGAATTTCTCTGGCTTGACCAGGCCATGTAGGTCACCAACCCAAAAATTTTGCCATAAAACATCTGTAAAGCATCACAATATACTGTATATGAATCTGAAGCTGATGGCAAAACCAACACTGGAGTTGTGGTCAAAGCTGTCTTGAGCTTCTCAAAGCTCTTCTCACATTCGTCCGACCATACAAACGGTGCACCCTTCTGAGTCAACTTGGTCAAGGGCGATGCAATGGATGAAAAATCCCTCACAACTGGGATATAATCAATACTAGGAGTCTCAGCTCCAACATCTAGCACAAACACTAGATATGACAGACAACCCTTCCCAACTATACGCTGGGCTTTCAAGAAAGAAATTACTCTGCTAGGAACATAATCAATCATACCACGCCGCTCGATCCGCAGTACACCCGGCATAGCCAAAGTAACTGTCTTAGCATGACATTCTAGAATAACATGACACAGAAATAACCAATCCATGTCCAATATAACATCAAAGTCCACCATGCTCAATAGCAATAGATCAACTTGGGTCTCCAGACCCTTAATAATCACAACACATTGTAAGCACATGATTTTTGCTTTACGAGCAATCGCTCCAACAAAAAATAAAAATAGTGACAAATGATTTCGCTGTGCAATTTTTCGATTTTTTTCCGTGACATGTGTTATTAGTCGTTTGTAGGTCTGTCCATTTTGCATCTAGGCATTATCAAACAAAAATACAAAAATGCCTGTCGTTAAAAGAAAATTCAAAAAAAAAAAACATGTGTATGTGTGCATCGTTCGTTCTCAGCTGTGATCTAACCATTTTTATTTTATTTTATTTTTTTTATTTTTATTTTTTCCTTTATGTGTGTTTATCGTTGTGAGTATCACTCAATATGTGTGTAGGTTTATTTTAATTTTTACATTGTTTTAGGAATTTTTGTTTAATTTGAAGAAAAAGAAAAAAAAAAGAGAAGGGAAAAGGAAAATCTGATTTGGGCCCCGAAACAAGGCCCAAAACCAAAGTACTGATCCGGTCCAAGTCCAGGCCTGCCCAGACACCTCCTGAAACGACACCGTTTCAGGCCAATCCATCTCAGCC
The DNA here is from genome assembly GCF_000393655.2 of Nicotiana sylvestris. NCBI lineage: Eukaryota > Viridiplantae > Streptophyta > Magnoliopsida > Solanales > Solanaceae > Nicotiana > Nicotiana sylvestris. The sequence goes on from NC_091063.1 coordinate 14,111,119, forward strand.
GTTCCAATCAATCCAATCCAACGGTCCAGGATCACTTTCAATAACCCGTTTCAAAGCCCGACCCAGGAACCAATCCGACCTAACCCTCACTTAAACTAAACGACCCCGTTTAACTACCAAACGACCCCGTCTCATTTCTCACCCTCAGATCCAAGCCGTTGAGATCATATGATCTAACGGCTCAGATCCAATCCCATAGACCATATATAAACCTTCCCTTACACCCCACGCCCCTATACCAGCACCCCATACCTTCGTCCCCAAGATCAAACCTGAAACCCCGAACCCTAGCAAGCCGCCCTAGTCTCCCTCGCCATTAAAGCCGGCGGCACGAACGCCGATGACCGCCTCCTGAACACCCTAGGACCACCTCACTGTCCTGAACACGAATCTACTAACCACGAACCTTGAATCATCTCCTGCCGTCTCGAATCTGGATTTGAAGGTTCGAGGCGAAACTCAATCTACACCAAACCTCACCATCTTTGTATCAGCCACTCCCCTGACCTTCCTCGTGACCAAACCAAGCTTGGTTTGGTCCGAATCTACCCACAACTCCATAAAAATCAGATCTGGAAATCCAGACCTTAGAACACATGCACTTGGGGAATCCGGCCGGTCTGGACAAGGGTTTGAGGTCTAATAGACCTTAACCAAGGTGTTCTCATGTGAGAACACCCTGATTAAAGTTTGTTCGGCCTCAAAAGTTCGAAGTTGAATCTGATTTGGGTCCGTTTTGATTTCAAACTCTTTTGGTAAGTTTTCCTTTCTTTTGTTTTAGTTCTAATTAAGTTGTCAGCATGTTTCGTGGTGTTTGTTTGTTATGTTGTTATTTTCCATTCGGATTTCTTCCATCTATGTTAAAGGCCTTTTATTTGGTCAATTGTCTTCTGTTTGTGTTCTGAATATACCCTGTGATATACGTGCTCATCAATTAGATTAATCGTCAAGCGAGTTTAATTCATATAAGTTCCCAGTGTTTGAACAAATTTGTCTGAAGTCATTCGGGACTCTATACGTGTTGTTTATATGAACGATTGATTGTTATGTGTTACGATTAATATAGTCGAGTCGATATATGTCGTCAATTAGTTTCAATCGTTAATGGTAACAACTTGATTCGTATTGCTTATTTCTGCTGTGATCGTATTTGAGTCTCATTAGGAACTGAATTGTATTGCCTATTGATTTTGTTCAAATCGAATTAAAGAACATCTAGGGGAAAGGTTATAATGGCAGATTCAGACTTTGATTTTAAAACACGATGCCATTTGGTTTAGACCGTGGGCAGCATGTGTATGGTTAGCTTTAAGGAATTAAAATAATTGGACAGCATGTGCTGTCAGATTATATTCCTACTGCCCATACTTTGGTTAAATAAACAAGTGATCAGTACATTTTAACAACAAAAGAGAGAGGGGCTGTCAGGAATTTGATGGGGGTTTTGTTTATTTAAAAGAAGTGAGTGGAAAAACAACGAGGGGGGGGCAATTTTGAGTTGTAAAACAGACTGTAAAGTGTTAAGGTTAAGCTATAAAAGAGGCAGACCTTCCATTAGAAATGGCGGAGATTTTTTTTGGAGTCTTGAGAGATTCTGCGAGTAAGAAAACTGAAAAAGGAAAAACGGAAATAAATTTCAGAACATTGTGAATGAGTATTGTCTAGAAGAAACTGTGTAAGAGTCCAGTTTGATCAGGTTGTCTTTGTGGTTTTGCTTTTCTGTCGTTTGCTAAGATTTCTTGTGGTCATTGGATTTCTGTCGCTGTTACATTCAACATTCTGAGCTGTTATTTCCTACTCTGTTTTTCTGGGATTGTTTATTTGTTGCTCGACTCCTTGCTGAGCTTCATCATTGTTGGCTGGTTGTTGTTGCTGTGTTGTTGCTGTGAATCTGCTGTTGCTGTTGTTTGCTGTGTACTACTCAGCTGATCCTTTTCCTTCTTCTTTTGTTCCTCTATACCAGGTACACAACTAATACTGTCCATGTAATTTGAAAGTCGAGCATGAATACAAAAGGGAAGATTTGAAGACATCTATGTCCACATGTAGTTGCTATATAGATGATTATGTAGTGTGTAATGGTTTACAATCTTGTTTGGGTATTGGAGTTGGTCCTTTCATATAGTGAATACAAAAAATGTAGTAGGGTTTAATATCACATGTTGGTTAGGTTAACAGACAAAAGGATTGGTAGTATACTAGGCTATGTCTTGGAAATTAGTTGTGTTTTGTAATTAGTATTCTCTTTTAATGCATGTCAAAGAATAAAACTATCCGCCTTAGTTAATTTTCATTCTCTTTTGATAAACTGCCTCGCTATAATTATCAAGCCATACCCTTATAACAATTAGCACAAGTCCACGCCCCTCAACCTTATGAAGGTCGAGCCTAGGTCAAAACAGACCAAACAGACCCGCCTCGGATAAACAGTGGCCCAGGTCTGGCCCATTCCGCATGAGCTGGATTTGGGCCCATAATGTTCGATCAGCTGTCCGTATGCATGGTCATGTTTCCTTATTCTGTAAAAGCATTTCGGATCCTGCTGTAAATAATCTGCAAGCATGTAAATAATTAAGAGATTTTCTTTTATTTTAGAGACGAACTTAATAGGAAATATAGTCATTATAGGTTTATCCTTTAAAATAAAAATGAGACGAGCCTCGACAAACAAAAATGTAGAAGCTGCGGGGCCCTCTAAATGTATATATTAAATACTTAGATTCCGGGACGGGCCGTTTAGCAAATTTCACGGCCCTTCCCAAAATAATAACACGATAGTCTCTTTAGGTGCGTGTTTAATAATCTACTTTCTTAAAACTTGGGGTGTGCATTTCATGCGACCCAGATCCAAATCCCAAAACATCAAATAAAATATGTTGCAGATTGTGGGCGCATTTCATGTAACGCAGTCCAAAGACATGTTTTAAGCGATGTTCACATCCTTTTGAAATAATAACAATAAGCGGTAAAAAGTTAAAATTGGCACATTGGTTCATAATGGTATTTAAAATCAGATAAATAAGCCGAATATGACAGTTGAGCGACCGTACTAGAACCACGGAACTCGGGAATGCCTAACACCTTCTCCCGGGTTAACAGAATTCCTTATCCGGATTTCTGGTGCGCAGACTGTAATATGGAGTCATTCTTTTCCTCGATTCAGGATTAAAATTGGTGACTTGGGACACCCTAAATCTCCCAAGTGGCGACTCTGAAATTAATAAACCAATCCCATTTCGATTGTCCTTTAATTGGAAAAACTCCCTTGCACCCTCTCTGGTGTGGAAAAAGGAGGTGTGACACACATGACCGGTACACATAGTCCACAACAACAGTATCGCCCACCGGGGTAGATACATGAACAAGTAAAGAAGGAAACTCTCGGGGTGTACCCAAATAATGAGCAAAATATGAGGACACATAAGAATAGGTGGAATCGGGATCGAATAATATAGAGGCATCTCTGTGGCAGACTGGACAATTCCTGTAATGATAGCATTTGAAGCAATAGCATAAAAAGAACAGGCCCGTCCATCGCCTGATCGACCTTAATCACCGTTAGCAATAACCGACTCACCAACACGCCTTAAACTGGAACCAATATAGCACAAAATCGTGCAATCAACTTATTTAATAGCAAACTCCCCAACTTGGCTCAAAGACATAGATCAAAACGCACTCAATAAATCATCACGCACATACTCTATTATTGCCGTAATACCATAGTGAGATTGAACTCACTCCTTCATAAGCTTGTGGAAACACAAATCATCTAGAATTTTAACTCTTCTGCAATTCTTGCATTCACTCACATAACAGTTAAGCCCACTCTCTAGGCGACCAAATTTAGATTTCAACGCATATTCTTTACTTGTAAATGAGATCTTCTAATAGACAGTATAAGAATCGCACCACCTTAGAACACTCCGCAGGAGATAACCCACATGTTTCACTTCTAATTAATATTTTTGTATACCTTCCACCGTCATTCACATTACACAATCACTTAGTCTTCCTGAGTCTAAACTCATACCGTAACATGAAATTTACTTCACTCCAAACAGGAGACATGAAAAGATTCTTCACGCGCCCATAACTCGGGGCTACACATCAGATCACAATGAAAATCAAACACTTAATAGTTCATCTATTATCCTGACGCCCTTCCCCGTCACCTCCAAGTCATATAGATATATCTCGCAGTACTAACATACTCCTCACGTGGCTATCCAACCATCATTCCCACTAATAAGGACAATACCGGACATATAATTTCAAAACTCTTGCTCGCACAATCAGCACTTCGGTGCTCAAGCCATAGGCAAGGATCTAGCCTCAAATCCTCCAGACTGGCCTAACATCAAACTCATAGTGATTACGTCTCGCCCTTCGTCCGGGGAATTACAAGCCATCAAGGCACATCTAATACTAAGCGCTCGTTCGCGCATACGAATATGTGGTAGGAACTGTAAAAGTTACTTTTTTAAGCTGAATCAAGGAGGCACGATTAAGAATTCAAGAATATGAAGTTTTTCCTAAAGGTTCTGCAGCCTCTCGAGGATAAATACAGATGTCTCCGTACCGATCCGCGAGACTCTACTAAACCTGCTCATGACTCACGAGACCTAGTAACCTAGGCTCTGATACCAACTTGTCACGACCCAAAATCCCAACCCAGTCGTGATGGCGCCTCTCATGAGGACAAGGCCAGCCAATCAACAAAACAGTACATCTCTTTATAATTACTTAGTAGGAATAAGTCTAAATCATGAGCAATATAATCTTAAATGCGAAATAAACGTGATAGAACAAGGAAAACCATCCCAACTCAGCCCGAAATCAGGGTGTCACAAGTCATGAGCTACTACAGAGTTTACTGATATTTTACAAATTCTGAAATTATCATAAATAACAAAGATAAGGGAGAAAACAGGGTTGCGGACGTCAACAGCTACCTCGTTACTCCTAGTAACCGCATGGTCTGGAAAGAATCAACGCTCAGGAGCGAACTCAGCTCTGCATGTATCTGCACACACGGTGCAAGGAGTAATGTGAGTTCTCCGACCCAGTGAGTAATAAAAATAATAACGACTGAAAACATGAAATCTCATAACGGCACAATATAGCACAATCCCAAGCAGTAAAATCAGTTATACAGTAAAACAGTGAGTATCATATAATTCTTCTTTTAAAATAGTAAAGACAAATAATTTTCATAGTAAGGATAATCAAAAGCTTGCCCCTCGGGCTCAATATGTAAATATCAGTATAGTATCATCCCCTCGGGCTCACTCCCAACTCACTAGCACACAACATCAGCCCCCCGGGTTCACTCCCAGCTCACCAGCACACAACATCAGCCCCTCGGGCTCACTCCCAACTCACCACACACAAGCAACGGCCTCTCGGGCCCACTCCCAACTCACCTGGGTACCCTGCGCTCACTGGGGGTGTGTACAGACTCCGGAGGGGCTCCTACAGCCCAAGCGCAATATCAATAGGCCTGAAAGCCTTCACACATCACACACGAGGCCTGAAAGCCTCCTCATATAACACTCGAGGCCTGAAAGCCTCCTCACATCACTCAACATATCCTCACGTATGGCCCTCGACCTCAATCAGTCCAGAAAATAATCATAAGCCTCTTGGGCATCAGTAAAACAATAGTGCTCAGCTCAACAACATTATAAATATCATTAAATCTCGAGTTGAGTATAAATGCAGCTGAGTTCAAAAAATAATATAATTCAATTGGACTGAGTTCAAATAATATTTCAATTCGTGAGGAAAATAGAGATGTAAATTCACAAAAGATTTCAGATAATTGGCACGAAGCCCAAATATGGCAATAAGCCCAATCATAGTGAAAAACAATAAATCTTTATCAATTACGCGATAAAACATATCAACTGGGATGGACCAAGTCACAATCCCCAATAGTAAATGACCCCGCGCTCGTCATACAACGCATGTCTCATCTCAACATAGCAGTATGTTGTGCAATCCGGGGTTTCAAACCCTCAATGCATCATTTAAAATCATTACTCACCTGGAACCGGTGAAATCTATAGCTTGCGACGCCTTTGCCCCTCAAATCAGCCTCCACGCGCGTCGAATCTAACCAAAATCAGAGCGAATACATCACAATATGCTAAGGGAACAATACCCAATCGAAAATACTCGAAAAACGCTAAAAATCACGAAGTTGGCAAAACCCGAGCCCCGGGCTCACTTCTCGAAAAATTACGAAAGTCATATCACCGGATTCCTCGTCTCGCCACGAGTCCGTACATATAAAATTTACCAAAATCGGAGTTCAAATGACCCCTCAAATCTTCAAATCTTATTTTCAAATCCCTAGGTCCAAAATTCCCAATTTACACCTCAAAAACATGTAATCTGGTCGGATTATTCGATGATAATTCAATATTATGGAGTAGAATAATCACAAGTGACTTACCTCAAGATTTCTCATGATTTCTTGCTCAAAAATCGCCCCAAACCGTGTAATTTCGCAAGAAAATATGTAAAAAAAAACGAGCAAAAACGCAACAGCTTTTAATAAGCAAATCTGGTCGCTAAAGACCCAAATCTGTTCGCTAAAGGTACTAATCTGGTCGCTAAAAGCGCCACACCAGACCTGATGCACCAGCACTCTTTAATTTCACTAAAAAGGCTCTAACTCCTTCATACGAACTCGGAATTAGACGATTCTTATTCCTATGAGTCACAAATAATAATACGAACACAACCCTTCAATCGAAACTCAATTCAGAGCTCATTTGCCCAGTGCGATATCCATTTCGCTCGTTAAACAATTACTCATGTTTCGCGTCAAAAACCCAATCGCGACTAGATGAAATTAGACTAAAATTTCCAGATCAGTCCTATAATTCATTATCAATTTCGGAAGTCTCGGAATCAAATTTGGATCTCTAGAACTAAAAATGAACCTTTAGATCATTACATTTATGCTCAAAACGGCAAAAATCTTCCAAAAACTCTTCCAAAATTTGTCCGAGCCTCATGGGATCCCAACAAAGTATACTAACAAGTCCCATAATATGACACAAACTTAGTTGTTTCTTCGAATCACCAAAAACAACGCAAAAATACTAAATTCACCTCGGATTCAAGCCTATGAACTTTGAAACTTCTAATTTTCACATCCGATGTCGAAACACATCAAAACTAGTCCGAATGATCTCAAATTTTGCAGACAAGTCCAAAATGACATAATAAATCTACAGCAACTCTCGGAATTCCATTCCAAGCCTCGGATCAAAATCTTACCTATCAACCGGAATTCGCCAAAATACTAACTTTGCCGATTCAAGCTTAATTCTACACCGGTCATCACAAAAATATTCCGGACACACTCCTAAGTCCCAAATCACCTAACAAAGCTATTCGAACCATAAAATTCGCATTTCGAGCGCTCTAACACATAAGTCAATATCCGGTTGACTTTTCCAACTTAAGCTTCCTTAAAAGAGACTAAGTGTCTCAAACCTTACCAAAATCATTCAGGAATGACTTCAAATTTTGCACACAAGTCACATTCGACATTACGGACTTGCCCCAACTTTCGGAATCGTATTCTGACCCCGATATCAAAATTTTCACTTCCGGTCGAATTTTCTCAAAAACCTTCAAATTTCTATATTTAGCCAAACGACTCCAAAATGACCTACGGACCTCCGAATTCACTTCCGATCGCGCTCCCAAATCCATAATCACCATACAGAGCTACTCCCAGTCTCGGAATTCCAAACGGACATCAATAACACTGAAATGCATTTTAAACCAAACTGATGCAATTTCTTCTAAAATTCTATCTTCCACAATAGGCGCCAAAACGCTTCCGGGTTATCCAAAACCCGATCCGGGCATACGCCCATGTCCGAAATCATCATACAAACTTGCTGGAACCTTCGGATCCCAATTCCAAGGTCGTTTACTCAAAATTCCAATCCTAGTTCATTTCTTCAATTTTAAGCTTTCAAAATGAGAATTTCCATTTAGATTTGACTCCAAACTTCCTGAATTTTACTTCTGACCATACACACAAGTCAATATACCTGACATGAAGCTGCTTATGGCCTCAAACTGCTGAATGACGCTTTGGAACTCAAAACGACCGATCGGGTCGTTACACAAATGCACGACATCACCCTTCGTGCTTTTACTCTCGTCCTCACCACAAGAATCAATATAAACTGCACGGCATCACCCTTCGTGCTTTTACTCTCATCCTTACCTTAAAATCAATATAATCAGCACGGAATTGTACATCGTGCGGCACAACATTACCCTTCGTGCTTTAACACTCTTTCCTCACCATATGAATAATATAAATGTGCACGACATCACCCTTCGTGCTTTATCGCTCTTCCTCACCCAAGAAATAATCACAAAGCAATTTGGGCAAGGAAAATAAAAAATATCACAATAAAATTCGGGCAAGGGAACAATAGTACAACAATCAAATCTCGGCAAGGAAAACAATAACATCCCAGCAAGGGAGAAAATATCATGATTCTCTCTCTCCTTTCTTCTTTCACGTTTACTTCACAACATGAGTCAATGCTCTATAATGTTCAACAGTTCTATTCTCAACTTGAGCCAATGCTCTACAATGTTCAACAATTAAATTCTCAACTTGAGTCAATGCTCTACAATGTTCAACAATTAAATTCTCAACTTGAGCCAATGTTCAACAATTTAATTCTCAACTTGAGCCAACGCTCTACCATGTTCAACAATTAATTTCTCAACTTGAGCCAATGCTCTACCATGTTCAACAATTAAATTCTCAACTTGAGCCAACGGTCTACCATGTTCAATTAATAATAATACTTCCACAAGTCACATACCTCAATAGAAATTATCATATAGAGCATATACAATACGAAACGGAGTCACATTAATCAAAGTATAAGACTCACGGGCATGCTTGACACCAACGTATAGATACTCGTCATCATGCCTATACGTCGTACTCAACAAATAACATATAACAAATAGGACACAACTCATAATCCCTCAAGCTAAGGTTAGACCAAATACTTACCTCGCTTTGCAACCAATTCAAAATTCCAACAAGCCTTTGCCTCGCGAATTCGTGCCCGAAATTCTCAAATCTAGTCATAAACAATTCGATTCAGTCAATAAAAATTATAGGAATTAATTCCATATGAAATTCTACATTTTCCATTAAAAATCCGAAATTGCACTAAAAATTCGCCCGTGGGGCCCACATCTCGAAACCCGACAAAAATTACGGAATATGAAACCTCATCCAACCACGAGTCCAACCATACCAATTTTACTAAAATCCGACATCAACTCGACCCTCAAATCTTCAAATTAAACCAAGAGGGTTTTCAAGATTTTCCCAACTAAAATCACCAATTAAATGCCAAATCTAGTAATAGAATCGGGTAATCTAACCAAAATTAAGTTAAGAACACTTACCTCGTTATTTTCTTTGAAAATCTCCCAAAAATAGCCTCTTCCCGAGCTCTAATTCGACAAAAATGGAAAATGGGACAAAGTCCCATTTTCAGAAATAAACGTTCTGTCCAGAATTCCGAGTACTGTTCACGCGTTTTTATTGTTCACGACAGTTCACGGAGTACTGTATACGGTACTGTTCAGGGGGTACTGTACACTGTACACGACAGTTCACATGTTGTAAACGAAAATTCAGCAGCCTTTTTATATCCGTTAACCTTTTGAAATCCACTCGAGGCCCTCGGGACCTCAACAAAATACATCAACAAGTCCTAAAACATAATACAGACTTAGTCGAAATCTCAAATCGCATCAAATAATGCTAAAACCGTGAATCACACCCCCATTCAAGCCTAATGAAACTAAGAACATTCAACTTCTATATTCGATGCAAAAACCTACCAAATCAAATCCAATTGACTTCAAATTTTTCACACAAGTCACAAATGACATAACGAAGCTATGAAAAATTTCAGAACTAGATTTCGACCCCGATATCAAAAAGTCAAATCTCCGGTAAAACTTAAGAAATCTTTAGCCTTAGATTTCTAGATTCCGTTAAATGGCGATAATTTGATCTAGGGACCTCTGAGTTCGATTTCGGGCATATAACCAAGTCCTAAATCACGATACGGAACTACCGGAATGGTCAAAACTTTTATCCGGGTTCATTTGCTCAAAATGTTGACCGAAGTCAACCTAATTGAGTTTTAAAGCTCTAGTTCACAATTTAATCCATTTTCTTCACATAAAAACCTTCCGGAAAATTATACGAATTGCGCATGCAAGTCGAGAAATTATTGATACTACTTTTCAAGGTCTTAAAATATCGAGATGATTATTTAATTTAAAGATGACATTTTGGGTCATCACATTCTCCACTTCTAAAACAAACGTTCGTCCTTGAACGTACTAAGAATTATTCTCAAGTTTCCAAATAGATGATTTTACTTTTATACGTATACTCGCGGTTGATCCCACATTACTGCATTCAACATAAGTCCGACAATACCATTTCAGTTGAGATTATCTCCTTTATCCATATTTGTAAACTTTAAGACCAAATTTCTTACATTCAAATCATTTCCAGAAATGTCCGATTTTCACATCAACATGTGATATTAGTATCGACTGGATGTTGCAACTCGTGCCTACGCACCCATCAAATACGGGGTGTTATATTCTCCCCCACTTAGGGTCATTCATCCTCAAATGAGAAGTACAGTCCGTCTCCAAACATATAATGTAACTTATCTCTTTCTTTGCACATCTCAATATCCCAAATTTTTCTAACTCCTAAATTTTTCAGAAATTTCGGCAGAGTCTCCCCTGTAATTGGGCCTATCCACCTGCCAGAGTAACACCAAAACAACTCCTAATAACATATCCACAACTCAACAAATCACCATAATATATTTATCAATAACATCAATCTCCGCATTACAAGAGTGACACTATCATAAAGTTATTTCGACATGAAACACATCATATGTATGACCTTAACCACATCTCTGGTTTTAATAGTGGTACATAATCGATTACAAAATTGTCAATTAACCTCATGCCAAAAAATCTCGTTTCAAACCTCCATTTTCTAACAACGAGGCATGAAGATCTTATAATTACTTACCCGAAGTAACGAGTCACAATTTAATGCCACCTGGGCTCTCACCTTGTACGCTAAAACTCAATAGTTACAATACAATTTTGGCAAATTATGCACAGAAATATTCATACAAGAATTTTCAAATAAGCCTAATAGGCATGACTCCCTACAAGTGCTATAGCACAAATTTAATTTCACTAAAGGAGAATTTAAACACATAAATATTTCACCACCAGGACCTCGTCCTTATATAACATCCACCGCAATTTGTAGCCCGGTTTAAATATTTCATATTATATAAAAATGTGAGGATCTCATCCTCAACTCTGAATCACAAGTATTTTGCACATTGTGACAACTAAAATTTTCCATTTCCTTTCTTTCTTCTTCTAAATAATTTCCGTTAAACAAAATCACAACATATAAAGAACCTTCACACCGATAGGGAATAAAATTCGCAATTTAAATCAATTTTCCTGAAATCACATCAAAACCCACATCACAACTATTTTTAGTGACTAACACATAGTGATAGACATAACTATCTCCATATAATCTCCCAACAGGAGTATTCATATAAGTAAATTTAAGAATTACGAAGCTCACTCATAAGTGGAGCACATTAGGAGAACTTTCCTCGATACTCAAAACCGAATCAAGTTAAGGAAATTATTCCTTTATGATAACTCGAGTTCGTACTTGTAACGAATCCATCTAGTGTAGCGACCTTAGTTATACCATATCAAATATATCAATGGGTCGGGCCTCCATCTCTTAGGTGCCATCTACCCGCTTTTCCTCCACCCCGAATTGGTAGTGTAAGTAGAGTAGTAACTGTAATGGAGTACCTGACACGTGTGCTCTGATGGAACAGATTTCTCCCAAGTCTATGACAATTTCTCAAGATGTTCCTAGTATCACCATTTTCATAACAACCCATCCGCAGTTCGACTGTTCATACTGAGTCCGTACCGGATAACTTAAATAACCATTGCAGGAAATTCCAAGCCACCGGTACATTAAAAGAGGACTGCCCACACAAGTATTGTGATTAACTTAAGCACTACGAGTATACTAAATATGTTTCCATGACCCCGCTGATACTGAAATGTATGATTATTAAGGACACGAGAATATCTCAAATCTCATCATCATCCCATTCAAATTTCAACTCTTGATCATATACAAGTTTGGAAAACTTTCAATACCACATAAATACATCTCAAGCCAAAATTGGTCTAACACATGACCCCCGGAGTCTGATCGTTGATAGTGGACTTCCCTCACTTGGTGCAAAATCATAAGACACATTCCCGACGATCTACAATACTAACATTCACAGCTTGTACGATACCAATCATGAGATACCTCAAGACATTTACTTGGCACTTGTCATCCTCATAACAGTTAAACTCACTTCCTCCAGTGTCTCGGCTTGCTAGTAAATACTATTCGCTAAATAGAAATCCCATACGAAATACATAGTCTCTAATACGACCAACTATTTTTAGATCTATATCCACCTATGATGATTCGGCAACCAATTAAACCTTCTTAAGATTTTACTTATCCACCAGATGTCAAAATCTGATGCACCCCCATGCGCACAACTGAAAGATATCTCTGCACTTTCATATCGTCGATTCTGAACGACATGTGGTAGCAATGGTTGAGCAACCCTGGCTCTCTTATGACCCTTTTTACAGTATCAAAAATCATTGGTGTAGTGCGCAATTCCATACATGAGTGGATGCAAAAGAACACAAGATATATGCTTCAAGCTGAACAAATGTCGCACTATAAGTAATGAATGAAGTGGAAATTTTTCCTACTAGTTCTGTAGCCTCTCGAAGATAAGTACAGACGTCTCTGTACCGATCTGCAAGACTCTACTAAACTCGCTTATGACTTGTAGCACCTATGAACCTAGAGCTCTGATGCCAACTTGTCACGACCCAAAAATCCCTCCGAAGGAGTCATGATGACACCTAGACTCTAAACTAGGTAAGCCTAACATTAACTGAAATAATATTGAAAATTACCAACTTTAAATGAAATTTCTCTAAACAATTTACAATTTCCAAAACCGGTAGTACAAGTCATAAGCCTTTCTAGGAGTAGTCATACAACATAAATACATCACTATTCCGAAACAAGGGAACATATGGAAATAAGCTCAATTGAAGGTAACTACAAGGACTGAACGCTGCAGCAGGTTTACCTTGAGTCTCCACCGCAACGAACAGTACTATCGATCAAATACCTGGATTTGTACATAAAAATGTATAGAAGTGTAGTATCAGCACAACCGACCCCATGTGCTGGTAAGTGCCTAGCCTAACCTCAACGAAGTAGTGATGAGGCTAGGACCAGACTACCAAATAAACCTGTACAATATAGCGTACAAAAATAATAGGAAGCAGATAACAATGATGGCAACACTGATCAACCAGTGATATAATTAGCAGGCAACAAGAACACCATAAATGCTTCTCAACAAATAATAAATACAAGTGCAATCAATTAATCAAGTCCTTCAAATATAAATCTTTCGCCTATAATTCCTTCAAGTAATAATCTTTAAGATAATATGATTTTCAATAAATATGTTTTGAATATATTTCCTTCAAATAAATATCTTTCAAATAAGCATCTTTCGAATATAATTTTTTCGAGTAAAGGTCACCTGTGACGCCTCATTTCATAATCATAAATAATATAGATCTCAGCCCACATATTTTCACGACATCTTGTGCCCATATTTATATCACAACCGCACTGACAACTCACGTGCTATTAAATAAAACCATAATATTTTCCCTGGCACCTCGTGCCTATATCATAATCTGTCATTAATAAAAATCATCATATTTTTCCCGGCACCTTGTTCCCACATGTTTCTGTCTCACATTTCGCAACAACCTTCTCATGTTACTCAATTCATAGGGTCCATAACCCAACACAATTAAGAATGTTCAAAGAGACTCATTTACTTGATATAAAGTAGAGTACAACTTCCAACCCAATTAGGAAATCAACAAGAAAAGATGAAATTATTTTTAGAAATCATTCGATAAAGAAAATACCCCTTTTCCATTAAAGTACAATACCGAATGAATCATTACCTCTAATACGAGAAATCAATAAACCAAAACATAGTAGAAATTCCTTTTTAAGTAAAGTACAACCTCAAACGATTTAAGGGGATATAGTTGAGGAACTAATTGAA